>NC_134456.1:149177289-150504789 GCF_047948215.1 Lycorma delicatula | reverse complement strand
ATGACAGAATTAAAAGAAAAATCAAAAATGATTTTAAATTAAGTCGCACCTTTGGGACATCCTTTATTTAAAACGTTACCACGGGAACTGCATTAATACAGTTTGATTTTTAATCTTTAAATTTAAAGTCTAAATAAATTATATTTTAAGTACGTTTCCAGTTCAGCTTCATTTTTTTTTTTTTTAATCATATAGTTTATTTATAACAATAATTATTTACTTCAATAAGTCGCTTTCATTTTGTGCAATGTTATTTATAAGGCTAAAAAAAAAAGATAGATTATTAAAAAAAGAAATTTGAGTACTGCGAAACCTTGCTATCCGATAGTGTCAAAAATCTGGCTAAAGCTGGGTTATATTTGTGAAAGCCAAATATATGGTTAGCCAGATATTTGTGAAAAATGTTAACTTATCTGGTCAATGAGTTTTCGAGATTTGAGGAAAAACTTTTAAATCGATGATTTTCTGTAACTTTTATCGTATTAAAGCTTAATTTTTTATGACCACTATACAGAAAGTCAAAAATTAAAAACGGTAAAAATTACGTCTTTTTTAATTTTATTCACAATTAATTGACATTAATGGGGCATTTATAGAAATTTGTTGAGTTTTATCAAATAATTTTAGTCTAGCCAGTTTGGAGATATAGTTATAAGAACAGGCCATTATACATACTTACGTACACATATTTTCCGAAAGTTTTATGACGTTTTGGACTAAGGAAATCAAAATTTCAAAATTTATAAAAACTCCATACCCATAATATTGGCCGATCACATACTTTCTTTTATAAATTATTGTTTCACCAAGAATAAAGCTGCAACCAGGAGATTCATAAATAAAATTTTTATCGAGGTATTTATTTTATTTTCGTTTTTTATATTTAAAAAACTTTCATTTAAGATATTTTTTTTAATCAATATCTTTATACATTTATATTCTTTTGTTGAAAATAAGGTATAAATTCATTAATAAAATAAATTCATTTTCCTATAAAATTATCTCTTAATATTAATTAATTCATGTCAAAAAAGAGATTTCTAATGAAAGTTCATTTCGCTTTTATCAATCCTTATCGAAAAATAGAAGTAATCTTATAAATTATCTAAAAAAAAATTACGATCGAAACATCAGTAATCTTTAAGCAGTAGATTTTGATAATTTTACATTAAGAAATAATGTTGTAAATGAGAATTATATGTGTTATGATTAAGGTTTAGCCAGTGTATACAATTTTACTATGTTAGCAATACATTAACCATTTTTTTTTTGTGTAAAACCGAGACTTCCCTGAATGTTTGCAGCCGAGATGATCCTTTAACTATTCTACATTTATATTCTTAATTACAATTAAAAAAAAAAACAATAATTTTTTCAAATTAGATGTCCAAGGGGAAAACATTCGAAATTCAACGTAAAATAAAGTATTTAATAGAATATTATAAAGGCCAATGCTGATTTTAAGATACATGCCTTATGCATTTTGTATTATGTATATAGCACGTACGATCGATAAATTTAGTATTACCTAGAGAAATCTCTTGTTTAAAACTAGAGAGAGAGAGAGAGAGAGAGTGAGTGAGAGAGAAAGTGAGAGAGAGAAGAACCTATCCCTTGGTCTACCGCATTTCCAACATTTCCATCAAATGCATTCTCCTAGGTATTTTTACTACTCCATTTTCTTTGCCATGTCGGTACTACTTCATCCTTCATCTCGCTACTTTCTCTTGTAAAGGATTTCTCCTTCCCTTTCGATCCTGTCATTTCCGTTCAGGTACATCCTAACCAAATAATTTCCAAGTTACTCTTTAGAGACTTCACTTCCCAGTCTATATTTAGATTATATCACTTCTTTTTATTGACGTCTTTGGTTTACGTTTACGTCTGTGCACATGAAAATAACCATCTGGATTTCAATCAGTAAAATATATGTTTAAATTTTTTTTTATAACATTGTCAACAGTTAAATTATCAGCTGACTTAGTTTACAGCTGATTTCCGTGTTTCCTTATTGAGAATACTTTTTTGTAATGCTAAATAAATTTATTAATTCACTACAAAAGCTTTTTTAAAAGCTTGTACGTGGGAATATAAAAAATGAAATTTTTGAAGCGTATCAAAAATGCCTTCCCTGACTGGGATTCGAATCCTGTACATCCGGATGAAAGACGGCGACGTTACCACTCCGCTGCGAAAATCACCAAAGTTTTATTTTCGTAACTTTTGAAACTTTTCTTTACTCCATTTTTTTACTTTCTTGGCATCATAGCTGTAGAGCTATGCTACAAGAACGAAAGTACGGTAATCAGTCAAAAAATGCGGAATGGGTTTGCATTTCTCGATGTTTCATGACCCAAAAAAAAAATGGGGAGTAATGTTCGTACATGAGTACGTACATACGTGTGTTGACGTATTTAATGCCTAATAAATTTTGATAAGATAAATCAACTTTTATGAAGTTTGGTGCCGATACTCTTGTATATGGATCAATGTATTGGTAAAATTTTGAAGTCAATATCTCTAGCGGGTGGACTAGATAGTTTCTTTGAGGATCACTTTTCTCAAAATTTTGTTAACATAATCTCACTTTATATTAAGCTCAGTACATTAGTACATGCTTACCTTACCTTTTTGAAAAAAATATTTCCCAATTCTTCTCTAAAATCGAAAAAAGCTATATATTGCTTATCTTTTAACGGAACTTTTTTATGTATTCCTAAGCATAGTAATAGTGCAAATGGCTCAAAAAAAGATATTTTGGGGGCAACACTGGAGCTGGGGGAGCCGAACTAAGTTTAAAAATATCTATTTTTTGAAATTTTTATAACTTTTTTTAGTTTATTCAAATTTTTAATAATAATATTATAATAAATTTTCATAATTATTCACCCCTATCTAAAAAAGCAATTATAGGTAACTTTTTATCGGTTGTAAATTTGTCAGTGCAATCTTTTTAGTTTCATCTAATATCGTAAACGGAGAGAAATCAAACTATTTTCTTGGTTGGTGATTTTTAAGGTAGAGGAGCAGTAAAAAGTAAAAATTATCTCATTTTTTATCTTTATTCTTGTATCATAATTTTTTTTTCATTATATAAGAATAAATAACCAGTAACAGAAAAGTATAACAACTTTGTTGTTAGGTTTTTTTTCCAGTGAGTGATAATGGTTTTAACAATTGAAGCCCAAATCTATCTATCTGAAAATGCGTTTTGTTGTGGTGGTTACTCAGATTATATAAGGAAATTTTTTATCAAATATGTTTCTAGATATCAGGGTTCCACATCCCAACGCTGTATGTGAAACTCGGTTTATAAATTCTAAGAAACTGGATTTATCAAAGACTCGCCCGAGTCTGGAAGACCATATTCTACCAAAGATAAGTCGGATGATCGCAAAACACAAAGGCCCCAAAAAAAAAAATTATCACAAAAACCAGAAATATCAGGGAGAAGTACGCACAGATTAAGCGCTGATGATTAAACACACACCTTTAAAATTACACTCGTACAAAATAATTTCAGTGTATCAGTTACATGATTTTCGTAAAATTGTTGAATATTATCATTATTTTTTCATTTTATAAATAAAAAAGAGAAAACATTTTCTATGTAATTTTTTTTTGGATAAATCGTAATTTTAATTATCGAGTTATGTCAATACACAGAACAGTTCGGCAGTGGTCTGTCTCTCTTTTTCTTTTTCCTGTTTAGCCTCCGGAAATTACCGTTCAAATATTACTTCAGAGGATGATATGTATGAGTGTAAATGAAGTGTAATCTTGTACAGTCTCAGTTCGACCATTCATAAGATCTGTGGTTAATGAAAACCCAAACACCAAAGAATTATCTACGATCTAGCATTTAAATCCGTATAAAATAACTGCCTTTACTAGGAATTGAAGTGTGTGTGGTCTGTATGTGTGTCCGTGGTCGGGAGTGGTCTGTGATAACTGGTCTCCTCATGAGATATCTTTCAACGATCTTATATAGCAAAAAATTGAAGTTAGCAATGTTCTATAACTAACTGAATAATCATCTGGTTTTTCCAAAACACAATAAAAAGAGGATTTTATTGAATTAAAATAATTTATTTGTTCATTGATCGACTAAGTCAGAAAACACACCCGTAGCGTACTTCTAAACAAGATGGTGCAACGGTGGCAAACCATCAGTTTCATTAAATTTACTACATGAGGTTTTTGGAGAGAATCCCTTTTCAAAGAACATCTGGCCTCCAAGATTCTCAGATCTTACGCCTACGGATTTTTATTTGTTAGACACAATTTTGTGTCTATTTGTGTCACAGTTTTGTTAAAAAAAAAAACAATCCTTATATTCAGGATGATCTGAAAAATAAAATAATTTTATTTGTAAATGCAAACTATAATGATTTTTCCTGAAATATAATTAGTTGTTGTGAAATTCTTTTTTCTATGTTATTATTATTAATATTTAAATATAATAAATATTACTAAACATTGGTGCAGTTCAACCTCTATCTACTGTCAATGGTAACAGGACAATGACATGTAAATATTGTAGCGTGGAAGTTCAGTGTGACTAGTTTTGTACCATGACCATTGTTATAGGTATGGACATTATTTTTATTATTAATCATGGCCCGTTGGTATTGATATAAATTAATTATATAATAATTTCCACTTACCAACTATTTTTATTATTATGTTCGAGTACTTTCGGAAATTAATCCATCATCAGGAACAATTACGTGTTATGTATTATAATCATAACAATTGAGAGCTTAATACTGATATAAGGAAAACGTCGACATTATTTTTATCTTTTGACGATCAATTGCTGTATTTATAATTTTTGTTTTTAAAATTCAAAATTCATTTAATATATTAATTTGTGAAGGAAATAATTATAATGCATAGCAGATAAATGTTCCTGATGATGGATTAATATCCGAAAGCGCTCTGACATAATAATAAAAATAGTTGTAAGTGGAAATTAATATATTATTAATTTATGAACATTCTGTAGGAATACCAAAAAGTATCAGGTAACCGAGGTACTGTGAAAGCTACGATAGGTCTAACGAACTAGTAACGGATAAATTAACTGCTTTCAAAACTTAAACGAACCAGTAGGAAAGATATTGAAATAAAGAGAATAAATAAAAGTGAATTAAAATAGTGCAGCTAGACGTATAATATTAGCTGTGAAGACAGAAAGATTTTATTATCAGATTTTAGAATACAGTCCGAAATTTATCCATGAAAGACGAAACGTACAAAATTAACGTAGGTTATTAATTATTTTAAAAGTGATAACAGATAAGAACAAAAGTATACGTTTTCCTCTCTTTCATTATATTTATATGAATACAAATTTACTGATAAAAATTAAAAAATAATATCATTCAACCGGCAAAAAGTTAGAGTGGTATTTTTATTCAAGTTTTCTATCCAAACTAATAAAATTTAACCGTTTTGTGGTTGTGAATTATTAAAATGTACCAAAGTTTTTCAACGAGTTTAACGTAGGAGAGTGGGAGGGTTTGAAGATAAAAAGAGATTGGCTTACCACAGAAAAGGTTACAATAAGCTAAGGGTGGAGAAATGATTGTTTATTATTTCCCGCGGGGTAAATTGCCGCCTTTACGCGCGTCCTTATTATAATAGGCCCAGAATGTGCCTTGCATTTTGAATGAAATGTCGCCAACCACCTCCTCCCTCTCCATCTATCCGCCATAGAACCTTAACTTCCAAACCCGATCCCTGGATAACTTCGCCGCAGTAATACTTATATACCTCTCCTTCTTCAAAGAGCCAACTAACTAATACAAACAAACGCCTGTATAACACAAATACACATTGGATAAGCTTATTGTCCCTTACTATTACCGATGTTCTCGGTGAAAAAACTTTTCCTTAAATTATTTATTCTTAAAAGCTTATTTTTAATTTTGGCAGTAAATTTTTAACTCAGTCTGAAAGTATACGTTTAAACATTGAAGTGGAATTTACGTTCAATTGTCGTCATTTTCATAACCTGCTCTAAACATTTATGGCAAATCGGATTCAGTCTGCTGCTATATAAAACTTAGGACGCATTGAAGAAGTGTAAAATCTAAATAGGTATAGGCTAGTAGTGACTTTTCCCAGTCTGAAAATTTATTGTAATGCTATTAATTTGGCAAAAACATCATATATCTATGAAACAAAATATCCTAACTGGCTCAATGACGCACAGCTCAAACCGCTTAACCTAGGTAGGTGAATTTTGGATTATACTTTATTTTTCTTTACAACTTAGGCAGCCATTAAGGAAGGAATTTTGTAAAACTTCATCTATAAGGGGGTGAAAATTGGGCAAATTTTTAGGTTAAAATGTTATGTATTAGGGACTGGTTGTGTTACAATGATGATAATTAGTAGATTACACATCTTTAAAGATAAATTAATTTATTTTTTCACTACCTTTCAAAAAATCCTATTTGGGTGTTGCAAAAGAAGAAAAAAGGTTTTATAAAAATTATTTACCTAATGATACCAAAATGATACAGGCGTCTAAAATAGTATTTTCCTTTGAGAATAAAATTGTACGTATATTAAAAGTTTTCTAAAATCAAATTTAGTGGCGGCAAAGGGCGAAGAGAAATTTTTCATTAAATTGTTTGAAGCCATTTTCATGCTATATTTGAACTGTCTGAAAGTAAATTACAATCCAGTTTGCGGAAGGAAGGGGCGAGCCAAAACTTTGTATGAAAATTTTAAATCTCAACAGTATGTAATGAATGATGATTATGAATTTCTGCATCGTCAAGTAGTTCAAATTCGATGAAAAATATTGTTACTTTAAACCTCAACTTATTTTTGCGTGCACATGAGTTGTAGTTTATTACTTATCCGGTATTTTTTCGTTTGGTAATGTTTTCAGTGTTTGTGTAATTGTACGGTGTAATTCAAGGTCATAAATGATTGTATATAGGTAAATAGATATATTATATTTTTACGTTACATAGCATCTATTGACAAATGTTTAATTTATAAAATTGTACATCAAACGTAATTTTTAATAAATTTAATTTTGTATATATGATTAAAATAAAAAATCTTTGATTTAGTTTTAGAAATTGATTAATATCACATGATTCGATTAATATTGTTAAATCTAATTTTCATATCTGCATAGAAATTACTATTACTATTTTTTTTTTTTATTTGATTGATTTCATATTAAATGTAACTAATATTTTAAATAAAAAGAACTAAGCTCCATTCATGTACGTGATACAACGGAAATTTACCAAAATTGAAGAGCACTTAAATGTAAGTAAAGTGCCAAATTAATAATAGATACCCCAGAGTACACCTTCTTCGACTGTGGAAAGTGGGTGCTGCTAGGTAGAGACCTCGGGGTCCTCCAATTGACACCAGACAATATGCTGGAGTATATGCTCAGGGGAGATAGAGAGTGGCTTGCACTAGCAGAACTAGCCACAAAGATTCTGCGAGAGAAGAAGCATTAGGGTGGACAGCTGAACAGATAGTGAAGAGAAACGGGATGCAACCATGTCTAGGGTGCTATGGTTGAATCAACTTAAATGAGGAGGCGAGGCTCCCCGATAATAATATGCGGACTGTCCAGCAGAACACAGAAGACCAGCGAAAACCTCAAGAAGTGAGGTGTAGGATACCGAACTGGAGAGCGAAGGACACACAGCCCTCTGCAGAGCTGGCATTCGTTCGTGCTTGCATAGATGGGCGACAGTGATGATGCACGGGGACTCCGAACACACTGTGCTCGAAGGCACTTCCTGAGGCTGACTAATGCTTAAATGCGGTTTCCGGCCTCGGAAGGGGGCTGGTGAGGTGGAGGTTTAGTCACTAGGGCGTAGACTACATACGTCGTAACATCTGCGGAACCTGTTAGCGAGCCCCACATAAAAAAAAAGTGTGCCAAATTACCAAATATCAAAATCCAAAGTAGTCCAAAACAGGTTAAATATTGCTTGTTTAGATGGATTTCATCTGACAAAAATTATCTAAACAGAAAAATGTAAGCTCTTCTGTTCAGATGGCCAGTGTAAGCTCTCTGCGTTAGCACAAGGGATCGTTGATTCTGTAGGTAAAATTCGATTATTTTCATACATTACACACTAGTGAATTTCTCCATAATTAATTTCCAAGAATTAATAATGCTAACTTTAATAATCTGAAATAGAAATTTGAAATTGTTAAACCTTATTCTAGTGAATTTTGGGCCAACAGTGTGTGAGTGTGTATTTTGGTTGTTTGTACTTTGATTTATGTAAATCTAACATAGCAGCATTACTAATATGACAATATAAGATAAGGCAATATGATAAATCCTTAGCAAAATATTAACAATTATGATTTAGCAAACGTGATATCGGGCTTGCACACTTTCCGTTAAATTCTCTTTTATTTCATACAAATCTATTTTCTATTCCTGACAGCTCTCTTATAGATACTGTGTATAATTTTTTTACTATTCCGTTCACTTTTTATTCCATACACTGATCCTTTATATATCCTGCACTGATCCTTTGTGTGCTATATTAATCAACTCATCTCCTCGCATGATATACTCCACCCAATTAGATTTCCCGTTATAAATTGTTCTCATTAAGCTTCTCTTCTCATTTATTTTACTCTTATTTGTTCATTTTTCATGCTGTCTGAACTCCAACCTCCTACTTATATTTCAAATATCTCCATCCTTTCTTTCTTTATTACATTTCCTTATTTTATGTTTTTCGTATTCATATGAAAAATAGATTGGAATTTCGAGGTGTTAAAAATGATTACAAAAGAATGAAGAAGAACATATTGTTCAATTCAAAGCTTTTCTAAGCCATTTATATGCTGAGAAAACTCTTAGAATATTATTTTATGTTTTAGTTGTTATACATTTTATATTAATGTATAAATTGTAATAATTATACATACACACACACACACACACAAACACACACACATATATATATATATATATATATATATATATATATATATAATAGTGTTGAATGTAAAACAATGCAGCAAGTCGCCAACTTTAGACTAGAGAGAGATACAAAAATACCTACTATAAAGTAAACCTAGAAAGAAAAATACTGAAAAAGTACTAGGCCCCAGAAAAGCAGATGATGGTTGGAACTACAAAAAACTATTAACTTACCAGAATGAAGAAAAGCTATCAGACGCCATTAGGAAATGTAGGCTTCCCTTCTACGGACACGTATTGATAGTGGACGAAAACAGACTAACCAAAGAAATCTTTGAACTAGAAAACGACAGGAAAATAACTACCAAGTGGTCTAAACAGGTTACAGTAGATCTCAAAGAAACAAAAATTGAAACACGAAATCACAGACAGAGACGCGTTCAAACAAAAATGCAAAACATGTGAAGGATTCCGGAAAAAAATAATGGACCCTGCAATGATGAGGAAAACATTCACAAAAAATGAAAAAAAATATACTGCAAACAAAAGAAAAGAATTCCCAGAAGGGGAAATTATTTATTGTGGTCCTACAGATACCGGCGTTGAAAACAATATCCTGACTGACTCATAAACGAACAGATCACGCATCACACAGATCAATGAATTTTGGATGGCACATTGGCTTTATAACGAAGGCACCCACAGAAGAAGGAAATTGGAAAAATCTTTCTATAACGGGGTGAAAAAGGGAGCCAAATTTAATTAAACTTCTATATCTATGAACCAGAGGTATTTTGGTCATGAAAATTGTTATTAAGAAAAAAACAAATTGACAGATATTTCACCATTTTTAAAAAAAATCTAATTTTAGAGGGTAAAGTTTTTTATGAAACAGTTGCCAAAGAGGTTACAGTCGTAAAATATATATGTAGAATTTTCTTTGATAATAAAAAGTACGTTTCATAATTTTTCAAAAATCCAATTTGACGGGGCAAAAGGATTGTCCAAAGTTTTCCCAGCATAAATCCAGACTAGAACAATTGAATCACACTGAAATCCTTGCCAAAATTAATAGACTTATATAGTAATATATTAACTAAAATACTAACTTTTAATTATTTTAGAATTTTAAGAAAAATCTAATCTTTTTTGAATCCAGATGGAAATGCAAAATCCACAGTAACCTTGGGAAACCATTTGTTGTCATACAGTTTTATTTTAATAAAATAATAAACATTATTTACATGAATTTTTTTTTAAATGACTTTTCGTCACTAATGACTAAAATCATGACTAATGACTAGTCATTAATAAATGTAAACATGCAAGGAAACTATGCCCAAATATTTTTGAAATTATTTGATTTATAAAAACCCTTAGTATACATCATATAGCCTATTATCAAAACTGCTCTCTTCTTTGAGAACATACTCTAGATTTTGAAATAACATTATTAAGTTGTAGTCAGACGCAAACTGCCGTCTTATTCAGAAATTTCAGATGTATCTTTCATCTATATGCATATTTATTTATAAAAATATATTTTAATTGCTTTTGCAGTAATATTTAAAACTTTTTGAAATAAATAACATTCTTATAAATTTCCTCTTGCATAAAAAACGATTTATTTATTTATTTTTTTATGTAATACCAGGTTACAGAGTAACAGCATAGTGGCACGATGTTAACAGTAAGTAATCTGTAGCTATGCCAAGGAATCTGTTCACAGTCTGGCGTGTAAGTTTAAATATACCGATAAATGTGTAGTCTTGAACAAACTCAGGCCGACCACTCCTGAGTATTCACAACCTAGCATTTAAATCTGTATAAGATATAGAATGATTTTATCATTTTTTTCAAAGAATATTTTTATATAAATCGCTGCTAATTGAGTTGAAAATTTTTTCTTGTTAAGTAACAGATTTTAATTTCAAAATTATATAAATAAAATGTTTATTGAAAAAAAAAATATACTATAATTGGTGTCCACTTTTATAAAAACTAAATAACCGAACCGTGTTTGTGTAAACAAAGTTATATTAATAATACTTTTAATTTTGTAAACATCGATGTACAACTTATTGATGTCAAACGTTATGATATTCCACCTTTTTTTATCTTGAAAATTTATTCTCTTTTTAGCCCTAAGAGGTGATATTCTATATAATACGTGAATGTATGTTAAGCTCAATAAATATTTAATGAAGAGAAGCCTAGGATTTTATTAAGGCGTTTCGTAACATATATTATGTAATTTTTGTTAAATAACTGATTCATTTGAGTAGCAGTTATATTTTATTTTAACATCAATTTCTTTAAAATATTTAATATTTGAAAATAAATACAGTACTCCTCATGTAATTAATCTTAATACAAAAACTTATGAATGATTTTTAGTCCTGTGTAATATTGGCTGTCATTTCCGTTCAGATAGTTAATGTTAAGAAACCTTAAGATTAAGAGCTAAATGCAATTCTCTTCCTGCTACGGTTGACCCTAACCATTAAAGTTGTTTGACATTAGGTTCCCTCCTCCACATTCAATATTGACGATGTCTACAACAACGATATAAACTCCTCTATTTGGATGAGGATAAAATTCAACTCGACTAGACTTACGTATTGATTTTGTATACATACTCATATATATATATATATATATATATATAATACGATATCGCGTGGTAATACATGCCTTCTATGTAAATGTTATGTATCCTGTTTCATGTAAAAAGTGTATATTCCACAAATGAAAATATTTTCATAATTTATTAGATTCTTTTTTTTTCATATATTTCCTGAAATATTTCTGTGTCAGAATACTGGTTGGGTATTCAAACATAACAAATAAGGAATTGGAAAGAAAAATTATTTCGTCGAAGATATACTGTGTTTATGTGTACAGTAAAATACGAGCTAGTATTCACATATAAATAATTTTATATATTTTAATCTCAAACAGTATCATCACATCAGTATATTAATTGAATTATATCAATATCGATGAGTTTACTACCACTACAAAAAACGAAAAAAAAGTTAGGTTGAATTTAGAACCTTCTTCCTTTTACTTTTCCGGCGAATATAGCTAGAATTAAAATATATGTTGGTTTTTTCTTGTTCTTTTGCTCTGTCACCCTTTGGTTTAAATATTTTTCAAAAGTTTTTTCACGTTTATAATTTACATGTAGAGCTATGAAGAAATGTATATATATATATTTTTTTCAGTGTTACACCCCAAATCTAAAATGCAAAAATTATCTTTTTCTTATTTTAGTCTTCATTGAAGGAGTATTAGATTTAGAGAAAACTTTACTTAAGAAAATTTGTTAAAGCTTATCTTATGTAAGAATATTTTTATAAAAACTTTTTTTGAAATTGATTACCCATCTCTAAAAAAATTACATATTTTGTTTCCTTTTTATACTCTGACCTTATTATTTTTATTAATTTTTTTTTGTGTTTCCTTTATCACTTAAAGGGTTATAAAATTAAAGAAGCTTTGGCACTTACGAAGGCTGCCAAGAAACTAACTTACGTTTTGAAATAAAAAACCAACCAATTAATAAAAAATAAATTTTATTATATACATTTGAAAGGGACAATCTTAAACTATTTTTCTACGTAGTCGCCATTTAAATTGAGGCATTTATCATAACGATGCACGAGCTTTTCAATTCCTTCTCCGTAGAAATCTGCCGCCTTTGATTTTTGACACCTATCTTGCACAAAACTTGTGAAAATCAACCTTTTCTGATAAAATTTCATGTAGTAAACTTCGTGAAATTTAAGGGAAATGAAACGAGTGTTCCGTAATCATAATGCGACGATTTCATCGTCGGTTCATCAGTCACAAGGCTAGGCCGACCACTACGGTCCTCATCATGAACATTGGTGCGGCCATTTTTAAACTAAAAGCACCACTGTCTCACACCACCGTGACTCATTATTCCATCTCCGTACACCTCACAATGTTGCCGATGAATTTCAATTGGTTTGAAGTTTTTTGCCAGTAAAAACCTAATCAGTGAATGCACCTCACAACTCGCGGGATTTTCTATTGAAGCGCACATTTCAATAATTCACAACGAACAAAATATAAAAATCACAGTCTACTCGGTAAGACAGCTTGATTTGTACCAAGTGTAGAAACGTTTTGACGCCAAGATGGCGGGGCTCTGTTCTCACCCAGCTCCACGCTAGGCATAAACGTAAGTTACTTTTTGGACCGTCCTCGTATATTATATTCCGGACCCAAAATGAAAAGCAATTTTTTTGATTACTTCATAAAAGTTATATTTTATTTTTTCAATATTTTTACAGAATTCTGTTTTAAATTAATCTTTTTTTTTGTTACGAATCATATTTTTATAAGTAATTTTTTTTCCTATATTTTCCCCACAATATAAAGAAGCCGCTAAAATAAACATACTTTTATTAGATATTTTGGGAATTTTCATCCTTAAATCTTATTTCTCTTCAACTTGCTACCATAGATGGGACTGTCATGCAATACTTTGCTAGCTATTTTATGATTAATTACGAAAACGTATTTAATAATATTTTATTGGGAATTTTAATAACAAAGAATTACATAATTTCCCAGTAAAAATTACTTTTTAATAAAAAAAATTATTAGCATATTTACATATGTCATTTATAAAAATTAAACCCAAATAATTTTATGAAATCACAATAGAATTGGTAAAAATTAGTTTTTATAAAAATTTTTGTAGTGAAATATTTGAGGGAAGGAATGTTGTTTTTTTAAACATATTCTGATTGCATTACAAACGTCAAAAAAATATACTATTTGACCAATTTATTTAAAAATGAATATTTACTCATTTATTCGTAAAATGAATAAATAAAATTAACCCCATGAATAGAAGACGCTCTACCATTCAAGATTCATAGTCAACACGTTCATAAGAATAAATTGAAATATAAACCAACAAATATGTAGAAATACTCTCACACAAATATTAAAAAGACAAACTTTTTGGAATCGTTTAGTTCATAATCTGTCCGTAAAGTTTTATATCGAAGTGTAAGATTAAATGAGGATTGTTCAATAATTAAAGAGACAAATTACTGTAGAAAATTATTATTTGTTCACTGACAATAAAATAACACTACTTTCCAACATAATCCCGGCCACCTCTAAGCATCTTTCCTTTTTTTTTTGTGAGCTTTCTTATTCCAAAAATAAAAGTGTCTGACCATTCTTGTACCGCTCATCACCCAAACATTATTACCGAACTCGGTAACACGAAAAATATCTTTGAGAGGACAGAACAAAATATTTGATGGTATGAGAACAAGACTGTTAGATAAGTGCATTGTTTACCCATCCATTCAATACCCATTTGGATTACCCACCCATACGTCTATTTTTAACAAAAACATTGATCTAGATATATATATATATATATATATATATATATATATATATATATATATAAGTTTAGCGCGCAACCTTTCTCGCGTAATGTTTCTACGCTACTGTGTGTGTCACGTCAGAAGCGTGGCGCTGGCCGGCACGGTCGCCGGAGTGGTGTGGTAAAGGGGAGTGGTAACAAGCGAAACATAGAGCTGTGCGAGTCCTGACTTGTTTATTTCATCTTTTCACAACCAGTTAGGGATTTGATCAAATAACTTACTTTCTTTAGGTAAATCACCCCACAGAGTTGTAATTTTAACATCTTCCGTGAATTGATCATCTACCTTAGGGATTTGATCAAATCTCTGTTTTTATCATCTCCCTGCGACATATAGATTTTTTAAAGTCTGTATCCGTAGCGGAGCGGTCATTAATCTAGAAAGTCCTGGGTTCAAATCCCGGTTGAAATGAATAGACATTTTTTCATATGCTAAAAAATGTCCATTCCATATTGTATGTCCATTCCATATGTTATGTGATGAATTAATTAATCATAAAAACAAAAAAAAAAAAATAATTAAAAATGGCTTAGAATAAAAAAATTGCCTAAAATTAAAAATTGAAACTCGTAAACGAATCGGGATAAGTAAAGAAAACCTATGGTGCCTACAGTAAAGGAAAGATGTCTCTAACGAAGATTGCATCTCCTTAAACGTCAAAAATAATCCATCATAACAGTATTTAAACATTACAGTATGTGTTGTAAACAAACAGTATATAACATATTATAAGAATAATTTATTACTCTCGAAAGTTTTAACATATCGGAAAATTTTAATCCGTACAATTAAGAGGAAATAGAAAATCAGGAAAAAGGGAAAACAAAGAATTATTCAAATAATTTAGTATCTATGAAAGATAAAGAACCTGGAGAATAAAACAATAGTTCCCGAAATATACAACAACAAAAAAACCGTAAAACTTTGCGATTCTCTAAGAAAAAAAAATATAAATGTATGACAAAAAAAAATATTACAGTTTTTTAAAATGAGACAAATGAATAATTAATTGGTTCTGAAAATTTCTGAAGAGAAAATGCAATGTAAGAAAAGTTTTAGGAAAAAATATACAAATTTTTAAAGGTTTCCAAATCAAATTTAAAATACTATGAATTAAGAACCAGTGGCCAGAAAAGAGAAAGAAACGGCACAGTGAAATAATGAAGTCGTATTGAAAAAGAGAAAACAACCAAGTAAGGCGAAATAAAAGTTTTAACGCGGTCCATAGAGGTCAAATCGATTCGTAGAGGTGTTATAAGAAAAAAATAAAAATAAAATAGAATAAATGTACTGGTATAAATATAATCAGTTATAACAATCCGTAAGTGGTCGAAATAATCAACCTATGCTGTAGAAACAACCCTTAATTAAATAGGATTTTACTAACATATTTTTTAGAGAATTTACTTAAAGCTTGATATCAGCATAATTATATTTCATATAACTTACACTAGGAAGGTAATTCACTATTCCTTAAATAAATAATATTTTTTCGTATAGTGTAAAAAGAAAATTAATTTTTTTTCAAATACAGAACCTTCTTAAAAAATATACAAAAAAATAAATTTAAATAAAACTTCTTTTACAGGTCAACTCATAAAAATTATCTTAATAACTTTTTTCAGCAATGTAGATAATTTACACCTTAATTATTAGCCTGCATCCTCCAATACTGCAATGCCAAACAAAAATATATTTTGAAATTTTCCATAATTACAGCACAAAAAGAGAATTATTATGGATTACACATATTTACACTCAAAACACACTTTCACACAAAAAACAAAAAAACAATTTATCCGTAGTTTAACTCCGTTAAATAATCAAGATCACTATCAAATGGCAAATATTCAATAATTTAATAAAATTATCGTTTACTGACGAAGCCACTGAGAATCATTGGCTGATGATTGTTAGGGAGCAGTTTCTTTCGTTCAAATTGAGTTAAACTTTATTTGATATTTTTTTGGATTGGTTTTAGGTAAATTTAGTTACACTGGTCTAAAAAAATGTTTTCTGTTCATTCAAGGTGTCTTAATTTTTGCGCTGATTTCAAACAAATTTCATTTTCTAATTTCCCAGCTTTGTAATCTGGATTTATTAATTTAGAAACCACCATTGTGTTTTTCATCATCAACGTTTTCTTTTTAACTTCATATTTCAGACGTAACTGGAACATGTAACTCTTCACTATTTTCAATAAGTCTTCCGCCAGAAGTAAAATTAGAATATGGAACAGATTTCTTGAATATTCCAGTGATGCCTTTGATTTTTATGATATTAAAAAGACAGATTTCAACGGAAATATTCTCATTTTGACTAGTTTCGGCAAGACGTCTGTACGAATGTATCATAATTCAAAAACGATTAGCCGTTGGATGCTGAAATTTTGGATTTAGAATTGTAACATCTAGTTGTGCACCCCCTGCCCCCTTCAATTGCAATTGACTAACCAGAAGTGTAAAAAAAAGCCAAAATCTAAAAAAATTGAATTTGGACTTTTTCTTAACTGCAGTAATAATCCCTCATTGAGAGCTTTCCAACGATATATCATAAGTGGTACTTATTTTCATTGGTTCCAGAGTTATAGGAAAATAAAATTTTAATTAATGAAATATTTGGATTTTAGGGAAAGGCACATCGGTTCTAATCAAACTTCATCTCCTTTTATTAACTTTTTCTTTTTTTAATTTAAATGTATTGATTTATTAATAATTATTAACCTCTCAGTGTAAAAACATTTTTACGATGAATCATAATTCAATAACAAAAAAAAAAAATAATGAAAAATTAAGAAGTTTTCAATGGATTACAATTTTATGTACTTTTCGTGGAAATGTAATTTTGTAGGCGTGCAAGGAAGCCTTGGAAGTTTTCCACATCAGATTTTTTTGAAACATGGCACCATGTGAGTTCTTGGTGAAACACGGCAGATCTACTAGGCTGTGGTAATATTCTTCGCTCCAGTTACGATAAATATTTTTCACTATTCATCATACCTCTACAGGGCATAAGTGATTGCATCTCATTAAATTAAAAAAATACTCAAAATCTTTTTAGAGATTGCTTTACAGTTTGGTGGAAATGTTTTGGAATCAACCTTTGGTTATCGTCTTCTTACGTGCTGTACTCTTATTCCCTGAAAATAAAATTTGATTTCCTCAGAAAATACCTTTTTGCACTCTTTCTTAGTCCAATCTTTATAGCACGTTCTAGTCGTCTTTTCATTATTCCAGATGTTAAAAGTTGTTTTTCACTGATATACGAGTCCTCCGATGAATCCCTTTGTCATACTTTGACTCGTGCGTTTTCAACAACTTTTCGAAGCTGTTGTTTTGTTATTTTTTTGTTCATATTTATTTTTGTTTTATTTTTTATCCAAAATTTATCTTGTGAAATGTTAGATTTTACTTCCTAGAATTTCCTTTACGTTTAAGGTTTCCATAACTGAACCGGTTTCATTTTTCAGCTTAATAATTATATTTATGCTTGCCTTACTCATGGTCGATTTAACTCGTTGAATAGAGAAATTTATTTTCATATAAAGCAATTAACATCAGCCCTCTTTTTATGTGTTACATTTATTATTAAAAATTCTTTATATTTACAACAAATAAACAAAAATATAGAAAGATTAACAATATAATAGAATAACTAGAAATAAATGCAGATAGTATTTAGAGAAAAATTTGAACAATCACGAAATTAAAAAATTATCTTAAATTCTTCATTTCCCAAGTTACTTATCCCTTCCTATATGCTCGTTAATGATTTTTTTTTTATAATTGTTTTATTCAAATAAAAAAATAATAATTAGTCAGCATGAAATGCAGATAGTTCTTTTTCCAGAAAAAAAATTAACCATCTATGATAGGGTATGTGTAAGAAAAAATAGAAATTAAAAAAAAAATGACACGATGACTCAAACCGGAGATCTGCTGGATTATTACCTGAAATTATGAAACCGGAACATTTACAACTCGACTGCTGCCGCTACTGTGATTGAAAATTGTACAAATAAACTACTTAAACTGTTTGAAAACCTTTAAATGGAATTAGTTTCAAAGTAGAGCCAAATTGTAAGCAGCCATTTGGACGTAAAATACGGATCTATCTTTTACCGCTTTACAAAATAGCATCAGTGAACTTTCTTGTAAGCTTATCCTTTTTAAGCGATATGTTACATAACGCAAATAAATAAAAAATTGATGTGGACACCGCATGACTTCCATGTGTGCGTATTAAATTACGTATACACAATTTTTAAAGTACATAAAATTTTATTTCCCTAATAACATCTGATTTTTTCATATATTATTTTTATTGTTATTATTGAATTATTATTTATTGTAAAAACATTTTTACAATCACAGATTAATAATTATTAATAAATCAATATATTAAATAAAAAATAAGTTAACAAAAAAGGAAATTAAGTCTAATTCGAACCGATGTGCCTTCTCCTTATAAGATCAAAATATTTCATTATTAAAATTTTATTTGCCTATAACTCTGGAACCAGTGAAAGTAAGTACCACTTATGATATATCGTTGAAAAAGCTTTCAATGAAGGCTTATTACTGCAGTTAAGAAAAAATCCAAAATCAAAATTTCTTGGATTTGGGGCTTTTTTTGGAGATTTTTGGTCGTCGACTGCAATAAAAAGGAGAGATGCACAACTAGGTGTTACAGCAGTCCTAAATCCAAAATTTCAACATCCTACGGCTATTCGTTTTTGAGTTATGGGAGATTCATACGTACATACTACGTACGTACAGACGTCATGCCAAAACTTAGTTAAAATGTATATTTTCTTTACTTCGTACAAGGAAGTAAAAATATTGTAATAGTTTCAATTAATTTGCCAAGGATGCAATTTAAATTTCATTAAAATGGAAAGTCTTTATCTCGCAAATGCTGACCGAAAATACTCTTTTAAAAAAGTGTATAACTTACTATGGTAAATTCATTATAACTAAATAGTCGGCCAATATTTTTTTTTATCAATAGCTGTCATAATTAATCAAAAACAGTAAAAAATATCTTTGTAATTAGAATAAAATTAAATGCATTATGTTTTTTTTTTTTTTTTAATAGAAGAACAAAATTCATAACTGGATTAATATTCGTAGCTATTTTTTTATAAAACAAGTGGAAATTATAACATTTTTTACATACATACAAGCACCGATAATATAAATTAAAGTAAATTAGTTATTAAATTCGGATTTATTTTTAAAGTTTTAAAAATATTTTTATATTCAAATGAATCAGAAAATGATTATATTAGTAATTCCTATGAAGATAAATGTATTTGAATCTATCGCTCGGTGAATCACATTTTTATTATCAAATTTTATAGAGAAAGTGCAAAAAAAAAGAAATGAATGGATTATATAGAAACAATAGATAAAAGGACAAGAAAAGTTTGAGAAAATGTAAGGGGAGAAAAAGGCGATGGTAAATGTGTGAGGGAGAAAAGGGATAGTAATAAAGAGATGAGTCCGACAGAATAAAGGTAGAGAAGACATTAACCATTGTAATTAACAGCCCATCGTAAGGGCCATTCCAGAACCCCTGCTAGGTCCATTAGGAAAGCGTTGTTGGAGGGTGCAAAATGTCAACAGAAATTTGGCTCGGCATCCGTTAATGAATCCAATTACGAACAAGGAAAAAGCCGTCCCGGTATCTTCTCCTTCGCTCTCTGAGGTCTGAAACATTGAAGGCATCCCCGACAGTTCTATCGGTACACCCGGTGTGTAAAACCGTAGGTAACAGGTATAGTAGTTGATTGTTGAGTACGATGCATCTTGTTTAAGAGTTGCGGTTCACCTCCTGTCAAAGTTTATTTTCCAGAAAACTTTTATATGATAATATAATTTGTTCCGCTTTCATAACCGGTTTAAGTACTCTTGTCCCTTGTATGTTGTAATATAGTACAGGTTGTGCAATACCCATTATTATTGAGTTCACAAACACATATTTAAGATGGTGCGTGCGCGCACACAATATGAATGAATCTCTATACGTGGATAATTTATTCTTTTCTCTTTCAACTTCCGTATTAAATAAATAAATCTTATATTCTGATGATCATTACATAATGAATTATATAGAAAACCTTCTTTATTAGATAAATTATAAGCATAGAAACATAAATTATAAGATGAAAAACATATCTGATTAAAATCCAAATGAATAATTTAAAAACAAACACATTAAAAGATGTTAAGGTATTTTAAATATTAAATTTAAAAAAAAAAGAAATACTATAACATAATTCACAGTTAAAAATGTGTTATTGAAAATTATTTTTTGCACATATTTATACATGTTGAACGAGCTGCAGTAAAATTTATTTAATGCTTTTATTTTAAAATTCATCCACAGATTTTTCGGTAAAAGAATTCTTTTAATTTTAAATCAAATAAATTGAAGGGAAAATGTTTTCAAATCGTTCGATAACTTATTATAAATGGCATCGAAAGCATAATGACGCCCTTTCTTGTAAGCCAAAATACTTTGTTCTATTATCCGAAAAAGTTTTTTTTCTGGTTTTGTAGGGCTGGGGATGGTTATTGTGATTTTTTTAAGAGACAATTCTTTTTACCAAAGATTGCACATTCATAAATATAAACATACTGAAAAGTTAACATATTTAAATTTTTAAATATTCGTTTACACGATTCATACTTATGGTTGCCAAATAACGATCTGACAACTTATTTTTGTATCCTAATTAATTTTGAATTTTTTTGGCATTTCTAAAGGTAGAAACTTTACTTTAGACGAGAATATTTATGTTTAGAACCATAATAAATATTTTATAATGATGACGTACTTATCATTTTCTTAAGGTAATTTAGTATAAAACAACACATTTTGATTTAGTTGCAAACAAAACCAATTTTCTCATCCAAAGAGAATTGGTAATCTAGTAAAACATCCAGAAAAGTCACTTTATAGCCAATAGAAATACAATCGTTAACATTATTTGGAATTCTATCCGTGCGATCAGCAATGCTGCGTCTATCAGAGAATAAAATGCAATTGTTTTATCTAAATTTTAAGTTAGGTAGTTACAAACCAACCAGTAAGTTACTTTTTTAACTGCTTACCTAAAATTTTCAACTGCTTTAAAGTATTTATCTTCAAATATAGATAGTATTGTGTCGTTGAGAATAGGATTACAATGAATGGGTCAAGATTTTAATCTAGGTCATTAATAAACAGTAAAAAGAAAGCAAGGGTACCGAGAATACTTCCCTGAGGCACTACGTGTTCTAAATTATGCATTATCAAAAGACGAAATCTTTACCTGTTTTGTACTGTTAGTAAGGAATGACTTCAATCAATTACAAGAAAATCCTTTCATACTACAGGTACTAATATTTTATCAGTAAAAAAATTTGCGACTAAATTAAACTTCATTGAAACTATAAAATAATTGAAAATGGATTCGTTTTTTACTAACTCAATTTAAAATAATTACCAAAAATTGGGAAGTGGTTGTGAAGTAGAAATATTTTTAAACAAATGCTAAAATTTGTTAATATGTCTCAAAAATGTTGAAATATATTTTTCAACAATACTTATGAAAATACGGTCAATAATGAAATTGGCCTTTAGTTTTTTAAATTAATTTCAGAAGCTTTTTTAAAAGAAGTGTGAATAACAACTGAAGTGTTAAAGCAGTTGGGAAATACTAAATTCTTGAAAGGTTCATTGATTAAATTTGTAAAAGAAACAATAATAATATCTAAGACTTCTTTTAAAATACCGGCAGGAATTTCATTAATATCCATTGAATATTTACTGTTTATACTTAAAATAAACATTTCAACTTCCTAGGTATCAATGGGAAATAAAAATACTGATTCTTCAATAAAACTATTCAATGTGAATAGATTTGTTTTAAATGGATCTTACTTTGAACCACATCTACGTATTGATTTATTTAAAACGTCATTTAAATATAATGTAATAAATTAGTTACGAAATTTATTTTGTATTTTTCAATTATAAAAATCTTAAAAATTAAAAAAGTACTCAAGATAATAAATTTATTTTTTTGATAATTAATCCGACCAGAATAGCTAAGAATTGAAATATATATTTTATATAAAATATTAATTAAAATATCTTCATTTATTTAACAGTTCAATTATCAACAATTGTTTTCGGTGGTTTGAATAGATTCTTTATATATTACAGTAAACAACTAAAATCAGTGTTTTCTGATTCTACAACTGTTATATGTACCCTGCAGTAATTTTTCATATACTGTTATTTTAAGAGAAAAAAATTTTATTACTTAAGAATTATACTGCAGATACCAAAGTTATTTTAAGAATATATTATTCCAAATGATTTTTCTATTTTTCTAGCTATTATTCTTTTATTACACTCGTACTATAAGGGAGTGTTTTAAAGCATAATTCTGTGAATTATCAATAAGGAAAAATTTTAGAAAAAAATTTTTTTTCATTTCTTTTCAGAATCAAAATATATGCGTTTCTTTGCGGATTTGAGTCTTTTTTTTCTTAAAATCATTCTTATTTTAAAAAATATAATTGTTAAATTTGATGTAATATTGATATCTTATTTAAGGAAAAATGATGTTAAATTTTTATGAAAATTGGAACTTACCTATTAGGGGTAAATTCCCATTTAACCAAAGATAGAGTTAAATACTCGTACAACCGACTCTGAGATACTGCAATTATTTTTTTCATCTATATACAGGTATAATTGGTAAATAAACTAAACAAAATTAGTTATTCTGCAATTATTTAGTAACTAATTTAATTACAGACTTCATCGAGGTCTTAAAACAATCATTAGATTAGGCTACAGATAACCAGCATTCACCGACAACGCTTACTCAATTAAGAGAAGAGTTTTAAGGAAACATAGCTTTTCTCTATCTCAAAGCCTTACCTTACCACAGTGGCATTCAAATCGAGATATCTCAGCAACTAATCAAGGTACAGAATTCGTATGGGTCTTAAAACACACACCACATCAAGCGCCATCAAATGAACTCACACTGACTTTGATCACTTAATTCCTAAAAATGTTTTACGGGAACAGTAATTAAAATAAATTAGCCAATAACAAAGCATTAACGGATTGAGAAATGTCAGCAAATGATGAGCAACTTTGTCAGTTTAAATGAAACAGTTTATGACTTATAATCATACAATGAAAATAAAAGCTTTTGTTTGAGAAGGTCGAGACTGCATTATTACCGAACCTGAAAACATTTAAACCCATCTAATTGGACAACAATAATAATTGTTGTACTTTTATTTGTCCACGTTTAATTTATTACCGTTTTCATGTTTTATTAGTTATATTTCATTATTACTTAATTAGTGTTATTAATTCAGTAAATAAATATTGCCAAAGCAATGATTTTTAATTTAGATGAAATTTAAATTTAAAAAAAATCTTAGCTAGTATTTGAGTCTATTTTGTATCCGTAATTATAGGCTACTAAATTATTTGTAAAATTATTATTGTACAGTTCTTTTTTGTGCAATATATAGAACTTTCAAATACTTTTTTGTACGATTGTTTTCATTGTTGTACTATTAAAATTTATTATTAACGTTTACTCGAAATTTGCATTATATGTCCAGTTGATGTGCAAGTTAACCGACTTCTCTGTCTTGATCTGAGATTGTTCCGATGAAGATAGAGAAGACTGTGAACTTGCACTTCAACTGGACATATGTTAATTTTCAAATGTAATTTAAATTTTAAGTTAATTTTCAAAATTAACATTTTCTAGGTAAGAAAAATCGTTTCCTTTGTATTTGTACTATAATGGCAACACAAAAAAAAAACTTATAAGTTGGGAAAATTATCATTAATAGTCAAACATGTCCAGTTATCAGTTTTACACCACTTAAACCTCTTTAAACTCTTTCAGCGTAATGGGTAGTGTAGTTCTAGAACCTTTAAATTTAATACTCTTTTGAAGTTTTACCCGTAATTAATTTACACTTCTTATCTGTAAGTACGCTTTCTTATTCACTAACTACTTTCAGTACTACTGTTTAGAGCGTTCTTTCTCAAAGTGGGCGATAACGTCCCCTTGTTGGCGCTGGAAGCCTTCAAAGGGTTTAGTAGGCCCACAGAAAATTAGGGACTTTCAGGCGGTCTAGGAAGGCGATGGTTGATCCACCAGGTTGGTCTAGTAGTGAATGCGTCTTCGCAAATCAGCTGATTTCGAAATCGAGAGTTCCAATGTTGAAATCCTAGTAAAGGCGGTTACTTTTTTACGGGTTTAAATAATAGACCATGGATACCGGTGTTCTTTGGTGGTTGAGTTTCAATTAACCATACATCTCATAAATGGTCAACCTGAGACTGTACAAGACTACACTTCATTTAGAAAAAAAAAGGAAAACATTTTTGTGGAATTACTTCATCCTCTGAAGTAATTTCTAACGGTGATTCCTGGAGGCTAAACAGAAAAAAAGAAGGCGATGGCTGATTAAAAAAAAAAAAAAAGGCAAAAATTATGTTTCCCTGATATTTCTACTACACTAGTACAAAAAATATAAAGCCACACCTATATTTTATAATAAAATGATTGTATTCAAAATACTTTAACTTTGCAACCAAGAGGCTTAGAGTCGAAAAAAAAATGAAAGCTTGAATACTGTACTTTTTTTACAGTATAATTAAAATTTCAAAAATCATCAAATTAAAATAAAATCAGTGAGAAGAACATTTTTTAAAATTTGAAATTTTTTCTTCGTTTGATCTATCGCATGGGGGAAACTAAATTTTTCCAGTAAGTTGCATTAAAATATTTTAAAAGCTTACGACTTTAACTTTAATTTCTTTTTTTTATCTCTCTCTACGATTTTTTTTAAACCGGAATATTCCACTTTAAAGGGAAAGGGCCATTTTTGTTTTTAATGTTGCATAACTCCGGATCTAAGCAACGTATTGATGCAAACAAATATGAAATTATAGATTTTGATGTAGATTAATGACAAATCGTGAGGTCTTTAATATAGCGTTGCGGTTTTTGATTTTTGTTCATTTTGTGCTGAGGTATTGAATCTTTAAAGATTGTGACTTCAACATGTAATATCCCTCTCTCAAAGCTCAACGTAAGGTCATGTTATGCCATGCTTAATCCAATAGGATATGCCACGTTAAAAACAATAATTGAATTTAAGAGCGCATCTTAAAAACAACAATTGCAATTATTATTTTTAATAGATGGTAAGTTTAAAGATTTTAGGGGCGCTAGAAAATTTTTGATTTTTGATTTTGGGCGAAAGGTTTGAGAATCAGTGGTCTAGATATATAATATATTTATCATCAATTTGTCGATTAGCGGTTCTATCTTCTTGTACTCAGTTTCAGCTTTTTTTACTTGTTCGCAGTATGGTTTCCAATCATTCTTACTCATTTCATTAATTTTTTCCTCAGATAATTTTTTAATTTTTAAAAAACCAACATATCTTTTCATAGTTGACCATACCTTCTCGATAAGATTTAAATCAGGATGGTAAGGTTTAAGTCGCAGAACCGTATGGCCGCGTGTTTTTTATATTTCATCAAAATGTTACTTCATTTTTGAATTACTGTATGACTTAATCACTTCATATAGTATTGTGGTTTTAACCTTGCTTTATTAAACGAAATATTGTTCTTTTCTAACCAATTAATCATTGCCACTTTTCCTAATCATTTTTATTTGGAGGTTTCTCTAGAAGTGAGTTTTGGTATAGCGCATTATCGATAACAACCAACGACTGGGAAGGCCAGGAATTAATTTTTCAGATTCGCACTTCATGAAATTGTTGTTTTTGAGGCTTTAGTGATAATTATCGCTTTTTGAACTCGTTATCCAAGTTAACATCGATTCGGAAAGAACCCCATTTGTTTACCAGCGTGGATTATGATTAACCGATCACCTAAATTAATCGGCAGTTTTACTCTTGCACTACTGTCATCCGACACAATTTTGTCATCAAAAATGTCATAAACAAACGAAGAATTTCCTTTTGTGAAACTGGTCATTTTTCTCAAATATTCTATCCTTTCCACCGGGTGTCTTATTTTTCAATCATACGTTTCCGGTTATTATCACTTTTACTTTCCTTTTGTGAAAATGGTCATTTTTCTCAAATATTCTAACCTTTCTACCGGGTGTCTTGTTTTTCAATCAAACGTTTCCGGTTATTATCTCTTTTACACCACTTAAACCCTAACGCTTTCAGCATAGCGGCTAGTGTAGTTCGAAAACTTTTAAATTGAATACTTTGTGAAATTCTATCCGTAATTTATTTAATGTAGAGAGTTCATTGTGTTTTGCCTGAACTCGTTAACTGTTCGTCTTCCAACACCTTGAAAAAACTACATAATTCTCTAAGTGGTTTTAAACGTTGTTTATATTTTTTTTGGTGTGCGGAAAGTACACGATTGAGGTTTAGATTTCTTAAAACACGATTTAAGAAATCGTGCATTTCTTTCGGAATTTTTTAACTAAGATCTTGAAATCCCACAAACTGCAGCGGTTCTTTCTTATCATTTTTGAATGCGTATTAAATGTTTGTCATCTTCTAATTTTCTTAACTTTACATTTTTTATTTTCATAGAATCGTCTACTTATTAACTATTTCACGATCTTTTTCTTCTTACCTATCGATTTAAACTCTGCCTAGCCAAAAAAAAAATCCCATCAAAAGACGCGAAAAAAATACGAATTCATTAATACACACAAAACGTTAACTAACTCACCACACATTACAGACGGAAACACTTTATCATTTGTAACGGGTCTTGCCAAAAATTCAATTAAAGCAATTTATTGCAAATGAAAAGAAAACATTAGTATTGAATAGTAGTCAACAATGCTATACAAAAATTGCTTACAAATTATTATAATTTGTATGATATAGGCCTATTACTATAAACATCATCAACGTTACTATTATCCATTACAACCACCGCATGTAAATATAATTCAAGTGAAATATTTTGATAACCTTTATTCATATAAAGTAGTCATTCATTTTATGACTCTTCATGGAGGGACTGTAATTATAATCTATAATACAAGTATAAACTATTCGTTTTTTTATTGTGTACAGTAAAAAGTATTCGTAAGTACGCTAAATATTTTTAAAGAAATTATCGTCTGAAATTTAAAAAAAATGATATTAAATTTTAAATTTTGAAAAAAATTTGCTTTTTATGAAAATAGTTAAACTCACTTTATTGCAAAATACTGGGATTCTGAATGAGCGTAATGTTACGAGAACAGAATAATATAATTCTCTGCATAGTGACTGTTTACCTGGTGCAAGCAAGCTGTTTTCTTCATCGTACACTCTGTACATGTATTATAAATTGGATAATTTCCTATACGTTTAAAATTTTGCATGATTATCAACAAGGCGCCAGGACAAACTCCGGGTCGAGTAGTAATCTCCAATCTGAATCATTTCTAACCATGGACGTACGTTGCCTTATTACGCAGAAAAACTTTAAAAAAAGAAGAAATGAAACCTAAGGGTCGATGCGTATCTAATACTATCTGGAACGAAGTTTTATGAACTACAATGGAAATTATCTATTATAACTTATAAGTTAATTTTTTTACGGATTCTGTGAAGCGGAACAAGGGTCCGTAGTATTATTTTATAAAGTGTGGTGATACTTAATTTATATGCCACCGGGCTGATCTCGTGGTTAACTCGTCGTCGCAAACAGGTTTTTAATATCTGACTATCAAAGTCGAAGGTTCTGAAGTTCAAATCCCAATAAAAGTTAGTTTTGAATACTAGATTTTGAATACTAGACGGAGGTCTAGTATTGTACTTTGGTGGTTGCGGTTTAATTAGCCACACGTTTCTGGAATGTTCCACCTGAGTCTTCACTGAGTTCGTAGTAAAATCTATATCAAAGTTGCGTCACAAAAAACGGAAATAATTATTAAAAAATAAAATAATAAAGTAAAATGATTGAGCATAACTCAAGAACTACTCACCCTATTTTCAACAGATTTTCATATGCGCAACTTCAAATCCATTATTAAATCACATCTAGATTTTAATGAAATTTATGTAATAGTTGTGATTTTTGAGCCAAAAACTTTAGGCATAGGCTCCTACATATATATAAGGATATTACATTTTAAGTGAATGGTATGTTCGTACTCGTACCTTAAAACGTAAAGGAAATTCAATTCTATCCCCTCCCCATCACATATACTACCGTGCGACCGAAAGTTATACCTTGCTTTTCTTCAAAAAATCTATAAAAGTTATTACAATATAATTCACGGTTGGAATACAAAAGTTGCATACGTAAATACGAAGTACCAAGAGAAGTTTCCAATATCCGAAAGTTCCGAAAATATATTTTCCCAAAACAACATTAGTTCCAAAATATATTATAATTTCAATTATTAATAAGTACCAAAAATGCTTATAAAATGTGTTTACAAAAATTCTCAAAATGTAAATTGTAACCGTCAGTTTTCAAATGTTAAAACCGTGGTTATAATTTATAGTTTGGAAGCATATTTTTTAAAAGTTCACGCTGAATATATTTCCTGATATTCTCCGTGGTCTGACAGCTCAGCCATTCAGAAGATGTCACGTTTTATAATCTTTGAAAGTTTGGACAGAAACGGCCTCAGGATGCTCAGCAGCTTTCATTTTAATATCGGTGAGTAACCTCAAATCTTCAACCTTTTCTCTATTAAGAACATATGAAACATTTTGGAGTGAATGATGACGAATTGAAATTCTGATTCCGTCACCATCATTTTTAGCTCGCGCCAAGCACTGATATTGTCTTTTAGAGATGCAAAAGGTAACGCTCTAATTTTTTTTATAAGAATTTTTGTAATAGTAAAATTCATCTACGTGTACATAATTAGTTCTTCCAAATTTTATTATTTCAATCAATCTGTAAAAGCGTTGCACACATAATTTATCAATTATAAAATCAGATAAATTGTAGCATCTAACTAACCTCATATTTTGCGATTAAGTTTACAATGATGCAGAAAGAAAATGAAGTCGTCACTATGGAAGTCGATAATTATTGAAAAATTATTTTCGAAGTGGGACAATTAGGAGTAGAAAAATAATATGTTGAAGTTGAGCGTTGGAAAATTAAAAATTTTAGAGATTTTCTATTGGAAATTTTGACCTCGTCCTAATTCACAATTCTGAAAGTGTTAATGGAAATTATTTTGAGCAGATATTTATGTACAAGTTGAACAGGATAAAGAAAATTTAGGATTTTTTTTAATTAATTAATATTATTTAAAGATATTTTGAAACAAGATTGTTGTTTTTATAAAAAATAAATGTTTTAATTGTATGAGGATCGATCCAGAAATAAATTTTCCAAAGAGCTCCAGCCGCACGGGAAGGTGTGAAACGAAATCCAGCAACACCGCTGTGCTTGGCTGTTCCTCCACTCTCGATTCCGCCCAGCCGCGCTTCGCTGCGCCGCTTAGTCTTGGCTCAGCAGCCGTCCGAGATGGAGGTTCCACTTATTGATCCCGCCAAGTGCAAGATTCGTTCCGTAATTCGCTTTTTGCACGCCAAAGGGACTCCACCCTTGGATATATTCATCGTCATTTGACAGAGATGTATGTTCGTTCAACACGTCTGAAAGTGTGCACGGAAGGAAGTCCACGATGAAGAACGGAGTGGAAGAGCATCAGTTTCCGAGGCAGTTATCGAGATGGTCCAACGCGAAGTGCTTTAAAACAGTAGGATCATCGTCAGTGAACTTGTTTTTCGGATTCCTGGGAGTTCTTACGGTACAGTGGAAAGAGCTTTGACTGAAAAATTGGGGTATCACAAGTGTTGTGCTCGATGGGTACCGCGGCTATTGACATCAGAACACAAGGAGAAACGCCTTGACTGTGCTTGCCAGTTTCTTCAAAAGTTTCAAGAAGATAAGGAAGGATTGTTGGACTCCACGGACTGTTACGGAAAACGAAAGGTGGGTGTGTCATTTCACTCCCGAAACGAAACAAATCCAAACAGTGGCGTCACTCAGGGTCACCAGTCGCAGTCATGGCCAGTGTTTTTTGGGATTGTAAGGGGATACTGCTGATTGATTTCATGGAACCCGGTACAACAATCAACTCAGACAGTTATTGTGCAACACTAAGAAAACTCAGGAGAGCTATCCAGAATCGCCGGTGTAACGCTGCTTCAGGATATCGCCCGACCTCACGTCTCCCGTCAAACCCAGGAACTTTTGACACACTTTGAGTTGACTGTCATACCCCCCACCTTACAGTCCAGACCTCGCCCCTAGTGATTATCACTTGTTCCCCAAGTTAAAGGAACACTTGAGTGGCCAACGCTTCCGGAGCGACGATGAAGTCAAAGAAGAAGTGAAACGCTTCCTCAACTGATTGGCGGCGGAGTTCTACGACATTGGGATACAGAAATTGGAGAATCTTCTACAAAAATGCGTAGAAAAAGATGGAGATTATGTAGAAAAATAGAGCAAAGTTTCTTCTTTCCAATGATGTAAATTTCTATGAGAATAAATAATGTTGTCTATTTGTAAAATTGAAGGGAACCTTATTTCTGGATCTACCCTCGTATTTTAAGTAAATTGACAGAAAAATTTTAAAATAGTTTAATGTGATTGTAGAAACCCACCGGGTTGGCCTAGTGGTGAACTCGACATCGCAAATCAGCTGATTTGGAGGCCGAGAGTTCTAAGGTTCAAACCCTACTAAACGCAGTTACTTTTATACGGGTTTAATTACTAGATCGCTGTTCTTTGCTGGTTGTGATTCAATTAATCACACGTCTCAGGAATAGTTGACCTGAGACTGTAAGACTGTGCAAGACTACACTTCATTTACACTCAAACATATCATCCTCATTTATCCTTTGAAGTAATACCTGAACGGTAATTTCCGGTGGCTAAACAGGAAAAAGAAGAAGATTACTAGATCGTGGACCGTTCTTTGGTGGTGAGTTTCAATTAACCACAAGTCTCAGGAATAGTCGACCTGAGACTGCACTAGACTTCATTTACATTCATACATATCATTCACATTTATTCTCTGAATAATACCTTACGGTGTTACCGGAGGCTAAACAGAAAAAACTCTGATGGTAGAGGTGGAAAATATCGTTTTTTTTTTTAAGAATAAGTGACTATTGTATTTATCAAAAATTGCAAATTCATAAATATAATCAAATCGATAAGTTATAAGTTTAAATTATGTAAATATTGGTTTAAGTAATTTATAGGCTTAAAATAATCATCTGACAGCCAATTTCTTTATCTTGAAAACTCTTTGTGACTTTTTGAGCTAGTCCCAAGAGGTAAGGTTTTACGTTAAACGGGAATATAATAAACGTTAATTTAGAATATAATAATACATATTTAGCTTATTATTATTAAACGTTTCAGTGTCAATTTGATCATCCAAAAACACTTTGAGGTTTTATTTGTTTTAATATATACACTTTTTGTATAATATGTAAAAATTACAAAAGAAAATTATTATTTGTTAGATAAATAAAAAAATAAGCCCACTATTCGCAGAGAAAAATTATGTAATTTATAAGTTCTGTAAGAATATTTTCATATAAATAAAAATTTACATCATGGTTTACATTTATTTCCTTTTTTTATCAATTATAATTTTTGGTTATTTTCGTAATAAAGAATTAGTTTTTAACCAAAGTATATATTTTATTTCGTATATTGAAATAAATAAAATAAGAGTGTTCATAGAGTTAAGTAAACAACATGTAAAACAAATTATATTTATTTAATGAGAAGAATAATTTATTTTTTTTATATAGGAAACTATTTTTTTTTCCACTTACGTATAGAATAAACAGAGATTATTCATCTCAAATAATTTTTTCTTGTACACTGCTAATTTCCTCAGAGTTACTGTCTTTCAATTCATTTAAACTGTGCAGATTATTTTGTAAACATAATCTTTTAAAACAAATTAAATGTGAGAATTTTCAGAACACTATTCTTTTGACTATTAATATATATATATAATAATGAAGCCAAGCTTCATCTGAATAAATAAAACTGTCTGATACACTGTCTAAAATTGTCTGATACACGCACACCATTTATTTATTTTATTATTTCATTGTTATTATTATTATTATTATTTATTTACTTTATTTTATTTTGTTTAATTTATTTATTTTGTGGAATAAAACATTTGAACCACTTAGAGTACTGAAGTCGTTTTTTTCCAGTTTCTTGCAATACTTGAATTCGACAAAAGTATAACTTTAGTTTTGTCTCTGTGAATTATGCGACCGAAAATACAGTTTGGCAAGAAAGTTTCCTTGGTGACTTTTTTCCTAGAAAACGTATTAGCAACTGATGAATGTTTTGCAAACAGTCATCATGTAGCACTAACGGAAGACAACTACGTTTAAAATTGGCTACATTTCTTGTTTAATTAATTTTAGGTACTTAATGAAAAATAGTCGATTTAGTTGATATTGTATTATTGGGAAAGTTAGGAATAAGAATATTTTGACACTCAAAATAAGAATGAGTTTACAATAAATATACGCTTGGCTTGTTGTGAATATACGCTTGAATACGTCTTGAAAACATTATACGCTTGAAAACGGCATACTTATTTTACTACTGCGAAACTACTGACATAGATGAGGAATAAGTTGTGCGTTTCGACCCTGTCTAATACAGTCTCAGCATATAATGTTTATCTCAGCAGAAACCGTCTAACATTCCGTCGACATCATTATTGAATATTTATTATTCTCTAAAAGTCAGAACTAGTTTTCAAGATGTAAAAATTAGCTGTCAGATAATTGTTTGATAATAATTATGATTCATACATACTTATATTTTTAGTAAATTAAAAATATTTATGAATATGGATGGATTATTAACCAAAAAGAATAGTCAGTTATTTTTAAAAAAATTAACAATATCCACTCTTAACAAATCTGACTGGTATTACATAACATAATACTTCAGATTAAGAGAAAATGTTTTTTGCCATTTTTAATAAATTAGCGAACTACTTTAAAAAACCTTCTTCAGTCTATCTTAATATAAAAAATTGTCTGTATTTGGATATATATATATATATATATATATATGTGTGTGTGTATTTTTTACATTTCCTTCTAAACCACTGGACACATTTTAACCAAACTTGGAATTTGTGCAAAAATACTGTGGATGTTAGACATCCCTTCCGTAATCGCAGCGAAAGTAGTTAGGGTGAGAACCTTAAAGTATTGCAAAATGGTAAAGTTCTGAAACATATGGAAATATTCATTCTAGAATATGTTCGAAAACTGTTATATTTTGGAAATTTGTAGAACTTTAAAAGTTTCTTGAACATTTTGAAGCATTCTAGATAATTCTCGAATATTTCAGAAAATTATTGCAAACGAAAGATGAAAAATAATGTTGTTTACCGGAAAGCATTGGGTTTATCTTAAATCGTTGCAGTCTTCAATTCTGTTGTGTTGTATTTTGAAAGTTGTGGTTATTTGAATGCGTATTGTACGTTTGTACATATCTGTGTAATTACATTAGTTATTAGTACATTTGTTTGTGTCTTCATATACAAATTATGGCTGTATGTTGCATATTTTTTGTTTCTCACGATAGGATTAATTAAATAAAGTTAAAAAATAAAATTTAATAGTACGTATTTGTATAGTTGCATTAGTTAACATACTGTATATTGTTATAAAGTATAAAATAGATGTTCTTTCTTCAAACGCTTCGTGTTTTAATTCAAACCATACTATTGTAGAGTAATAAACAGAATAAATCTGAAAGATTAAATTTAACAAGAAGGATTATAAACCATATTTTTGTTTGTTGTGGAAAGATAGTGAGTGACAATTTTTGTAAAAAAGAAATGGATAGGGCTATGAAGAAATTATGACTCGGAAATTATGAGCAACGTCGGGTTTATTAGCAAGTTTAAAATACAATTAAATTATTTTATTGTACAAAAACAATATTACTCTCTCAATGAACTTTTAGAAAATATTAATTAAAAAGTTTTTAAAAAGCCTGGATTTTCTACGTCTCATTCAATGTGTGTGTATATATATATATATATAGAGAGAGAGAGAGAGAGAGAGATGTTCAAACAATTTTCATTAACGCATTCTGAATTGTGAATTATTTTGTTGTTTTAATTTAATTTCAATATTATTTTTATATATTTACCTTAATATCATTTTATGTTTTTATATATGTTAAATAATCATAATCTTTCTATAAAAAAAAGGATGGTACATAGGTTTGTTTGTCGTACGCGCTCACATTTTTATTTTAGCTGCTGTTGGCGCAAAGCGGACCAATGGAGGTGCATCGGGCTTTCTTTCAGCCGACTCCTCCCGCTAGAAGAAGTCTGTTGTCAATTAATTTACAGATTATTTAATTAGTCTGTTGTCAATTAATTTACAGATTATTTAATTTAATTTCTAAGCGTAGATTACTTTTATTTATATTTGTATTTTTTTCTCGTATTATTATTTATTAATTTTATTAATAAAAGAAAGTAATTATTAGTAAACATTTAGCAGTAAAAAAAAAAAGATTCTTTATGAAGCGGAAGAGAGTCGTTGGCGCGCATCCAACCGGCGCACACGTGATCCACTGTGCGCCAATAGCAGCAGTGGACTGAAGCTGACACAAACACAAACAAGCTGACTCCCTTTTATCAATATGGCTATATTTCTATTAAAAACTATATATAACATAGATTTCTATTAAAAACTGTTAATTCTATATCTAATCACTCCTCAGGCCTATTTAAAAATATAAAAACATCAAAATATTCAGAAAAATATTCTCTATACACTAATATTTCATTTATTAAAATATTTCTGTAAAATACTTAATATTCTTATAAACATGAGGATACGAACGCGTCGAGGATCCTGGGGACAGAGCCCCCTGGCTAGACGTCGGGCGAGCGAAGCTAGCCCTAACCGGTTAGTTAAAAATAAATAAAAATATGATGTGGACAACATATGGCTTCCTTGTATGTCTATTAAATTACATTTACACATTTTTAAAAAAAGAAAAGCACATAAAATTATATTTCATTAAAAACTGATATTTTTTCATATTTTTTTTGTTTGTTTGTATTTTTGAATTATTATTTATCGTAAGAACAGAGCTGTGATAAAAAATCACAACTTAAAAATCTTATACACACACGCGCGTGCGCGCACACATACAGATATATATATATTAATATTAAGTTAAATATAATTTATTTAAGTTTATTTTCCTTTTGATTGGATAGAATTAAATATAATGAAAATTCATATTTTACATAAAAATAATACCTTTATTAATTTCTTGGGTTAACCAACCAATCAACTATACAAACTTATAAATTAAGTTTACACAACGTTTCACTTACAATTCTCTTTCAATTTTTGCTTTCCCAGGTGACAATACACATTCATACACACATCGAACAATATTCTCTTACATGCTACGAAACTAACTGGTCTACCCATCCTAGATAATAATATTTTATCCCCACCCATGTTGCGTCTCATCATATAACTTGATTGCTATTTCCTATGTATTGAAACCTTTACAATGCAGATGTTTTTCTCAAAAATTATAAATATTAAACATTATTTTCCTTAAAACCAAATTTACCATATAAATATATATTTTTAATTTAAATTAACATATATGTTGCTTAATTCGACTATGTCCATTCTATTGTTGACAGCATTTTTATTTTTCTTGATCTATATTATTTCTAGAGTGGTCCTTTTATATGTATTTTGTTCTTTGTCCAATATTTTGGTACTGTTGAATTCGAACGAGTGTTCCTGTTCTCTTGTATGTTTTGTAAGCGCTGTCACTTCCTTTTTTCTATATTTATGGGCTTTTATTCTTTTTTTAAGGTATTGAAATGTTTGTCCAATGTACAGCGCGTTATAATCTTTACACGGAATGCTGTATACTACGTTGACTTGTTGATTGTTTTTCTATCGGCGATTTAATTTAGAAAACATACTATTCAATTGTTGTAATTTTGATGGGCTATTGCGAAATACTTTGTAGCTATTGTATAATCTTTTCTGACAGACCTGCGACGTATGGTAATCCAACATAATTCTCATTCTTCTTATTTTTATTAGAAGTGTTTATGAATTGAATTTTTAAATATTTTATTTATAATATTTTTCGGATAGTTATTATTTATTAATAGATAAATAATTATTCGTGTATATATATATATATATATATATATATAAATGCGACAGTTTTTTGTTTGCAGCAGCATTATCCAGATTGCTTTCAAATTTTCAGGATACATTTGGTTTATCCGGGAAAGGTTTTAAGCCACAGATCGAGGTTCTAACTTCCTCGGAAGTGAATTTGTGAATTAATTAAAGGCAATCATTACAGAAAAATGTATCCTCTTACTTCACTATAATATTTCTGTCACCATGGCAGCAGAAATATAATGAACTGTAATGATTTTTTTCTTTATTGAATATCTCTAAAATATTTAATATTCTAACAAAAATGAGGTTAACGAATGCGTCAGAGTCCACGGGACGAAGCCCCTTGTTCTAATAAAAAAAAATATTTATTTTAAAACCAATATAAAACACATATTTATCACTTAGTGAGATCCATTTATTATGCAATATATATTTTTCCCCTTAACAGGTTTTTTTAATGTATTACAAATGTTATCTTTTAAAAGATTTATAAATATTGTACAACATAATGCAGATTATATTTTATACATAAAATTATTGATAAAATATTTATAAATTGTAATATAACAAAACGTGCTAAAAATTATGAATGCGGGAATTTATTTTAATCCCTGACAACAAGAATCATACTTGTGTGTATATATATATGTATATATTATTTGTTTTCATATAACTTTGATATTTAAATATTAATAATGATACTTTATTTGAAAAGGTATTAATATTATTAATCCATACTGTAAAGCCTTTTCAAAGGTTTATGTTATATAATGCACGTGTATTTAAATATGCTTAATGGAAAACGTTATGAAAGTATATTAGCAATTTTCCCCTCCGAAGTAAATAATTTTTTGACCTATACAAAATAGGATTACTTTTAAAATCGACACTCGAATGATTATTGATATATATATATATATATATATTATTAAAAAAAAATACAATTGTTACAAATTGTTTAAATACTGTGAGCATTATAAATAACATTGAACAACTTAAAACCGAACCGCTACAACTAAACACAGTTCACCATGTGTAATATTCATATCTTTTGAATCAGATGAAAAAATGAAAATGTAATTATTTGAATTTAATTAAATTCCGTATTTACATTAGCCAAAGTATACATATTTACCATATTTTTTTTTAAAGCAAGATATTGACAATCCGTTCAAAAAATGCTGGTCGTGCTATACGTTTACTAGAAACACTGCATCACACATCGGTTTTCGCGTGAAGAAATAGACGGTCAAACTCTGATCAGCATTTTCAGTCATCCAATACTAGTGTGCGAATTAAATTAAATTTAATCGTAACTCATCAGACATGAAATATCATCAGGTCTATCTGTCCATTGACGATGTTTTTGAAAAGCCAGTACTACATTAGTAAATGTGTAGTCTATATGGGTAGCAATAATTAAGACGTTTAGATGGTCTGATATTTTTAGTTATTACGTAATTAGGTTTTAAATCTAAATCGTGAAAACTCTCGTAGCAAGATGTGTATTTTCTTTATCACGTTGTTGTGGTAACGTACAGATTTTTTCGGACCGGCAGAAAAATTTTGTTTTTTATTTGACGTAGCCCTAACGGATTGCTAGCTGTTTGAATTAGCGTTTGAAACCGACCTCCGTTGCACCGGAGTTTTTAAATCTTGTGTGCTACATTTTCCTTTGATATTGGGATTCTAAAATTTTTCCGTGAATATTTAACACGTTTTTGTTAAGGATTCAGAACGTACATAACAATTTATTATAGCTTCATATATTGAATGCTCTTCAAATATAGTATCTCTTAAAATAATTACTTTTCAACTGTTGAGCATAGAAAAATGTTCAACATTTTGACCGGGACATTCAACCTGAAGTAATACTGGTCGCAGGTCTCTCCTCTCTGCTATCAGCACCAATTTCGTTTTTTCTCCAGAAAGATGGAGACCCCTGCTGGTCATCCACCTGCTGACCATGACGATGGCCGTATTAACAGCCTTGTCAACCCCTCCTTCTATTCTCGCTCTCACTACGAGGGCGAGATCGTCCACAAAAGGCTACCGGTGTCAATCCTTCCGGATACTGAAGCCGCAACATACCATCATATGTCAGGACCCAAACTAACGGGCTCAGAACTGATCCTCCCGCATGTAACTCGGTTGTGTATCTCCATCCCGCCTTGGTTATAAATTAAAATTCTATCCTGGAGGCATCGCTGAACCATCCGTAGCAGATACCCAGCTACTTTCCAGTCACGCAGAGCCGTAAAGATCGCCTCCCAGATCAGGGAGTTAAATGCGTTGCGGACATCCAACAAGATGGCCGCTGGAATGTTCCTCGTCCGCCACGTGCCTGAGGCAGTTCATGTACCATCTGAGTCACCTCTTTCACTACTTCAATCGTCGATCGTCCTTTCCGGAAGCTGTATTAACTGGGACTAAGATCCCCCAGGTTCTCTATATTAACTCGAAGCCGAGCTTCCAGCATTCGTTCAAACATTTTCACAAATTGTTTAAGAGACAGAATTGGTCTGTATGATTTTGGTACTCCGTTGTCCCAGGTTTCCTGACTGAGACCAGTTTCACCCATTTTCAGTCTATTGGGATATAATCGTGTAGCAACAATAATTCATCGTAGCCAGCAGCTCAACCGATGCAATATCGATAACCATCCTCACTACCTCGACTGGCATTCCATCCTGGCCAAGACTCTTTCGGAGCTTCATTCTCTTACCAGCTCTGAGCAGTTCATGTAACTGAAACTAGATAATCTCGTCAGCCATGATTTCCTCCCTCAAAGGTTCAGCTCTGACCGGGAAAAGTACCTTGAGGCAATCCTTCACTTGTTGTTCCATAAGTGCTGGAAGTCTTAGTCTCAGTCGACCAGCGACTATGTATGTGGTAGCCCTTGCCACAGGGATCTGCATCAATGTCCACACAGGGCTTCTTCCAGCAGTTGTCTTTTGCCTTCCAAATGGTCATTTTGTACTGATTTCTCGCCCTGGAATACTTCGGATGTGCATGTTTCTTATGGTCCGTGTTTGTTGGTAAACTCGCCGTAGCAACAAAACCCTCTTTCTTAATTTTTCCAATTCAGCATTCCAACAGCAGACGTGGCGTTCCCCGATGCCTTTACGTCACCCTCGACAAAGTGTATTCTTCCTTAACTACGTCGAGAAGTTGAAAAGGTGTGATCAGATCAGCCAGTTGGTTCCGGAGTTTACGAGCGAACCGATTACACCCGGCCCCCGACGTGATTAGCCACGGTGGAGTAGCACGGCTCACCCGCAAGTATATCTCATAAGCAGTATAAAAAGATGGTTGGACAAAGATTTCTTGTCGAAAATCCACCAATTATGCAGTATTAATTATTACTTGCACTATTATTACTTTTAAATATGTTTAAATTTTAATTATTTAACTGTTAAAAGACTATTTTACAATATAAAGGCTTAAATATTTGGTATAAATATATCTCGTTTGCCAATATAGTATTATTTTAACAGATTACTTTTGGCGTGTTTATGGATAAAAGGGATTCACGATCCAAACTAAACTTTATTTTCTTTTAAAAAAAGAAAAGGTAAATTAAAATTAAACATAAAAATAAAAGCTAAAAACTTTCTCTTTAGAATAATATTTATTTCATTTCTACGACTAACATTTAAAGAAGTTATGTCATGAGAATATTAAATCAACTTTAACCACAATCATCCAAAATTTTCAAAATGGTCCTTCAAGTATTCTTTTTTAAATCATCTTTCCTTTTATTAAAGATAAGATTTTTTATTTTACTAAATAAAAAATATTACAATTTAATAAAAATTATAAGAAAATTTCACTTGTTTTTCTTATGATCTCAATTTTCAAATATTTATTTTATTATTTTCCTACCTATTTACGTTATACTGTATGAGACAAAACTTGTTAATTGCGTCAAATTTTGTATTTCGCTGCTTTTCCAGATTTTACGTTTTATCATCTATCTAACAGAAAATTTAAAAAAAATTTAACATTGAAAAATTCCGGGGGATGCCATGTATCTTAACCTACAAACTGTTTTTTTTTTTTTTTTATTTGCTTGATGTTTTTCCAGACTAGATATACCGATTTGAATTAAATTTGGTACAATGATTTCTGTATACGTTCGGTAGATGCCATTATATCTTGGTCACCTTCAGTCAAGAGGGCAAGGAGATCTGTATCTCCGTAAAATCATTAATTTTTTTAATTTTAAAGAATCATCAAATATTTTTACACATTGTAATACCCTTTCGAAAGCTAAGATATTTTTTTTTTGTTATTGGATCTTAATTTAAGCCCCCATAAAACTGAGGTAGGAGCGAAAAACTTTTTTTGTCCTTTTTGGACTCAAAGTTATACACTCTTGTAATAATTAGATGATTCCACTACGTTACAAGTTCAAACTTACATATAATATGTCAGCTTGGTCATGTATTAAGGCTATTTCATTAAGGGCAGAAAGATAATATCCATACTTTTTTCGTCAGTTACTGGTATAATCGGACTGTATCAACCGATTTCTTTATGAAATTTTGTCGATGACTTCTGAATATGGGTCATTTATACAATTTAGTTACAATTGGTCCAGATGGTTGGGAGAAATAATCATTATGAGTGCTGTATGTCATCATTTTACTTAAACAGAGTAATTTTGTTGATTATTCAATACCTTTAATCAATACCGTTCGTTATTCATTATTCATTGTTTAATACCACCTATTAAGAGGTTTATAAATTTTGGTTCATGTTTTGTCCAATCGGAACCAAAGTTAAAAGATTAAAAAGATTTTTTCACTTTTTTATATATCGTAAAACTTTTATCATTTATTGATTAAAATCCCGGCTTGGGGAAGTTATACCTTTTTGAATTTTCTTCAGACATAACGGGATAAAACTCAACTTTGTTTTCAGTTTGTATAAATGCATCATAAGAAATGTTAATAATTTATTTGTACTATATTAATCAACACAATAATGGATATTATTGTGTTGCACCTGTATGCAAGAATTCAGGCTGTTCAAAAAAAATAATAAACCAAACTATTACGAGGGTCATCCAATAATTAAGACGCAAATAGCTGTGGAGTCAAAACAATTTGTAAAAGGGTTATGATACTTTGAAATGAATAAGTTACCTTGTGGTGACTTTTGATCAGCTGTTTGATTAATTTTTTTTTTTTAATTTATTTAGTTTTGTTTGTTTAATTTTGTTTAGTCTCCTTGAAGTTGGCCAATTTATTCAACAGCTTGCAGTGATCGGGTTTTTGATTTTCAAGACGATAAACCAGTTAACATTTTACTCGTTAAACCAAACAGTACTGACAGAGTTGTATGAATCGCAGAAATCTTTACAAGCGGGTAGAAAAACTAAAGACGGTCAAATTTTAGTGACTGTCGAACACTGTTCTGGGCATCCAATTGAAATTCCTATTCAAGCATTTAAAGAGCGCAGAATCTCTCCTGAAAGAATGATCGGCGGATTACAGTATTAAGATTATAACGGAAAAATTACAAGTGAATGCCGGTACAGTTTGTAACATTATCACTTATAAGCTAAAGTACCGTAAAACAAGGCAAGATAGATTCTAAAAGAGTTGACAGATTACCATATGGAAAAATGCTTTTGTGCTTTAAATGTTAGATAGTACTCTAACTTGTAATGAGACATGGATTCGGTATCAAATGAACCGGTATCAAACGAGTCATATGAACCGGTATCAAATGACAGAACATGGAAGAGAAGCATACGGTTTCACCCGTCAAGAAAAACTTTCGAACCCGACCATCAACAGAAAAAAAATCATGCTAACAATCTTTTGGGGTAAAAAAAGGACCGATTTTTTCGATTTTCTAGATCGGCTGATTATAAAAAGTGAATATATCCTATCGTAATATGCTTATCGACAAAGTCAAGCTAGCAGTGTCAATAAAAACGTCCTGCTTCTCAGTGTAAATACATCATTCTACTTCACGATAACCCTGGCCTCACACAGCTCAGGTAACTTGAGAAATCATTAAAAAATTGCATCGAGGAGTAATGCTTCATCAAGCCATAAGGCAAGTTATCACTTGGCCTCATCGAATTTCGACTTGTTTGTTCCACTCAAGGAGGCGTTACGGGTAAAAAGGTTTAATGGTAATGACATCATCAAAGAAAATGCGTTAAATTGGCTCAAACATCAAGATAAATATTTCTTTGGAAAAGGTATAAATAAGCTGATTCAGAAATGGGTCAGGTGCAGTATTAATGGTGCTGGAGAATATTTGATAAGTGAAAAAAGTCACATTGTTTAAATGAACCATTTTAGCTCAAGAAAATTTAGTATTTTTAATTATTGAATGACGCTTGTACTTTGGAGACTGGATAATAAAGCCGATATTAATTAAAATAAGTTTTTGTACAGTAGATTTCATTAAAAAATGAACTTGTATAATTGCAATTTATAAATGTGTATTAAATAATTTTAAGGTAAAACACACACACAAACACACACACACACACACGTATATGTATGTATGTATATATATATATATACATACATACACGTGCAACATATATTGTGAGGTTTTTTAAGAAAAGAATTGAGAAAATACAATTTTTTCTGTCTTTTTCAGATTTGTGCGAAGAATCGCCTCCCGAGCCAGCACCACCGGAAGTACCCCCTAGGGGTCCTTCTTTGACACTTCGTAGTGCACGTTTGGAGACCAACCCTGCCACTTACGTCTTCCCATCTCAAGGTAAATACTTTCTTTTCATTCAAGTGATAATATGTATCAAAATTGAATCACGCATTATTTTATTTGTGATTTTTAAAACTTATAAGAAATTAATATAATTTTATTACTTTTATAATTAATAATCTAGATTTAGAATATTAATTTTCAAGATAAATATTCTATGAATTGTTCAAATTTTGTTTTTAAATATCTTTTAAAGTTATTTTCATTAAAGGTTGTAATTTTTCGAAACAACTTACAACACTGGGAAATTAGGTTCAACTTAATAAAGTACATGTGCAGTGCATACGATGAAAATAAAAGTTTGCTTGCACAAGCAGACAGTCACTGTCCAGGGTATTATATTATTCTTTTAACATTAGGCTTATTCAGAAACTGAGTATTCCGTAATAAATTGTGTTTAACTATTTTCATAAATAGCAAAAATTCTTTCCACTATTAAAATTTTATCATTTATTCTTATTTTGTTTAATTTCAGTAAAAAATTATTTAAAAATATCTAGTTTATTTATAAATATTTCTTACTGTATGCAAATAGTTTATACATTAAACGAATAGTTTAAATTATTAGTTAATACTTGTATTAATAGATAATAATTAATGTTTATTACTATAAACATGATGATGTTTGTAGAAATACACATCACAATTAAATAATAGGCTTATACCCTACAAATTATAATAATTTAATAATAGCTTAGTCATTTTATACGTAAATAGCGAATCACATTTTTCTGTTACTACTATGCAAAAAGTCAAAAATTAAAAATTCTGAAAACTACCCATCCATTATTTAGTTCTGACTAAAATGTAATGTCATCAATATCCTATATATATATATATTTTTTTATCTAAAGGGATATTGAAAAGTCGACATTTGCAAAATTTCGATTTCTAAAATTACAATAGAGCTACAAGTAGGTATGAAAATATGAAGTTGTTCGTCGTATGAAAAAAAGTTGGAGATTTCAAAGACGCCAATAGGATATTTTCAAATCAATCAGAAATTGATCTTATATTTCTTATTTAATGCTCTTCCTCGCTTTTGTTTTAATACATTTCTCTTTTTTAAGTTCTGTACTATATACCGTAAATATTTCTTTACAACAGGTCTATAATTGAGGTCTTGTTCAAAATTACGCCGATTATTACTTGTAATACAAAATTACTTGTGTTATTAATTGAACTCCAACCACCAAAGTAGAATAGTATTAAAATCTTATTTAAATAAAAAATAAAAATAAAGAAATTTGTTATTAAAACATATTGAAAGTTATGAAAAAACGTATACTTTTAAAAATCATCATTAAATTTTGAATTTTTTTATATGACGACCGCCAAATTTAGGATTAGATAAATTTTCAGTTTTTTTGTTTTTTTATAAATTTGGATTTCAGTTAAAAGGTCAAAATGTAAAGAAGAGTTGTAAAATTTTAGATCTTTAATATTTAGTTCAGTTTTTGAAGTCGATTTTATATTTATTTTTTCAGAGAGATGAATTTTAAGAAGTAAAATTTAAAATAAAATTCTTTAGTTAAAAAAATATTTTTTTCCCACTACCTCCAACTGTAAGGAAGAAATTTACAAACACGATATATATGAATGATTATGTGCACGCACTCAAGTGGAATATGTTTGTGTGTGTGTGTTTGCATGCATGCGTTCATGTATATTTTTTGAGTTATAAGTGATGCATAGTGGATATATCTTGCTGAAATCATGAGATATACGCATAGAGAATTAAATTTTCATGTTCTTATCAAACTAAAGTGGAAGTAACGAGAACAAGCTGTTAACAACAAACTGTGACTTATATAATATAGAACACAAAAAAGCACTAGACTTGACTTTTACAATACATGTACTTTAAAAAACAGTAAGTAAATATGTTTATTAAATTTTAGCCATATATAAAGCTTTTTTTTTTAACATTAAGCAGCATTTAAAGAAACTGGAGAGTAGCTTGATTTTTTTAATATATGCTTGTATTTTACAACAAACAATAATTTTCTTAATTGTAATATCAAGAAAAGATAAAATATACGCTATACTAAAGATAGATATCTAAAGATATATAATAAATCTTTCCATACATTTTTACTCATGATTTTTTCCCTTAATTAAGAAGAAATTAATAAACTTGTGTAGGTGACATTACTTTTGAAATGTAAGTAAGTAACATCCAGTTTAAAATTTCAAGTGGCTTTATAGCAAAAAAAATACCATCGTTACCTTTTTAAAAGCAACTCAGGTTGGTATATAAATATTATAATCGAAGTCAAATTTCTCCCTTTTTTCGTAAAATAGTGACTGTAATAAATAAATGGTGTCAATTTTGTATAAATAACATTAACTTAACAATAATTTAACGTAACCAATTTACAATTAATTATAAACAAAGAAATACATATAGTTAATATCCATATGCACTACTTAAAATATAAAACATGATATAAATATGTTAAAGGTAAATTCTTGAAGATAATTTATAATTGAGAAGGCGAAAATTATTTCAGCACATATTTATGTGTACGGCTAAAAAAGAAATTAGTATTATTTAAAAATTCTTCAATAGAATAATCTTATTCCAGGAAAAGAAAATATTTTAAAGTATTTTAAATAATTCTGTGAGACAATGTTTTAAAAATGATGACGGAAGCATAATACGGCAATTTTTCCTGTCACGAAGTGAGTTACACAAAAATAGCTGCGATTTCTAGTAGGAAAGATATAAATATTGTATTATTTAAGATTTTTTTTCAATAAAGTTTGATTATTCGTAAATTCAAACACAAGGCTAAGTTAACTATATAATTTTCTATATATCGATCTGCATGATATTAAAATTTCTTTTATTAAAGGATATAGTCTATTTAAAGTAAACTGAAATTAAAAAGTCATCAGGATTGGAAGTGAAAGGTTTAATTAACCCTATGTTATCAACAATTAACAATGTAATTTCCTGGCTTTATTTAAAATCTTAACCAGGATTTCTAATTTCCTGAATCAATAACGGTGTTGATAAAGTTAACAAAATTAGGTTTACGTACTAGTGTATAAAATAATATTTGTTTATGCATCCAATGACTAATTCCTAGAAATATACGAGTATAAAACAATTATTTGCTCGAAAATAGATTGGCGCTGTGTACATAATAATCTTATACTTTTCTGAGAAATAATTAACAAATACAGTTTCGTGTTTCCTGATAAATACAGTGCAAATATTCATTCATTAATGTAATCCCGTTTACATAATAACAATCTGATGACGTAAACAGTTCACACACAAATATTTTATCTCTTGTTATGATACTCATTCTGTTTGTCCTTCTCCCGATTTATTTTGTGCGTATTTCTGGTAAAAAATTGCACTAGCGCATTTCAGAAAAAAATATTTTACATTTTTACAATATATTTTTAAAGAATTTATTTGGACATGATTCCGCTGGTATATTTTAATAAAAAAAAAAAAAGTAATTAATAAGTGATATATCTACTTTACCGGAAAATATCTTTATCTTCAGTGTACTGTTAACTTGCAAACAGTCATTACTGTATACGTATTTTAACTTTTGACTTAACTATAATATTTTAACTCCTGATGATGGTTTGAAAAAACTGAAAGGTCTCGAGGAGTTAACACTTATTTGCTGGTAAAGTGAATATATCACTTATTAATTCCTTTTAATTATTTTTAAAGAAATTAATAAATAATATGAAAATAAATAGATATGCAAATTGAAATGATTAAATACAAATTAGGTGAAACTGCGATAATAATATTTGAAACATTTAATACTAACGAATATTTATTGCGTAGGCCGAAAAGCAGAAATATTTTCCAGAATGCTTGAAACAAATTGCGATCATCAGCTTTCAATTATTTCCGCCAAAATAATTCACGTAAGTAGTTGGCACGAAATTTTCTTGCTGTGCATTTTATGGCGCATTTTATCTTTGGCTCCATCCCATAAAATATATTCTATTTTTTTGAATATCCTCTCCCGTAAGTGGATCAGTAAAATTCTGCGAACTATTTACAGTATTCGCATATAATTTCTATTCCAATTACGTATACATTGCATGCAGCCCACTGGTAAGAAATTATTATTGTACCTGCTGGAATGTATTCTACTATAATCGGCAATACATATCTGCAAAACGGTAAACTAGTGCAAACATGAAACATTCCCTCGTTTCACGGCATAGCCCTCCAAGCAGCCATTGCTGCTGAGAAATCTGCCAAGTTGTTTTCCTCTTTACGAATAGGGAATCGTCAATCTCCACTGTGATTGATATGATTTGATTTTAAAAGCTTCCCCGAGCATACTTCTCGTAGGTAATTTCTCCAGTCGACAGCTGTATTGTGATCGATATTTAATTCGCGTTTTCAGAAGACCACAGTCATCATTTAATAGGGCCATGAATAAATAAATAGTAAAATTCTATCAAGGATTTAAATTAAGATAACGTCTTGGCAGTACCTTATCTTGCATTGCCACCATTCTCGGTTATTCGAAATACTTAACGTCATGATAGTTTATGATGAATATATAAAATATCAAAACGTTAAATAAAGGAACACAATTCATTTTATCTCTTGACCAAGCAAATACTTTCGTAGAGAGATCAATAACGATACCGAATAGTAATTGCTACAGCGGTGGCATTGAAAATAAAATACTGCTCGAATAATTACGATGTACTGATGCAATTTTAAAAATAGTTTTCAAAATATTTAAATTACAGTATCCTAAGTACTGCGATATAATCAAACGAGATTGAACATCTTTGCTAAAGTCTAACGTAATAATCGTAACTGCACCAATCTCTTGGTGGAGACAACCTTATATTAGACTGAAAGAAATGAATACTTGAGGTACAAATTTCGTCAATACAGTCTTTTTATACGTGTAGCAAGAAAAATGTCAATAAATCATGGGGTAATGACATTGAAAACACTTGTGGGAGAATAACGGAGGACCATCCTTACTATTTCATGTATATGAATTAAATATAATATGACTTTCTTATATAATATTTTAGTTTTATTTAAGTAAAATATATAATGACATTTTATTATTTCTATTAGATTTTTTTTTTTACAAATTGTTTTAATTTACAACTATGTTAACTTTGTCGTGTTACTGAATTGTCAAAAAATTATAAAAAATATAATTACGTAAATAGAATCATCACTACTTTCTACGTAAAATGTTATAAACAATACTACACAAGTGTATCTTTCCATTAATACTTTATTGGATTGAAAATAGAAAAAAGGCTTTACAGTAAATTTTAGATAACATAAAATTTAAACAGCAATTTAAAAATAATAGACAGCGATACTACGGCCAGTTGGGTACTACGGAGCACACATTCTATGATTGCCCTCGTTGGGAAAGAATGAAGGTGAGATCTTATCTACAGTGGATCACGTCGGAAGCCACAGTGAACTATATGCGGGGCGTAGTCAAATGGAGGGCGCTAAAGGATCTGGCAGTTGACGTCTTAAAACGGAATAAGATCGACCACTGTGAGTGGGGGACGGACTAAGATGTCTACGTGGGAGTATGTTAGATGTGGGGTGAAGGACAGCCCCCTACAGAGCTGCCGTTCCTCCATGCTCGCATGGATGAACGGTGGCAATGAGGTACGGGGATTCTCTCGCCTCTATGTCAAAAAAATCCGAGTCCCGGCATGGGTGCCCCGATTTGAGGCATGGGCATCAAGACCGAGTCTGGGCTGCCGAGATTGGGACCCAGAAACGGCATAGCCGGTTCTGGCTATCCCGACCCGGCGGTTGGAGGAAGGCAAGCAAGGAAGACCAAACTTGCGGGTCGACCTTCCAAGTTGGACGTACTGCCGGTAGGTGGGAAGGCCTGTTAGAGTTTCAAGGACACTCCCCTGGGCTGTGTTATGCTTGACTGAAGGTCCGGCCCAGAGGAGTTGGGGGAAAAAAAGAGAAAAAAAATAGATTGCAATAAATATTCGATATTGTAAAATCTTGTTCTTTTTTTTTTGTTGTTCTGCTTTTTTATGTTCAGCAGAACAAATCTTGTTCATGTAATTCTTATTTATCACTCTGCCTAACACAAAATCTATTAAACGACTTATAAAATGTCCACGACTTTTTTTTTTGTTAAAAAAATTCATTCCTGGATTTGACGGGCGTTTTTCGATGTTGTTCGAATTAGCGAAATAGAAATTTGACTACAACAGTTTAAAATCGAAATAAAATAACAAAGATGCGTGGTGGGTAACACGCAACAATTAATAGGGAACATGTACAGGTGAAATAAAATATGGAAACGGGTTGTTTCGATACGGCTATGCCTTTTCATATGGTCATTTAACATGAACATGGTCATTTTCAATCATCTGTAAATGTTATTGAATTAGATAAAATTGCGTTCAAATTTATTTTATGTATTATATCACAAATCTCAATGAAGGATCAAATTATTCTTCAGAAAGCCTTTGTACATGGCATGCTTATAAGGGTGATGTTGATTGTTTTTAAGAATTTTTTTAACAGAAAAATTACTTATATCTTGTTGAATAACCGTTTACCGAATCTTCGACTGAAGATCCTTAACAAAAATTTGCAAATTATTTAATTATTTTTTATCATTAGTGACTTTTGTAGTGGTTTTTGGTCTCCTGGTGCAAGATCGATTCTTATAATACTAGTTTCTTCAAATCGTTGTACCGTTTTGGTCACATTGGGTTTACTTATTGGTTCTCTGTTTTCAAATTTATTATTAAATAAATCATATACCTCTTGTAAAGGCCAAAATCGTAGATCAACAGAGTTATTCTTTTGGTTTCACTTAAAGAATACATTTTTATTCTTACACAAACCGCAGCAACTTATTTCTCCATACGTAATTAATTTAGTCAAATGGTGCTCTTGTATGATGAAGTAAGAAGCCAAAATTAGAAATTAATTGAATTGTTGTAATGTAATACAAATTGAATTGTTGTAAAATAACAGTTGATTTATTACTGTAAATTTGTAAAATATTTCTTAAATTTTAAGTTTAAAATTGTTTTACTTTTTTCACAATTTATTGTATTAAGTAATTCAAGATCGAAAATATTTTAAAATTATTTATATATTAATTATTATTTATATTTGTATAAAAATTTTAAAATTAAATATGTTTATAATTAAATTAGGTAATATAACCAGCCATTTGATTTTTAGTAGTGTTGAAATAATTACTCGTAGTTAATGTTTATTATTATTATTAATGTTTTTTTATTATTAAGTGTTTAATTAGTGTTATTGATTATCATCAGTGTTTAGGCGATTAATTCCAACATTAACTGTTGAAAGTTGGATGTAATTTTGAAAGTAATACGGCGGATTCAAGATGGCGGGCAAGAATTTCAAACATAACATAAAGTAGTAATTTTGTAGATCTGCACTTTTTCTATCTCCTATATCCCTCAGTTTTGATATATTAAGCCATTTCCATAGTTTAATATAACCTTGTACATACATTCCGCTGGAATAGTAAAGCACGAATTTTTCCTTCTTTCTGCGTTGGTTTATCAAATATTTAACAATGGATACAAATACTTCATTTAAGTAAAAAAAAAAACATAAATTAAAAAGATATCAATAATACAATAATAAATAAACACAATAATATGTATCAGTTTAGTAATAAAGTGAACCAAACTAAACCGTCCTTGAAGGAGAGAACTGAATTTCACACGCGCCTTTTTTTTTATTGTTTAATAGAACTGGTGCAATAGCGAAGTGATAATTAATTTAGACAATCGACATATCAAATTTCTATCACCATTGACTATTTTTTAAGCATATTACATTATAATATTTTGTTCACCATCGATTATTTATTAATATTTTACATAGAAAAGACTGATAATTTTAGTATTAAGTATAATTACATTTTGTCTACAATTGTTTTTTTATGATAGGAAAATGCCTTGGAGTATTAAGGGTTTAGGGAGTGAGAATAACTATGATAAGATTTGCTGACGATATAGCGGTTTTGGCTGAGAATGAGCAGGATTTTGTAGTAATTTTTTAGGAGAAGAAACGCACGCTCTGTAATGGATATAACATGCATATCAGTAAAACAAAAACTAAGATTCTTCTTAGTCGACAGCAAGCAAAATTGCAGTGCATGCAGTGCGTTTAGAGCGGTTAAAAAATGTGGTCGTCTTCATGTATTGGGGCACTAGAATTTACGACGGATGGTAGATGGAAGAAGGGAGATAAGTTGCATAAGCATGGCCAAGAATGGATTTAATAAAAGGAGGGACTTTTTTACTTTTAATAAATTTAATAAAAAAGACTTTAAAAAACTACTAAAGACCTTTACATGGAATTTGTTTTTATATAAGATTTAGACATTGACAGTGGGTGTTGAAGAGGAAAGAAGGATCGAAGCTTTTGAAATGTGGTGCTACCGCAGATCGATGAAAGTCCGATGGGTGAATAGTGTCCAATGAGGAAGTGTTACGGACGGTCGATGTGATAAAGCCTTATCTCTTAAATATTTTAAAGCAAAGAAGAGATAAATGTTTTGGCCATGATGGGTTAATTAAAACAATAATAGAAGGTACTGTGAAAAGCGCTTGTGGTAGGCCAAGACTGAGGTACATCCATCAGATTACGGGTGATATGGATTATGGGGGTGGAATTTACAGGCAATCGAAGGAACTTGCGGAGAATTGTGATGTTTACAGATCAGCTGCAAACCAATCCTAGGATTGACAACAAAAGAAGAAGAAGATGCCAAAGTCACTCGCCAAGTTATATAGTACATAGAATACGTACGTTTTTAATGATTTTAAAAGAACACTGCAAAACAACAATATTAGAATGGAGCCTAAAGGTTAGTTAATTTAGGTTAGGGAACATATATTTTAACTTAATATGATACTTTATTTTAAATACTTTATTATAGATCTACTCCAGCCTCGTTTCAGTCTTGGGGCAGGATAGGTTGTTGGGCCTTAAGATTGATTATTTGTTGATCTATAATTAGTTGTTTTTTTATTTTTTTACCGGAGGTCATCTTCAGTATCTCGGTAATGACATTTTTCAGTCTAGTCTCAGCGAGGATGCCACCGATGCGAATGCCATAAGCAACATTCCCATCGGTGTCCTACTAACTAACATAAATTCCAATTAAAACACATCTAGCCAAGTCTCAAACAAGACTGAATGAATTTCTAAGAACGAAGAAACTGAACCCTACCTACTCAAAAGGTAAAAATGAATTCGACACACAACGAATCATAAAGTGCAATAAAAAACACTAACAAAACATAACAATAAAGATAAACAGTGTAACATAAAAGTAACATAAAAAATAAGTAACGAAAAACAAAAAAAAAAATAAACCAACAGAAACAAAAATAGCAACGATTTAACAAACCATAAAACAAAATAAAAATAAAACCAAATATAAACACAAAGAAGGATAGTTCAAGCGGAACATCACACCCCTTCAGCGCTTGGTCTTATTTAGTCTTTAGTCAAATATGTAGTAAAAATTTCTACGATCAACCGTTACAAAGTTAAATTTAAAAAAAAGATTACGCTCCAAATCCTTGTAAAAAATTGTTACATGTAATCTAACCCTTCAGATTCTTAAAATCGCCGTCAATAGGCTCTGAAGAAAAAAATACAAATAAATTATTGTTTAAATAGAAAACTTAAAATTAAAATAAAAGAGTCTTTCCTTCATTATAAATATAAAAGACCAGTGAAATCGCCGGTAGCCAAATATTACCATTAAACTATTAAAAAAGCCAAATTTCGAAAATGTATCGGATAAACTGGAATTAGATACGATACGATTTAAAATTAAAGTGGAGCAAAGAGAGAAGAGGAAAACACAGGGGAAGAATGAAACGGTTTCTGAAAAGAAGAGAGAAGTTTAAAGCTGTACTACGTGATCCTTAGATGGTCTAATCCAAAAAAAATTTAAACAGGAATTAGATAGCTTGGAATTTACTTTATCAGTAGTGATTTAAAAACTTAATTATTTTTTAATAGACAACTAATATCCGATATCCTTTTTGATTTTTGAAACTTGTGTTTTCAATCAAGAACATTAAATGGTTACATTGTCTCTTAAATTTTATTCATTGGCGGTGATATTCGATTCAACCTATTATTATTAAGTTAAATTTTTATTTGTCCTATTCATACAATAATCCTGGTAAAAAAAAAATTAAAATTAAAATTGAATCGTTTTACATTAAAAGTTTAATGGAATATTTTTTTAAATGGATATATAAAACAAAATGGAAACAGATTTATTATTAATTTTTAATTATTAACGGTGTTTAATTTATTAAGTAAAATAAGCATCTAAGTGTAATATAAATTTTATTATTTTTCACAGGAAATAGCAATTAACTTTTTATGTTGCTTCGATAAAATCTAGAACTTTTTTCTTTAAAATGTAAGGTGTATTTTTTTAAACAGTAGCATGTATGATAGTCTGAGGAAGAAAGAGAAACAGAGAAATGGTGAAATATTATTAATATCGTGTCTAATATTGTTTATATTTTATCTTTATGTGACATTTTATCGAGATAAGTCAAGTGGCAAAACAGGCATTATCATAGCTTTTATGTCCTTACTGTTTGTGTTTATGTGTTAAGTTTATACGCATGCACATGCGTGTGTAAGAAAGAGATAGAATTATTTTGTAAGTTTAACTTATAAAATGCTTTTTATGTGCGTGCATGTAAACAGCACTGTTTGGTTGAATATAACGTGAAACACTTTGTAGAGAGAATCATATAAGTACGTGAGAGTGTATAAACAGCGTTTACTGGGTCACGCACATATTTCTACATTCAAAATATTTCTATCTTACGTATCCATTTTCAGTTGGATAGCCTGATAGCATTTTAATGTATTCTTTCACGGAATTAGAAAAATAAAAGTAAGTAATTTTTTGAACAAAATAATTAATATTAACGGATAAAACCCAATAATTTATGATACGTCTTACTTTCCCGCCTATAGTGATGTATGCTGCTTTATTTACAATAGGAAAATGTAGAGACCGGTAACAAAAAAAAATTAAATAAATTTTGTTAAATTTGAAGTTAAGTTTTTTTTGAGTCTTTTTTGTTAAGTTATTTTACTTTTAAGAAGACATTTAAAAAAATCTTTTTAACAAAAAAATAAATTTAATTTGTAAACAATATGTGAAAAATATTGTTTATTCCAATGCTCCCAAGTCCGAAAAACTTATTTTGTCACATGGAGGTTTTTGCGTATGTACTTACATATGTATGTTGGCCTGTATTTGGTTTTATAACTCTGGACTCTGTTGACCGATTTTCTTTGTGGACAGATACTACCTTCCAGGGGAGGAAAAGAATGTAATAATTTTTCTAAAGATTTAAAAATGGAGTGGGGTGTTTTGGTCGAAATAAAATTTCAAATATTTACCGGGGCATTTTAAAAAAAGTTTTCTTACAAAAGTTGAAATTTTTTTACCGTGGTCACAAATTACCAAAAGTTTTTATTTAATGCACCCTCCCTTCCCAGAAAATGAGTTAATGGGAGTTTTAAGCATCTATACTTTCTACGTCAACAGGCCTTCAAACTACTATAAACGACTTTGCTCTTCATTCACCAATAATCTGTTGTAACAAAAAACATTTTTTTTTTTTTAATGAAATAGTTTTTTTAAATTTATAAACTAAAATTCATGTTGCAAATTATTCATTGCATTTAAAATGCAGGTTTAATATTTTGTTAGCTTTTAATCTTTAGTAGAAAAGAAAATTAGTCAAAAATTTAACCCCTTCCTAGAAAATTACAACAATATTTATCTAGAATATAGCTACATCTTTAAAATTTTGGAACAATTTCAAAAAGTTCCTTTTTACTTCCTTGTTCGAAGTAAAGATCGCGAAAATTTTCGTTTTTCACATCTCAACGGAAATATCCATTTTGACCAACGACCGATTGCTTTCAAATTTCCAGGATAAAATCAGGTTATCCCAGGGAAGCTTTGAAGCCGTAGAACAAGGACCTACCCCCTTCGGATTAGTTGTGAATTGTGAATTAAAGATATTCATTAAGGAAAAATAAATGAATTTTTTAATTCATTATTATATTTCTGTCACCACGGCAAAAGAAATAAGTTATGAATTTTTCGTCGTCAAAGGTGTGTGTACTTTTTTATGACATTTACCACTATTCTGTCTTGTATAATTTTGTTTATTTTTTTGTCTTTTACAAAGCCTGAATAATTAATTATTATTTGTCAGTATTATTCTCACAACTATGAGAGTAACGAATAATACCGGGGTCCAGTGGCGGTACCCTCTTGCTAGACGGTAATGGCAAACGAAGTGAGCTTTGCAGCCGTAGAGGTTGTCTCTTGGTTTTGGATTTGCCTGGGCCTCCGGAGCCGAGGTTGACCCAATGACCGTCTCGCTAAACGGTATAGCCCCAAACCTAGTGTATATTTATAAATGATCGCAATTAAAATGAATAAATATAATGGACATAAAATAAGGATAATAAAAGATAAGAAAAATAAATAAAAAAACTTGGCAGATACTATTTTCTGTTGCTCTCAAAACAACAATAATAAACATGGGTTTATTATTTTAAAACACTTTAGTCGAGGTTGACAACTTAATGGCTCTTCTCAGTAAAATTAAAACTACTCGCTTCGAAGCATCAAAGTTCAAATTCTTTGTTTATCTATCTCGTAATTTCTGCTTTCTAATACTTACTAAATGAAACTTTGTATGTCCTTTCTGGACTTCCGAGTAGGATAAGTACTTTACGTACGATAAGTGTTTCCCTAGATAAATAGGTTAACAAGAAGATCAACTTGTTTACAAGTTACTCTTGCACTCCAGACAATTCTCCATAATAACAAGAAAAGAGTTTGGAATAGAAAATGTTAAATCATTAATGTATATACATATATAATAGCATCCCCGTGGTGGCTCCACCCGCGCTAAATGGTTACTTACGTTTCCCGTTATTGTCAGGGGATATTAACCGGTCATGCCTCGCTTTGCTCGTTATTCCCGTCTAGCCACACGGCTCTCCCTCTTCAACCCCACTGTGTTCATTAAACTCATGTTTGTGAGAATAAAAATAAAATAAAAATTAAAGTTGTTCATTTTGTAAAAATATCACTGTATTGTAATTTCTTTAGAGCAACAGTTTTGTCAGTATAGGACCAGAGACTGTGAGTGATTTAGGAATGGAGTTTCAAAACAGTCAGCCTTCATCTTAAAAGGTTTAGTGGTTGGTTACTCGTAGTTCGTACGGATAAAAATGTATTTTGCCCGGCTCTTTGCGTTACCCAAAAAACACCACTAACCGTTCTTCGTTTCTTTTTTTTTTTTTTAATTTTTTACTTACTTTTATGTTTTTTAGTCAAGTAACCGGAGGCAGGTGCAGCCAGTCGCGTCGCACATTAAGTAACAGAGCTGTTTTGGTTGAGCCACCGCGCGTTGTACCGTCGCACATCTTAAAATATCAAAATCCAAAAAAGCCCCGAAAATTGTTGTTATGTATGTTTATATATATATAAATTTATCTGAAGAATATTTGCAGGTCCAAATCGAGTGAATACTCGTTTAATATAGTTGGAAATGGGGAAAATTTGCAGTCATTTTTCAAATTCTTTACTTTCTTCTCCCCTTTCAAGGTCGAATTCCGGGTTTCAAAAAAAAAAAAATGTAAAATCGACTTTAACCCTTGAAACGTGGAATTTCGAAAAGATGATTTCTTAACGTACTCTTAAACCGCAAGAAGAACACGTTCATAAATTTTTCATCAATTTATCTTCAGTGCGTTGATGAATCATTCAGGACAAGTTGCTTTATTGGTACAGATATAATTGTATTTACATATTTATGTATTTCTACTATTTCATTTATAAATGAATTCTGGTATTCTGTAGCTATATGATTTTCTTTCACAAGTGACTAATACTGTTCTTTTTTTCTTAATTAATCAACATTAAATATATTTAATCATAATTATACATTGTACATTATGCATTGTATAAATTGTATACTTTTTGCAAGTAAAAATAGAAGTAAAGTTAAAATTCATAAAAGCTGAAAAATTATTGCAGTAGATATAGAAAGACTTTCCCGGTTACGCCGGTCAAGTCATACGATTCTTTGTACAGTTTTTTCATTGCAAAATCTTTCCGCTGAAGCGGAAAACGCAATCAAAATTGCAGTTTAATCAATAAAATTGTTGTTTTGTTTTCTTAATAAACTTTAAAAAAAAGATAATAATTAAAAAAAAAAAATTTAAATGTTTGGTCACCCGTACCAATGGGACTTTTTATTGGATTATATTGATTACCAAAATATGATTTAAGCATCAAAATTTCAAATTTCAAATTAAAAGCTTTTGATTTTGGAGGATCTCTTACTCTATGTGAAAAAGTTAGTAATTTTTTTTTTTTTTAATGATCGTTAACAAAAAAATAAATAAATAAGTAAAAAAAAAAACTGTTAAAAATATTGGACAAATTGAGTATAACTTTTATGATAGTATTGAAAAAAATTGCTTCTAATTTTGGGCCCAGGGTGTATTACAGGCATAAAAACTACTTAAATTTTAATTTCCCTTAAAGTGACAAAAAATATATTTTTTTCAATAATAAAAATTAAAAGGAGCCAAGAAAAACAAACAGTAAAGTATTATATTTTTTTTGGTTGAGTGGGATGAATTTAAAAATATTCGTATACAGATTATACTTAATAAATTTGCTTCAGTAAAGGTCTCTCTATATCTCTAAACACACTGTCCAATAGAGGTTAAAACAAGAACTAAAAGTCTTCAAATTTTTTTCTGTGTCTAAGTTCCATGGTTGTAATTTTTAAAATTCTAGACATTCATTTACAACCCTATGTGCAATTACTATGTATAAAATACATTTTTTTTTTTTTTTTTAATATTAAAACTTCAGTGAGATAGAGATAGAAAACAATATATATATATACATTTCAATTTTAAGAGGTTCGGGTTGATTTTTTGATAAAAGTTCTATGGATTTTTTAATTATATGTATGCAATGTAATAATAAATTTTCCAAAGTAAAGTTTTTTTCTTAAGTGCCTCTGAGAAAATCATAATTGGTTTGTCTGGATATCCCCTCTAACGAATTTTGAAAAAAAATTAATATAACCAATGTCCCATATATAGAAATATTTTAGTCAAATTTGAAGAAAATCGGTTTTGTTAAACCTGAGATATAAGAAGCCAAAGCAGTGCGACACACATACGTACGCACATGTTCTTTTTTTTGGTCTAGATGAATTAGTTGGACCCTAAAAGTAAAAATTTTATATCACATTTTTGACATGATCACTGCCATACTTTCCGCTTTAATATAGTTATTCCAGCTACATTCGCCAGGAAAGATGTGTATTTGTATGAATGTGTGTATATATATATATATATACACACAGATATATATATATATATCTTGAGGAAACTTTTGCCATACTTTATAGACGTATTCCTCTCGAAAAAGTAATTTTTAAAAAATTCTTAAATACAGAGAATTTTAAACACTTTTTTTTGAGTTTGAACTAGCAAAATATTTCTTCTATAAAGGTCAAATAAATCTATACTTAACCTCTACGGACTTAATTTATTGAAAAAAATCGTGGTTTTGTACCTGGCAGACCTACAATAAAAAAAGCCTTTAAATACACTCCAAAATTCTTCACTACAAAACTTTTGTACTCCCAGAGGCACTGTACGCCTGTGAGACTATTTTTCAAATTAAAAATGAAACTTAACTCGACCGACTAATTAAAACAGATCGCAGGATCATCAGAATCTATTTAAACATAAATTACCAGAAGAATGGATCAAGCGAACTCGCACTAATGAAACCGTGTACAAAGAGATCGCCGGATTATCAGCACGATGAAGAAAAGAGGGATTTCTCATTTTTACCACATCTTAAGAACGCCTGAAGGCCGAATTCTGAAACAACTGGTTTTCAGAAATTTGGAAAAGAAAACTAGTGGAAAATACGTCAGAGAAATTATGAAGGACCTCGAAGAAATTGGACTGAGGATCAAGGACGCTATAGACAAGACAAAAATAAACAACACTCTCAAAGCATACAAATTCCCTAGAGAAAAAACCCAAAGACGCACAGTGGAAGTTACAGACAAAATGCGGAAACAAAAATCAGACCATCTTATAAAGTACCGACAGAACCGGAAGGTTAAGGCATTGCACTCTTCGAAGAAAACTAGAAATTAATTGACTAAGTGGTCCATTGCGGCCTCAAAAGAAAAAAAAAATCATCTCACCCTTTGAAGCAATATTTAACTGTGGAGGTTAAATATTGCCCGGAGGTTAAAAAAATAATACATAATATTATAATAGTTTTTAGTAACAAGATCAATTTTTAATATATTAAAAATTGAAAAACAAAACTGAAATCCGCATGGAATCAAAATCTCTGACTCGAACTTAAAATATCGTTTTACCGTCAATGGAGTCCGTCCGATATCGTGAGAAGATTATAAATGATTTTAAATTGTAATGGCCTAAAATTAATGGTACGGATGTGGAGCACATGTGGTTTCAACAAGATGGTGCAAAATGCCACATTGCCAATAAAACCGTGCAGTTATTGCAAGAAAAATTTAATGGTCGTCTTATCTCGGAATGAGTTGATATGAACTCTCCGCCAAGATCATGTGACTTGACACCACTGGATCTTTTTCTTTGGAATTATCTTAAGGATAATGTGTACATCAATTAACCACAAACAGTTGAGGACCTCAAAGAAGAAATTCGAAACAACATTGCCGGCATTTAACTAGCAGTTATCAACATGTCAACATATTTGGAAAAGAGTAAACTTTTGTGAAAAGAGTAAACTTGTGTAGTCAAGGTAGGGACGCTCAGATTATCACACGTAACCTCCTCGTCACTACTTCATAATAAAGTAAAATCAATCAATTATAAAATAAAAAATGTGTTTTATTAAAAAAATTAATTTAGTAGTTCATTTTGACTCAGTGTTATTAAGTTAAATAGATTTGTAACAAACACAATTTGAGTCATCGAACGATGGGAAGAGACTGATTTATTGTAGTGCGGAGCCAGCTTTTATAGCGTGAATGGAGCAGACTGAACCACCAGAAGCTACGTGAGCCGTAAAAGACACACACGCGCATGTGCTTGTGTTTGTGCGTGCGTGTACATTATCAAATAAAACATATTGAATAAACCAAGAACGTATCCGAATTGCTTGATGTTTAATAATTTCAATGACATGACTATAAGACAACTATGTCTACATATTTTTACGGTTGTATTAATGAATTTAAATCAACACATGGTAGTTTTTAATGTATGGAAGTAAAAATTTAATAATAATTTCAGATGTTATCTAATTTCACAGCTAACGTGTGTTTCAAAAAGGACGCAACCCTAACATTAAGAAGGTTAGAAGTCATGCATAGGTAAATTTTATTTTTTCCTACAGGTCACTTGGCAACACTGTACTCAAGGTTGGTAGCTTGTAACAGTTGAAATTTCGTTAAAAGTAATAGTGCTATACCAGTATAAATTCGTCTCTATTGTATTAACTATGTAGTTTTCTAAGGATAAACGTGTGTTTATTATTGAGACTTTGTGCACTAAAAACCTTATGAAGGAGTGAAAGACGAGTTTCGGATAAAATTCCCCAACTCTTTGTTTTCTATTAAGTCACCAATTTGCGTTTGATTAATAAATTTCGTGAGACTGGAAGTGTACATGATCGGAAAAGTACAGGTCGACCATCACTGTTAACGGTAGAAGTTCTGGAGGATGTAAAAGAATGTTTGCTGGCTCGACCAGAAAATCGCTCAGTTTCACTATCTACAGCTATCAGGGTTGTTAAGAAATTACGGTCGCATTCTTATCGCATGTCGTTCAAGAACTGAAAGAAGTTAACCACGGAAAAGGTTGCAGTATTGTCGTTGGTTTCGTTATTTTGTTAATGACAACGGTATTGAAATTTTGGATCGTGTTTATTTCAGCGATGATGCATGGTGTTACTTGCGTGGCTACATTAACAGCCAAAACTGCCGTATGGAGAAATGAAAATCCTCACGCTTTCATGAACGACCATTACAGGCACGTAAAATTGATTTTGATGTGCGATTTCCCGGCGTCTGGTAATAGGGCCTATATTATTTTACAAATTTGTAAGTGGAATAGTTTATCGCAACATAATCGGAACATATTGATTATAATAAAAATAGTCTTCTTTCTTTTTCCTGTTTAGCCTTCAGGAATTACCGTTCAGATAATATTTCAGAGGATGAATGAAGATGGGATATGTATCAGTGTAAATGAAGTGTAGTCTTGTACACACTCTCAGTTCGACTATTCCTGAGATGTGTGGTTAATTGAAACCCAACCATCAAAGAACACCGGTATCCACGATCTAATATTCAAATCCGTGTAAAAATAACTAGGGCTTGAACGCTGGAACTCTCGACTACCAAATCAGCTGATTTGGGGAGACGCGTTCACCACTAGACCAATTCGGTAGGTTAATAAAAGTAGTCTTAAATTTATTATCATTGACTGGTTTAAGGAAAAATTAATTTTTCAACTCGATTTTGTTCAGTCACTGTCGAGTGACTGCAACCAATGAACAAATTCTCCGTTTATTAGTTGTTTTGAAACCATTAGTATTTTAATGGTTTTTTTTTATATATAATAGTGTAATGATTCTCTGTATTAATCAATTATTACGGCAAAAATCAATTCAATAAAGGGAGTTTTCTACTGAATAATTTGTGTTATCATTGTACTTTCTTTTGTGTTTTCAACTCTTGTTGATCTCCATATTAATTGAATATCTGCATAGCTTAAACGACTGTACTATTACACGCCCTTCGGTGGGTAATTTAATAAAAAATTGTTTCTATCCGATTTAATAATTTATTCTTTCGATCGGTCAATTCTAGATAAGTTTTTTAACATTTTATATACGATAAACGGTATAATCATAAAAAAATTCAGGTTACCTGAAAATAGCATATGTATGTATAGATTTCAAAATTAAATTGCATCACGCTATTCCATCGGTTTCGGTTAAATTAAATTAAAACAGTTAAACAAATGATTCGAACTTTTATCTGTATCGCTAATGGTGAAAGATAAATTGAATCCGTGACACTGTCAGAGAGAGCTTTGACTGAGTTATACGGTGAGGATTAATGGAAGTACGTAGGATAAAGAGAAAGGGCATTACGCAAATTAACAGGTCTGACCGGCCTGCAGGTAAACAGAGTAAAAATGTTAACGCTGCTTGCCTCCATTAGTCGAACCGGTGCATACTCTCTATACATTGCATACCCTACGTAATAGGGTTAATGGAGTCCGAATTAGCTCAGCGCGGAAATTCAATTCTAATCTTGCGATCATAGGTACACGCGAGCACATATACGTAACACACACGTACATATAAACCTACCCAGGGAGCGCTTAATCCGGCTTTCCCTCGTCCTGTAAAATTCAGTCGGTTAATTCATGTCGGTACCGTTTCCCGTGACCCGCTTCCCACATGCTTCCATTGAGAGTTCCCTTCGGGTGGATCAGTAATTTATAGAATTACTTGCTCTTCGCACTTATTTTCCTAATTGCTCATTAGATTAACTAAATAGATTTTATACATCAGTAAGTCACTGTATTTCACTATTTTTTATCACCGATTGTTGAGTACTTATAATTCAATTTTTTTCCCTTTATTAAAAAAAGAGAATTACGTCCATTAACATTTTGTTTTCGAGAGTATCATTGTATACCCGTTAAAAATATTTACGTAACAATAAATAAATAATTTTTTTCTGTACCCATATTTATTATTTCATTTCCCCTGTAATATGAAATCATTCTTTTTTGTAACAGTTTTTAATTGTTTTTTATATAGTTAAATGATTTTCAACAGTAAAAATTTAGTTTAACATTGGACTTGTTAAATTATGGTTTATCCGTTTTATTTATAACTACAGTTTTAAATAATTTCACACGTTCTAGATCTGTAAAGAAAATATTAGGAAATGATTGCAATTTTTCTTTACATGAATTTTTTATATTAATCTCTTTTTTCTATCCGTGTATGTTATATTTCTTTTTTATAAAATTTAGAAGAGTGATATATTAGAAAAAAGGACTATTTCTCAGTTCACATCTAAAATATGACTGGATAATTTCTTATAATCTGATATAATATCTCTTTAAATAATAGAATATTAAATTGTGCATAAAAAACCCACAGTTCTCTTTTAATATTTTTTTTTTTTTTACCTGGATTATTGAAAATGCATTAGAGGAATTTGGAATTTCTTGAAGTAAATAAATATGAATTTTTATTCTAAATGTATATTTTATCCTTATATTGTCTGCTTAGTACAAATTATAAAAAATTGGGAAAGGATTGGAGAACTTTCCCGGCCCTTTTCCTTATGTTTAAAAAAAATTAAAATGGAAATAAAATTTTAGTTTTAAATAGAATTTGTAGATATTTTTATTCGGCTTTAAGAAAACAAAAAAAAAAAAAAAAAAAAAAAAAAATACTAAATTGACAATATTTAGCGTTTTGAAGTTAATAAATTAAATGATAATTAATAAAATTATTAAATTAAAAGAAGTTAAATATTACTATTAAATCTAAGTTAATCATTAATAATTTTTTTATTAATAATGAAAATGTTAATAAACATATTGGTTTGGCTGGCCGGAAATTTGATTCCACTGATCATGTGACGTTTTCACCTTAAAATTATGGAGTATTTAAAGTATAATTAAAAATCAAACAAATATTCTTAGTAAAAAATATTGGGTTCCTGTTGACCCCCTTGTTTATTGACAATAGTTATCATACTCGTATTTTTTTCTATCATCATGATATTTTATTTAGAACATTATTTTTGTTTTTTAAAAACTGAAATAAACTATGAAGGTTTCATTTGACCTACACAGATAAAGTACAGTAAATAATAAATAGTAAATTATAATAAATTCAATAAATTTTTTTTAATTCTTAAGTCGCGTCTCCCTTTTTTTAAAAGCGTTGTTATGTAATCTACATTTATACTAATACAATTAATATTGAAATTTGAAAAAAAAAAATTATATTTTAAGCACGGGTCCCATTCAGTTTTCTTGCCTTTGTTCCCTGTAAATAAAAAAAATTGAATAACTGTCTACACTTAAGCCGTCAAAATATATTACTTGATAGGACATTGAAATGAAAAGAATAATAGTATTTTTTTTAACGGGTGCATCATCTATTATTGCTAATGGAAATTTGTCACAAGCGCGAGCGCGCGCGCGCACACACACACACACACACCACACATACACGCTTACATATGTATGTATATATACAGTGGAAAGAGTTAATGCTACATAAATTTTAGCTTCATTAAGTCATGTAGGATAATAGTTATTTTTAAAAAAATACTTGTGCACTTCAGCGCAAGAAACCGATTTTAGTTTCCCACGCTCTCAATTAGCAGTCATAAAGGCACAGATTTTCAAGAGTGCAACACACTACATACATTTCATTAACGAATAGACCCTACATAAAGCAAGCGAAAAATACACCATTACTCATTCAATATAACCTAAATTTGAGGTTATGTTGTCTGGTGTGAACCTAAATAAGGAAATTATATTTTAAGTGAATGAGACTTTCATACTCATACCAAAAACATAAAGAAAATTCATTTTCCCCCCAATCCCATCGTGCGACCGAAAATAATATCATATTTCTTCAAAAAGTCGGTAAAAATTATCTCCTACAGCGATGCAGTTGTGCAACTGATTTCAAATATCCTAATGCTGGCCTCCGTGGGCGAGTGGTAGCGTCTCGGCCATTAACCGGGAGGTCCCAGGTTCGAATCCCGGTCAGGCATGGAATTTTCACACAAGCTACAAATCATTCATCTCATCTTCTGAAGGAATACTTAACTGTGAAACCGGAGGTTAAACAAAAAAAAAATCCTAATAATAATGTTAATGTTATTGTAAATAAATTGATATTTTGAACAAATATTTAAGATAAAGTCAATTAATAACGATATATACTCAGATGATCAGCTTACAACGGAGTTTATTGATGCCCTTCTGGTGTGATTGTAGGATACTACTATCCTCTACTTTAAAACCAGAATGGCAGTATTCACCATAGCTCCATTTTAGGGTAAACGCTATTCAAAGATTTTCAAGTGGTTTAAGTGGCTTATTTGTTGGTTCGCAGTCACAGAAGCGGCAGCAGACGATTGGTGAGTAGTTCGGTCTCTTAATATTATTATTATAAATGTTACATAAAAATTAATCATCTGCAATAGGGTATGTGTAAGAAAAAATAAAAAGTAAAAAAAAAAAAATGATACGATGACTCGAACCGAAGATTTGCTGGATTATTACCTAAAATTATGAAACGTTTACCACTCGACTTCTGCCGCTACTGTGATTGAAAATTGTACAAATAAACTACTTAAACCGTTTGAAAATCTTTAAGTGGAATTAGTTTCAAAGTAGAGTCAAATTGTAAGCAGCCATTTAGACTTAAAATACGTATCTCTTATACCGCTTTACAAAATAGTATCAATGAACTTTCTTGTAAGCTTATCACTTTTTAAGCGATAAGTTACATAACCCATATAAAAAAAATCTGATATGGATACCACATGACTTCCTTTTACGCCTATTAAATTACATATACACGTTTTTAAAAGTACATAAAATTTTATTTTCCTAATAACCTGATTTTTTTTTCATATATATTTTTTATTGTTATTATTGAATTATTATTTATTGTAAAAACTTTTTTATAATCACAGGTTAGTTATTATTAATAAATAAATAAATAGATCTAAATTAACAAAATTAAAAAAAAAAAAAAAGGAAATGAAGACTTATTAGAACCGATGTGCCTTCCCCTTGAACGATCAAAATATTTCATTAATTACAATTTTATTTAGTTATAACTCTGGAACCATTGAAAGTAAGTACCAGTTATGATATATATCGTTGAAAAAGCTCTCAATGAAAGCTTACTATTGCAGTTAAGAAAAAATCCTGAAGTTTAAATTAATTTTTGATGTAAACAAATTACATTTCTGACTGAAGGCTAGTTTGGTTTGTGCTATTCGGCATTTTATATCGCTTCTGCTTCGTCCATCTTTAGTAAATCTACTTCCCAAATAACAAAATTGTTCTACCTCCATAATCTTTTCCTATTTTCAGATTCAGTGGTCCATCTTCGTTATTTCTACTAAATTTCATTACTTTCGTTTTGTTCTTGTTTATTAATTTTCATGCGGTAGTTCTTGCGTAGGACTTCATCCATGCCGTTCATTGTTCCTTCTAATCTTTTTTACTCTCAGCTAAAATTACTATATTAACAGCAAATCGTAGCATCTTTGTATTTTCATCTTGTACTGTTACTCCGGATCTAAAATGTTCTTTAACATCATTAACTGCTAGTACTATGTAAAGATTAAAAAGTAATGGGGATAGGGAACATCCTGGTCAGACTCCCTTTTTTATTACGGCTTCTTTCTTATGTTCTTCAATTATTACTGTTGCTGTTTGGTTCCTGTAAATGTTAGAAATCGTTCTTTTATCTCTGTATTTGAACCCTAATTTTTTTTTTAAATGCTGAACATTTTATTTCAATCTACGTTATGGAACGCCTTTTCTAGGTCTATAAATGCCAAGTATGTAGGTTTGTTTTTTTTTTATTTTTCTTCTACTATTAATCTGAGCTCTAAAATTGCTTCCCTTGTTCCTATGCGTTTCCTGAAACCAAATTGGTCTTCTCCTAACACTTCTTCCACTCTCCTCTCAATTCCTCTGTAAAAATGCACTTTAAGTAGTCTCTGCTAAAGTACGATATTTGACTGTTGACTCCAAATCCAAATTTTTATATAATTTTAACCGAGTTTATTTTGTTTCAAACAACGCTACTTTTTTTCAGCGATCAGTATCTTTTGTAGATCTGTTAATATTTTGCTTTAGGAAAGTACTAAAACTAAAAGAACAAAACTGAAATAATTTTTTGATTCGGTCCTAAATTTTACAATTAAATCTTTAATGAACTGAAGTTTTAATTCAAATTAATTTCTTACTCCATAACTGGTTAATTATTAACTCGTTAATTATTAATAATTCATTTAAAATAAGTTTCAAAGATGGTGTTGAGAGCGTAATGGAAAATATTTTTTCCTTTCACTGCAATTTATAAAAATATCTTTTTATCTTATTGGGAGATGGTTCAATTTAAAAAAAAATTTTAATAATGCAATAATTGTAAAAAGTTATAATTTAAAACGTATAAAGTTTAATTTATAATTTGTATTAAAACTTTTTAGAACAAACATTGAATTTAAATTGAAATTGGACCGATCAAACAGAATATATTGTTATTGATTATGATGTCCTGTTAAAGATAAGTTAGTGGAGTTTTCACAGTTAACAATAGCAATGGCTGTATATTCTATTCCAATTAAAATGTACCAATCAAATTATTAGTTAATTGGCTAATTGTTATTGTAATTTACAGTGAAGAGTAATTTATTGTTCACAATTTAATTATTCTAACAGTTGTTGTTATAATTACTTAATTAGTACATTTAATTAACTAAAAGATTTAATTGTTACTAATTTACACACACTTTTGTACATTTATGTAATCACATAAACAGTTTTATGAATATCAAATATTTAACATTAAAATATACCAAAATACCAAATATTTAATTTTTTTTTTTATAAATGTGAAATATTTGTACTAATATCCATTGGTTTTATTAATTTTTTAACGTTAATTTTTTTTCATAAATAATTATTAACAAATTGATGGAGATTAAACTTATTCGAAATAGCAGTAAAGTACCAGTAAATCAGTCAAATTATGGTAATTTAAGGAACATTTATCTTATTATAGCTTGATCTGGCCTTAAGTTTCTCATTATAGTAAAGTGATATATTAATTACTGTTGTATTTAGTAATGAAATTATACATCATTTATTAGAGTAATGATAATATATTCTATTTTGAATTGAAGCAATACGTGTATTACATGTACATTATTTCACTCGACATTTTTTTTATGGTGATACTTAAATTACAAGGGGCATCAGTCACATTTTTTATCTTTAAAAATAAATTATATTCAGTAAAAAATCCAGTTCCTGTAATCAACACAAAAGGAAGTTGTTTCTTGTTAGGCTGAATAACCTAGTACCGCAGGGCTCAGTCCTTGGACCACTTTTATGGGTCATTGCCTTTGATGGTGTGCTTCGGCTAACATTTCCTGAGGGTGTACAAATTATTGCATACGCAGATGATCTGGCAATCCTTGTGCAGGCCAGAACGATGAAGTTAAAAACAAGGCAAACGCTGCATTAAAGACAGTTGGTAGATGGCTCATTGATAGGGGATTGCAGCTTTCGATTGAAAAATGTAAATACATTAAATTCACTGGAAAACGTGTATTGCAGCCAGTAGATATACGAATTGGAGACTATAATATTGAGGAAGTAACACTATTAAAATATCTTGGAGTCATCTTACAGAAAAACTGCAGATTTGCAGTTTGCAAATGCCTAAATATAATTTTGTCAAAGCAGAGCGCTCCTCGGGCATCAAAAAGAAGAGTTTTAGCGACAACCGTAGTGTCAACAATGATGTATGCCGTACCGGCATGGAGTTGTGCTCTCACTATTAGCAGAAATAGAGACAGGTTGAAGAGAGCACACAGGGGGATACTACTGGGAGTAGTATCTGCCTATAGAACTGTTTCTTACGAGGCCCTCTGTGTGCTCTCGGGAATGTTACCGATTGATCTTATCGCCAGATATAGATCTGACAGGTTTTTAGGGAGAGCAGAAAATGAAGTCAGGGAAAACATACATAGAATCTGGCAGGAGAGATGGGCGGAGGCTGGAGTGGCTGGATGGACAAGAACCTTAATTCCAGAATTAACAGGATGGATAAACAGGCGGCATGGAGAAACTGACTATTGGATCACCCAGTTCCTGACGGGACATGGTTGTTTCAATGGTTATCTCCATAAGGTGGGACGAAGGAATGAACCCACGTGCATGTACTGCAAACAGGACGATGATTCTGAGCATACGTTTTTAGTATGTAATAACTGGATAAGACTAAGACACGACGCGGGTATTCATGGAAAAACGCCGAAGGAAACCATGGATTTCATGCTCAGCAGTAAGGAGAACTGGAGGAAGGTCGCTGATTATATAAAGACAGTACTAAAACAGAAGAATGAAGATGAAAGAAGTATGGGTTTCTAGTATGTTAGGTTGGGTGGACAGCCTCAGCGGTGAGAGCCAGCATGCTTAGGTGTGCTGGTTTCAATGATCCGCTGAGGACTCCTTGGGGTGTGCTGTAGGGACAAGAGAGTATTATGAAAGATCCGGGGGTCACATCACGACTTGTAGGTATGATGTGGTTCCATAGAGGACAAAATAGAGATAAAAAAATCTCAAAAGAGCCACCGGTAGGCCTGACCTGCCATGCCGGTATATAGCCGGTAGGCGGGGAGGGCCTATGAGAGTAACAGACACTCCTCTGGGTGGCGTAATACCATCAAGTCGGTGGTGAACTCGTCATCGCAAATCAGCTGATTTCGAATTCGAGATTTCTAAGGTTCAAATCCTAGTAAAGGCAGTTACTTTTATACGGATTTTAATACTAGCTATCGGTGTTATGTGATGGTTGAGTTTCAATTAACCACATATCTCAGGAATGGTCGACCTGAGACGGTACAAGGCTACACTTTATCTATATTCATACATATCATCATCATTCATCCTCTGAAGTAATATACCTAATGGTGGTTCCGGAGGTTAAACAGAAAAAGGGGCTGAATAACCTGTATTTCGGTAAGTTGATCTAGAAAAGTTTATTTTGTTCAATGAATAAGGGAAACTATTTCATTTATAAATTTTACTAATAGTCTTGGCATGAAATGCTTTAATTCTTAGAGATGTCTACTTGGCTTGTGTAATTTATGTCTGGTTACAGTTGTCACAAAACGCACGCGCGCTCACACACACACACCACCAAAAGAAGTATGTATATAAATAAAAACAAAGTTTTTTTTATAACGTATTCACTAAGGAGAGATTTCGGAAAACTCCTCCCATAAAGAGTAGAAAAGGGAAACAAATTTTTTTTTATGAGACTATCTTAGGAACCGAAATTGTTACAGTCGTGAAAAATTGGTATTTAGACTCTTCTTCAAAAAAAATGCGTCCATGTTTCACCATTTTTCAAAAATCTAATTTCGGTGACTAAGGAGGTCAAAATTTTCATGAATATGATACATATAAGGAATTAAAGGTGTTATAGTAGTAACGATGTGTATTTAGGTTCTTCTTTAAAAACACATTGACCTGTGTTTCATCATTTTTCAAATATCAAATTTGAGATAGGGCAAGGGGCGGATAAAAATGTTGTATAAAAATTATAAATCTTAATAATTTATAAAGAATAATGATTGTATTCTAGAAAGACTCCAATTTAGTTTTATCGCTTTATCGTTCAAATGTGATTCGAAATAATGTTATTATCTCACTCAATTAAGATTTAGATTAATATAAAAATAAACTAATTTCCTAATATACCTATGAAAACATCAACCTTTAAATTATGGTAGAGTTTTAACAAAACTCTATTGATTCTTTTGAAAACTTATTTTATGTACGAATTCAACGTCCATGAGAGGCGGGCAACACGGGTTTGCATTTACATATACTATTGTTAAAAAAGTACGACAACCTCAAATAGTTTTTAAAACTATTTTAAAACTAAAAAAATAAAATGTAGAAACTTTTACCTTGAAACGAACTATTTTTCGGTGTGAGATCACTGGTTGGGATTGCACTTTAGGCTACTTTTTAAATTATTAATGTAACCATTAAATGGCTGTCATTTTATTTACGCTTGTTTTTTACATACATTTGCAGTTTTTTTTTGCGTAAATATTTTATGTTTTTAATACCCTTTAAAATGGTGAGTCATAATTCTACCCTTTACATTTAAGATGTTTGAGTTGTGGATGGAGCCCTCTGGATGGTAGGAATGTAGTTGTTTCATAGAAAAAAAATATATCGTTTAGATGTATACTATATTAAAATATAATTTTAATAAATATTAAAATTTGGTAAATTTATTTCTCTTTGTTTAATAATTGAAAAGTTATTTAAGATTTCTCTATTTTATGGACGTATTTCTATAAAATCACACGATTTTGTTCGAATACGTTTCTGCTTTGTTTGAGTGCTCCTGTCAATTAAGTAGTAAGGTATTTTAGATCAGTTTCACCCTGTAATTAGGAAGATTTATTAATCATCCTTATTTAATATACAATAAATTTTCTACACATCGTAGTATATTTTTACATGTAATGCAGTAAATGTTTAGATGAAAATTTATTTATATACTTAAAATTTATTTATTTATATCTTTTAATATGCAAAAATAGTGTAAATTATTAGAAATGGACTTCTTTATCATATAAGATAAAAAAATCCATTTCTGATTAACCAGTTTATTTGTTATATCTCAGTTTAATGCTTATGCTTACGAAATTACTATTTTTATTACATTGTTGAACCATTTAAAAGATGTTCCCAAAATTAATTTAAAATAAAATATAACGATTTTCTATGCATAAAAAACAATATTACTCTGTAGATGAATTTTTAAATAATACTAATTATAAAATTAAATTAAAAAAAAAACCCTGAGTTTTCTGTAACTCCCCTTCAATTGCACACAAATTCATGGCTACTATTAACGCCTTATGAATTGTGAATAATTTTGTAATTATTTTTCTAACGAACGAACAGTTCGTTATTAAATTTAATATGAATGTCTGCATGTGTGTGACTGTTTAATTTTGTATCAGATTTTGATTTTGGATTCGGATTTAGCATCGTTAGAGAATTACAAAATACACGCACGAATGGCTGCGATTGGCCGTCGGGTTCACCTCAAAATGGCCACCAAAAAACCAAAAACAAATCGGTTAAAAATGTGCAATAAATAAAAAAATAAGATTATTTTCAGTTTTTGGGAAAGGGGAATTTTGAGGCAAATTATTTTATAAATGTTTAAATAAGCATGAACGCATGTAATGAGATTAATATAAAATGGAGGATATGTTTGCAAACTTTTGAGAAAATTGACCCCAAAAAACTTTCTACCCACCCCTTGTCGAGATATTGACCCCAAAATTTTACAAAAAAATTGCTCAACATACACGAGACTACAAAATTTTATCAAAAACGGTATACACTCAAAAGCTATTTAGCTTCAAACACGCCAGCACATGCACATACAAAAATTTTTATCGTTTTTTTCTTTCCGTGGGTCATGAAACGTAGAGAAATGAAAAAACATGCCTCATTTTTTAATCGATTACCATACGTTCCTTCTTGCACCATAGCTCTAAAGCTAAGATGCCCGGAAAGTAAAAATTATTATTGTTAACGATTTATAAATGATAATTCTTTTTGATAATGATTACACAAAATGTTTTATGACTGTTTTACACTTCAACAGCAAAATTTAGTATTTTATTTATTTTTAAACCATCGATCTCCGTGATGGTTTACTAGCGCCTTTTCTTTCCACCGGAATGTTTTAACTTTGAATCCCGGTCAGGTATTTTGGATGTCAAAAAGTATAGTTGTGGAAGAGAATAAGTGAATAATATCATAGCTTTGTGTTTAGTTTTACTTTGTTCCTATTAAAAAATATAGGAAAAGTGTGCTGAAAACATTTATGAGTATGTATAAAGTGAATTTACCAACAGATACGGAACATTATTAAAAAGTATTGAAATGGAAAAACAAATAAAATCCCTTAACAAACTTTAAATAAAGAAAAGTATTAATTAGTAATTAAAACCATAACGAATCAGAAAAAAGTGTTCTTTAATTATTAAATGATATTTTCTGTTAGTTTTTTATGATAAAAGAATTTTTTAATTATTAAAGAGTGGTTCAATAAATTTTTTATTTATGTATACTTTTTTTCATAAAAATTTTGTAAAGAGGGAATATATAATTTAAACTCTAGCTTAAATTACTTTCAGTTTATATGTTACCAGTATTGCTTATTTGTTTTCAATATTTGTTTTTAAAACTAAATTGTCTAGTAACTATTTTTATTGTAACTGTAGATTTTGTATCTTGGTTTGCTTTTCCGCTTCGGTAGAAATCCTTTCAATTCCTTGTTCTATTTCTTTCATTACTTACCGTCGTAAGCCAGTGTTTGCAATTCTTTTTTTTTGTATGTGTTTTTATAGTTTTTTCCATAATTAAAATAAAATAATTAAAAATATAATATAATATAATATCGTATAATATAATATAATTTTATATCGTGGAATCTCTTTGGATTTGGTATTCGAACAATAATAACATTTAAAATTATTTACTGTGCTAAAGGGTTATTGAAAAAATTTGAGTACAAGATTACGTTACAAAACGTTTACAAATGTTTTACTAAAAGTAGATGGCCATTTCGAACCCATTGGGTTGGTCTAGTGGTGAACGCGTCTTCCCAAATCAGCTGATTTGGAAGTAGAGAGTTCAGCGTTCAAGTCCTTGTAAAGCCAATTATTTTTACACGGATTTGAATACTAGATCGTGGATACCGGTGTTCTTTGGTGGTGGTTGGTGGTTGGGTTTCAATTAATCTCATATCTCAGGAATGGTCGAACTTAGACTGTACAAGACTACCCTTCATTTACCACTCATACATATTATCGTCATTCATCCTCTGAAGTATTATCTGAACGGTAATTACCGGAGGCTTAAACAGGAAAAGACGTAGATGGCCATTTCGATTATTAAATAATCATTATCGGTATGTATTGATATTCTTATATAGTTAATTATATATAAAGAGTGATTCAGGGAAACGTAAATGTTGAAATTAACTGTTCTTATGAAAAAATTATATATGAAATAATTTATTTATTATATTTAAATAGAAACAAAACATTGAATTTATGAATACATACACGAATCTTATTTTTTGAAGATCACAGCTTGCATGTGAGCTCCGTCTCTCCGTAGACATCCTGTAGCCTCGTAGTGAAATTACAGACATTTCAGCAGGAATTTTAGCGATTGGTGGTTTGATCTAGGCTTTTAGCTCTTCTGTCGTGTCTGGTTGACTACTGTAATACACTTTGCTTTCAAGGTTATTTCGACAAGAAGAAATCGCACAGAGACAAATCAGAAGACTTGGAGACCACGGTATGTCACCATTTCTCGAAATTATACTGTTGCAAAACGATTGACATTCATCTATATTCGTGGTGACGTAAACCACGCAGTGACGCCGTTTTTCAATTAGGCGTCATCGTCAGATCTTGGTACTGTTTAAGTTAAAGAAAAAACTAATAATCGCTCGTAAATAAATCAGCGCTATAGGGTGGATGATTAAAGATTTCCAAGAAAATTTTTTCAATCACCATCACTGATTTGCTGTGTGTGGCTGGGGATTGTTATGCAAAAACCAAATCCCGCAGAATAGCATCCCACGTCGTTTGTTTTTTATAACCAAGATTTTTTCACTTTTCGCAATACATACTGGTATTCACAGTAATTCCGCGATAACTAAATTGGACAAGCAAGAATGATACAGACTTTGAATGATACAAAAAACCCAGTCCGTAATCAGCCGTAACAATTTTACCGAACATTCTTGCTTGAACTTGTTCGGTCATGATGAAAACTGTAATCGCATCGACTGATGCTTTGTCTCGATGTTTAAATAAGACATCCATGTTTCATCTCCGGTAAAAACAATCACATCATTTTTGTAACGTTGCAAAAATTCAGCGTTGCAAAAGCACCTTTCCTCTTGTATGTGCCGATTTACATCTTTAGCACCCGTCCGGCACAGTTTTTTATGGCCCAATTTTTAGTCAGTATTTTATATCTAACTTCGTGGAACATCAGGAAATATTATAGATAATGCGGTGAAACACCAGTTTTTTTTTTTAGAATTTTTTCGTTAATCTTTTGTTTATATCATCCGTTATCACCGATGTCGGCGCTACGTTCTTCATTATGAAAGAAAAGTTTGTTCGCCCATTTCGAAATAAACAGAACTACTGTCTTATTTTAAAATCATTTATTATATTCGGTCCGTAGATGTTAAAGATTTTCCTGTAAATTTCAGCCATCAAAAAAATTGGATTACTCTTCGTGTTTCACAGTTGCCGGGATCACGAATTGTAGCACTAATTATAAATGGATGCATGTAGTAACAAAATCGTTAACTGTTGTTGCTAACAGCTGAATATTGATTTAAATAACTGAATTATCCAAGGTCCGTCGTTTACAACGCGTATACCGGTTTTCTCTGCGCTCACAACAACGTGTCGTTATCAGCGCCCGGACGTAAGATTACTAAAGTAAATAATTAAAAATTAACAATTAAAACAACGTAAAACGTCTGTATGGTATGTTAAATGGGGAAAAAAACCATAATAAGAACAAAGTTTAAAATATAACAAAAAACAATAAAATCGAACGTCAAAACACAGAGTCATATTATGGTTTTAATAAAATTTTTGAATCCAAATGTATGGCCCTAAGAAAACATAAGACATTAAAGACAACATCGATACATTTTTGCCTAAGATATTTCGTATTTGGTTAGCTGGCATCTCTCCCGCCACCACCCCATTCGGTCGCCCTAGAGCATAGACCAAATGTCCGTGCCAAAAAAACGGCTACTGTGCCTCAGAAACAGATTTGCGACCTCGTATCCTAAATGCTCCTAATGAGCTCCTAACTAGCGTGAGCGGTTAAGCAGGGTGCCGTACAGCACCCGCTTAAGTGTCCCTACCACTCAATTGTCCACATTAAAACTAAATCGGGGAGGCGCACCCCTTGTTACAATTAAAACTATATAGTCATACAATAAGACGGTAATTTAAACCGCCACGCCTCGGTCGCTGTCAGCCAGCTAGTGCCTGTCTACCATTTAAAGCGCTTGGACCTTTTACTGGCTGGTGGCGGGAATTTATAGCCTCTTCCGCAGGCGGGAAATGGGCAACTGAACGAAATTTGGACCCGGTGCATTGTGATAGTCGTTCCGCTCCGGTTCTAGCCCGGCTCGAAACCGCATCCCAAATACCTCGGTTTCCCGACCTCTTCGCAACTTCCACATGGCTGCTCGAACTTTCACCACTAAATCGATTGGGAGAGCCTTTCCCAATACGGTGGTAGCCTTGTAGGAGGAGGTTGTTTTAAAAACACCAGTGCATACTATTAAGGCTCTGCGCTGGGCACTCCTTAAATTTTGAAACAGTGCTCTATTTCTATCCAACCTGTGCGCCCAGACTGGCGCCGCGTATGCGATCATACTCCCAAAGACACCTCGGTACGCCAAGTACATTTGGCGACCCGACAGCCCGTAGTCTTTCCGAGCAATCCTTCTAAGTTTGTGCATCACAGAGACAGCGTCCGCCGCAACTTGCTTAATGTGGTTGCTAAAAAGCAACTTATCATCAAACAAAATACCTAGGTACTTATGAACCCTTACACGGCTGATTACACAGCCTTTATATTTAATGTGGGGGTTTCGACTGCATGATAATTTGTCTGCACCCTTCAGAAGCAATAAACTTCGTCTTGGGCACAGAAATCTTTAAATTTTGCTTGTCCATCCAGCCCTCGACGGTTGACAAAGCCACCTACGCTCTATTTTCCAGCTGCGGTCGTGAATTACCACGAACTAAAAGGAGACAGTCATCGGCGAAATCCTGGGCCGTGACCCCTTCTGGGAATGTCAACCCCAGAAATCCAACAAAGATATTTCGTATGTTCGCTCCTAGTTTAAACTTCCTACGCAATGCCGCGTAACAGACACTGTCCACAAGTATGTGGTGTACAGTCAATTGCCAGTCGCAGGTAACTCAAACGGGTGCACCTGTTTGTGTCATCAGATATCCATGAGCGAGCCTAGTGTGTCCTATTTGCAAACGGCAAATAATAACCCCCTCACGACGGTTATTTCTGCATGAAGAGCTCTAAGGTGACACAGTGTCCTTAACTGAACGAAGTTTATTTTTGATGGTAGCATTCCATTCACTCTGCAACTCACCATGATCCACAGTCTTTAGAAAACAGAAAAAATCCTTCGAAAATCCTTTATATGCCATTCGTGAAAGGAGGCTGCAAAAAAGTTTCTTTTGCCTCACGATCAGGACTTTCATTGCCTGAAATTTCAACGTGTCTGGGGATCCAGCAGAAGCTCACAGTTGTATTACGTCGAGTCATTTTAGAGATGTTTACTGTATATCACAGATAACAAGCTGTCTAATGTACGTACACTAATGGCTTGCAAGGCAGTCATGGAATCTGAACAGATAAGTAAGTGTTTGGAATGGACTAAGTATGTTTAAGTCCTTGTTAAATATACAGGTGCTAAATTCAAACTTTAGATGCAAAATTAGACTTTAATTTAAGAATAGGCCTTGTATATTATGTTGCTATACACTATAATTTTTTCAATTCTGTATTCATAGAAAACCTTTGTGTCATTTTCGAAGGATTTATTTATTTAAGAGTCAGTCCAGAGATATTCATCAAAATATAGCTCACTAATATAAATGTACAACTCAACGTACGTACATACACATCTTCCGGAGATTTCTATATATATGTATATATATATATATATACATATGTATACATTATGTTTTTGGATTATGTAGGGGTTTAGAAACGTCGACATTAACTAAAATCCAGATGCCAAAACTTAGACCGACTGCTATACTTTTCATTTATATGTAGATTGCTGTTCTGCTGCAGTAATCAAAAGTAATTTTGTTTTCTTTTTTTTAACTAAATGAAAATGGACAATTTTATGAATAAAATTAAATTAATTCTTTTTTTTTAAATATGTTTTATAATTTTGTGGAGGAATACCCACCTTAAGTTATCCAAAAAACGTAGTCCAGCATTTCGGTAACTTGTATAAATGTTCATATTGTGTTATATTTAAGCTACGAGAAAAATCTGATGTGGACGCCACATGATTTGCTTGTACGCCTATTAAATTACATATACATATTTTTTAAAATGAAAAGTACATAAAATTTAATTTTATTAATGACGTCTGATTTTTTTCATATTTTTTTCTTTATTGTTATTGAATTATTATTTATCGTATTTTTTTTTTTTACATTCTGATGTTAATAATTGCAATTAAATCAATATATTCAAATTAAAGAAAAAAGTTAAAAAAAAAAAAAGAAAAAAAGGCGATGAAGTCTGATTTGAACCGATGTTGCCGTCCCCCTTTTAAGATCCAAATATTTCTTTAATTAAAATTTAATTTGGGTATAACTCTGGAACCAATGAAAGAAGTACCATTAATGATGATATATTGTTGAAAAGCTTTCAATGAAGAATTATTACCGTAGTTAAGAAAAAGCCAAAAACCCAGATTTCTGGAAATTTGTGCTTTTTGGACAGTTTTAGTTCAGTCGATTACAATCAAATGGGAGGTGCACAACTCGATGTTACAACAGTCCTAAATCCAAAATTTCAACATCCTACGACTAATCATTTTTGAGTTATGTGAGATGCATACATACATACGTACGTACAGCCGTCACGCCGAAACTAGTTAAAAAGGATTCAGGAATGGTAAAAATTGATATTTCCGTTGAAATCTCAAAATCCGAAATTTTTTGCGATCACAATGCAACTTCCTTCACTTCTTACAAGGAAAGAAAAAGCGCGTAAACGTTATTGAGATATATTTTTTTTAAATAAATTATTCTTTAATTAATGAATTAAAAACAAAAAAAAATTGTAAAATTTGATGTTTCTTGTTTTTTAATATATGTAATACCTAGCTGTACGATTTTTTAAAGAAGTTATTGTACTATCGTTAATTTTTGTGAGGAACGACATTTGATTTAGTTGTATAAGATTGTCGCTAGATATCGCGACAGTGCTTGTGTTTCGGTGTAACTGGAGGCGCGTTGCCCATGTCCTCTTCTATTGATCTTGGTATCTGTAGTCTGTACCGTGTCGCCTGAACACGCTCACTTAGGCTTGCGTATATATGCTTAACTAGTATAATTTGTATTCGTATTTTATATATGTATATATATATATATAATTACTAACTATAAGAAATTTTAATTAATCTATTTAATTTTCTTTAGTATTAAATCATTTTTTTTTTAATTCAGTATTAATTAGAAAATCTGTATGAATTAATTTATGATTAAATTGTATTTTCATTTATATAAAATAAATATAGCTTATTAGAAATCATGATGATGGACGTTAAAATTACAGAAATATATTTATCCATATTTATTATATATGTTAAAATTTAAAACCTTACCAATTATATTTTATTCCGATAGTTTAAAAAACATATCATTTAAAATAGATAAATTAATAAATTGATATAATTAACCATCCCAGTAAATGAAAATTAAAACTAAATAATATTTAGAGCTTTACAAAAATACCCCCTCGTTTTTATGAGGTCATATCTCTCCGTTCTTCATCTGTCAGTATTCTATGGTATTGATTAGTTTATTTCATTTTTTAAAAATATATAGTCTTTTCTTTATTAAGCTGTTAATATTTAACTTGATTAAACTTTTACATTTACAATATCTTACATATAATACTCAAAGTTTGTCTGTTTGTTCTCGCATCACGCGACAACTAACAAACCAATTGCTCCATTACTTAGAGTCAAATGAGTCAAATGTTTGAAATTATAAATGCCTGTCTCTCGGAAAGCTTGCGGGATGGGGGAAAACCGATATCACATTTGAATTCAGAAGAAAAAATTCTGTCAGAATCACATACATTTCTTCCTGTGACATAAAAAAGTCTTTTTTATTACCCAGTGACATCAGAAGTTATTAATGAAATAAAATTTTATGTACTTTTAATTTTAAAAACACATGTGCATATGTAATTTAATAGGCGTATAAGGAAGTCATGTGGTGTCCACATCAGATTTTTTATTGACGTGATCTATATAATGCAGTTTTTTTATGTATGATCAAAATAAAGTTTAATTATTAAATTTTTAGCAATTTCTTTTCTGAGATGTACAGACATTAACCTCATTGGTCATTTAACTCAAACGGAATGTGTAGTGCATGTAAAATGTCATAACTGACCGGGAATCGAACCAGGGAAATTAAATTTCTAACAATTAACTTTAAAGTTATTAACATAAATTAATTTTTTTTAAAACCGTTAATGTAATATAAAATAATTCTATCCGCTATGTCTGTAATCTCTTTAGTTCATATTTTATGGATTATTCTGATTAATAATATAATGGACTAACAATTATAGCTGAACTAATCACAATCGGGTGGGTGATTAACCTGTAATCAATACCTTATCCCGCTCAAATCAGAATCTACGCTTAATCGTTTTACCAACCCTTCTCCTCTTGTGAATCAATTATTTAATTACAATATTAAAAATAAATTGAAATTATAAACTTGCACTATTAAAAATTATTTTTATTGCTTATAAAAAAATAATTACATTATAAAAAAACAATTAAATTGTAAATAAGGCAACGGCAATACGAAATGGACGGGGGTTGAGGAAAACATTTCATCGTATTCTCGCAACAGATGGTTTAAAGATCTCGTAACTCTGGTAATATTAATGAAATCTAGTACATTTCCGTGATTTTCAAAGGTGATATATCACTAATTATTTTTTTAGAAAAGTTATGATAATATATGTTTGTCAATATAAAAGTTATTACGTTTTGTAAATGACTGAAAATAAAGAAGAAATTCGATAAATTTTGGAACTTTTATTAAGTAAAGGAAAAAATGCGACTCAGACTAATAAAAATAAAAAAACAAAAAATATATATATATATGTTTATGGATATGATGTATTATCACTACGAGTGGCAGAAAGCTAATTCAAGCGTTTTCTATCTGGAAATTTTGATATCAATAATGCATCTCGTTCTAGTTGGCTAATGACTCAAAAAGTCAATGAAATAATGGAAAAAATTGAGAAACACCGGCACATTAGCAGTCATAATATTAGTTATAAATAATATATCGAATTAACAAAAAACAAAACAGTTTAAACCGTTTGAAGAAGGCTAGATACAAAAAAACCTCGATGTTTGGAGACCGCAAGGTTTAACAATAAAAACTTACTGCATCGAATTTCCATCTCCGAATCGTTGGTAAGACGTATGAAATTCAAACCATATTTGAAACGGATCATTACAGGCGATGAAAAATGGATCTCATACAAGATTAATGTACGGAAAACATCTTGGTCGAAGCACGGTGAACCTCCACAAAAGGTGGCAAAGCTGAGTGGTTGTAAAAAGAATTATTTAACATGAGCTTCTGCCGCCCGTCAACGACCGGTTATAACATCTATTGTCGACAGTTGGAAAAACTAAATTAAGCGATTGATATAAAGTGATCAGAATTGATCAACAGGAAAGGTGTTGTTTTTTTGCCTTTAAACTAAATTTCTCTCACTAAGTATAGAGCTATTTGAGATTTGGTCATATTAGTTTCATTACAAATTTAAACTTAATCCTTAATCGTTTTTTCCTTGTGGTAAAGTGTTAAGTAACGATCCAAATATTTAGCTATATAGTCTAAGAAAATGGAAATTAGAGAATAATATTGAAACCTAATTTTGGTTTTTGATTCTTTACAAGGGGGTTATTATATTAGAGATAATTTAGATAAAAACTTTGGCAGGCAGTCGATCATTTATTTCCAAGTCATTACTTTGAACATCTATCAGATCACTATTGGAAGTTTGGATAATTTCAGTTATATTTAGAAAACTTAGAAAAGGTATTGTCTTTTCAGTAATTTTCTAGTGTGTTTATTAATAAGTATCTTCTTATTTTATTTTACTACATAGTGTGTGTATGTGGGGAGGTGAGTAGGTATATATTTGTATATATTGATTTCTACATCCAAGGGTAAGTGAAGCACTATTATATGGAATTTTTAATTAAGAAATAAATTTTGTGGTCTCATATGGTGTCTTACCTGAAAAATTTACTAAAATAGTTTTTTAAACTATATTTGAACTATTTTTTTTTTTTTTAGAAAATTACAGAAAATTCAAAAAAATATTAATTTTATGGTTTAACGTACAATAACTTTGATTAGTTGTCATTAGTTAAAAACTATTGAAAAAAATCTTAGAAAATTTAATTCTGAGTAAATCTATATATTATTAATGTTACATAAACATAAAGAAGAATTTAAGAGATTTAACTGATTAAAAACAAAACAGACCAGAACGTGACAGAAAAATACTATATTACAATTTTAAACTAAAATAAGAGTTATTTCATTATTGGAAAATATCTAAAAACAAAGTCAATTATTAGAAGTAAAACAAGAAAATGCTTTTATAAACTTATTCTTACAATTATTTTTCAAAGTATCTTTCTAAGCTGTTTACACAATATTCTGTTTTATTTAAAATTTCTTGTTACCTATTTACCTAATTAAATAAAAACTGGCAAAGTATGACTTTGCCGGCTAGCCGGTTAAGTTATGTAATACCTTGACTGCTTTTCATATTAAAACCTTTCGGAAAGTCCTTGCAATTCAATCATTAAAAGTCCTACATTTTTTTCATAAACGTTTAAATATAAGTAACAGTAAACGAAACAGTAACTTTGAAACAGCCAAGTAACAGTAAACGTGAGCACCACGCTGCCAAACCGCATCATCATAACGGGCCATCAACAAGCACACGGAGACATTTTAGTCTCCTAACGTCCTTGATGTTGCCTAGCAGATTCAAAGCGAGGTGATTAATATGCTTATCCAATCTGGACACATACCTTGAAACTAGACGTCCAACTTCTTCTCGAACGTGTGGAATGCCTAAATAAGTGTGAAACTCACCATTCCTCACGAACCACGGCGAGTGGGTTGTGTTCCGCAGAAGTATGTTCTGAAACCGTTGAATGACCTCCACGTTGCTGTTACTAGCGAACCCCAGAGTTCAATCCCTTACGTCCTTTTCGGTTTCAAGAAAGACTTGTAGATCAGAACATTGTGGAAAAAAAGAAAGTTGTGATTTCTTACCCAACACCCAGTACACCTTTTGAAGCCTAATTTCAAGCAACTTCTTCTTCTCCCTAATATGATCTCTTCATGTCATACGACGATGAAGGTAAAAGCCCAGGCATCGTACCGTATTGACTTAAAGTATCCCGACATCATTTAACCGAATCGCAGGGCAATCTTTTTCCCTCATTGTGAACGTCACGTGGTTGGACTTCGCCGGATTAACCTTTATCCTCCATATACGCAACCAAACGCGGATGAAATCCATTGTAGATTGCAATTTTCCGAGGCAGTAGCCGGGCTATCGTAAACTGCCAAGATCACCAAGTCATCCGCGTACGACGCAACCGTGACTGCCGTAGGTAGTTCACAGGTGTAAATAAGGAACAGAACCGGCCCCAGAACTGGCTGCGGAATCCCCGAATTGTTATCAGAAAAAAGTTACTATTTTGTTTACTGTTCTATTTAAAGTTGTTATTTATTTTGTTGTTTTAATGTTAATGTTGACTGAACATCCAAAGTCACTATCAAATATTATCTTATGTTATACTGTTGTTTGTTTGTTACGTTATGCTATTGGTTTTGTATTCAGGATTATCATTGGGTAGTCCTCTTTCCCGTGATGAAGCTATTAAGTAAGTCATACGACTTACTTATAACTTCATGTAGAAAAGCTGATTGTAAGAAGTAAATAATGGAATTCAGCAAAAAAAAAAAAAAGAAAGAAAAATTCTTTTAACTTAATGAAAATATTTTTAGCTTATATTTTGTTTTGTTTTAATTTAGATAATTAATCTTCTATACATATGAATGTTTGTTTAGCCCGTATGCGTTCCTATGCCATTCATCCGATTGCGATAGGTGAGTTGTACGCACGCCCGCGAAGGTTTCTGAATTAGTTTGGACCACCAGGTGGCGCTGGAGTCGAGATATTTCGAAAAATTGTATTTATGGTCCGATTTGGCTCATATTCAGAATATATATTAGTTTCTTGAAAAGAAATATTCTTGCAAAAAATGGAACCGCTAGGTGGCACCAGTGTCGAGATATTTACGAAACAAACAAATATACAACCCGACTTTCTTCTTCTATATATAATAAAGGCAATTTTCGTATGTGTCCGCTATAAACTAAAAAACGACTGAACCAATTTATGCGCGGATTTTTGCAAAATGGTCCGCGTTGTCCGGAAAAGGTTTAAAGCTATTGAAATCCTCGATATGACCAGCAGAAACAACGTTAGGGGTATTTTGAACCGACTTCTATGTTTAGAGAGTAGTTTTATTTAAATCCGATAGGTAGTGCTGTTTTGATACTTGGATTTATTTACATTCTGACTTTTATAAAGTGAAATGTTAAATTTTGTGAAGTTTCGTAGTTCAGTTTTTAATATTTCATCAAACTTTCAATTGTGTTCATTTAATCTATATATATATATATATATATATATATATATGTATACTAAAATCTGGCAATAGCGAAGCATTGGCGGAGTGATGGTAACTTATAAACTATAATTATAAGGAAATTAGATTTATTTGAGATAATTTTGAAATTTGAGTTTGCTTAGTTATCAGACGAGCCAAGTTTATTTTTCAACCATTATATAATGTACACAGTATTAATTACACAATACTCTATGAATGTTTGTTGTTTATGTGTTAATTGTATAAAACACATTTAAATTATTTGCTAAAATTATACAATGTGTTTTCGTTTTTGCTTCTGTAGAACACGTATATATAACTGTGGTCTGTACTAATTGGCGGTTTGTCTTTGTTTTAATTTTCTGTGCTAAATTATATAATTCCATTTAACGGAACAATGAATAGTTTTTCGTAAACCATTTGTCTTCATATTTCTTATTACAACAAATAATTTTATTAATTCCTCCCTAACCTGTTTTTCTTTTTTAATTGAAAAAAAAAATATTGGTTAAAGTATTCCTTTTTAGATATTATTTAATTATAATATTTATATAATTAATTTTTTTAATTTTGCGTTAAAGTATAAAAAAAAAATTAATCGATCTTCAAATAAAACTGCCTACCTCTTATTTTAATCTTGGTAGTCAAAATAAAAAATATGTATTTTTTTATGTTTGTTTCAATACGTTTGATATTGCAAAATAATAAAAAAGGTAAATATTTTGATGATATATTTAAATAAAATGTAAGAAGCGGGCTATTAATCAAAGGGTTTCCTTTCTAATCACGTGTCCAAATTATTAACGATGATTTTATTATGCACATTAATTTTAGTACTGTGATAAAGAACACATTCATTTTGTCATGAAGCGTAAAAAAAATTAAATAAGTAAATAATCAGTAGGGGGTTGACAATTTCTATAGGCTGCCTACTTTTTGAGGTGTTTCGGCTTTGTCAGGATTTAACAGACTTGTGAGGTTTGTCGCTTCATTCAACTATACATCTCCCCTCAGCGTTAGGGCAATCTGGAAGCTATGAGGTATTTGATCCATGGTTGGTTAATCTATTAAAATCCTCCCCCCCATTGATAGGGAATTGTTCCTTTCCTTTATGTTTCAGGACTGTTATTGGTGTTACAGACTGACTACAGAGATACACCGACAAGGATATCTTTTTCGGTCTAGTGATGCCCCCAAACCCTTCTTAAATACTCGTCTGTATAGAAGAAAATGAATGGTTGTTATTCTTGCTTCTCGTCATATAAAACATGAGGCGATCGCTCCACCCTCGGGTACGCGAATGTGTTACATATACAAATTGGAAGTCATCCCAACATCCTTATCCTATTTAGAAAAGATGATAAAGTCCGCGCAAGATAGCGACGACAATGGAAGAAGTCCTGCATTTTCCTGACGGACTGCACTTTCCCCAATGTCGCCCTTTTCTGGTTTCACAACAGATCTTTTTCAGTTTTCGGTCTGTAAATATTTGCAACCGGAAATTCGGAAAAGCATACTAAAGAAGAATGAAAAAGTAACAAAACCACATCATGGTAACAAAGCACATCGGTCCAGCCTTGCCGATGCAACATGAAGTAGATGGCGAGAATAAAGAAGAGTCTGTAAAACCTTAATTCACCCACCTTCCTTCTTTCCTCAACCGTACAGTTTTGGCCTATCGTCAGCACATGCGACTCCTATTGCTGAAAGTAGTGCATTGCATCCTCCAATTACTGGGGTCCCATCAGGCGCATGCCTGCCAGAGCGAAAGGCACTAGCATCGACAGACCTTCTGTGGACGGAAGTAAGGGTAGTCGTGCCGGGAGAAAGGCGTAAATACATTGCTATTTTCACAAGGTTAGTCCAAGTAACGATTTTTACATTGATTTGTAAGGATCGGAACGTAGTCCACAATTCTGTACATAAACAAAATCAATATACTCGTATAACCGCCATTTAACAAAAAATACCCTACTTGTAATAAGAAAGACCCAACAGTATGGACCTGTTGTTCAGATCCTGCGATTAATGGGGTTATGTATCTCCCGCTATCCTTACGTTCTCTTCCGTTCACCCTTTTCGATTATTATTAAGAGACAATAGGTTTTATGTTGGCTTAATTAAGTGGAACATTATAGTAAATAAGAGCAAATAAAAAAAATCTGATATGGACACCACATGACATCCTTGTACGTCTATTGAATTATATATGACATTTTTTAAAATTAAAAATACATAAAATTTTACTTCGTTACTACTGATATTTCTTCATATATTTTTTTTTATTGTTATTATTGAATTATTATTTACCGTAATTTTTTTTTACAATCGGAAGTTAATAATTATTAACAAATCAACGTATTTAAAATAAAAGAAAAAAAAGTTAAATAGAAAAGGAGATGAAGTCTGACTGGAACCGATGTGCCTTCCTTTTGTATGATCCAAATATTTCATTAATTAAAATATTATTTGGCTAAAACTTTAGAACAAATGAAAATAAGTACCACTTATGATATATCGTTGAAAATCTCTAAATGAGGACTTATTATTGCAGTTAAGAAAAAGTCCAAAATCCAAATTTTTTTGGATTTTGGGTTTTTGGTCATTTTTAGTTCAGTCAATTGCAGTTAAAAGGGGTAAATGCAAAACTAGATGGTAGAACAGTCTTACCTACGGCTAATCATTTTTGAGTTATGCGATGTACGTAGAGATGTCACGCCGAAACTAATCAAAATGGATTCAGGGTTGGTGAAAATGGATATTTCCGTTTAAATCTGAAAACCGAAATCTTACGCGATCACAATACTTCCTTTACTTTGTACACGGAAGTAAAAATTATTTTACTCTTTGAATTTCAAATACGAAACAACTTATCTCCTCACACTCTGGACGACTGTATTCAAAATTAAATGGCATCAGTGATCCATATTCAGAAGTTATCTTACAAAAATTAATAAAAATCGGCTGATCTACTCTGAAGATTTAAGCAAAAGTATAAATGAAAAAATATTGCATAATAAAATTTATTATTAATAAATTTTTGATGCAAATTTTTACGACTTTATTTCATGTGTTTTTTTACTTGTCTTTGATAGCTGTAAATACCTAATAAATTTTCCAAAAAGTTGACAAAAAATTAAAAAAAGATACTATTCAAAATAAACTAAAATACGCTAAACAACGTTTTGATAAAAGTAAGAAAAATAATATATAATCAGTCCTAATTAAGCACTACCGGCCCTGAACTATAAGATATAATTTGCAAATTATATATTATATTTTTATCTTAGGTTTTTCAATTAGTTTACTTGAAATTATGCGCATAAATACTTTGAAAATCAGGATATTATCTATTTTTATATTTTTACTTAGTAATAATCAAATAATATTTAATCAGAATTACCTTAAAACCGAACACTTGATTATGTGTAATATATCGTTTAAAAAAAATCTTGTAATGTTATCTGGAATATACTGTGTGATGGCCAGAGACAACTTAGCAAAATAGAGTGAAAATCATAGAAATCGGTGTGATTGAACCTAATTAAAGTTCCTACACATGCAAAGTAATACATACGGGTCGAATTGAAGGTAGTCCTGTTTTTCTAAAAGTTGATTAAAAATGTTATAATCCGTATATACAATGTGTAACAAAAATAATGACCCGATTTAAAAATCAAACGCTTTTGAAGCCACGCATAGTCGCTGAATGAAATTTGCACCATTTGAAAGTGCTCGTCCTAGAGTTTCAAACAACGTCACAAGACTGAAATACTAGCGCTCAAACGTACACTAACTTCAGTCGTCCATGGTGTCCCTTCAGCAGAAGGCGTTTTATGTTCTACTATTCAGCAAGACGGAATCCGTAATAACAGTCTAACTTGGGTTTCGACAGCATTTCAAGATCGATCTTGCTAACATTATTTGTTCCTGGTATAAACAATTCGAATAATCAGGTTATTTATATAAGGGGAAGAGTCCAAGGCGACCACGAGCTTTAGATAAAATTGTGCAACGAATTCAAGGGACTATTGAGAGATGCCCGAGAATTTGCAGACTCTCATTAAGACGACGCATGCATTTCAGGCCGTACCGATTACAACCGGTACAAGATCTTCATGCATGTGCTTTGAGGTGATTTGGAAGGTGATAGGTACTTACCACGGTAAATATTTTGTGAACGGTATTTAAACGGTAGAATTTCAAGTTACAAGATTTGTATATGGGGACTAGAGAATCCGCACTAGATAGCACTACAGGAGCAAAATTCACCAAAGATAAGTGGTTTTTTTTTTTTTTGCTGTTTCGTTTAAAAAATATTTGGCTCTTTCTTTATTGAAGGAAACAACAAGAAGACATACGTATCTTGAAATGCTGTAGGACTGGCTTTTTCCACAACTAAATGAAGACTGAAGAATTCATAATACACCAAGATGGGCCGTCGTCACATCGACGCAACCGAGTTCATCGATTTCTAATTGAATCATCGCGTCAATGCTGACTAGGGCGCACGGGAGCCCAAGACTTGCCATTATACATTTGACCCTTCAAGATTCCCAGATAAAGATCACTTTTGACTTTTTATTGTGAGGATATGTGGAACAAAATATTTATACTCGACCATTACCTGTTGATTTAAATTGCTGAAAAGCAGGATAACAGCTACAGTAACTTCTGTTGCAAAAGACTGTCTGCAATCCGTTGCGGAAGAATTCAGTTATCGTCTTGGTGTTATCCGTGCAACAGATTTATAACTTTCTAAATAAAATTTTAATAGTAATTAAATTTATAACATCTTTAAATAGTATATAATTTTTATTGTAATTGACACATTTTTATTATGAAATGTATCTTTCATAGATATATTTGAAATCAAAATATCCACCTGAAATCGGATTTTTCATTTGATATTCTCTGTATTTTAAATTTATTACTCACTTCAATAGTTACAACCTGATTTCCAGTTACATCTAGCTTTAGTCTTTATTTTCTAATGGTTAGTAATTACTTTATTTTATATGAAAAACTGTTAACCTAATCGGAACTCAAACCTAATACTTTCAGGATGAATCACATAAAGGCTGTCACTCTTATAAAAAAAATCAGGATATTATAAATAATATTCTTATAATTATTATTATAAATTTGTATTTGAATAAATTTATTTAATTGTAAAATTATTTTATCAATCTATTTTATATTCGTATGATTCATCTACGAATTGTTTTATTTCACGAATCATTAAGTCAGCATTATTTTTCAGTTACCATAAAATTTTCCATCATAAATTTTTTTGTACGATTGAAAAAATAATAGTATTCAGCAAATATCATTTGTAATTTATACAAAACGATTGAAAATGGATCTGTCTGAATTATTTAAAACTATATTTTTTGAGTATTTTGTTTGATACAGATAGGGAAATGAAATGTAGGGTATACAAGAGAATAAGAAAGAAACTGAAAGACTAATAAAGAAAATATAGGGAAAGGGGAAAAATGTAGGGCGTGAGAAAGAGAGAAACAGTTCCTGAATCATTCTGTGAGAAGAAGTGGGGAAATATTAAAAATTGGAACGGATTTCATGGAAGCCAATATTTTTATATTTGTATGGAGAATAGCTATTGAAATCATTGAACTGTGTAATTGTCGCGAGCCCATAAATTGCTAATGTTGCTTTCGATCAAATATTTCAAGTAAAATAACTGCGGGCGAATTGTAAAATATATATATATGTTCAAAAAATATTTTACATTTATAGTAAGCAGTATACCTTAATCATCTGAAATCTTTGTTCTTTATTTTTAGATTTTTTTATGTAAAACCTTTTTTAACAAACGGCTACCAGCACTCATTTATAATGTAACAAAGCAAACCGTTTTTTTTTCAAAAGAGGGAATTGGACTGGTTAATACGTTGAGTTACAAAGAAATGTATATAAAAAGAGTCATTTTTACTGTACATTTACATTAAGATATGTTTTTAACGTATTGAAACACCTCAGGAATGGTCGGCGTAAGTCTGTTCAAGAGTACACCTCATTTACATGTCGTACTTATCTCGTGGCCGTCTGAGGGAGGTTGCTTATTGTTCATTAGTTGAGCAGATTGCAACGCACACATTGGAAAATAAATAAATTAAAAAATTGGTATTAAACACTACAGAGAAACAAAATTATGTAATAAATAAAAAATTTTCTCATCATTAAAAATATTAGATGCGATAATAAAGGACTTTTCAAGAAAATACGGTACTTATTTTGGTAGCTTGGTGGAAGAGGGGTTTGGTGAAAATGCTTTTTTCTTTACATAAAGATAAGTTGTAAGGATAAAATTGTAAGAACTGCAGAAATTTTTACAAGTTGATAGATAAATTAAAAGACGATCGAGCCTCAGTGACTTACGAGCACAGATTCAAGTTTTAACTCTAGCGCTTGATACTCACATAGATTCTCTCACTCAAGAAGACAGACAGTTGAAATTATAGCCGAAAAGTTACAAGTAAGAGTCGGTACAGTTCATAACATTATCATCAAGCTTAATTACCGTAGAAGAAGCGCAAGATGGGTTACAAAAACAGTTGACAGATTACCATAAGGAGACAAGATTTCGTATATGCACAGAACTAAGACAACAGAATCAGCAGGAAGGTTTATTCGCATTATTTAAATCAGTGATGAAACATGAATTCACCATTATAAACCGGAATCAAAATGACAAAGCATGATGAGAAAGAACTCGAATGTCAACAAAAAATTTCGAATCCGACCACAGGATCACCATTTTGTAAAACAAATTTACACAGGAAGTACGATGTATAACTGACCACTTTCCATGTTTATTAAATGGCACTAAATGATTGACAGTACATCAAGTTAAGCGCTCTATCCAAACGTAAAATGAATTACCATGCTCCTAAATTTTGTTCCTTCACTGACGTGCCCGGTATAAAAAATGACTACAAACTTTTTCGAAATTCAGGAAAATTATCTGATCACGTAATATATATGTAACTGTTGAACGGAATGCAGCAAGTAGAGACTTTCTTAATACATTTTTTTTTTTTAATTGGTATGCAGAGGAAAATCTTTTATCAGTATTTAAATAAATTAACAGTAGTAAACATCTTACTGACAAGAAGTTTTTCTTTTAACGTTGACTTATTTTAACTATTGACAATCAACTGTTATGAACGTAATAATTTTAAATTTTATTTCCCATTTATAAAAATTTATTTGCACAACTATAAAATGATTTAATTTAAATGACTTAATCAATAATCCCTGATGATGAAAGAATAATCTGAAATAGCTTGGATAGTCAATACTCACAATTGTAGGTTAAGTGGATACTCTATTTTTACATAAATTTAAATAAATTGGTGGAAGAATTTTAAACTTTGGTAATTTATTAAACGTAATAAGGTTACCTCATAATTTACCTCGTAAGCCGAAGTAAAGAAACAATTTTTTTTTGTCTTGTATGATAGAGATAGATGTTATTATTATTACTATTATCTTCTTTCTCCCTCGCGTGATTGCGGTCTTGCACTTACGAGATATGCCAAGTCAGTAGAAATACTGTTATGATTCTGTATTAAAGAAAGATCTGACAATGTTGTATGTTTTTAGCACGAATGATTTCTGAAAGTTTCTTTGTATGCGTGCATGTGACCGTGACTGACATAAAAAGGAGGATGATGGTGATGTTTTCTTGTTTCCAGAACATTCTTATTTCAATTATTAGAACTTGGCGTATTTCGATATCTTTTCGATGTATTTGGTTTAGATGTTTGTGTCGTTGAAGATTGCAATAACGATTAGGTAGGAGAATTTTCCGTTTTTTTGGATCGGAAGGTGATGTCTGGTCTACTTTCAGGGAATTTTTTATCCATATGAATGTCGATATATATTTGTAGTAGGGATATGCATTTTCTATAAGTTTGTATGTTGTGGCTAGTGCTCAAAGTACTACTTTAACTGGTGCATTATGTCAGGTTTTATATTCGCTTACAGTTAGAGCTCAGCATCCAACTGTGATGTTTTCCACTGTTTCCTTCAGTTAATGGAATCTCCTGCATGTGTCATTTTTAACGGATGGGTCACCGATAATGTACTTCTGTGATTTCAGGTTGCTATGACTTTGTCTTGAATTTCAAGTAGGAAACCCTCTGTTTCGGGAAAGAACTAGCTGTCCTGTAACCAGGTGTAAGATTGTTTTATGTTGATGCAGTCTTGTGTGATGTGGTATCTGTGTTTCATATTTGTGACCAGGTGTTAATCTTTTCTTGTTGTGATTGTGCGTGTCTTCTGCGTGGCTTGTGTGGTATAAGGAAGGGGTGTGTAGTTTTTGTTTGCTTTAACTATTGTTTTATGTAGGTTGATTTGCATCGTATGCAAGAAATTCCTAAGTATCTGCATTTGTTTTACGTGTAGTGACTGTATGTCTAAGATTCGTCCCCCCATCTTTTATTTCAATGGTGAGCCTTTCCTTGCGTATGTTGTGGTATGACATCCTATGTTTAGCGGGTTCCAAGGGGAAGAAAGTATGAATGTTTCTATAGCTAAATGTTTGGCATTTGATGATGCCAAAAGATTATGTGAGTACGAGAATGGTAAATGTGTTGAAGGCTTTGGTGAGGGTTTTGGAATTTATTTTTGTTTTTAGAAGTCTAATAAGCCGGTTTTGTAAATCAAAAACGATTTTTTTTTCATTTTTGAGTTGCATTTTTACTTATGTGTGATAGATTTTTATATTCTAATGGAAGCCAAGGTATTTTTATATTTGTTTTTGAGCATGATATCAAGTGTTTCATTGTTTTTAGTTATTATTATTATTATAATACAAAGATTTTATTTTATTACAAACGAAATCAATTTGATCATACCAAGTGGATTTATCATGTTATAAAATAACCACAAATTTTGCAGTATGGGTGACAGAAACACTACGTTTTCGTTAATGGGGATTTTATTTAAAAATGATTAACATTGTTAAGTCTATCTGAAAACCACAATGCACGGTTTTATTCACATTTCTTAAAATATTGTTATATTTTGAAATAAATTACAAAGAGAACAGACAAACTATTGAAGATTATTTTTTCGTACACGAACGAGTGAATTTTAGCATGTTTTAGGAATAAGAATATTAACATTAAAAACTGTTCGTATTTACCTCCTGTCAGATTAAGTAATAATTTCGCGTCCTATTACACGAGTAAAAACCAAGTTGCGTGCATATTAATAAAAAACTGTCTAATAAAAATAAAATTTTATTTCATGAATATTATAACGTAAAAATAAAAATATTAAAATATACCTTAAGCTACTAAAAATGAAATTTAATGGTACGAATCTGTTAAAAAAAAAGTACAAGTGTTCTTGACATTATAATTATAAACACTTTTTGAATTATTTAAAAATTTATTTGTAAATGTTTTTTATGTAATCTAAAAAGCACATGTAATCTATCTAACCACATGCTAACGCGCACGCGCAAATATTGGCAATTAAAACAATTATTTCCTTCATTATACGTTTTATATATATATATATATATATGTATATACTGGATAAGAATAGGTTATATATATATATATATATGTTATATATAATTCTATGGATGTACGTCACGTGATAAAAAGCATTAATCATGCACGTTATCATTTAATCGTCACGGAAATGGCTTTGAATTTCTTTATCGTTTGGAAAATGTAAAAAAGAAACTTTTTAACCATACTGTACTACAAAAACTTCTAAGTAATCTATGTCGGAAATCTTTTATGATATATATAATTTAATGAATGAAATTTTAACATGAATTAAATAAAACTTATTTCATAAATGAGTTTTAATAATGTTTTAAATATATATATATATAGATGATTAGTTAAGAAAAAAATCATTTAAAAAATATCTTAATTATAATAAATAATACATTTTTTTGTAAAATTTTATTCTACCTTAAACAGTGTTATTTCTAATATACAGTATTATTTACAAAGTAAATGTATTACAAAGTAATACATTTTTTCTACAATTGCTGCAGTAATTTTTTGTTTAATAAAGTGTAAAAAGTTACAATTTTTTGTTATTTTTACGTTTTTTATATGGGTTTCTTAAAATATATTTGACTTACAATATTGGAATCAATTTATAAAAACGTATAATTATATATAAATACATATATAATAATTATACATATATATAAACAGGATAATAAAGGGTGAGAACCCTTTAATAAATTTCAGTCGATAAAAATAAAAATATGAAATTAAGCGAAAATGCTTCTACTTCGTACAAGCTGTGCTTTCTTATGTGACGATCACACTCCAACCCCTAAGATGCCACCATGGGGGAGCAACTCAAAAATATTAGATTTAAAAGATAGGATTACGACAGATTATTATTTTAAAGAGGGTTTAAAATGATTACTCACACTCTATTTGTCTCCTTTCCATTTGAAATTTTTGTTGTACTTCCTCCCTACGGAGCTTCCCTAGATCCTTAGACTAAAGCGTTCTAATACCAAAAAATAAATCTTTTTTTTAGATAGAAACATTTGTTAAATTTTATTCTTCTATATTTAACTAATGAAAAGTGTTTTTCCGTACTTTTTAACGGGCATATAAAATAACATTTAAAATAATGGATTTAGGATTAAAACTTCTGTTTATGGTGTAGCATTGTTTTATTTTTTTAATTTAAAAAGTGAGAAATATTTCATGTAGATGTAACTCGAAAATTCTACTGTCAGGTTTTTCATCGTTTTATCAAAATAATATGCCTGTAAATTTTAGCAGGAACTTCATGGAACACGATGAGTGTGTGATATATATATATGCGTGTCTGTGTGTTTTCGTGTGCGTGCGTGTGTGTACGTGTAAATATAATTTTTTGTATTTTCTTTTCAAACTAATTACGTAGTTTTTCTGAAGAAATACCTTAAATATCAGGATTAAGCTAGGTTACAGTAATTTTGTGAATAACCTTTGTAATAATCTTTAACTAAGCAGTGATTACGACAATAAAAGTAAGAAAAATATCTTCAAATAATCTTTTTATAGAAAATGCAGTTTTAATATAAAATCTTTCTTAGATTATATAAAAATAAATTAGAATTGGGCAACCAAATGAAACTTTGTACCAAGTCGAAAATAATCATGAAAATCCCCGTCGTTAATCCCTTAATTCCAAAATCTCCTGACCGAATTAATAAAATATTATATTTGAATGCGGATTACTGAGAAAATTATAACCATTTAAAATTCTTATTTTTCATTTCAAAAAAAATATATATTCTTTTTCTCCCAATTTTTCTGTCTCTATATTTCATACAAGCGATTGTTAAAAAGAATTCAGTTTATATTTTGAAGAAAGAAGATCTAGATTTTATCGAAGTAACATAAAAATTTAATAGTTACACTGATATATATAAAAAAAAAATTTTAATGTTTCTCTAAGAGTGATAACATTTATTGAATGGGTTTTTTGCGTACATTACAGATCTGTAAATATATTTTTTCTATCATCCTTAGTTTTAAATAAATTAAGCTTCAAAAAAATATAAGGGAAAATATAGTTAAAATCTATTTTCTGTAAAATTTTTAATTTTGCATGAACATACCTGTGTTAGAATTATTTTGCTGATGCTTTTCTTTAATAATTAGCCTAAGGCACATCCCGAATTAATGTCCAACAGTATACGGCTAGCATGTTAGCATTTCATTTCCCTTTATAGCGGCTTTCCATCACCAAAGTGTTTTGATGAAAACGTTTACCGTGTTCGTCACTTACATCTCCGTGGTTGTCCGGGAAAAACTCTAGATGTGAGTGGAGGAAATGTATTTTCAAAGACATATTACATCCCATAGTTCTGTATGAAGTAAGAAGTTGATTAACAATATCGTGGTAATTGTCGGATTTTTTTTTCCGAGAAAATTTTTACAAACGTCTTTAAATGAAGCCCCAAGCTGCACTTTCTATATTATTTAACATTGAGTTTAATATAGCATATTTGAGCAACTCTTTTATTTGAGCACCAACACAAGATAATAATTTTAAATATTCCTTCTTTAATTTTTCCTTCACTTACATTCGGAAATTTCTGCCTGATATACAAAAATCCGGCACAACCCTTCTTCAATGCTTTTAAGAAATTTTTTATTAGTGCTAGCTTGATATGGTGAGGGAGTAAAAATATTTTTTTGGGTTCAACTAAAGGCTCATGAATAATATTTTTCCCATTTGGAGTTAAGTTGTCTCGTTTCTTCCACTCTTTGGTAACATAATATTTATCCGTAGCTCGGCTGTCGGCAAAGAAAACACATGTAGTAGTTTAGCCTAACTGTATACTTAACAGAATAGCTATGACTTTCAAATCACCACATATGTTCCAGCGGTGTTTTTTAAAATTTATTTTTTCAAGAACCTCTTTCACCACATCGTATGTCTCTTTCAAATTAATACCATAAGGGATTGTTATCGAAGGATATTTGTTACCGTTGTATGGTAGAACCACTTCTAAACTAAACTTGGACGAAACAATAAAAAGGCGCCAGTCCTCAGGTTTATGAACTTGTCCTAAGTGCAACATAAGCTCATCAATATTTGTCCAATAAACCAAATTATTTTCATCAATAAAGTACTGAGAAAGTTCTTTTTGTCGGCTTTGAAAGCCCGAAATTTTTGTATTGTTTTGAAGTAAATTCCAACTTTGCGGTCTTGATCCCAACAGTTCAGCTTGATTTTTTAATAAATTTAAATCCCTAACCAAGTCATCTAATTCACCTTGTGATATAAGATGTGGCTTATTGGAAGATAATTCAAAATCAAAATCATTGCTGTCTTCTACAGTATTGCCTGATTCTTCATCGCCGCTTTTGAAACATACATTCACAGGTGGCTCAGGAACTGGAATAATTTCACTGTGAGGTACAAACCTTTGCAAATTTTAATGAAGATTATTTTACAGTACACTCAGATTTTTTATTAATTCCAGACACACTTTTTAAACAAAAGTAACAATCGTTTACATGCTCCATTTGGTTCACGCCAAACCATAGTTACACCTAATGCCTTCCGTGTACCTTTTAGACATCCTCTTAAATATGCGGAATAATTAGTACACACTCTATGAGGAGCCACGTCTTACTCTGTTCACCAATTTTACAGTGAAAATACAAATTATATGATTTTTTAATTAATTGTGTAATGTTTTTTTCTATTTGATTTTACGGTAAACTCACCACATACAAAACAAAAGCATCACATTATTTACACAATTTCAAGGTATTATGACACTGCACTGTTAACAAACTTAAGATAGCAATAGGATTGAACAAAATTCAGTGCTTAACACAAATCCAGTGCTTAACACAAACAACACAGCTGTATTTGCAGCTACATGTTTTGACCTTCACAGAGATGATTAATCTTCTCTATGCAGGCTCACTGTTCAGTATTAGATATGAGGTCATAATATTTGACTATGATATGATTTAATTCTTTGATTAGTATTTTTATTTTTGTCTAGTATGGCTTACAAACTACGTTAACAAAGTTAAACAATAAAAAATGACCTAACAAAATAGAATATAGGATAAAATGCTAACTAAACGTTGAAAAATGAAAAAAATCTTTAATTAAAATTAAAAGCGTTTTCAAAAATGGTGGGTGATAGAAAAACTCTGAATTCATTCTCGTTTTCAGCATCAAAAAACAGATTAAAATCATCTATCGCATGTTAGGAAACAAAAAGTTTGTTTATCAGTGTTATTATTTTCCATGAAAAATAATAAAATTTATATTACACTGAGATGTTTATTTAATAAATGAAACACTTGTAGTAATTAAAAATTAATAATAAATCCGTCCTCTTTTTGTTTTAAATGACTGTTTAAAAAAAAAAAAAAATATTTAAACTTTATTAAACTGCTCAATTTCTTGATTTTCAGGTTCACACAATTTATTTAAAAATTAAAGTTTATTAATTTTATTAAAAAAAAACCAGTAAAATCTCGTTTTCTCCATCTATCTGTCTGTCTTCCTGTGTGTGTATTTATGTGCGTGTGAGCGTGAATTATGGCTGCGTTTAGATAAGCTATTAAAATACAAATTATGGCGTATTACTATAAATGGAATGTGCATGTTGTGCGGTACTGTTGTATTTTGTTTAATCGTTTCAGAACAATTAACTTGGTTTAAAATTCAATTCGTTTGAAATTTTATAAAACACCCCCTAATTTGTTTCTAATGTACATATTTCAGTTTGTTATTTTTATTATTATTATTATTATTATTATTACTTTTTATTTTTAATCAGAAAAAATAATATCTTTTTAAATTAAATATTTAAATATAGAATAATATCTACACTACAATTTCTACACGGTAACGACAAAATAATTATAATTAATAAATATAGTAAGTAATTAATCATAGTCAGGGAAAGCGTCCTTATTCAATTCCGCTTAACACTTTTATTAAGAGGCTATATTCTCTAACGCTTTAGATTCTATAAACAAGTATTTAGCATTTACAAAGTTAAGCAAATCTGAAATGGTTTTTCCCCTGAATAGCCCAAATTAACGACATATAACTGTTTACGCGCGTGCGCGCGCACACACACACACACACACAAAAAAAGAGAGAGAAAAAAAAGAGAGAGAGAGAATGAAACTGTTGACTAATTTTGAACCTAGCTGTAAAAAACTTAAACGGTTGCAATTTGGTTAAGGATGTTGTAGTCTGAAGATTTTTAGGTTAACTTTTTTTTTAATGTCCAGTAACCTGATATCACAACCCTATCTTTTCCTTTTAAAAGTATTTAGTTGTCTGCCCCAACTTGTGATCCCCTCTAGAGGCTTGTGGTATAGTGATCTAATACCACAAGAAAATATTTAGTTTCAATGTAGAAGCATCTTTTAAACGTTAAAAAAAATATGTGTATAAAATTTGGTCGAATAAGTAGTGTCTACTTTTTTAGAAGATTGTTAACAGGTAAAAAAGAAACCTTCACTTTTAGAGAAAATTTTATTATTTTCTTATTTGCTGACCAATTTCATTTGTGACTAGCCTAGGAAGAGGTTAATGGTGCAGCTTTGACCAAAACGTATTTTTATATGCTAAATAAATGAACAAATGTTTGTCGATTCTTACCGTTTCTAGCTCTGTTCCTTGTGTTCATATCCAAATGACCTGATTGATAAATTTCTCAGTTAGCTTTATAGTTGTATTTGAAAAAACGGCTACTTCTTTTTCACAAAATTTTGATAAACATGCCCTTTTAATACTAGCGAAACCGACTAGAGTTATTCCAATATGTACAAAAAAATTAAGGATGTAAATCAGCTGTTGATTTCTTAAAAGTGACTGAAAAATTTAAATTTACGTTTGTTGTAATGTAGATTAACTTCTTTCCACACATCTCAGGAATGGTCGAACTGAGAATGTACAAGACTACACTTCATTTACACTCATACATATCATCCACATTCATCCTCTGAAGAATTATCTAAACGGTAGTTACCGGAGGCTAAACAGGAAAAAGAAAGATTAACTTCTTTATTATGGATGTTCCTTTTCATAGTTAGGAGTTTTTTAATTAAAATATTTTCCTTGTTTTTTCGTTTTTACTTTTCCAGTAATAGCTGTATACCTTTTAACTGTAATACCTTCTAACTGCTGCTGCAGTTAAAAGGGAGAGTATGGTGATCGGTAAAAATTTTAGATGTGGGGATTTTTCCATATCTCAGCGTTTCATTACTTCTCTCTAACTGAAAAATACATAAGAAAAAAAAAATAGAAAATTTTGGAGGATGTATTATGTATTTATGTACGTCTGTATGTTGGCTTATGTTTCAATAAATATTTCTGGACAAACTGAACATTAAAATTTGAAATTTAGGTAAAAAATTCTATATGTGGGGCACTGACGCTATTAAATTTTGAACTTAATCAAACAAATGGGTTGAGTATTTACCCCCATTTTAAAATATAAGTTTTTTGGTAGGGTAAATGGTAGGAACTTGAGATTTAGTACACTGGTAGTACTATATATGAGCTTATAAATATTAAAATTTAAACTTAGGGGTTGGAGATTTATTTGCTTAATTGTTATAAATTTTTGTTTTATACTTTCAAAAAGCGTTACTAAAAATTCAAGTAATTTCGAAAAAAAATTGGTGAACTAAATTCTGACTTCTGTCAAATTTGTGTCCCGATCGGAGGGGAGAATTAAAAAAAATTAACTTTGGTTAATATTTTATCCACCAAATTAAGTAAAAATATTTTTATGCACAAATTCTTTATTTTAATAAGTCGTATGCTCCTAAAGCATACGGTTTAGGAGGATACCCTGGTTATACCCAGGTTATCAGGTTATACCTGATAACCTGGTGGTTCAGGTTATATCCTACTTCATCTTCCAATCTAATATTTTTTAAATATTAGAAAAAAATAGTCTGAATTATCTAAATATTATAATATATCTATAATTTAATAACATTAAATATTTTTTATATTACTTTTTAAATGATTTAAATACTGAAACATTCAGCGTCCAGTATCACCCAGAGAAATATCGCTTGAACCTTTAAGAACACGCAGTAGAAATCTATTTGTAAATTTGTTTCCATTTTGTTTATTTTAATTGATTGGATTGATTTTTTTGAAAAATAATAATAAAGTAATTAATATTAAAAAAACCATATGATGTATTTGACATGAATACTATCAAGGGCAAAATTTATGCAAAACTTATTTGCTTTTTTAACTTAATATATTTTAGTAAAAGTTTATTATTTAAACTTTTAATACTACCAGTAGTTTAAATAAACCAAAAAGTTTGGAAAAATTCAAAAATCGTTATTTTTAAACTTTTGTCAGCTTGCCCAGCCCCAATTTTGCCTCCAAAGTATTTTTGCGTGGTTCCTTACACAACTACTATGTCTAGGAAGACATTAACACACCTTTATAAAAATCATCTAATCCGTTAACTGGTTTACAATGTTTATTTTTCTTTTTCGGGGAGATGAACAAACGTTCTGGCCTTTGGACAAAGAGGTTCAATTTTTTCTTTTTTTAGGCATTGAACCTGATTCTTGGAAATGTCACAGGCAGCTGTAGTTCTCTCTTCAAACTTCTCTGAAACAATTAAATGCTTGTCATTTTTTAATTTTCCTACAACTGAAGATTCTTTTATTATGAAATTATACATGTTGTTTACAATTTCGCGCGCCTGTCTTCAACATTTTTTACCTTTCCCAACGGTCTTAAATTCAGCCATAACTATTCGCACGTGAACTAACTACTCTTACATTAAAACATTTGAAACATAAACCACGATAAAAAACTTTTACAAAATATCATATCGTACATTAATTGACTATGTAACAAAATACACGACGCACGCCAAAAGAACCGTACCGAGAGGCAGAACCACAGACCTGAACTGTATATACATGGATAAGGAAAAGATAAAAAAAAATAAAATAAATTAAAAATAATTTTTTTTATTTGAAACATGATGTCACTTTCTTAAAACTGTAAACACACAAAAATACATTGCTTCGTAAAAAGAATGTTGCATCATGTTTATGCTACTAAGAGATAACTAATCATGGGTGCCAATGTTTCAGAAAACATTATTATACCAGTGATGCGTGGACAGATCATCCAAGCTCGCCGTTACGTGGCGGTATTACGTCGTTCTTTGTCAGATCATAAAAAGAACACATATCCGGTCATTTTACAAAACTAATTTTATTATAGTAAACAAAGCGTGAAATCTGATGCTACAGTTTATACGGACGGCTCTAGAAACGTTAAGTCTATTGGTTCTATTTTTTTGGTTGGCAACGGAACATATATGTTTTTCCTTCCCAGCAACACCAGTATTTTCGTTGCCGAGTTGTATGCCATTAATAAGGCCTTGCATATAATTAGTTCAATATTTCGTCATGTTCTTGTTTCCTTAGATTCCGTGAGTGCCTTACAAGCGATTAATGGCGTGTACTCCAGACACCCTGTTGTCTGTGAGATTCAATGTGTTATTTCGCAAATGACTAGATATAATACAACAGTAAGCTTCTGCTGAATCCCCAGCCGTATTGGAATTTCAGGCAATGTGCGCGCTAATGGTGCGGCAAAGAAGGCTTGTTTCCAGCCTCCTTTCACTAATCGCGTCACTTCCATCGATCTAATCTGTTTTGTAAAGAGGGTGGTTCATAATGAGTGGCAAAGTGAATGGGATGCTTATATTAACAATAAACTTCATCCATTCAAGAACACTGTGTCACTGTGGAGCTCCTCATGTAGAAATAACCGTCAAGAGAAGGTTATTATTTGCCGTTTACGAATAGGGCGCACTAGGCTCACTCATGGATATCTGATGACGCAAATAGATGCACTCGTTTGTGCACGCTGCGACTGCCAACTAACGGTGTGCCACATCCTTGTGGATTGTATGCGATATTGCATCGCAAGTTTGACCTAGGGGCTAACATGCAAGCTATTCCTGGGGATAATAAAATGTTATCTTATATTTTACGATTTCTTAGTGCCGTCCGTTTATATTCAAGTGTTTGAAAATTCTATAGTGTATTTCAGTTATTCACGCAATTTGCCATAAACATATGGAGGATAATTTTATTATTTTCATTGATATACGTAATGTGATATTTGTTTATTATAACAAGAATATATCGTGTTCGAGCGATGATAACGCGAGAGCGTTTTTTGTCCAGGAAAAAAAAGTTAAATGGCTGATAATATACCAATCAAAATTAAAGACAATTATTTTATTTAATGAAGATATAATTCTTAATAAACTAATGTTCGAATTTCTACGGTAAAACTGAATTATATATACCAACAATATAATCCATTTCGTCTTTTACAATTAATATGATAGATTTGAAGCAATAATAAATAATTTGCATTTACAAACCATACATTTATTTGATATAAATACCTCAGAAGCGAATCTGAGAAAAATATGCAACGTTTTTCTTGGTATAAAAAAAAAACAAAAATAAATTACAGTATTGTAGAATTATATTAATAAATGTGGTGTTTTTTTCTTAATAACATTACAGATACATATAAAAATAAAAATATATATTTCTTTTATTCAAGCACAGTTACTTCCTTTTCTGTATTTTTTTTATCTTCTACCCCAGTATATAACCCATACAAGGGTTTCAGTTGGTAAGGTTTACTGTATTTCAACCCTAACAATAAGGTTACTAAGGGTTACCTTTTCTTCATTTATCAGGAGTGTAACGCGTTGGCCACCCTCTCTTATAACATTCATCCCCTTCCATTTCATTGTACCTTTCATTTATTTATGGTTCTGTATTGCACTATGAGATTTGCTTTACATTCTTTTCCATTTTCTTGCCTTCGGTACAATTGTCTTTTTATATACCACAAAGGTCTTACAATTATTGTTGTTTTACACCGTCATAAATGTGATCATAAAAATAATATGCTGGGTTTTTCCAACTACTATTATTATTTTCATCATCATCAACATCATTTTTATTATTCTCGTTCAGTTATCATAACTATTATTTTTATTACAATAATTCTAAAACAATAAAAATAATACTGGCCTTAGTTTTAACTGCAATGATGTTTAATATATTTTTTATTCTTTCTCTTACACTCATATCATGTTATTAGTGGACTATTTTTTTCCATTAATCTGACTGCTTTTATGATATGATATAAACATTATTCCTTTATTATTTTGGATTTTTATTATTATTATTTAGGACTAATTATCTCATACAGTAGTAATTTAGTGAAGGAAATCTGAGTTAGATGTATTTTACTTAATTTTTTTTACTTACTTATTAAGCACCAAATGATAAACTTCAAAATCCCTCCATTAATTAGATGATTAATAAATTTCTAAATGTCATATACATTTATCCATAATCTTAACTTTAATTTATTTTGTGTGAATACATTACAATTTGTAGTGATGTCACTATTGTATAAATTTATCACATAGGCTGAGATGCAAGATCGGATGATGTTCCAAGCTTGGCAGGCTCGTTCCGTCAGCGAGTGGTGGAATCACCGCCTTATTCCGCAGGTGAAGCCATGGGTCAGCCGTAGGTTTAGGGAGATCTCCTACTGGTTGACCCAGTTCCTGTCTGGCCACGGCGTGTTCCGGGTATACTTGAATGCCCGATAGGGCTGACAACCCCTTTTGTTTATCCTGCGGGGAGCAGGAGCTCCGGAGCAACACTCCGGAGCATGTCGTGTTTGCCTGTCCGACCTGGGACAAGGAGCGCTTGCAATGTGAGTTGATTACTGGGCCACTTACGGTGGAGAATATCGTGAGCCGTATGTTGGCTAATGAGGTACAATTCCATGCTGTATAATTTTATCACACGGGTCCTTCAACAGAAGGATAGGGATGCTAGGGCAACGAGGGGATGATGAGGGACAGCTCCCTGTTGAGCTGCTATTCGTTTGTGTATGCACAGATGGGTAGCAGTGACGGGGCATGGGGTTTCTAGTCCTCTTGTAGAAAAGACCGTAGTCCCGGCGAGAATGCTCCTTTGGGTGTTCTCGTTTGAGGTAAACAAGGCATAAAGACCGTCCTGACTCGTAGTGGGGGAACAGAAACGACATAGTCGAGCCTGGTAACCCTACTCTGGGAGTTTGAGGCAGGCATTAATAGTTAAGATCCAGTCGGTTTATAAAAGGACACTCCCCCAGATTGTGTTATGCTTCACTGTGGAATCCGATTCGGTGGAGAGGGGAAAAAATAAATTGTATCAAATAATCTAATCTTATCTAAAATTAAAGTAACTTTAAAAGTTTTTAGTAAATAAAATATTTTTTTTTTAATTTTCATATGTTCCCATAATATTGAATAAGCAGTGTATACAGAAAAGTATGTTAATCGGGTCAAATTTTGCAAGACAAGATTTTTGAAATCTTTTCGTTTCATGGAGGTCATGAAACCTCCAGAGAAACAAAGATAAAATAAAATAAAAATGCATTTGAAACATAATGTAATTTTCTTAAAATTGTAAATACAAAAAAATAAATTGTTTCGTAAACAATAGTTGCTTCATTTTTATGCTGCTAAGAAATGACTGATCATGGTGTGCCAATGTTTCAGAGAAAGATAGTATAGCAGTGACCTGCGTACTGATAATTCGAGCTCATTTTCGTCCAGAAAATGAACTGGATCCTGGTGGCAGAGCAGGGGCAGGGTATATCTGAAAATATATCTCTTCTATTATTTACTGAACTTTTGGTTAGAGAGGTTCTAACCAAAATCAACAGTTTAACATCAAAAACTTCCGGAAGATATATGCAAGTATGTAGGCCTACTTTTTGCTTGACATCTCGAAACAGGATGGACTGTTTTGAATTAAATTTGACACGATGATTTATGTAGGATATTAATTCCATTTAATTACGATTAAAGTCGGTGTAGAATACATAAAGAAAGTCCGTTTTTAAAATGTATTCTAGAAGAATTGGTAAATCTTTTCCACATAATTTAATATCTATTTGATAGATAAAATACTTTTTGGGTGTTCTGTATTATTTATTACTGCAATAAAGGGATGTAGGAAAAAACGTTTTTCTTTTTATCGTCTCTAGATCCAAAGTCACATTCTTGAACTAATTAGGTGATTCCATAAAATCAATACATCATTATTGTTATGTTTTTAACAATTTTACTCAGCAATGGAGATGATAATAAAATTAATTTGTTTGTTTTCTTTTAGGATTTTAGTTTTTCTGGATATCTTCCGTCTAGATTAACCAGTTTTTTAATGATAACTTTTGAATATGGTTCGTTGATACCATTCAATATTCGGTCGAGTGTAGTGGAATACAGTTACTTTGAGTCTTGTATCTCAAAATTTTACACAAAAATTAGAATAAGTTTGATTTTTTACATAATTCGATATTTACCTTCGCAAGGAAATGTTTTTTTTTCGGAGAATTTGCCGGGAAAGTTATATGTATTTTTTACTCGACTTTTTTAATCATATAAATTAATTAAAATAAATTCACATCAGTATATATATGTAAAAACAACATTACTTTACTGACTCATAATCAATGTCCTGCCAAAAATACTGAAGGTAAATTGATGAAAATTTATATACACGTTCTTCTTACGGTGTACTTATACACTGAAAAATATTTTTTAAATTCCGAGTTTAAAGGGCTGAAATGGAGTAACACTGAATTTACTATTTTTTTTTCTCGGTAAAACAATCATACCAGTTTGATTTTTGGAGTGTGTAATCGTCATATGAATATCTAAATCCTAAATGAGATAGTCCCTTGATTTGGAAATACTCTTTAGATAAACAATAAAACTCATTTTCGATTCTTATTGAATTTCGATTTTTTAAGGGTGCGATGTTATATGGCACAAAAAATAAAAAAATTGATAAAATATGACAAACCAGCTATTGTCAACTCCTATCGGTATTTGTCGGGTAATCCTAAGAAACGAACAAAATACATTTTTACCCGTCTTTCGTACGGGTAACTAGCTATCACTACTATTTATGAAATGGAGGCCGACTCTATTGAAACCCGAATTCTTCATATAATCAAATTTTTGGATCCTCTACTGACTAAACTGTTGCTCTGAAGAAATTACAATTCATTGATAGTTTTATAAATTAATTGAACCGGTTTTAATTAGATTTTTTTATTATTATTCTCACAAACATGAGTTTAATGAATACAGAGGGATCCTGGGTAAGAGTCCTCAGACCGGATATTTTTCTTTATTTTTTTCAACTAGTAAATATTTTGTAGCACTTGTGTTTATTTATTTTTAAGATACTTTGTATTTTTGAATAATTACTCTTTTTTGGTAATTCAAAAAATAAAATAAACTTGCGTTCAGGAATTAATCTTTGTATTCATGTAGAAATTTTGTATATATATTTTACAAACGAAGCCACAACGGGAAATGCTAGTTTTCTTTAGTTATTTTATAAATCTTTGTTCTTTGTTTTCTATATAGAGAATGATTTACGAAGAATGTAGCAAACTTTTAGGACAGGTTCTGTTGGTGAAAATAACCTATTATATATATTAATATTCTAAATTAATAAAAGATTTTGATAATAGAAATGTAGGGTCTTACCTTTTTGTTATCACTATTATTTTGTTAAAAACAGATTTATTTATATTACAAAAATTTTTGTTTTTTGAGCGGAAGAAATGATATCTGCGAGATTCTTACTGTACGGTTTACAATTTCATTGTAATTTTTTTGGATTTTATTGCTGTCGATTATAAAAGTGTTAATTCTTTACAACTTAGTGTTAAAATTCCTTATATAAAATTCCTTTATATTCCTTTATATTCGTTTGTATATTCCTTTGTTAAAATTCCTTTATATTCGTAAACAGAGACATTTTTATTATACTATTGGTTCTAATATTTTTATTATAATCTGAAAATATATCAATCGGAGTTATGTATACGTAAAAACAACCTGCTTTTCTTGAGAAAAACAAAAAAATAATGTATGAATTTTCAGTCAACATATAATATTTTATTTATGTTTAAAAAAATGTGGTACCGAATTAACTATCTGATCTCTTCTACCTTACAGTCAAAATGTCAAAGCCGGTTTTCAATTTCGTCCTTACTGTCTGTTCTGAATTAGGCCTTTTGTCTTACCATTTGTCAGGGAAATACAGGAAGAGTATTCCCTTAGGCAGCAACTGAATGCTGTCCAGTCATCGGATGTTTGTCAATTGGATTTTATCAATGGAAATTTATTCTTTTTTAAATTTAATTAATGGACATTTTAAATTGTTGGATTTCTTAATTTCTAGTTATTTATATTCAGTATAATTATATGTATTTCAATATTACGCTAAAATCAAAACATGGTAATAGCTAATAATATACATAATACTCCACATTTTCTTCTGAAATATCTGGGTGCGTTTAATCAAAGAGGTATATTTCTTTAACCCAATATTTTATATTGTTGGTAATGTATTTACTATTTTCTGATTCTGTACAAACAGATGTCTAGTAAAATTTCACAGTAACGTTTTTTAATATTATTTATCTTTAGAAAATTAAATATTTTCACTTATCCTTTCGATAATATTTATGAATATGCAATTTTTACTAAATATAATGACCACTAATTCTTAAAAAAAAATAATAATATCCACCTTTAAGAAAACAGACAAAGGAATTGTTTCGTAAAATTTAACACAAATACTTCAGCTAACGAAAAAAGGCCTTATTATTCTTCCGTTGAAGTTTTAATAAATTATAGAACCATTTGTAAAATCAGCCTGAATTTTCCGCATCTCGTTCAACATGTATAATATAAAAATGTGCTAAAAATAATTGTTAATAATGATTTCTGAATTGTAAATTAGTTTATAGTAATTTTTACAGTTTTAATGTTTTTATCTTAATATTATTTCAAGTTTTCATAGTTTAAATAAAAAATATAGAATTAAATCATAATTTTATCTTAAAAATTAATATATATATATTTAATACAGATCGGAATACAAAATTTAATTACCTGTTAAATGTATATAGTTTAAAAATATAGTTTAAAATGTATATAGTTTAAAAGATTTACTGAGTATAATTTATTCATATTTGGTAACAATAAACCCCACTTATCTTACTGTCAAATATTTTGCTTTGTTTCAATTTTTAAAAAAAGTCATTAAATTTAACCTATAGGAAGTAGAAGCGATATCGTATTTATTACTTCATAGTGGGTCTTAAAAAGATAATTCCATTGTGTTGCTTGGTTAAGCGAAACGAACGACCTAATCAGAAAACTTTTAGAATCAAGTACGGTGAGGACCTTCCGTGAAGTTCATGAGGATTCGGATTATAAAATTCTGGAAACCGATTCGTTAAGAAATAGGAAAACTAACTAGCACATAATACGGAGTGGTAAAAAAAATAGTTGAAGCGACTCAATATTTATTTACATGATACCCAGTTAGTCTCGGCGAAAAACGTCATGCCAGTTGCATCAAAATCTTCATTGCATAAAAGGATTATGGAAACATCTGAAATTTTATACGTATAAAACTAAAATCCTATTACTGAAATCGACCGATCACCGTAAACGTGAGAATTATACTTATCTAATTTATTACAATTCGATGTAGATAATGAGTTATGAATCACAGTTGCTTTACTGAAAGGATTACATTTCATATTGATAAAGTAGTCGATAGACATAACGTACGCATACGGAGTTCAGAAAATTAAAAAAATAATCAAAAAACAATTCTAATGATTTTTTTTTCTAACCGTGTTTATTAATTTCTAGGAAACCGCTGCAAAAATGTTACATGGTTTATGTTTCATTACACATGATTTTGTTAAATATTTTTGCTAATTGTAACCAAATAATGCTTATGAATTTATCGTACTAACAACAAAAACTTTTACAACGAACAATATTTCTAGCTATTTCTTGAGCTGTAGTTTATTTAAAACAGCTATAATCGCAGTGTTTTCCTTTTTTACAATATAATTAATCGTTCGTATCAAGTAGTATAAATTGTTCGAGAAGTATAAATCGTTCGTGCGCTGCGCGCAGCTGCCCGGTGTACCAGCATTGGTCCGCTCTGCGCCAATAGCAGTTAAAATAAAAATGTGAGCACATACAACAAACCCACGCACTATCCTTTTTGTGGAGAGTGAATTGATACTTTTCCAAATTTACCACAGAGATAATTCAACGGGAGCTGAATTTGAACTCCCGTTCATTGAGCTACTGACAGTTTAAATGAGACATTACCAAGCTATTAGATTGACAGTTCGATCGAGTTTTTTTCTAGGTATATCATAAAAATATCGTTTACGTAATGCTTGTAACAGATCGGGAGAGAGGGTTAGTGAAGCAGTCTACAGCATTATCTTTTCCTACAACTGCTAGAAAATGAATGGAAAAAGTGTGAATGTTATCTCTGTTCTAACCTGAAAAATATTTAATTATGTAGGCTGCAAAGAGCCGGTCCCAGTGGTGCGAGTGGGTGCGTCTTGGCCTTTCATCCGGAGGTCCCGGGTTTGAATCCCGGTCAGGAATGGCATTTTCACACGCTACTTGTCATTCACCTCATCCTTTGAAGCAATACCTACCAGTGGTCTCGGAGGTTAAAAAAAAGGATAAAAAGAAAAAGTAAAAAAAATATATATAAAAAATCGGTTTTATTTTTCAGTACGCTTTTTTTAAACATGGTTTCAATACATTAAAAAAAAAAATCATTAAACGGTTACATGACTATTTGGGTATTGTCCTCGACAGAGTTTTCAGTGTTTGCCAGCCCAAATCTACTGAATATTTCGTTTAGTGTAGTCGGAAGAGCAAAATTTGCAATCAATGTTCAAAATTTTTTGCTTTTCTTCACTTCTTTCGTGGATCAATTTCAGAAAATGTAGAAATCAGTTTTTGGAAATTAACATGAAGATTACACATATCAAAAATTAACTTGTGCTATCGAGAAATTAAAAAAAAAAATCGTGTTTCAAAAAATCCAAAAATCTATTTTAACTCTGTGTGTGTGTGTGTGTCTGTCTGTCTCTCTCTCTCTCTCTCTCTCTCTCTCTCTCTCTCTCTCTCTCTCTCTCTCTCTCTCTCTCTGTGTGTGTGTGTGTGTGTGTGTGCGCGCGCGCGCGGGTGTGTGTGTGTGTGTGTGTGTGTGTGTGTGTGTGTGTGCGCGTGTGTGTGTGTGTGTGTGTGTGTGTGTGTGTGTGTTAATGCATATACCATAGCCCAACTTTCACACGACTCAACCCGCATGTATTATTACGGTATCCTTATTTATTTATTTGTTAACTATACATTTTATACTTTTTCAATAACTTGCACAAAATTGGACCGACTTATTAAAGTAAAAAAATTTCTCTAATAAATAAAACTTTAAACTCCCAAAATTAAGGGGCCTGAATTGCACCTGTACCTATATAATTTTTTTAAAACTTTTATTCCAGAATTTAAAAATACGATTACATCTAATATTAATGTAGACGACATGGGAACATTTTTTTACAACAGAATATTCCGTGGCTTAAGAATTTAAAAAAAATTTTTAATTTTTTATAACTTCTTTTCCGTTTAAAGAGGTGTTATTATCATAAATGTTACATCAAGTAAATGCCGATCAATTTTATTAGCAATTATACGCTAAATACAGTATAATTTGCTGATAAAATTGCCTCATATTCAAGAGAGGCAACAGGAACATCAATTTTTTTCTCAATTATATTTATATCACTACATAATTTTAAAGGTGAAAAGGGCCATTTAATCAATGAGATCAAATCGATCCCAAATTCTTTAATAAGAGTTTTGACCATTTTATCAGTGTATTGTAATTGCTTAACAGCAACAGTTCATTCAGTTCAGACATTTACTTTGAGTGTTAAGAATGTGGGTTTCAAAACAATCGTTCTCCACCTTAATTTTATTAGTTATAACTGGTTACCGCACTTCGTAAGGGTAAAAATGTATTTTGTCCGGTTCTTATCATTACCCGAAAAACACCTCTAGGAAGTGACCGTATTTCGTTTCCAAATTTCTTCTTTTTTTAAATTACTTTTATGTTTTTTATTCAAATAACTGGTAGCAGATGCAGCCAGTCGCGTCTCATACATAAAGTAACATGACTATGTTGATTGAGCCAACGCGGCATACATCGTCGCATCGCTTAAAAAATTGTAATTAAAAAAAAAACCGAAAATTCTTTTTATTTATTCGTATTTCCAAGTCCCAATCTAGTGGGTTTCTTTTTTAGTATAGTCGGAAATGGGAAAAATTTGCAAGCATTGTTCAAATTTGTTACCTTTCTCTACAACTTTCAAGGTTGAATTTCGAAAAATCTTGCAAATGGTTTTTAGATATTTACGTCAAAATTACACATACACAAAATCAAGTTGATGCCGTCATTTGTTACCGAGAAATAAAAAAAAAGAGCCGGATTTCAAAAGATTCTTTCCTAGTATGCACTACACCGTAATAAGATGAACACGTATACAAACTTTCAATATATATATATCAGTAGTTTTTGCTAGGCGTTAATGAACCAGTCAGTCTCAGGACAAGTTGCTTCATAGGTACAGATATTTCATATATATATATATATATAGACTAAATAATTTAAATATTATTTTAAAACGATAATCTAATTTTAATAAAATAACTTCAAAGAAAATTTAAGCAAAGGAAATAAAAAAAAAAATAATAGCGATTTAATAATGTAGACTGACTAGTTTAATATTAAAAGATAAAATATGTATAGCAGATTATATTTATAACATGACTTCATTATAGTAAATGACATCTGATAGGAAGGTATACAAGAAAATAAATAAAAAAGAAACACGTAGATTATTCCTGACTCTCTCTTAGTCGCACCCTCACTCTCTCTCTTTTTAACTGAAGCTTATAAAAGGCGACAAAATTTTCTGTTAACAAGCTACAAAAAGTACGCTTGTTACCCAGCTCAGTGATTTTCCTCTAAAGTTTGTTTGATATAACAAGTACCATTCAAGCTTTACGATTTAACACACACATATGCTTTCGCGCGTACAAATATATTCTTATACATATACACCTTCGTATATAATGTAATCTAATCTTTTATGTAATATAAATATAAAGCTTAAATAATATTCTTCGGAAGTATAATCAGTGTAAATATAATTAACTTAAATTGATCTTAAAATTTTTAACGGTAATAATACATCAGAATTATAGAAAAAAGTACATAATTACGAACATGTACATTGATTAATATCATATTTTATTAATTAATTGCAAATCACTTTATTACATTAATAAATTACTTTAAAAAATTGTTTAACATCCAGTAATAATTTTTAATAATAGTAAGTAATAGCTAAGTTGCCTTATTGCAATTTCAGTGTAATAAAATAATATTATCAAATAAAGAAATATTTTATTCTGATTTTTACGTCACCATCATCATCATCTGGTGTTCTGCGTGGTAGCAGGTTCCTTATGCCCCCGAAAATTCCATCTATTTCCGTCCCAAGTATTCTTCTTGTTCCACTCGTTGTTTCCAATCTTCATCTTATCTATTAAATTAATTCTTCTCCTCGTACCTGTTTCTCCTTCTTTTGGTTCTGTTCACTTATAAAGATTCTATTTCCTAATAGATATTTATATATTTTAATATTTTCTAACCACAAGTCGTATATTTTTTTTCTTTTGTATACTTTCCGTGTAAGGGTTCTTTCTTATTTAATCTTGTTCATTACTTTCTTATTCCTCATTTCATCTGTCCATCTTCATTTCCTGTTCGTCATCTCAACGTCCGTGCTTCTCTTCCAAGCACCAAGATATTCCATACATAGAACTTGGCTAATACCTTCCTTAAAAAACTACACTACTGACTTTTACTACATTGTAATTTCCTCTTCTTCTTGCACGGTTCTTTTGTCATCTCTATCCTTTCTTTTATTTCCTTTGCGCTTTTCAAGTTTTTTTTCACCATTTTATCCAAATATCTGTAACCTTTTACTTTTTCTGTCCTTCTTTCACTTCCTCCACACTTGTATCGACAGGATTCCAAGTCACCTTGATATGTTGCTAATCAGTGGTTTGAAAGGCTTCTTTCACACTGTTATGCACTTCATCATTTATTCGTTGAAAAAGATAGAACTTGTGATCATTCCACACAATGAGTTGTCATATGTGGTAAGGATAGGACTTCGTGATTGCTATTTCAATGAAGCTAGTGGTGTCTGAGAACCAAGATCTAGCAATCTGGGAATTGTTCAATGAGAAAATCGTGCACTCAAGAACAAAATGAGGTGAATCCACGTCTTGTTGTATCCAGACCAGCTTCATAATACCATTTTCCTGAGACCCAATATATCTTTCCAAAATTTGCTTATAAAAATCATCATTCACTCTTCAAAAAAAAAAAAGTGTCGAAGAAATGTCGCGATGCTGACCCGGCCTATGTCATTACATGAGCTGGTTTACTTTCAGATTCACGTACAAAGTGAAAAATTCTCCTTTGCTCAGATAACCAATTCCTAGCTCGTAAAATACGATAAATTTAACATTCTTCAGAAAGCGTCATCCCTATCTGGGGCATTGCATAAGGAAATTGTTCTCGAATATATTTTATTGAAGACTGCTCAATTGAATCAGCGAAGGGGACACGTGTTTGTACACACGTCTTCTTTTGTCCTCTACACGAGCTGTCTTTAACAATACCGGAAGCAAATACACGTTTCTCTCAAACAAGCAAAAGGTATTATGCATGCAAAGTGGATTTTAGTTAAAGCGTTCAAAAGATACATTCATTATTTGTGACACTGTTTGAATCTTGCGCCATCAATTTTCCACAACACTTGTGACCAGTAACTCCTCAATATTTAACTGCATCCGCTCACATCAGCCGTGCTTTTGAAACTGAAAAAAAATAACTATCAAGTGTTACGTATGACCTTGAAGTCGGGAATACCAACTGCAGTATACAAATTATTTCTTAGGAACCGCACGACTTTCAAAATGGTGCAACATTTTAATTGCAGAAAGATGTAAGGAGACTTCTCGGACGTATAGTGAAGATCACGTCATAATCGAGATAAAATCGTTATCGTGCAAGAATTTATCTTCTTTACCGGTCAACGGGACTGTGGTAAGATACTGATCGTAGAGACATCACAGAATACTCAGTTGTTAAATAAAAATTATGTACTTGAAAACCATATTAATTATTTAAATTACGTGAACTATATTAAGGTAAATACAGGAAAATGCTAAATTTAAAAAGATAACTACAAAATTATTTACTATTAAAAAGGATATTATTTTTATTAAGAGTAAGTCACTAAAAGTTTTAGCAAAGATTGTACATTTATATAAATATAAACACAGAGAGTTAAGTTAATATCATTATATGTATATATATATATGATTGCTTTTCACATCATGGAAATTTTAAATCGTGTTTCATTAATTTCATATTGAATGATTATAATGTTGTCAAACGCGTAGAGGTCCAGTGTGTTACCTACTTGCCGGATTTGTGGAAGTAGATACATTAAACGGACATCGTGCAGAGTTTACCTTCTTTTAAATATAATAAAATTTAGAATCTATTTCATAATTTATTAATGCTAACTATTAAATAAATTTCATGGACTTATTACTAATAATCCCCTATATATTTTATATTAAAACTAAAAAAAAATAATCTTTTATATGTTGGTAATTTAAAAATGAAAATACCTTTAATTTTTAAACGTATAGATTTTATTTTCATGATTTTAATTTTTAAATAAGATTCTGTACTATATAGTAAAACTATTTTGATTTTTATAATAAATGTTTATAAATGAAATAAATCTTTGATTTTTTATTTTATATTCGTTTTTATACAATCGGTTCTCATGTGTATATTTTGAACAATTTGAATAACACTGTTGGGGGATTTGGTGTAACACTATATACACTTGTCCACACAAACAGTAACCCCCTCTTTACTATACCCGTTTCTATAGGCTGTCCCATATATATGTATATACTCTTAGCACTCACACTATCCGGTGGTCCTTTGGGGGTTTTACTAAAGAGAAGACTTACAACAGGGTTCAATTGGGTTCAATTTTGCTACTTTGAATTTGATCCTTTCACTAGCCGACTTATATATATGTATATATATATATATATATATATATATATATATATATATATATTAGCTTAACTCTTCATGAGGTCATTTATAAAATTCAATAAAAGGGAAAGGATTTGTAGAACTTACTAAAACTTAAAATTTAATTACTCATTTTATTCCTATGTCTTCAAAGAGTTTACCTAAAACAAAAAAAAAAAAAACAAAAACAAGAAGACATCTTTGTTTCCACGTTCAACCTTGCAGTATCATAACGAACCATGTTTCTAACTTGCTTCGCTAAAATGTTTTCCACTTTAAATTGAGGGTAACTCAAGAACGACTCAACCAATCGTTATTAAATTTTCGCATGCACAACTTCAGATAAGACTACTAAACCAAATCTAAATCTCAATGAAATTGATTTTGATAATGTTTTGGAGATAATTTTATACGTAGGCCTATCAAAATATAAGGGAACCAAAATTTAAGGGAATGGTATTTTCATACTTCTCATGCCTCAGAACGTAAAAAAAATTCATTTTCATTCCCTTCTGTAACATTATGCGACCGAAAGTAAAACCGTACGTACTTTTCATTGAAAAGTCGATAAAAGATAATTTTCATATGGAAAAAAAATTGATGTTCTAAAAGTTGTAGTATTTAAAAATAAGGTATTAAATCTTTTGATAGTTGTTAAATCAGGTTTTGACAACCTTAAAAATAAGATTTATCGTAGTAAAATTTTTAAAATTATTTTCAATTTTTGAAATTTTACCTTTCCATATGTTACATATTTTTTCTAAATCTAATTATTTCATAATAAACATCTATATAATTATAAAGTATACTGTATGTGTATCAATTTAGATGTATATATGAAATAATATGTTAATCGGGTCAATTTAACACTGTGTGATTTTAAGAAATTTTTAGTAACTTTTTCATATATCATTATTTTTTCACTGTTAGGAATAAATAATCAGTGCCAAAAAAGTATTTTAACTTTGTTGACAGTCCTTTTTTTATCAGTCAAAAAATGGATTTTACGGTCGTTGTGAGTTCAGTATTTCAAATTTTTACTTCTTTTTTTTTTAATGTAGGTAAATTTTTTCACTTAATTTAACGGTCATTAGGTATATAAGTAATTTTGATGGTATTTGCTTTTATTAAATCCCTCATAAAGAGGTTAGGGAAAACCTTTTTTTTTCTTTTTGTCAGCGTTTCCGGATTTAAAATTACATTCTCTTTTTCTGTCTAGCCACCTGAACCATCATCAGGTATTACTTCAGAGGATGAATGACGATGATATGTATGAATGTAAATGAAGTATAATGCTGTACAGTCTCAGGTCGACCATTCCTGAGATTTTTGGTTAATTGAAACCCAACCACCAAAGAACACCGACCGGTACCCACGATCTAGTGTTCAAATCCGAATAAAAGTATTTGACTTCACAAGGATTTGAACCTTAGAACTCTCGACACGAAATCAGCTGATTTGCGATGACGTGTTAACCAATAGACCAGCCCGGTGGGGTTGTGAGTGACATTCTATTATTAGTTATATGCGTTCATTACATTACTATGTCACTTTGATTAAATATTTGTACAATTTCATTCAGACATGAGAGGTAATAAGCCTATTTTTTTTTTGTTGGCTTTTTTCGTAAATTATCATATTGCTCGTTATCTTCAAATCTGATTAACGGATTTTTCATGAAATTTTCTACTATGACTTCTGAATTTGGCGGATTGATGACATTTAATTTTGCTTGTAATTGATCAAGGGAAAACTTTTTCCATAAGATTAGAATTCATTTTTTTATATGATTTTTTGATTATAAAACTTATACCTCTAATTTTTCAGTTAATTTTCTTCCTATGGTCCGTCGTAAGCAAAGACCTTGGTAGACAGAGTTGCAAAACTTTGTCAGGAACATTATGAAATTCTTCGCCGACATTTTACTGTATTCATAATTTTTGTTATTTTAGGCTCGATAAGCTTTACTTTTACGTTTCTTTTTATTTGCCTTTTATTTGGTAAGAACAAAATAGTTCTCTCAAGTGCCTGACCGACTGAGGGAGGGAGAGAGAGAGAGAGATAGATAGAGAGAGAGAGAGAGAGAGAGAGAGAGAGAGAGAGAGAGAGAGAGAGAGAGAGAGAGAGAGAGAGAGAGAGAGAGAGAGAGAGAGAGAGAGAGAGAGAGTGAGAGTGAGAGAGAGAGAGATAGACTTCGATTGAGAAAGAAGGGTGTGAGAAGGTATTTAAAATAGACTAACATAAAGAATATAATTCTAATACATATATAGTAGAAAAGTTAAACTACGCATTGTTGCTCCGGGTTCCAGATATTATTTACTATAGGAAGTGAACGCTGAATAAAAATTCCGAAATACGAAAATTTCCCATGAAAATAGTTTCAAATCTTATTAAATCTTTTCTTTTTTGAAATTAAAAGAAAGATTTATCCTATGTGTAAATACCTCACCCCAAAAAAAAAAAAAACTGTCACCGCAAGATATGGAAAGAAACACCAAATTGAATCGTCAAATACAATTCAATGAAAATAATATTATATAACAAAACAATATAATAATATTCATATAATTAATAATAATAGTTCATATAATTCGTACAAATTCATATAATTTTATTTACTAATACCTTATCTTTTGATGGCTTGAAAATTTTTGGCAAAAAACGAGTATATTGATAATATTTTGCTTTATTACTTTTTTTTATATTATTAAATTCATCCTGAACGAATAGACACAAAGATGTTGAAAAGATGGTGGCGTAGGTATTTCAGATGATGAAATAGTAGCTTTTACTATTTAAAATAAATTAATTTAAATATCTTAAAAATAGAAAAAATCGTGACAAATTTCATCCAAATCGATTCATTCAGGTTGGAAGTATCAGTAAAAAGATAAGAAAACATATGAATGTATACATCCTTCCAGAATTTTTCAGTACTAAAATTCTGATCTTTGGGTAGAGAAATTCATGAAACGTCATGAACTTCAAAACCCTCGATATACGTAATTTTACCTGACTAGCATATTTTTTATAGAACACTATTTATAGAATACTATAATTATTGTGTACTCCATAACTACATACCCGGGAAAGTAAATATAACCGATTAATTGTTCTATGTAGTGCAAATAAATACTTTTAAGTTATTACAAAGTTTTAACTTAATAAAATAAAACCTTAAGCAATTGAATAAATAAACGGCCGGAAGTTATATAATCAAACAACAAGACCGCTTCTAATTGTGTTCGTAGTAAAAAAGGTTACGTTAAACAAACAAGTTAACCATGCTGTAATTCTTCATATAGAATATGTTTAACAGGTTTTTCTTAATGTAATATTAGTATTTTTTGTTGTTTCTTTTTAAATTAATAAGTTATAAATCCAATTTTTATGTTATTTAAGAAAGCTTGTAGATTTTTTTTTTAGATTTATTACGATTTGATATGATATTATTATTACTACTGCTTTTTTTATTCTCTTTGTAATATAATAAAAATGTACGTAATATAATTTAACAAGGATTTTAACAAGAATGGTTGAGTTGAGTTCAACATTTATTGGTTTAAAGGTCCCCCAAATTAAATTCCTTCTCTTTCCTTTACCATTCCATAATAATAAAAGAATCGGGTCGAATAATGGAACTTTGTCAATACAGGATATTCTTAGCAACCGTTCTTTCCACTTTCCCCTTCATACTTCTTTCCCGCCCCCCTCTAACTTGCAATCTGCTATTCCACTTCTGCTATTTCTACCTTATATCTCCCTTTTATCATAAAAAAAATCCTCATTGGAATAAAAAAAATATAATAAAAAAAGAGAAATGAATACTTTTAAAGTATTTAAAAAATAAAAGGTAAGAATTGGCTAATAATTTCAGTTATTAGGTTTTAATTTTTTTTGATAAATTTCCAGTATTTAAAGAATTTAAAATTTATATTCCGGTCTTATGTTTTTTAACTGATATTCAATATTAAAGATTTATTGTTTTAAACTTAAATAATTTTATTATTTTAAAATTACATGTACAAAAGTATAAATGTATCTGCATCATGATGGGAAGACAAAGTACAAATCGTTTTTATAATAGTTAAATATAATTTTCCTTTTTATCAAAACTTTCACTTTGATTTAATTTTGCTTGCCTCCAAATTATTACTTTTCGATCTTATACCTTCCCGGCTGGAGCTATATATTTTGCTATAGCAATAACGAGGAAGTATGTAAATCAGTTATAAAAATTTAAAAACTGGTCTTTTTTAAACTTTGCGCTTTAAGAAGACTTTAAAAAACAATCAACTAAAATATTAAATTTAAATAAATTGTAAATCTGGGAAAAAAAGTTTTTATTCTAATGTTCTTAAGTCAAAAATATCAATTTTTGTCAGATGGACGTTCGTAAATATGTACGAGCGTATGTTAATCTGTATTCGGTCTTGTAACTCTGGACCTCGTTGCCGATTTCCTTCAAACTTGGTTGCCACGTACTATCTTTGTTGAGGAAGAATGTATAAGAATTTTTATTAAAGTGGGAAAAGAGGTGGCTATTTTGACCGAAATAAAATTTCAGTTCTTCACTGGAACATTTCATCATAAACCTATTCTTATAAAACATGAAGTTTCTTTTAAATCGAGATCACAAATTACCAAATCATTTATTTAATATTCACCACATTTTCCAAAAAATTACTTAATATATTTTTATTTTTTAAGCTCTCTTTTGTTTTAGAAAAGCAGTGTTTTCATCTGCATTTTCTACATCAATAAGCCTTGAAACCATTGTAATAATTTTTTGTCAATTCCCCTTCAATGGTCTGTGGTAACAAAAATATTTTTTAATTTTTAAGAAACGTATTTTAAAATTTAAATCTATCTGGGAATTTTCCCATTGCATTTCAAATGTAAAAATCTTAATTTTTTAATAACCCTTATTATGTAGAATTTCTTATTAAAAAAAAAAATAGCCAATAATTTTCTCGCCTCTTCCAAGAACAATTTTAAAAAGTTCTTTTTTAAATTTTTTATCTTCATTTATTTTCTCAAAAATTAATTTTATCCGAATGCTTTCCCTGAGTATTGGATTCTGTAAAATTTAAAAAAAACTTTCATGGACGAAGAGTGAATAAATAGTTTTTAAGAAATGAAAAATTTGGGAAAATCCTTGGGATGAATTATAGCAAGAATCGATAAAATTAGAGTGTCAGGCAGAGAGCACAACTGATTGATAAATGAAAAAAGTCCTGTAGTCACTTGCTGTATTTTTAGTTATTGTATATGTTTGGAAAGCAATAAGAACTCGAAACAATAGTTCCACCGTTTACTTTTCATTACGTCCTCCAGAAGTACAGAAATAATCAATTTTTTAAATTTATTTATTTAGCTACGTATCATAAAATTAAAAATAAATATTTTAACATAAAAAATGAGAAAAAAATTCCTAATTTTGGTCATTATTTTTCAATAAAGGAATATTATAAAGATACAAATAGAGTTTAAAATGACTGAATCTGCCATGAATGAGAATGTCGGGCTGTTTTACGAGTTTTAATTTTACGGAATTGTAGAAAAAAAAGTAATTTTCTTAAATTAAAAATGTATAACTTTAATTTTTTTTAAAGATAAAATCACACGTGACTTTTTTCTCGAATTCGAGATAATAATCTTCTGATAATATGACATTAAGATTTCATGAAATGAATTTACGTAGTGTCTTGTAGTCCTCTTACTTCTGCCCTGAATTACAAAGAGACAAAAGTAGCAATAATATCTTTTGAGATTTGTTTGAACAGTATATTAAATTGAATCATTATCTGATTTATCTTTTTACTTAATTAAAATACCTAATTATTTAGTTTTTATAAGAATAATAAAATTATCGATGTTATTAATTAAATCGATATTCTTCACTTAATCCCACAATAGATTTGTAGTTTGAGGAGAAAGTTTTCTGGTTTCTCATATCGGAAAACTTTTTATTTGTAGAAGTATTTACTAAGAGCTCTTTGTACAAAAAAATACACTTATCCGAATGAATTATTATTTCAGAATCTACTTACAATTGACAGTTCCACACAAAATGTTTTAATCGTTTATTTTAATAATTATAAATAAACATTCAATTTTTTTTTTAATCTCCGAAATATACAGTCAAACACAGTCTCAAATTTTGGAGTTCCGATATGTCTAACATTAGAATCTGTCGAAGGTAGTTAACCGTATGTTAACAAAATCTTCTATTGAAGGGATAAATCGATTATAATATATTTTTAAATTATAGAACATCTGATAAATATTTTATAATCGTTATTTTATTACAGTATTAAGCTGAATTTAAGACGTTGAGTTCAGAACAACAACCATTAGCGCTCAAGTCACGGCTTCTACTAATGATGCCATATATTATGACGTAAGAAATCAGTTATAAAAAAGAAAGAAAATTGTTCTTGTAATACATTTAGTCGAATTGTATTGTTATTACTACTTTTGTTAAATTTTTATAATGATTATTGTTATAATATAAATATATAATATTTATATAAATATTAACTTAAATGTAATTTATTTAAGTTCATTTTACTCTTGATTGGATAAAATTAAATATAATAAAACATATTTTATTTAAAGATATTATCTTTATTAATCTCTTGGGTTAACCAATCAGCAATAAAAACTTATAGATTAAATTTACTACGTTTCACTTAGAATTCTCTAAAGTTCCTCACGTGACAGTACACATTCATACACACATCATACAAAATTCTTTTGCATACTGATTTGCAGAAGATTTTTGGAAAATTGGGTAGGTTAAGAAAATTCGAAAGAAATAGACCTTAAGAGTAATAATATTGAGGAGAGAGATCTGTGACACTTTTTTAAAGAGGTGAATTAGTTGATTAACTATGTACGAGTATTAAAACATACCTTTTTAGTTGGCTTATTGCTAAAGGAGAGATGTGGTAGAAGATTAGTAACTAGTAGAAAAACCATGCTAGTCTTCTAATGGAAAATGCTACAAACCTTCTCACGGGTTAAAAAATTATCATAGAACAGAAAGGAATTAAAAGTTGCAACAAACCAGACAAAAGGAGTAATGTTACTGAAAAAGTAAAAAAAAATAAAATAAATCATTTGTTTAATATATGAAAAAATTGCATAATTAATTTTTGAGTTACTTACAAATAGTTTGAAAATAATCACTATTTTTTATAAATTAATTAATCATCCGTATTTTGTTATTAAATGAAAATTTAATTTCATAATTCAAACAATTTTCAAAAAAAATTTGAGACACATCCTTTTTCTTTTTCCAAATGATCAATAATTTAATGTCAAAACAAAATTACAAGTTTGGAAACATAATAGCCAGTATAGTTTTGCATGCTATACAATATAACATATGGCTGAGAAAGTAAAAAGGAAAAAAAATATTTTTTCTTTATGATAAAAAAACCTACGTATTTTTGTGTATAATAAGAAATTGAATGGATATATGAATGGAAAACTGTTTGATGGATACGAAAATTATATATGAATCGGTATTTTGAGCAATTAAAAAGATGCAGGTGAAGAAGAAAAATTTTTGAACTAAATAATTAAAAATTTTGACTTGGTACATTTTTTTTTTTTTTGCTTAAAAATACTACAATTAAATCATAAACATGATTCTCGTTAAATCTGGCAATTAATAACGTCTATTTAGTAAGTTCACCTTTTTCATTTCACCTTTTAAAGAAGTGAACAAAAAATGTAAAGGTAGAAGTGAAAGATAAACTGATTAATAAAAGGAAACAAGATAAAAATTAATCCATTAAAGATGTTAATTAATAATATATTGGATGAAAATTGGATTAATATAAGCTCAAAATAATTTGGACATGTAAACTAAGAAGACAAAATTATTTTGAAAATATTCGGAAGTTGGAAGTATTGGGAAAAAGAAAGAGAGGAAAACAAAAAAAATGAAATGGAAAAATATGACAGGAGAACATCTAAAAGAGAAGATTTGTAAGAGGAAGAAGTTCAGAATAGAGAGTTATGATAGTGAAAGAATAAAGATAAAATTTTGACCTCATATGACATGAGGTAAAGAGAAGTTAAAAAAAAAGCTTAATTGAAATGTCAGCGTTAAGGTAAATTTAGAATGAATAGTTTAAAATTATTTTCATATTTTCCGTTTTATATTTCTTTTTATTAAATTTTTTAAATAAAATTAATATATTAAAATCAGACATTTATTTTAATTTAAATTTCAAATTTTTTCAAGAATAATTACCATAATCAGATTTACAAAACGCATAAATTTTATCCCTGTAAAGATTTTTCATGTTTAACTGAACGATTTTTCATGTTCAACTAAAAGAAAATCACAAAATACAGTTTTTCTATTTTTAGAACGTGATATTTAGAAATAAGATGACATATTACATCCATCGTTTTGAAAATAAAAGATACAATTTACTATGTACATACTCTACATATACTGAACTCTGCTTTTAGCGAGGTTATATTTAGTGAACCGTAATATGTGTGCGGAATATACACAGAATACACTTCGTATATGATCTTTTTAAAGGGAAAAGGGTGGTTAGAAGCTTTAGTGGGTGGAAATACTGTACAGGTTGGCTTGAACAGTACTATAAAATGAGCCCTTTATATATGGTAAAGGAGGGTCAGACCTATATCTAGCTTTACCTAACCTAACATACAAACTACTACTAGCCTCTTACACATAACGTTGCCACCACCACTACTTCCACGATATTAAACCGGTTCAGGGTGGAAGGATTAAATCCCCGCAATTGCCACCCACGTCCACCTTCTCATTCAGTACATATTCTCTCTCTCTTTCTTTCATAAGCTCATGAAGTCTATATATGTACTTGTATTCTGTATTAATATATATATATATATATATATATATATATATATATATATATATATATATTAGTATACTATCTAACGTCGCTGTAAGCTCTATAGTAATTACACATTTCGTCCAGTCCACTAAACATAATAATCTGTTTGCACTTGTTGTATGTGTGTGCGGGTGTGAGTACAAATGCGTATTTATTAATGTACCACTGTTCACAAGTATTAATGTACATACACACACACACACACACACACACACACACACACACACACACACAGAGAGAGAGAGAGAGAGAGAATATATATATATATATGAGGGGGCTGTGTAACATTGCTAATAATTTTACAGTCTATGAAGACTGTATAGATCTATGAAGGCTGCGTGTTAATTAACTTAGTAAATTAGACGTTATTAGTTGACAGATTTAATGAGAATCATGTTTATGGTTATTTGTAGTACTTTTTAAAAAATAGAAATTATCAATTATTTAGTTAATGTATTTTGCACATGCGTATTTTATTTTTTCTTATTTCTTAATGGATTTTATGAGAATTATTTAAGAAGAATAAACTGAAACTGTCTACAGTTCAAGTTGGCACCCCTAACGTAGAAAATATCAGCTGTTCGAAAATAATTTCCATTTTTATGGAAATTTTAAAATGCGTTTCTATTTGTAACCTGTATCGTAGAAGAATAACGTCCTGTGATAAGATTATTATTTTCTCAATGTATATAATCGGCCTAAATTGGTTCGCAGATGTTAAAACAGTAGGGTAAAACGTGTAAATTTTTATAGCTAGATCGAACAGTTTAAATTGAATTTCTGCAAAAACGTGTTTGAGGTAGGTTGCAAACAATCGAGTCAAAATCCTAAAGACATCCGAATTTACATTCATACGGAACTTAAACGACGGTTTTTAGAGGAAGGATTTTATATTGCATAATAACTCGTGATGAAACTTGGATTCATCATTTTTTTCCTCAATCCGAACGTAAGAGTATGGAACGAAAACATCGGAGTTTTGAATACCAGGAACAAATCAAAACCTTCATATAAGGCGGTGAAGTGAACTTTATGATGTTTTATTGATATTATTTGGAAGAACGACTTAGTACTTAATTGAATTAGTACTATTGTGACACGGTAGAAAATAAAATTAAAAGCGCAATAAGGAGGAAAACTCTGTTTCTCTCTCTCAAAAGGCATAATTATTCTGCATTATAACCCCGGTAACAATGAGCATGTAAAAACACCGTACAAAAATAGCTCAGATACCAAAGTGAACTATTCTTCACTACTGAAAGAAGGAAACTGACTAAAAGATGAGACAACTGTCTAAGTGTAGCTGGGGATTATGATGAAAAGTTGCACTAATTTCATATTCATTAAGTAAATAATAATTTTTATTATTACATATATATATATATATATATATATATATATATATATATATATATATATATATATATATATATATATAAGATATAAGATCTTATAAGATATAAGATTTGTTTCTTCAAATACACTGATTTCGATATTTTTTTAAAAATTTGTGGTTGTATTGTACAGGAAGTTCGCCGGTGGTTCTATTTAATTTGTTTTCCAAATAACTTAAGTAGAAAATAAATTAAATAAAAAAATTACATGCGAAATGATAAACAAATCTCTAAGTGTCTCTTTCACTATGTTTACGTATGGATGAACCGAGCGAAATTAGCATTAGGAACGCTCAATATCAATTGAATTTTGAAGGGTTTGAAATACTGATATGTATACCATGAACCATCCGGCTCATTAAACTAATTGTTATCAAAAATCATTCCATTTCTTAAAATTTTCTATTAACGTTGTCATCATGTGTAATTATTCTTGGAATAACTACACAGTTTTCGCAATAAGAATTTTGTAGATCTAAACACCTTAACGTGATTATAATTATGTAAAGCACCATGGAGAAGCATCTAAAAAATTTAAAATAGAAAACCTAAAGTAATATCTATAAAACTTAGAATTGAGAGTGTGTCAGAATTTAAAGTTAATTATTTTATCCTTGGGATAATATGTGGAAAGGGGAATTTTGTATGAATTAAATCATTGAAAGTATTTTACCAGTTTTGTTAGACTTATTTTGTACTGTTGCAATATTTTTTTTAAATTTTATTAGATATATTAGGAAATATTGAAACATTTAATTGGTTTCTAAATTATTTAGCCTCAGGTTTGATTTCCTGTTAAGATTTGGGGAATTTTTATCTATAATTTCATCCTCGGTTTTTATTTATTTATCCATAGTATATATGTATGAAGGCGTGTACAAGTTGAAGAAATTAGAAAAAACAAATTAAATTAAATTACTTTATTAAATTTTGATGAAAAAACTAATTTAATACCGTTCTATAAATTTTTGATATAATTGAATATATTTCAGTATGTTAAATTTTTAAGAAGTGTATTTCAAACTTATATTGTATTGTTCTTTTATGAAGTTCTGTTGTTTGTATCTTGTACTTCCAGTTAATCATCGTCCAGTTTGTCCAGTATAATATTTAACATAATAAAAATAATTAGATTTACATACCATTATTTGTTTTATATATTGTTATGTTATTGTTATTATTATTGTTGTTGTTGTTATTATTATTACTATCAATTTTATTTTAAAATGGAAAAATTGTTTTTAAAAAACACAAATTATAAATGAAAAATAAAATAACATACTTTTATTGATATTCATAATAATTTAAACTAAAAGCAAAATAAAATAATTTCTCAAAATTATTTTTGATGAATTAAGTTAAAAGTTAAACACACGTTTCCTTTTAAGGAAAGATTTAAGTGATTAATACTGCAAAGATAGATTCAATTCATAACAATTAAATATAAAATTAGTGTTAAATGCTTTTTGTTTCATCCAGGTTAATTTAAGACAAAAAAATAAATTACCTACTAAATCCTTAATGTGAACAGTCAATGTTTATAGCATACCTTAATTATATTTTGTACGTAAAAAAAAATTTTTTACGTACAAAATATTTTTCTTACTAGTGATTGTAGAAATTAAATTCATCGTTCTTTGGAGGGGTATCAAAAACAACGTTACTACTGCATAATAAGAGTAGAGGAATGAATTTTTTTTTAACTTTTCAATGGAATTTATGAAAATCTATATTGTTATATGACCTGTATTTTCTTGCCGAATTTGAATCTTTTTCATAACTTATTGGCAAGTGGGTAAAGTCTCGATGTTGCTTAATGATACTAAATTTAACATTAATTGAAATAAAATTGGTGATAAACAGAAATCTATCTTATAAAATTTCGGGTGTATTTTTTTCAATATACACCATCATTTTTACTTGGAGCAATCTCATTTCTTTATAGTAGAGAACAAATTAATTCGAACATAGGGAATTGTGTTCTGTTGTAGGGAATTTTCATTCTGTGGCAGACTGCTTGCTGTTTGGTGTTTCAGGTTAGGTTGTTAGCTAATATAAAAACAGAATTAATGGTATTTGTGCTTTTGTAAATCATTGTCAATTGGTTTTTGTGGCCTTGTGAGTTTGGTGAGTTTGTAAATTTGTTATTCGTTTCTAGTTAATACCATGAAGATAACCTCACGAAAGCGGTCAAAAATTGTTGCTCTGTTTCAATACACACAAATGACTCAAAGACAGATTGCCAGTGAGTATAGTGTGGGACTAGGTACTGTAGATGAAATCGTGAAAAGGTTTAGAAAAACAGGTTCCGTCTCTCCAAAGAGAAACGGAAAATGTGGACAGAAAAAGAAAACCACGCCCACACAAGATTACTAATATGAAAAAGAAAAATTAATCCACGATTGTCAGCTCTTGACCTTAATATAAGCGACTTGAGAGCCAGTGGGAGTAATGTTATTGATATGAGAGTTCGTAAAAGATTGTTGTCAGTGGGAAGAATTGCTCGGAAACTTAAAAAGAGGCAGTTACTGACACAGGTTATGAGGAGAAAAAGACTTCAATGGGCAAAGGAACATAAAGAACAGACTATTAAGATATCGAAAAAAATACTATTAAAAATAATAATATTAAAAAATATTATTTTTTCAGACAACACTCATTACTTTGTCCAAGGGAAGAGATTAACCTGCATTCGTAAGTCAGCAGATGAGAAGACTACTACGCCAGCACACCTGCAACAAGCTCCCAAACAACCAGCCAAAAAGATGTTTTGGAGATGAAGGGTCAGGAGAACTTATGCCTGTGGATAGGATTTTATTATCCCATCCACAGGCATTATGTGGCACATAATTAACATATACCATAGAAAAATAGTCCCGCTTACGTAGAAGAACCCAGAACTTATTTTTCAACAGGACCTTACACATGTCACACGTCAAAGAAAGCAAAAGAGTCCATCAAAAACCAAAACATTCGACTGTTCTCGTGGCCAGGGAACTCCTCCAACTTGAATCGCATTGAAAATTTATGGAAAATGAAGTAACTTGGGAAAATTAATTGTGAAAAGAATGACCTTATTAGTTCAGTGATATAGGTTTGGTGTCGAGATGAAGAAATCAAAAATCAAAAATGTTCTACCTTAGTAGAATGAATGCAAAACAAGAATAATGAGATAATGTAAACTATTATATTTTAGTAAGTTTGATTATTAAAAAGTTTTTCCTTTAAATAGAATTTTCTGTTAAAAATACTGTTCGATTTGATTTGTACGCCACTGTATTTAGTTAATGAGGTATGAAATAAACCGATTTTATTTTCTTTTGCCTATGCATCAGTTATTCGTTTGTAAAGTATATACAATGTGTGAATGGGTGGGCATAAGTACGTAAATTTTTTACACCCATTTAATGGCACAGGATTTGTGTTGCATATTGATATTTCAAAAGTCAAATTCAAATCATCCTTCATGCAAGTGATCTTACATACTTTTGAAAATTTTCCATATATACGTTATACACACCCACACACACACACACACATACACACACACACACACACACACACACACACTCACACACACACACTCACACACACACACACATACACACACACACACTCACACACACACACACACATACACACACACACACACCCACCCACCCACACACACACACACACACACACACACACACACACACACACACACACACACACACACACACACAGAGTGAGAGAGAAAGAATGTGATATTAAAGTACGGAAATTGTTTCATTTTTCAAAACTGAGGGATACTAAAAGATTGAAACAAGTGCGGATCTACATAGTTACAATTTTTTTTTTTTTTATGATCTGTTTCAAATTTTTTTCCGCCATCTTGGATCCACTACATAGAATCAAGCTACAATCAAAGTACTGCCAAGCTGTAGATGGAAGACATTTTGAACATTTCTTGTTAAATGTTATGTTTTCAAAATGTACTGTATTAAGTAATTTAAAACCAAAACCGTTAACTTAATTAAATAAGTTAATACTGTGATAATTGAAGTAAATAATATCAGTTGATCTAGCCATTTAATTTGTATTAGTGATCCAAATTATTAGTTATTGTATGTTTTTATTATTGTTATTTATTATTGTGAAAGCTGTTATTATTTGTGTTTAGGACATTAATTCCAACATTAACTCTATAAGGTTTGTTATTGGATGTAATTTTGAAAGTAACACAAAATAAAACATTTTCTACGGGGCGTTTTATCTTACTTTGCAACTTTTCCGTTTTTGTAACTTTGATTACTTATAACTAAAAAAAAAAGTCACTAAGAGATTTATTGATAAACCATTTTTCCCATAAAATTTTACATTAAAATCATATTTCACGAGACCACATTCCTATTTACGAAAAAGGCTGGATTCTGCATGGAGGACAAAAATTTAAAACACAAGTTAAACAAGTAATTTTGTAACAATGTAGATCAGTACTTGTTTGTACCTGGAGTATTCCTTAGTTGTAAAATATAAAGCCGTTTCCATACTTTCAATCTGTATATATTTTTAAATTCACTCCGATTTTTAATTCACTTTGTATCTATTATTTCCTCATCGATCTATTTACACTGCATAACTGATCAGCTGATCAGCATAATGCACAAGTATCATACTGTAAGATGACAGGTCAAATTTTCCATTGTCTTGAATTTTACACGACTGCTCGAAAAGGAGTGTAATGTATTAAGGGTGTATGTATGTATGTTTTTGTTCCATCATAGCAGCTGAACGACTGAACCGGTTTAGATATATGACCCCGTGTTGGAATCTTGGAATCCTTACGTTACCAGGAGTGTCATAGGCTATATAAATATATATACGAATATATATATATATATATATATATATATATAGTTTTTTAATGAAGAATTTACAATATTTTATTTTTATGATAGTCGTGTTTTTTAACTTTTAATATTTATCTCTTGTTCAAAATACGTCTTAATGATGTAGCGGTACCTTCGAACAGATTATTTCAGAACTTAACGATTCATACCTCTCTCTAAACAAAAAATAATAAAATATTATCATTAAACAATTCTGGAATGATGTATGACATTGTTTGCTTAATTTCTCTAGACTGGTGGGACCGATTTGAATGAAATTTGCCACAATAATTTGTATATACTAATACTGTATCTATATTATTAATCGGTTGAAGAGACAGGAAGATACGAATGATACTCTTTTTAACATATTGTAATATCCATTAAGTCATTAAGTACTTTCTAATTGTTCGATCTTATTCAAACCACCATAAAGAGGTAGAAGTCAGAAAACTGTTTTCAGCTTTTCGTCGATTCTGAATTCAAAATCACACTCTTATATATATATATATATATATCAGAATATTCATTACCTTAGTATGTCACTTTGGTTATCTATTTTTGCAATTTTATTCATGGATGATGGATAATAATTCTAATTTTTTGTTTTCTTTCATAATTTCCGTTTTTCTTGGTATCTTCAGACAGGATTAGCCAATTTCTATGAAATATTTTACGGTTATTTATACAAAAGGGAAATTGATTCCATTTAATTTTGGTTATAATTGATAAAGAGCGCGGGGAGATACGGTCACCATGAATCCCGTATCTCAAAATTTTACTTTAAAAAAGCACAATAATTGTTTTATATAATTCTTTAATGTTTTTTTTTTTTTTTATATTCTTTAATTTTCTATTAAATTCTGATTGTCAAAGCTGCTATAAAAATTATGAAAATCTTTGCCGACCTGTTTTAAAATATTAACTTACTTATTGATCTGTGTGTATTCTTAAACCGTAAAGAAATTGTCTTTGGTTTTTTAATGAAGAATTTACAATATTTTTATGCACTTTCCATCCAAAAACGAAGCATATATATTTTTATAGATATATAAAAAAATAATTTGATGAAGGAGAATTATCAGTTATGGATGGAATATTTTAGAAGTTTATACTAGTACAATATTGCCTTTTAGAAGTCATTGCTGTTGGAGTTAGCCCCGACGGAAGTGTAATAGTTGATAGAGTTTTAATAATTAATGATAGTATTGCTGGAATTGCTGCAGGCATACGATTTCTTTTCGTCAGGCTGAGATCTCCTTTGGGAAATATATGTAAACAGATGGGCCGAGAATTGAGAACTACCTTTTATATTCCTATATCTTGTGATATTAAACATTAATATGTAAACTGTTATAAAAAATTACTCCACACATGACTTTCTGCTAATGTAATTATTGTAATATTATTATTATTATTATATACTACCCAAAACTATTTTGAGGTTTTAACTGTAATATGGAAGAAAACTTTCCCTTAAAATTCAGAAAAATTATCTTTTTACGAAAATCGCCATTATTTTTATTTTTTTGTAATTCTTGTCCTAAAATATTTTAATAAACAAATTTCAGTATAGCACATTACAAATAACTATTTCCAAAAAGAAGACGTGCTTTTGTGCACTTTAACGTTTCAAAAATGGATTGTAAAATTAAAAATACATCTAATTAAAATCAATCTTAAACTTCGACCTTTATGTCAAACCAAACGTTGCAAAAACAAGTCACAGTAATAAAGTATAAATAATATATTTAATTTTATATATATATATATATATATATATATATACATTTATATTTATATAATATTATGTTCACCTAGATATGCAAAAAACTACATTTCATACTTGTATATTAGTAGAAATTAGCAATAAATAAAAAGTTAGTTAAATGAATTTAGTTTGTTTTATAATATTATTATCGTCAAAAAAGGAAATATTAAATTTTCTTTAAAAAAAACCGATATAAAAAAAATCTGAAGATATCAAGCAATAAGATAATTTTCGAAAAAACAAAAAACACAATTACCTTATTGTGATGCCCTTTCCCTTAATGATATTACTTAAATATAAAATCAAAATAACATACTAATGTGATGAAAGCTTATAACTAGTAAAAGAATGTGACTTTGAGTCTGGAAACGCAGGAAAAAAACAAAAAGAAACTTTTTCCTTAACCCCTTTATGATGAGGATTGAATAAGAACAAACCCCACCAAAAAGTACTTTATATATTTAATGACCATTAAATTAAGTGAAAAAGATTTACCTGCAGTATTTAAAAAAAGCAAGCATTTGAAATAGTGGACTCATAACGAACATACCTCCATTGTTCGACTGACAAAAAAGTCTGACATTAAATTTGTAATACTTTCCCTTGGCATTGGTTATTTATTCTTATATAGTGAAAAAAATAATAAATAAAAAATGTTGTTACCTATGATTTATTTTTTGGGTAGAGGTAACTTATGATGAATTTTTATGATAATATTATCATTATATGATTACATAAACCCAAAAAAGTTTAAAAATTCAGTATTTTTTTAATTTTTTCGGCTCTCCTACCTGCAGAATCAGCTTCCAAGAAAATTTTATACGTTTAATAAGTTAAATGCAAAAATTTGTTAAAAAATCCACTGAAAAATTTGCAATCAATAAAATGTTACCTAAGATTTCTTCTTTTTGGGCTGAATTAAGATGAAATTTTAATAAAATTTATTAATATTAAATATAAGCGTTCATGCGCGTACTGAGCTTAATATAAAGTGGAATTATGTTTACAAAATTTTGAGAAAATTGGCCCCAAAATTTTACCAACAAATTGCCCCATACACCCGAGTCCCTGCAAAATATTTTGTCAAAATCCGATTATCGAGTCAAGATTTGTTAAGATTCAAATACACTGAAGAAAAAAAAATAGATTAGCCGTAGGATGTTGAAATTTTGGATTTAGGTTGAATTTAGGACTGTTGTAACAACTAGCCCTGTACCATCCCTTTTGATTGCAACCGACTGAACCAAAAGTGTCCAAAAAATACCAAAATACGCGATTGGGTATGTATGTACGTACGTACGAACATTACTCCTTTTTTGTTTTTTTGAGGTCCCTGGGATGTGAAACGTCGACACATGAAAAAAACCCAAACCCCATTTTTTGACTGATTAGCATATTTTTCTTCTTGCAGCATAGTTCTGGATCTATGATGTCAGGAAAGTAAAAACATTGGTTAAGTGCTATTAAAAACGTTACAGTTATAGAAACATAATACGGAGGTAAAGTTTAAAAAAAATGTGTTAAACCATAATTTGTTAGAAACATATTATTATATGATATTTTTATATAAAAAAAAAATTAACATAAATAATACGTAATAAAACAAAAATATGTAAATAAAAAAAATTAACTTATTTATAAATAAAATCAAAATATTTTATCTAAATCTATTTAAATTAAATGCCTATAAATAAATAATTCTTAAAATAAACAGTCCATTTGTTTTCTTTTAATAAGTTTGAGTAATAGTAATTTTGAAAGTTTTAATCGGTTCAAAAATGTAACAAATAATTTGAAGAAAAACAAAATATTTTTAGCTAAACCTGAATTAAAACTAAACTATAAGAAAATATTTTTTTTTTTTGTAACAAACCCATAAAAATAATTCTTATAATTTTAAGAACACAGCGAGTTTAATAAATTTCATAAATTTGTTATTTATTTTTTTTTTGTAAAAAGATATAAAAAGATTTTTTTTAATTAAAATTATTTTGTAAAACATTGTAAGAATCTAATATTAATTGGTTAATAATTAATGTTTAAATTTAAGTTTTCTAGCATGCTGTTATCACGAATAAAGTATTTTCATTCATTTTTTTTGTTAATGCTCATTTTTGAATTTCATTACTACACAATTATTTTATTGTCAAATGCAGTGAGGCAGATGATTATATTTTGTCATTGTACAAAGTAAAAAAAGGATTGTGATCGCGAAAAATTTCGGTTTTCAGATTTCAACCGAAATATCCATTTGGACTTGTTTCGACATGACGTCTGTACTTACATATGTATCTCGCATAACACAAAAACGATTAGCCGTAGGATGTTAAATTTTTTGATTAAGGACTGATGTAACATTTAGTTGTGCACCTCCCCTTTTGATTGCAATCCACTGAATCAAAACTGTCTAAAAAAGCCCAAAATCCAAAAAATATAGACTTTAGACTTTTTCTTAACTGTGTTTTTCTTAATATGTGGTACTTATTTTCATTGGTTCCAGAGATATAGCCGAATAAAATTTTAATTAACGAAATATTTTGATCTTAAAAGGAGAAGACGTTTTTTTTTAATTTAAATATATTGATTTTTTTTTCTTTTACCTGTTTAGCCTCCGGGAATTACCGTTCAGGTATTATTTCAGAGCATGAATAAGGATGATATGTATCAGTGTAAATGAAGTGTAGTCTTGTACACACTCTCAGTGTGACCATTCCTGAAATGTGTGGTTAATTGAAACCCAACCACCAAAGAACACCGATATCCACGATCTTGTATTCAAATCTAAATAAAAATAACTGTCTCTACTAGGACTTGAACGCTGGAACTCTCGACTTCCAAATCTGATGATTTGCGAAAATGCGTTCACCACTAGGCCAACCCGGTGGTTTATATATACTGATTTGTTAATAATTATTAACCTTCGATTGTAAAAAAAAATTACAATAAATAATAATTCAATAATAATTCAATAATAACAATAAAAAAAAAAATTGAAAAAATATCAAAAATTATTTATTTTATGTACTTTTCATTTAAAAAAAAAAAATGTATATATGTAATTTAATAGGCGTACAAGGAATTCATGTGGTATCCGCATTTTGTAAAATTTATTTCTTTTATAATCATTTATTTTAATTAGACATATTAATTTACAAACATGAAAACTTGCTGATGTTCACTATTTTGTTATTTGTAATGTTTTGCTGTGAGCCGCATCCGTTGATAAAGAAATAGTTTTCCACCTTTTGCTCACTGAGAATGTATTTATAAAGGAAAAAGGGTCTTTACTTCAAAAAAATAACAAGCATTATTCTTTTATTTCTACATTTAGAATATATTTAAGAAAAATATTTTAAACGTCGATCGCCCCCTAGGGACACCTTCCGGTCACACGGATTCGGATACTAGAGTGCCTGGATGATCATGCAGGGGCTGTACATACCATATGGCTTAGATCCGGCCCCTGCATGGTAGGAGGGGAGGTTTTTTAGCGGGTGAGAGCCCCGCACTGCCAACAGTGCGGGCCTGACGGCGGCTGGCAGAGCTTTTTCCTCCCCTACGAAAAGAAAAAAGAAAAAAAAAGCTTTTAATCAAATTTGTTCAGAATTTCGTAGGTTGGTTTCTTTATCTCTATATTGTAAAGAGAATCTTTCGGCAATTTAGGCACTATGGGATGTATTTTGTAAAAAGGTTAAGGGTACAAGATTTAAAACGAATAAAATTTGAAAATATATTCCGTTTTTTTGGGATTTGACCTGCGATTCCCGCTTAACAAGTAAGATGCTTAATATCCTTAACATCGACTAGTTGTGCTTGTGTATATATATATATATATATATATATATATACATACGTTGAAACATAAAGGGTGGTCTGTTATGATTCATTTGGTGGAATTAGGGTGAATATTTCATAAACAAAGACATATTGCTTCTATTACTACTGTGACAAATGCATACACACACATACACATAATTGAAAATGGTATACAGAATTTGTAAAGGGAGAACTAGATCAAAGTCTAGGGAATGGTTTATATAACGTTAAATACATTAACAAAGAGATCTATTATTACATGCTCTTTAAAATTATTTACACTTTAGAAACAGATGTTCCTTGTTAATATGAATATTTTGATGAATTATATTTATACAATACTTTACGTGTATCATTTTTTAAACGTGATTAAATATAAATAAGGAAATAAATTTTTACTTATATTACTTATATTACTAATGTTAAAAAAAATTTAGATATTTTATTATCTAAAATATATTTACAGTTGTGTTATTATTTGACAGTGATATTGGTTAATAAGTATTAATATTATTTTTATTTACCCGGAATAACTATAGCGGCAATAGCTGCTGTGACAACTTAAGCTATAAAGTAAAATGTTCACCATATTTTTTGGTTATGAGATCTTCATACAAAATTTTTAAACTTAATGCTCCCCGTTAACTGAAAAACACAAAAAAACCAATGAAAAATTCTGGAAGGAAGTAAGGATCTATGTGTACGAGTATATAAGTTGGCCTGTGTTTTTTGGTGGATATCTTCTAACAATTTCAACATTAAAACCAAAGATTTGATTCAATTTTTATTTTCTAATAAAATTTTCAAAAAAATTATCTTTTTTTGGTTGGGAATAAGCAGTTTTAGAACTACGCAAAGTACTTAAGAGGCCTTCTTTTGTTCCCATTTTTTTTCATTCTTCTTCCGTAGGCCAGTTTTCTCTTTTTGGACCAGGTTGTTCCGGTTTTCTTGTTTAGTCTATTCTCTAGGTCAACTTGCCATTTTTTAATTTTTTGTGCGAATTATTTGGTAGTATTGAGTATCAGTTTTTGTTGCGCCATTCTTGTATCACTTTCTCGATGACACAGTAAACAATAATGGTGAAAGTTCATTCCTTTGTCTTACTCTGGTGTTGATTGGGAAATATTCCGAAAGTAACCTCATGAATTTTACTTTGAATTTTGTCTGTTAACATCTGTTTTATTATTACAAAAATTTTGACAACTAGACTTTGTTCTTTTAGTATTTGGAACAATGATTCCCAGTCAATTGACTCGAGGGCTTTTTTGAAGTTAACAAACGATATAATAATAATTATTTTTGCAAATAATAATATTATTATTAGTGTTACTATAATAATTTTCTTTTATAAACACAAAAATAAGTTTAAAAAAGGGTTGATGATGATGAAATTTATAAGACGAATAGATAGTTTTTAATTTCTAGTCGTACATTCATAATACGTATACATGTCTTTTATATTTTCGTGATTAGTAAATATTAATATCCATCAGTACCATATTTTAATATTGTAAATGAATAACTTATTTTTATTCAGATAGGATATTAGATATGTGTTTATTAACCTATAAATGCTGATGCTGAATAAACACAATATACAATATATATGGGTGTGTGTATATATATATATACACACACACTCACACGTTTTGGTTAAGATTTGCCACGTTTTGATGTTTTGTTATTAATAAGTTTCGAAATGCTTATATTTTTATTTAATTTCGGTGAAATTTATTCAATCATATTACTCAGAATTAAATTTTCTACTCGTTCTATTTAACAATTTTATATTTTTTATCCAATTACAACGTTTTTTACGCCAGACATAAAATAGTATGTTTTTCGACTCTACTCTTTTGACTTTACCTCACATTTCTCAAAAACTACTAAAAATACGGTCTTAGGCCTTATTTTTTTCAGTGTTTCATATCAGATTTAAAACAATTAAATACACGTAATTCGATTTGCTTTCAAAGAATTAATCTAGCTTAATTTTACCGAAGGCACAGAAATCAGAGCGAAATCTTTCCCCACTCGAAACTCGTTGACGAAGCGTTTCCGAACCTATATTTATACGAACGTTTTTCTTTATTTTCACCAGGAGAATATGGCCTAAATATTTTTTTCAGTCTTTGTGAATCACTTTGTATTAACAAATCTAAATTTAAAAATATTGTTCAAATTGACAATATTAATTAAAAGTAAAATAAAGTGAAGGCCTATCAATTTGTCCCTTTAGGTGTAATTAAATTTATTCATTTTATTTAGCCTAAGGTACATTTTATGAATATGCTATACAATAAATATATTTTAATTAAATTACAATTTATTCATCAACCACTGTATTAATAGCAGCTTATTCATTTTATATACTGATGATACTAACTGAATCAATGATAATTTAATTAATGTTGCTGTAGATTCATTTATGCAAATTCGATGGGACTAAATTACAGTCTGGTTAGAATCCAACTGTCAACGGATTAATAACTTTAACGATTTTTAATTGCCTGTCTTTTTTTCAGTTGAAACTTAATTTATTTATCGAATGTCGAGTTAACGTAATGATTTTTACTAAACTTGAGACTTAAGATTTACTAAATGCTTATAATTAAATGTTTTACAAAACTTCTTTAGAAATCCATAAGAAAAAGATAAAATATTTTCTACTCTCTATCATAAAATTATATTATGTCATGTATATCATAGCGTTAGATTGGACATTCTGACCCCCCCCCCCCCCCGGCCAATAATAAAGAGAAACCCATCTTGTGACGATTCTGGCCATGCCACTATTCCCTTCATCACTGACTGATGGATTTTACCCGAGATCGTCTTGTTGACCCTCAAACGTTGATTATTTATCACAGACATCAGCTAGACCTTTTGACAGGATTCTACCGGTGATGCAAATACCTCGGTAGATATTTCTATCGGTGATTAATTCGCAGATTTTGAATTCTCTTTTAGGCTTCTTCGAATATCACTTTCTTTGTATACCGTTGACCTCATAACTATTACCTGTGTACGCAAAAGCGCGAACCCCGCGCCTAACTGTTTAAGTACTGAAATCTGCAATAAACCTTGCTAAAACTTTAAGAACTGTAATTAAATTTTGATTTACTTAATCTAGGATCGTAATATAACCCAAAATATGATCTCAAGTTATACCACACGATTCTGTTTAACAAAAAAACGACAAAGTTTGTACTATATAGACCTAAGGTCCGCTTTTTACACGACTGCCCAAAAAGGATTGTAAAGTGTGAATAAGGAGTGCAAAAGGAGCGTAAGGTGTATGTTCCACCGTACTAGCTCAACGGTTATACAGATATAGATGTATGATCCCGCGTTGCAATCCTTACGTTACTGTGATACTCACGTAACATTTTAAGCCTTTTATTTTGAACAAAATGACATTTTATTTTTTTAAATCGGTTAACAAATATTTGTTAACCGAGTTATGGGAGAAAATTGATGTAATTTTGTGTCGTAATTATTAGGTCTATTATTGTGAAAAAATTATTTTTTAATTTGATACTAATTTACAATACTAGAATTAACAATAAATAAAAACAATTAATATTTTATCGAATTGAACGTAAAGTAGAGGACATGAAATCAAACACATAATTACATCAATTTTTTTGCCATAACTCGGCTACATGTTACCCGATTTTCAAAAATGAAGTGTCATTTTGTCCAAAATAAAAGGCTTAATATTTTATTAAATAACATAAATTTTAATAAACCTAATATTTATGGAGATATAACGGATTGAAAAACAAATATGACTGCCATTTTATAATTTGTGAAGGTATTTAAGTCCTGATTTTTTGCTATTTTAAAACTTTTTGCCAAGACGCTTACTAAATATTAATGTGATTCGTCTATCCGAGCTTGAGATATAAATTTTTATGTAAAAATAAAAAAATGGCGAACAAGGGAACGAAGGAGAAATTGTCATTTTTCCTAAGGATCTTTCGTTTAGTTTTACAAGTAGAATCCGAAAACGTGTAGCCAGCCCACCATTTCAGAAACACCTGTATATGTATTTATATATATATATATATATATATATGTTTAAATAAATTTAAAAAAAATTTAAACAAAAATAAAATATACTCAAAATTGTCGTCACCAGCATGCTCTTTAATAATCCTATATTAAAGAGCAATGTTTTTTCGCAGTCATGTTTTTTAATTTTTAATATTTATCTCTTACAACTAAACAATTTTATTTTTAACGACTAATGATATTTTCCAGAAATGATCAGTTGTTGTTATTAACTCCAAGCTTATTTATACTAATGTATTTTATTTTCACATTGTAATTTAAAATTTAAATGATATATTGTTCGTTTAATAAAAATTAACTACGGTCAATAGGATAATAGCCATCAGTATATTATAGACCGGTTAAATAAGATTATTTTATTATTAAGTTATATTCGTTTTTATGTGCGTTATTATATGCATAGATCACTCACGTAGCATGAATTTAGTTTAACAAATCAAATTTAAGAATCGCGGGTTTAAATTATATTCTGCTGTAAGTTTTTTAAACATTTCACCTTGCAATTTCACGGGAGAAATCATTACAGTAAGTTAATGCAATCCTTACGTTACTGTGATGCTCACGGTAACATTTTAAGCCTTTTATTTTGAACAAAATGACATTTTATTTTTTTAAATCGGTTAACAAATAGTCGAGTTATGGGAGAAAATTGATGTAAATTTGTGTCGTAATTATTAGGTCTATTAGTGTGAAAAAATTATGTTTTAATTTGATACTAATTTACAATACTAGAATTAACAATGTATCTGTCCGCCATTAAAAAAAAAAAAAGATTATTTGTAAAAACTTATTGCGATTGGCAATAACATTCAAAACTACTATATCTCCACCAGACGTTTTGGTTATTAGATTATATTTTTAGTAAGAATGTTTTGTGAAAAGAAAATTCAATTATTATCTGTGATGATTTGATTTTATTAAAAATTGATAAAATTAGGTTTTTAAAATATAAAAAATTAAATTAGTTATAATGATTTAACTTTTTTTTAAGAAATAAAATTTTAGTTTTATGAAAGGATATTGGAAAAGCTGAAAAAATGTAAAATCCCTTTTTTTTATTAAAAATCCTAAAAAAAACATAAAAAACTTCTTTTAGGAAACTATTTTTAAGTTTCTGTTTTTATTCATGTATAGTAAACAGTTTGTAGATAGTTTCGTGTATTGTCGCTAGATTAGGTAGATGTGGCCGTATTATAATTACTGCGCACCCTTTTCTTTACTATTCATTTGTACATCCTGTATTTTTGTATGGCAAAGGTGATTATTTAAGTAACACCGATATATATTATATTTACAAATTTATAAAAATTTGACGTCAGTATAAATTGGTGTCATATACGTCAGTATAAATGTGTAATATATATACTTTTTTTACCTTCCGGGACCACCGTTAGATATTGTTTCCAAGGATGGGATGAAATGACAATTTTGTAGCATGTGAAAATGCCTAACCGGGATTTGATCCCGGGACCTCCGGATGAAAGGCCGGACGCGCCACGGAGGCCGGCTATAACGTGTAATATACGGGAGAAGTAGAATAGTTAAAGAAATCAAAAATTTATTCTGTGTTTATTACAAGCCTTATCGTAGGGGATACTGGGATACTATTCTTACAGAAAACGTATCTGAATTCTTTTATAAATTGGAGAGAGTTTTGCCAAAAAATAGTTAATTACTTTTCATTACTGTTTTTATATATATATATATATATATATATATATATATATATATATATATATATATATATAAACAGTATATTAAAAAGGTATATATATATTAAAAAGGTGTGTATATTTTAAATATAAAATAAAATTGAATAATATATTTTATTAATAAGGTTTTCCCCGTTTTATTATGAAATAAATTGGAAACTTATTACTGTAATATGTCAGGTTCTCATGTGAATGTAATGTACACGTCAAAGCTAAAATGTAGATAAATTTTAAAAATTACAAACATACAAGACGATTATTAATTTAATTTAGTTAGTAATTGAATATCCTTTAGGGTAAAAATAACTCTAGGGTAAGATGGTTTTGAATGACTATGAACCTTAACGCTTGAGATTGCTTTTGTGAATCCACTAAGCTCTAACTGGGGAAGAAGGAATTCAATTAATCACGAGGTCCATCAAAACTTAAAATTTTAAAACTTTAGTAAATATTCGATCTTCTTTTCTGATAAAATTTAAAACTTAATGTCCATTTATAGAAAAATTTGAGTTTAATTAATTTAATATAGATATTAAAATTAATGCAGTCTCGAGATATTTATTAAAATACAAAAATGTATCCTTCCAGAATATTTTAAGATGTTTTAAAAATATTTTCACTTTTCATTCCGGCAGATACATACTTATAAACTAGTCAAATTAAAAAAAAAAATACATAAATATTTTTAAAACTCTTACTGCACATCATTTATCTGAATTGTATTAAGCAATTCAATTGAATTTTAAAGAATTCAATTACCGAACAAATTACTTACATTATTAAATAAATTATTTAAACAAATAATTTACATTGATCATGAAACGTTAAGAAAACCCACACCCAAAATTTCGACCGATCTCTATACATTTTCTTGTAACTACTGCACCAAATATATTTACGAGAGGTTATCTCTAAAGTAAAGACCGTTTCATTGTAAAAAAAACTTTATTCTGAAAAATTTTACAAATATATTCTATTTCTCTTAAACTACGTACCTTATACTACTTCTGTATATAATCGCCACATGAATTAAGCTTCTATGTATCCTCGTCGTATTCTTCTGCCGCCAGTCCATTTAGCCACTGTTTAGCAGCATTTTGCTTAAGTTCATCGTCACTCGCAAATTCCTTACCACTCAGAAATTCTTTCAATTTCCCAAATAAATGGTAATCATAAGGATCTAAGTTCGGACTATATGCTGAGGGATCATAAATTTCCCATCCAAATGTTCTCAGTAAATCACGTGTCGGACCCGCAATATGTGGACATGCATTATCGTGCAGCAGGACGACGTCGTCGGTAAGCCACTGTGACCATCAGTTTGCGTCCAAATGCCTTTGGCTTGAACTTTGTTGGTCTGGTTGAGGTCTGATTGAGGATGACGCCATTCACTTGACTGCCGTTTTCTCTCTGGCGTGTAATACGAAATTCATGTTTCATCGCCAGTAACGACTGAATTAAGGAACTAATCGCCTTTTTCAGTGTAGCGCATCAAAAATTCCAAAGCAGATTCCACTCGGATTTTTTGTGACGTTCCATTAAGACGTGCACAAAGCTTTCTGAAGCCTAAATGGTCATGAACAACGCGACCGATAACAGCTCTTGAAACTTCAGGAAAAAGAAGGGTCAGGTCGGAAATTATTGAGCGACGATCTTTTCTGATTTCATCATCGACGCGTTTCAACAAGTCCTCGGTAATTATTGAGGGCCTGCCCAAACGTTCTTCATCATGCACATTAATTACGTTATTTCTAAACCTTTCACACCATTTTCGGGCATTTCTTTTATTCATTACATTATCACCGTACACAGCAACCCCCTGACTATGAATTTCCTCCGGTTTAACATTTTAATGTTTAAAAACGTATGACTCCACGTATTTCACAGTCGGCGGCAGCATCGATTTTCCTATTCATTTTATAATTAATAACTCACACGTAATTAGATACAACGCGACAACTTACAGACAACAATGCAGTGTGTACATTTCTAGCGTGGTCATGAAAGACAGATTCGCCAACCTTAAGGCAAGAAATTTCCCAGCGGTCCTTACTTTAGAGATATCCCTCGTAAATTATTGACGGTAAAATTAGAGGGGGTTAATCAAATATAATAAAGGGTCTATTTCATTTACTTTTTAAATAACCTAACTATTTTTAAAAAGCTAGGTTAATTAAACAACGATATTTTTAGATCAAACAGCATTCCACTATCTTTTTCTTTTTCCTTCTTGTCTTCCTCTTTTTTGTTATTACGCCGTCTTCTCTTCTCTTCTCTTTCTTCTTCTTTTTCCTCTTCATCTTCTGTTTCTTAATACTCTCCTCCTTTTCTCCTTCTTCCTCTTCCTCCTCTGTTTTTTCTCTCCTTCACTTTCTTTTGCTATCCACCTCCTTCTTTTCCTTTTCTCCTTTTCTCCTCTTCTTCTTCTTCTTATTACCCTACTTCCGGTAGATCTAAAAAGTCGTCATTATATTTTGATTTATATTTTTTTTTGTTAACTACGATTTAAAACTACGGTTAAAAATAGTTGAATTTTTACAAGTTTATCATGTATTGTTTTCCATCAATTGGCTTAGAAATTGATGGGACATGACAAATTAATTTCAATACATTAATATTCACTTCAGTTGTAAAGCAGCAGTGTGTTGTAGTGCCGAAAGGAATTGATACATTTCGCTGTATCTACTGAATTTAGTAGTTTGAATTTAACTAGTGATAAATTTATGATAATTAATGTAAATAATTTGTTTAATTGAATTATTTAACAATTCAATTGAATTGCTAAATACAATTCAGATATATGATGTTAAGTTTGATTATTCATCATAATGCGGTAACACTTTTAAACATAGTTATCTATATTTTAATTCTTTTATTAGATTTTAAAATAAAGTTCTTTTGAAGTTTTATCATACAAAACATTTGACATTGATTAAATTATCAGTAAAATTCTTATTATTTGTTCTCTAATTAACATATTTTATCTCCTTACAAAAGTTATGCAGTAAAATAATTCATAACTATGAAATTTCCTACATTTATTAAAAGGATTAATTGGTATAATCACATGTATAAAAATATATACGTACATCTACGATTTAAACAAATAAATGTATTAAAGCAGAGAACTAAAATCCTTCCATACTAAGTAGGATGCGAAACTGGTTCACTTAAATCTATCTACAGTTTGCTTACGTATTGTTGTCTCATCTGAAATATAATATCACCTATTGGTTCCCCCTCAAAAAGTCTGAAAAAGTTTTCATTTCACAAATATTGAAGACAAATGACTGTTTAGCTCTCATAAATAACAATACTCAGAGTAATACGCAGAGTTGTCAAGGCATCTGTGCGCTGTCTGGCGTGTAAGCGTAAATGTTGCTATAAATGTGTGCCGACCAAATTTTAAATGTGGATTTAATGTCTCAGGCCGATCACTCCTGAGACGTGCGGTTAATTGAAACCCAACCACCAAAGAACACCGGTATCCACAGTCTAGCATTGTTCAAATCTACATAAAAGCAACTGCCTTTACAAGGGCTCGAATCTTAGAACTCTCAATTTCGAAAATCAGCTGATTTTGCGATGGTAAGTTTAACCACTAGACTAACCCTGATATGAATCATATAAATTGATATTTAATAAATTAAATATTGCTCTTTTTGTTCTGGTTTGGTTCCATCATGATTTTTTATCATACTATCAAATACCCCGTTTGAAGTTTGAAAATCGGAAGATTGGATGTGAAGATATAACATTTCCGAATAACCGTTATCTGTTAGATCGAGAGTGTACCCGATGTATGCAAAGGTTCGCCTTCACCCTACTAACAAGTACCCGTTTGAATTTTTAAAATCGGACGATTGTTTGCAGATGTATAATAAGAGCACCGCACCCCATTGTACCTCCCAAAACAGCGCCCCCAGGAGCACCGCGTTTGTAACCAATTAATGGTGATGACTGGGCTAGCCTCACACGAGGTGTTTGCATCACCTCACCACAACACCTCAGGTGTTTGCATCACTCTATTCTCACACAAAGTCTACCATGGGAAGCCCATTATTATTAAATTGAGATCTTTATTAAACAGAATTTTTTTAAATTTATTTAATATTAGTTTATTTTATTTAACGTAAATTTAATTCTATTATTTTTTTTTATATTATTCATTCACTTGATTCGAATCGTTCAGTTTAAACCCAGCTCACACAGTTATAAGAGGCTCAAAATTCGCAGTTCATTAATTCAATTCATTAAAGTTTGTGTTTCAGTCGACAAATCTCCACTACTATATATATATATACACTCATATATTTACAGCCTATGACACTTCCGATAATATAAGGATTCCAACCTGGGGTGATACATCTAAATCGGTTCAGCCATTGAGCTGCTATGGTGAAACATACATACATTAAAACTCCCTAAATACATTATACTCTTTTTTGTGCAGTCTTAAATAAAATAAAGGGATTATTAGTTAATATCTAGCAATACTGATCATGCTTACATGCTCGAACATACTGCCCGTCAAAACATTATACGATTTTCTTTTTTTTTAATGTTTATAAACAAAAAATAACAACAGTAATAATAATTATAAATTAAATTAATAGATTCTACCAACGTAATTCATCGTTCAATATCGTAGCAGATTTTAAAACAACTATTTTTGATACAAATAATTCGATACTGAGTATACCATCGATTATCCATTTAGAATGATGTATATGACTATATTTTGGCCTTGTAGTTACAAATAAACATACATATATAGAAATTTATAAGACTGTGACACTCCCCGTAACGTAAGGATTCCAATGCGGGGTCATAATCTAAATCGGTTCGGCCGTTGAGCTGCTACGGTAGAATAACGCACACATACATACATTTACCCTAAAAACATTACACTCCTTTTTGGGCAGTCAAAAAAAAAGACTACTTCCTTATTCTTAAAAAAATTTACTATATCCACCTGTATAAAACCAGACAAAAGAATTGTTTCATATAATCCGTCACAATACTTCGGCTTACAAGAAAGAACCTAATTATGCTTTAGTTGTTATTTTCAATAAATTACCGATACTTTTAAAACATTTTACGGAATTTATTTATAATAAATCTGAACGGTTTTTACAAGAACAATACTTAACTAAAAAAAAAAATAAAAAAAATAACAAACTTAGAAAAAATCCAAGAAGTTTTACGTCTCATTCTAGGTGTACATAAATGTGTGTTAAAATAATTTCCATTAGCGCCTTTTGGATTATAATTTATTTCGCATAGATGCTAAATATTTTTTTTTTATATATTTACATCTTAATATATTTACCTTAATATTACTTCATGTATTTATATTTCAAACTAGCCGGTCAGGGCGGGCGAAGCGAGCCATTCCCGTCTAGCATCCCCGCTGTGTTCGTTATCGTCATGGTTATGAAAATAATACTGATAAATTACAATGAACGTAAACAAACTTTACAAATACCTGTAAAAGAGACTAAATTACAAAAGACAGAATGTAGTAATTATAGTAACTAAAGTACACAGACTTTTGAAGAGGAAAAATTCACACCTTCACCACCCAAGAGAACTAGATCCTTGATATGTGGCTTAAAACCTTTCCTTGAGTAACACAAATGCATCCTGAAAATTTTAAAGCAATGATCGGTTGGTTCTTGCGCGACAGAATCCGCTGCAAACTTTGGCATATATATATGCAATACATATATGCATACATATATATATATATATATATGCAAAACCTTGGTGGGCTTTGGACGTGATTGAATCACACCGAAATATAAATCGTTTCTACGATTTTATCTTTAACGTTTGTGAAGGTATTTAAAGATTACCATACTTCAGTAATAACATAATATTTTTTATTACTAGATTATTTTAAGCGTTGCGTAGGAATCAAGGTAGTATAATCATGTAAATGTTTTGCCAGTTTAACTGATCGGTGTCAATCTTTGTGGTAGAATGATAATGAAGCTGCCTTTTATCCAAACAATTCTTGGTTAGAAACCCGCACAGGCATGGCATATTTCAAACGCTACAAAAAAATTAATTTCGTTATCTTAAAGTATATGCTAGTCAGAATAAAAAGGAACATAAAAAAATTAATTGTTATTAGGTTTTCTCTTCTTTAAGTCAGTAAGAGAAATCAACACATATAATAATTTTCCAAGAAACAAATTGAAACTATTTTAACTGCATCAAAACAAAATTGATCGGTGACTTAGATAAGACTATATTATGCATTAAGACATTAAAAATATCATGGTGTAGTTCAGGAAAAATGTAAATGAGGTAGAGACGTTGTAGACAGGCAGATACAGGAAGAATCGATTGTAGTGCTTTTGATATTAATGAAGTTTATTTTTTAAAAAATAAAGATTAAGCTAAAAAAATGTAAATATTATTTTTTAATGTTATTACTTAACAAAAAAACCCTAAAACGGAAAGCAAACTTTAATTTTGTCTACAAAATTCACCGGTTGCAGTCGAATGGAAATAAGTGAAACACAATAACTTTGTAGATATTATGGCACTGCTTTTTGCTTACTCATGTATAAATCTATTTCCTTATTTTGTTGGTATTTCTTCAAACCTCCGGTTTCGTATTTCCTGCTTCATTTATTAGTAATATCCCTGCTAGCTTCTATTTTACTCTATGTATTTTAAATTTAACAGTTTTGAATAATTACATTTTAAAATAATTTCGTAGGATTATTTATTCTCATTTTACACTATCGCCTTTTTTAACTTTCCATTTATAAATAAATTATTATATTTTTAATAATATAAGGTTGTATATACTGCCGATAGAAAATGTTTTAAAATAATTAAGTCAAAATATATTATAAAATATTTGAACAAATATAATTTATATTTGTTTTATTTTTACGTTAATAAATTTTTACGCACAATAAATTATTCATGAGAGGAGTGTCTTTACTTGAAATTTTTAATAAAATAAAAACAACCAAGTTAACTAAATATTTTTAAAATACCGTAAAGTATTAGCCGGTGAAAATATCGGTAAGAAAAAGGATTCTGGAATCTTAAAGCTATATTTAACATCTTTTAATTTTAGCTTCAGTTAAATCACAAATAAAATGAAAGAGCAATTCTAGCAGTACTTTCCTACAAGTAGACACATATATAAAATCAATTATAAAACCTCAAAGAAAAAATCAGATTGGAGTGAGATCTGGTGACCTTGGAGGTCACCAAAAACAAGCTCTTGTCATCAGGTTCAAGCCGGCCGATCCCGCGGTTGGGGGAAAGATCATTCAACCAATCTATTATGCATTTCTGCTGGTGAGGAAACTCAGAATCATCATGTTGCCAAATAAAATTCTGTGGTCCATCTTGCATTTGAAGGACCAACCGTGTACACATGTCCAAATAATTAACTCTTGTTATGTTTGTTTCAACGAAAAAGAACGTCCGGTAAACTTGCTGTCGGGATATGGCAGAAAAAACATTTATGGTACTTTTCCCGTTGCAAGAGTTGATGAGAATTTTCTGATCCTTAGATGGGACACTGATTGTTAACGTCTCCATTAAGATGAAATGTTGACTCATCACTAAACATAATGCCATCAGAAAATCATCATCTTCATATCGCAACATTCGATTGCAAATTTGACTCGTACAGAGTAGTCGATTGGTTTCAAATCCTGTAATAACAGCTGTAAACGAGTATGGATGCGTGCGTAAGCGTTTCCTTAAAACAATACTCACTGCCATGATCGCTATTATTTCTAGTTATTGTTATATATTGCTAGTTCGCAGCGGTCTTCCTAACAAGCTTTTTAGGATTGTGCAGGAAAGACTCTCTTTCCTGACAACAATCCTTTGGCAGTACATGATAGTTATTCTATTACACAGACAACCGATTATGCCACTGACGAATGTTACCATCACTCGAAAATCGTGATTAAACTTTCTAAGAAACGCACATTAAACTACAGATTCACATTTAGTAAACTGCAAAATATAGAAGGCTTTCTGTTCAGGAATCGTCATATTTTCTATTGGTGCTGTCATATGGAATCAATCTACGGCCATGTCCGCAACTAAAACTATCCTTTTTGTTCTTTGATTATATCCTTAAATTAACACTACTTCTAATGAAACTATAACGTATTAAAACCCCAATGTTCTTTTTTTTGTATATCCGGTATTTGAAATGAATTTAAAACTCAGTATAATCATACTTAAGGACTTCAAAGAGAAAATTTAACCCAGGTTTATAAAGTTTATATTCTTTTAAATAAAAATAAAAATTTACTTTTTAACTGATTTTAAAAAAGGGGGTTTATCATGTGATACCATATGTATTTTATTTATCTTAGTATAAATTTATTTATACTTTTTTATTTTTCATCAAATGGACTTATTGTAATGATTTTATATCATGTTCAGAAAATAATTGTGATTGTGGCATTAAGGTCTTAGTTTTATATAACTGAAAGATATGTTAAAAGAATGTAAATACCATTTAAATATATATTTTATCATTGATTAGTTTTTCATAATCTAATAAGTAGCATGATGTCCTTTGATGTTTAAAGTATTTTCATTTAAGAAAATTATCAGGAAAATTACAGATAAGTTTTTATATTCTTATTTATAAATAAATATTTATATTCTTTCATTCTAGAAATTCTTAGCTCACTTAGTGATCACTTATTTAGCGTTTATCATCATTTCTTTTCGTATTTCAATAAACGTTTTCGCAATGTATTTCACATTACACTTACTGGTTTGCTATGTTTGTTTAGCAGGTGGACAGTCAACGCTCTTTATTTTTTATTTAAGTAAATTAATTCATTTTTGTTGATTAATATTTCAAACAGATCACTTCTTTTAATAAGAAAATACAGGTTGTATATGTGGTATCTAGGTTCTATTCTCAAAGTGGAGAATAATCTATAAACAACAGTAATTACTTGGGGTTGTTTTACTAATCACTTATTTTATTAATAACCTTATACTCGGATGTTAAGTAGAAATACTTTCGTGAAAAAATAAACGAGTGGAAAATAGATACAAACATTTAGATATTATATAATAAATAATATATCAAACGCAATATACCTGTTTCTTTTTCCTGTTTAGCCTCCGGTAACTACCGTTCAGATAATACTTCAGAGGATGAATGAGGATGATATGTTTGAGTGTAAGTGAAGTGTAGTCTTGTACAGTCTCAGGTCCAACAATTCTGAGATGTGTGGTTAATTGAAAAACCCAACCACCACCAAAGAAACACCGGTATCCACGATCTAGTATTCAAATCCGTGTAAAAATAACTGGCTTTACTAGGATTTGAATGCTGGAACTCTCGACTTCCAAATCAACTGATTTGGGAAGAGGCATATACCACTAGACCAACCTGGTGGGTTAAACGTAATATACCTAACTGATAGTAAAAATAAAACAGATAAAAACAATTAAGTTCCGTAACAGCAGACACTTGAAACGTAGTAGTAATAGTAATAAATTACGTTAAAAAAACAAAATTATTTTACTCATGAGAATTAACGAACTAAAATTAGGTTAACTTTTCAACAATTAAAAATAGAAAAATTAAATTTCGGTATCACACAATCATATCTCTAGCACCCATATATCCGGAGATGGGGGTAACTAAAAGTATTAAATTAAAAGGTTAGAGTTGTCACATAATTTTAAAGAGCTTTGAAAAACAAAACTTTTGATTAAAATAACTTCGAACTGAGACAAATGTACCGAAAATAGCGTCTATTTAATGTTATTTTTCACAGGTAATTTCAAAGTAACTTGCAGTACACTTCAATTTTTGATCTCATTCCAAAAAATGATCATCTCGATGTAGAAGTATTTGTTAAGTTTTACTTTCTTAATGTTTCACTATTTAATATTAATTAACAGGTAAAAAGAGGTCATTTTTGAAACTATCTTTGGAAGACATTAAATGGCCGCCATTTAGTTAAAGTTATGAAGCCTGAAGCTTTTTTAAATTGAAATATTTGTTTCAATGCTCTAAAATTATTTGTAACAATAATAATTTTTTAATTTAAAATATTTCACTTACTATCCCTCTATTTAGCAACACGGTTGCTTGTGATGTGGTCATACACTACAAAAAAAAATAAATAAATAAAAAATATTGTTTCAAGAAAAAAAAAATTGTTTCAAAGTATAGTGCGTTCGAAGAGTAACTATACACACATAACGCATTAGTTATACAATACGTCACATCTCACATAGACTTAACTTATAACTACTTAATTGTAGTTGTTGGAGATTGTCCCCATGCATGTCCAAAGATGTTTACACTGGTTTCTTCTTGTTTTCGAAAACTTTCACAAGATGTTCATGTAGAATCTTCTTCGTAAAATCAGGAATATTGATTTGCAATTCCTGATAACTGTAGGATTTTTTCGATACACATTATTATTGCTTAACTCTAGAAGTAAAAATTCAGTAGGCGTAAATCCAGAAAAAGGTGGCCACAAGCCCTTAGAAATGATTACGAGCTATATTCATGTCTTGCTGATGAACTAGTGAATGATTTCACAACAATAAGCTTAATTTATTGTTTCTGCAAAGAATATCAAGCCGACTACTCTTTTCTTGGATATTGTAATCCAGATCCCAGTCTTCCGGTCATGTAAAGGAATTTCATAACCGGCATGTGGATTGTTATAAGACCGTCAAGATGAGTTCTGTGCGTGCACATACCCTGATAAATGGTACTAAGCCTCATTTATATTGAAAACATAGTCCAAAATATCATCAGAATTGTCCGCTAGAAGTTGTTGAAACCACTCACAGTATTGAATTCGCTTTTTACTATCTGTAGCTGATAATAACGGGTTTCAATTTATATAGGATAGGCTGAGCGTCTTACGAACTGCCTTGCATGGAGTTCCAGTACCATTGTTTTTTTATGGAGCCAACTTTTGTACAGACATGTTGGTACTACGTTACATACTAGCTAATATATCTTGCTGTTTTTCTTCATAGATTATTGATTGTCTACCATTTTTCTAATAAAATCATTTACTGATCTCACCTCCCTAAATTTCTTGATACGCTATGTCTATTAGAAATCTGTATATCTGGAAATCTAACAAAAAATTTTCTTTCACTATATGTATTTATTATATGCTCTCTGTATATTCTAACTAAAGACCTATTGAACGAAAAATCTTCCCTGTTCTAAAGTTAACACAGTTTTTTTTTTTCTCTCTACTCCCCTGGGCCGGTCCAACTGTTTGATGTTACGCCACCCAGAGAAGTGTCTGTTTACTCTAACGAGCCTCCCCACCTACCGGCTGGAAATCCGGCATGGCAGGTCGGCTAGCAGGTCACCTCTTTTGAGTTATTTTTTTGTTGTCCTTTTGACACCACGTCCGAACATTTCTGTCGAGACGCGATGTCGGGTCTTTTCTCATTTTTTTTTTGTGTCCTAGCATTCCCTGAAGTTCCCATTGGATCTTTGAAGCCGACACAGCAAGGCACGTCGGCCCTCACCACTGAGGTTATCCGCCCTACCCTACTCTAAAACCCCCTTCGTCGCTCATCTATGTTCTTTTGCTTGATCACTTGTCTTACCTAGTCATCCACCCGTTTCCACTGCAATTCATTGCCGAGCATGTAAGTTATCAATTCCACCGGCCTTTTCCCTGCGATTCCAGCTTCATATCTCAAGGTGTTCTATCGCAACCAAAAAAGGTATCAAAACGGTATCATCCTCGTTGCAGTACATGCATTTGGGTTCTGGTCTTCTTCCGATCCTACATAAGTAATCATTGAAGTTACCATGGCCAATAAACAGCTGCGACGTATAGTAGTAACTGATCTCCGTTTGATCACCGTTCTTAACACATAAGAAAGACACGGTCTCAATCGTTCAGATAAGGCGATGAGCATACAATAAACAATAAAGAACCATACACAACATCTCATCTCAAGGTTCCCAGCCTGACTTTCTCGCGAAAGGAAACTGCATAAAACGCAGGATTACCAACCTTTGTAGAAAACATTATTTGCAGCGCACAGAATACAACCCATGAACATATAAACGTGTTTGTATGCTCCTGCTGCTGCTGCTTATAAGAATGTAGGAAAGAAATGTATATATATAAAAGAATGACCCGATTTCAGAGAGATATAATTTATAATAAAAATGTGTTATAGTTAAAAGACAAATTATATACTATTCAAAAATGTTTAAAATTTCACTTACTAAGTTGTAAGTGTTCTTACTAATTTATCTTTGCACCGATAAAATCAAAACAATTGCTGAATTCTTCAGCAGCTATTCTTATTGCAGCTGTAATCCTGGTTTTCAGCTCATTCCAATCAGCAAGTAATGGTGGAAAATAAACGAATTTATTTCATATAGCTTACAAGAAAAAGGTGAAAGTTATAATATCTATGGATCTTGTGGGCCAAGTGTGTAGTGCCAAGTTTTGAGCTCCTGTACGGTCTATCCGGCGTCGAGACAATGTTTCATTTGGAAACAGACAAACTCGTTTGTGCCGATGTGACGGAGCTCCATCTTGCTGAAAAACGAGTTCTTTAGAGTCTTTTCTTTTCTGTTTAGCCCCCGAAACCACCGTAAGGTATTATTTCAGAGGATGAATGAAGACGATGTGTATTAATGTAAATAAAGTGGACTCTTGTAGAGAGTCAGGTCAACCATTCCTTTGATGTGTGGTTAATTGAAACCCAACCACCAAAGAACACTGGTATCTACGATCCAGTATTCAACTCCGTATAAAAGTCATTATTTCCGTTATTTTAAACATCATATCATAGATGCATTTTTTACAATTTTGTTTTTATTTGTTTCATTTATTCAAATATAAATATTTATTTATCAATAAATAAAACATTTACTTATAGTTACTGACGTTTGAGAATCGATCATTACTTGGATATTAATCTTAGAAATCTCGATTTCAAAATCACCTGATTTACGATGACAAGTTCACCACTAGACCAACCCGGTGGGTCATTATTTACAGTCTCTTCATTCAGTCAAGGAAAAAGCCAGTCCTGTAACATCGTAAGATAAGAGTTTACTGTTGCTGTGTTTCTTTCAAAATAGAAAGAACCATACATTTTTGTAAATGAAACAGCACAATAAAACATTAACTTCTGGTGAATCACACGTTTCATCACAGAAATCATTACAATTTTTTTTGTTTTTTTTGTCACTTGTAAGAAGAGCTTGACCCGATTGTAATCGGTATGGCCTGAAAAACAATCGTCATCTTAATACTTGCCAAACAGTTATTACAATGCATGGTTACCCAGATGTTTGATTTTGAAATCGGTTCATTCTTTTTCATACAAGATGTATATTCATAAAATATTTTATTTTAAATAATCTAAAAATAAGGTTGTAATCATAAAATATATACGAGTATATATTATATATATTTTTTTATATCTTTTTGTAACTATGATTTATTGAATTTTAATTTAGAGATTAATATGTGGCGCATGAAGGCCCTGAAATTTGGTTTGTAGGAACATGTTATATTTGACTTTTTATTTTATTTATGTAAAAATAAATGATTAATATTAACAGTATTTCTGAATCAGTAAAGATTGTTATTTTGTTTATTTATTTTCTTGTGTAATAATTGGTAACCTACAATTTATGGTCGTATACAAATATAGAAATTAAATATATATATATATATATTTATTTATTTATTATTTGGTTTTAAAAACATCAGTACTTAAATATAATATCATAAATGTATTTTATACAATATTATTTTTATTTGTTTCATTTATTCAAATATAAATATTTATTTATCAATAAATAAAACATTTACTTATAAAAACTGACATTTGACAAGCATTTCGTTCTAAAATTTACTTCAAAATCAAGTCATGCATTCAAATCGACATATTCTCTAAAATACTGTTTTGTTATAAGCCATGTCATTGTAACGTTCTATTTTGTTGTTATTTTTGTAAATCACGAAATACGGAAAACATCGAAACATAAATTTATAAATATGCTTTCATTTCTAACTACAATATTCCGATTTTTATCTATGTTTTTTGGTTGAGCTTTAGTTTATTTCAACCTTCTCTGTTTTATTAGCTTTACAAGAGAGATTTTAGTTTCTAAAATATTATTAGCTTATCAGAGTACTATCCTTTTTTTTATGAAATGCATATTATTTTATGATTTGTTTATTACTGTATTTAAAAACATCTAGTTTCGTTGAAATTTTTTTTTTTCAATTTCTTCTTTTTAATTCTTACTGTTGATTAACGGAATAAATTGACGTAATATAATTATAGTAGAGTGCAAAGAAGTAAATTATTCTGTAATTATAATAAATTATGTTTCCATTTATACGATGTCTATATAATTTTTATCTCACACTACAAATATGATAAATAATATCAAACATAAAATTTTACTTAAAAAGGAGTTTAAGTCGGGTAAATTAAAAAAATCTGTCAAAGAGTTACGCTGGGAAAGTAATGAATTTTCGTGGAAGTCAAAATGTTAATTCTGATCTCCGTGGCGGACTGGTAGCTTCTTGGCCTTTCATCCTGTAGTCCCGGGTTTCAGTCCTGATCAGGAATGGTATTTTTCATACGTTATAAATTTCCCATAAAATATTCCACATTAAAGATTTATAAATTCCATATAAAAGGTTCAAAATTTCAATATTGAATTAATTTATAAAAAAACAACAAAAATAATTAAATATATTTTACAATGAAATATTGGTATAAAAGATTGAAGATATAAACCAATAGGAGACAATAAAAGAAGATCGCTTTGTAAGAAATGCAAACTTGTAAATGTACTAGTTCAAGTACCCGAATAGGCTTCTTTTTTTTAACTAAAATTGACGAATATTACTTTCTTCCATATTTGGTGGCTACACTTTAATTGAGATAAATATAAAATTTTAACCAAAGGTGTATTGAAATATATAATACTCATAAAATAAAATTTTGAAGTACGTGTCCCTTGGTGAACCTTTCCTATCCCTTTGACCAATTGTGACTATAGTTAAGCGGCAAAAACGAAACAAATTCAAAAAGAATCGTACGAAATTTGATAAAAAGTTGATTAACGTAGTCCAAAGATATTTAGAAAAATGTAACTGACAAATAAAATCCAAAGAATTAGGCTTATTATTTCACAACCATTCTGAAGTAGTCAAAATATATAAAGATGGCATACCTCCTTTTTAAATGAGGGTTTGATTAACACGAAACACAATCAGAAAGCATCAGAGTTATCTACGATATGTGAAAATATTTACCTGAACTTTAAATAAAATTTTGACATGAAGTCGATATCTCTGCTCTTGACCAGCTATGACAAAAATCACCTAGCTTACACAAACAGAAATCATCCTATACAATTTTATCCATCCGATTCTGTCCAGATATTTAAGTAATATCAAAAATATATTTAAGTAAGCAAAAATCAGGCCAACGTTAAAACGGAATATATATATATATATATATATATATATATATTTTCAATAAAACATTTTCTAGAAGTAACGATAAAATTATGAAAAACTATTAATCTTAACTTAAAAACCGACACATTTACTAAACATAAACATAGTAAAGCAAAATTTGCTCAGACAAAGAAACAGCTGAAAATGAATATATAAAATAGAATGGAAATCGAAATTGTGTGTAGCCGCGAGTAGCAATAATGGACGTTCGTTTATAAACATGTACACCAGTGTACTAGTTATAGAGCTAATTTATTTTAATTTTATATATTGTGTATAGTTTTGCAACTATAAATAATGGGGTTAGAAAAATGTTTCTTTGTATTCTCTCTGTAAATAGTTTTATGGTAGTATACCTCTGGTAATACAGAGTGAGCAACATAAAACCTAAACAATAATGAAACCTTTACCCAACACTATTTATGAAAGACTCATACAACTAGCGCGACTAGTGGATGTATATGTTACTACAGATTGGTGCTGCCGTTTGTCTGGTGGTTACATGTCAGTGCAGTATACGTTTTGTTGCGATGCAGTATTGTGAGTACAGTTTTGTCTGTATAAAATGCTTTATTCAATCCAGAAGGATAGCTATAGTTGAGGCGTATATTCGTTCTGGATCGTTTGAAGAATCACGTCAAGTAGAAAAATTTCCGAATGCCTGTATCCAATCAAAGAGTAACACACGATTCAGTTAAAAAATGGCGTACAACAGGTTCGGTTTCAAATGCAAAACGAAATAGGCAACCTTCCGTTAAGACTCACAGGCCATTGCCGATATTTAAAGGAGAATTACTTCCAGTCCAAAAATATTACTAGGTAAGTTATCCCAACAATTTGGTGTTATATATACATCTTGTCGTAAAATTCTTCATGAATTAAAACTGAAAACATACCGTGTTGCTATTGTGCAACAACTGAAGGAGACAGACAAACTAAAATGACTTAATTATTTTAACTAACTTCTCAAAAACATTGTTGGTGGACAGATAGATCCGATGTCGTATTTCATGTCAGAAGAGACATGGTTTCATTTATCCAGCCGTGTTAATTGGTAGAAAATGAACATAAGGTTAACATTCAACGAGAAATCAACGCAATTGACAACAAAGTTTAGCGTTAGACGACTTTCAATATGATCAGTCGAGCACAAAAGTGCATCATTGTTCAGGGTGGTCATTTTGAACATCTTTATTAATAATAGGTAAATAAATGCAACATTTAAATTACGTTTTATGTTTTTCTTATTTAATTTATCCGAATCATTCATGAACTTTCATTCCAACATAACCTACCGACTCTGCAGCGGTTACGTTATGGGTGGGTTCGGTTTTATGCTGCTCACTCTGTACAACCAAATCCGGAAATACGTGCTTACATTTGAAAGGTGACGTATCTTATCTCTTGAGTATTTTTAAAAGGTTACGAAATAATATTTTATTTATTTAAAAGTTATTCCATCCTGAAATAAATAAAAAACTCTATATATTTTGAAATTTATTACAAAAAAGCGAAGAATTACGAAAAAATGTTAAGAATCTGTAGTGTTTATGGATAGGATGCGGTATCAGTACGAGTGGAACAAAGCTGATCCTTTTCATTTTGGAAATTTTTATGTCAATGATGCACCGTGCTCTGGTAGCTCAATGACTGAAAAGGTTTATGAATAAATTGAAAAAGACCGACATATTATTGGTCGTAATATCAGCAGTTACGACCACTATAACCAGACGGATCCTAGATACCAGATGAACTAAAAATCGATCACAGATTAGTTTAAACTGTTTATAGAAGATTAATACAAAAAATAAATCTATTTTGTGTGTTCCATTATTGAAAAAGAAAAATTTAATGGCTTAAATTTCCATCTGCGAATCGTTCCTAAAACAATGCATCATTATAACTCATGATGAAAAATGAATCACGAACGATAATAATATACGGAAAATAACATTTTCAAAGCAAGTTGAAGCTCCGCAAACGGTGGCAAGGTTAGGAGTGAGATCAAGAAAAGTGATTGAGTGTGTGTGTGTATGTGGTATCGGAAAAAAATTGTTTCGTTATGAGTCGCTGCTACCTGGTCAAACGATTTATTCTAACCTCTACTGTCAATAACGGGAAAGATTACGTCGAGCGATCGAGATGAAATGACCAGATTTTATCGATAAAAACTGTGTTGTCTTCTAACATCATGACAACACCCGATCCCATAAATCTTTGGTAAACCGTTGATTAAGAGAATTTGGCCAAGTCCTACTAGACTTCCTTCATCTTACAGACTTCCATTTGTTTTGATTAGTACAGTATTGTCTAACATAGTCAGTAGAATAGAATAATATTATAAAATAAAGTCAAAAAAAGTAAAAGGATTAAGCAGTCATGACTGCTAGTTATCAGTGTACTGAATTGAAATGTAAATGTAGTTATCAGTGTAATGAATTGAATTTAAATGTAATCGGGTGGGATAAAATGAAATTAACGGGAACCATGTTGTAAGAATGATATTTTTTTTTAGCCGACCTCTGTGGCGCGAGTGGTAGCGTCTCGGCCATTATCCGGAGGTCCCGGGTTCGAATTCCGGTCAGGCATGGCATTTCAACACACGCCTCAAATCATATATCTCATTCTCTGAAGCAATACCTAACGGTGATCCCGGAGGTTAAACAGAAAAAAAAGAAAAATATATTTATTTAAATTAATTTCTCTTTGTAATGCGGGCATGGTTTAATAATTTACCATCTTTAAAAGATTTTTGCTCTTAATTAGATTTTTATGATTACTGTATTATTTTATTGTAATATTTTTTTTTAAATTAGATATATTAAAATAATTATAAGAAATGTCTAAAATTTTCATAAATGTAACTGGATTGGTATGTATGACCATTAGCTAAATATATGTTTAGCAAAGTTAGAATTTTCTGGTTTATTGTTTTTAATACTATCGATGTGTTCTTTTGTGCTTACAGAGTATTTACGATTGATCATAAAGATATATATTATGTCACAATCTTCACAACCCAAACTATATACTTCTTGTTTATCAAAATTAACATCATTATTATATATCTTATAATTATTGATAGTCAAAACGTCATTATTGGTCATACATGCAATCCAAAATACATTTATAAAAATTTTAGACTTTCTTATAATTATTATAATTACACGTTTCAAATTACACTTTAGATTTCAATTCAGAATAGTGAAAAGTAGCAAACAGTCATGACTGCTTAATAATTTTAATTTTCTGACTTTATTTTATTCTTTGTGACGATGGTCTAAAGACTGAAAGATTCAGAAAGACATTTACTTTGCTGGTAATGTGGATTTTCACTTTTTTAATAATTTTCATAGATATAACAAGTACTTTCATAAATTCCTATACGTCATACTACATTCATTCGTAAATAGATACGTACTGAGACCTACACGTGCACTGAAATATGATTTTATCTCATTACAATGTACGCTATTATAAATTATTTTAAGACAAATGTTATCCATCAATCAGCAATGTTTAATGCATTCATATACAATAGAAGCCCTGTTGAATTTAGGAGGCTCCAGTTACGTAATGTAATATGTTTCATCCACGCGATGACATGTGTTTTTGCGCATTATACAAATACATACGCACACTCATAAAGGATGGATGGATGAACGCGGTTCGCTTTTCGTATATAAATCAGCAACAAGGGAGTTAAAATAGGAAGGGGTGAGTTGAGTCATGAGATTAACATAGTAGTATGTACTTCCATATAGGAAGTAGGGAGTGAGTTTGACCAACAAATACAATAACATTCCCCTACATCATCAGTTAACTTATTTAATTCAAACCGCCACCGCGCGCGCTACCCATATTATTTTATTAACTTTTAATAAAAATTCTCCCCATATAGATGAGATATATAGTAACAATGAAGTTGCTGTTACAAATTATATTGTTGAAATTTTTTTATTGAATATATTTTTATTTTTGAACAATAGAAAAATAAATAACGACTTTATAAATGAGAAAGTTTTAACAGTATTTAATTAATAACAGAATTAATTTAATTTCGTAAACATTAAACTGAACTTTATTTTGAATTGTGTAAATAACTTTAAATAATAATTCAAAAATGTCAATAAAAACGCTAAACGGTTATTGTAATAATAAATTAGAATAATTAAAAGATCAGTTAATACGTATGAAAAAGTACACGTGCACATTCCTGGGTGACTGAAAAAGAACTGCGATTTTAAATAAAATTTACTTTATTAAATTTTCATTTATATATGCATATGTTCATAATACATGAAAATACAAAGTCCAGAGCTTGTTTTAACTGTTTTTTATAACTCAAAATGTGCACCTTGGTTTACTGTCCTGTAGACATGAAACCGATAGTACTCCTTATTCCACCCTGGCAAGCACGTTTGCAGAAATTTCTTTCACGTTTGCCATTATTCTTTGGCACCGCTGGTCTAGTGACTGGATTCTTTCTTGATATACGATGTTCTCAAAAGAAGAATGCCATTGGCGTCAAATTTAGAATTCGTGGCTAAGAAATGGGAGCTTCTCTGCTTATTCACGTTTCTGATAATGTGTAGTTGAGCACAGTTCGCACAACTTCTACTAGATTTGGAGGTGCTCTCTCCTGTTGAAATGTAAATTCTTTATATTTTCAAATTTCCGGAAAACAAATTTGCCTAATATATCTGAGTATATTGTGCCAGTAATAGTCTACTCGTGGAATAAAATCGCCAACCAGATACATTCACTTTCATACAGTTCAATAAAAATTCCACAAATTCGTGTGGATTATCTGAGCCCATACTCAAAAATTACAGTGATTCACAACTCCATGAACGTAAAATCTGGCTTCATAGAACAAAATGCGGAGCAGGTGGTCTTTTTTCATCAGCAGAATTAGAATTTAACAGGATCGTTAGAAAATGAAGTCTTTGTCGCTTATCGTTAAGTCTAATTTTTTGGAGTAATTGCACGAAGTTTCAATTGCTTTAGAACATCAGGGACTTTGCTTTTAGGAATCTTAACACTGCAAACTGAACGTTTTGGACTTCATTGCAAATAATTCTTTCTCTGTATTTGGCACTGTTTTAGGCTACCCGGTGAGTATTGTTTCAAAACGCTTCCGGTTTCCAAACGCTGTTCATATTACTTTCATATGGTTTTGCCACTTTGAGAATTTCTACGTTTGAGTAACGTATAATTCGTTTGTAGATAGTCATTGATTTTTTTCTGTGAACCGGTTCAACGTACCGTGGTGATGCCACGCTAAAGCCCGGACTATTAATAGGCCTGTGCAACACTTTAATGCCACTTCTATCTGGCAGATATAATTTTCCCTCATCTTTCTTTCCATACTCACTTTAGCACCTCTTTATTTTTCTACTTTGTCATTCTAAATTTTCTAAATTTTTCGTCATAACTACATTATAAAACTTTCAAGCTATTTCTTTTCGTAATTTCAATTCAAAGTAATTTTTTAAATACTTTAATGATCTCATCCGCTCTAATTTTTTTACTTCAAAACAAATATTAAAATATTTATTTTCCTTACCAGCGTTCATCTTTGTTTACAATTTTTTATTTCTCTTCTATATGTACTTATTAACTTGAATCAAATTAAATCAAATTTAAACATCCAGTTGCACATTGGTACCTATTTATTTTCTAAACCAAAATTATTCTTTTTCTATATTAGCTAGATCATCCTTCATTGCATGTCTTGTACAGCTAATAGTTGTATTAAATTAACATTCCTCCTTCTTGGTAAAGGTATGAAAAAAATTTTAGTAAGATCATTTGAACAAACAACTATGTTGTATATTTTGTTTATAGTTTTGATCTGTCTTTCTATTGAATTTTACTAGGACTTCCAATCCTAGGTTGCTTGTAAAATTTTCCATATTATCCGTGTATTATGTACCAGTATGATGAAGAATGTTTTTCTTCTGTTGTATCCACTTTGGACTAAAAAAATTTGAACAATATAAGTAATCCATGGCTTATTTGTAAAATCTCGTTTGTTAAATATGTTCTCTTGAAACATACCTTTCTTTACAACGTTTTACAAAATTTTCAGAAATATCTGTGTATGCAACGTTTTTATTATTTATTTTATTTTCCGCAATAATGTTATATGATTTTGTAAAAAAAAAAAGCCGGAAAATATTAACATAACTTTCCCGGTTTTGCCCTTGATAAAATTTTATTTCAAATATCCCGTATGGTATTTAAAATATTAATGAATTAATTATGCAATATTTAAATTATAATTTCGAAAATAATCAATTTGGTTTCTATGTAACCTTTAACAATATAAAATTCTGTTTTTATCTTAACATTTATGCACCATTTAAAGTAGAATTGAGAAAAACATCAAAATTATTAGTGATAAATTTTGGATCCCTGTTGACATTCTTCATCAAAAAACATATATATTCAGATTATACTGTATTTAAGAGTAAAAAAAATCAAAATTTTCGCTAAAATTTTGTAGTCTCCGATGGGAGTTTCGCCCGATGGTGGTAAAAAATTAGTTCAAAGCTGAGATCTATGTATATAGCTAAACATTTGTGCTAAATTTCAACCTTTTTGGTTAAAGGGTTTATTAACCAGTAATTTAAGAGGTCGGTTAGATTTAATGTTAAATATCCCCCCAGACCCTAAATCCGATCGAATTCAGACTGGAATTTTAAAAAACTTAACAAGTATATGGTGAACCATAATTTCCATACAGAAATTTGATATGGACACGACATGACTTCCTTATACGCATAATAAACATATGCACATTTGTTTAAAATGAAAAGTAGATACAATTTTATTTAATTAATAACTTCTGATATATTTTCATAATTTTTTTTTTGTTTTATTGAATTATAATTTATCATAAAACCTTTTTACAATCGGAGGTTAATAATTATTAATAAATCATTATATTTAAATTAAAAAAAAAAAAGTTAAAAAACGGCAGATGAAGTCTGATTCGAATTGATGTGCAATTTCCTTGTAAGATGCAAATATTTCATTAATTAAAATTTTATTTTGCTATAACTCTGGAACCAATGAAAATAATTACACTTATGATATATCGGTGAAAAGCTCTCAATGAGGACTTACTACTGCAGTTAAGAAAAAGTCCAAAATCCAAAATGTTATTGGATTTTGGGCTTTTTTGGACACTTTTGGCTCAGTTGATTGCACTCAGAAGGAGAGGAATAACTCAGTCCTCTCAGTTAGGAGAGATTTTACAAGAGTCCTAAATCCAAAGTTCAACATCCAACGGCTAATCGTTTTTCAGTTACACGTGATACATATGTACGTATGTACAGACGTCCCGAAATTATTCAAAATGGTTATTTCCGTTGAAATTTGAAAATCGAAATTTTTTGCGATCACAATAATTCCTAAACTTCGTACCAGGAAGTAAAACTAAATAATTTAATTAATACATAAAAATGGTTTTATATATTATTTTAAAAATAAAAAAAATATATATATATATATTTTTACTATGTTTGGAAACTTATGGTACACTCAGTATTATTGTCGTATCGAAGGTCAATTTTTCTAATGCATCAATGCATTTTCTAATCCACATGCAACAACTTTTTTATTTATTTTCAACAAAGAATTTAAGTTGAGCCAGTCGGGAGGTATTAATCTAGTTACAGGCAAACACATACACGAATGTATATCTTCCGAAAATTTGCAATTTTTATTTGCTTGTACGAAGTAAAGGAAGTTATGATCGCGAAAAATCTCGGTTTTCAGATTTCAGCGGGTATATCCATTTTGACTAGTTTCGGCGTGACGTCTGTACGTACGTATGTATCTCACATAACTCAAAAACGATTAGCCGTAGGATGTTGAAATTTTGGATTTAGGACTGTTGTAACATCTAGTTGTGCACTTCCTTTTTTTATTACAAATTAACTGAACTAAAAGTGTCCAAAAAAAGCCCAAAAATTTGAATTTTGGACTTTTTCTTAATTGCTGTAGTTTGCAAGTCCTCATTGAGAGCTTTTCAACGATATATTTCATAATTATTACTTATTTTCATTGGTTCCAGATTTATAGCGAATAAAATTTTAATTAATGAAATATTTGGAAATTAGAAGGGGAAGGCACATCGGTTTGAATCAAACTTCATCTCCTTTTTTTTAATTTAAATATATTGATTTATTAATAACTATTAACCTCTGATTTTAAAAAAAGTTTTACAATTAATAATAATTCAATAATAATAATAACAAAAAATATGGAAAAACATCAGAAATTATTTTATGAAATAAAATTTTATGTATTTTCCTTTTAAAAACCATTTTGTATGTAATTTAAGAGGCGTGCAAGGAAGTCATGTGATTCCCATACCAGATTATTTTTTGAAAAAAAAAATGGATAGAAATCACTTAAAAATTTGCAGGGGTCTAAAATATTTGAAAAATCCCCGATGTCTCTAATTTTTGCCGATTGCTGTACTTTGGTAAAAAATTAAAATTTACATCCCACTTTTAATTAAATACGCTTCGTTTTTGAAAGTTTTATTTTATTTTTTTTTACAGGAAATACTTAATAAAATAATTTGAAATGTTGGCGATAATTTTCTATTGCTTACAATTTTAGTTACTTTTTTATTGGTATTTTGTTTTGTCGTTTCTTTTTTATGTGGTATTATGAATCCGTAATATAATTCTGTTTGATTAATTACTAATATATTTTGTCATAAATGAATAACTTTTGACTCTTATTTCTAAGATATTGCTAATTTTTAAATTAGCTTTGAATTTATTATTTATCTTGATTAAAAAAAAAATCAACCGATCAAATATTTTATGACTGTCCCGAGCTCCCTAGAATTCTCTCTGGTCTCCTCACGGTCTACAAAAGAGGGCGACTGTTGATTGAAATTTAAAAAACCTCCCCACGTACACATATTTCATTTCGGACCGCTGTGTTACGACGAAGAGTGGGGAGATTGGACGGGTACTACGTTATGAGATCATTTGTCTCGGTCCCTCGACTCGACTCGGTTCGTTCCTGTGAAACTGATGCAAATTGATAGACAAGATTTGTCTTCCGAGTCGCATCCTTTACCAGCCATTAGTCGAGAGGAATTTGATACCCAGCACATGACATACTGGGGCTAACTTCTCCCTTCTATTTAAAGCCGTCCAGCTAATGCATCTTTCATTCATATTGTACATCCCCCTATATTTTCCTGAAACAACTGTTAGCATTATTCCCCGAGTTAATATCCGGTTAAGAAAAATGTAAACAATTATATAGTAGCTCTTAATTAAATTCACTTCAATTAACTTTTTAATAATAATCAATATTGATGAAAAAAAACCCACTCATATCCGTAGTTTTTAAACCTCCTATATCCTGTAGTAAATAGAATAATATGGGTAGTACCTTTTATTGAATTTAGTAATATATTAAGTCATTTTTCTAGCTAAGCTGGAAATGATAATTCAATCAAAAATTTCAAAATCAATTAACATAAATTGATACAAATATTTAATTTACTATACATTACCCGAAAAAGTATTCGGCTTTATGTAGAAAATGTATACAGTAGAAGTTTACTCGATATTTTTCAATCGAATAATAATAGAATACTAATAAAACAATTTTTCCTGTAGGCCAACTGAGAATTGAGTTAAATAGTGTTAAACCTTTTTTGCCTCTTCCAAAATTATTTTCATTTTTGGACCGAGTTGCTGTTTTCCTCAATTCAATTCTGTTTAAGTCTAATATTTTTATTCTTATTTTTTTCTGGAAACTGTTTCAATTAATATTTTTCTGAATACATTTTTGTTAATTTTTTTCATCTGTTTCTTTTTATTTTTGATATCCTTTACTACCTTTTGAAACAATTTTGTTTTGAAACATCTTTTTTAAAAAATTTTGTTAAAAATTTGTGTATATTTTATTAATACATTTATTAGAAACCTGGCACTTTTTTGACAGTATTTAATTTAACTTAAAATATTCTAAACTTTGAACAGTATACCATGTAGGCTGTAACAATTTTAATTTGAACATTCTTCAACTCCAATTTTTTTGTTTTCCATCAAATGATATTTCCACCAAAAATTTTGATAACTTCATGATGAAAATTTTCTTTCAGTTTTTCAACGTTACGTAGGATTGGATCACTGAACCTTATTATCAGCCACGTAAAAAAAAATCACATGGTATGAGATCCAATGATCTTGTGAGGGGGTCTTATCTGAGATTTGGAAATAATAATTGATTCATTGATTTTCTAGATTTATGACTGCCCATCCTGTAAAAGCCATATGTATATATCTACCTTGATAGTAACAGGACTCCCATCATTGTCTTCGAAGTATTATCTAGGGGAAGTTGTTTTATACAAAAAGGTAACTTTAGTACTTTTCACTGATTCTTTATGCTTTTATTAGATTTGTTTGTTGCCTTATACCGGAAATTTGGTTTATTCATACACCCATATAAGGGGAGATTTAATTTATCATTAGTATACTGTAAAAATCATCTTTTTTAAATTTTACAAGATCTAAAAACTGACGTAATTGTTTGGCTGTGCCATTTTTCTATTTAATTATTGATTAACCCGCTTATAAATGAGGTTGATGTTAATAAAATGTATTAATAAGAAGTAATCCATCATTTTATTTTTTTGATAAAATAGCCTTCAATTTTTATGACTACTTTTCCTACTCTTATGTTAGTGAAATTTAACAATAAATCAAAAATTAAAAATTTCAATAATTTAAATTGATTTGTTGTATTAGCATAAAAAGTTGAACGGTTTTTAGAAAATCACTACAGCTATAGAATCATAATACGGAGGACAGTTGAATAAAATGATTCAAACCACAAATTATTTGATAGAAATATGTTTTGATATGATATTTTTTTTATTTTTAAAGAAATTTTATTTTAAAAATAAATACAAATATGAAATTAAAAAAATTAAAATTATTTATAAAATAATCAAAACAATTCTACCTAAATTAATTTGATTAATATTATTAAATGGGTAAATATAATTTCAAAAGTAAACACTTTTTTTTATTATGTTTGAAAAACAATAATCTTTGAAATTTAATAAGTTAAAAGATTTAAACGTACAAGTAATTTGGAGAAAAAAGAAATAATTTTAGCTAAACTATTGAAATAGAAACTTTATAGTATTAAAAGTATTTCTTATAAAAAATACCATCATTGAAAAAAATTCGTTTAATTGAAAACAAACGTGAATTAAAAAAAAATTCATAAATTTTTTCTCGTAAAATGATTGTATAAAACGATATTTTTAAAGATTAAAATTCTCTTGTAAAACATAAAGAAAATTATATTAATCTGCCAGTAATTGACGGAGAAATTTCATTCTCTTTTTATAATTTTATTAACAATATTAAAATATTTTCACTAATTAGATTATTAGTCTACTGTTAAATGCAGTCACACAGATGAATTACTTTTGACCAAAACAATATCTAAGACGTTTTTAAAAATCCAATTTTTAATATTTGGTTGACTCCTTTTGCATATCCCTAACACTCGTTAGTAGATATATTTTTAAAAGGGATTTTATGGTACATTTTTTCTTAATATATTTGGGTTGAATAACTATTCCAAAATGTTCAACTAAACAGAACAGTAAAATATTTAATCTGAAATTTTTATTTTTTTTATGGTCAACATCTTATTGCATTTATACTGATCCATACAATTGTCAATAGTTTTTGTGAACTTACCATTCATTTTATTAATTGGTTGTAATTTTCTGCTTTGAATATAAGATAATTTTTGGCTTGATTTCTTTTAAAATTTTTGCTTCAGTTTTTTGATTTAAAATTATATTTAATTTTTTGTTTTCAATTTTTTTTTTTTGTTCTGAAATATTATCTCTGAATAACACACTGATTCTCCTGCTTTCGGCGCAAGCTTTATCTTCTGAGAGTTATTTTAAAAGTAATTTATACTTATTTTTTTCAATTTTCTTATTTGTAGTTATGCTTAATTTTTATTAATTGTGTGTTTTTATTAATTGTCCAGTAATATCTTTGAACTAACGAGAACTTACCACTGACTGCAGTAATGTTTGGTTTGCTAACATAAATTGTAAGATTATAAGTCTTACATAATTAATTCAACGTATAAACTGAACTCTACAGGTCATCTTCGGCTTCTTGTATTATCCTTATATCAACAACAAACCGACAGTAATACAACAGTAAAACATTAGTTACCTAATATTACCAGAAATGATAATGATAATAATGTCCTTGCCTAATATTAATTTCTCGAACATGGTACCACTGATATGTTAATTAATTACATAATATTGACAATTAATAAAATCCACCTTATCAGCACATTGAGATTAACTCTAGATCTTTCGGCTTACTTGAAATCCATCAAGAGAAGTTAAAAATTTACATAAAGTCAAAAATTAAAAAGAAAGATTTAGAGTTTATCTCAATGTACTGGTAAGGTAGATTTTATTAACTGTTAATGTTATTTAACTTACCTAATATTTTACCAGAAATGATGACTAGATTGGATATTTATAGCTGAAATGAAAGAGTGAAAACATACTGTAATCGATAGAAGCAATACCTGGACAGAATATTTGATAATAGAATTCTCATACAAGTAAAAAATTATCACCCACGCGGGAGCAGAGACATTGGAAGATCACGTAAAAGATGCCGATATATCATTGTGAGTTCGGAAAATATGTAAGCAAGATACCAATAGGTCATTCTGAGTTCGGAACAGCCATAAACCTAATCCCTGCGTGTAAGAAGAGAAGAGAGAAAATAAATGTTTAAAAAAATATTAGAAGCTTTAGAATTTTCTGGAATTAAAATCACATTAATAATTAAATACTTTAATGATAAAGTAGTAATACTGACACACTTTTTCAAACAAAATGGTTGGTACTGTACTCAGTTCGAATAGAAGCTATAAGATTAAAGTCATTTGAATTCAACTACGTAATATGAAAGTTAAACGTTTAATGAGATTCTAAATATAATTCCAGTGTATGTTTGAAATTAATAAAACAAACGTTATGCTCGGTTATTGGTGGGCTTTAGTTCTTTAAAAATCTCTAGAGCAGCACATTCTACTGAAGTAAGTTTGTCTTAAATCCAAAAATGCTATCAGCACATATTTAAATAAGTACGTAACAGTTTTTCTTGCTTATGTTTTATGATAGAAAACTTATATTACTTATTCGGTTGTTATTAAGAATGCAGGTATTAAATATACTACTATTATAAGTATTATATAAGTACTGAAATCTAAAATAATTTTTCAACAGTTAAACATTAAAAACTTAAATTTAGAAATATTCTTACTTCGAAAGACCTATTTTTTTTTTTTTGCATGATACTGCTGCTACACCCCCAAGTCTCGTGAGAGGGAGTACCTGATATATTTAAAATCGAATGAATAGGATTGCGTCGTGGAAAAATAAACAAAAACAGTTGACATTAAAAACATTTTCGGACTGTGACAACTTTAACCAAACTGGCGGCGGTCATTTACTATTATATTTAAATGTTGTGTAAAGTAAACGTCAAGTAGTGCTCTCATACCGGCACTAGAATAAATCGTTATTCTTATAAATTTTGGCTTTTTAGCGTTGCAGTGTTTAACAGTTATTTAGGAGGTACTGTAGAACACTTATTAAACTAGCTGTGAGAAATATTAAATGCCTACAAGTTTGGTTAGGATTGTCATAGTCCAAAAATGTTTACGACAATTTTTATTCAGTGCTCTTTAAGATCGTGTTATAATCCTTTAATTTCCATTTAAAAGTTATAATTTGCCATCCATGGGGAGGGGTCCTCCTTATATTCTTGAGCTGTCGGTTAGTCGGTTAATCTCATATCGAAAAATATACGATTTATTCTGTATATATAATAATATATACAGAATAAATCGTATACAGCAGCATAAATTTTAATGATCATATTTTTTGGTTTCTGGTCAATTTTCTGAGCTGACTGATTTAAGAAATCAGGTTATCTGCACTCAGTCCAGCACCAGATTATTTTAAGTTTGAATTATTCTCATATGGTATTGTAAATAATGATAAATCTACACAATATGGTAGAAAAAAGCAATTTTGAATTAGTAGTTATCTTGATCTACTAATCGTTTAATAAAAAAGCAATATTTTAACCTAGTTTTTATTGTTCAGTTTATAATTAATCGTTGCTGCACATTAATTATTATAAGAGCTAGACGTTATAGTATTTAATTTACAGCATCTAATTTTTGTGACAGATAATCGATCAGTCTGAGTGTTATATTCTTTTTCAATCTGTTTTGTTTTGCTATGAGAAGAACGAACTACATTTCTAGCTTTCCCGACAATGCAAGTAAAAAGAAAAAAAATCCCCTTGAATTATGTTAGTTCACGGTCCGTCAGTACGATCGGTCGGTTAGTATTATTGGATGGAGGTAGCTCAACAAAGCTTCCCTCTTTGTTTAGTATGGTAAAGTCGATCAATCACTATGGTACAGAATGATTGATTGATAGTGTCCTCACATAACTAATTTTAACATGAATTCGTAAATGGTTGCCCTCTCATACGTGCACAGATGCATCCATATTTTCTATTTACACTTTCATTTTTTATTAAAACTTATGTACATATTTTTTTTTTTATAATTTTAACATCGAGTATAATAATTTGTACACGATCTTATATAATGAGATTATTTTTTACAAAAGGATAAAATTGAAATTATAGTAATGTTAAAATAAAAAATTATTTTTCTGTGTAGAAAAATCGATGTTAAAACATGTACTAAATATTTATTAAAAAAGGGAAACATAGATGTGCAATAAAAACTTAAAATTCTAATAAAAATAAAGCGGACAAATAATTGCAAAATGTTTCCGGTAAAGCCAGCAGTAATTCGTTTTAAGTAGTCATTACAGATTTGTTTTAATAATCAGTTAATCCAATAAATATATCAAGTAAAATGATTACTGAGGAAAAAAACAAAAGATTTAGGTTTATTATCTCCCACCCACCCTGAATATAACAGCCTGAATTCATAACCGACGATGTAATGGAATCATCTTATTAATAAAATAAAAATTGTAACTGTTCAAACCTCCATAAAAGAGCGGGGATTTGGATAAAATCTACCGCCATCAAAAAGTACCTAAACTCCCATTAGAGCCCATAAGTTATGAGAAAAATGTAGCTGCGCTTTGTGTAAAATTTTGAGATATAGGACCCATACGGTTCACATCTCCCTGTTACCTTGACCGATTATGAAAAAAATTAAGTTACATTAACGATCATCCTACACAAAAATATGCTGACGAATTTCATTCAAATTGAGACATCTGGTCTGGAGACATCAAGCCAAAAACAGGCCAACATTATATAAATACGAGTATATATATATTTGCACCTATAAAACAATTTGTCCCGACTAATTCATAATCAGCGCCCACTAAAAACTACTGAAAATAAATTGATAAATTTGTATTCAAGTTTTTCTTCCGGCGTAACTAAGAAAGGTTTTTTAAATGCCGACTTTTAAATTTTAACCCTTTAAAATGGAATAACATTGAATTTTACTATGTTTTGAATTTCTCGGTAAGAAAAAATCTGATGTAGACACAACATGACTTTCTTATACGCCTATTAAATTACATATATATTTTTTTCTTTTTTTTTGTAGATGAATTATTATTTATTGTAATTTTTTTTTTCAATCAGTGGTTAATAATTATTAATAAATCAGTATATTTATATTTTTAAAAAATGTTTAAAAAATAAGGAAATGAAATCGGATTCGAACCGATCGATGTGCCTTTCCCTTGTAAGATCCAAATATTTCATTAATTAAAATTTTATTGGGCTATAACTCAGGAACCAATGTAAATAAGTACCACTTATAACATATCGATGAAATGTACTCAATGAGGGATTATTACTGCAGTTAAGAAAAAAGCCCAAAATCCAAATTTTTGTTTGATTTTTGGCTTTTCTAGACACTTTTGGTTCAGTTGATGGCAATCAAAAGAAAAGGTGCAGACCTAGATGTTGCAACAATCTAAATCCAAAATTTCAACATCCTACGGCTAATCATTTTTGAGTTATGGAAGATACAGATGCACGAACAGACGTCACTGAAATTTTTGATAATAGCCGTATGTACAGTTTTAGCTAGCTGAAAGACCAGTTTATTTTATTTTGGATTACGAACTAATTTCAGTTTTTATCTTCTCAGTTATAATGTTGCTTACCACAAGGAAAAGTAGAATAAGAAGTCAACATTTTATATGTTTATTGAATTTTGAGATTCTCTGAAAACAAAATTTGAAAAGTTAATTTTGCATGCGTGTATACGAGAATATTTGTTGGTGTCGAATTTGTTAATTACCTTTGGAAAAGGTGATTATGTAATTATATAATTTGGTATGGTATCTTACTTGTATGACGCATTATTAAAAAAAAAAAAGTATGAAAATCAGAAAAGGGATTTAGGGTAATTCCTTTTAACCCATATTCCAAAAACTGTGCATTTTGGTAAAAATCCGCATATTTTTATAAATATTTACTGGAATAACTTCAAAAAACACTTTTTTATTGTCATAAACAAATTTGAAATAAATTCCCTCTACCCAAAAATTATAAATAAATATAATGTGTAAGATTAATTTTTAGATATATAAATAAAACTTTTCGATTTGGTAAAAACGAAAAAAAAATATTTACGGACATTTTTCAAGTATGGAGAAAAGTAGATTAACAAAAATCTCATTAACACAGAAAAAGTGTATTAAATTGGTTCTCAGAATTAAGAAAAGACTTGCCAAGAAAAAACAGATCGCAAAAAAAAAAAATTGTTTTGGAAAAATTCCAAAAAACTGGAAGATTTCCAAGAAAAAAATATGAATTAAGAACTATTTTTAAAAACTATTTATTGGTGTCCTGAAAATATGTATTTTTTAAAATTTTCTGTCATCTTTACTTGATAAACAAAATAAATTTTGTTTATCAATTTAAATGTTCGTTAAAATAAAAATTCGTATTAAAAGTCACGAGAGGAAACACAGTCTGGAACACAGTGCCAGAAGAGAAGTAATTGTTATACGCAGAGTATTTGTTATTATTCTTTTTATAATTTATTATAAATGTTATAATTCTTTTTTTCTTGTTTTCTCTTGTTATATTTCTTTTTTCTCTTGCTATAATTCGTTTTTCTTAACTATTTTTTTATTTTTAAAAAATAATTAAATTTGTTTAAATAATAAAATAGAATATTATTTATACAATAACAATACACATAATTTTTTATTATTGAAAATATTTTGAGAAATAGTGTTAAATATGGGTGGAAATGTTTAAAATGTAAAATGCTAGCTTATTTTTTAATGGAATTTTTAGGTTTTTGATTGGGAATGATTAAAAGATTTTAGAGAATTTTCAATTGTAGTTTTTTGGATACTTTTTAATTTATGATTAATAATTTTCTCCTTTATATAACGCATTTTTTTAGGTGTTACTTTCTTCCTATTCTTTGTTTTTTTTTCTTTTTAAATAATCCCCTTTAAGGAAGTAGATTCTAATTTAAAAAATATATATATTTTTTGTGTATGTATAAATATATATAGTTGAAATATTTAATGGTTAATTGTTTATCTAAAAGTTTTATTTAGAAAAAGAAACAGATTTGTTAAATATTTCAAAAATATTTAATATTTATTTGATAATTTATAAAAACTTAGAAGTTAAGATTTAGGTTCTGATTTTACAAACTTACAACTTAAGTTTTATTGCAATTTTTAATACTCAGTTTTTAGTATTTTTTGAGCTAATAAGATTTGGGGCGTTAATTAATAATCCATCTGGAAGCTATTATAATTAATTTCCTCCTAAACCAGGTTATAAGATGTATATATATAGAATTGTGTAACTTAGTGGTAATTTAATGTAAGGAGATTCCCTTCTTGTATTAGAGCGCTAGTGGCGATGAGGATGCTCGTTGTCGGTGATTTTGGGAAAGAGTAAATAGGGAATTTTAGATGAGGACGGGTAAAATCGTAAGAGGGGAAGGAGTAGGGTTGCATGTTTTAATTGAACGAAGAGGAAATTCCTGTTAAGCGAGTCGGCGATGTAAACACTTCAAGATTGAATCAAGAAATTGATCGGGAAGTCACTAGGAAAGTGGAAGAGAAAGCACCGCGCGGTACAGCTAGGCTCGCGTCAGCCGATCGAATCAATTGTTTTGGAATGTTTTGTGGGGTGTTTCCAGCTTTAGCGGTGAGGGGTAAATTAAGAAAAGGGTGAGGAGGCGGACGAGACAAAACAGAGAATTTCGATATGGCATCTCAGCCGCCGCTTCTATAAGGCCAGCGGACGATCGGACGAACGGTGGTGGCACTGTTGAACCGGCGTCCGTCCGATGTGAAGCTCACAGTAATTGGATTCAGCGTCCCGTCTAGCGCCCCATTCTTCATCATCAATCACAATTAATCTCTGTGCGTAGTAGTGGCACCGCTGCTGCTGCTTGCACCACCGTCTAACACTAACATTGCTCTGTTTCTGCTACTGCTAAGAGATGATGTAAAAAGCAAGCCTAGTAGAACGAACAGTCTCGACTTTAATTGAGTAGGCTATATAGAGTGACTCACCAACACATACACCCGAAGAGAGAGTGAGAAGGAGAATATATATACTATCTTGTCTGATGATAGAACTTGATTTTCTACATCATCCCTCTCGATATAACACCCTCTTTTTTTACTCCGACATATCTGTATACACCATTCATTTGTTCTTCTAATTGCTACATCCTATTATAGGAAAATGCAATATTTTCACTGTCGTAGTTAATCGAATTTTTTAATATGTTTACTCAATATATTTTACTGGTTATATTACAGTTCGTTAAACTTTACCTTCTTATTTTAGTAGAAATTACAAAACGTTTGGGGGAGAGTCAAAGTGCAATCTATAGATTATTAATTAGTTCTCTGTAGATTAATTATATTTATTAAAAATATTATACAGAAGTTTTAATAAAAAAATAGTCTAAATAACTTCTTAATTCGAATGTATATCCTTGGATACGATTCAGTTTGTTTTGAATCATTTTAACCTGTCGCTCTCATGAATTAGTTTATACGCAATTATTTGAGGACTCATTTGTTGAATCCTGTTTGATCAATTGCGGTACATTTTATTTTGTTGATTCATTTATATATTAATATGGTTAATTGAAATCTGCTAATTGAAGAAGATTAAAGACTTTCAAGATGATCTGATTTTAAATCTATATACCATTTAATTGGAACTAGGGATAATAGATCGTTGTTTTTTGTAATTTCAACGTTCAAACCGATTACAAATAAATAATCACAGTTAACATCTGTTCTTAAAAAATAAGGCCGTATGTAAAAAAAAAAAGCTTTTTAGATAACAGCTTATATCAAACTTTTACTATGTTTATTATTAAAATTAAAGTAAAGTGTACTAATCTTATACGTAGTTTGTATTTTCTAATTAAAATTAAATGTTTTTATAGTAATTATCAACATTTCAATTAATTAATCTTCGTGATTAATATGTCCACATATCAACGTAGACAAATCGATTTTAAACTTATTTGAATACCTGTTTGTAAAACAAATAAAGTAAAAACTAATTTTAATTTGATTTTAATGTGGTTTCTGCGGCATAACAGAATCACTATTCAACAGGAAATTGCGAAAGATTCTAAATAGATTCCGTAGCTGTTGGTTTATATACTTCAGTAAATTGAATAATATTTACTGAAGTAAATTTTCATTTATCCGAAATATGGTAATGTTATTACTTTTTAAATTATAAGAAGTTTATAATTTTGTTACCCATTTTTTATCTAATTTTTATATTATTCTGGTGATTACCCATGATTTGTAACTATTTAAATATTATAGATTTCTACTTTATCTTAATTCGGAATTATCTAAATTAACCTGTGAATGTTTGCAGCACAGTAAATTAAGTAAAGCTATCACATTTAATTTTTTTTCGTGCAGATTGCACTACTATCTTACTGTACATTTACAAAAATATTTGAACGTTTGCCTGAAAAAACAGTTGCAATTTATTGTTTGTTTACTCTTATATTTTATACGTGAATTTTAATAATTTAGCACAAAACAATTTTCATCCTCAAACGTCTACTGCATAATCTCTGCAATAACCGCCTTCCAGTAATTATTTTGAACACTTCAAAATTTTGTAAAAAATCTGTAACATTAACACATTTTTTTGGATAAACTGCAATCTATTTGTACATTTTTATTATTATTGTACCACTCTGCTGTACTCCGTATCATAGAGACTCATAGAGAAAGACTCGGTCTTTCACATGGAGCTTTCTAGTTTGAGTCCCGTTGAGGCATGAATTTTTTTTTTTTACGCTACAAAATTAATTTTCGTCTACGAAGTTGTCTGAAAAGTTTTGAACCTTAACATGAAGATGGCAGCACTCATCAACATAGGTTGTGGAATCTATTCGCGCGTGCGTTATAAGGTACTCACTAAAATTTCAGCCATTTTGGACGCTTAGTTGTCTGATAATCGCTTGAGGAAGTCATTGTGAGTGTTTTTCTGAAAATGGAAAAAATAGAATGTGGTGCCGTAATTAAATCCTTGCATTTCAAAGGAAATACGCCTACACAATTTAAAACCGAGTTGAATGCTGTTTACGGGGACTCTGTTCCATCATTTGCCACTGTAAAAGACGGGCAGATGATTTTAAACATGGTCTTACCAGCTTGGTTGATGATGAGCGTTCGGGACAGCCAAAAACTGCAACCACTACCGATATCGTCGAAAAAGTTCACCAAATGGTACTGGACGACCAAGGAATTAAGGTTAGAGAGTTAGCAGAGGGTATGAGCATAACAAAAGGACGTGTTTATCATATATTAACTGAAGAATTTTATATGCGTAAGCTATCTGCGCGTTGGGTGCCGCGTTTAATCACTTTGGACCAAAACGCATTCGAATGGACATTTCCAAGGCCATTCTGAAGCAGTTTAACCAAAACAAGTCTGATATTTTGCGTCAATTTATAACTTGAGATGAAACGTGGATCCACCACTACACTCTTGAGACAAAAAAATAGTCAAAATAGTGAACTGCAAAGAGTGAACCTGCTCCAAAAAAAGGCGAAGATGTTTATCTTCGCCTTTTTTTGGATTTTGGACTGTTTTTTTTTTGGGATAGTAACGGAATTTTGTGTATCGATTATCTTCAAAAAGGTAAAACAATAATAGCGAACTATTACGCATCATTATTTTACAAGCTGAAGGCAGAGATTGCAAAAAAAGTACCACATTTGAAAAAGAAGAAAGTGAACAAGAAAGAAAATAAGCATTTCCATCAGGACAATGCGCCAGCTCACTCTTCGACGGTCGCCATGGCTGAAATTCACGAATTGCACTTTGAGTTGGTTGACCTCTCACCGCATTCAACATATCTGACCCCAAGCAACTTTTTCTTGTTTCTTAACCTTAAAGTTTTGCTTGGAGGAAAGAGATTTTCATCGGACGAGGAGGTTATCGCATACGTGAACGCCTATTTTGAGGAGAAAGGCGCCAGCTACAGTTTGAAGGGTTAAAGAGATTAGAGCATTTCTGGATAAAGTGTATCGACTTTAAAGGGGACTTTGTTGAAAAATAAAACTACATTTGACAGAAAAAATACGTCTTTCTATGTTAGGTTCAAAACTTTTCAGACAACCTAGGTATCAGTAACTTTTATTTTGTATCGGTCTCTTGTTTCTGAATAAATAAATAATTATTTTTCATGTTATTTGATTTTACTGTTTTTTTATACTTTTACTATGTTAAGTTAATAAAATCTAGCTCAATCTCTTTGGCAGAATGGTAGCAACTCTCTGCCTTTCATCCGGACGTTCTGGATTCTAGTCCTGGTCTGGCATAGCATTTTTCACATGCTAAAAATAATTCATTCGGGTAATAGAAAAAGATATATCTTTGTCTATCATTCGACGTTGGAAAAATTACTTATTGCAAAATACAGGTCCAATATAAAGGAATAGGTAGGTGAAACTGAAACTTTGACGATCAAATGCTAACTGGCAAAAATTATGGCCAGACTCTGTTTTGGAGGAAATTGTCCTTGGCTCTAATGATATAGAGTTGAAAATAGTGTCACTAGCAGATGAAATTAATGATAAATATATGAAAAAAAATTGGTACATCAGGTATTCATGATCTGCAAACAAAAAAAATTAAGAACTCAAAAAAAAACTAGAACTACAAAGCCCTCAACTATCTGCGTGGAAGAGTATAATGAAAATAAGGTTCAGTTAAGACTATTTACTTTAAAGCAATAAATCAAATTTTTAATTTAGTTCGATAGTTAGCAACGGAAGTTTATGAAATTGATTTTTTTCTAGAACTTTTATGAATTTTAGACGTCAACTTTACATGACATTGGCCCGCACCATGAACAGTTTAAAAGACTTGAAATATTATTATTTTTGATACAGATAACGAATTTTATTTAGAAAAAAGTTCGGTTTTTAGTTATTTATAAAACAAAAAATTCCATAACATTTTTCTAAAAGTGAGTGTAACTTAATTTCATTTTTTTTCATAAAGAAGGATTCAAAAATTACTATAAGTAAGATATTTATTTAATTTGTATGTATTTCTAGTGTGGTTTTTAACGCGTAATACAATGCTTTTTTTTTAATATGTAACAATCCAGTTGTTTGTTACTTAAAAAACATAACCCATTTTTTTCCATAAATGTAAGGTTTCCTTCCATATTCACGGTAAGTTAACGAGAGTAACCCCGCGAATAACGAGGGATTACTGTGCATTCATATTGGATATTTGAACAAAAATTAAAAATTGTGATGCAAATTTCAGGTATAGAAAAAGTGCCATATGTATTTATATCATTAATTATTCTTTTATATTATTCTCAATTTTCCGTGTTCTTAAGAATAATAATTTAATAATTGTATTACTACCACGATTTTTTATTTTCCATTGAAAATAAAAATTATGTTCCTTCTCAAAAAAACGGTTCAATAAATGACATATTGTGTTAAGTTTAAATGAAACAACTAGTCTTAAGAACATGTACATTAATACGCCTAAGTAAAGCAGTATTTTTTTGATTATATTAATTCAGCATTTTAATCAACTAAAAATTTTGGGCATGAATCAAAAAATTCGTGTTTCCCCTCCTCAACACTATTATTTACAGTAAGAGAAATAAGCTATTTATAAAAGTTTTTTCTGGATAAAAAATGTAAATTTAAAACCCCATCGTTAATTTCAACCATACTTTCGTCATTTCTTGTGTCCTTATTACCTGTAAAAGATTAATCATTGTTTTTAATAAATATTCCCCTCATATTATGTGAACGTAGTGTGCAAACCTTGAAATTTATTCAAATATAACCTTTCTATTTAAGAGGTAAGACTATTTTGGAAATAAGTGGTTTACTTCGAACAGGGCCAATATCATCTATTTTTTGCTTCTTTTCCATATTTCTTTCATTTTCTTGGAGTACACCCATTTTTTTCTTCTGGTGCTCGTTTTTCCTTCACCCACTAGAACCTTTGCAATATAAATTATTTTTCTAAACTTCATTCCATCCAATCAATTTTCCTCTTTTATTGTTAGATTTGGAAGTTCCTATTTCATGTATTTTGCTTTCAATTATTTTATTTCTTTATGCTTTCAGTTTACCTTTCGAAAATTTATTCAGTTTTTTGGATCTATTCTGATCATTATTCTTTGATTTTAGTTTCCAAATATTATTGGATTATATAAATTAACTTATTTGTTTTTAGTTTATAACCATTCTTCTGTTTTTCTTTTACCATAGATTCTCATTTTTAATGCGTTGTTTCCTTAAAAAAAAAGATTAAAGAATGTTATTTTAAGGAAACTTAAGGCCTTAGAGATATGGTGCTGGAGAAGGATATTGAAAGTAGTTTGGGCAGAGAATGCAAGGAATGGGGAAATTCTATTCCGGGTAGGGGAAAAGACGAAGTTGCAAATTTCAAGTAATGAGGATGAGGAATATTATGGTTGGTCATATACTACGCCGTTTAATCTGGTTCACTAGTTTGCTGGAGGGAAAAATAAAAAGAAGAGAAAAACCAAGACAAGAGTTTACGGATGAAGTAAATGCAGGAAGATCATACAGGGAAGTCAACAGACTGACTGCAAAGAGGAAGAAACTGCAGAAAAAATATCATAATTTTCATTTAAAAAATATTATATTAAAGAATTTTAAATGATTTTTTTTTTTAACTTTTGACGATCATTTTAATACATCTATAATTGTTTTATTATTTAATTTTTAATTTACCGAATGCATAGGTGTATAATATACTGTGTAAATAAAAAGTATGCTATATAAAAGCAACAAAAATATGCTGGAGTGGCCGAGACCTTAACTAGGGCGGTGACTCTACAAACTTGGCAAGAACATTGTCAGATCTTTAGAAAGCGGAGGAGTGGCCTAGCAGGGTGGTCCCAGACCTGACAGTGTGGTGTTTCAGGAGATTCAGAGACACGAATCACTATGTCACACAAATGTTTACAGGTCATAGCAACTTTGGGGCGTATCCACACCGGTTTGGTAGACGCAAGGCCCTGACATGCATGTTCTGTATTGAACGAGATTCGGTGGAACACACTGTGTTCCATTGCCCAAAATGGGTGGAGCAGCGGATTCGTGCTGGCGTCGGTGGGCTGGCTCATGAAGAGCTTCTGCCGCAAATACTATCGACGACGGCCCACTGGAAGGCATTCGATGAGTACGCACGGGTAGTCCTGTGGTACAAGGATCCAGAGGAATGACGGAGGGGCTACTAGTATAGGGATCGTTGGAGAGCTCCAGTTGCGAGGGCCGACATGCCGAGCTGTGCCGGTTCCGTAAAATATCTGGTGACTCCAGGTGAATTACGGCATTCCACAATCAGCTGGACGTAATTTAATGTCAACAAGGAGACCGCTATTCCGGTGGGCATCTCCTTGGAGGTTTCCCATTTGAGGTTATGGCACCTAAGGACCGAGACCCGGCCGCTGGTGTGGGGTGTCAAGATCGGCATACCCGGTTCTCGCGCCCCTGCACTAAGAGTTAGAGGCAGAATAACAAGGAAAAACAAAAGATCCAACCGGCAGGCGACCTGTCATGCCGGATGTAAAGCCGGTAGTCAAGGAGGTCCGTTATAGTTAAGGACACCCTCTGTCTGGATTGACTTATATTTAATTGTGGGTCCGGCTTAGGGGGAGAAGAAAAAAATAAAAGTATGGTAATTCGGTCAAATTTTACATGATATTTTTGCATATCGTCAGGTTTTATGGCTTGTTTAAAAAAAGAAAATAAAAAAAAACGAACATAATTTTAGCACTGAAAAATTCCGGAATTATGTACGTACGTATGTTGGACTGTTTTTGCTTGATATCTCTAGACTGGATGAATAAATTTGGATGAAATGTGTTTGCGGCATTGATGTCATTTAATCTTGGTCATAATTGGTCAAGCAAACATATATATAATCTCAGTATATCTCTTAGAAGGCATTTGGTTGAAATTTGATATTTTTCACAATCATACGCGAATAGAAAATACAATTTATCAAAATTAGCCAACTCAGTAGTGATTTTTTTACCAGGTGCTTTCGTAATTAAGTACTTTTTTCAGTGCATGCGTGTTGATTTGTTTTTTCTTGATATCTCTATACTGGATGTAACCAATTTGGAGGAAATTTGGCATGATGATTTCTGTATATGGAGTATTGATTCCATTTAATTTTGATTATTCAAACCACCATAAATGGAAGGAGGGTCAAGTTTTTTTACCTTTTTTTTGGAATTTACACATTATGGTTTTAACTAAATAATTCAATTACATTATTACACGTCACTTTGGTCATGTATTGTGGACAATTCATTCAGGAACGAAAGATAAAAAGCCTAATTTTTTAAATAAAATTCTTTACCTGTATATTGACGTATTATATATCCAACTTACTTTTCATCCTAAGAAATATACCATCGAGGAAAAAGCTTCCAATGGTTTGGGTTACAGAACTTTTCTTTTTTACCGGTTTTTTTTTTTATTGCTTATCATGGAAGAATTTTTTTCTTTATTATTGTCTTTTTTTTGCTTGATAAAATTCACTACAGAAAATTGAAGCTTGTGCGTAGAAATATGAAATTTCATTTTGTAGCCTAAGAAAAATGCTATGCCTCACCAAGATTCAAACCCGGGACCTCCGGATGAAAGGTCGAGACGCTACTATTCGTGTTACGGAGGCCGGCAAATGATAATCATTTTTGTCAATGATATTTATTTAATAAAAAAATTTTTTTTTGTTGAGATTTACTAGTAAAACTACAATTTACGCTTATTTTTTTGTTTTAAATAAGCAAGATGCTATGAAATGTTTAGTTAAATATTGATTCAATATTATACACAGGATTAATTTTTTGTTCATATTATTAACAAAATTTTATAACTTAGTAGTTTTTGGATGTTAAAAACTATCAGAAACTAAAAAAATTGATAAATCGATTTAAGATACTGTCAGAGATTAGTTTTATTATAGTTGCCGATCTATTTATAATTTTTTATATGTCATTATATGTACTAATTTTATTATTATTTTTAATATATTTTTATTATTATATTTTGTTATTGTATTATATGAGTCATCCTATTTCATTAGAAACTGCTCTGTTATCTAACATTGTGAGCAGATAGAATTTGTGTCCTTGAATAAAGGACACTCTTTGTAATACAGTTAGTTGTACATGCTTTGTTATTCCCCCTACGTTAAAATACAATTATATCTTTAACGTAAAAGCAAAGGTTTGTCGTATTTAAATGCTGAAAATACTAAATAGTAATAATAACAACAGTATTAATAATAATTTGGTTACTTCATTGTTTCATATACAAGTTGTCTCTTTCCGTAAATGCCCATATTATATTGTTTTTAGTTAAGTCACTGTAATAAAGCGCATGGTGGTAGTCGTATTCTTTTTGTAAGTTATGTGATCTGTAAACTATATACATGCTGGGTTTGAAGATATATGTTTTAAAATTAGCTAATTTAAAGCTAATTAGGATAATAAAATAATTTTAGGGAAATACATTTTTTTTTTACCTAGCACTGATAATTTTTTTTTATACAAAATTTTTCAGATATTTTCAAATATTGAAGTGATTGTTTATGTTTAAAATTATGCTAGTAACAAAGGTATTTTCTGTCACGTTTCGATCTTATTTTGGTTTTAGTAAAAGTCAAATTACTTAAATTCTTGATCGGTTTACATTAATTATTATATTTTATAAAAATTAAATTCTCTATAAGTTTTGTTGCAAAATTTTGTTTGTTGGCAATTTAAGAAAGTTATTGTGTCTCAAACGTCAAAAAAATGTATTTTAGCTATTTTTTAGTTTTTTTACAATCAACTATCTTTTTCACAGCAATTTTTTGTGTTTTACGATTATTTTCTCTCAAATAATATTTTTTTAAACGTAATTAAATGTCTACAATCTGTTCCCTTTGATCAATGAATAGATGTGGATATTGTCTGTAACTGATTTAAAGGAGGGAAAACCGAATAGTAAATAACTTATCTATATTCAGTTTATTTAACTGGCATCCTATAACAGCTGCCTATTGATGATAATAATAAATCGATTCTTTGTAATCGGGAGTCGAACTCAGAACCTCTGGATGAAAATTAAAAATTAATAAAATGCCAAATTACGTTCTACAACATTTAGATGTATTATGTAAGTAAGCAGATGAACATTAGACAGAGAATTTTGGTTTTTGATTCATTACAATGAGATTATTTTTAAAAAAATATTTTTGATTGGAATTTTTACGTGCCAGTAGATTTTTGTTTCTAAATCCCTATTTGGATCCCCTCCACCAGTTGAAGGTATTGGATATTTACAATGTTTTTTTTTTTTTTTAGAAATATTTAACTCATTAACTTCTCTGTTAACAAGTTTGAATATTTTAACGTGTCTAGAAGACCTTTTTTCATTTTAATTCATTATTTTGAGTTTATATATATATATATATATATATATATATATATATATATATATATATATATAATTAGAGCTTCATATTGAGAGAAATTTTTCTCTGATTTCTGCACGTAACGGTAAAAGAAGCCATATCGTAATTCTTGGAACTAAGGGACAAAATTTGTTTTATGTATAATTTTAATTAAAAAAATTGAATAAAGAGGCTTTTAGAGCTTCTTTTCAGGTAATTTTTGTTGAAATTATTTTTAATACAAATAACTGGTATCATAAACACAATTTTTTTACGCGTGACGTACAATTGCGATATTATGTTAAATTGCACAGTAATCAAATAAAATATTGTGACAACATTTGTGAAAATTTAATTATGCGAATATGTATATAACTGAACAAGCAAATGAGTTTAAGAAATTTTATTGCAATTTCAAACCAAATACCCATATTTAAAAACAATATGTTCCATCAAAATCAAATTTTTTATTTTTATTAAAAACAACAAACCGAAACGTGATAAAATATGCGGTATTATAACTTTAAATTAAAATAAGATTATGTAAATATTGGAAAATATTTACAAAGAAAAAATTATTAAAAATGAATATATAAAAATATTCAGCTCGATTTAAAATTTCTTGAATAGCTCTTCTTAATGTATCGGCATTCTTCCGTTTAATTTCAACTGCGTTGAATTTTCTTGTCGCTAATTCTTTGTGTTCATAAACATAATTAATATATATGGCATAAAAATTCTGTACTTTTCTGCCACTTTTAAGTCTGTTTTATTTTTTTTTTAAGTTAAATTTCTTGAATTCGTCTTCGTGATTTTAATAACATAGTGTTTCTCAAACTTGAATTCTTATAAATTCTGATCGTTTTAAGTAACTACCAATTTAAGAAAGTTATTCTACTTCAGCCTAAAATAATTATGTTTTGTGGCAGCAATTTTTGTCTTTTACCACCACTTTCTTACTTGATGTACAGTTCTGGGATCTGCTTTATTCAATTTTTCTGGTGAATATTTATTTTGAGACCGTCTAATTTAGCTTTTAAGAATTTTAGTAAGGGTTCATTTTACCCTCAGAGCAGAAATCTGAACAAACTTTTTCGCAAGCTGAAACACCACAAATAGAATGGGTTTTCAAATTCTTATCTTTATGAATCTTTTTCTTTGTTCCGCTAGAGGAAACATACACACATACATACAGATTGGACTGTAGCCTGGGATGTATATTTTAATACTCTTTCTAGTTGAAGTAGGAAAGTGTTTAACAGCTTTGGAAACTTATTCGTTAACAGCAATATCCATTTGCGCTGAAAATGTATTAAAAATACAGAAAGTTCCAAATATAAAATTAAATTTTTATAATTTTAAATATCCGGAATAAAACTAGATTTTTGATTAATTTTTTATTTTATTTTTTATCTTTTACAGCTAGTTTTAAAAGTAGGTTACAGTAGACCTTATCAAAAGTCTCATGCTGAAAAAAATAATTAGTTTGAGGTAGGAGTGTTTGCTACATTTCTTCTTTTTTCTTAGAGTTTCATTGTCGGACAGTTATTTAAGAGGTACTGTAGACCACTTTTGAAACTAATTATTATAAATGTTTAATGACAGCCATTTTGGTTAGATTTTTTGTTGCCCAAAGTTTTCTACATTAACTATTTTGTTTCCTCTGTCGTTTAAAATTACGTGTCCAAACCCTGCTCTTTCGATTTAAAATGATATAGTTGTTTACAGTTGGTGATATATCGAAAAATAGATCATTTCCAGATAGGTTTGATAAATTAAACTTTCTGTTTAACTTTTAATAGTAATTTAACGTTTGCCTACTTTTGTTAATATTCTGCGCGCGCGTGCGCGTATGCGTGTGTGAATGGTGAATAAGCACTAATCCCCATAAATATTTTACTATAAAGAAGATTACGTTATCAAACCATAACCTAGATAGTAAAGAAATTATTTTGAGCTATTTGTATACAGAGTAATTAATTAGTATTTCTTATAATGAGATAGTGGATCAAAAGCTTTGCTCGTAATAACGATATCTTATTATATTCCCGGTCAGATGGATTTGTAATTAAAATTACTCTTAAATATTAACGTATTATAATTTATTTCTTAGTTTTATTTATTAAAAATGCATTAGATTGTTTTTTGTTTTTTTTTTTTTTGTAATTACGTTGAATGAAATTTATTTGTGTTTTAAATTAAAGGGGTTAATCTTTAGATGTAATTTTTTTTTAGGTTTTTGAGGGGTAAACACCATAAAATTTAAAAAATATATTCTATGTCTCTCATTTTTAACGCTTTAATTAACTACAATCCGAATCATCTGATGCTAAATCTTTTAGACATTAATGACAACGTATTACACGGCAAATAGGTACAGATTGTCCTATAAGTTTCCGTACATAGAAAAATAAACATTATATTTCGAGAACTGTTTTTATTTATACTATACGCTCTACATAACTACCATTGTTTTGAAAATACATTTTGATGCGTATCCTCCGCTACTGAATAACATGTATAAGCACAGCTGGAGTTACGCTTGTAATGGGGCTGATTCTTGAGATTATTTATATTTTGTAGCTTTTCCTGTTATAATATGGCCTTAAAATGTCATCAAACATAAAAATCAAGCAGGATGAGATCTGAGGATCTTGGAGGCCACTCCACAGGACCATGAATCTATTAAAAAAATAATTGTAAATGCTTCCTTAAAGCAAAAACCTTAAAAAACCAAATTCTTGAACTTTTTTTGACCGATCTATATACTTTCCCATTTTACGTATAGTTGCAACAGCAGCATGTAACAATCTAGCCGGGAAATTTATTAGGTTATTATTCATTACTTCTGTTTATATTCCTCAAAAGTAACAAACGTCCTAATAGGTATTGAAGTACGTAAAATATTTATTTTACTTCTTGAGTAAAATTTTAAAGTATGGGACTCATTCGTATCTTCCCAACCCTTGACTAATGGTATCAAAATTAAATATCATAAAACATTCACATTAAGAAGTCATCGTACAAAATTTCATAAAAATTGGTTAATCCAATCAGAAGATATCACACAAAATAATAACTGACGAATAAAGCAAAACAATTAAGCTTATCTCCACCCATGATTGAAATTCCAGAAAAATACAAAATAAACGTATTATTGAGATGGTATGATCTAATTATTTTAAAAACGTTAGTCCACAGACAACGAAAATGGGAAAAAGAGTTTTTGTTCCCGCATTTAGAGGGGTTTGAGTACGACTAAATAACTATCAGAAATTGTTATAGCTACATAAAGGTGTATAAATTTTAAAAAATTAAAAAAATAAATGTTAAAAAATTTAACCAACATTCTATTAAAACTTTGGGATTTGGTACCTATAAGATTGTGACCAAGATTAAAGGACACCCATACCTTATATAAAAAAAATCATCGTGTCACATTTCATCCTGGTCTGAAGATACCAAGTAAAAAATCAGGCCTACATACATACATACATTCACACTTTAAAAAACCTTTCATTGTTAAAATTGTGTTTTCGATTAGAGAGGATTGTTAAATGTGCAGTTCTTCAAAAAATTCTATTTACAAAATTTGACCCGATTAGCGATTAACGTTTCGTTATATAATATACTGTAGAGAAGTGTAATGATATACGCAGAAAAATAAAATAGAAATTTATCACTATTTTTTTCGAATTCCCACTTTGGGATTCGTTTGATTAGTTACTTTTATGTTTTTTTGTACTGTTTTTCATTTTATCCAATATTTTTTCATAGTTTTTGAGTTTGCCTTCTTCCTTTTTTCTGAAACTTCCATCCCAGTTGGATTTTAGTTTTTGTCTGAGGAAGCTTCTATTCTCAGTTATTTCATCTGTACTATTTAATTTTTTTGAATTTCTTTGAACGATATCCTCTTAATTTTTCAATTTTTGAAGTATTCAAATATTCTTTTTGTAAATCTATTTCTGTACGTACTAAAGATATGACTACAGAAAGCGATATTTTCGTTTTTTCCAAGCTGTTTGGAAGTTTTTCAATTTTTAGTAACAGTTTTTTTATCGGGGATTAAATTTGTAATATTATTTTGAAATTTTGGGCCTAATATTTGCCTTATTATGTTTTATTTCTTTTTTTTTTTTGGTACCAAGAATTTCTTTATATCTTAGTGTTAACATTTAATATATATATATATATTTTTTTTTTTTATACGAGTATTTCATTATCAATGTTAAAATGTATATGAAATTATTCATTTCGTAAAATTTGTTTTAGTTAAACACCATAATATTTTTAAATATTAATGTACAAAAAAAATAATTCTCAAGCTAAGAATGGTTAACTATAATCTTAAAAACTCAATATTAAACAAAAGGTATGAAATGAAAAAATAAGCTGTTAGAATTCAGTGTAAAATAACGGTTTTTTTTAATAGAAGAGTATTTTATTTTATTTTGTGTTAAGGTTAAAAGCCTTTTAACGGTTAAGATTAAAAAGCTTTTTGCGACAACTTTAAAAAAAGTATAAAAATAAATATCAAAGCAATGTATTTAAGTTTATGTAGTTGTCAACGAGAAACCGATTAAGGTAATCGTCGTACATACACCCTGTTTATCAAAGCTGCATACGAATTTCACGTGACCTATTTAAAGAAAAATTGTATAATTTACAATTAATATATTAGAAAAGATCATTAGATAGAATATACGTTATATTCAATTTTATTTATTTTGCTTTTCAAAAAATTTAATCTTTGACATCCCCCTTAATGTAAATATTAAATTAAAAGATTGATTAATATTTTATTCATAAAAATTTATACCATATAAATTAAAGCAATAAATTAAAACATCATTTAAGTAATTAGCAATATTTTTGCTCTTGAAAGAGTAAATATAAAAAAAAAAACTGTTGTTTTTTTTGTTGTTCTGCTTTAATACAATAGACAATTAAAATTATTTCATTATTTCAGATTTTTTAAAATTATATAATGTTTGCATTATATTATAGAAATGTTGCACCGAATGAAATATCAAGATGGGCGAGATTCAAACTGGCAACCTTTTGCATAAAAGGCTAAATCGGAATAACAGAAAGATGAACTTAAAACTTGAAGTAGAATCTTGTAAAGTTTTATTTGTGGAGTGTACTTTTAAATTGATAGGAAATTTAGAAAATAAGGAAAGAGAGAAAAATAAAGGTTGGAAGCACTTGAAGTATGATAACTTATCTTAAAGTCATTTGTTTTTTTTTTCAAAAGAAATATCTATCTACCTTTATCAAGTCAGACATCAGAACAGTTTTTGGTTTTTGTGTAACTTAACACAATACTTTGCGTTACGAGAAACTGTTGCCATTTTCTATTGTCATTTTTAATAAATTACCGAACCAATAGAAAAAAATAATCTTCCTACATATTTAAAAAAATACAATTAAAAGATTCTCTTCAGTAAAAAAAAGAATATTACTTAACGAACTTTTAAATAACGTTAATTTATATAAAAATGCCCGAATTCTTTCCATTCCGTTTAAAGTGTATTAAAATAACGCTCAAATAATATTCAATAACATTTTTCTCATTTATTTTATAGTTATTTTTTATTTACTATCTCAAGATATTTATCTTCGTATTATTTCATGTATTTACATTTGAAATATTTAGTATATTATACCTATCTTTACCTTAATATTTACCCTTATCATACCTATTATTTATTTTATAATAATTAATTGTGTATTTTTTATCCTGCTCTGATCAGGATTTTTACCAAAGTTTCCTTTGATTTATCCAAGCAGTGCTGCTGGATTTCCTGTGTTCTTTATTTATTTATGGATTAGGATATCTACGTACTGCTAACGAAATCTACATTATATTATATACTGGTGGAATAAAAGATTTATTTTTATTAATCTTTTTCTTAGCAGGAGAAATAAGTTGACAGACGAAATGAAAAATGAAGTAATGAGAGAAGAGGATGTGAGAGTAAATATTAATCAGAGACGTGTAAAATAGAAAATACAACTGGCTGGGACGTTTTATAGTTAAAGAAGGAAGGGTTGATTAAAACAGGGATACTAGAATCAGTAAAAGGTGCAAAGAAGGGAGGACGGAATGAAGTATAGATTACGTACGATTTAAATGAAATGCGAGCTACCCGGAACTCTAAAGTTTAGATGTAAATAAAATAAAATGACCTGAGAGATTTGGTGCGAATGACCTGACCTCAAGGTAGATCATTATATGATTGTGATTAAACGATTTAAGAAATTTATTTTTAATTTCCTGACTGTAGGAAAATATGCTGCTATAGCTATAACAGGGAAATATATCTAAAAAATCTGGTCTTTTCTTAATTTTTGTTCCTTAAAAGGACATTTAAAGTAATTTTTTTAATAATAAAAAAAGATATAAATTTATTGTAAATCATCTACGAAAAATGTTTTTATTACAATGCGTCCAAGTACAAGAATTTATTTTGTCTGACTGACATTTTGTGTATTTGCAAACGTATGATGGCCGGTTTTGGTCTAACGCTGGACACTACTGACCGACTGTCTTCCAACATGGTAGACAGGTACTACTTTCGAGATAAAAAAATTTATTTTTGTAAAAATTGGTAAAAGGATTGGAGGTGTTTTTGCCGAAATAAAATATGAAATCTTTAATGGGACATTTTAGCGGAAGGTTTTTACATAAGTTGAAGTATTTTTTTTTTTAACAAGATCACAAACTACCAACAAAATTTAATTGCCCCACCTCCTCTCCAGAAAATGAGTACATTTCTATTTTTTTAGCAATATTGCTTCAGAAAAGAATTTAACGGAAGATTTTCGCATCTGTATTACTTTCCGTTTTGATAGCTCTATAACAGAGTTATATCTCTAGAAGGGAAAGTATTGTAATCGGTCCAATTTGGGCATATTCGGTTTTCACCGGATCTTGATGTTTTGACACCTACCGAAACCCAAAAAACTGGATGGAAATTTTCCGGATGTTAATGTTGGTGTGTACGTGTGTTCGGTGTAGTCCTCTAAATTACTTTATATCTCTAGAACTACTGGACCGATTTTGACCAAACTAGGTCAAATTGCTTCTATATATGGGGCATTATATGCCATTAAATTTTCAACTTAAAAGTTTAAGGGGGAGTAAGGTAGTACAGCAAGATAACTCTTATTATCTCTAGATTTCGCCTGATTAATATCATATTTATTCAGGCACATTTGTCAACGATTAAAAAATAATAATATTTGAAAATAAATTTTCCACAATCGCATCCCTATCCCAAAAATTGGTGTTGTATCGTCTGCTATGTTGTGAAGTCACAGGCGAGAGGTAGAATTAAATAAATGAATAATATTTAAAGTGCAAAAAAAGTAACTCGGTCTGGTTAGGTCTCAAACTCGATCGTCTGGTTGACCGAGTTTTCTGGTAGAAAACCGAGCGATCGGTAGACCAGTAAAAAATATTTTAATTAATTAAAATAATCGGCGAAAAAAGTTTTTATTCCATTGCTACAAATTCCAAAAAAATGTATCCAAAAAATGTAGATTTTCTCAGACTTAAAAAAAAAAAATAGCTACTAATTTTTACCCCCTACCTAGAAAATTACAACTTTGTTTTTGGTTACGAATTATGGCTGCAGCTTCGTATTTTTAAACAATTTTAAAAAAGTTTGTTTTTATTTATTTTTACCATTTAGGGATTATGTTCTTTAAAATTAATTTTATCTGTGATTATGAAAGCCCCCTAAGATGGAAAAGAGTTTCAATTTTACAAAGAACACAAAATAATCATCTTACCATTCAACTTTCATTAAATCCTTCACAAGTATAGAATTAATCAGTTTTTTTTATTTATTTATTCCACTTTGTAACATAAAATTAGTATTTAAATAAATTTGTGAATAAAAATAATTCATAATTTTGTTATTTATTGTTTTTTTTTGTTTTAGTTTTTTTTTTCAATAAGAAGGTTTTATTTTATCATAAAGATACAAATAGAGTTTAAAATGATTGAATTGAATCAAACTTGACCTGCAAAGTTGTGTAATTAATTGCCGGCTTTTGTTCTTTTTTACTTAAATTTAATTTGCCATTTAGCTTTTATTGACTTTAATTTCATTAATTTTTTCTTTGATCAGATTGTTGTTTTATTTGTTTTTTTTTAAATTTAATCCTTATTTGATAATAAAATTCTTCATTGTATAATTGCAGCTTTAAATCCGTATCCGTAATTCTTACACTGCAATATTCTTAATACTGACATTAATTGAGTGAGAAACATTGAAGCTTTAGCATGAGTCATTCACTATAACATAATCCCTTCTTTCACCACCCCTCACCCTTCCACCTATCATTATACCTCCTCACTCCTCTGTAAACGGCGTTTCATAACGTACAGTAGTAGTATGTTAGGGCGGGTTTGAAGGGGTGGAATACAGGGGACTAATTACCCCTGCGGGGGAGAGATCGGATTTTTTTATTACCTGCTATCATAGCTTGATAATGAATCGCAGATCCTTTTAGCTTTGTGCTTGTTATTGCTTTTCACCCGCAGGAAAAAAGTTAAAAAAAAACTAAAAAAAAACGAACAACGATTTCCTTTGATCTTCTTTTTTTCTTACTATGTACAAGTACACAATATTCTGTTATTTACTGTAGTATTTGTTTTCTATATAATTTAGTGTATACAGTATTTTCAAACAATAATTTGATTCGAGGTTTGTATTGTTTTATATATATATATATATATATATATATATATATATATATATATATATATATATAAAACTACTGTTTTTTATGTACCCTTTGTTTGTTTGCTTACGGCGTTTCGGTTATCAGCTATTTCCTCTTTGTATCCAAATAAACTTTTTTTTATTTTTATTTTATGCAATATGTAATTACGTAACGATATTGATTTAATAATACATTTCTCTATTTTAATATTTTAAATAATTCTTTTTTACTTATTATATCTTTTTAAATAGATTTTATTATAGATTGTTTATTAATCAAAACTTTACACATGTTAATTCTTTTATTATATTATTTTTATGGAGATTTAAAAAAGACTGACCTGAGATCGCGTAAATTTCTTGGATTTCTACTTCACTGATTTTTATTTTAAATCAAGAGTCTTTTAAAATATCAATGACTTAATTACGCAATATTTAAACTACAATTACAAAAAGATGGAAATGTCAGAAAAAAAAAATTGGCTCGATTGATCTCTTTAACCAAGGGACATTTTTATCTAAACATCATGCAGTATTGAGAAATCAAAATTCTCAAATTCTTTTGTTATATATGGTGCATTGAGGACATTAAATTTTGGAGAAAATTACAAAAAGGAGAGGTAGTTTTTGCTATTTTTAATTTTTGACTGTATAATATTAGCAGAAAAATTGAGATTTAGTAAAATGAAAGTACTTGAATCCAATTCTTTAAAAGTTTAGTTTAAACCTTTATTTGTTTTTTATCCACTTAACAAAGTTATTTAATGCCAAATATAGAATACATGTCTAACCATGACCGTTTGTCTTTTACCCCAAATTTCTCTAAAATTAATAAATACATAGTTCTACAAACTATGTTTTTCAATTTTTCATGTTAGATTGGATTAGGTAAAACCAGTAAATTTCACCTTAATTTGTAAACTATGAATCACAGTCTGTCTTATTTTATCGAAGGTGCAGAAACCAGGGCGAAGTCTTTCGCCAGCCGACACTCTAACAAAGCGTTTCCGATTCTTCGTGAATCACGGCTGTATAATCAGTTTTGCATGTTAAAATACAGAATGTTACAGTAAATAAAATAAATGCGTCTAAAATAATAAAAGATCTAATGTAATTATAACTTAGTATCTAATAAAGTGATACTACGAAACGAGTTAATTATTTATGTATAAAATATTTAATTATTTATATACATATCCGGAAACTTAAAATGATTTACTGGAAATAGTTTACTTTTTATATTAATAGATATATTAATAGTTAGGGGGGATGTAATAATACATTCCTGTTTAGTGCTACAGCAAAACTATAGTTGTAGAAAGGAAAGTATTGTAATCGATCCAATTTGGTCATACGCGGTTTTTGGCGGATCTTGACGTTTTCACACCTAAGGAACCCAGAAAACCGGATTGAAATTTTCCGGATGATAATGTTTCTATATATGTAAGTTCTATGTTGTTCTCTATATCACCGTATATCTCCAGAACTACTGAACCGTTTTTGACCAAACTTGGTCAGATTACTTCTGTATATGAGGAATTGATGCCATTAAATTTTCAACTTAAAAGCTCAAGGGGATGAAGCTCTAGAGCAAGGTCACCCTCAGTATATCAAGATTTTGCCTTATTAAGGTTTTATTTTTTTTAGTCACATTTACTGCGTCAGCAGTACCTTCTGTCACCACAAGGAGTGCTAGTGTAGCACTGACGTGATAAATTAAGTTGTGTGTGTATACGTGTATAAGTCGTAAGACGGGAAAGTCCTACAACTGTGTTTTCAGCTTTTCTTTTTCAATTGTGGCAGTATTCTTTCTCTAAAGTAATATTATTTCACTAAATATAAAAATGATAATACTTGAAATTATTTAATTTTCTGTTCATTAAATTTGTTTTTGAAAAACCATTGTTTATTTTAAACTTTAATTGTTTTACCTAATTAATTCCCATCACTTTGTGGCTTATATGGGCGACTCCGTTTTCTTTTTTCTCCTTATTTGATTGATTTCTTTTATGGTAAAGACAAATCCCAGAACGTGTTTTCAATTAATTTTTTTTTTAATGGTAGGAAGTAATATGTGTCATTAATTTATTGCGATTTTTCTCATGGAATTGAAAATTAAAAGACAAGATTTTAAAGTTGCAGCAGAGTATAATTTCAGCATGAAACACATAGCTTTGATTTGCTATACTGAATCATCTCTATTCATTTGTATTAGCTGTGCATACCATGTTGTGGTATGATTTAACACATGGGTTACTCTGTATGATATATAACATGAATAGGCCTATTGTTTGTCTAATATCATTACCCAACAATTAAAATGTTTTGGGCTCAAAAATAGCTTATACTTATGAATTTCCATCTTACGAATTCAAAAATCACCATAAAAATGACTGATTAGCTCTTGCTTTGGAGATACAATGACACGTCATTTTTTACCCGATCTACATTTTTAGTTTGGGGATAATCTTGTTTTTGGAGTTGTCACACCTGTTAAATGACAAAAAACAACTTTCTCCAGATGTTTGTAGGTTATAAACATTATTACTGTTGCTGTGGCTGTGATTTTTACATTGCTTTTGTTGTAATTAGTACAGAATTTCTGGTTTTCGAGTGCTTTTGAAGTGAAAAATTTGTTAAATCAAAATACCACGAAAATACGTAAATTCAATGAAAAATATTTCTTATATTTGTGGTCCTTATCAACATTATTTTGGTGTGAAGGTAGGAGAACAGGATAAATCATGGGCTCTACATATATGTTGCAACTCTTATTCAGTAAGAATAACTAACTGAAGAATTACTATAATATACAGGGGAATGGCTGAAAAAAAAAAACCATCTATGGATTTTGCTATGCATATGATTTGGCGGGAGCCTACAAACTATACAGATAACTGCTATTTCTGCTTGACTCCACTTATAAAGGAAGGATATTCAATGAAGAAAAGAGGAACAGTTCAATACCCTAATCTTACATTTGCTATTCGACCTAGTCTACATTAAGATAGTTTACCAGTTCCTACTCCACCCCAAAATTATGAGGTTGATATAGAAAATGAAGACAGTGTGGAAGAAGAATAACCCAACAAACCTTCCACATCCCGTGACTCTGATTTTGACGACAAAGATGGTAAACCGCACAGACTGAGTCAAGCGGAATTGAGTCATCTCATTCGAGACCTTGATTTGTTGAAGGAGAAGGCAGAACTTCTAGGGTCAAGACTATAGCAATGGAATCTTCTCCAACGTGATGTCAGGGTCCGACAGTATAGATATCGTCACAGGAATCTGATTCCTTTTGTTGAGAAGAAAAATAATCTTGTTATTTGCTGCGACATCAATGGCTTGATGAAATGTTTAAATTTGAATCATATGCCAACTAATTGTTGGAGGCTATTTATAGATTTCTTCAAACTAAGTTTGAAAGCTTTACTTCACAACGGCAACCATTTTCCTACTATTCCTGTTGGTCATGCAGTTTACATGAAGGTCCCGTTAAAGCCCATCATGGCAAGCAAATGTGGGGAGGGGGGTGGCGACCGGCACCGTCACAAAATCACATGAGGGATACTTATGCAAAAATGGCAATCCTTCGAGGCTCAATCAAATATTCTGATCACGAGTGGAAAATGTGTTGAGATCTAAAAGTCATCACTGTATTCTTAGAAATGCAACTGGGATACACTAAATACTGCTGAATTTTATGTATGTGGGACAGTAGGACTAGGAAATCTTATTATATTCAAGCAGACTGGCCTGCAATAAATCTTAACTCAAGCTAGAAAAATGTCGTTGTCGAGCATCTGGTGGACCCAAAAGAAGTTCTTCTTCCATCCCTTCACATAAACTAGTTTTGATGAAAAATTTTGTCAAAAGTATGAACCATGAAGGACAAGCCTTTAAGTACTTAAGAGACATATTTCCTATATTAAGTGATGTAAAAGTCAAGGAAGATATTTTCGTTGGGTTACAAATTCGACAGCTTGTAAAGAATCCTGCGTTTGACGGAATTTTGGAAGGGAAAGAAAAGGAAGCTTGGGAAGCTTTAGGGAGTCATTCATAAATTTTTACGCAACAAAAGCGATGATAACTACAATCAGTTGGTGACAGTACTTTTGCAAAAATACCATCAACTTTAAAGCAACATGTCCCTTAAAATGCATTTTCTTCACTTACACTTGGACTTTTTCCCTCCTAGTTATGGAGTTGTCGGTGATGAACACTGAGAAAGATTCCATCAGGATATTTCTGTAATGCAACAAAGATATCAGGGCCATTGGCATGAAGGAATGCTTGCGGATTACTGCTGGTCTTTGTGTAGGAATGCTTCGGAACTCACAAGAAAAAGCCAAAAGACAACGATCTCATGAAGCCACCACATGATTCACTTCAGATCCAACCAACTGCCAGGTATTCTTCCATCAATTAAGAACTCTTAGAATGTAACTGTCATTAAAAAAATGTCAAATTGACTTTCTATATTGTTGGTATGTGTAATTAAAATTTATCGTTTTCTCTTACTCCGTTAAAATACTTCCACCTATTATACATCACAGAAACTAGAGCTAATAAAATTTTTTCTTTGTCACATTCGTTTTTCTCAACCCAAAATTAGTAAAATTTGACTCATAAAGTGAAGGAAACTTTCAAAATAAATTTTTTTTTGGGTAGTGATATTTTTATTAAGCGTAGTAAATTTTTGGTGAGTGAACTGAATGATAATAAATTATAATTTTGATTTAAAAATGGGGAAAAAGAAGAAAAAATAGATATAAATATTTTAGCTTGGCAATATTAATAAATGACATTCATAATTTATATTAGGTTAATTTTCCACATATAGCAAAATAAAAATGTACTATGCAATTAAGTTTCAGCTATTAAGCAATAAATTTACTTAATTTTTAATTCTTTAATGTATTTTAATTTTATTTTATTTAGAGATTTTCCGAAAATTAACATTTAGAAACTATAAAAATATAACGGATGGCGATAAAAATTTGATTTTCTAACATCTGGTTTATCTAATTTGTTACTGATGTGCATAGTATCGATTTTTAACCCGTTAAAATGGCTTTTATTTTTAAAGACCCTTATTCTGGGGAATCGTTAGTGCAACACAAATTTTCGTAGCTTTATGTCAAAACACATAAATAATTATAAAGTAAATAATAGATAAAATTGAAATCGATAATAGAATGTAATATATCTGTAATTCAAAGTATAAAATCATTACAAAATAAGTAGTATAAAATCATATCAAAAAAATGCGTACATTACTTTTGTTCTAGGAACATTAAATAAGCTACTAGATCAAAAAATTTGTACACAATGACGTACGGATTATATTATAATATAATAACCTATGGAATTTTAGCATGGGTTCTTTAAATAAAATAATAAATGAACTTGTCAGAATGATGCACGAAAAATTTATTAAAATAGTCTTTAAGAGTGACATTAATAATAATGAAATACCGTTAAATTTAAGAGAATAGTGCGTTTTAGTATCTACTACCCGTCATTATAAACAGTTGAAAGTATTTATTTATAGAAGTATTAGCAAAATAAGAAATAAAAATACACAATTACCCAAAGTAAATAAAAATATTTTCAAGAAAATGATAAATTTATACCTTATAGATTTTTTAACAAGCTTCTTGAAAACCATAAAATTATAACTACAAAAAAATTGTAAAATAATTTTAAAGACGAGTATAAAAGCTATGGAAATCAAAGAATTTATGTAATTAGTATTACTTAAAGGTATATATTGAGCACGACATATTGCTAAGATATACTACTGATTAAGCCCCGCTTATGAATAAGTAATTACGTTACTTATAGTAATGCCACTCGCGTAATTACACGAGTGGTAGCGTCTCGGTCTTTCATCCTGGATTCGAATACCGGTCAGGAATGGCATATTTCATACGCTACATTTCCATACCCCCACGCACAAGTTTCAAGCTTATGTGGTGATATCATCAAAGTAAAAAAAAAAAAAAATTTTATTTTAAATTGTACACTGGCTGCGCAAAGATATTGTATATTTCTTTGCAGTATATGATATTGCGACTATATTTTATATTACTTTTCTAAACTTTTATCAGTAAATAAATAAACAAATGTTAAGGTAATTAAGTGAAAATAGTAAACATAAAAAAATAATTATGAAATAAATCAGCATTCACTTGGCGTTATGAAAATTTACAAATTTGAGCACGTATTATTATACAAATAGGACGGGCTGCAGAGAATTCAGGTTATTATTTTTTTTTTTTTTTTTTTGTCTTCAGTCATTTGACTGGTTTGATGCAGCTCTCCAAGATTCCCTATCTAGTGCTAGTCGTTTCATTTCAGTATACCCTCTACATCCTACATCCCTAACAATTTGTTTTACATATTCCAAACGTGGCCTGCCTACATAATTTTTTCCTTCTACCTGTCCTTCCAATATTAAAGCGACTATTCCAGGATGCCTTAGTATGTGGCCTATAAGTCTGTCTCTTCTTTTAACTATATTTTTCCAAATGCTTCTTTCTTCATCTATTTGCCGCAATACCTCTTCATTTGTCACTTTATCCACCCATCTGATTTTTAACATTCTCCTATAGCACCACGTTTCAAAAGCTTCTAATCTTTTCTTCTCAGATACTCCGATTGTCCAAGATTCACTTCCATATAAAGCGACACTCCAAACATACACTTTCAAAAATCTTTTCCTGACATTTAAATTAATTTTTGATGTAAACAAATTATATTTCTTACTGAATGCTCGTTTAGCTTGTGCTATTCGGCATTTTATATCGCTCCTGCTTCGTCCATCTTTAGTAATTCTACTTCCCAAATAACAAAATTCTTCTACCTCCATAATCTTTTCTCCTCCTATTTTCACATTCAGTGGTCCATCTTTGTTATTTCTACTACATTTCATTACTTTTGTTTTGTTCTTGTTTATTTTCATGCGATAGTTCTTGCGCAGGACTTCATCTATGCCATTCATTGTTTCTTCTAAATCCTTTTTATTCTCGGCTAGAATTACTATATCATCAGCAAATCGTAGCATCTTTATCTTTTCACCTTGTACTGTTACTCCGAATCTAAATTGTTCTTTAAGATCATTAACTGCTAGTTCCATGTAAAGATTAAAAAGTAACGGAGATAGGGAACCTCCTTGTCGGACTCCCTTTCTTATTACGGCTTCTTTCTTATGTTCTTCAATTGGTTTTTCTTAGTTTTTAATAAATAATATTTAATAATTCGTGGACATTTTACTTTTTTCGGTAAAAGAAAATCCTTTAATGGTATTTTCAAATAAGTAAGTGAAACGATTGTTTAAATGATTCCATATTTTTTTTTATAATTGCAAGGAAGCATATGGTCCCTTTTCTCGTAAGTCGAGGTAATGTAACGAGTTATGCGAGAAAATTTCTTTCGTATGGTTTGAGATAAATGGTGTTAATTTATTTTTTTTTTTTAAATAGATAACTTTTTTTTTGTATTTAGAAAAACATTTTACATTTATTAATAATAACACAAGGATAACTTAATATTGTTAAATTTTCATAATGTTGGTCTACATCACTCATATTTAATGCCGTTAGATTTTTTAACGCCTGGTTTTTTATATATGAAAAACTGTTTTATAGCTTTTGAGGGAGTTCAAAGAATTGTATTATACTTTAAACGCGAATATACGTAGGTATAATAATTATCTAATTATGATAACGAGCTTAACGTTGTATTAAGGCGCTTAAAACCAAAACAGTACGGTTTAATTTTGTTGATAACGAAATCGGTTAGATCATCCAAACAGGATTTGTTATATAAAAAACAAACAAACAAAAAAACACCCAAACATTTCACTTTATGGATAATGGAAATAATATTGTTATCATTAATGAGGATTCTGTCCACGTGATCAGCAATATTACGTTTACCTGAGAAGCGCATGAAATGATTTTATCCATATTTAAATTTTACAATCTATCCAGTAAATAATTCTTTGAATTATTAATGTAGAATTTTCAAGGCCTCTCTAATAGCTAATAATTAGTTATTAATCTGTCAATAATGTACTTATAATTATTTAAATTATAAATATTAATATAAAAAAATTAGAACTCCTATATATATCACTCAAGTGTAGTCTATGATGAAGAATAACAATGCTCTGTATGTTATATATTTATGAAATTTTTATTATTCTGTTTATTGAATTCAAATCTTGTGAAAATATTGTTATATTTTAGAATAAATAAAAGTGAAAATTATTATTTTTATCAATAAAAACGTCTTATCGATTGTTTTACTTCTTTCATATATGAGTATTAGGACCAGTACAATTTATTAAGTATTATTAATATTCTTTTTTACAAAATGTTAATAATAATAATAATGCCTGTTGTCAATTCGCTTCATAGATCTCAGGCAGCAATATTTGTAATTGTCATAGTTGATCCAGTAGGGATAATCGGCAATAATTACTTTGATTAATAATGGCTTCACGTTTACGCTGTGATCACTCTATGTCAGATATCTAGACATGTAAAAGCGAAGTGACCTGTGAAACGTCTACGTGTCCAGTCATGTAGGATTTGATCCGTCTGTCACTGATAGGAAGATTCTAGCTGTCAATCATATTAGTCCTACACAATCTTGGGCTTGGGTAGGACAGATATTTGACAAATTTATGATATTTTTAGTTTAAATGTGCAACTGAGGTACACTTATCTTGAAACAAATGTGAATAGATTTTGATAGTTAATACGTGATAATGAATTTCATGGTAAATCAGTAATTAAATCTGTGTCTTAAACATTGTATTATTTTAATACAATTCAAAAAAATGTAATATACAGTAATGAACGAGCTAATCTTTCAGTGCAAAATGTAACTGGTGTAATTAACAAATAGAATAATATTATTAATTCATAAAAAAAAGAAAAATATCTGGGTACCAGATATTATTTATCTAGGAACCCTTTGTTAAAATAAAAAAATCTATATATTTTGTATTTCATACAAAATTGTTTCAAACTTCATTTGCTTTATCCTTGCCTTCTGAAGTATTTTTAATTAAATTCAAATGCAGCATACAACCCCACTGTGTTGGTCAAGTAGTGAACGCGTCTTCCCAACTCAGCTGATTTGGTAGCCGATAGTTCCAGCGTTCAAGTCGTAGTAAAGTCAGTTATTTTTACACAGATTTGTATACTAGATCGTGGATACCGGTGTTCTTTGGTGGTTGAGTTTCACTTAACCACACATCTCAGGAATGGTAGAACTGAAACTGTACAAAACTAAACTTCATTTACACTCATACATATCATCTTCATTCATCCTCTGAAGTATTATATGAAAGGTAATTACCGGAAGCTAAACAGGAAATAGAAAGGAAATATAACATATAAATTGAAAGATGAAGAAAAATTTCTGTTAAAATTAAAAATGAAAAATTGTGCGGTTTAATACAATTTTATGGATTTTTTCTCACCCCAAAAAATTAATTTTTATCAAAATTACTTTATTAAAATGTATCCTGAAGGAATAAATTAAAAAAAGGAGTGTTCACTAGTAAACATTTTAAGTGAAGAAACCGAACCAGTATCCTAACATAAAAAAAAGAAAAAAAAAGAATAAACCAATTATTTAAAAAATAAAAATTTCTGACCATTATCGGTATTGATTTATTAATTATTATTATTCTGATTTGATTTATTCATCTGTTTTAGTCATTTGTTTAGCATCTGCTTCTACTCCTATTGATGGGATTGTTCATGAATAAATTACATCTGATGATGATATAATTCGTGAAGGAATAAACTTTAGTAATGTCTTCTATCTCTTCACTTAAAATCTTTGTTAGTGAGCACTCTCTTTTTTTAATTTATTCCTTCAGGATACATTAAAAAAAAAGAAGATAATAATAATAAAGGAAATAAGCTGTTCATATTTTGGTGAATTATGTTTTTTGGGGATGAGATTTTTACCTTTAGGACAGGTACACTGAAGAAAAAATCCATAAAATTATTCTAAACTTCACATTTTTTTGTTTTTAATTTCAACAGGAATTTTCCTTCATCTTTCAGTTTATATGCTATATTTGAATCTTACTGGAAATATTTCAGAAGGCAAGGATAAAGCTGGGGGTGGTTTTATTGTCTAGGTTTCATTGTTTTTATTTGGTAATATTTTTTTCGTTTTTTACATCTGGTTTTCTGATAAATTGATTTAAATAAGAATTTCTTTTTGTTTATTTTTTTCATTTTGAAATTATAGATTAAGATGGATAACATCTTTTTTTACATAATTTTATTTTAATCTTTTTTTTTATTTAATATCTTTTAGTTGTTTATTTCCTTTTAGTGATGTATTTAAGTTATTTAGAAGGGAATTTAATTTTATTAATTTTGATAATTATTTAATTTATTTTTTAGCCCCTATTTTGGGGTTAGTTAGTTTTTTGGTTGTTATTTCCTTTTAGTTTTAATTTTTTTTTGTATTATTTATGGATTATTTTTTGTTTTGTTCTGGATGTGTGGTTTATTTTATTATAATTGCTGGTTTAGTCATCTAATTCTGTCTATTCTTTCTGCAATTTTTATATTTTTGTTTTCATTTTTTGTTATTTTTTCTAATTTTGGATATTATTGCTGTTGATTTTTTTTATTTATTTGTTTTTTGAATGTAAATTATTTCTTTGCGATTTCCTATTAACCGTTTCGAAACACACTTCTAACACAATCGGCGATAATTAAACTTATCATGATTAATAGAATTGACAGTTCCAATATACGTGCTAAAAATTTCAGAAATTTCGTAAATTTTTATGCGTCTTTTCTCAAAATAAGTTCATTTGATTAGATTTTGTAAAGCATCGATCGAAACTTCCACTGGTCTTCCGTTTCGATGAAAATTGATGACGTCGATTTATACTGTTCGATTGACTTGTAAAAGCTGGCACAGTTAATTGCCTATTCACCGGTCATAAAATTTGAGTGAATTTAGCAAGTTGACACCTTAAGAAAATCAAAATTTTATTAGCGCATACTGTTTCCCAACGGAACACTTTTCAAGTGGAACCGACATTTTGAAATAAATAATATCGTTTATAATAATTGAAATTTATTTCGGACATCTGATATTTACTATGTTAGTATTGCCAAATTGAGCATTAGAGGATTTTAGTTTATTCTATAAGTTACTTTTTCCTCTTTTACCATTTATCTCTTTAATTATTGAAAGAAACTTGCATATTCTTAATGCTGAAACATTAAACTTGCAGTTTAATTATAGAGATAGACTATTAATTTACAACTTTTTTTGTTATTTAAGAAAGTTACATCTTTCAAACGTAATCCCATATAAAAAAATAGGAAAAGCTCAAAATGGTAGATATATACATAGAAATTGACAGATCTATTTAATGATAAAACCTTTTTAATTCAATTTTCTATAAAACTACCAGCAATTCTGCTAACCATTCCTGTTTGTGAAGCCTGTAGTAATATACTCTTCAGGTTTTCTTTTTTCTGTCGTAAGACGCGACTGAAAAGAGCGTTGCGAAAAATTGAAGATGATTTGAAGTTATGAAGCGTCTAGAACAGTAATTTATCGGTTGATGGTTAGTGTTATTTGTGGTTATATACATCTGTCTAACCAGGGTTATGGTAACTAACAGTATTTATTACTACGTTTTATAGTAGAATTAAAATATAAATAGTTTTTCAAAGAAAAAGGATTTCCAATTTTTTCAAACATGTTAATTTTTATAATTTGAAAATTAGTAAAGAATAATATAATGTTATAAAGTTCTTAAGCTAAATTTCGTTGGGTTCGTGTAATTTAAGCAATTAAAACAATTCCAGTTTATAATATTCATGAATATATGAAATTACTGTAAAAGGCGTTTTAATTAATTAATCTTTAAAAAATGAATTTTTAGCGTGACAGAAAAAATTCATGTTGTTTTTGTAAGTACATTCTAAAGAATTAAGCGTTTTTTTAGAAAAATAACGTCATTAATTTAATAGTCAAAAAAATATTAATATTTCTTATCATAAACTGAATTTAAATTTGTAAATAATAATATAATTTGTATAAAACAAAAATACATCTATTATAACTTTCTATAACAATATTGTTTACAATGACCTAATCCGGTAATGATTCCTTTATCTTCCTGTTATCATTAATACGGGATATAAAATAAACTTTAAATTTTATTATTCCCTTATCTTTTGAATTAATTCAAAATTTTAAAAAACCAAAAATTTTACGCAACAAAAATGCGATGTGGACAATACATAACTTCCTTGTACGCCTATTAAATTACATATACAAATTGTTTTTAAAATGAAAAGTACATAAAATCTTGTTTCATTAGTAACTTCTGATAATTTTTCATATATATATAATTGTAATTATTGAATCATTATTTATTGTATTTTTTTTTACAATCGGACGTTATAGTTATTAATAAATCAATACATTTAAATTTTAAAAAAAAGTTTTGATTCGAACCGATATGCCCTTATTCTCATAAAAAATATGTAAACGATATGCCGATATGCCCTTATAAGATCCAAATAAGGTTTAATTTTCAAAAAAAATTATTTCATTAATTAAAATTTCATTTGGCTATAGTTCTGGAACCAATGAAAATAAGTACCACTTATGATATATCGTTGAAAAGCTCTCAAACTTATCAATGATAAATCGGAACGATATATATGATATATGAGGGCTTATTATTGGAGTTAGGACAGTCCAACATCCAAATTGTTTGGAATTAGGGCTTTTTTGGACACTTTTGATTCAGTCGATTGCTATCAAAAGAGGAGATGCACAACTAAATGTGACAACAGTCCTAAATCCAAAATTTCTATCCGGCTAGTAGTTTGTGATATACATACGTAGGTACAGACGTCATGCCGAAACTATTAAATATGGATTCAGGAATGGACAGAATGGATATTTCTGTAGAAATCTGAAACTGAAATTTTTCGCGATCACAATACATCCTTTATTTCGTATAAGGAAGTAAAAATTTAATTCAATAAAAATGTAATTATTAATATCGTAGATTAGAATGTTTTTTATGCTCTTTATGCTCTATTCTGCTCTTAACACCGCTCTTAGGTTATAAGAATTCATTATTAAAATATATGAAAACTGGTTATTTTTGAAGAATTAATTTGGGTCCATGCTAGACTGTGGACGCGATGGTTGTACTGTACGTTTTTGACCTAAGAAATTGTTTATTTTGGAGTTACTTATTATTTAGATCGCAAAACCTATCTTTATCATATCCAAAAATCTTGCTTCGTATTATTTCACCGCATTTTAGCGGTATACAAAATTATAGAAATAGGATTTTTGGGTGATTGGAAATGAAATCATCAACCAGAAATTTGGTTAATAAAGAACATCCCCTACATTAAACAAAAAATTAAATTCCAAAAATTCGGATCACAAATTATCTAAGTAAATAACGTCATAAAGAAAGACCTTAAAGAAATATTAAAGTAAGTAATATTAAAGTAAATATTAAAGAAATATTTAAAAACCGTTAACATTTTAAATTAATATCTAAATCTATTTCAATTGTTAAACAAATGTAATTAGTAGATACTGAATAAGATAGGACACAACAATATAAATTAAGGCCAATCTCATTGGCGGAGTGGTATCGTATCGGCCTTTCAACCGGAGGTCCCGGGTTCGAATCCCAGTAAAGCATTATATTTTTCATACGCTGCAAAATTTCCATTTCCATATTAGCACGTACAAGTTTATTGCTTCTACTGTAAGTTAATTCAAGTAAGAAAAAAAAAAAAAATTAAAAGAATTATGTAAATATTCGTAAATAAACAATGAAAAAAGTGACAGTAAAAATTATTTTTATTAAAAGAAAAAAAATTGAGAGCATTGCTTTCGACAGGTTACTATTTAGAAGGAAAATTAAAGAGAACATTATATTTCTTTTTTGGGCCTCTTGCAATAGTAATATGTTTAGGAAGACATAAAAAAATTTCGGTTGAAAAATATACAATAGATAAAAAATAAATTTTGTAGATTTTGTGGGAAGGGGGAGAATTTTGGGGCAATTTTTTTTCAATGATAAGATAAGCATGGACGCATACATTGAGCTTAATTTCAAGTGTTATGTTTTCAATATTTTTAGAAGGCCCCAAGTAAACTATCTACCCCACCGCAAGGAGATATTGACACCAAAATTTTATCTACAAATTGTCCCATATAATTCTCTATGCTATATTTATCAAAGTTGGTTTAACCAGTCAAAAGTTGTTAAGCTTCAAACCCGTCGTAAACAAACCTACATACAAGCATTATCCACGTGATTTCTTTTGTTTTTTGAGGTCTCTGAGTATTGAAACTTCGAGAAATGCAAACTAAAAACCAGAAATTCCATTTTTTGCCTGATTACCATACTTCCCTTCTAGCAGTTGAGCTCTATGTTAAAACAGGTTTTTTCAATAAGAAAATTTGCTAAATTAAATTTTTCTATTTTTAACTGTTAAAAAATTGTTTAAGAATTTTATACATCCCCACATTTAAAAATTAATTTTGATAGTATTACATTACTATATGTTGGAAAATTTAAGGTTTATTTTTACAGATGAAATGAATACTTTATATCATCAAGCAGCTTAAAAAAATGCTAAAAATATTCATGGAAAAAAGCTTGTAGCTTACACCCCTTCAAATATTTTGTAGCCTTCACTCTATTCAGAATACATCATGTTATTTAGAATTGATATACGGACACTGACATATATAAAATAAAAAGGCAAGACGTATAGCCCTCAAGTTGCAAAGCGTGTTTTCATTTGATTTAAAATATGTAAATTATAAATTTGAATTTATTTTGGGTATACATTTTTTATACCAATCACTATTTTCTTTAGAATATATAAATATTTTTAAAGCTTCTTACGTTCAAACATCTTTATTGGCCACAAATATTATCTTTTTTTTAAAATAGAAAATTACTTTATTCATGGGAAGATCAATTGTTTAATACTTTTATTTTACATCTTATAATTTTTAAATAAGTATCTTATTCACCCGGCGTTGCTCGGGGTTATAATTTCTTCATAGGTCCATCCATTTATTTTTTACAAAAATTATCACTAATTTTCCAACAAACATAAATTTCCTTTGCATTCCTTCTTATTAAATTTAACCTTTCAAAGCCTTTTTATTACTCTATTGCTTGAATGAAAACCCGAGGAGTTTGAAGAAATAAATTATATTTTAAACTTTCAAACTATATACGGTACGATAACTAATGCAATATGTGCTATTTAATTTTAATTTTTTTTTAAATTTAATAAATCAGTTAATCCTTCCGTAAGCATCAAGAAAGATTCTATAGACATAAATTGTATACGAAGATTTACACATATAAATGTACAATATACAAATAACTAATGGGATTAAACAAATATGTACAAATGTATAATATACTTCAAATAAACACAGTTTTGAAAATACATATAACAGCGTTCAAGGCTGCAACGACTTATATTAGTGCAATGCTTGCCTGTAAACAACATTTTTTTTGTTTTTCTTTCTTGTTTCAAAATGAAATAACGTCCAAAATATTCAAGAAACTTTTAGGAAATGTTACCAATTTCCGAAATGTAATTCGAAAATATTCTAGATTATTCAATAATTTTCAAAACATTAACCTTTTATAATCATTTAAGCCTCTCACCCCTTACCCTTCCTGCAGAGGTGGTGTTAGTGTCTAACACTCATAGTATTTTTTTCTCAGTTAGTAAGTAATAATTGTCCCAAGTTTTGTTGAAATCGTTCCTATGGTTTAGAAGGAGATGTAGAAAAAAAAATCCTACCCTGCTAAAGGGCATTTGGATGTGTGTGTCCACCTCAGCTGAGAACATGCTTACGTGATCGAACATACTGCCTGTCAAAAAACCATGAATCTATTTTTCTTAAATGTTCATAAACAATAAGTAAGAAGAAGCAACACCAACAAATAAGAGCAAAAAGAAGGAACATCTTTACATGATTGAATAATATGCTGACCGTCAAAAATATTATAAGATTTTTTTCTTAAATGTTTTTAAGCAATAAATAACAACAGTAATAATAAAATAAATTAATAAATTTTATTATCTTAATTCAATCATTCAATATCATATCAGATCTAAAACACAACTATTTTCGATACAAATAAATGGATACTGAAAATATTAATATCGATTAATATTAATATCGGATACTGAAAATATAAAATAATATTATCGATTATCCATTTAGATTAACTTATTTCCTAATGAGGAAGGCTTAACTGAACGATGACGAACCTCACTTTTCCTTGATCAATCTTCATCATTCAAAAAAAAACATTTTTACACAAGAGGCAATCACTTAACCTCCGGGACCACCGTTAGGCATTGCTTCAGAGGATGAGATGAATGATTTGTAGCGTGTATGAAAATGCCAGGCCTGACCGGGATTCCAACCCGGGACCTCCGGATGAAAGGCCGAGCAAGACGCTACCACTCGCGCCACGGAGGCCGGCTTTTTTACCATAAATTATTTTTACCTAACTATACGTGTTATAAATGAAGTTACTTTTTTGTGTTATTCTTTTTCTTAAAAATTAAATAAAGTTTTAAAAATTGACTTTGTTTTTAATTAGGGCGCTTATTTAGTTAGGTAAAATCTGCAATCTACAGATTGCTAGTTTTGAGAGAGGGGCTAAAGGTTAAAATGTTTGTTTTATGGATGGATGTATTTATAAAAATTTAAACGCTTACTAGTGAGTTGGCAGTAATAGAGAATTTTAGCCACTACTAGCGATTATACCCTCCAGCGGCTGATAGCGACTTCTTTGCTATCCTTACCGACTACTAACAAATATTAGCGACTACTAGCCGCTCAGAACTTTTAGCGTCTATTATCGACAACTAGCGACTATTAGTGAAGACTCTTAGAGACTACTGAGACTATTCGTTACTACTACAGTCTAGTAGCAAGACTTTGCAGTTGTAGCGACTATGAGAAACACATAGGGACAACTTTCGAATACTCCAGCTATTAGCGAGTAGTACTAGCTAACTAACTGCGACTGTTAGCGACTACTAGTGACTAATAGAGGCTCTTCGCGACCCTTAGATACTACTTGCGTAAACTAGCCACTATTAGAGACTTTCAACGACTGCTGTATGCGACTCCTAACGACTACTCGCGATTGCCAGCCACTACTAGTGACTAGCGATTATCAGCAAATACTGGCGACTATTAACGACTGTCGACAATTAAAGACTATTCGCAACTAATAGCGAGTACTAGCGACTACTAACAAATACGCCTTACTGCTCGCGAATTCTGTCGACTAGTCAGTACTGGCGAATACTAGTGACTACCTGCGACTTTAAGCGACTAGCGACTACTTACAACTACTAGTTAACCCATTAGCTGCCACCGTCTCACCCGTGAGACGGTTACTGATCCTTCAAACCGGGTCCCTTCTCACTGGTGAGACTCTCTTCTCGTTTCTAAGTTACTTTACCCGATCTATTGGTACCTAATCCTATTTCTGTATGTGGTTTTGGTCTAAGGCTATTTGAAGTCTCACTGGTGAGACAGAAGCGTTTGGGTGTGGTATTGTATATTTGTTTTATCTTTGTGTTAGATTTTCATTCTTCTTTATATATATTTTATTAAGTTTATTAGTTGTGTTTTTATTAGTTTTGAAGAATCATGGATGTAATTCTTTTTATCTGTTATATATTCTTACTCGAAATGGACAATCAGCCAAGTTGTTTACGCGAAATAATACCTGAGAAAAAAATTGAAGTGCTTCTTAATGATTTGTTATCCGAAAGTGAATTTTGTGAAAATGAATTAACTAACAATGAACTTGTGAACTCTTCTTATTTTATCTACCGATGATTATTTAAGACATCTTACTCTAATGGAAAATGCCATGCCTGATCGGGGTAGAATTTTGGTAGATTCGGATGAAAGGCCGAGACGCTACCCCTCGCGTCACGGAGGCCGGTAATTTTAAACACCTAATAATAGCATTCCGAGAAGCTGCCCGCCAGGACTACCCGCTTGGAGGGCCTAGTACATACATAAAATGACTTGTTTTTATATTAAGATAAATTCTCGTTTATTATCTTAAAGAAAAAGCATAAAAAACGAAAATCTACAATTTTATTTACCAGTATTTTGTTTAAAAATTAATAAATAATTTTGTTTGTTTTAGGTATGGCAATATGAAATTTACAAAATAATTTATCTGTGAATTATTCAAAGTAAGTAACAATACTTCATTACCTACAATATATGTATAATAATATATAAATTTATCTTGCATGATATATAAAATTAAATTAATAGGTAAAAATTATTATTAAGGTAGTGTAAATCAAAAGACGCTTTCTTTTTTATGTTGTGATTATTTTTATATATTATTTTACTTTTTTTTGCAGATGGCTTTTGGCTTTTGTGTAAAACGAGTACTCTCGTAAACATTTAAATTGATTGTTTGCGTGCACTAACAGTCTTATCCCCGCTTTAAAATGTTAGGTGTGTGTTCTGTGCGAGTGTATATATATATATATATATATATATATGTGTGTGTGTGTGTATACAAAAACAACAATAAGCTTGCATTAATATTTCATAGCAGATGTACAACAAAGGGTTTATTTAATTGGATTTTTTCCAGCGTAAATGACTTACTTTATAAGTCTTAAAAAAACAAAAATTATTCATGACACAATATGGATATACAATATGTCCCATAAGTTTTCATACACAGTAAAAATAAATAAACAATGGATGAAAACTTATGGGACATTTTGTACATACTTTTTAATTAACTGTTCTTTTTTTTTAATAAAAACTCGTTAGTTAATTGTATTAAAATATATTTTCATTTTATGGACTGTTTACCCAAAATTATGTTATTATTTTAAAAAAAAAACTATCATTTACTTATAAGAATGAAATAAATTAATAAAAATATGGAAAGGAATTTTAAATTTGTTTTGACGTCCTCCCTTTTTCAGGTATAGGCACCGACTAACTAATAATCACTTTTCTAGACCCTTTTACTTTCTCGACACAGACACAGACCTTTGTTTACTGCACCCTGTAAACTGGAACTTGAAAAGGATAAAATCCTGCTCCTTTTAATGTTCATAACTGGTAGAAAATTTGGTAATGTGTTTTATCAGTTCATCTTAAAAAAATTTTGTTAATAATGTGATCTTCAAATGTTTCTGGTTGGCCTAGAAAATTTGTACGAAGCAACTTTTTATTTCTTGGATTGATTAAGATTTTGTATAAAAAATGAGAAATATATTTTGGTAATTTACTCACTCGCGAAACTTTTCAAAAGGAAAATAAAAGAAAAATTTAATTTTCCATAACATTTGTGGGTAATATTTATTTTTTATTTTCTGAGAAGAGTTGCAGTATCTCATTTTAAAGCTCTTTTTCTGCAATACTTAAACATTGTAAAACTTTAACAAGTAATATTTAAAAACGTTTGTTAAAAAAGTAATTTAATTTATAAAAAGACTCATTTTTGGAAACCTTTCTGACTACGACATAAAGTATTTTCAATTCAATCATTTTAGTCTTTGGGGCTCATACATCAGAGAGATTTTTTTTAATTATTAAAATTTTCACTAAAATTGATTTTAAATACAAACTGATTTAAAAAAAATTAAAATTAAAAAAAAGATTCTATTTTTTTATTTTTTTTTTAATTTTTAAATCTCCCTCATCAAAGGAGGGTTAATAAGTGATTTTAGATTATTTAAAGAAAGTATGTTTTGAGCATTAAACATTTTTTTAATCTAATTTAATCTAAAATTTTAATTAAAATAAAATCTTCATTTTAACCTAATTTGTTTAGTCAAATATTTTTGTTTTCACTTTTGGAGCTCCCATACTCAGGGAGAAGCATTTGGCTAAAATTAATTTTTAAGAAAAAAATCCCTTAATAGTAATAAAAATTTTTAAAAAAATGACAAAATGACAAAAAATAAATAATTTTAAATGATAAAATTGAAAATATTTGTTTAAAAATACAAATATACATCTATTTATATAAATAAAAATTTAAATGCTCGTTTGTTCAAAATTTTAAATCTCCCAAAGTTCTATACCAATTGCTTTCAAATTTAGAAATTTGTCAAAAAATTTGCTGCATGTTTTTATATACCTCCTATTTATATATCTAAGATGTTACACCTGTGATAGGTAAAAACAAGTTTTTTTTTTTAAAACAGTGCTATCTGTTGTTGGACGCAAAAGCAACACACGCTATACTAAATATTTTACGATTTCATTTCAGTGTTTCCGATATGTGTGTCCGTTATAGACTAAAAAAATACTGGACTGATTTACGCGCGGAGAAAGAGAGAAAAGGAAAAATCGGAAAAGGGAAAATCGAAAAAGGTAAAAGGGAAGTAGGTAAAAAGGGAAAAAAGGGGAAAAGAAAAAAAGAAAAAATGAAGAACGTGGAAAAGGATATGGAAAGGGGAAAGGAGAAAAATAAAAAATAAAAGGGAAAAAGGAAATAAGGAAAAGATAAGTGGGGGATGGAAATAGAAAGAGGGAGTAAAAGGAGAAATTGGGGAAAGGGAAATGGAGTATGGTAAAAATGAAAATGGGAAAAGGAAAGGGGAAAAGGGAGAAAAGCTTAATAGAAAAGATTAAATTTTTTTGAAGTTCCATAATATTCATTTTGTGTTTAACTTTCAATTGTGTTCATTTATCTATATATATATATATATATATATATGTACTCAAATCTACCAATAGTGAACATTGCCGGGTCTGCTGATTCTAAATAAACAAAGTTCTAATTTTCTAGGAAGAAGTGAAAATTTTTGAGTAATTTTATTTCATGAAATAAAGAGAGATTAAGGCTACCAAAAAATTAATATTTAAACATTTTGAAAGCGATGATAGTTTGTGAGATGAGTTTAAATTAAAAAAACAATTTTTAAAATTAAAAAAAATATTGCTACCACAAACCATTAGATTGGGACAGACAAAAAAATGTTAAAGTAGTTTAAAGATGCAAAAATTCCCATACACTTTTTTTATGAAGCAAAATATATAGATAAAAAAATAGAAAAATATAGTCATTTTTTCCGGAAGGGGGTGAATGTTAAATTTTTTTGGTAATTTATGATTTCGATAAAAGAATCAACTTTCATAAGAAAACGTTTTTGCTGAATTGTCCCAGTAAAGATATGAAATTTATTTCGGCCAGAACAACCCCTTTTTCCAATTTATGTAAAAACTTAATACATTCTTTTCTCCCGGAGGTACATTCTTTACATTCTTTCTCCCGAAGACCAAATAGAAACCAACATACATACATACGTGTAAGAAAAATGAATTTTTTGGAAGTGGGAGCATTGGAATAAAATTTTTGGTTACAACTATTTACAAGTTATTTAAATTTATTTTTTTTGTTAATTGTTTTAATGTGTCCTTAAGGCACAAAACCTAAAAATATACCATTTTCTTAGACTTTTTTACCGAAATATATACCTTTCTGTTATACCTGTAACTGCTATAGCAGAATATAACGCTATGGCCGGGAAAGTTAAAATTTTACCGATTTTCACTCGCTTAGTAATAAATTAGAACGAATTATTTGTAGAATGCCGAATGATTAACACCACAGTGAAAATAATTAAACTAATAAATAATATAAATTTCAATTAGGTAATAAATTTCTTTCTTAAGAATCGTTTATACAAATTCCCAGCATATTTGTTTTTTTTTTTTTTAATTCAACATTTTTTAAAAGATTTGAATAAGATTTGAGATATTTAAAAATTTTTTTTTTTTTTAATAAGATTTGAATATTGAGTTATTTCGATCAGTTGGTAGTGGTATACGAATAGTAATAATATATAAAGGATCAAAAATATAACCTCCTTTTACCTAAATGGTGGAATAAAAATGAAATATATTTTATTCTATTCGCAATTTTGGTGAAGTATATGATAATTGTAAGCTTCTCAACAAATGGTAATCGTAGAAGAATTTCCCATACATAAACTTTTTTCTAGGGTAAATAGGTCGAATTTTATTACACTGCGGAGGCTATATTATATTACATGTAGACTAGGTGTGAAGGTTAGATATTACACATTTTTTAGCAATATTTCTCACTCATAGTTTGTTTTTGTAGTAAAAAAAGGATTAAAATTAAAAAAAAAAATCATTTTCATATGTAATTTTGATATTCCGTTTTTCTTAAAAAAAGAAAGAAGGAAAAATTAATAAAAGATGTAATGTATATTTTTTTGGAATTATAAATTTCATGATAAATTGTAAATCTTTGTTTCACTATTTTATTACTTCCTTGTACAAAATAAAGGAAGTATTGCGATCGCTAAAAATTTCGGTTTTCAGATTTCAACGGAAATATGCATTTTGACCATCCCTGAATCCAATTTCACTAGTTTCGGCGTGATGTCTGTACGTACGTATCTCGCATAACTCAAAAACGATTATCTTCACATTTGATTGCAATCGACTGAATCAAAAGTGTCCAAAAAAGCCCAAAATCCAAATAAATTTGAATTTTGGACTTTTCTTAACTGCAGTAATAATCCCTCATTGAATGCCTTTCAACGATATATCATAAGTGGTACTTATTTTCATTAATTCCACAGTTACAGCCAAATAAAATTTTAATTAATGAAATATTTGAATCTTACAAGGGGAAGGCACATCGGTTAGAACCAGACTTCATCTCCTTTTTTAATTTTTTTTTTAATTTAAATATATTGATATTAATAATTGTTAACCTCTGATTGTAAAAAAAGTTTTACGAAAAATAATAAATCAACAATAACAATAAAAAAACCATAAAAATATGAAAAAATATCAGAAGTTATTAACGAAATAAAATTTGATGTACTTTTCATTTTAAAATGATGTATATATGTAATTTAGTAGGCGTAAAAGTAAGTCATGTGGTGTTACATCTTTTTTAATACATTTTTTTTAATAGTATTACAGCTTTTTTCTCATAAACCGGGTGGCTAAAAAAGAACTCCTGGTTTTAAATTAAATGTACTCTATTACATCTAGAATTATAAATGTAGGTATTTTATACCTACATAGAAATACAAAGTCGAAAGTTTTTTCCTCTTAATACAACTCAAAATGAGCACCGATTATACCCCTGTAGATGTCAACCAATAAAATCAGGCTCATTCCACTGTCTGGCGAGCATGTCTACAGAGTGCTGTTATTTTTTGACCTAAGTGGTCAAGTGACTGGATTTTTTCTTGTTATACAATGTTCTAACAAAGCCGAAAAAACAAAAAATTTAACACATTTTTCAGAAGATGTGTGCATATGTTTTAGCCTCTTTTTTGATTAATATCTCCTATTTGGCTCAACATAAAGTCTGAAAATAGCTCAAAAAATGTGTAATGATCTCCTTGAAAAACAGATAAGTATAAAAAATAATGTTTTCTTGCTGGTCCCGTAGGACACCCTCCTATTGTTTAAAAAAGTTTCCATGTCGTTTACATTAATACTAGAGTTGGATTTTCAATCTAAAAATTAAATTTTTTAAAATTTGGTGTTTTAACTACGTTCAGCCACCTTGTTTTATTGAATAGAAAGAATTTATTTACTGGAAAAATTATTTACTTTAATAATTCGACACTATTCGGTGCAATATTGTTCAATAAGACTGAATAAACTATAGTTTATTAAAAAGTAATATGGATACCGTGATGCTCATTTGTCCGATTGGATGGAAAATGTTGGATTATATATAACAAAATATTTGTGCCAAAATTTAAATTAGAAAAAACGTTGAATATCCCTCCACTCATAAAGCCAAACGACTTAAAACTTTGGAATTTTAAACAAGTTTTTCGTCATACTAATGCTCAATTTCCTTTGACCAGTGAGTAAAGAAATTCAAAATGCCCAAAACCTTCCCTTTTTATTTTTTCATCATATCCAGAATATAATGTCATCAATGTCTTACATATCGAATTTTCTTGAGGCATTTTTAAAGATTATATGTTGAACCAGTTCGGAGATATTAATAAAATTACGTGGCATCAAACGTTCGTACTTATATCTTCCAGAAATCTCTATAAAATATATAAAATTTTGGATTAAGGGGATCTTAACGTCAACATTTGAAAAAACCCGATATCTATAATTTTGATTGTCGTTACATTTTCCATTTTTAGTTATAGTTTTTCAGCAACAATTAGTACTGTAGCCCGGGTAAGTAAAGATTTAGAAAACTAGTCACTTAATTAGTTCCTAAGAAATCTTTACAGAAGTCAAAATTAGTTAACCTAATAATCTAAACCGGTAATTTAGTTATATTAGAATATTACATAACCTGTGTACAAACTGAATCAAAAATTTCATCACTTTGTTTCCTAATTACAACTTTTATCTGCTGTTATGAATTTACGTTTAATTATAATTTAGAAGCGTAAAAATATATACAGTGGTTGAAGCTTAGATTACTAGTTTTCTTGTACGTAATATTAGCATAACAATTTTACCAATATTCATGTGTTTTAATACTGTAAAACGTTTAATTTTTATTTCAAGTATTAATAAAATATTTTTAATTTATTCGTCATAACTTTTGCGTTGGAATGTTTACGGTTATCATCGGGTCGTTAATGTACACATTCGCCCCTCTTTCTCCATTTTAATTTTCTATGCGACTATGTAATAACGAGCAGTGAACGTGTGAACTGGTAAATTACGCATAATGTTTGTAAAGCGGAATACTTTAGGAATAATTGCTTTGTGTGGAGAGCCGTAGGCGTATCTCTGCTTGCTTACGGGAGGGGTAGTTTTATATCGGAGAAATGGTAGCACAGGGTACCAGATGAGGAAGGGTGTGAGAGAGAATAGGGAATTAGTCATTCAAGGGGTGGTCCATGCAACCCCTCTTTGTACGTGATAAAAATGCATTCCGCCCTTATGAAACCTCTACAAGGTCACAACACGTCTTCGGGTTTCATCGAGTAGGATGCTACCCCTGGAAAATATTAGATATAACACACACACCCATTCGCAAATATACTCACATATTTACATATAATACAGACACACACACAGACATCATTTAATTTTGACATATACGGTATCTTGAATTGTGAGGAATGGAATATATAAGTTTCCTTAGTTTATATATATTTTGTCCTCGATCCGTGTTCTGGATCAGAATATTTTATATTGTCTACCGGCTTTTCTACCTTCATCGATTCGCAAAACCAGTGACATAATTTTATTAGAAATTTTTTTTTACTACACCAGATTCAAGTTATATATAAATATTTTTTATTATACAAATATATATACAGATAAATATATACAGATATTTCTTTAACACTCAAACCGAACTCTTCTATACTTTAAATAATATCATTTAACGAAAAATATACTATAGACACTTCTCAATTTACTGCACCCTGTTTGATGTACACATAAATATGGGCTGAAATAATTGTATTTAACGGTGAAATACAGAAATTTCGACTGAAGCTTTACAAAATCCAATTAATAATTATTATTTACAAAAAAACATACATATAAAAATTTGATAAATTGCAGAAATTGGTAGTATGAGTATCGGAACTTTCCAATTTATTATCCATGATAAGCTTAATTACCGCTAAAAGTGATCGAGGTGGTTTCCGAAATGGTCGACTCAGAATTACAAGACACTCGAATTCACATTTGAATAGAACGAAAACAACAATTTTTAGCGAAAGTTTATTCTTTAAAAGATATTTTTTTTTGTCTTCAGTTATTTGACTGGTTTGATGTAGCCCTCCAAGATTCCCTGTCTAGTGCTATTCGTTTCATATCGGTATACCCTCTACATCCTACATCCCTAATAATTTGCTTTACGTATTCCAAATGGTGCCTACCTGAAACATTTTTTCCATCTACCTGTCCCGCCAAACAAAGCGACTATTCCAGGATGCCTTAAGATGTGCCCTATAAGTCTGTCTTTTCTTTTAGCTATAATTTTCCAAATGTTTCTTTCTTTATCAGTTTACCACAACACCTCTTCATTTGTCACTTTATCTACCCATGTGATTTTTAACATTCTCCTATAGCACCGCATTTCAAAAGCTTCTAATCTTTTCTTCACGGGTAGATTGTCCAAGTTTCACTTCTATGTAAATCTACTCAGAAAACATATACTTGCAAAAATGTTTTCTTGATGTTTAAATTAATTTTTGATGAAAGCAAATTATATTTCTGACTGGAAGCTCGTTTCGACTGTGCTCTTTGGCATTTTACGAATATCACTCGTATATCATTCATTCTTTGTCCATCTTTACTAATTCTACTTCCCGAATAACAAAATTTTTCAACCTCCTTAGTTTTTTCTCGTCCTATTTTTATATTCAGTGGGTCCTCTTTTATTTCTACTACATTTTATTACTTTCGTATTGTTCTCAGTTTATTTTCACGCGGTAGTTCTTGCGTAGGACTTTATCCATGCCATTCATTGTTTCTTCTAAATCTATTTTTACTGCCAGTTAAAATTACTGTATCATCAGCCAATCGTAGCATCTTTATTTTTTCACGTTACACCGTTATTCCGGATCTATGCTGTTCTTATCCTGTCTATCCCAGAAGCCTTTTTCCCATTAAAATCCTTTAATACTCTATTAAATATATATCTTAGTATTGTATCTCCCCTTGCATCCTCTTCGACTTCTTCTTCTTCTTCTATAACTCAATTTTTAATTCATTTCTCCGTATAACTCTTCAATATATTCTAATCACCTATCGCCCTTTCCTTTCGTATTATAAATTGGTGTACTATCTTTATTTAACATCTTATTAGATTTTAATTTATGTACCACAAAATTGTCCTTAACTTTCCTGCATACTCCGTCTATTTTGCCAATGATCATTTCTCTTTCCACTTTTGAACACTTTTCTTTAATCCACTTTCTTTCGCTAATTTGCACTTCCTTCTTATAGTATTTCTTACTTGTCGATAGATCCTGTTTCTTTTTTCATCACTACAATTCTTATACTTTTAACGCTGATCCATCAGCTGCAATGTATTTTCTATTATCCAAGGTTTTCTACCTGTTCTCCTTGTTCCGCCTAAGTTCGCTTCTGCTGATTTAAGAATTTCTTCTTTAAAATTCTCCCATTCTTCTTTTATATTTTGTACCTTATCTTTTTTTAATGAGACCTCTTGCGATGTCCTCCTCAAAAATCTTCTTTACCTTCTCTTCCTCAAGCTTCTCTAAATTCCACCGATTCATCTGACACTTTTTCTTTAGGTTTTTAAACCCCAATCTACATTTACTTATCACTAAACTATGGTCGCTATCAATGTCTGCTCCAGGGTAAGCTTTGCCGTCGACGAGTTGATTTCTAAACATTTACTTAACCATGATATAATCTATCTGATATTTTGCAGTATCACCTGACTTTTTCCATGTGTATATTCTTCTATTGTGATTGTTAAACTGGGCGTTGGTAATTACTAAATTATACTTCGTGAAAAACTCTATAAGTCGGTTCCCTCTTTCATTCCTTTTGCCCAGCCCGTATTCACCCACAATTTTCTTTCCTTGTCTTTTCCAATGCTTGCATTCCAATCTCCAAGTATTATTAAATTTTCATCCCCTTTTATGGGTTTAATTGCTTTGTCAATTTCTTCATACACACACTCTATCTCATCACTATCCTGGGCGCATGTGGGTATATAGACGTTAACAATCTTTATTGGCTTAGGTCTTGATTTTATTCTGATTATAATGATTTAATCGCTAAGCTTTTCGAAATATTCTACTCGCTTCCCTCTCTCCTTGTTCATTACGAACCTACCCCTGCCTGCCCTTTATATGATGCTGAGTTAATTATTTTAAAATAACCTGACCAAAAGTCGTTTTTCTCTTCCCACGGAACTCGCTAATTCCTACTACATCTAAATGTAATCTACCCATTTCCCTCTAAATTTTTGTGACCTACCAACCTTTTTAGGTTTCTAAGAGTTCACGCACCGATTCGTAGAATGTTATTTTTTAATTTTCTGGTGACCTTTTTCTTAGTAGTCCTCTTCCGGAAATCCGAATGGGAGACTAGTTTAGCTCCGGAATATTTTACCAAGGAAGGTATCTTTGTTACACCAAAATACAGAGAACTACATTTTCTTTGATAAAAATTAGTTTTCCACAGCTTCAGTTGTGCAGTACTCAGAAGATTGAGCGATGTTGACATGGCTGTTTAAGTATTCCTGACCTACGTTCTTAATAGCTACTGAAAGTGCTGTTGCCCTCTTTCAGAAATCATTCCTTATTCTGGGTCTGAACAGATACCACTTCGATGTGGTTGTACCTTCGGTCCAGCTACTCTGTATCATTGAGCATTCAGTCCCCATCAACATCGGCTAGGTCTCATGATTATCTAATGATCGGCAAAGTTTCATGATCATAGAGAGGGTTTTAGATAATAACTAATGATTAATCTTGGATTCATCATTATCAGCCGGAATCCAAATATTAGAGTATGGAATGTTCATCCAAGTTTATCCACCAGGAAGAAATTCAAAACCTACTCCTCAGGTATACATCTGTTAAGTGCCAATATATTGAGATTGTTTGGAAGAACAACATTCAATTGATAGTGAGTATTATTATGACTTGTTAAAAGCTTAAGTGAAATCCGAAATAAAGAGAATAGAGAACCATTCCAGAGTTCTCACAAAGAAAGATATTAAAAAATTGGGTTGGTATGTGTTGTCGCATCCTTCTTACAATCACAATCCTTGCCCCGTAAAATTTTTATTGTTTGATCCTCTAAAAACCAAGTTTAGCAACATTGAATTGATCAAACATGCGGTACAGAAAAGGCTCAGACACTGTGCTGAACTACTTCTTATTAATGGAATAATATATCTTATAGAAAGATAGGACAAGTGTCTAAATGTAATCGGGGTTAAGTTAGAGAGTAGTGTTAATTTCATTGTCAATGAATAAATCAATCATTACAGTCACTTGTCTTTTCAATTACTGAACGACCTTAGTCACAACAACAACAATAATAACAGTGATTTTATTGAATAGAAATCATATAAAATAAAAAAATATTTCAATGTTGAACACATTACTTGTGGTCATATTTGAGCGTCTGAGTCAAGGCAACAAAATTATAAAAATTTTAAATCTATTTAATGAAATATAACAAAAATGAATACGTGCAATACTAAATGTAAATTTCTATTACATAATTAATTAAAGTTATAAATAAATTCTTATCTATAATTAATTGTACCTTTTTTACCTGTTTTCTTTTCATTACCGACGTAGTATACAAAAACCACCCATTAAACGAACCACAAAAAAATATTTTGACTTTGTCATAAGCAATAAATAAAAACATGTTGTACAGCACATAAGAAATAAACTTATATCACATGAATAATAATAATAATAATAATAAAATAAAATTAATAGTGATGTTCTTGAATTAGAATATACTTTTATTGTCTTTTCTCTATGCAATACACGCTTAAAATACCAGTTTGTCTTAATTTGTAAATTATCTGATTTATTTATTCTGATTCAAATTTTGATTGGAATATAAAAATATATGATCACATCAACATAAGATAAATTATAAATGTAAAAACTAATTATAAAACAAGAAATAAGTGTTTGAAGTCCATATTAGTAATTATTTAAATACAAACTCATTAAATAATGTTAACATAAATTTCATTATACATTTAATTAAAAATAATTATTATAAAATACGCTACAACTGAAAATTTTTGTATCTTACATACAAAACTCTTTTAGATTTTTTCACAGTCTCCCCAAGTCATAACATTATAAGAAAATATGTAGATGTAATAAATATTTAATAATTATGACAAGCTTAGCGTTTTATTACGGCGTTTCAAAACAAAACATTGTAAAGTTGTATTTTGTTACAAACCAAATCAGTTTGATCATTCCTTGAGAATTTTTCATGTAATAAAACACTCAGAGATTTCGGTTTGTGGGCAATAGAAATATTATCTTTAATGGGAATTCTATCCAAGCAATCAGTAATATTAAAAACTACCACCTGAAAGCACAAGGCATCAGTTTTATCCATTTTTAAAGTTAGAAGATTACAATCCATCCAGTGAATAATCGAATTGCTTACTTACAATTTTCAATCCCTTTATAATAAATAATTATCTTCAGATATAAATACAGCTGTGTCATCTATAAAAAAGGGTTTCAGTGAATTGCTTAAGTTTTTTGATGCAGATTATTAATAAACAAAAAAGAGAAAGCAGTTTATAAAAAAAGCAAGGGACTAAGAACACTTCCCTGAGCCACTCTGCGTTCTATATCTTGAAATGAGGATCTAATTTGTACCCATTTTATCCAAATTTCATGTATCCTTTAAAAATATAGAGGAGAAAATAATTTATTTTAAAAAGAATTAAAACAAATGTATCAAATATATCTTAAAAATTTAATAAAAACTACTATAAAGTTAATTCGTAATTTATGTTTTTCCATTTTACTGTACTCATATTGATAGGTATCTGAATACAATAAATAAGAAAGGACGCCAAATATTTCATTGTATCTTTTTTATCACATAACATTCTCTGTAATTTCATGTATTCTCCCGTATACGCGTTGAAAAGCAATCTTCATCGTACCTCCACCTTTATTAAGATGGTATCTTATACGATTCACACTAGACTACGAAAAGTAACTTCAAAAAGTCTTATCTTCTTTCATCAATTACTATATTTTCTATGTTCTAACAATACTTTGTAAACAAGTATTTTATAGCTATCCTTTTGGTTATAATCTGAGAAGTGTTTGGTGTCTGGCAATTCAAAATTTCCCAACAGTCGGTACTGTTCCAATTTTCTTGGAACAATTTCATATTTTCCGTTTTATAGCTTTAAAAATAACTACATTGTAGTGAATTGTTACTTTATTATATTAGTTATGATTATATATGACAAAAAAGTGCAATTTAGTTATACGTGTTAGATATTATCTATATACATAAAGACCATGTCCTGACTGACCGATTCATCAACGCCCAGCAAAAACTACTGAAGATAAATTGATGACAATTTGTATACATGTTATTCATAGGCATAAGTGCACAGGAACAAAGGACTTTTTAAATTTTGTGTTTAAAGGGTTGAAATGTAATAACAGTGAAATTTATTTTTATAATTTCTCGGTAGAAAATGAAGATAACAAGTTGATTATTTGTATGTGTAGTCTTCAATTGATTATATAAAAATGAATTTCTATATTTTTTAAATTCCGAGTTTAAAGGGTTAAAATGGGTTTTGAATTTTTTTGAAACCCGGTTATTTTTTTAAATTTCTAGATGTCAAATTGATTATATCAACTTGATTTTTGGTGTGTCTAATTTTCATGTAAATACCTAAAAATCAATTTCTAGATTTTTTGAAATTCCAGCTTGAAAGTGGTAAAGAAAAGTAAAAACATTTGAAGAATGATTGCAAATTTTCCCCATTTCCGACATACTAAACGAGATATTCACTAGATTTTGGTTTGCAAAAACTCTTCAGATAAATATTTAAAAACCTTTTTCGGATTTTTTTGAATTTAGATTTTTTCATGGGTGCGACGGTGTACGACGCGGCAGCTGAACTAACACAGCCATTGTTAATGTTTGTGCGACGGGACTGGCTTCACCTGCCTCCGGTTACTCGATTAAAAAACTTAAATAAAAATAATTAAAAAATTTTTTAAAATAATGAGAAACAAAGTACGGTCACCTCATAGTGGTATTAGTCGGGTAACGTTAAAAACTGGGCAAAATACATTTTTACCGGTACGAAGTTACAGGTAAACAATTATAAATAAAATTTTTAATATGAAGATCGACTATTTTAAACCCATATACTTAAATAACAAAGTTTCAGGTCCTGTACTGACCAAACTGTTGCTCTGAAGAAATTATTACAATACATTGATATTTTTTATAAATTGAACATCTTTCATTTTTATCTATTATTTATTCTCACAAGCACAAGCATAATAAATACGACGGGATCCAACTGGCAGAGCCCTCTGCTAGACGTGAAGGGTAAGCAAACCGAGCCATGATCAGCTAAATATATTTCCTGACCGTAACGGTAAACGCAAGTAACCATATTAGCGCGGGCAAAGCTACGATGGGGTTGCTAGATTGGGGATTATAATATATTTTTACATTATCTTTATTGAATCTATCAGTTTACTGGATTATTTTAATTCATTAATAAGATGGATTGGTCTTACAAAGATTGTTCAGTTTTTTATCTTTATCAAGTGTTGGGTCATAATTCGTTGTTTATCGTATATTTCTTCTATATAAAAAAAAAAAATATTTAAAGAAAATCTAAAAACAATATTCTTGATTAAATAATTTTTATTTACACAAATATACATAAGTTTGCTAAAAAAAATATTGCGGGTAAAGCCGTGAGGGGGGAATGTTACTTATATATAAGATGACCTTAGATGAAATATGTCATTAATAAAAATCTATTCAAGAAAAATAAGTTTTCTGTGATTTGTGTATTGGAATATATTTGGAGTAAGAATGTTTTCCAGTTTTTTTAATTAAATTAAATTTATTAATATATACATATAAGCATTAATATTACATACATAGTTGGAATGATGTCATTGATATTTTATTACGGTTGATACCTTTGTTCCTAAAGAAGATTTGTAAAATAAAATTCCTAAATAAGCTTTATTCAATAAAGGCTTTGCAGCCTTTTACAACTTTTACAGAAGTAGAATTAACAACGGAAATGGTTTAAGTCGAAAACCAATATTTAAGGGAAAAAAAAAAATTAAATTTAAAAATTCTGGTACAGAAAATAATCTTTAAAATAATATATTTATATATGAGAAAATGAATATTATTAATTAAACAAAGAAAAAACAATTAAGGAAGATATTCTCGGTTAATTTTTCATTTTCAAATTGTAATCCAGATTTACTTACAATTTATTTGGGACTAATAAATTTTTAAAAACTAATTGAAACAAAGTGAATTAATATTTTTAGAAAATTTTAATCATATTAGCAACTTGAAAACTATATAAGAATTTTATTTTTGATTTATTTATTTTTATTTTTATTATAACGACACAATAACTTTACAATCAGTTCAACAAGATAATCGAATAAAAAGTAAATAGGATATATTTGAACTAACATTAAGTAGTCACAGACCCAGCGGTTAGATCGACTTAACAATAACAACGAATGAAAGAAATGAAGTAGAAGAGCACTCCGTACAACCAGACCATACAGTCTCACCTAATCGATAAGATAAGGCAAAGCAAGAATATTGTTCTTCAGCAATTTTGTAAAATCACTGATCGTGTTATCCAACAAATTAACCGCCAAATTATTCGGGTGCCGATCCAAATCGTTTTGATATAGTCAGAACAGAGAGGTTTCCAGTCCAACGGTTCACAACTTAAGATCATTGTATATGAGGCTACTATGTACCAGGGTATGTTTAGCTTTTTTTGCAGTGTTTTTGTCTGGTAGCGTTCAAGTATGTCAATACTGGAAATGCATGCTGTACCCCACAATTCAAGCCCGTAATTCCAAACAGGCTTCAAAACTGATTTATAAATCAATAATTTACTTTCTACATAAAACCGAGTCTATGTCCTTTCAGCCAGTACGTGTTTTTAAACTTGAGATCCAACTGTTTCCGCTTAGTTTTTATATGTTTTGCCCAAGTAATTTTCAATCATTTTAAAAAATCATTAAAAAATTTCTATAAATTTTAATTTTATGTAAAATAATAAATAATTAAAAAAAAAACCAGTAGGAACCCAGGAAAGACGGAAATAAGTTATGCAACTCTGGCTACTGAGTCCTTCGTCCTTGAGAGACATCTTAGAAATATATATACTGACAGAAAGCTTACGAGAAATATTTAAACAGAATATTAAAGTACGTAAAAAGATTTACGTAAAAAAAGAAGTTTTTCTATTCTTTGATTAAAATTTCAAAATATGGAACAATGATGAACATATTTTTTTCGATTCTGGACCAATTGTAACCAAAATTAAATGGGATCAGTATCCCATATACAGAAGTTATCTCACAATATTTCATACAAACTTTTTAATCCAGACAAAGATGATAACTAACCAAAACTATAACTAACGAAAAAGCAAAACAAATTAAATTTATTATCTTTTATCCCGGAATGAAATCCCCCGAATAAACAAAGTTGATTAACTAATGTAATAAAATCATCTTTTAGTACAAGAATGTAACTTTGTGTCCAGAAACGACAAAAAACAAAAATAGGGTTGAGACCCCTCCTTTTAAGGGGAATTTAATACGATTAAACACTATTAGAAAGTTATTTTAGCTACCTAAAAGAATTAAATTATATTAAAAAGTTTATCTACCTTTTTGTGTCTAAAACTTTGTGTTTTAGAACCAATAAGGGCCATATCTCATTGCTCTCTTGACCGATTTGAACCAAACTTGACCCAGTGGGATCAATACCATATTAATCATCGTGTTAAATTTTATCCATATCAATCCATCCAGTCTGGAGATATTAAGAAAAAAACATTTCAACATACATACTTTTGCAATTCTATGCTAAAATTGTGTGTTTCGGTTCGAGGAGCTAGTAAAGATCTGAAAAAAGTTTAATATGTACAATAACCCAATTTGTATACTTTATCTTACAGCCGATAAGATAAAAATTATTAGAAAATCAAATTTAAATTAATTTCAGTTCGTAATAGATATCGTATATTTTAATTATGTTTATTGTTCAATAAAATTTTAAAAAAAATTATAGTTTTATATATATATATATATATATATATACATATATTTTACTTTGTTGGCATCATAAATCTGGGGCTATTCTTCAAGAAGGAAATTATGGTAATCAGTAAAAATATGGGGTATGGCTTTTTCGACGTTTCATAAACCGAGGACCAAAAAAAAAAAAATTAAAGAATGGAGGTAATTTGGATCATTTACAAACGTATTTACGTGTGTTGGCGTATGTTAGCAACTTTTGACTGAATAAATCGATTTTGATGAAATTTCAAATTTTGGAAACAAATCTTCAGGTGGTTGGTGGAAGGGGGGTTTGTGGCTCAATTTTATCAAACTTTTCATTGTATAATAAGCTCAGTACATACGTGCCCGCTTATTTTAATAAAAAAATTGCCTCAAAATATGATAAATATCTTTTTATCTTACTTTTTATTTATTACATATCTTTTGACCGAATTTTTTTTGCCTTCCTAAGTATTAGAGTAATGCAAGAGACCCCCAAAAATTGTTGGGCAATATTTGTGAGTGTGGGGGAGCCAATCAAAGTTTTATAAAATATCGATTTTTTTTTAATTTAAATAATTTGGTTTATTTAAACTTTTAATAATATTAAAAGTTAAATAACATATATATAATATTGTATAATATAATATTGCAGTAATATATCATCATAATTCACCCTCTATCATCAAAAAATAAATTTTAGCTAACTTTTTATTGGTTGTATATTTTTTTTTGTGGAATGTTTTTAGTATCTTCAATTTAAAATTGTGAACATAGAAAAATCAAACTTTTTTTTGGAAAGTTTTTTTGGTAGTGTGATAGTAGAAAAAAATTAAAAGATACCGATTTTATTAACTTTTTTTGGGTTATTTAAACAAATAAAGATGATTTTACAATAAAACTTCGTCATTAATTACTTCCACCACGAAAAAGAAATCTTAGGAAACTTTTTTCATGTATAATTCTTTTTCCATTCCATAAAAGTAAATAACAAATGCCAGGAAAGTATTACAATTTTTTCTTATCTTGTTGATAAACTTTAATAAACAAAACCATGATACAAAAATAAAAAAGAAAAACAGTTTAAATTGAACCAATGAATGTGTTTAAATAAATAACTAACCTCAGTAATTAACGGTTTTTTTTTGTTTTTACCGAATTCCAAGGTGGATTAGAAAAAGAGTATTTGATTTCCTAATTAACTTTTTACAGAAATATTCGGTTTTATTTCTTTTTATTTTTATTAAGTTGACTTCATAAAAAAAAGTTTCAAAGTTAAAAATAAAAGGAAGTACATTACGTAAAAAGGAAATTCTTTGAAAACCTTAAATATACATCTAGAAAAGTGAAGTGGTATCGGTGGTGAAAAATTCAATTTCTTTTCCCTTAGGCATCATTTTCAACTCGCTTTTTATGTCTACTATTCGATTCTGTCTTTTCGTTCTTAATACTGGATCAAAATACTAACTGCGCTTTGTATCTTATAAAACAATAACACTTTGATTTATAAAAGTTTTTGTAAATTACATTATTTTTAATACATATGTACTACATATAATAAACTCTTTAAAAGTTTTCTTTTTCATAAAAGAATAAAAAGATAATATTATATATATATATGTATATATATATATACTATTATTGTTTGGAATATTAGTTTTTGAGTAATATTTCTGTTATTGCTTTTTTCAATCACACTAAATCATGCATGAATAAAAAAATAAAAAAAATAAAAAATGAAATGACAGTAGTATATTATGTAAAATAAGTATCATCTTTGTTTTTAATTAAACTAATTACAAAATGTAACTTCAGCTAAATAACATGAGAAAATATTAAATTTAGAATTCTTAGTTATTTTAATTAACAAACATTAGCAGGTTACTAAAGAGGAGAAAGAAAAATAAGGTTAAGTCCATAAAGGAAACGAAAACTAAGCACCAAAGCTAATTTGGATGAATCCTAGCATCATTCGACCCGCATTAAACGTGTAGCAACACCGGAGGCAATTATGCTAGCCAGAGGCAGTGCGATCTACACATGACAAAGTTACCCCAGGATTCAATTCTGTCCTCAATAGAGAGTTTAATGGTGTGAGGTGCAAACGAAACGGAGAGGTGGAGAGGTTTATAACAGATAAGGGGAAAGAAAAGAGAGAGGTGATAGACTGAGAGAGAGAGAGAAGAGAGAGAATTTGGATTAAGGTGAAATTGGGTTCATTAGCGCTCGAGCTAATCTAGCAGGCAAATAACCGGACTGAATTTAGCAGCAGCAATAGCAACGGGCGGTAAAGTTAACAGTAACCGTCGACCTGTAAACTCACACAGTCAGTTGAAATGTTGTACCACAATATCATATTATTTTCTTGATTAAAATGATAGTGATGATGATGATACTGATAAATTCGTTATTTAATTTCGTCGCTGTTTATAAAGACCTGATAATAGAATAAATATTTTTAATTTATAAATTTAGACATCAAAATATAAAATGGAGTAACTTTAACACACTTGAACAGTGGAATGTTGGGATTTTCTTAAATAATAAATGTAAGCACCAAATAAAATATATTTGAACATCAAAAATTTAAAAAGAAAAATGTTTAATTTGTTAATATTTTTTTCTATCACAGTAGGTATTTTTCCCAACAGGTACTATCAAATTTCCGCCCATAATAGGAAAATATATATTTATAAATGTTATTAGAAAACCACTCTGTTTTTATAGGTATAGGAAATCGTAATAAATATACAATATTAAATTTGACATATTACAATCTGAATCCGGGCTTTTAAAAATTTAATTGTAAGTTATATTTCGTGTAATTTTTGGTTAAATTAAAGACGTACAATTTTTTTAAAAATATTCCATCCGTTTCATTAATACGCGAAAAGCTGGAAAATTTTTTAAGCTGTACTAAGGTTTGATAAATTACTGTATAGAGGAAAATTAAATGGAACATTAATGTACGTAAGAATGCAAGTAAAGAACTTTGTATTCGTAAAATCAAACAATTACTTTACCCTGAGACAAAGTTTAGGACCCATGTTTATCGTATCTTCTAACCCTTAATCAAATGTAACAAAATTTAAATGGCATCAGTGATCCCTACTCAGCCGTCATCGCACACAACTTTATAAAAATCTGTTAATTCTGTCTTAACAGCTCAAACTGTACGTTAACTGAAAAAAAAAACCAAATTCAGATCGGCTTATTATTCAAAAGTAACGAAACAGAATAATTTAATCAGTTCAAGAAGAGTAATCTTGAGTCCAGAAACGACATAAAAGAAAAGAAAAGGGTTGTTTTTGCAACCACTATTTATGGGAGTGTGAATAAGACCAAACATCATCAGAAAGTTTGTTAGCTACCTAAGAGACATTAAATTATGTGATAAAATTTACTTACTCTTCGTTTAAAGTCTTGAACATATGATCTTTAAGTCCGTATTGCCCTGCTCCCTTTAACCGATTCTAATAAGAGTTATCAGAATCCCATATCAGTGTCCCATGTGTACAGAATTGTGGCAAATTTCATTAAAATTTGAATCGGTTCAGTCAGTCTGGAGCCACCAAGAAATAAAACACAAGGCAACGTATATACCTATGTATCTAAATACAAATATACATCCTTCCAGAATTTTACTGCAAAAATCCCGACCTGCAAAATTTCTGTTAAATGAAATTTTTAGATTATTGAATATGTTACAATGATGAGCTATTTAAACGGGCGACGATTGTTAAAATGTATCAAGTGGAAATTCTGTAGATTCCCTAAATGGACCCATTTCTAACTTGACTTATGCCGTTGAGTTTTATGTGTGAATCTATGTTTTGTGACTAGGGATCTATTTAAAACCAGACTATATGGCTTAACATTAGAGAAAGGATGAAGAATATGCCAATGAAGAAAGACGAGTACCATTATAGCTAGTAGTTAGATATGAGAAGGGACTGGAGATTTCATCTATAGTGGGCGTCGCTTTCTTCGGGTTATAGAAAATTGTACGTTTTTAATTTATTAATTTTTTTCTGTGCAGCCTCCTTTTTTTCACTAGGCCAATATAATTTTTTTTTTTCATATTTGCTTTATTTTTCGAACTGCTCACGTTTTTTTTTCTTACGATGCTATTTCTTCTTTCATTCACAAAAACCGTCCAATTATAAACTATATCTCTAAACTTCATTCTTTCCTAACAGTCCTTATCTTTTATCCTTCTGTTTGAAACGTCTTCTCTCATCTGCTTTGTATACCTCCATTTTGGCTTTTTAACTTCAAAAGTTTTTCAAAAATTTGTTTATTTAGTCCTTTTGGATTCATTTGGATTACTTTCCGAGGAATTTTTATTTTTATTACGGTTTCCAAATCTTAAGTTATATAAATCTCCTTATTTAATTTTAGTCTGCACTCTTCTTCTGTTTCTGTAGTATTTTGTATTCTCTTCGAAAATCGAAAGGATTTTCCTTTCGATTTGGAGCAGATTTTTTCATGTAGTCAAATTTATTATTTCATTTCCGTATAAGGTGACTAATGGTCTTACTGCAGTATTGTACTACAATTTTACATTTATAGAAATATTTTATTGTGATAGATTTCATTGGTTAGGAAATTTAATTTTTCTAATTTTGATCTCTGGGTTTACTTCTGTGCTAAATATTTCTGCTTTACTATTTCTTCTAAATATTTTTTGTACTTGCTATCTATTGATTTTTCGGAAAACCTTTGAGGTTTGTTATGATTTTTTTTTTTTAGAAGGAAATTGGCAGTCTGCTTTTATTGCTGTTTTTCTTTTTTTGCTCATTGATTTGTAATGCTGCTTCTGATTTTAATTAGAAATGTGAGATCATCAACAAAATCAGGAAAGGTGATTTCTACATTTTATTTTTGGTTCAAATTTTAACGCTTTTGTTCATTCCTTTTTCAGAAGTTTTCCATGATTTTGTCTAAAACTACGTTGAACAGGGGATCTTCTTACCTCAAGGCTTTTTAATTTGGTACGGTTATTCTTATATTATTCCACTATTAGTTTAAAATATTTTAATTTAATCATTCTTTACCTCTCTTTCCATTAGTTATTTTTGGCTCATTGCGTTTTAACTGATAGTCATTTAATTAGAAGTACACGTGTAAAATGAGAAAATGTTTGTTCTTTGAAAATTTACTCGGTAAACTCTAATTCGAACGTTAATGAAGATGTAGAACGATGTGTTTTTCAATAAACAACGTTTCTACTTCTTTAATGAAGTACGGTGATAGGAATGGATGTATAAAAGCGAAAGAGAGTTAAGAAATGACAGGAGCGATAAAGATAGATGTTTTTGTGAGCGATAGAAATAATACTAGAGGGGACTAACAAGTATTAGTTGTGATTGGGGTATAGGAAAAACAGGGTAGAGTATTCGTTTAATTAATTTGTCCCAAACAGTTGTTTACTTATCGGAAAGAATCGTAAGTGGTGGTGGATAACGTTAGTGGTAGTAAGTTTGTCTCTTACTGAATAAGACATTTCCGTTTCTCATCATAAGAAACGATAAAGCTAACCGCATCGTTTTCTCGTAGTTTCTGCTCGGTATTCGTTATTTGTTCAAGTACTACCTTTTTTGTGCTTCTTTTTATTCTTTATCTTTTTCTTTCTTGTACAATACTACTGCGCGAAGAGATGATGAACGAATGATCTGTACTAGTAATTATTTACACATAAATCCTGCTTTTCTTCACTAACTGAAAATCAATCCGTTTCAGTTATTAATCACCTTCTTTGTCTTCTCTTTTTTTTAAATATTTTCATCTAAAAAGAAATAAAATTCTACCTTTCTCGTTTTCTAAACAATTTTATTATACCAAATCGTTCTGATTATATATATATATAGAATCGTTCTGATTATATTATCGAAATGTTCATTAATTTTAGTATATATTTTTTATCCCTTTCAACAAATTATTTTCATTCCATTCCATTATACTTCCCTTTTTTTTAGTTTTATTTATTTATTTGTATGTAATTCCATCATTTTATCGAACCAAGTCTCAAGTACCTTAAAATACCTCTTTTATGAACTGATTTATTTCTTCTCTGTAATAACTTCTAGAAAATAAAATCATATTTCCGAAATATCCTAAATATCATTTAATACAAAGTATTGTAGTTATATCTTACCACCTGTATTAACTTACATAAAAAAAAATTCTGGTGTGGAAAATTTTCATGCTCCACATTATGTATATATATATATATATATATATATATATATACATAATATATGAATTAAATATATATATATTTACATTTGATTTGCATTTTAAATCATCGTATTTCGGTAGGTCATGTTAATATTCAATGATATATTTATCTCAGTAAAGAAAAAAAGGAACGTCTGACTATTATATTGAAATTTTCCGTATAAAACTGACATAAAATTTTTATTTTCTTAAGAATGGCTGTGTAATTTTCATGAGTTAAGTTTCAGTAGTTTAAAAACATCTACTTCTACTGTGACAAATTTAGATATATTTTAAACTATCATTATTACTTTTTCACCCCCTCTTACCGACGGGTCCTGAAACCTAGCGGTGGCTAGAATGCCCTAGGCAAACTATGGTAGCCAAACCATCCGCCACTCTACGTCACAAGCTGTTCCCTCGAGCACTATACGTATTGTCATATAACCAGTCCGCACTTATACCTGACCCAAAGTGGTCGCGTCCGGATGGACTCATTCAGTTCTTGTTCGGATGAACATTACTTTAAGTTTTATTTAGTTTATGTTTGCTATGTTTAACGTTAAGTTATAAGTTACAATTCTTAAAATTATTTTAAACCGCCAAAACGGCGTACAATTAAAAAATCCTTTAATAATCAACAAGGTGTTGTCTTAATTCATCACCTATAAACACATACAGTCCCCCCTCGCTCGAAAATTTACCGCAACGCTGTTGACCAAGAGCGTTCCGTCGACGTTACAACAATTATTAATTTTGCAGAGCGGAGAGAATATGATGTTTAGTATCATTAATGGAAGATAAAAATTTTATCTATTTGCTGTAGTTCAATTTTTAACCAACCATTATCATACGATAATAGACGTAGAAAAATTAATAAAAAATGAACACAAAACAAAATAAAAATTATTAAATAAAGCATTACGAATAATAATTTGGAATGGTACCTATATAAAAAGGAAAAATATAAATAAATATATTTTACTGATTGGTACAAAATAATACGTTGTATAAATATCAGGAATAGGTAAATATATTGCTACATGGATAAAGCAAAAAAATTACCCAGAATTTGCATAGATGGATTAAAAAATCGTGGTAAAACCTTGATCAATGAACCATTACTGAAAATAATTAATTATAAAATTAAAAAAAAGCTGGCAAGATTTGTATAACTTTACTGGCTTTGTCGTTGACAGATTTATACTTCAAATACGCCATAACCATTTATATGTCAGAATATAATTACGAAAAAGATCAAAATGTTTACTAAAATTATTTGGGCCGATGTTGACACCATTGATCAAATTACTTCTGAATACTTCCAAATACGATGACTTCTATATTACGTTGGGAAATATCTTCACCATGGATCTTGTATCTCAAAATTTTACTCCAAGAGAATAATAACTTTTTCTTTACATATTACAATTTTTATTAAAAATAATTGTGCTATAAATATATATACATAAAACAACTCGTTATTTATATATGTTTATATATATGTTAAAGCACAATTCGTCAGAGTCTTTTTATAAAGCCAACTCATTGAGTTTTTTTTTTTTGACAAGGTGTAAAAATAATTCAGTTCATTTTTCTTAATAAATTATTTTTATTTATTGCCTCCTCTTGATCGATCCTACCTAAATTTTCAATTTTCCGGCCAATCCGAGAACGTTTCGCTAATTATAATTTTTTAAACAGATTTTAAATTTCATTAATTTTATTGCGTTATAAAAGTAATATACTCTCTTATCAGATCAGATTTATTTCTTAAAAATAATTTTATTTTATCTTTTTACAGATCAGTTTTTTCATTAATAATAATTAAAAATACTAAGAAACATATTCGTTTGAAAATTACACGATTTATTGAAGAATTAATTATAGCTCAATCATGATTTCTTTATTTGAGTCAGGGAAAAACAAAAGAAAATACTGAGGGATGGATGGAAAGATTCCCCTTCAGTGAAATAATCCTTGGGACCCCTTTAAGCCGGTACATCTAAAATAGGGAAAAGAGAGAAGAAGAGGGACAGTAAGAGGGTGTATATGTTTCTTCCTTCGTTTTATTAAGGAATTAATTCATAAAGTGAGCCTTGCCTGTTTCCGTTTTTAATCCTGTATAAACGGAGTTACTCACGTTTCGAATCGGTCCACGCTTGTTGTTCATATTTATAAGCTCGTTAGGTACGCTTTGTGCTTAGTATTAGTTTAAAGAGAAGGGGAAGTAGTACTTGTAGCCGTTTCGTTATGATAAAATACTCGTACAAACACGTTACACACACTCACAAGCATTTTGTTTATCCGGTTAATTTCATCGGAAATGTAATCAGTTAAAAGGAATTAATCAGCATTATGACAGAAGCGTTACCGTATATCGTAAACGGGATTTAACAACCCTTTAGTATAGAAAATGGATACTTTTTTTGTATTAAATATCATTATTATTATTATTGTCTCTCTGTAACGATTTATCATTAATTTTCCATTAGTAACAGGTATGAAATTATATGTTGTAATTTTTTTAAATTTCATATTTATTATGATAAATTTTGTTTTAATGTAATTAATTAAATATTTTCAACCATCCGAATTATCTTTAATAAACAATTTTACTTTTCTAGCACCACAGCCATGCTGCGAGTAGGAAAGTATGGTAATTAGTTAAAAAATGGTATATGGAGTTTTCTGCAATTCTGGACGTTTCATGACTCAGGGACTCCCCCCATAAAAGTGGGGGTAATGTTCATACATATATATGTATGTGTGTTGGCATGTTTGAAACTGGGTAACACTTGACTGGATAAACCGATTTTTATGAAATTTTATTAGAGAATCGTGCATATTGGGGCAATTCGTTGATAAAATTTTGGGATCAATTTATCCATGGAATGGGATAGAAAGTTTATTTAGGGTTAGTTTTTTCAGAATTTTGCAAACATGACCCCTTTTTAGCTCAGTACATGTATGCATGCTTATCTTAACATTTAAAAAAAAATTTACCCTTCCTCAAAAACGAAATAAATTATCTTTTTACTTCCTTGTACAAAGTAAAGGAAGTATTGTGATCGCAAAAAAATTTCGGTTTTCAGATTTCAACGGAAATATCTATTTTGACCATCCATGAATCCATTTTGACTAGTTTCAGCGTGTACGTACGTATGTATCTCGCATAACTCAAAAACGATTAGCCATAGGATGTTGAAATTTTGGATTTAGGATTGTTGTAAAACCTTGCTGTTCACCTTCCTTTTTGATTGCAATCAACTGGACCAAAAGTGTGCAAAAAACACAAAATCTGAAAACATTTGGATTTTGGACTACTTAACTGCAGTATAAGCTCTCAGAGTGCTTTTCAACGACATAAGTGATATTTGTTTTATTTGGTTCCAAAGTTACAGCCAAATAAAATTTTAATTAATGAAATATTTGGATTTTACAAGGGGAAGGCACATCGGTTCGAATCAGACCTCATCTCCTTTTTTTAACTTTTTTTTTTTTTTAATTTAAATATATCGATTTATTAACCTCTGATTGTAAAAAAACATTTACAATAAATAGTAATTCAATAAAAGTAATAATAAAAAAAATATATGAAAAATATCAGAAGTTATTAATGAAATAAAATTTTATGTACGTTTAAAAATGTATATGTAATTTAATAGGCGTAAAAGGAAGTCTTAGGTGTCCACATCAGAATTTTATTTATTGCATATTTTTTAAAAGATTTTTTTATGTCTTTCTAAGCATAGTAAGAGTAGTAGTAATACAAGTGACCAAAAAAAAAAAAAAAAACTTTGGGACAATATTTCGGATGCGGGAGCCAACAAATTTGAAAATATCAATATTTTAATCTTTTAAAACTTTTTTTGTTTTTTTCATGTATTATTATTTTTTCACATCTAGGAACAAATAACCATTGCCAGGAAAGTGTACAGTGTACAGTGTGTTACAATTCCGCTGTCAACTTTAAAAAATTAGTTAGTAGTAATTAACTAATATATAATATATTACTAACAGTTAGTAATTTATGTATTTAATTTTTTATCATCTAAAATTTCATTCAATTATATGATAGTAAATAAAATGGCTATTTAGTGATGTCATTGAAAAAGATTACACAGAAAGAACTGTGTAATAGTGTAGAACTGTGCAGAATAGTGTAATAGTGTAGAAATGTGTAGAATAGTGTAGAACTGTGTAATAGTTAAACTATTATTACTATATATCGCCATAATTTACCTTCTATGTCAGTTTTTATCTGAATTCAAAACGTTTTGGATAGATGAAAAAGTTACATATTTTATTTCATTGCCCTTATTCCTTGAATTTTTAATAGTGTATGAGACATGAAGAAAAATATTTATAGAATTAACAAAATAATAAGGTGAGCAATTCCGTAAGTTAATAAGTTGAGATTGTATGCAGATTCTAACGTGTCGTCAATTTTTAAATCGATTTTAAATTATCATCAATTTTAAGCGTTTCTGTGCATCGTAACATATAATTGATCTTGTTAATGTGTTATGAATACTGAACTTGGTTGAAAAATTAAATTCATAATAATTTTTTTTTTTTAATTTGTGTGTTAATAAATTATTTTTTTTACTTTTTCATACTATTCTTCATGATGGTGTTCCCCGAGACACTCCAAGTCAAGATGCGGAACATTCAATAATTAGAGACAAATGGCAACAGTTGGAGAACTTTTTAAAAAATAAATTGGAACTTCAAATTGGCACCTCTAACACAGAAAATATCAGCTGATCAGAAAATATCATGACACTGAAATGAATTTCTATTATTATTACCTGTTGTGTTTATTTCAAAGTGTTGACACAGCTTAAAACGTGTACCGTAGAAAAAATCGAGCTGTGATATGATTTTAGATTCTGAAGGTGTAAAACCGAACGAAATTCATTCACTTACGATGAAACAGTACATATTAACAAATTTTTTATAAGTGGATCGAATAATTTAAATCGGACAGAACAAGTCACTGTTTCACATCGCAGCGAAAGTTGAAATTAATGCTTTGCAAATTCGCATTAATGATTTTGTTTGCAAGCAAAAATACATAAAAATTTGGAAAATAGTTAAATTTGTAGTGCGAGTATCTGCATTGACCATTCTACTATCCATGATAATCTGATTGACCGCAATACATGTTGGAAGTGGGTTCCAAGACAGTTGACTCAAAATCATAGACACCCGGATTAACATTTTGTTTGGAACTTAAATAACGGTTTTTAGCGGAAGGTAATTCGTTTTTAGATAGCATAAAAAGCCGCCTCTGTGGCACGCGTAGTAGCGTTTCAGTATTTCATCCGGAGGTCACGGGTTCGAATCCCGGTCAGTCATGGCATTTTCACACACGCTACAAATCATTCATTTCATCTTCTGAATCACCTGACGGTAATTCTCGGAGGATAAACAGGGGGGAAAAAGATCGCATAAAAACATTTGATGAAACTTGAGATTCAACGTCTTGAACTGGAATTCAGACGTCATTATATGAAATGGAAACATCTTTCACCTGCCAGGAAGGTTATCAAAAGCTACTCCTCGCCAGTAAAGTGATCATTTTCAACCGGAAGCCAAACGTCAAAGTAGATAATAGAACATCCGCCGGAAAAAAATATTCAAAACTTTCGCGACACCGGTAAAACGATGATAATCGAGCGTTAGTTCGATAACAGTTCAATTTCTTGGTGATTATTTCACAACGAACAATCAATGGTGAGTACTTTTGTGACATGCTAGAATATAAAGTGAAGTTTAAGGAGAAAACGCCCTAGTTCTCACAAAAAAGGTTTAATTATTATGCCCGATAACGCTCACCCCTAAACCGTTACAAAGACACGGGAAACTCTTCAAAAGTCGTATCTGGAGCTGTTGCCGTATCCATCTTACTTCCCGATCTGACACTATAAGATTTTTGTTTGAGTGATTCTCTCAGAGTTTTTACACGGAACCAAGTTTGGTAACAATCAGTGGGTCAGGTCAAGTAAATGGCATAGCCCACCTGGCTGGTGCAGTGGTTCTCGTAATCGCAAATCAGCTGATTTCGAAGTCAAGAGTTCTAAGGTTCAAATCCTAGTAAAGGCAGATTTTTTTATACGGATTTGAATACTAGATAGTGGATACCGGTGTTCTTTAGTGGCTGGGTTTTAATTAACCTCATATCTTAGGAACGGTGAACTATTTTTTTGTTTGTTATCCCTTACCTCTGGTACCAATCTCGCTTTGACAAAACACTACACGTTCCCAGGGGGTGCCTTTGCCTCTAACTCACCAGGCAGCTCTGCGGGACCCAGCTAAAAAGTCTCCAGCATCGCCACCCAGCCAGACGGGAATTGGTCTTTATGCGTTACTAATTGTCCTCCAACCTGTCCTCCCTTGGAGTCTTCACCCAATCAGCGGGAGTGGGACAACTCAGCATCAAACTCCTCATGGAGGGGGCTGTCCACACTTCCACTACTCTAACACCAACGTCCTCTTCGTCGGTGTTATCTTCCACCTCTTCTGAGTTTTTTCCCTCATGATGATAATGATGTCACAGTTTCGCCTTCCAAAAAGCATCGCTACCACTAAATTCTCAGGTGTCAAAACACCAATAGTGGTGATCACCTCACACCTCGTCTCCTCCCATCTGACACAGTGGAGCACTGTATGCTCCACTGTGTCACTCTACCCACAGTACAAACAAGCGACTGACTTCCTTCTTTTCCACTCATAAAGATATTTATTAAAAAAACCATGGCCGGATAACACTTAGGTTATTTCAAATATTAACTCATCGTAGCTTCTGAACAGCCATGCCCAATCTGCGGAATAAGACTCTTGATCCACGTCTCCTTCGACGACGTGTCTCACCTAACCTGCCACTTTTCAAGAGTTTCCCTCTTTGTCTGGCTCTTTGGCACACCCAACGATTTCGCCACAACCTCCTCTCCGACTAGATCTAATGACGGTAAAGCCGAAGTCACCAAGACCGTCTCTCTCGAGACCGTCCTATACACCCAGGAAAATCCAATCGCAAGCGGCCGTTGGAAAGTCAAAATTTTAGTCCTGAGCACTTGCGTTCCCAAGGCCCTACTCCAGGCAGAAACTGCGTAAAGGACGACGGACCTAGCCACCGCCGCCCCTGCCTTCGTTTTGATGAGCTAGGTCCTCCAATCCTTTCCATCAATCTTGAGACGGTAGCCACCGTCTTACTACCCTTACTGACGGCTTCGACTACGTGAGGGTGAAAACTTCTTTTGTCGTCGAGCCAGACTCCAAGATACTTTCTTTACTTTAGACACAGGCAGAATGTCGAAGCCCCGTACTGTAAGCTTTATACTATTCAGTCTCCTCCTCCCTGCCATGACAATAAGCTGTATCTTCTTCACAGCAAGGGAGAGGCTCCTCAACCTTAACCACTCCTCTGCCACATCAACAGCCCTATTCATTCTCACCATGACCTACTCTTCCGTCTTGGTTATTACAACTAGCAAAGATCGTCTGCGAACCCAGTTGGATACACACCATCCGAGTACTCCAACCGCAAAAGCTCGTCATAGGCGACATTCTCCAACAACGGACCTATGACGGACCTCTGGAACACTCCTGCCTCCATCTGTACCTCTAATGGAACTCCTTCTGCATATCCAATCACAGATCTACCAGAGAAATAACTCTGCATTAACCGTAGGACGTACGGTCTCACTCTTCTTCGCCTAACCTCCTGGAGGACCCATCCGAAGTGGGTCTGCGAGTTGAAGGCACTGGATACAGCCAACAACACTACCGCTGGGATGACTCTTATCCTCCAGGTTCCGCTGGTCGCCTCGTCTACCTGACGCATAACTATACTCAAAGCATCAGTGGTGGTACACCCCTTACGAAAACCAAAATGGAAGTCGCTTAATCCTTCTCCAGTTTCAATCTCCTGGTTGAGTTGCACCGTCAGCATTTTCTAAAAAAGCTTGGCTAGTCCACTCAACAGGGACAACAGCCTATACGCGGGATCGTCCTTCTGCCTGACGCCCTTCCTCAGAAGCACCAAGCGGATCACCTTCCACTTCTGCTGAATCACCCCATCAAACAATATCCGATTGAAAGCAGCAAGTACTTTTTCCGGCAACACCATCACCACCAGGGCGACCACCTCACTGGGTATGCCATCCATGCCCGGGCTTTTCTTCTTGCTGATTTTTTAGGAACGGCCGACCTAATTCTGTACAAGACTACACTTTATTTACATTCATACATATTCATCCTCTGAAGTAATACCTTACGGTGGTCCCGGAGGCTAAACAGAAAAAAGAGAGAAGTAAATGTTATAAAAATTGCTCAGAGATCGTGGTGAACTATTCTTACAATTGTAATATGAAAGATCACAATAACATGGGATAAGTGCGTAAATGCAGCCGGGGATTACCTTGGAAAGTAGCATTAGTTTCATTGTCATTTAATTTATCTAGTCCTTTTTCATTATTCAATAACCGTCGTAGTTTAATATCTTACCCAGGACCTAATATTATTATCAAAACTCTGTAATTTCACGTAATGTGGGAATTAAATTTACTAATTACAGTCTTTTTGATTATATGACAATGAAATTATTTTTAATATTAGCAACTGATCGCTTTGTTTATATTTCTTTTCGTCGTAATCTTTGTAAAATAGGAAAAAGATTTTTTATATCTAAACGTAAAATAAAACGTGATTTCGGTTTGTTATCCGGTATTATTAGCGCAACCTTTTATATTTAACGTAAACACTGAGATTACCTAAATGTGAATTCTTTTCCACTGCATATCCGTAAAATAATAAAAAAAAGGGTCGCTCCCTATTTTTATAAAGAAAAAAATTATTTGACGACATATGTGTTGAATTGATATCGTAGTATTTTTGGAGGGAAAGTCGCCGTTACATGAAGACAGGTCGCATAGAGAAATATATGCGAACAAAAAAACAACACGCAAGTTTACATGTGAAATACATTGCAGTTCTGAAATTCACCCTCTCCCTCCACTTAAATCATATGAGGATTATTGAGCAGTTGATGAAACACCCCCTTCTGTCTCACTCCTGCCCTTTATACGAATCTGAACCCTGTCCTAAACCGTGCCTCAGGCAATAACGCTCTGATGAGCAGAAAGGGGCTGTTTTGGGAATCATATGTGACCAATAGAGCTAATAGTAATAATAACCGCGTTTGAATAATCAGATGCGATCGTAGTCTATATAAGCTTCTCCTCCCTTCCCTTCTCCTATTTCGCTCTATCCGGAAACTGAATAGCATTCTGTGGTGGCCGATCATATTCTTCTCATTTACCCTCAATGTATGCTATTTGTTCTGCAATTGTCTTTATACAGTTATGAATAACGCGATTTAATTTCAAAAATAACAATAAATATTATTATTACTTGGTACAACTGGATTTTATTTTGGGTCGGATAATTATCCCTGAAATATACTTTTTTAAATTATTTTATATAAATTATGTTAATAGAAAATATAAATAAGTTACAATACACTTGGAAAACGAGTGTCGTTTTACACCTTTCTCAATATTATTTTTAAATATATACTGCATAAGCGATTTTAGTTCAGTTAGTACCACCGAATTTTTGTTAGTTAATAATATTTAATGCTTTTAATTAACAGATATAGTAAATACCGGTTAATAATTTTTTCCAACCTTTTAAAATATTTCACAAATATTTAGAAGTGAAATATCTTATACCTAATGAGAAAAACAAAATTAAAATTTATAAAATCTAAAAATGTGGTTAATGACCAAAGCTGTTGAAGCCAGTAAAAAGAAAAGATCTATTAAGAAAAAAATATAAAAAATTCATGGTATCTTTTTCTGATTACTGAATCAACTTTTTAACTGGTTCAGTTATATTTATAAAGTTTTGATGGAGATAAAATGTATTATATTTGATTCAACTCTTCAATCTCAGGGCTTAATATCTCAAACGAGATGTGTGTACGGTTTATCAATGTATAAAATCTATTTATTTTATTAAATTTGACTTATCGTTCTAATTACACTTATCATTTTGCAGCATTAAACATAACATCCTCACGATCCTGATCAAAAAATAAATAGCCTTAGGTTGAGTAAATATCAGATTCGTAATATTTTATAAATAAATATTTAACTTTTTAATTACTTTATATACCTACAAATTGTGATTTAACTTTTTATTTTATTTCGGTTAGAAGATTGAATTTTTTTTTGCTTGAATAAATTCGGCACCGAAGCTTACAGAAAAAAAAACCTTGTATGCGGGAATATGTGAATGGAAATATTGTAGCTTAAGAAAAAATGCCATGCCTAACCAAGATTCGAACCCGTGACCCCTCCCGGTTAAAAGATCGAGCCGCTATCACTCCGCCACAGAGATCGGTTGAATTTAAAAAATGATCCTTAATTATTAATTATATATGAGATATGATAAAAAATAGCAAGAATTTTTATTTTTAACAAAAATAAAGCTACCATTTCTTGTATATTGATATTAAACTCTTCGAAGTAGTTCCCCCAGAAATGCGACTCATTTACACCAGCATTTATTTCAAACCTCAAAACATTCATGGAATGTCTTTTAGTTCACTTTTAAGTAAAACATTTTTTGTGTAACCTTTAAAAAATTGCACTAATCGATTTTTTTTTAATTTTTTCTATTGTCAGAAATTGTTGTCCTTTTAGTGTTCTGTTAATCAGTGGGAATAAGAAAACGTCGCTGGTTGCCGCGTCTGGATACATCAAAATGGTGTTATTATTTGGCTAACTAATCACGAATTGGTAGTAAAATGCGAGCTGATGCCATATCATAAGGTAGAAGTTGGAGAGATGTAGAGACATCTCTCCAACCATCTTAAAAATCTCTAGAAAATTACTTATATATATCAACAATTTTTGCGATTGTGATAAATTCATAATTTTTTTTAACATTCTTACAATTTTCACAACTTCACAAAACCATTACAACATAGTAATATTCTCCGGTACAATTAGTACATTCAACTGAAAAAAAAAAAATTAATGAAAGCAGAATGGGACGGCGAATATACATTAATCTAACTACATGGAGGTGTCTTAAAGGAAGACCACAAATTATACAATACCACAGATTACTATTCTGTAGCAGTTATTAATTTGGAGTACAATTGTGCAAAATTATAACGCTCTGTAACTCTGTACATTATAAAACGATCAGCGCAATTGGCTTGGGGGAATCATGTATTGCTTTGTAAATTATACAAGTATTAAATATCTGACGTGTACATCACATGAATTCCTTGTACGCCTAATAAATTACATATACACATTTTTTAAAATGAACAGTACATACAATTTTAATATGGTTGTAAATTGTAATTTACAATTAATATTAAATAATCAGATGTTTCACTAAATCTGATGTAGTTGTATGAGTTCCTTTACGCCTATTTAATTACGTATACACAATTTTAAAAGTACATAAAATTTTATTTAACTATTAACTTCTGATTTTATCTTATTGGTATTATTTATTGTAACTTTTCTTTTTTTTACAATCAGAAATTAATAAATCAAAATATTTAAATTAAAAAAAAAAGTTAGAAGAAAAGGAAATGAAGTCGTATTCGAACCGATGTGCCTTCCGTTTGTAAGATCCAAATATTTCATTAATTAAAATTTTATTTGGCTCTACTCTAGAACCAATGAAAATAAATACCACTTATGATATAACATTGAAAAGCTCTCAATGAGAGCTGATTACTGCAGTTAAGAAAAAGTCCAAAACCCAAATTCTTTTGGATTTTGAGCTTTTTTGGACACTTTTAGTCCAGTTGATTGCAATCAAAAGGAGAGGTGCGCAACTGGATTTTACAACAGTCCTACATCCAACATTTCAACATCCTACAGCTAATCGTGTTTCAGTTGTGTGAAATACACACGTACGTACAGAGGTCACGTCAAAACTAGTCAAAGTGGATTCAGGGATGGCCAAAATGTATATTTCCGTTGAAATCTGAAATTTTTCACGATTACAATACTTCCTTTACTTCGTACAAGAAAGTAAAAAGACGCAGGTTAATAAGACGAGAATATCAAGCGAGAAGTTTTTTTTTTAAATTTGAATTTAACAATTATACAGTAGGTAAATTACAGCATTCTAAAACATAGTCCATTTTTCAGCCAAAATACCTATTTATATCAACCACATAGGAATAAATATTTATTAAACTACATAAATAAGAATAGGGATAAGCGTCATAATATAAAACATGCATTACGGAAAAAAGATGTAGATCATAGTTACATACTTATCAAGTTGTATTATTTTACTACTGGGGCTTTAAAACTCAGATTTTAAGGAAAAAATTGTTTTTCCTTTTTTGTCTGGGAAAAGAGCTAATGACCACAGCAATTAATGCTCGTATCCACACTCCCCAAATAAAGATATAAAAGATAAGAGAGGATTAATTAATTATACTAGTTATTAATAACGCTAAAAATCTTTAATTAAAATTTTCGGAGCATGTTGAGTTTCTAATAAATTAAAAAAATTATCTGAAAACATATTTCCAGTCCGTCTGGGCTTTCTGGTGGAAGGATTGGATGATTTTTTTCTATTCTTCTCAGAATGACCCTCAAATACGAGGTCTGTAAATAAAGTAATGAGACTGGTTCAGAAAAACTTTTTTTTTGCAATTCAATTATACATGGAAGTTATCACCTTCGGAATAGTTCCCTTGGGAAGCCACACAACGCTTCAAACGAATTTCCCACTCTTCATAGCAGTGTTGGAACTCAGAAACCGGAATATCCTTCAGATGGTCGGTTACATTTTTTGTTTTCTCTGTTCCAAAATTTCCTCACCTCTGTTCCTTTGAGGTGTTTTTTTTAAATTCGGAAACAGGAAAAAGTCGTAGAACTCAAGTCAGGTGAATAAGGCGGTTGAGGAAATACCGGAATGTTTTTCTTTGCCAAAAACTCATTAATTGAGACTGCAGTGTGACAAGGTGCATTGTCATGATGCAGCATCCAGTTGTCTTTGATGGCTGGTCTTAAGCGAGTAACTCTTTTTCAGTCTTTCAAGAATTTCTCGATACACATATTGATTTACAGTCTGTCCTGTAGGCAAAAACATTTTATAGACAATGCCATTACTACTGAAGAAACAAATTAGCATGGTTTTGATTATTGATTTGCTCACTTTTGCTTTTTTTGGGACGTGGTGAGTTTTAAGTATGCTACTCCTCGTTCTGGCGTTTTGTTTCTGGGTCGTACTCCAATATCCAAAATTTATCACCAGTAATAATATTTTTTTAGAAAATCAAGATCAGTTTCAATTCGCCCAAGCAGATCGTGGCACACTTCCACACTGTTGTTTTTCTGTTCAACAGTGAGGTTTTTTGACCAATTTTGGACAAAGTTTTTCATGTCCAATTCGTTTGTCAAAATTTGATGGACTGTGGTATGGTTCAAATTGTAATTCGCTCAACATTGTCGGCACTTTTTGACGTTAACGGTCTTCCATAGTGTGGATCGTTCGCAACTGATTCCCGGCTGAAAGCATCTGGGTTTAGGTGTTTAAATTTGTTTGTTTAGTTTATGTGGTTTAAAGCATCTGAAAATGCTTTAAAATGCTTTAAAGCATCTTAAAGCATTTTAAGATGCTTTAAAGCACCTAAAAACTTGAGCTCGTGATAGAGCATCATCTCCATACGCTCTTTTCAGTTTTAAAAAAGTTTCAGTAGCATTCTTTCCGAGTTTAACACAAAACTTGATTGCACAACGCTGCTCATAATTAGTATCACTCATTTTTGTAACGCACAACAAACACTCGTTTCACGAAAAATCTGTTTACATCTTACATTACAACAGTAGACTAAAAATATTAATACCTAATATAAATCAGCTGTTCGTATGACCATATGTTTACTAGTAACTTTAGAGTGTTGGTAATTTGGCTGACAAAAAAAACCTTACTTACAGACCTAGACCTCTTATTATTTTATTTACAGACCTAGTTTAAATTAATTGAAAATTTTACAAAAAGTTCAGTATTTCATTAAAAATGGTAACGGAAACATAATAAGTCCCTTTCTACAAACCTGAATTATTTTTCTGTTACCCAAAACCAATTCTGTTGTCTGGTTTAATAGAGAGGAATATTTATAATTTTTTTAAATTAAAAAACAAGTGATAATGTTTGTAGGAAAGATGACACATTCATTAATATAGACGAATGGATAAATTAACATTTCATTTTTTAAATGCCGATCTCTTTGCCATTGTGGTAGCGTCTCGACTGGAGACGGAGGTCCTGGCTTTTAATCCCATTCGGACATGGCATTTTTCCGTACGCTACAAGCTTCCAAATGGGAATTTTTTTTACGTGGAAAATGGAATTTGCCACGTACAAGCTTCTTCGTAAGCTTATGTGATAAAACAATCCATAAAAATAAATAAATATCGATTTATATGATTTATTCTAAAGAGCGCCAAACATCTGACAGCCGATTTTTGTGTTTTGTTCTTATTTATTGGGAGACACCCTATTGATGACATCTTATTGTGTAGGGGATATTAACTATTTAGTAATGATAAGCTTAGCTTCTTATTAAGACGCTTCAATTCAAAACTCATTTAGTTGCTACAAAATATAAACATCTTGGAATCTCAACATTTTTATGTTCTACTTAAGTTTAGATAATTACTCCAATCTTAAGTAGAAGACAAATGTTCTGTTGTAATACACTACTCTTATCAGCATTATTTCAGAAACGTCAAGTAAAACTGTGTTTACACTTCAACTTTGATGAGTTTAAATGCAATCTTCAATTGCTTCGGTTAAGATATACAGCGAATAATACCGCAATGAATAATATTAAATACCTTTTTTCGGATAAATTTAATTTGTTTATTTAAAATTGATATAGTCTTGTATATTAAAACCTAAACAAAGAAATGCACCTTAGAAAATATTTGGCTGTTAAATGCCAAATTTTTAGTACATTGTAATGGAAAGGAATCAGACTAAAGCTAATTTAAAAAGATATCCATTTTTTTAGGTACTTTTATTTATAAATCTTTGTTTATAAATGAATGGATCACGAAAGTGTAGCATGAATATAGATTTTGTAAAAAGGATAAAAACAAATTTTAATGTATCTAAGACATTTTTTATCGTAGGTTCTAGGTTTCCAGGTCACGCTTAAAATTTAATAAAAATTATGTAAAAAAATCGTCTAATCTTTATTTATATTCAGCAGCTCTGTAATTGCATTGTACATACGCGCGCGAGCGCGTACACACACAAAAACACAAGCACATGTATATATTGAAATTTTTACTATTAAAAATTAAATGGTGGGTTTTTAAAAGGGTTTCTATTAAATTTTTTTTAATCATATTTCTCGAAATTTTAACATTACCTATTTTCGATTTTTATTTTAATATTACTATTTTAGTAGGTTAAAGATTTTTTACATTTGATTTAAGAACATTTATTTATTCTTTTTTGTACTACCTTGTACTATTGTTACAACGAAAAATGTCGGTTTACAGATTTCAACGGAAATATCCAGTTTGACCATCCCTGAATCCATTTTGACTAGTTTCGGCGTGACGTCTTTACGTACGTATGCATCTCACATAATTCAAAAACGATTAGCCGTGGAATGTTGAAATTTTTGATTTAAGACTATTGTAACATCTAGTTGTGCAGCTCCTCGTTTGAATGCAATCGACTTGACCTAAAGAGCCCAAAATCCAAAAAAATTTGGATCGTGAACTTTTCTCAGCTGGAGTAATAAGCCTTCATTGAGAGCTTTTCAACGATATACGAGTATTATTATATTTTCATAACTTATTATATATTATTTCATTAACTTATTATATTTTCATATTAACTTATTTTCATTGGTTTCAGTGTTATAGTCAAATAGAAATTTTAATCAATGAAATATTTGGGTCTTACAATATTTTATATATTTATTTATTGGATCTTTAATATCTGGATCTAAAAATATTTTTTGATAAATAATAAATAATAAACAAAAACTATGAAAAAAAATTAGAAGTTATTAATGAAAAAAAGTTTACTTTTTATTTTAAAAAGAATATTTACATCTAATTTAATAGGCGTACAAGGAAGTCATGTGGTGTCCACATCAGATTTTTTTTACTACACGCTAAACTCTTAAAATTTTTATTTTATGGCAGTTATCAATGATTACGAAAAAAAATTAAACGAGATATGGAAAACAAACTTCGAATCTAAGAATTAAAAACCTTTACTTTAATGATCTTCAGTAGCTAATTAACAGCTTATATTCAGTTTCATAATATTTTTATTCCGTGTCAAATAATTGTTAAAATATATTTTTTATCTAATACTTAATTCAGGGAACAGGTCAGGTAAATGTGTGAAATTAGTTTTCATCGTAATGCACTTTTTGTGTTACTAATTTTATATTGTGTATTCTGGTAGAATGGAATTTCAATTATTCAGTGAATGAATTTATACTTCTATATGTATAACTTATTTCCTTTCCGTACATGTAAAATTTATACAGTTCGTTGAACTGCTACGATTTATTTCACTTATGAACTGAATTTATTTAAATAATTCTATTATATTCTTAAATAATGTAATGAAAACCGTCGTATTTTTTTAATAATAATATTATTATTACATATATATCTATTATATAAACTCACTTTCATTTTTTTAAATTTATACTGATATATATTTATAATAGATTACTATTTTATCAACCAACTTATTGAAATTTTACAAGAAAAATACCTTCACAATTCATATCATAAAGTTGCCTATATAGTAATTAATTTATCCAAATTTAATACTAAAAATATTTAAAACAAAAAGTTTCAAATCGCATATGGGGCCTCATATTTCGTTAAAAACATTTTATTTCCGCAAATGTTATCTTGAATAACTCACTGTAGGTCTAGAAGTAGAAATTCTTTAAAATAAAAAGGCTCATTTTTTTATTTTTAAAAAAAGATCTTCTTTTTGTCGGTCCAAAAGGTTTCAATTACTATCAATTCTATTAATCAGGGATGATTAAGAGCTTAGTAATAATATCGTCTCAAAATATGAATCGAATCGAAAACTTCTGACGAAAAACTAAGCCCCAACACTCCTTTTTCTATGATTTTGTACCAAAAAAATATGAAGTTTTGATTGATTAATCTGCTTCTTCTTAATTAAGGAAGGATTTTCATCAGATCAGTAAAAAAAAATACTTGTTATGCTGACTTTCTAAGCCCTTTTTTTAAGGATTATCAGACCGCATCACGGAGGCAGCCAGAGAAAAGTCCCCGGGGCTGAGTAATACTTGATTATTGAGCCGGGTCAGGGGAGCAGGAGAACAAACAAACACAAAAAAAGCCTGAGAAAAGTAATAGTTTGCTTCCCACTAAATAATAAATTCGAAACAGAATTCCATCCTTCCTTGAATATAAAAACTTTCTCATCGTATTAATGAGCAAATTACGTTCATTGCTTAACAATTTGTTCCGAAACCTTCCAAAATAAAAAAAAGAATTGTGATAAAAATGTATACTTCAGGACAACGTATATAGTATAAATGTTCATATTGTATGGAAACCCTTAAATAACGTTTCAATAATTAAAGTTAGCAATCATTCTTATCTCAAAATTATCTGTTTTTCAGTACGAAACCAGTTCATTCCAAACATCCGTGGGAGGGCAACTCAAATATTTTAAATAGAAAATATAGAATAGTGGTACATCTTTTTAAAAAACATTAAAAAACATCTCTTTCAGCACGCAGGAAGGCGGAGGTAGATTTCACCGGTGCTAAGTAGGGGATAAAAACGATTTTCTCCTTAAAGTTAGGAAAAATTTCAAATTTATTCAATATGATAATAGTTACACTATATATAAATTTATATATATATATATAAATATATGTGTGTGTTATATATATATACATATATGATATATGAGTGTGTGTGTGTGTGTGTGTGTGTGTGTGTGTGTGTGTGTGTGTGTGTATTTATACATTTTTGAATTGACAGTGGTTTTGGGGTCTGGGGAATGTGAAACGCGAAGATATGTCGAAATTTTTCGGAAGTCGAATTATGGTACCCATTGCAATAAGTAGCTTTCTAATGAAATCTACCTAAGATAAATTTCGACTTACTATTTTTTGGGCTACGACAACCTCAACCAAAACAGTAATATTTAACATTTAATATTTTTTGCAGTTAGTTTCAATAGTGGCTTACAATACCTAAAAAACTTTAGTCTCACTCAAGAAAAATATATATAGGATAATAAAAATATATATCTTGTTATTATAAATATCTAAATATATATATATATATATATATACATCGTTACAGAGGTTGGAGTATTTGCTAAATTTGATTTTTTTTATATTTAACTTTTGAAAAAAATATTTCAGAATTCTTAGTATTTCATTAATTTTCTGCGTATTCAGTAACTGAAATTTATTATTAAGTAATTGTTCATACTGAAGACAGAAGTAAAAATATTAAAGGATGTGACGTCTATTTTTTACCAGGGATGCGAGAAGATCATCTTGTTATCATATGATCAATTTGCAATGAGTTTATGATTAAAGTTTTTCATAAAACAACTTAAGGCAATATCACTTAATAAATTTTCAATAAAGGACATAAATCCATATATATCGATGTTGGGATTGTAAATAAAATTCTTTAATCAAATTACCTATGTTTTTGATAAAACTTATATTCTTTGATTAAAGAATTTAATCATCATATAATGAATTTCAAATGGGAAAAAATTGTATTTGTTTATTTTCATTGAAATTTGTATATTTTGTCAATTTCTATAAGGAATTTTCGAGAAATAGGAGAGGTTCTTTTTACTCATAGGTTTTATAGCTGAAAAAAGTACTTTCAGTAGTTTTTTAATATAAGAAAAAATAATTATAAATATTCCCTTTGGTTAATCAGTACAAACTATATATATATATATATACATATAATTTTTTTTTTAAACAAGTTAATCTACATGAACTCTATTTCTTTCTTTATAAATAATCAATTTAAAATTTCGATAAAGTCGCTTTTGGAGTATCAATAGCGGAGAAAATTACTTTTGTAATAACCATTATCGATTAAGATAAGTTTTTAAAAAAAATAAACTTAGAAAAAGTTTTTATTTTAATTTATTTTAGAAATGTAAAAATAAATTAGATAATTTTATTAAAAAAAAAATTGACTTTTTAACACACCTTCAGTGATTTGACTGATTTCCTTTTCCAGTTTTACGTTATTTAAACTTCTTGTTTAACAAATAAACGATTTTTAACAACTTTAATATTTTTAACACGTACGATTTTTTTGTTTCACTCCTTTTTATCAAAATCTTGCTGTAATATTTTTTTTTAATACAATTTTTCTTTATTTTTTTCCACATCTTTTAATAATGGAATCGGTGAAATACAAATTCATATCTTAAAGATTTCACTGTACTACCTATCAGCTCTTACAATATTCCGCCACATAATATAATTAGTTTAATGTCTATCATTTTTGAAGGTTGAATTTTAAAATATCAGTTATCTGGGATCTTAACAGTTTTATTGGTTTCTGATTTGAAATAATACACCAAACTTTTTTCCAAAGCAGCCAAGAGAGCAAAAATCACATATTCAGAAGTTCTATGATCTAAAGACCGATTAATTAACATAAACACAGGAAATAAAGAAAAGGAGTTAAAAGAAGAGCGAATTGAAGAGGATAACGTCCCAAGATGTGAATCAAATTATAACTTCTATCAAAAAACTAAGGCTGACCACTTCTTTTTCTATGATTTCGTACTAGTCGTGAAATTTTGATACTTTCTTTTCTTCTATATTACGTCTAAGGAGAGAGCGAAATAAAGAAAAGGAAATGAAGTCAATTTTTTTTCTTTTGCTTTTTGTTTCATTTTGTGTTTGGTTATACTTTGGCCATTAAAAATTAAATACTATTTTTATTTATTTGGTTAAGGTAAATACGATTTTGAGCAGCATAAAAGAGTGGCCAGTAGTTTGAAATAATAATTCTGCAGATTTTATATGCTGTGCTACCCTTTTGCAACGTTTAGAAAGAAAACAGTTTCGGTATTACCGACCACAGAACTTAAAATCATAGAAAAAGTAGATAATTGTATAAACCAAAATATTCTTATTCTTATATTTATTAATGATTGCAATGCATTAATATAATAAAACTTAACTAAAAACAAAAAAAAAAAGATAAGCAGTGAGTGATAAGGGTAAGGAAATGTTTGGAAAGAATTATCATTCTGTTCAGTAATATATGATTCGGTAACTTAAGATTTGAAACGATGTAGATAAGGCAACTATGAATTCAAGTTCTGGAACTGACATGAGTTTTTAAATAAAGAAAATTACGACAGAAATTTTGGAACATTGCTGAAAAACATGTAGAGTTCATTAGTAGAAAAAAGTAAAAATAACATTGTTTAAAAGGCCATGTTTTTATTGACTTTAAAAATTTTAATGTAAAATTATACGACTTGGATTTATTTCTGTTGTTCCGTAGGATCTCCTTTTACAAAACTTCCCATTTCGTTCACAATAATACTACATACAGTACATACTTTTACATACATAAGGATTACTTTAAAATTAAAAAATTTAAAATGTATTTGAAGTACAGGTCCTATATAGCTGGATTGTTTTAATAACTAAAACTAATATGTATACCTTTTTTTTCTCTGCTCTGCTTGGGACGGATTTGCGTTTAAGCTTAGCTCGGTGCAAGCAGAGTGTCTCTAAACTCTAACGAGCCTCCCCGCCCGCCGGCTGTATGTCCGGTACGGCTGGTCGGCTCGCCGATTGGATTTTTTGAGGTATTCGTCTTGTGCCTTGCCTCTAAAAACCAGAGAGGAGTAGTCTGGGCCGACGATGTCATTCCCGCGCCCTTCTCTAGCGGCCGGGACTCGGTCTTTTTTCGATTTGATTTTTTTTTATCGTAATCCAGATGCTAGCTTCTGTATCTATCTTATATTATTACGTCATCTATTTAATACATTTACTCTTCTATTTTCACTCTTGTATTTCGCTCTCTTTAGCTCTTCTATTTAATGCTTCTATACAAAAATCTATTCTGTTTTACTCTTCTACACAGCTATTTGTATTTCTCTTTTGTGCTCTTCTATTTACTTACGGATATCTTTCAATTTGTTGCCCTGTGAACTTTTATGTGAATCATGAGTCTCATTATCATTATCGTGGTCTCATCATCAACCGTCACCAGCAAACCAGAGAGAAGTAATCCGGATCCGAATACGCGTTCCCGGGCCCCTCCACAGTCATCGGGTCACTAACCGGTCTTCTTATATTAATTCCCGGAACCGGTTATCACTATCGAGCTCCTTCGTTTCCAAAATTTTCAATATCGTATTTTTGATTCGTCTCCATGTACATTGTGTACTTTAAAGCCTCATTGTTCAACGGAATCGAAAATCAGGCCAAAGCTGGGACAGCCAAATAATTGTGCTAAATTTCAACATGTTTAGTCAATAGGTTTTCGATAGTATAAGGAAAAGATATTTTAGAAGTAAAGTTAAACATCACTCTTTCTTTTTCTGTTTAGACTCCGGAACCACCGTAATGTATTACTTCAGAGGATGAATATGTATGAATGTAAATAAAGTGTAGTCTTGTACATTCTCAGGTCGACCATTCCTGAGATGTGTGTGTAATTGAAACCCAACCACCAAAAAACATCAGTATCCACGATCTAGTACTCAAATCGTCTAAAAGTAACTAACTACCTTTACTAGGCAGTTACTTAGGCAAGTACTTTGATGATACTAAAGTTAATTTTTCTACAACCATACAAAAAAAAAAATGAAAAAATTACAAGAGGCACGTTATCCTTTTTAAATTTGTTTAAAATTGAATGCCGTCAATTCCTCATATACCTAAAATTTTTGAACTACTTTTTTAAGAATTTACGTTGATCCTGTCTGGAAATATTAATAAAAATACAGGCCAGCACACGTACGTACTTAAACACATACGTTTTACGAAAATCTCTATATGTTTTTCCAATTAAGGGGGCAACATATAATTTTGAAATGTCGGAGTTTGGAAAAGCCTTGTTACTTAAGTTTTCGGCAGATTGTCATAACCTATACTTTACCTTTATATGCTGCGTAGTAGGAAAAGTTATAGCTGAAAAAACAAAAATTATTTTACAAATTAAAAAAGACAGCAGTGAAAACAAAAACCTATTTGTTAATGTAGTATAAATTTATCATATCATTTATAAAATTATTAAAAAATATCGGTGGTAGTTTAAATCTAAAAGGAATACGCGGTAAAAAGAAAAAAGTAAAGATAATGAAGAAAGAAATATCTATTTATGAAAAATGTTATCAAACAATCTGATTAAGTTATTTCATTGCATACTTTTCTGCTCTTGTTAGTATATAGAAGTTTGAATAGTGAATAATGCACAACAACTCAATTCTTGAAGGCGCTAAGATAGGAGGTGGGGCTTAACTCGATGGAAAGGATGTTCGTGGATAAGAATTGCATTTGGTAGATGAAGGGGGGACAACATGAGGTAGTACGGGGGAGGATTGAAGAGATAGAGAAAGATAGAGCAAGAGGAGCTTTTTGCTGAAAGGTAGACGAAATCAGAAAAGGGAGCAATGGATGCGTCATCAAAGATTCATGGAGCATTTCATTTATTGGCGCTTCTACTACAAGCACCATCTCCACGCTACTCCCTCAGCTCCCGACCACCCTCCTCCTACTACTTCTTCGTCTTTTTATTTTTCTCCTTCTTCTTCTTCTATTTCTCTCTCTTTTTCTTTTTTCAACAGGAGTGGAATTTAAAATTTCCAAGAAGGTGACGCGGAGCAGAAAGATACGAAGAAAGATTCGCATAGCCTCGTTCTATCGCCTTACCGCTCTATTGCAAACCCTTCCTGCTACACTTCCGCTTTACTTTATCTCTTTTTTCGTTATATATTTTTTTTTTATTTTTAAAAAAGCAATACCCCTTTATCTGATTCATATATGTATGTAACTATGGATGTGTTACATATATACGTGTATTTTATAAATATATATATACATATATATAATAAGAGAAACAATCCATGTCAGAAGCAAAATTCATATTCCAGTCACCTACCTACCTACAGTTTTCTTTCTGTTTCAAAAAGAAAAAGAAAATTATAAGAAATGACATAAAATTTTGAATTATATAACAATATGAAATAAAGGAAGAGATTCCATATAATCCTGTAAAAAAAAATTATTTATTAAAACCAAAAAATAAATTTATCAAAATTTTAATGAAGTAGAATATAAAATGAAGAGGTGAATTTTAAAGTTTTAGGACACTTCTTCAAAATAGACAATAACAGACTAACTATTAAAATTTTCAATACCTTCAAAAACGGGAAACAAAAAACAACATGATTTCAAAAGTCAAAAAAAGGTATTAAAATTTAAAAAATGAAAAAAAAAACAAATTTTGAATAGATATGAAATCAGGAAAACATTAATTGAAACTGAGTTTCCAGAAAAAAAAAATAATAAACCGAAAGAGGGTTGACCATTTTGAAAACCAGTTACAATTAACACTGCAATTCAGTTGTAATTCTTCCTTCCTAATAAATAAAATTTAGATTTTTTTTTAATCTTATCTTTATTTTCCATTTTACTTAATTTTCGAAGTTTTAAAATATTATTTGACTACCAGGAAATCTAATACATTAGGTTTACATTTAAAATAGTGCAGATGGCCATAATAAAATTAAACATACAATTATAAAATTAAACCATATTTAATTTTATAATTGTCAGCTAATAGCTTCGTAACGGCTGCGTTTAGAGGAAAAAACCAAAAATAAAAATGTTTTAAAATATTATTTTCTACCCACAAATGAAATAAAAACTGTTTGAAATAATGGAAATAGTCGCCATATTGGAAAAAGGCGAAGATTTTAGAAATTGTAATACTGTATTTTTAATGTAAGGAAAAATCAAGGGAAGGTTCCTCATTTAAATTTTCTCATAAAACTTATAGATTTTATGATCCCAATGATATCCATTTTAAGTTGATCACCTGTATAATTGTATTAAACTAAAAATCGGACTTTAAAATATTTGAATTAAAGTAAAGAAATTAAATTAAAGAAAAACTTCCTGTTAGTTACGAGTATTTAGAAATAAATTACTCAGTTTATTAGTAATAGTAATAGTATGTATATATATATATTTATGTGTATATAGTGAGTGAGCTTGTGTTGTTACATCAAGAATTTTAACTATTTTCTTTTAGATTTTGCTATCTTCTACAGAAATCAGAATATATCTTGGCCGTAATCTTGATCGTAATACTAGCAAAGTATCTAAAATCTTATTGCTCCTTCACATTACAAATATTACAATTTTCATCACTCTCTAAGCTGTGTAACTCCATATTAAAATAAATTTGAGATTGCTTCTTCTGCTCTCCTGCGTCAATTTTTATTTTAAGATCAATTCCTTTAACCTTATGAATTTTCCCGATCTGAAGAACACGTCATAACTGATAATAAAGAATGTAAGTACAATTTACTAGATTATTGACATCACCTACAGACATCACTCAGTAAAACGTCTTCATCATCATAATTTTCTTCGCTAATATCCTTTTCATCACTAATCAATATATCAGTATTTTCAAACAAATATTTAGTAACCGATCGTGTCATCTGCTTCACTTTGAGTAATCATTTCAGTACTTTTGATACGCATGAACTTTCGGTGATCGGATTCTCGTCTCTGGTCTAAAAAAATGGTTGGTCCGTGGTTTGCACAAAGTGAAACGATTTTTTAAGCAAACAAATTTTGTTTATCTTCAAGTAAGTGTAACTAGTTAACCAAATATCCGCATTATACAAAATAATGATAATGTAATTTAGATTAATATTATTGATCTAAACAATATCCATTTCTATGCCATTTATCTGATTTACGTTTCGTCAATGTCTGTATTACATTACTGTTTCTAATAAATATTTATATGTATACACACATTTGACTCGGGATGTTTTTGCCAAACCTAAGGAACTGATTCAGGACATCGAACAAAACAAAACAGTTTACGTGAAAAATTCTCTTACACCACTTCATTTATCCTCTCTGCGCGATTTCGTGTTTTTTTTTTAAATATGTAAAACTTAAGAAAGGCTTGATAAATTTTAATGAGATTTAAAGTACCAGTATACGCATCTAACATCTTTTAAAAATTAATAATAATTTAAAAATATTACTTATGAAAATTCTAAAATGGCGGCCATTTAAATTAGTTAATCACATTAATAACAGTGTATGTAGTTTTATCGAATTATATTTTATTAAATAAAACGTTAACCTTTTATTGTGAAAAAATTAACCCTCATTTTTTCAAATCGATTGATAAATAAATCGAGATATGGTTGAAATTATTAAAGTGGTTTGTTAAAATCGTGAAATCTGATGATAATTTAATTCTACTTTCTACACTAATTTAATTATACTTTACTAATTTAATTAAATATAATTAATAACAATTATATTATTAGTAATAATAAAACTGATTCAAAATTTCCTTGAATGAGTAATATTTGCAATCCACATAAAATTTTCACCCATATCTCACTGTTTACAAGAAAAATTAATCAAATGCTGTTTAATTATTTTTTTAACATTTTATCTAAGAAATAATATTTACTGAAGTATCATAAATATGCATACTTAGCGATGAGATGGTAAATATACTCATGTGTGTGTGTGTGTGTGTGTGTGTGTGTGTGTGTGTATTTATACATATTATTTAATCAGTGGTTAATAAATATCTGTCATTTTTCAAGTTTCTAAGGTAAAATTTATTATTTTTTTTATAGAAAATGTTGTTTGGTACACATAACCGTCGGAACCACCTTGAGGGTTGTTTCAGAGGATGAGATGAAATGGGAGTTTTGTCGCTTGTGAAAATACGATGCCTGACCGGGATTCGAACCCGAGGCCTCCGGATGAAAGGCTGAGGTGTTACCAATCGCGTCACGGATGCCGGCTGGTACACTTATTCCATGAACTAAAATAAAATTACACTAAAATACACTAAATTCCATGAAAATATTAATACGCGCCTTAGATATAAAATTTTACTTAAAAAAATGAACAAAAGGGAAATGAAGTAACGTAGGGTATTTTTTCACAATATTGTAGTTCCTTACATCGTAGCTCTAGAATTTTTTGCATTTCTCGACGTTTCATGATCGTAGGATTCCAAAAAACAAACAAAATGGGGGGGGGGAGTAATGTTCATGCTTACCTATGGTACATGTATAAAGCTTTTGATTAGACAGCCGATTTTGTTGAAATTTGGCACTGAGAATCGTGTATGCGGTAATTAATTGGTAAATTGTTGTCAATATCTCAGGAGGTAGAGTAAATAATTTTTGTGGGTTCAGCTTTGTCAAAGATTTGCCAGCATAACTTCGCTTTATATTAAGCTCCACAAGCTTAGCACATGCGTACATGCTTATCTTAACATTAAAAAAAAAATTACCCAAAATTGCACCTTTCCAAAAAAAAAATATATATATATTTTTATTTATTGCATATTTTTTTTCCAATCATATTTTTCGTAGGCATAGTAATAATGCAAGCGATTCAAAAAAAAGTACTTTGGGAAAATATTGAGGTTAGGAGAACCGATCATTTTTAAAATTATAATTTTTTTTTTAAAACCTTTTTCGGTTTTTTTTTTTGTTCAGTAACAATTGTAATTATAATCGGCTCTCCTACGAAAAAACACGTGATAAGGAGGTCCTTAAGGAACCCTCAGAATAAGTAATACACAGTAAATAATTGCAAGTAAACTTAAAGCCCAACAAGAAATTTCAAGCTCAGTCATAAATCACAAAACATTAATTTCAGCACCGCTTAGTCCACAAGAACAAACATTAATAACAAAGAATAAAAAGAAAATGAAATAGAAAAAAAATAATAAAAATAAGGAGAAGAAATTAATAGAGGACCTTTAAATTTGACGGTGTTAGATTCAAAACTGTTACGTAGATCCTAAGTGGAGTACATGGACACGTCTCAATTTCGGATTATGTAAATTTTTATTATTATTAAATGTTTGATAATTAACTTTTAATAATAGCATTACCATAAAATTTCATCATAATTCATCCCCACCGCCAAAGAATAAATCTTAGGTAACTTTTTATTGATTGTACATTTTTCAAGGGAATTTAAAAAAAAATTTTTCCATTTAACATGGTAAACGTAGAAAAATTTAAAAAAATCTTGGAAGGTGAGTTTGGAGGAGGGAGCAAAAATCATAAAAATACAGATTTTTCGAATTTTTTAACTTTTTTTAATATAAAAGACATAATAATAATTTTTCTATAAAACTTCATCGTAAATTACCCATCCCCACCCCAAAAAAAGAAATCGAATTTTTTTTGTTTTGATATCCTTAAGTAAATCCTTTAACTTTGGCTGTCACTTCCTGGGACACTGTAAATATGTAATTAATACTTTTTCAATATTTGGTGTTTTACCTCAGCGAAAATAAATTTTATTTTTTGTTTTTTTAAAGCTTTTATTGAATATGTGTTTTGATATTCTAAATTTTTTTGGTAGAAAGTGTTATTTTAACGAATATTTATTGAGTTTAGGTGAATGATCGAGAGGGGATGTTGTTTTTCTTTATAAATAAATATATATATATAATTTGTTTAAATGACAGATGAGTAGGCTTACCTCTCATCTAACATGACAATAAAGTTGCGTATACAGTGACGGTATCTCTCTTCGTTTAGAACCCTATTCACTTTCGTTTCCACTGCTACGGCTGTTTTTGAATACAAAAAACTGTTTTTTAAAATCGTATTCAAGTATAGAAAAAATAAATTAGAATCTAACGGAAAATTAACATGGAATGAGTGCATTCATTGTTCGGATTATCCAAGCATTGTGTTTTGTTCAAATTTCCAATTTGCAGTTTTTGTGTTTGATGACAACGGTTTCGTCCATCATTCACCGTATACTCGTATTCTTTTTAACGATTTAGATATGCGGTTATGTTGTTTTCGGTGATGTAACGCCGTAACAAACATAACATCAGCGCAACTGAAAACAAAAAGGAAAGAGTGTAACAATTATATTTCATTCTATTTCTCTTTTCCTACCCCCTACTTGCTCGGTTACTCTTCCGTCTATCTCCCTCATTCAATAACCCATCCACCCCTCTCACACGAACCTTCTTTTACTCTTTCACTTTGTTTATCTCGTTCATTCTCAGTTATTCTCACACACCCATAAATTTATTATAAATCCTTGTCAGATACAAAATCTCCCATTAATTTCCTTTTTGTTTTAAATAAAACAAAATCCTAACAACTATAAATAATAAAGGAATTTAAATATTTACAATGGTTCTTTTTTATAAATTCTACGACATCTTTGTGTCATCCTTATTTTTCAGTAATTTTAGAATTTCCATTGATTAATATCAAAAATGTTTCTTTTATATTAAACAAATAAAAAAAAGCAATGTGGTTATAAGATACAAAAAACGAGAGGAAAGTTTTTGTTGTGACACAGTGATGGCGCAAGGATGATCAAATGTCTATGATACTTGTCAAGGGTGATTTATTAGATGAGAAATATCAAAAGAGTGCGTTTAGTTTTTTTTTTGGCAATTGAGAACAGTAAACAAGTTTTGATATTCTTTTAAAATGGATAAAATTGTAGTTTGTATTATTAAAAAGTACTTTATTTTAAAATATTTAAATCTGACCGACAACAAAAAGGATATAGGTTCCACTTTAAAGACATGTTTCCCTTTATTTTTGATAGTAAAAAGGGAGGCTGCTAAATTTAAACTTGTTATTACATCCATTGAAAATGATGATCGCTTGGGACGCCCAAAAATCCGCTACTATCTACAAAATCGTTACAAAAATCCACACGTATTAAGTGATTGTCGTATTAAGTGATTGCTGATGGGTTGGGCATCGAGCTGGGTCCTACAGTGCTCCCGACTAGAGGGAGCAATATTTAATTGCGGTGGCGACGGGGACCTTCAGAAAGATTTTCAGGTGGAAACCAAATGTTTCTTATGCTGAGTTAGGGGGCATTCACTTGGGGGCCGAGGCTGTTGGGCCAGCAGCAAGAAATGAAACCTGTGCGCCTTCGTTACTGGAGATGGCCTAGGGTTGGAACAGCCCCGTCCAGGAGGAGTGGAATGCTCAGGTGTCTCACCTTCGATGATTGAGCGGGGACTCCCTTGGGACTTCATAACGGGTGATAAAGTAAGACCGTAGTCCCGGTGGGGGATCCCTTTGGGATTTCTCATTAGAGACGAGGCTTCAAGACCAGAGTTTTGGTACGGGGATCCCTCGGGTTGGGAATGTAATTTAATAAGTCCCGGCTACTTGGGGGGGAACCTTAGTACCTTTTTTTTTTCTTTTCTTTTTCCTGTTTAGCCTCCGGTAACTACCGTTTAGATAATACTTCAGAGGATGAATGAGAATGATATGTATGAGTGTGAATGAAGTGTAGTCTTGTACATTCTCAGTTCGACCATACCTGAGATGTGTGGTTAATTGAAACCCAACCACCAAAGAATACAGGTATCCACCATCTAGTATTCAAGTCCGTGTAAAAATAGCTGGCTTTACTAGGACTTGAACGCTGGAACTCTCGACTTCCAAATCAGCTGATTTGGGAAGACGCGTTCACCACTAGACCAACTCGGTGGGTTGAACCTTAGTACCTGCCTAAATCCTTCATTGCGGGTCCAGCTCCAGGGGGACAAACGAAGGTGAACTCAAAAAAAAAAATTATATTAATTGAGGTTAAAGTTGTTTTACTATCCATTATATTATAATTATTGGAAATCAAATAAAAATAAATAAATTAATTGGAAAATAGATAAACGAATATGAAAAATAGGTGTGTGATATGAAATAAGTTATAAAGGTATTGTCAAATAGCAATCTGTCTCAAAGGACAAATTGTTTTAATTTACAAATTATTGTATTCCTTCATGTCGTGAAACAATGCATAATATACAATACCTATACACAATAGAGGGGAAAATTTACTGAACTGTCATTCTAATGAAAAATATTATTTGATAGATCGCTATTAACTTCATAATCTCTACATCGTATACCTTATTAAAATATTTTTTTTTCATACCTGTTATTTTATATTGCAGTTCAACAAGCTTTTATTTTATTTTATCACAAAAAATTTTATCACAATCTGAGGACTGATAATATTTTTCCTAATCAACAAAATAGTTGTTAATTAAATATAACAAATTTTGGGTTAAATGTAAATACAGAATAATTTACGGTGTATTTAACATTTTTGTCCAACATCTTAGATTCGCCATATTAAATCTGTAACTATATATATATAGAATGTCGTGGTAAAAGAAGGTAATAAAACGAAGTAAACGCCCCTGTAAACGTTTTATTTCGTATTACCTACAAAATTAAATCTAATAACAAACTTTAAACATTTAATGTTGGAATTAATGATTCAAATATGTAGCAAATATATGGCCTCTCCTGCCCACATAAACTATAAAACATTTAATAATAATGCTTTGCCTGCTTTATATGAACATCGTGCTACCTATTCTAGACCGGCCAGCATTACTGACCAGCAGTACTGTGAATTAGCAAAAAAACACAAAAGAACTACGTGGAATAAATTAATGAAGAAGACTGAACAGAAAACTCAATTAAAATTACTCCATTTAAATGTAAGAGCGACGCAAAACTGACTTGCCGTGAACAAATGGCCTTGACCAGATTTATAATTTTTTACACGTGGAATAATAAATTCGTATTTTTTAACCGGAGAAGAAAGGCCAATGTGCAGTGTTACGTATGTACTAGAAGAGCGTACAATATATGAAAACCTCACAAAGATGTACGGATTAAGAAACAATATTTCTGCTGACTTAGAAAATATGAAGAAGGAAAGTACTTGCTTACCTAAAAGCCAGCGGATTACTGATAGTAAGCCTTCGACGATAGTCAGTTTGACTGAGAATCCCCTCTGCGTAGACCTTTACATCTCAATGCAGGAAACTCAGAATTACACGGTTGTGTCAAGATTATTTTGTGTATTTTCTTTTAATGCGCGTTTAATGTTTACGTTTTAATTTTTTATTTTATGTAAATGTCAGGGCCCTCTAACGCTGTACGTGATATATTTGTCTGTATACATCAGACTATCCTACTATTTTTTTTTTCTAATAGAGATCGATGCCCTTATAACTCGCTTATAAAAAAAATATTAATACACAGCTACTAATAATTTACAAAAATACTACAAATTAAATGGCTGGCAAACTGATATTATTTACATTAATTATGACAATATTTAATAAAAAAATTTATTTATATGTTTTCGGTCTTAAATTATTACAATAAATAATGAAAGCATACCATTTACAAAAAAAAAAAAATCTGATGTGGATACCTCATGACGTCCTTGTACTCCTATTAAATTACATATACACATTTTTACTGCACTTCATTAAAACTTATTTCATTTCAAAGTGAGATAAGATCCTCCAATACTTTAATAAAAGTGGACAGTAACACAATTGCTAAAATATTAGTTTTTTTTAACATAAAATATATATACAATTATTAATTCAATAAGCTTATCGGAAATATTAGGTTAGAGAAAACGCCCCTTTATTATTCTTTAAATAAATGTAAGTCTTATAGGTTTCTAATGCTATGTTTTTTAAATTATTATGATGTAACAATAAAAAAAATGAAAACAAAAACGAAATAGGAGAAGGTTAATAAATTTTATAGCGATATTTATTATCGAGTAGACTAAAACAAATGCATAAATAAAAACAATATGATCCTAAATTATAATTTTCAATTTCTATTAAATAATCAGATGTTTCACCAAATCTGATGTGGATACCACATGACTTTCTTGTACGCCTATTATATTACGTATACGCATCTTTAAAAGTACATAAAATTTTATTTCCCTAATAACTTCTGATTTCATTTTTTTTATTTTTATTATTGAATTATTATTTACTTGAATTTTTTTTACAATCATAGGTTAATAATTATTAATAAATCAATATATTTAATTTTTAAAAAAAATATTAAAAAATTAAGGAGATGAAGTCTGATTCGAACTGATTTTTCTTGTAAAATCCAAATATTCATTAATTAAAATTTTGTTTGGCTATAACTTTGGAACCAATAAAAACAAGTACCATTTATGATATATCGTTGAAAATATCTCAATGAGTGCTGATTACGGCATTTAAAGTAAAGTCTAAAACCATTTTTTTTTTTTTTGGGGACTTTTTTTGACACTTTGGACCAGTCGATTGCAATCAGAATGAGAGGTGCACAACTAGATATTACAACAGTGCTAAATCCAATATTTCTAAATTCTACGTATAATCGTTTTTGAGCTATGCGAGATACATATGTACGTACGTACGTACATAAGACGTCACGCCGAAACTAGTCAAAATGAATATTTCCGTTGAAATCTAAAATCCGAAATTTTTCGCGATCACAATACTTCCTTTATTTCATAGAAGAAAGGACAAATGCTCAATATGCTTCCGCTCTACATCTTAGCAGTGCGATAACCTTAAATAATATATGTTTATTTGTATCATGTTTGGTGTTGTACGTGCAAATTCCTCAACTATACGCGTTTTCAAGTCGTTAGAGTTTGCAAGTTTTGTTTTGTATAAATTATGTTTTAAGTAACCCCAAAATTAATATTCTAGAGGAGACATATCTGGAGAATTTGCAGGCCACTTTATGGCGTATCTAATGTGATCTGAAAATGTTTTTTTTTTTTAATTTTCCGAGCTGTGAGATAACAGTGAGGTGACGCTTCATCTTGCTGAAACCGTAAATTAAGTAATTTTTGTTGTTGTTGTTAAGCTAATAAATACAATTATCTTTTCTACTAAGATCACTGTAGTTTCTATGTTTACTACTGCATACCTTTCTTAGCTTCATTCTTTCATTTCTTGATGATGCGTTTCGGAACCACTTCATTGTCAATACTTATTGTACTGGTACTTTTAAATTTCTGTTAACTTTAATATAGCGTTTAGTCAATGCCCCTCCCTATATTAGACGTCATGCCTTATCTGGTCTTCTTCTTGTTTATCTATTATTAATGGTTTCACTTATCTTCCTTTTTATTTATCAATTTCCTGTTTTCAATAAATTGAGGTTCTTGAAAAGGACATCCGCTTGATTGTTGATCTGCTCGTTTACTATCTTTTGATTGATACTTTTTAATTTAAAGATTTCTAGATTTTCTGCAATGTTCATTCTTCTTCCTTTAACTCATTTGTGAATTAATTTTATTGATTCTTCCATTTTTTTGGGAAACATTTTCGCATTTAATAAAAGAAAGACATACGTCCTTTTATTAAATGCGTTGCATAATTATATCTAATTATTGTTCAAAACTTTTCAAAACCGGTTTACATCAGCGTTTTCTCGTAAAATTATATATCACTTGTTCAACTTCCTTTTTAAAAAACGTTTGATTGAATATGGTGGATCCAAAATGATGGAGAAAAATTTCACACACCATAAAATAATAATTTTGCAACAATCTAGATCCACTTCTTTTTACCTTCTATTATCCCTCAGTTTCGAAACCATACTCTGATATTACCGTGTAAAATATGAATGACAATATACTAATGTTAACAAGCGGGTTATTAAATTTTAATAAAAATTTAAAGGTAGAGTGAAAAAAAAATTAAATTTAAATTACTAAGGTGTTCATATTTAAAAAAATTGAGTGGTGAGCTCACAGTTTGTCTTACAGGAATTATCCATCTCTCCTAATCTACAAAATTCTCTTATCCCTTGTATTCTTCAAAATTATTTCAAATAATTGCTTTCATTTAAAATTGGTATTTTTATTGAGAAAAGTAATCGGGATTAGTTTTTCCAGACTTTTGGACTCTTCTTTTAAACGCCTGTTAGTTTGAGTACCTTTTAAAATATCTTTCAATCTTAACCGGTAGTTTTCTTGGTTATCCAGAGCAAACTCTATAAACTTAATATACTAGCGAGATTAAATTAAACTTTTTATTTTTATAGGAATCATTCGTTATAAAACTAGTTTATTTTATTCGTTTAAATAATTATGTATTTATTATTTAATAACTACAATGACTGCACGATCATTATTTTATATGATAAATGAAAAAAAAAATGTAGCATGTGATGAAAAAGAAAGAAAAAGAAATTTTATATTGATCTTTAAATAATAATAATAAATTATCGCTTTAGGAATGAGGGTAGATATATTTAGTAATAAAAAAAATAATTGTCCCAGGATTTACCTTGATGGATTAAAAAAAACTCATGGTTAAAGCTTGATCAGTGCATCATCATAGAACTAATTAATTGTAAAAAAAGGAAAAAAAATGGCAAAGGGTTGTATAACTTTCTCTTGTTCATGACAAATTTTTATTTCAAATTATGCTATAAGATTTTTTTTACATCTCTCAGTTAGTAATGGAATATTTATGCGAAAAAATCAAAATCTTAAGCAAAAATATTTGGTTCCGATTAAATAATAGTTTATTAGATTAGATTTCCGATTTATAATAACATTTTATCATCAAAATAAGTTGTAATATTTTATTTTGCTATAATAAAAATATAATGATACATGAAAATATACCAAATAAGTTTTAAAACATCAATATTTCTAGGAAGACATAAAAAATGATTAATTTAAAAAAAATATGCAGTAAATAATAAGATAACTCTTTTAGATTTTTGGGGAAGAGAGAATTTTGGGGCAAATTTTAAAAAAGAATGGTTATGATAAACATGCAGAAATGTACTGAGCTTAGTATAAGTTGGTGTTAAGTTTCACAAAAATTGACCGCAAAAAAACTTCTTCCCCATCCTTTAAAGGTACTGAACCCAAAATTTTACCTACAAGTTGTTCTTTATACACCTTAGTTTCTATAAAATTTTCATCAAAATCGGTTAATCCAATTAAACGTTATTAAGCTTCAAACACGCCAACATGCATACATACATATGAACCCCTAACGTTTTTTTTTTTTTTTTTTTTTTTTTTTTTTTTTTTAGTGTCCATGGGTCATGAATCATCGAAATATGCAAAAAAAAAACATTCCCCACTTTTTTATTGGTTACATATTTTCCTTCCGGTAGCACAATTTTAAAGCTATGATGCCAGGAAAGTAAAAAAACAAATCAAAAATTTAGATATAAAAGTTTGGTTCCATTTGATCCTCTTGTTCAGCAGTTACCTCATACAAGATTTTTATAATCACTTCATTGATTTCATTTAAAATCGGTTCCAATTGGTAAAGGGATTGAGCTGATTTGTTCACCAGGAGTCCCATATCTCAAATCTTTACAAAAAGTATTTTTTTCAAAAAGACGAATATTTTACCTTCCCTTCTATATTCTGCTGTAGTAATAAAGGAAAAGTATATAGATTGGTAAAACTATACAAAAAATTGGTCTTTTTTTAATTTTTTTTGGCTTAAGGAGACATTTAAATAAAATTTTAACAAAAAAATAAATATAAATTTAAATAAATTATTAATAATCTACAAAAAAACTTTTTCTTCATGTTCCCAATTGCAAAAAATATATTTTTGTCAGATGGACATATCAGTTAACATTATACACACACACACACACACACACACACATATATATATATATATGTATGTATGTACAGTGAACTATGTACGTATTTTAGCCTGTGTGAAGTCTTTTAACTCTCGACCCATTGACTGATTTTTCAAACTTGCTAAACAGGTACTACCATCCGGAGTTTTTTTTTAAGTCAATTGCTTTGCTTGGCATTTCTCCCGCCCACCTCCCCATTCAGTCGCCCTACAGCATAATACCAAATGTCTTTGCCAAAAACGGCTACTGAGCCTCGAAACAGTTTAGCGACCAGTGTCCTAACTAGATCCTAGAGCTAACCTAAAAGCGTGGTACCATACACCACTCGCTTGCGTGTCCCACCGCACACTTGTCATATATCACTAAAATGGATTGGCGCACCCCGGCAACTATTAAAACATATATGACTATCAATAATTAAATTTATTTCGTCAAAGACAACAATTCGCTACCACGCCTAGGCCGTTGAATGTCAGCAAGTATCTGTCCATCAATGAAGTGCTTGGAACCTTCATCAGTCTGGTTGACAGCCATATCTCTCAATTAGCTTCTTACAGCTGCGCGGTAGGAATCTTTTCTCTTAGGTAAACTACTGATGTCGGTTGAACAAAGCAACCGCATCAAGTAACTCCCACACGGTCCGACAATGCGGTTCTCGCCACACTGACTCGCCGCTTGTGAGTGGCCAATTTTCTCCTTGACCTCGAAATTCCAAGGTTCCCTGATTTCTGTCCCCCCCAAGAGCTGGGCAGTCGATCATCTTGGGTTCGTTCTACTGGACCTCCCCACAGACTCACAGCTCATCAGCTGCCAGGTGGAACCGAAACAAATATCGGTTTAAATTTACATGGTTGGAGAGCACTCGGGCTTCCGTTACTCTTAAAAACGAAGTAGAGGCATACCATCCTTCTAGATCCTGTATAAATCTACACAAGGATCTTCCCTTAATGGCACACCCTTAGGTGTGCCATTCTTGCTGTCATGCTTCCATCGCGAGGCTGTAAAGCCTCCTCCGCAGCGGGAGATGGGTAACTGTTTGAAATTTAGAACCGGTGCATTGAGATCACCGTTCCGCTCCGGTACAGGCCCGGCTAAAAACCGCATCTCAAATACCACGGCCTCTGTGACTCTTCGCAATTTCCACATGGCCTCCCTGAACTTTCACCACTAAATCGATTGTGGGAGCCTTTCCAAGTACAGTGGTAGTCTCGTAGGAGGTTGTTTTAAAATCACTAGTGCATATAATTAAGGCTCTGCGCTGGGCACTCCTTAAATTTTGAATAAGTGCTCAATTTCTTTCCAACCTATCCGCCCAAACGGACGCCGAGGAAGAGGTTATACTTTCGAAGACACCTCGGTACACCATGTACAAATGACGGCCTGACAGTACGTAATCCTTTCGAGTAATCCTCCTAAGCGTGTGCATCACATAGATGGCGTCCGCCGCAACTTGCCTAGTGTGGTAGCTAAACAGCAACTTCTCATCAAACAAATCACCAAGGAACTTATGAACTCGAACTCGGCTGATTACGCAGTCTTTGTTCTTAATACGGGGGGCTTTGTTTGCAGCCTTGAGAAGAATAAATTTCGTCTTCGGCACAGAAAATTTTAAATTTTGTTTGTCCATCCAGTCTTCTGCGGTTGTCAAACCCTTTCGGGAGGGAAGAATGTATTAAATTTTGCAAATATTTGATAAAGAGGTAGTCGTTTGAAGTAAAATTTCAAATCTTTAGTAAGGCACTTTAGCAAAAATGTTTTCTTAGAAAAGTTAACATTTTTTTTTTTTTATTAAGACCACAAATTACCAAAAATGTTTATTTAATATTCACCTCTCCCCAAAATATGGCTTCATATATTGATATATATCTTTCATCAGAAATGGAGTTAATGGGAATTTTTTGAATATATATTTTCTATATCGATAAGCTTTCAAACTGCTATAAATATTTGACCTATCCTACCCCATTGGTCGGTCTCTTGTAACATAAAATATTTTTTTAATTAAGAAAAATTTTTTTTTTTTAGTTTTAAATTTATGTCGCCAAGTTACCCAGTGCATTTAAAATGTAAAAATCTTTATTTTTCATCGCCCGCGTTCTTTAATATTTCTTTTTAAAAAAATTAGCCAAAGATTTTCACTTCCGTCTTAGAAAGTGACAACTTTGTTTATTCAGAATTATGACTGTATCTTTGTATTTTTAAAAGTTATTTTTTTAATTTAATATTACCAATTAAGGATTATTTTTTTAAAAAATAATTTTACCCGATTGCTTTCCTTGAGTACAGGAGCTAGTAACATATAAAAAAATTTGTTTCCCAATTTAAAATGTCTAATGTTCCAACAAAACGCTCTCTTAAACAAAATAGTCAATAAATTAATACTCCTCCCGTTGGGGAGTTGGCAGTTCTTTGTCGAATTTATTTTACGTAATTCTTTACGTATTAAATTACGTATTAAGTTCTATACATATATATAAAACTTTATGTAATTAATTTTCCACTCTATTTTCCTCCTAATAATTAGTCTGTCATAGGGGATACTCTTTGTAGCCTGAGTTTCATTATTTTCCCGAGTATTTTTTAAAAATAAATAATTGAATTCATTTATTGAATAAGTCAGTGATATTTCCATGTGATTTAACCTATATATATTTATTCTTTGTATCTGTGTGCGTTAAACGTATTTAATTAATTAATTTTTACATATTACTATTAAAATCATATTTCCAAGTGATTTTCTTTGTTTGTGAACGTGATCTAAAATAATACTAGTTTAATTACTTTTTTGTATAATAGTAGACAGTTTAACGTTATTGTTATTATTTTTATTATTATATTATAAGGGATTTAAATGCAATTTGAGTTAGAACAATATTGCATGGATTTACAGGATTGTGGGTATCGATCTGCAATCAAATTGGTTTTGTATTATGTCCACACAAAGCGTAGCTTTCAATTCTATTAATGATCTAAATCCATGCACATGGATATATATATATATATATATATATATATATATATATATATTTATGTATATATATGTGTTGTAGTGTATTATAGTCAGATTACGTTATCGACAACATCAATGAAGTAGACGGCTGTTTTGCTACACATAATATATTGTATAAAATGGTTTGATTGGCGAATCACAGTAGAACACATTCCGTTCCGTTAATTTATATAGATGATTTTGTACATGTTGATGGCTGCATTGCACTCTAAGGCTTGTAAATCCGATATTTTGTTAATGAATATAGAAGGTATTAAATAAATTAACGTCGATAAATCTGGTTAGATTTGAAATGATTCCTGACCTTTTACTAATCTCAAGACGTTCATTAACTCTCTAGTAATTTATGTAATGTGCAAGCAAGTACCAAACCGTGATAATCTGTAAAAGTTGTGATATAATCACTGATTATAAGTATTCGAGATTATGAACTGAAATTTCTAAAAAATGATCTCTACGTTATGTTCCTTCTTTTGTTTTTTTAAAAATTAAAACCCATATCTAACTTAACACATCATTAATGTAACCTACATCATGTTCCTGCAGCGATTTTTAAAACTTAAAATAACTTATTTAATATTCAAACAAGATTTAGTACCCTTTTAATAACATCTCTAAAAAATTTCTTTAATCTGTTACAAAAAAAATTATTACAATCTAAATAAATTAATTCAAAATATTACCTAAATTTTAGGATATTTTAATATGGAGTCTTACAACATTACTACTAATGAAGGTTGTAATCGTTTGTTTACAACCTTCTGCGGGATGGAAAAAAAACAAGAAATAGTTAAAAAAGAAAAAAATATTTCTAGTCATTTTTTAAGAGTGGGATTACTATTAAAAAAGATTGGGAAGTTTGTTATCCTCATAAAAGTGCTTCAATTATAGTAAAAAAAAAAATTTATAAATTCTGCAGTAAAATTTTTAATTTTATTTTTGGCTATAACACCCAACCCCGTTTTCCAACTTTTTGTAAAAGAATATATGAAATCCCCCTGAGAATCGCATCTTCCTACCATGTTTGAAGAAAATTAGTTAACGGAGTCGGCAGTTAAAGATTCAGTTATAAACCGATTATTTTAGGTTTAGGGATAAGGTTAAAAAAATGTTTCTTTTGGAGTCTAATATTAAAAGTTAGGATTTTTTTTAAAATGATTCCTTGAGGTGCAATCTAAAAAAATAATAATTTTTTTGAAACCGATTACTTTTAATATTAAGATATTAACACAAACATTATTGTTTTTATAAAGAAATAATTAATTCTACTATGAATCTGACAGAAAATTATTTAATAGCATATTATTGCACACAAAAAAGTTTTTAACTTTTTTAAGGAATCGGAAATAGATATTTAAAAAAAGTAATAATTACTTCCAGCTTAAAAACACGTTAAAAAATAAAAATGTGCATCTTTACTTATAATAACATTCCCATTATTAAAAATATAACGATACATATCTAAAACAAACTAGGTAAAAGAAATGTTTCATTGTAACTCAAAACATTATAACGAGAATTGTTTTTGTGCCTTTTATCCAGAGGATCTGGGTTTGAATCCCGATTAAGCTTGGCGGTTTTTTTTTACATGCTACAGAAAATTTATTATCGTTCATTGCAGCTTTTACAGTATATAAATGAAATATAAAGGAGTTAATTTCTCTAGGATTTCCTCTCCTTTCAACCCGTTATAAAAAGATTTATCATACCTATTCATTTTTCCTAGATAAAAGAGTGTAGTTATTTAATTATTTTTAAAAAAATAATAAAAAGAATCGTTATAATAAAAAAATTACTGTACAAAATTATAATTATGCCATTCAGTGCCAAAGTTATGTTTAATTTTTTAAATATAAATTGAAATAGAGGAAAGTATTTTACACACACACACACACACACACACACACACACACACACACACACACACACACACACACACACACACACACACACACACACACACACACATTTCTTACTCACTCTTTCTCTCTCTCATTCTCTTTCTAAACCCAGTCAAAACTGTACATTTAGGATATTTTCGATTCCTAAGTTACGTGAATTTTCAAGTGTTTACAAGAATTGCACTTGGTAGTATGGTATAATCTTTTGAGAATACAATTTCGTTTGCTTGGTGCTTGGATTTATACACATTTCGGATGAGTTTCTCAAGGAACTGATATTTTTTTAGAATCTACCTTTTTATACTGGGTATTCTTTAATTATAAAATATATATATATATATATATATATATATATATATATATATATATATATTTAAATGACAAACAGTTTCAGTTAATTTTGTTTAATGTTTTTTCGTTGTTGCTGCCAATTGTCTCTTTAATTATTGAACAACTTTGTATAAGAAATTATTCTTTTAACCGTTTGAAAAAAATACCAAGCCAGAGTGAAATTCAGACTTGTAAACTTCCGGAAGAAAGACGATGACGTTACCACTTAGCTACTTATGTCGGAGTAGTTAATATCTCAATACTGTAATCAATAATTTAAAAATCTTATAAATGACCGATACTAGTTTATTTTCTTTTTCATATCCAAAGTAATTTAATTAACTTTTGTAATGATTTTATACAAATCCATTATATATTTTTCGTAGTTAAAAGTTTTAATATGATAATTAAAGAATTTAAACCATTTGCAATTTAAATAAGATATAAATTCCTTCCTTATTTAATACTACTGACCCCAATTATGTAACCCTAACCCTATGTAACCCTTCTGAAACACTGGGTAAACCGTTTTATAGTAATAAATTTCTTCCACTTCGGATCTACTATACTTGTACAATAAAGATAAATGTTCCTTACTATTGAATGTAACAACTATTGAGAGGTAAAGAAGTAAAATAAAGTTAGATTTACTACACAAAATTAACCTTCTCATTACTAAAATACTTATATGTGGAGTAATTTTCAGTAACTGAATTTATCATATATTTCACCCCAATTAAGTTTTTTTTTGAAAGAAATTTGCTTTATCATCTTTTACAAATCAAAATTGAAATTTTTTTTAAGCCAATTTTACTTATTTATTTTATTGCATTGCTTTTATTATTAATATCTCTAATTTATTACGGATTTCACAGTTGATATTTCAAAGAAACTCTGGAGTATATATAGCATCCAAATATACCCTATTAGCATTAATAAAGCATACAATATTTTTTTCAATAAAATAACAGAATACCATTACACTATTTTATAAATTTCTTTCTTTCTTATTACATACATAAATTCTAAAAAAAATGATGTTGCTGGGTGATTCATGATGAGTGTAACAAATTTTAAGAACGTGTTCTATTGATGAAAATAAAGATATTTCATATAAAAATAGGTTTGGATACGCTTCGTTAGCGAATGTCGGCTGGAGAATGATTTCACCCTAATTTCTGCGCTTCGCTAAAAGTAAACCGGACTATAATTCTTAGGACATAATTTAAGTGTAAAGTATAGTGGTTTTGTATGAAATCTGATTTAAAAAATTGAAGCCAGTTTATCCCACAACTGTATTTCTAGTAGTTTTCGAGAAATCTTGAGTGAAAATCAATAGATGGGAGTCGAAAAACACTAATTTATGTATGGCGTAAAATAATTGTTAAATAAACAAGTAAAAGTTAAAAAAAAAAAAATCGTAGGGAATTTGATTCTGAGTAAATTAGTATGAATAAAATTTATAGAAACTAAATACAAACTTAAGAATTCTGTTGTTTATTAAATTAAGCTTTATTGATATTTATTTTAAATATTTTTGCTTTATTTTCCTCTACAATAAGGATAAGATCCTTATTAAAAAATAAAATTTAAATGTAAAAATTAAAATTTGTAGACTTAGAGTTCATATATATCCATCTAGTTAAAAATAAGGAGAAAAGAAAGGAGAAAATCAACGTAAAAACATTTTTAGCTAGCGTGAAATTTTGAATTCGGAGGGCTTTTCGGGAAGTCTTCCTGCAATCAGGGAGTTTTACATTAAGTTTTTACTTTGAATATTGGTCTATGATATGAAGCTTATCATACCATAGCATCAGATTTTAAAAGTTAATTAATTAATATTGATGTTTACCCGATTTGTGGATGTATCCGTGCGAGAATTTTCTAATTTTACGTCTTAGTTGAACTAGTTAATTTCAAAGCTCGGAACACCTAAAATAAGTCCTTAAAGTTCTTTTTATTTCCAGTTCTTTTTTTGTGTTTTATAACAATTTTCTCGCGTATACGGAGATACCGTCTCGTATCCATATTTATTTTTAAACTTTCGTGTAGGTGGTGTATTAAAGTGCTAGGTTTGTTCAGTAATTTATAAACACAAAATTTTCGTTTAGGATTATTTGATCTTAAAATTAAAATCGGGATGAGATTTTTTGGTAACCGTATTTTAAAAACAAAGCGATTATTTATCTACTCTATGCTTATGTGATTTTTACTTCTTTGTACAAAGTAAAGGAAGTATTGTGATCGCAAAAAATTACGGTTTTCAGATTTCAACAGAAATATCCATTTTGACTATCCCTGAATCTATTTGACTAATTTTGGCGTGACGTGTGTACGTAGGTACATATTTGCGTTTGTATCTCGCATAACTCAAAAACGATTCACCATAGGATTTTGAAATTTTGGATTTAGGACTGGTGTAATATCTAGTTGTATGCTGTCCCTTTTGATTGCAATCGAGTGGACCAAAAATGTCCAAAAAGCCCAAAATCCAAAAAAAAAAATAGATTTCTTAATTCCAGTAATAAGCCTTCATTGAGGGCTTTTCAACTATATATCATGAGTGGTACTTATTTTCATTGGTTCCAGATTTATAGCCAAATAAAATTTGAATTAATGAAATATTTGGATCTTACAAGGGGAAGGCACATCAGTTTAAATCCGACTTAATTTCATTTTTTTTAACTTTTTTTTAATTTAACTACATTGATTTATTAATAATTATTAGCTCTGCTTGTTAAAAAATGTTTTACAATAAATAATAATTCAATAATAACAATAAAAATAAATAAATAAAGATGAAAAAATATCAGAAGTTATTAATGAAATAAAATTTTATGTACTGTTCACAAAATGTGTGTATATGTAATTTAATAGGCGTATAAGGAAGTTGTGTAGTGTGTCCACATCAGATTTTTTTTTATTTATTATTTTGATAAAAATTATTTTGATTAAATAATATATTTCTAAAATGAATGCCAAGATATTTACCTGGTATATAGTGGCACTTATTCATAAATTTTTACTAGGAGAATATTTTAAATGATAAATAAGAGCATAATGTTACTAATAAAATAATTCTTTGTTATTGTTTTTTTTTTAATGATTATTTTGTTAAATATCTCCGTACGATGTTATTATTATCGATCAAATAAGTTTGCTTTTATGCCTGTGAGTTTGTATCTTTGTTTATTTGGTGAGTTTTTCGTTTAAAATAGGTTGAGAAAACTTGTTTATCAGAACTATGACATGTAAGAATGAGAAAATAGCAACAAGGGGAGTAGGTGTTCCATCTACGAGCGTAATGAAAGTGTAAGTTGCAATGAAAAGGGAGTCAAAAGAGGAAGAAGGAAGAAGATAGTGATGAAAGTATTAATATAAGAGAGAGTGTATATAGAAAGAGAGAGATCGAGAGAAGGAAAAACACAATAACTTTAGATGAATAAATAATAACAAGAGGCGCAACAAGAGGTGTGAATTATTGAGCTTCATCCACATCCGATTTCATTGTTTTGTCTTTTCTGCTTTCACTACGTATTCTTAACCCGCTGCATGGTACTATACCCTAATACCACATACTATATTCTACAGCCCACAGTCTTTATACTCGTACTATAAACGTGGTAATATATTATTTAAAGATCATGTGCTTAATCCTTAATTAAGTACTCTTTACTCGTACGACTCTAATAATAACTGGAGAAATTATCTTATTATAAAAGGGGAAAACGTTAATTTTCTGGTTATTTACAAAGAAATCGAGTAGAAAGACTAAATTATTACCTCTAACCAAATAAAAAATGATTTTGGGGTAACGATTTATTAAAAAATTTATTGGAACTAGTTCAAAACGGTTACTCTACGATATAATGATTAAATTATGATCTTACTAGCGGCTTTCTGAGGCTTCGATTGTGTACTTGCACGAGAAAAAATATATCCTACAAAGAAGTTTTTCCATAGAAACAAGAAAAAGAGTAAAAATAGATTCATCAAAATTGTTGCAGTTGTACTGGCTGATCGAAGAAATTTATACGTTTCTGAAACTGATATTTTTTTCAAAATTATATAATTTCTTAATTTTTCGAAAAGTAACTCATCAATTTTTATTTTCCTGACCTCATAGCTCTAGAACTAAGCTGCAAGAAGGAAAGTATGGTAATCAGTAAAAAATGAAGTATGGATGTTTTTGTATTTCTCGACGTTTTATGATCCAGGAACCCAAAAAAAAAGAACAAAAAGTGGAGGATAATGTTCGTTCGTACCTATATATATATATATATGTGGTAACAAGTTCGCAGCTTTTGACTGAATAAACTGATTTTTGTGAAATTTTGTACAGGAACTCGTTCATATAGAGCAATTTGTTGATAAAATGTTGGGATCAATTTATGTCCAGAAGGAGAGGTAGATGGTTGATTGGGGTCAATTTTATCAAAAGTTTGCAAACATAACCCGACTTTTTAAAAAAAAATGTTTTTTCAGTAATCAGTTTTTTTTATTAATAACTATTTCAGTCTAGAATGGTATTTTTAATTTCATTTATAAAGGTTACTTTCTATGACTTGAATAAGAAAAATTTTATTTACATAAATGGTTTAAAATATTAAACGAGTAACGTAGTATTTTCTGCCAGCTTTAACCAGATTTGATTTTAATAAAAGTTCCGTATGAAGTTGACGATTATAAAATAAATCTTTTGAAAATGAAATTCTTTACAAATTTTGTATACTGGAAAACTAACTTTTTTTTTTTTGAAATTGGGAATAAATTTAAAAAACTTCTGAAAATATACGTACATAAATGATGAAGTAAGGTAATTTGTAATGCAAATACTTCCATCAATAATGGTTAAAATAAGAAAAAGAAAAAAAAATTCCTGCATTGTAGGTCTCGGTTCTATAATTAAAAAAAAAATGCAGACATTTCTTAATACGTCTATATATGAAGTATAAACTTCCAAAAAATTCTTGAAAAATATTAAACCTAAGGGAGATAGAGCAAAAGAACAAAAAACATATATTTCAATTTTAAAATGTGTGGGTTGAGTTCTTACTTAATTGCGTGAAGTAAAGGAAGTATTGTGATCACGAAAAGTTTAGGTTTTCAGATTTCACAGAAATATCCATTCTGACCATCCCTGAATTCATTTTGACTAGTTTCGACGTATAGTCTTACGCACGTATGTGCGTATGTATCGCATAACTCATAAACGATTAGCCGTAGGGTGTTGAAATATTGTATTTAGGACTGTTGTAACATTAGTTGTGCACCTCCCCTTTTGATTGCTATCGACTGGACCAAAAGTATCCATAAAAGTCCAAAATACAAAAATAATTGAATTTTTTACTTTTCCTTAACTGCAGTAATAAGCCGTCATTGGGAGTTTTTGAACGATATATCATATGTTGTACGTATTTTCATTGGTTCCAGAGTTATAGCTAAATAACATTTTAATTAATGAATTATAATTAAATTAAATTGTAATGGATCTTACAAGGGGAAAACACATCGGTTCAAATCCGACATCTTTGTTTTTTACTTTTTTTTTTAAATATATTGATTTATTATTAATTATTACCTCTGCTTGTAAAAAATGTTTTACAATAAGTAATAATTCAATATTAAAAAAAAAAATATGAAAAATATCAAAAGTTATTAATGAAATAAAATTTTATATACTTTTATTTAAAAAAAAATAATGTGAATATGTAATTTAAAAGACGTGCAAGTCATATGTCCATATCAGGTGTTTTAATAAAAAAAAATAAGAAAAACTTTTTGGATTTTTATGTAGGCATTTTACGTAACAAATTTACTTTAATAAGGTTTTTTTCTAAAATTCTCTGATTATAAATCGAAATGTATCTGAATATAAATGAATTTTTTTTGCGACTTTTTTTTAAGAATTAAATTTTAAAAAAATATGATCAATGACCAACGTATAGAATTATTGTCAAATTTGAAGAATGTCGTTTGGGCCAATCATGGTATTTTAGATCAAAAGCAGTGCAGTAATACAAATTCGTACGTACGTACGTACGCACGGTAAAAACACGTGATGTTGGTCTAGAAGAATTGGTTAGGCCCTAAAATGTAAAGATTTGCAAAAAAAATCGCTACCCAGTTTTGACATAATCACAATGCTTTCCCCCTCAATAAAGATATTCTAGCTATACTCGCCGAAAAGTAAAATTTGTTTTTATAACTCCAGTTTTTTTTTTTGTTTTGTTTTATAATACATTTCTCAGAAATTCCTACAGATACAAGTTCCAGGACCTGTTTCATCCAATTTTTCCAACCAGAAACCTATGAAAAATTCTTCTAGGAATTTTTTGTGAGAGAGAAATTTTTCGATTGCTATAACTCAAAATCGAAACGCTTCCAAATACATATTTTTATGAACATTTTTTTCAACTTTGTAGAACATCCAGAAATTACTTTTATTTTTTCATGAGGTATTGAAGATTGTACTTTTTTCTTTTTTTTTTTTCTTTTTACTGTTTAACCTCCAGGAATTACCGATCAGGTATTACTTCAGAGGATAATGTATGAGTGTAATTTTTGAAAAAATTTTGAAAAAAATAATGAAGTGTTGTTTTGTACAGTCTCAATTCGACCATTCCTGAGGTGTGGTTAATTGAAACCCAACCACCAAAGAACACCGGTATCCACGATTTAATATTCAAATCCGTATAAAGCTGCTTTTTTTTAAGACTTGAATGCTAAAACTCTCGACGTTCAAATCAGCTGATTTGAACGTCGTGGGAAAACGCGTTCACCACTGGACCAACCCGGTGGGTTAAAGATTGTACTTACTTTCATTAAACACACGATATACATTTTAAGCAATTTCTATAATTTTGCTTCTTTAGATCACTCACATAGATTAATTAAAAATTAAAATATCCAAAAATTCTTTTGTAAAATTTGTTTACTGCCAGTTTACCAAAGTTATTGTAAATGAAACTTTTAAAAAAAATTGTGTTTTGCAACACCATTTTTTTGTGTTTTACAATAATTTTTTTCAAAAATTACTAGAAATGTAATTGTAAGACTTGTTTGTTTTATATGATTTTTCCGGTAAAAAACCGCCATTATATTAATTTCTAATTTAAGTCCCAAAAACATCAATATGAAGATTTTTGTCCTTATAGCTGAAATCAGGATGAAATTTCCGCAAGCTATTAATATGTTTATGAAGTTTCTTTCTTTGTTTTCCTTTGTAGAAGATATTTTAAAATTTTTTTCAGTTTTTTTGAGACATCCTATCCACAGAAAAAAGTCTTTTGAAGGTGTCTGCTAGACTTTATAGGCTTATTTCTCTCATAAAAAAGAGAAAAATTAATTAAAATACACACGTACATAATTCTTGAAAAAAATTATTTTCAAATTACGCGGGTAGCGAAAGCATATTCTAATTTAAAGATTTAATAATGCAATACTAATGGGTATAAATTATTGAGCAAAAATAATGGTTTTATATGCAATCTTACATGAATAATAATAATAATAATAATAATTATTATTATTATTATTATTATTATTATTATTATTATTATTATTATTATTATTATTATTATTATTATTATTATTATTACTGTAATGAAATTTATCTGGTAATTCTGGAAATTTTCGAGCCAAAAAAGTTTCAAATTATTATTTCAATTAGGCGTAACTCAAGAACTCAACAAATCTTCATCAAATTCTCACATGCATGCCTTTAGATAAAAGTACTATTGCATACTTAAATTTCAGTGACATTGGTAGAGTAGTTTTGTACATTTCCGAGACAAAACGTTTATACGTGAATGTTACTTTGAGATTTTCGAGTCACGGAATTTTATACCTGAATATTTTCGTAATCCTTATTTTTAAAACATAGAGAAAATTAAATTTCACTCCTCCAGTAATATTGTACGTTGTTTTTCGAAAAGATGGTAAAAAAAAAAAATAGATAAATTAATTCTTGGTCATATTTTAACTTTTTAAAGTCAGCAGTACATTAAAAACGGTTAAAAGATTTTTTAATTCAACATCAAAGTTTGTTTTTAATTTGTTTTAATCTTTTAAATACACTTTATATATATTTCATACAGTGTAAGTATACATAATATACATGAGTGTATATTATTATGAATGTATGAGTGTATATATACATATATATATATATATATACTAGTATATTTTATAGTATGCTCCCAGAAAATTTTTACTTTAAATAATCATTTATTAAAATAAATTGAATAAAATTTTAAATATTCGTGTAGGATTTTTCATTTATGATTAAAAGAAAAAAAAACAATATTTATAAACTATTTAATAAAATTTTGTTGAGTATGTCGTATATGCAGTTTGTCTTATTAAACACAAGTGTAAAAGTTTAAGAACGTAAATCAGCACCAAGTAGTAAAATGGGTTAAACAGTGTTGGTAGCAATACTAAGAGTAGTAGTTGTTTAAGTTAGGAAATGGAGAAACACGTCAGCCAAGTTAGTTGGCAGGACTGGTATTATACGAAACAGTAGGACTAGTGAGAAGGAGTTCACATTCCTGAACCCCCTTCAAAACGTCGGGGTTACACTTTGCGTGACGTTATGCATGCGGTGTGCATAACTTGTGCCTTGTTTCGTACTGTTTCATATATATATATGTATACAGATTATAGTTGTAGTTAACAGCCTTCCTTGCAGCTTGCCTGACCTGGGACAGCAGTACCAAACAACCCCCCTTACTGTCTTGCTTTTTCGTCACATGACTATTGTTATATTATTGTATACCTGTTTAACATACTTTTCATTCAGAATTTAAATCCCATAAATTCTATAACTTAATTTTCTTACTTGGTGTTTTCATTATTATATTCTTAATAATTGACATATTCTATTAAATTCCATTAATTATGTTTTTAATTTAACTAATACTGCTACGATTCGCTTCTTTTTTAACACATTTATTTTTTTTTATTAATGGGAAATAATACATTTTTATCTGTTGAATTAATCCTGGTTTAATAACATAATAATCCTTCGTACTCTCAATTTTTTTTATTTTTTATTAATTTATTTTTTAATTGAAAAATATTCAATTACTATTTTGATTAACGATTTATCTGTGAATACTGTTAAATTAAAAACAATAAAATTTGTTTATTTTTATCTCCAACTATCTAAAATTTAGTAATTAAAATATAATTAATTGTAATAGAATCATAAATACATTTTTTTATTCATTTTTAAAGAAATAGATTAAAATTTATTTATTCATTATTTATAGGTATTTAAACCGAATTACAGATGAAAAACAAATTCGGGTAACGTCCGGAAAAAATGCAGTCTTAATCAGGAGTTGAAGGTAAAACCTATCGATTTAAAGACTAGAACAGTACTGTTCTATCACAAGATAGATAAATATGAATTATATAAGTTAAAGTAAATTTGTACTCTTAGATGTTTTTACAAGTTGCCGTTCACTAATTATATTTTTTATGCATCAACATTTTATATAACATCAAAGCTCTGGGTATCATCCGGCAGCCAAGGGCTTTGTACTCGACAGACTGTTATTTAGGAGAAAAAATTACGCTGAAAATTAAATTATATAATTATGATAATATAAAATTATTTTTAGATCTGGGACCAAGAAACAATCGTACTTATACTCTTACAATTGTAACAGAAATGAAATTGACTTAATAAACTATCTTAAGATGTAAACTTAGAAAATTTCATATAAATCGATTAATGTAGTCTAAAAATACTAAGTAAACCGATAATTGAGGAAAATAAAAATGATTATTTTTTTTAAAAACGACCATTTTATTATTTCACTTAGCCAAAATGAAATAATGATGTACCGAAATCATCTAATTAGCCCAAGAGTACAGAAACTTTAAAAAATATGAAAGTGTTATTTTTTGATCCCCTTTATATTGTTTTATGAACGATTGAGTGACGTTATGGAAGAGCCCATACCGTATTTGAGCTTGAACAACACCATAACAAAATATCTTAATACCTAAGGGGCATTAAATTATATGAAAAAAATTAATTTCTAATGAATATTTACGCTTTAAATCATTATGGTTTTATTATTTTTAAAAAATAAAAATAGATATTTTTTTAATTTAAAATTACAAATAAATTTTATTTGGTGCTTACGTAAGAGGTAAGTTGGATCGGCCTCTCATTTAATGTTTATCATTTTGAATTCATTAGTTTTACTCTTCCCACTGAAAATTAAATGTAATTATGAATTTTCAATGAAGTTATACTAAAAACAAACATTTTCTAATTGAACTGTAATTTTCCAATTTAATGTAAAAATTACGATGAAAGTATAATTAATAGTGATTATAACAAGAGTTTATTACGTCACAGTTATATAAAAATCTCAGACATCTCTACTGTGGTTAAAAATTAACGAGAATTTTTAATTCTGCACGCTATATCTTTTCCACCGAGTTTAATTACGAGTGGTGATTTATTTTGTTTGAAAATGACAAAACAAGGGCTTTATATAAACATTTTCTTTTAAAAATAGAATAAAGTACAGTAATGTGATACAATTTTAGAGAAATCTTTTGGTGAAGATCTTACGTCGAAACGACAGTTTATGAGTGATAAAAACTGTTTCAAGAAGTTTATAAAAACGTTGAAGTCGATAAACTGAACACCACAGTTGAACACCCTGTCATATCGAGAACCGATGAAAATATTGGCAAAATAAAAGATCAATAAACGTCAAATTACTATTAGAAAAGTCTCTGATGAGGTGGAAATTTCTTATGGCTCGTTTGAAATAATTTTGACTGACATTTCAGGAACGAAACGAGTAGCAGCAGCTAAGTCTCAAAAATATTGAATTTTCAATAAAAATAACCTCCCAAAAAAACATTTTTAGCTGATATCGCTGATGACTCAGAATTACTCAAATGTGTCATTACAAGTAAAGATACGTGTATATATGATTATGAAATTGAAACAAAGGTCCAATCATCCCAGAGGAAGCTTTTTGAAGGATTAAGAAAAAAAACACACTGAATTCGATCAAATATTAATCTTTTCCTTACTTTTTTTTTAATTACCTTTTAATTATATCAATTAAAATACTGTAACAAATACTGATTTTTGCGTCACGATAACTCCAACTCGAGCTAACACTTTACTATTAATTCGTCATTATGTTACCAAAAATAATATACTGATTCCACAGCCTCCGTATTCTCCAAACATGGTACTCTATGACTTTTTCTTGTTCTCACTGATTAAGGGAACATTAAAAGCAAAAATATTTGCAACGATATATGAAATGAAGAAAAATTGCTAAGTGAACTTAAATCTATATAAAAATATGTTTTAAAATATATAAAAAAATGTTTAATAATTTTTATAAGTGTTATAAGGATTTGAAGAATCGCTGGCACAAGTGTATAGCACTTCTAGGCAATTTGGGACGGCTACTTTGAAGGAGACAATCAGTGTAGGAGAGTAAACATAGTAGATTCTTTTTGAAAAAAAAATGAAATTCTCGTTACTTTTTTATCATATCTCGTGTATATTTAAGTTATATTTTTTATAATTACATTGTATTGTATTTATAATCTTTATACATATATATATATATAAAATGCTTTAACAATGAAAAGAATATTTTATTGCTGTTATATAACGACAAGTCTATTTTTCATCATACAGAAACTCAAAATTAAATTATTTAACGAAATTAAAAAATAATGACTAGTTTTTTTAACTTTTGAAAGATTTTTTTTCATTTTGGCTTCTGTAGTACATTACAGCGTTTATTTCCAATATGCTGTTGTTTTCTCTTTTTCAAATATTCTTTCATCATTTTACTGTACGGTCTCTTTCTTTTTTCCACGACTGAATCTTAATTATTGGTTTTGTTATTTTGCCACGGAAATCTTTTCTATTTTTGAGTTGCTTTTTTCTAATTTCCTTTTCAAATATCTGTTTATATAAAATATTTTCTAACCTCTGGAAACGAAGTTAAATCAGTTTTTCTCTTATTAAAGAGAAAATCTTTTTTTCTTTTTAAAGAAATAGAATATTTTTTTGCCGATTTATTTTTACCATTTCTTGAAAGATGCTCCTGTATAACAAATTTATTTTCGCTACGGAAAGGTTATTCGTATATATAAAAATTATATTTTGTTCTCCGGATAATGCAATCTTTTGTGATTCCTACAACTTTTCTTAAAATTTTTGTGTTTTTTCTTTACTATTTAGTTTCAAAGATTCCTATAAGTAAAGGATTAAATATCGAGTTATAATGTGTTATTTTCGCTTTTATAGAGTTGTGTTATTTATTGTGATTCCTCTTAGTTATTCCTTACGCTTTCATAATTTTCCAGATCTATTGATGAAACTCCAATTTTTCTAAGCCATCTTCCTGGATAGATTTCCAAAAATATGTATGATTTTTAAATATTTGAATGATTTTTTTTTAATCTTTCTTTTAAGTTTAGATTATGAATTAAATATGTTTTTAAGAAATAATTTAAAACTGAAAAAACTCAACTGAAAATAAAAATTAAATGTGACGCGTTTTTTTTTATCCTTGATGCGTTTTTATTATAATAAAAAACTTAGGCAGATGTTATTTGTTTGTTTTTTTATAAATATACTTTTTTGAATTATTTATATGATTTTATTTAGTCAGTAACGTGAGTTATTAGAAAAAAAGATAACAATGAAAAATAAAAGGCTATTTAAACAATAAACAAATAAACAACTAAAAGCAAACCACGTGAAAACAAAAGGGACTTAGTAAAGTTGTAGAAGTTGGGGCTTGGTTTACAAAGCAAACTCATAGGGCAAATACCGTTCCCTATCTCCTGGATATAAATAACCCCGATTGGACCATTAGGGAAAGGCACCACTCCCCAAAATTGAGTTCTAGCCCGCAACATTCGACACAATTAAAACTGTACATCTTCTTCTATATTAGATTCCAGTTGTAAGTTTCTTCTTAAATAATTGCCTATGCTTTCTGTTTTAAGTAAATAATAAATTTATACATAATTTAAGGCTTTATTACTTGCACTTTAATTTGAAAAATTGTATTCATCTATTCATACTTGAAGGTATAAAAAAAAGCTGGCAAAGGATTGCATAACTGATTTTTATTTAAAAACCGTCATATGTCTTTAAACACTACTAGATATTATTTAGTCTATCAGATTAATTATAATCATAAAATGGAAAATGACTTTTGAAATCGATTATAGATAGTCATTTTAGTTAACAAATTTAATAAATGAATGTAGAAATCGACTTGTAGAGGCGTTTTCAAAGGTTCTGGCAATATTTCACTAGGTGATAAAGATCACCGATCTAGTAAAGTTTACCTTATATAATTTTTATTTCGGTCTTAGTTTAAAAATATACGCAAACATTTAAAAAAAAAACAGAATTTTGACATTTTTCTGTCAAGTATAAAAAATTTTTTTTAATTCTTTAGGGTTAAGGGGTATGTTATGAACTTGAGCATGTTATATTTTTCTGGGTGATTATGGAGTCTCAGCGAAACGCTGTAATGTAAAGTCTGCTTCTTTATATAAGAAGACAAATAATTAAATGTGAAAATGAGTACCACCTTACTTTTACTTCTCTGTAGGATTTAAAATTTGTACAATTAAGATCTTATACATACACCTAATTTGATGTATAACGATTAAGCCGGTTTAAAATATAAAACAAAAACTAAAAAAAAGTTTTTTTAAATTTAAATACTTGACCGATCGGGGTAAAAATCCAATAGAGATTAATAGGTGATTATTTTTTTTAATTTCATGAGTTTTTAGAACTTCTGGTATGTTTCCATTCACTTCCGATTATATTGAGAAATATTTGGATGAGGAAGAGTCTATTATTCACCTCAGGTTGATTAGCGTACTTTCTTGTGTTCTAGCGTTGTATTTGTGTGAGATAAAAATTTTGTTGGTGGAGTATGTCCCGGAAGAAGATATCACGAAGAGATGGGTACTGAATCCATTTATTGATATCATTGTTGCAAGTGCTAAGTTACCAGTTGAGATTCACGACCAGCTCATCGAAATGTCTGCCGATAAAACTTACAACCAAAATTTACATCTGAAGATTTAGATACTTTTTGGCTTGCTCGTAGAAGTGAATATGAAAATTTAGTTACAAAAGCAATGAAAATATTAATCCTTTTCGTCACATCTTACCTCTGTGAAAAAGAGGTTTTCGTCTATTGTTGCACTAAAAACTAAACGTAGGAATCGCCTTTTATCATTTGAAAACAATTTTCTTTTGTGTGATTCTAACATAGATCCACCTATGAAGAAACCTTTAAATGAAAAACACTCGTAACAATCTCATTAATTTATTTTCTTTACATATATACTTATAAATGTAAGTAAAATGTTTATAATAAATGATTTTTTTTCTGGTTAAATGATGTCGTTATTATTTACGTGTAAAGTTGTAGGCTAATTTCACGACCCCTAAGGGGGTCGTGACCTCTAATTTGACAAACGCTATAATAAAATATTTAAAATAATTAAGCTAATTACGTCCTCCATCCCTATGTCCGACTGACGTAATGATATAACATTACCATTGTAATAAATTCAAATGTTCCTATTATTAAATTCACAAACAGGTTAAATTTTTAATTTAAAAAGCTTAAATACTTCATACACTTATTTTGAATTTACAAAGTTCAAAATTTAATTTAATTTAATTTTGTACAATTTTGTAAATTTTTGATATTTTGTTTTTTCGAAAAAGCCCCATCATTTAGATCCCATGATCCGATTTTGACCATTAACAAACTCGACCGAGATTTTGGTACGAGTTATTTTTATGAAACAATTTGAAAGTGATTAACGCAAAATTACGGCAGTTATTGTGTCCACAAGTAAGTAAAATACAGAGTGTCCCCATATAAAACGCAACCCAACCTTATATTGGTAGGTGTTGAAATAATAAAAAGTCATGTGTAAATGTAAATGTAATTTTTATTATTACCATCCATTACCTTACATTTAGAGTAAATGTTGGAAGTGGCCGCCATCTTCTTGAATACAAGCTTCAATTCTTTTTACATCGTTTTTTGCAACTTTTTTCAAAGTTTGTGGCTGGATATTTAATACAGCTTGTTCAATATTGACTTTCAATTGTTCAAGTATTTGTGGTTTGTTACTGTAGGCTTTTTCTTTCAGGTAACCCCGTAGAAAAAAATCCGCCGCAGTCAAATCTGGAGATCTTGGTGGCCACAAGCCTTGACCGATAACACGTTTACCAAAGAATTCCTCAACGAAATCAGAAGTTGAACCTGCGTAGTGCGATGTCGCACCGTCATGTTGTAGCCAGCAGTGTCTGTCTTCCTCTTCCAAGAGTGCAATGAACTGAAATAAAATAGCCTGATATCGTTCTGCATTAATTGGGTACTCGAAAAAAATAGGACCGATTATTTTCTTCGGCGATATCGCGCACCACACGCCCAACTTGTGCGGGTGTAATTGTTTTTCGTGATAAACGTGGGGATTTTCAGCGCTCCAAATTTTACTGTTTTGGGTGTTTACGTAGCCATCCAAATGAAACCGTGCTTCATCTGTGAAAAATAACGAATCCATAACATTAAATCCCTCACGCAGAAATCGACGCAACCATTGACAATATTGTAGCCGTTTTTCTTTGTCGGGCTCAAGAAGTCGATGAACCGTTTGAATGCGATGAGGTCGTAATTGTAATTGTTTGGTCGCCCGATGAACAGTTGATTGAGACAAATTAATTTCAGCAGACAAACGTCTGATCAATATATTTGGCGAGGCGTGTAATCGGTCTTTGATTTCAGTGACTGTATCTGTATTCAACACTGACCCAGATCTTTTGTGTTCCTTGTTATTAACAGAACCTGTCTCTCTAAATTTTGAACTAACCTTAATACTGATGTTTTGTTAGGAGCTGGTTTATCTGGGTACTTATGCCGAAACAAATCTTGCACTGCAATCACTGATTTCGTACTGAAGTACGACTCAACAATGAAAACACGTTCATCTAGCAAAAACACCATCTTGTCTCTAGAAATACACTGAACGTTATGATTGTATTGTTGTTACTATCGGTAGTGTTCTACTGCGTCGCCGCGATGTTCAGATGTTGAACGAGTCCATTTCAGTAACGATTAGGGGAGTAAGCTTGACTTTTGAAATTTCATGGATGAGTGATTGATGGGTTGCGTTTTATATGGGACACCCTATATATATATATATATATATGTGTGTGTGTGTGTGTGTGTATGTATGTGTGTGTGGGTGTGGGTGTGTGTGTGTGTGTGTGTGTGTGTGTGTGTGTGTGTGTGTGTGTGTGTGTGTGTGTGTGTGTGTGTGTGTGTGTGTGTGTAAAGTTTTGGACTAACGGTGGTTTTGGGGTCTGGGGGATGTAAAACGCGAAGATATGTCGAAATTTTCCCAAAGTCGAATGTGGTATCCATTACAATAGGTAGCTTTCTTATGAAACCTACCAAAAAAATACATACACGTAGTACAGCGTCCATTGAATCCAATTAATTTTTTTTTCCATATCTGTTAACGAAAAATATCCGTAATCAGTTCTAATTAAAAAATAACTATGGCGTACTTATTAAGAGTCGCTTCACTGAAGTTTAAATCGTCTATAGAATTCTTTATTTATAGAACCTATATCAAATCAATCAGTCCATCCATCAACATCTAAAACAGGTTTATAATTATCACTTTGCAAAACAATTTCAAATTCTTTATATTTAAACCTCTCCATTCTTACCGAACAACTAATAAAAATAATCTACCATTTAAGCTAAAAAAAATAAATACCCATTATCCAAATCCAGGCTACATTAGGTAACGGGACTTTATAAGAAATTTAAATATCTTAACTAAATACATTTGGTTATAAGGAATGGTTCTTAAGCTATTTAAAGGATTTTTTCTTTATGTTTTCTTATGATGGAAGAAGTAAAACAACTGTAAAAAGAAAGTTAAAAAATTGTGATAGATATATATTTAAAAATAAAGCTGTTGTGGGGAAAATCTGTACAAAAACATTCTAACAACCTAAGATGTAGGCTTGATAAAATTTGTAGATTTTATAAAGTAGACTTACCTACGAGTAAATACACGTATGCACGTAAATGTTCTGATTTTATTTAACAACTAACTATTGAGACGATCCATTACGTATAATTTCATGAAAGCGCTCTATCCTGTAGAATGCGATCGAACTTTAGTGAATAATGTAGGAATGAATAAATCCTATTGTACCACATAAGGAAAATAAATATTTAAACTACATGACGTACATTTCTAAGAAAGATATTCACACGACACAAATACATAATGAAATGAATGTGAAGCTGAAATTTTAATAACCTTAAGTTAAACACGTATTTTTCAAGTTCACTGAAATCACTGAGAAACAGAATAAATATTTATCTTTCATAAAATAACATTTATTAGATCCAGAAAATTGGATGGCAAAAAAAAAATTATAGAAAAGTTATGAATAATTTATTTAAAACTGTATGAGAGAGAGAAAGGAACGAATTAATGCTTCTAGTCGATAAATCTTATTTCATCGTTATATTTGAAATAATTAAAAATTTTTATCTTTAAGAAATGTAGATTATTACAAGAATTTAGTCACAGATTGTTTATGCTAAATTTTAAAGAAAATAATTTTTTAAAAACCATGCAATACTCTTTAAATTTTGAATACTTGTAACACAACACTAAAAGTTCTTTTTCTTAGAACAATATTTTTATATTTATCTTAAATATCTATTAAATATTTATCTTTAAATTTATGTATTTATTAAAGTATCTATTTCTCCGTGTTCTTTTGCGAGGCCTACGCAATTTATTACGCTTTGAGTTATCGAGACCCGTAGTGACGACAGGTTTATGGTAGTAACTGACTAAATGAGTGTACTCAAGAACTTGAGCTGCAGACGATCTGACCCTGTCGTCCAAATAATCTATGATACTCTCTCAAGAATAAATAAGACTCTGGTATTCGTATAGGTCCCAGGCCATTGTGGCATTCTCGGGAACGAACGGGCTGATGAGACTACCAAGAGAGCGGCAACAAATGGCCTCCGATTAGAATTAACATGCGAGAGAGACTTCATGAAAACAGTCCGTGTTAAACTATTTTCTCAGTGGAATAAGTTTTAACTGCTAATTCCTCTTCCGGCCTTACATATCATCCGGGAGAACGTGTTCCAGAAACCTTTTATCCTAAATAACAGAAGAGACCAAGTCATCCTAACTCGGCTAAGAATTGGATACACAAGCGAACTCACGCCTATCTATTTGTCTCTCCTCAGCAGAACCTAGAGGCGTGATATGTAAAATGGTCCTTAAACCACTTACTCATAGATTGCCTACTGTTCGGGTCTACTCGACAACAATTAAACCTGGGTTCAGATGTAAAGAGTTAACTATACCAGAAGGAATATATAAAAAGACTGTTGCGGTTTCTCTCTAATAGTGAGATGAAGAATTTAATTTTGCAGTTTTTCTTATTCTTATTTGCATATATTATTCTAGATATAGTTGGGTTTTATTGTCTGCTCTTTATTGTTTCTTGTGTTTGGTATTTGTTGTTTAATTATGTATGATCATGTAGTTATATTTAAATCGCTGATTACTATAATGGTTGATGCGACTGTAAATAAACAAAAGGAAAAAAATTATCTATTTTAATTTTAAAATAAAATTTACATATGGTTTTAATTCGGAAATCTCTTTTCTAACTAATAAATGGACATAAGTATTTCTATGATTTAAAATTTTAGAATAAAACTACCCTTATATATTTTGTAACTTGTAGTTTTGTAAGAATTAATTCTAATCTCTGTTCTAAAGTTTCTAATCTCTTTTAAACTATAACATTTAAATTTCCACGAATTTTCCATTCTCCATTCTTTTTGGTTGTTCAATCTTTTCTAATTTTCTCTCCAATTCTTCTAGTTCTTTCATTCCTATTAGTCTTATAAACTGTTCTTGTTTTACGTAAAAACAAATATTAGATTAAATCTTTTTAGTATCTGTTAAAAACCTAAGGAATCCCTTTTCATTTAGTATTTCCTCTTTCTTGAAAATCTCTAAAAATATTTATTTATAAGTCTCTTATAATAGTAAACCCTTAATAGTAAACCTTTTTACCGATGTCTTCTCGCTACTTCCATACATTCCAATATAAGCTCAATTTATGTAGATATTAACCCAAAACATAAACATCTACAAATCTTTTGGATTTAAGTCTTCCCATCTTTTATTAAAGGTTTTTGTATCATTCTTTTTTGTCTGTTTAAATTTACTTTCCCTTTCAAATACTTTTATGATAATTTTTTTAATTTTGTGTTACCAGAATTTTATTTTCTAAATACATTTTTCTTTAAAACATCAAACATAGACCGTGTTCACTACATTTTACACGATGTATTGGGTATAAAAAAGCTTTCCGCCGGGCAGGTGCCGCTTTTGTTAACAGCCTACCAAAAATACATTCGAGTGAATACTTTTCAAGCATGGTTAAATTCCTAAAACACAGTAGATGAGATCTGGATTCACTATTACACCAATTTTATCGTTTATCCTAGGAGCAAATAGTCAGTAGTAGCATTTGAAAGTGCACCAAAGAATGTGATAACGGTTCTATGACTGCAGGAGACATGGATACGATTTTTTAGGGTTATCTTGGTAGTGGTGATAAACTGCCTCAAAAAGGGAAAACGATCACCCTTCATTGAAACAATTACGCTTCATTCATTCAATTACGCTTGAAGAGTGCTACTCAGGCTAAACGTTTACATATTTTAAAAATAAAGTACGCTTTAACGACAATAACGGGCCTACATTTACGTCTCGAATTTTTGCTGAAAAACTCGATTATCTACGCTTTTATGTGCTTCGACATGCCCTGGATTTAGCTACAAGCGATTAATTTCTCTTTCAAGATCTGAGGAAATGGATCGATGGATGAAAATCTACTTCAAATGATAAGATAAAATCTGAGAAACTGCTTATTTTGCAGAGTTGGAGAAATCGCACTTTGCTGAGGATTTCAAAATTGGAAAGTCGTCGGTCTAAACGAATTGAATTGCAAAATGACTCCGTTGAAAAATAAAAAAAAACAGTCTGAAAACTTATGTTTTCTTTATTAGGCCGACAATTTTCTGAACGGGACTTGTAGGTTTTAAGAGACCAAAATCTATTAAAAGAGGTCATGTGTCTTTTTTCAGAGGTTTTAAAGAAAAAATTGAAAAAAAATTAATAAACCGAGTTTAGTTAAGAATTCTACTACTATTAGAAAGTTGTTTATTATTAGAAAATTCTATTATCTACCGAGTTATTACTATTCTGATACCACTGAGTTCTATAGATGATTTAATTATCAGTATAATGATGCATAATAAGCGCGGTCTTTTATCATCTTTCAAATTACCAAAACCCATTAAAATTGGTAACGAATTTTTGAGATAAGAGATTTCAAAAAAGAAACTGCATTAGTTAGAAAAGGTACCGTTGGCTTTCAGAGATTTTGAAAAAATGTACTCCAATACTTGTCATACTACGAATGAAGAAAAGAAGGACATACACTCTTAGAATTTTCCATAATTTCCCTCTTAGCTACATCTGCTACAGCAGCTATCTAGATATTACCTAGTAAGTAAAATTTTAACCGATTACTGAAAAATTTGTATATTATTTTTTTCAAGAAAAAATATTTTATATCTGTGGACGCAAGTGAGTTTGTGTGCAAGCGCGTTCTGATTTAAAAAAAAAATCTAAACCCTTTTAGTATTAGTTTTAGAAATATAACGAAATTCTCACGTCTGTGTACAAAAGAAATGTTTCTGTACGTTCGATTTAATAATTTTGCACATAAATTGCCTTCTTTTGTTCCCGTCTGTAATTCATAATGCATTTTATTTATTGCACAGAAGAAAAGAAGGATGTTTTATGTAGTTTTATAAAAACCAGCTCAAAACGTTAAAGATATTTTTAATTTTAAAAGATTGTTATTTTATTTTAAATATCAAATTTTGTGTAGATAATTCAATTCATTATTCTATATTATGCAGGAACAAAACGTTTTTATTATCATATACTCTATTTTTATTATACTTTTTTAAAGTTTTGTAAAAATTAACAATATTTTATTATTAATAAATGTTATAATAACCCATTAAGTAAATAATCAGTTTGTTTTAATTTGATTTAATAATTTTACCGAACAGTAGTATCTCACACGTACAACTTTGAAACTATTCCGTTCAAGTAAAGAATACAATAATAAATATACACGGTAATGCGTATTTTAATTTCGAATTTTAAGTTAAGTCGGTTGGTTGTTTGAAGGCTCTTCTACCAATAACACTAGATATATAGACCTGAACTATGTTGTGAAAAGGCAGTCAGAACAAAAATTGATCTAGTAGAAGCGTCAATAGGATACCGATTAATATCCCTAACAATAGAAAACGAATGAGCAAATCCATTACTTGTTAATAATTATTAGATTTGTAAACTGTTTTTAATGAGACATCACAAGACCTTGTAATGTCTCAACAATGGTTATCCCACTGTCATTGACATTGACATTGTGATGATCCTGGTCGTCACACCACCGCCTCTCTTCCTACCTCTGATGGGAGTGTTTTACTGGAGGTCGTCTTTTAGATCCTCTAAACTTAATAACACAACACAGTCATCAGTTTGGCCCCTGTCAGGATGCCACCTATGCAAATGCCTCGGAAAACATTTCCACCAGTGAATTTGCATAACTTACTATCGCCTTCGTATGGCCTCTTCCAACCACGACTACCTACCATAACTTATACCCCTCAACTATCAAATTAAGGTCCGTGATCACCGCGCCTTCCTGTAACACCGAAAATTTCACACAAAAACTCTTCCTACATCTAACTTCAATTAGACTCTGCACTCAGATCATTACACGACTAAGTTATTAAAAATCAAAAATATTATCCTCATTACAACAAAATAATATAATATTTGGCAAATATTGTGGTTATTGGGGTTTTGCAAAAGTCAAAGAGTCAAGACCCTCTTAGTCCACTAACAAATAAGAAGATTATAAAATTTTTTTGTTAAAAAAATTGATATTTTAAATACGGCCCTATTCCGCCCCCTTGTATTTTGTGGTTTAAGAGTTTCTTCCAATAAATATTTAAAAAATTATTATTTACCTTAATATTTCGGCCAGATTTGGTATAATAAAAAAAGGTTTCTTTAAATGTTATGCATTAATTTATTATTAAGTTACATAGATCTAGTAATTATTTTTACTCCATGGAATTTAGGGATTGCAGTGTTAACAATTTTATTAAATCTTTTACATGAATTATCATCATTTGCCTGGCGGCATGTCCCTAATGCCACCTGTGTACTCAGTCCATTTCTGTCCCAAGTCTTCTCCTTCGACCTCCTGCAGTTTCCAGTCTTCACTGTGTATTAACATCGTCCTTCTTTCTTCTACTGACCCCTGCATTGCAGTTGAAAAAATTCCACTACATTTAACTACACGTTCCATTCGGTTTGTGTATGTCTCACATAATTACTCTTTCTTCTTTAATCTTATTCATTACTACCTCATTTCATTCATCCATTTTATTTTCTTCATACCTTTATCTGAAAAGCCTCAATCATCTTTCTCTGCCTCCCTCTTCCTTATCGTCTGTGCTTCACTTCCATACAACAACATATTCCATACATAATGTTTGTCTAACTTTTTCCGGTACTTACGTATTAACGCCACTGCAGCTACAGCTTTATTTAAAAACAAAGTAGTCAATCGGATTTCGGTGGAAAATGAACAGTCTTTTTATTAATTTTAATAAATGGTTATTTATATTTATTTATATTATAAATATAATTTAACCAAAATTAACCTAGCGAGCGAAGCAAGCTAACCTTGACTAATTAACACCGTAATTTTTTGAGTATTTATTTAATAAATTCAGTAATTATTGCAATTATTTATTATTTAAATAATCAAAGCACTCCTGTTAATTAGTCAAGGTTAGCGAGCGAAGCGAGCGTAGGTTAAGTTTGGTTAAATTATATTTATAAAATAAATAATTTTTTAAATGGTTATTTATATAACCATTTATTAAAATTAATAAAGACTGTTTTGAATCTATGTTAAACTCTATATCGGCCCATTTTCCACCGAAATCCAATTGACTACTTTGTTTTTAAATAAAGCTGTAGCTGCGGTGGCGTTAATACGTAAGTACCCTTTTTCCTTAATTCTAAGTCCAGAATTCTACTACTTTAAAATTACCTCTTCTGATTGAAGGCCTCCTTTTCCATCGCTTTCCTTCGTTTTATTGCATCGCACTCTTCCAGTCCTTTTTACCTTATTAACCAAATATCTATATTATTTTACTTTTTCTATTCCTTTAATTTTTCTTACCACTATTTAGAGGTTCCATTCCTTTCTGCAGAGCTCTTATCAAGATTTGAACTTCTGTGTACCATCAGCTTGAAATATCATATATCATCAAACCTTAGATACCTTAATTCTCGTCCTCTATACTTATTCTTTCTTCCCTTTTTCATAATGTATGTTTTACCATATTTGCAGTGTAAATCTTGAACATTGTAGATGACAGGTAGAATCCTTAAGTAACACCTCAACCTATACCTACCGAATCAGTTATATTGTTATTTACTTTCATCGTTACTATTTGCCACATTAAAGTGAATGAATACAATAATAATAATGTCATTAAAATTGTCGGAACTTGCACGGATGAAATCTTCAAGCAGAAACTAGCACGAGTTTGATCCGTCGGATGTTGACAATTAGTACGGAATTAGTACGGTGCTGTCAGTAATACCCCTTATCTATTACCAGTCAAAGTAATAATTATTATTTAAAAATAATAATTTATTATGATATTTACCTGATAAGGTATTGTTTAACATTATTGAGTAGAAAGATTGTTAATTCATTTTATAATTTTATTATTCTATAAAATTAATATTTAATTTTTTTACATACAAGTTGTATTATAATGTAATTAGTCGTATTAATAAAAATTTAAAATCAAACATTTATATATCTATTTTTTTTTTTTTTTTATGAAAGCAATAATTAAACGGAAATCCATAGAAGAGAGTAATTTCAGCGGATGATAAAATTCATTGAATTAAAATGAACAATGAACAATATTTTATTGATGTGGCAGTGTATATATGTTTGTGTGTGCGCGCGTGTTTTTTGTAGGGAGACGATGGGTGTTAGATCGGTGCTCGTTCATGTGCGTATGTGTTTGGGAATTTTGTTTTGTAGGTCTATCGGCCTACAGTGCAGAAGCGGCCATCTTGCTTGTGCACAATCAATAAAAGCGTGCGGCGACCTCTACCTCTCGTACTGTAGCCATGAATGTAAGAGGGTCGCATGTCCCTATCGTTCTTTTACTGTCTGTTGGCTGTTATCTGTCTGTATGACTGTTTGATGTACGTACGCGTACATGCACACATACATTTATTTCTACTCATCGTAATATTGTTGTTATCAATTTATGTTAACTCTTTTCTCATATGGATGTCATTAACAAATGTCAGGAAATGCTCGCGTTTCTCTGTAATGACGTAACGTTCTATTCGACGGAATTGTAATTTAATTTTTAATTATTCGATTCTTTTTTTTCATTTTGTAACGTATCCGATTCTGTCAGGTTAAAAATTTACTTCGTTACAAAATATTAATAAATATTATTGCAGTTACTACTAATATTTGAAAGTGCGGCAAGTTGTCCGTATTTTCTACGAAGTTTATATTTTTTATTATGTAATTTATGTTATTATAAAACCAATCGCTGGATGACTTTTCCAATTAAAGGGAAAATTAAAAACTTGTTTTTCTATTAAATTGATTCCACTTATAATATTTTATAATTACGAACAAATGAAAAACAATCCTGGAATAAAATAATACATGAGGTAAATAATACTTAAAAATACTGATTTTATTTAAATTAAAAATATTCCCTGAACAATAGATTCTGCTTCATCAGTTTTATTTAAAACAAATAAAGTAAAAGGTAAACAAGGGAATAATGTGTTTTTTACTCTTCCTTTGGTTGGGGGGGGGGGGGGAGAACAAGATTCAAAGTAATACATTCTTTTACTCTTTTATGAATATAACATAATCATTATACTGGTCAGTTTTTATCTTTAAGGAAATTATGTACGTAACTTTTATTTTACATAATTTGAAATGATCCTGAAGAAAGTCGTAAAGTTAATAATATTTCACGAAAGAATAAACGTAATTTTTATTTTCCTATGTTTGTATTTATTAATTATACTGTGTAGTCGTATCCACTATCTTATTACTACATATAGAGACGTCTTATTTGTTTATTCAAAACTGCGTAACTACTGAATCAATCATTACAAAATTTTAACTTCGTTTTCTTGTGAGTACCACCGGAATGTTTACCATAGTTCAAATCTCAAACATTTCTCTACTATATAAACTATAAATAACAAAAAACCGTATAAATAAATAAATAACCTAGAATTTCTTTTCTAAATTTAAAAAAACTGTCTTTGGCCTCATTGATATTTTCTATATAGATCTCATAGTGTACATGATCGTTATAAGTTAATTGACTATTTACAAATTTATTAAAGTGTTGATGGTTTAGAAACTGGATATTGAATTTCGATATCAATATTGATTTCTTCATAAAGGTATTATGTATTTTACTAAATTTAATGTATAGTATAATCTAGCGGTGCCTTCGAGAACTTATTCTCACGCAAGTAAAGTAGCACTCTAGATTTTTATATCCTTCCTAAGAAGTTCCATCAGGGTAAACCATACACATAAATTCCATAGATTCGATTTATATTTATATTTCATATTGTCTAGGTCGGCGACATCACAGATACTAAGAAGTTCTAGGGCTACTAGAATTTATGATCGCTACATTTATCAAAGCGTTGAGGCCTCAAAGCTTTGTGAGCCTAATCAAAGCCTCGCATTAAAAGCGAAACGTTGTGTTACTGTTTTGTATTTTGTTTTAAGTAATAACATCATTATATTTTAAAGTGGTTGCTATTACCTTATGAATTATAATATGGAATATTTGTGATCTAAATATTTTATCTGCGTATTTACATTTATTTCTATTATTTGCGTAGTGTCTTGTTTGGATCTGAATATTTTGTGTTCCTGTTATTTTAACATCCAACCAAGAAGTTATCTTTTATCATTATCATAAATACCCTATTTATCCGAGTACCCCCGTCCACGAATAAGCCCCGCACCTCGATTTTCCGGACAGAAAATCAACAAAAAAAAATCGTGTATATACCGGTATTTTAAAGTGCAACAAATATGATAAAAAAATTCGTAAATACGAAAATATTCAGAAAGTAAAGCATTTAATTCGTTCATTTAAATTACAATATTAATATTACATTAATAATTAATTACCGTAATTACTAGTTTAGTTCAGGATCAGTAGGCCAGTAAAACGAAAAGAAATTAGTATCATGTTGAAAAGGATCATTTCAATATGGGATTTTATTTTTAATTAATCACTGTCACTGTCAATGTCTGTAGAAGAGTTACCGGTAGTCTCCACGTTTCCAAAGATGATCGTCTTCATTACTATCAAGTTCATTAAATATTCCGCATTTTTTAAAACTTTTCCTTACTAATTTCGTGGTAATACCCTCCCAAGCATCTTTTATTCAAACACAAATCTGGTTAAAATCTGGGCGTTTGATTCTTCCTGCAGTTGTGAGAAAGAAATTTTCATCAGCCATCCATTTACTGAAAAAAAAAATAATAATAAATAATGCAGATTTGAACGGTTTATTAATGCAGACATCTAGTGGTTGCAATAGAGATGCCAATCCGCCTGGAATTATTACTTGGTCTGTCATAGCCTTTTTTAAAATGTCTTTCACTTTATCAGTCATATGCCCCCGATAACTATCCATTACTAGCATACCGGTATTTTTTTATTAAGTAAATCTCCTGATCGCTTTTGCCATATACACCTGATCCGATCTAAAATTAAAGTTTCGTCCATCCAACCTGATTCCTGTACTCTGATAATAACTCCATTTACCTGTACGGTAGGAAGAGTTTTTCTTTTAAAAGCAATGTACGGAGGTAATTTTGATCCGTCAGAAGTTATGCAAAGCATAACACTACCCCTTTGTTTTTCATTACCACCAGTGCGAATCGTAATACTTTTTTCACCTTTTTTGTTTACGGTTTTGTCAAATGGCATTTCAAAATAAACGGGGATTTGATCGGCGTTTCCTATTTGAGATGGCAAATAGCCTTTATCTTTTTTAAGATTTATTATGTATTTATGAAAATGTAATATTTTTTGTTCATAAGCGTCTGGAAGTCTTTGAGAAATGGTCGTCTTTCGTTTTATTGGCAAATAATTTCGTGCAAAAATCGCGTTATCCATCCACGGCTTGCTTTAAAATAAACTTTATTTAATGATTTAGTGATTTCACGAGCATATGATTGACACATTTCTGTCGTGACAGCATAACCGCATTTCCTTTTTTCCGTAACAAAGTCATACAATTTTTTTTCTATGTCTGTGTATTTTGGTTTTAAGCTTCGAAAAGCACTTTATTACCAGTGCCTTTCACCAGAAGTTGTTTCTTCTTACGCAAGTCTCGAATGCAGCTTTCATCTACGTCAAATTTTCTTCCTGCCACCTGATTTCCAATTTTTTCAGCCTCTTCTATAACGCGCAGTTTTTCATTTACTGTAAAAGATCGTAGACGTTGTCCTTTTGTACTCATTTTAATGCCGTAATTAAAATAAATCACCGTATTAAACTTTTCACGATAAACTAAACAGACAAAATGCACATAACCGTCCACACATACAAACAATACAATGACTGTGGCGAATAGACAAGATGACGATGGGTAACTGATACTGTAACCGTAGTGTCATTAGTACTGGATGCTGCCTATACAGAATGAATCAGTTTTATAATAATACCAAAACTTCTTTCCTATCGATAATATGAACAGGATGTTAATAATTAAGGATGTATTCTGTATAAGCGTCATCCGGTACTGATAAACGAAAGCCTAATGTAACTATATTTATGTAATTGAATTTAGGTACTTCTAAGAAAACGTTTACTTTACATAAATTATCCTGGCTAAAGGCTATGTTTCAAGTAAGCCCCACACCCTTATTTTTTATTTTCAATTCCAAAAATAAAAGTGCGGGGCGTACTCGAATAAATACGGTGTATAAGGAAATTTATGGTATTTGTTTCTAAATCTATGTATAAAAATAATAATTGCAATTTACGATACGTAGAGCCAATTGAAACTATTAGACTATAAAGGAACATTTTTCTATTATAAGTTTATAAGACTAGAGAAATCGGCTATGGCTAAAATAATCAGCCATGGTTCTGGAAAGTTATCATAAAATAAGTTTTTTAAAAAACAAAAAATTAAATAAACAGATTCATAATAAAACACATTATATCTTTGTGAAATCCTTTCTTTCTTTCTTGAATTTGAAAAAATCCATTCTTGAATAATGTTGGAATATCAACATTTAATAAAATGTTAAATTTATTTAACTTTTTTTGAAACATTTTATACAAATTTTTATAATCCACGTGTAAACCAAACTACATTTATTTAATGATCAATAGTAATTTAACTATATTATACAGAAAATGTTTTTTTTCCTTTTACATTTCACAAAAAATGTTCAAAATATGTGTAACTTTTCTTACAGTTGCTGCACTGATGTTAGAAATGGTATCTTTGATAATTTCTTTCGATTCAATGTGAATCCAATATGTACTGTGTGCCGATCATTTTTAAAAACAGTACTTTTCAGATCGGTGAATTCTAAATAATTCTTTAATAAAACTTTGTTGATGAGAGATCAGGGAACCATTGATATCAAAATACGCAGAAGATTATAAGTAATCGAAAAATTCACGTAACTCCATAGTAAAATGGAGATAGTAGCATGTAGTCTTACAATATTGTGAGATTACGGTAAAATATAAAGAATCGAAAAGTTGCTCTAACCCCACAATTTTGTTCTAAAATTTCAAGAAAAGCTACGAAGTTTGTCGTAATTTGTGAATAAAGTTTTCCAGCTAATGTTTATCTGAAATAAGTAATACTGACTATTTCGTCACGAAACCGCGCCCAAACACCAAGTCTTTAGAATGAAATGTTCTTTCATGATTAATGTAAAAACTCCATTATCTGATTTTTTTATCATTATTTTATCCAAAAAGTACACGGTATGCTTCTTGTACTATTCTGAAACTATTGACGCAGACGGAGAGAAAAGTCGCGGTGATTATCTGCTTTGACCTTATATAGTACAATGTCAACATCAAATCTGCTTCGAAGGAACCTTGAACAAACAAACTTAAAACAAAGTTGTCCTTGAAACAAAGTTTAGAATTGGAATTTATTTTGGGTTACATGGCTTTATGTAAACAATTATTATAAGAATACTAATATAAAATTTGTCTTGTCTATATATTTTTTTACTGCAGATATTATTATGGGTTAAATGTTCATAATATTGATTTTTATTGGGAGAGTTTTATTTCTTATCCAATCATATCAAAGATGTGTAGGAGGGCGTGACGGGCGCGGAAGTGGGGATTTTTATTGGTTTAAATTACTTTTAAGGTAACTTTCCGTTTTCAACTGGGAATACTTCGTAATTTTTTTTTAATGTTTTGCGTTAACGGTTATTAATTAATTTATGTTCTCTTGTTCTAATGATGTTTGGGTAGCATTCTCTAATTTGCATTTAGGTTTAGGTTATTTTTTATTTATAACGGATTATTAAGGATTTTATTATTATTAATAATAATAATAGCATAATTAAAAGAATTGAAAATTTAATGTAAAACAATTCTATGAAAAGTTTCTTGATTTTTGCTTTGTTGCAAACATTAAATGTAAGCTTTTAATTTAATTGCTTTCTTCGTTAAAATTTATTTAAATATATATATTATTTTGTTCTTTATTTAATATTGTAAAGTGCAATTCCCTGTTTTTGTTAGTAATTACATTTATGTAGTAGAATAGTAAAATTTAATGTTATAAAATCTTTTGATTATTTTGAAATTCAGCATTATGTTAATGTTTTATGAAAACAGTTGCTGCAACTCTGAAAGTGATTTGTTGAGTTTTAACGATCAATTATATATCTTTTAACTTAAGATATAATTATTTTATGTTTAATTTTCTGTGGCTCTTATTTGTTTTCTTCAATTTCTGGATTTCACAAACTTCCATTGGTTTGGCGGAATCCACATTAATACCTTCTCACCTCAGTTTAAATACATTTATTAAAGTCTGTTCTTATTCAACATCTACGTTTCGTACTTCTCATTGGGACTTTGTCTTGTTACCTATAAGTACATTGCTAATAATCCATTTATGATGCTTTCAGAGTAAGTTTGTTATACACTCTTAATGGTTAACCTACATATAAGATATTTTCATTATTCTGAATTAAATTTATACCTTTATAGACCAACATAAATCATTTTCTGAACTTCTGTGCTGAATTTTGTCTTACTACAAGTTTCAATTGATTCTTTCTTTCTCTCTCGTTTAAAATATCTTTCTTTGTTTTTACACAGTTTCTTCTCTTCATAATATCTGTCGCTATTCCCATCTATGATATCTCACTTTGTCTCCTTTCTTCTACTATTCATTTACTTTTTTACGTAAAACATACTCATAGAACTTCCTACTAATTTTTAAACATTTTTTTTTTAATTTTGTCCTCTTATTTTTGTTAATATTTCGAAATTTCAGAATTTTTAATTTTATTTTTCCATTTCACTTTCTCTAATCAGTTTTAAAAATAAATTTTCCAATCTTTTCCTTCTCTGATTCTTCACGATTCAGATACGTACACCACACGTGTCACAAAAAAAAAAAACATTTGACTATCAATAATCATTTTAAATTCAATTTGGATTTTGTTTGCTTTTTCAATTAGAAACCATTGAATTTTATCTAAAGTTCTTTTGTCAATTGATTGTGCTTCCTATATCTTCTTATTTAAGTAACAACATTTCTCAATTATTTAAATTATTTAACTTGTTCTATAATTTCTTCTTGTGGAAATAGATTGACGCTTCTTTTCACTATGTTTATTTAAAATTTTTGGTGATTTTTTTAATAATTTCCTGAGTATATAGTTATAAAGTTGTACAGTATAATCTATAGGAAAAGTATGCTAATTGGAACTTGCATATCGGGATTCTTGCAGATCTCTACCAAAACAGTAAAGAAAAATATAAACAGGAAAGACCAGTCAAAATGAAAATGTAGAACGATTTTAAAATTAACTTAAATTAATTTAATACTTTTAAATTCGTATTGTCTTCTGTTAACATTATAAAACATTCTCTGGACGAGAAACAGTACTGTTCAGCGGTGTTCCTCGATGTCAGTCAGACAAGGTTTGGCATGTAGTGTTGCTCTATAAACTGAAAAAGAGTTTACCGCATATCTTCTATATGGTACATAGAATACAGGTGCTTTCAAGATAACATGGAGAGGATTTGATGGATTTATTCTTTATACATCTTGTATGTTCTGTTTACGGCTGACTTGCCAATTACGGCAGATAACACAGTTGCAATGTTTTCTGACGATAATGAAATTCTTGGTGTCCACAAAAATCCGATTATTGCGTCTCGTTTTATTTAAGATTATATCATTCTCCTCGAATCGTGGCTTACATGTTAGAAAATAAAAATAAACGAAACAAAATAAAAGCACGTAAGGATTCACCCTTGGTAAGGATCACTATCCTCCTGTTTCTATCTTCAATGTTCAGATTCCGAGATCTCAAGACTGTAAATATTTGTGTTTTCATCTTGATCGACGACTTACTCGGGCGGAATATATCACTTCGAAGCGGAAACAGTTGGATCTCAAGTTTAAACACATGTACCGGGTAACGGCACATAAATCTCGGCTTTCAGCAGAAAGTAAATTATTGATTTATAAATCCGTTTTGAAGCCTGTTAGGACTTACGGGCTTGAATTATGGGGTACAGCGTGCAACTCCAGTATTGACATACTTGAATGCTACCAAACAAAAACACTGCGGAAAATACTCAACATACCTTGATACATAAGTAATAGCCTTATATATAATGATATCACTTACGATAATGATGATTGGTGGTTAATTTATTAGGTAACACGATCAGTGATTTTCAAAGTTGCTGAAGAACAATATTCTTAGTTTGCCTTATCGTTTCAATTAGGTGACTTTATGGTCTGGCCATACGGAGTGCTCTTCTATTTCATTATTAAGCCACAAACCGCTGGGTCTGTGGCAACTTAATTAGTTCAAATACATCTTATTTATTTATTATTCAATTATCTTGTTGAACAGATTGTAAAGTTGCTGTGTCGTTATAATAATAAAAAAAAATCATCTTTATAATAGTAGGTCAAAGAATTTTACCATTTTTAATAGAAAATTTTCTTTAATTGGTAATTATTTTCCATCCTTTTGGTAGTAGTTAAAGGAATTAGAAATTATATATTACTCGTTAAAGTTTAGAAAACTCAGCTGTCTTCTTGCATTGTAAGAAAAGATTTCCGATGATTGGCTTCTTGCTACCTACGACGTCCTGTCATGGCACACTGTCTTCCACTGTATTATTAGTAGTGAAAACATTACTTCAGACATCCCAGTTAGAAAGCGGTAGTAACAGTTTTCAGTGTTTTCTTTAATGTTGCATTGCTGTAACTAGTCTTCAGAAAACTCTTAATTTGTTATGTTTCTATTCTCAGATATTCTTAAAAATTCATTTTTGCATTCCGGGCTATATAGTACACTGCTTAAATATATCTATAACTGGGGAAGTATATAAATCATGTCTGGATTTTTACAAATCTTGACATTTCATAACTCCCCGCTTACCAAATTAACATAAATAACAATGAAAATACTGGAAGAGTGTACGTCTATTACCAGATACCTTCGGACTTGATCAATCTATTCGGATAAAATGTGGCATGCTGATTTCTTGGAGCATTGTTGCAATTTAATATTGTCCACTCTTGGTTTAGAGATCAAGGAGATAAGGACATATTGATCTTGTTCTTCAAAATTTTATTCAAAGGATACGTAAATTTTTTCACGCTATTTAATACTCCTTAGATAGCTAAGATACTTTTAGATCGTATTTGGTTTTATTCACAACCCCCACACGTGTTTGTGAAGGGAAGGGAAGGAAACAAGAAAGTCGAAGGGAAGAAAACACCCCTTTTTAGTTTTTTATGTACTCACAGGTCAAGGTCATATTCTTATACTAACTAAATGACTCGACTCCATTCATTAGATTTCAATACTTCCCCGACTATATAATATATTGTTTAACTAAATAATGTACAATTTAGCTGGAAAAGTAAAAATTATTTTTGAGAATAGACTTAATAACTAAGGGGTATAAGTATTATACCACTTTCATTATTTGTTTGGGATATTTCATTCAAAGGCAGCGGGTATCTTCAGAATCGATTCTGATGTTTTGTACGACGACTTCTGAATATAATTCATAGTTACCATTTATTGCTGGTTAAAACTGATAAGCAGTTGAGAAGGAACAGTCATCATTGTTCTTATATCTCAAACTTTTACTGAACTGGTAGAATATTTTTTTAAATAATTCTTTACTCATATATTTGCATACTTTAATATTCCACTTTCTTTTCCTTCTAATTAATAATATACCAAAGGTGAAAAAATCCTCGGTATTTATTTTAGTCGCATAACTTTCTCTGCGAAGCCGCAAAAATTGTCCAACTCTTGTCCGGCATTTTTTAGTATTTATTATTTTTATCTCTTAAAAATTATCATTAATGTTTAGTTTTTTGACATGAATTTTTTTTTAATTTTATTTCATGCTGCTCTCTCTCTCTCTCTCTCTCTCTCTAAATATATATATATATATATATATATATAGGGAGATAATTAATAATCTTATAGGATTTAGCTTATAGGATTTGCTGGTGTAAAATTTTCTGGATCTATTGTTAAGAATGGACTTATGTTATTATATATTGTTTGTGTGTGTGTTTATGTACACGCTTGCACACATTAATTGTGTTAATCAATAAATAAACTTATTTGCTGTTAACTGACGAGGAATATTTTTTCATTATATATTTACAACTTGTAAATAAAAATAAAATTTATTAATTTTTTTCTTTTTATTTATTGCATAACAGTAAGCTACACTTTTTAGATTTTTTGACAGCTAACAACATAATATCTGTGATTCTTACCATTCTTTTACAGTTTAATTATTTTCACTAATTTCTTTTTTATCTCGATTTGAGATTGTTATAACGTTTTCTTACAAGAAAAAATGTTTGTCTCTTTTTCGTTTTTTTTTTTTGTTAATTGCTACTAATGAAGTCTTTTTTTCTGTACAGAGTACTAACAGAAACTTTGTAGTAGGTATTTTCTGTATGCATTTAGTTTAGAGCACGGTAGATATAAAATTTGTAGTGTGATCTACATTAACATTTTGATATCATTCATTAAATTTTATTAATTTAAATATATATGTATTTTAAACTAATTAATTTTTATTTTTGTTTTATAAATATAAATTTAACTTAAATCAATTAAAAAATAAAAATTTAAATTAATCCAGTTAAATTCTTATTTTTAGAATATTAAGCCTTATTGTTGAAATAACTCTTTTGATGGAAAATGTTACGTTGTAGTTCTTAAGAGAAAAGGAAATCTGGGCCGTTTAAACTTTGTTATCTTATCCGACTGCCCTTCCCTTATTTCCATTTACATTATCTTATTTTAACATCATGACGTTACATTATAATGGTCTAGTTAGCCAGTTAAATCTCTTACTTTGTGTAACAGAGTATAAATACAGAAATATTTATTGTAATATATCTCTTTAATATAATTTATATCATCTGTTGTAACTTAAACCTCTAGTAACACATAAACTAATAGCAAAAATAATTTTCCGCTCTATAAAAATTATTATTATTATTATTTTGCCTGCGTTTTGCCCGTCCCGGTCAATTTTTTTTATTTTATATTTTTTAGTCAAATAATCGGAGGTAGGTCAGCCAGTAGCGTTGCACATACAGTAACAATGGCAATGACTTTTTTGATTGTACCGCCGCGCTGTACGCAGTCCCAGCCGTCAAAAAATCGAAATTAAAAAAAAAAACGGAAAATGGTAGATATTAATTTTTAAGATTTGCAAGCCAAAATCTAGTGAATATGTCGTTTAGTATAGTTGGAATTTGCGAAAATTTCTAATTATTGTTCGAAATATTTCTCCTTTCTTAACCCCTTCCGAGTTAGTTTTTCAGAAAATTTAAAAATTATTTTTTAATATCCCTTAATGAAGTTTACACACACCAAAAATAAAGCTGATATGTTCATTTGTTACCGAGCAATTAAAAAAAAATAGACAGATTTAAAATAAAATTAAGGATTTCATTGTAACCCTTTAAACTCGGAATTGCAAAAATCCAATTAAAAATAAATATAGGAAAAACTAAAGTAATGCAAAAAAACAAATAGAATTTAGTGGTAACATAAAGTAAAGGAAGAACAGAAGAATTAAAAAAAAAACTTAGGGATTATGTAGTCAAGACTGAAAAGTGTAGTGTTATTTTTTATTTTTTTTAATGCATCTTTTTAGCATTTATTTTAATAAAGGGAATCTTTTTCTATTAGTTTCTATTAAACTATAATTGAAGCTGTTAATTTTGTGTATATATAAACTTTTTCTTTTTTGAAAGATAAACCTAATCTTTATTTTTTTTTAAATTTAATCTTATTTAAATAAGTAATGTTTACATACACCAATAGTATGTCATGCCTCCTTTGTAGGTTTTTACCTATGTGGACGTAATAAATTTGTGAAGTGAATAATGAGATACTGTAATAAATAAATAGAAAATAAAAACTACGTAAGCATAACGATAAAGTTCACGTTATTTGGACAGAATGTCTCATGAATAAAACAATCATAATTTCAGATTGTGCTGTATTGGTGAATATTAAATTCTTTAGATGCAAATTACGGGAAAACCGGTTGTTTCATATCGTTTTATTATTCCCGAAATAGCTACATAGCTTCTGGAGATATAGCTTTAAAAGAAGTGTGGTGATTAGCAAAAACCTTTTTTGTGAGATTTTTATGCAAATCTTGGTACTCCAAGAACCCCTCTAGCTGAAAAACGCCAAAAAATCCAGTGGAAAATTCTGAAAGGATGTAAGTATACACGAACTTGTTAGCTTGTATTTTTATAAATATATGTGGACTCTGAATAATCATAACTTGAGATTTGGCTAAAATATTTCTATATATAGGATATTGATGATGTTAAATTTTGATCTTAATCAAACAAAGGGGTGGCTTATTAACCGATATTTTATAGTTAAAACTTTATGTGAGGCATCTTAGGAACTTAAAATTCGGTAAAGTGTTAGTACTACATGATTGTTTACAATACTGAAATTTTAAATCAGTCATGCTTAGGAGTGGTGGAGATATACCGTAATAATTTTAGAATCTTTTTTAAATATTTTTAAAATAGAAATGTAAAAGTTTATGGTACATAAGTGTTTGTCTACAAAAGTTAAAACTTGTTTTAAAGTTTGGCCTTGAGCCAACAAAATAGTATGGCCGTACCCAAAATGATTGATTACGTCCACATTATTAAATACCAAATTATTTCTACAGATGCGATCTTAAATCTATTGAGTATTAAGTTTGTAGAAAAGCAGGAAAGATGACACCTTGTTTCACGTTTTATTAATTTGCTTCTAATATCATTAAACAAATTTTTTATCAAAGGATGAAATTTAATTATATTATTTCCTTATAAGAAAATCATACGTGATGTTAATTTTTACATGAAGTACATTGGCGCAATCAGCGCTTTGAATTATCAAGAGAAATATTACCAGAGACACTATGTAGAAATTGATATCTGAAATCGTTTACTAAATTGGTTTTCCATTTTTCATTTTATAATTGATTTGATTTATTAAAATTTTTTTTTTGACAGTTAAAGATCTACAATCTGCTCCTTTGGAACAATGAATAGATGAGTGAAATATCTATAATTGCCTTGAAGGAGAGAAAATCCAACAGTAATTAACACCTATATATTCCGTTTATTCTTGCTGGACCCTGTAATAACTCCTGTGATATTGAAATGAATTTTTTGAAGCGTGTGAAAAAATTGTTGACCGGAACTGAAAGCTAGAATCTTGGATGAATGATAAAACCTGCGGTCCCGATACGTCCGAGCTGGTTGCGGTTGTGCTTTTCAGTTTCGCTGTTTACAACGTTGCAAAAGGCATGACCGTGATCTGTTTTGCCAATGCTGAGCGGAGTGCGGACGGGAAGTGCCCATCCCACTTTCAGGTTGTAGAGCCGGTTTGAGGGTGGGCTCTGTGAGCTTGCTCTGCCGAAGTCTTGACCCACCCAGTGTGAGTCAGTCAGTCACTTCGGCCCTTGGAGGGATTGTACTATGGGTAAGGGTGTGGAGCTCTTACTGTTACCTTTGAGCACTGCGATGGTAGTATCATGGATTAGGCAATACCTGACTCCCCGGCCCGGGTTTGATTTTGTGGGGGGCGGCTGACTGGGGGAACCGAGGAATGATAAATGATCTTGTGCCGCCCAACCGTCTCTCCCGCCCGCACCTTCAACATATTCACTGGCGTAAATATAGGTTCATGGATAATTCAACAACCACAAATTCCGTGGTAGAGGGTCCACGAAAAAACCCTCATCTTAGAGAGCTTCTATTTTCGCAGGCGAAGAGGAGGAAAAGTGTTAAATATAGCGATAAAGAAGAATTCATTATTTTGGATAAGACGGATCGACGAACTTTCGACCGAAGAGTAGCGGACCGATTCCGAAATATCTTGTTATCAAGAAAAGGAAAAGCGATTTTACGAAGACTAGCCCTTTCATGTAAACTCGAGGCATCTCAGAACAAGCCGCCGGAGGTCCAGTAGTTAGGAAGACTACAGTTGGACTATTTATAGAAATCGTTAACGACTTACAATCATCACCGTTTTGCTTAAAGGTAAGAAACTTGAAGTACTAGACGTTGAGGTCACGCGCCACACCGCTTACTAAATACCTCTAAGGACGATGCTATATGTAGAGATTTATTGAATTGCACCGAAGAGGAAATCGTCGAAGAATTACATATCCAAGAAGTTGTTGCGTGTCGAAAATTAAATACACTACGAAACGGGGAAGTTGATTCCTCTGCGTCGCACGTCCTGACCTTCAATAAACCCAAGTGTCAGGAGAAAATTTAAGCGGAATTTCATAGACTAGACATACATCCTTTTATACCGAATCCACTGCGATGTATTGGATGTCAATGATTTGGACATACTGAGTCGAGATATACCAGGAAACAGATCTGCGTTTGTGGTGAGCCATTATATCCTGATGACCCATGCAGGCACTCTTCTGTATTTCTCGATTGTCATGGACACCACTCTGCGAGATTCCGAAATTGTCCTATTTACAAGGAAGAAGTAGCTATTCAGGAAGTCAAGACGATAAAAAAGGTTAGCTATTTGGAAGCTAGGAAGATTGTGATTAGCAGAACGCTAAAGTTTACATCATATGCGCAGGTTTTTGCAGCTCCTGTAGTTTCAAAGGACATAATATCAGAAATAGTACCGGTCCTCGCAAATATTGCGGAACAAAAATCATTAATAAAAAAATGAAGAGATGACCGTCAAGAGAAGATAGTCCAAAGCCGATGCAGAAGAAAGAAGACGTTTCCGTGGAAAAGAACGCCGTCAAGCCAAAGTTTGAGCCTACTACCGGTACAAAAGTGAAGCCAAAAGAAGTAAAAACCGAGAGAAAGCCAGAGCCAACTACATCTAAAGTAAAAGTCCAGCCAGAAAAAAATCCTCCATTCAGGGATCCGCGTTATTGGAAAAGGATGATTTCGATAAACCAACTATGGAGACTCCAAAAGCACGGAGGCCTTTAGCGGAAAGGACGAGAAATTTGGCCGCCCCAAATGTTCTAGTGGTGAGTTCATCCAGTCTGGATTGTGATGTGCTTCTGACCGCGCCCACAGAGCCGGTGTCATACGATGCCGGCAGCAGGAGATCATCCGCGACTTACGGCGGGAGTTCTGAAGACTCCATCTCCGAGGCCTCAGATACCTTGGAATTTGACATGGAGGAATTAGGAAGAAGGAAAAAAGAAGCACAGAAGGATGGCCTAAAGGAAACCAAAACAATAGCATTTAAGAAGAGATGGATTTTATGTTTCTATGAAACATCTTTAATAAAAGATGTATCTTTAATTTTTGAGTACTATGATAGTTTTGACTTCATTATAAGTGACGTGTGTGTTGTTAAGTGGCACCCTTTACACCCTCGTCATTTTGGGTTTAAAGGTTTTTTCAATATGTTCTTTAATTTTTATCACAGTGAAGTGTGTTTTGATAGTTTTGTCAAAATTTCGTAAGAAATGATTAGAAAGTTTTTTCAAATAACAAGGGCCTTTACACCTCTGTTATGTTGTGTTTTCGGGGTTTCAATAACCTTTGATAGGTCTATTTTTAGATGGTCTTTTTTTAACAAAATTACTACGTGACTATGTCGTTAGTGTTATTTTATAGGGAAGGAAAACAATTTTTTTTATTTATTTATTTTTGTAGTGGAAAGGGGCAGTGATCAAACCAGTCGATGCCCCTAAAACCTCAAAAAAAGGAATAATAATATTTGATAGTAATATTTTAATTACTATCCTAATATTATTTACAAAATAGATAATAACTAATTTTCTATTAAATATATTTTATTAACGATCAATTTTTATAGATGTGTTGCTATATTAGTTGCTATGCTACGAAATGATACTGATAAAAAATTAGTTCTTATATGAAAATTATACGAAATACACGTACACATTAACACTAATACAATTTACACATGTACATATAACACTAAAACAACATTACACTAAATATACAACGCAGACAAACATTTGTATTTCAAGATTTTCAACATTACATATTACAAATAATAACGAACTCTTATATTTTACTATCACAACAATTTTTAATATTAAAATACATATACTTTCTCTACGCACATCGTCCTATAGAAATAATTCAAGATGACGGATGCTATGTCAAAGAAAGAAAAATTGGCCAGAGGATCGGCTGTTATTAAGGTTATGAGAGTAAATCCTCGTCCTGGCCGTTTTTTAAAGTCGTATATGGATCCTCATAAGATGCCAAAGAAAGTGAAAATCGGTGGACCGAAAGGCGTATTGGCTGATATGCCCCATCTCGATGTAAAAAATGCAATTTTTAACTTCTTACCTTCTAGTGCAAAAATACCAGTCGAAAGATATTTAGAAATAATCAACGAACATATATGCGGAGTTCAACAAGAAGAAAAGCCTGAAGATTTAGCTAATATGGGTGTTCCTGAGGGCGATAGCTTATTAAACCCTTTTCAATATGAAGAATGGCTCGATTCAGTAAGTCCTGCTTACGACGGTAATCTCGCTGAACATTTTAACATAATGCTCGGATTATTAATGAGTATGGCAATCGATTCGGATAATGTAAGTTTTGCAGATGCAGAAGCTTATCCTTGCGTTCAATTTTTAAGGACTATAAAAACACCGGATGGAGTCATACCCTATAATTCAGCCAGTTTTATCTGTTATATAGAATATGTTGCTCAAAAAATGCTGGATGAAGGATAATTTTTAAAAAATTATAATAATTTTTAAAAGGATAATTTTTAAGAAAAAAAGTTTGTCCCTCTTCGTACTAAGTAAGGTATGATCGTATATCTTCTTTTATTTGTAAATTATGTCAAGAATCAGCCCTTTAATATTTAATATCAAAATAAGATATGAATTAAAATGCGGGAGTTTGCTGTGACGTATTAACTGGCATGTATCCGTCGTAATAATACTGTTCGTCTTATCATTACATTTTGTTAATTCAAGAATATATTTTTTTTTTGTTACAATCATTACAAGGTAAATAGTTTTTATACTGTCATTATATATATAATTTTTTTACTCTGTTACATAAATTATTATTTTACGTACATATTTATTCTTCCAATTACATGTTTTCAAATAAAGGCTACGTACCTATAGATATTCTGTTTCGTTTTTTTTTTAGTTTAATTCTCTGGAACAACATATGCAAATTTATAGGAGTAAAAAAATTTAGTTTGTCGTGAGAGTGAAATTGCATGTCCATTTGACAAATGTAATTAGATAGGTTTTTTTTTTAGATTACCGGCCCAACTGCTATTGTCATTAGTTCAAAAGGAATTTATTAGCTTACGAAAAATGTTATACCTAATCGGGATTCAAACCCGGAACCTCTGGATGAAAGGCCGAGAAGCTAACACACTGCCACTGAGGCGGCAAATTACATAAAAAATTCCTTTTTTAATTGTTTAATCATTAAAAATTAAATAACTTGGTATGACTGGTCTATTTGTACATTAAATAGAATTTTTAAATCGCATATATATATTGAAATGTTTACTTAAAATATCTGAAATGTTAAAAGATCTGTACCATAATATTGTGGTTGATATTGTATTATATCAAATTGGACACAGATTTTTTGTGTGTGTGTGTGTGTGTGTGTGTACGGGTGCGCGCGCGTGCGCGGGTGTGTGTGTGTGTGTAAAATTTGATAAAAAGGTTTTCGTTATATAAAGGTCCGTTGTAATCTTAGTTGTTTATATATAGGTTCGTTATAAACTTTGAGTAAAAATGCGGCTCTAAATTCTAGGGCTTCTTTAATGAATGTCCCGCCGGATAACGGAAGCTTTTTTCGCGCATCATTGTCATCCATTTTAAAATTGCTTTGTCATTTTCATGCATGCTAGCTTTTAATTCTTTTCTCACTACATTTTCTTTACACGGGTATAGTTCTTGTAGTATCACGTTCAGATTTTTTAAAATTTTTGACAATGAACTTGGTGGAATTACAAAATTTTTGCGCGATATCTTTCTTCTTAATATCTTGGTCAACTTCGTGTAAAAGCGCTAATCTTTTTCGAAACACTAAAACAGTAACGAAACAGTACAGTTTTATAACGCGAGCAACGTAATCCAAAGATAGAGACCCACTGAATTAATCCCAGAAAGGATTATTGCCGAACTGTATGTATGCACAAAACAATAGATGAAGTATGAGTTATATGTTTTTTTTTATCTACGTACTTTAGATAAATGTCTGGTTTAGATAAATGAATAAAAGTTTGCACAGTAATTTTAGTGATCTGAGTTAGTTAATAGATTTCGGGAAATTCTGCTACTTTAACGTGTAAGCAGATAGTAACTGCAGATGTTAAAATCTCTTGTTAGAAATTTATTGTTAATGGGTTATAACAGAATCTTTGAAATTTTGGTTTTACCTATTTAATAAAAATAACCTGCCATTCTTGACTATGGTCAAGAACTTTGTGTTTGTACACAGGTACAATTTAGGTCCGGAAATCAAATGAATAACTACCTTAAATTCACAAATATCCAAACTACTAATTTTAATGTCATTTTAAAAAAAATTCGTAAAAATTAATGAATGTTGAATATTAACTTAATATGTTACATGTTATGTTAACATATATTATGTTAATATGCAGTGTATCACCATTTCGTTTTATAGAAGTATGTCGTTTTAAACAGAGGTAAATTTATACCTAGTTTTATTAAAATGTCACGGTGCAGTAAAATATTTTATAAAATCGAGGTTTTCGTATTATCGAGGTTCGTTATATAGAGGTTCACCTCATATATATATATATATATATATATGTATATATATATATATATATATAAGGAATAATGTAGTATATAGTAATATTATATGATATATATATATTGTTACCACATATACGCGTAATTTAATATCGGCAAGCGATAACGGTAGCAAGGATGTGAGCTGGCGCTCAGTATACAGACGCGCTGATACAAGCATTACTCCCACCGCGCAGTTCTCCCACCATAGCGGCGCTGCAGCTTCTATACTCTCAGGCTCCAATAAAACAGCGTGCACGAGTGAATTTTTAATTCATTGTCGATCACCACCTTGAGAAGATCAAGAAGAAGAAGATAGAAGTTCCCTGGCCGCCGAAAAGTGGGACCTCCCGGCGGATACCAACATCCTCGCCGGAGCAGCAGGCCTGGCCGGCCCGCCGAGGGAGCCGCTGGACGCGGACGCTACCTTCTTGCCCCAGCTAGCTGGCCGACGGACTCAGCGTGGGATTGCTCGAGGAGAACCGCTTCGACTGCGCTGACCCGACACTGCGGAGCTCTGGGGGCCACCACTGCCACGCTGAGGGAAAGCTGGTCGGACTTCAACGGACGAGCCGTAACTCCCCGACTTCGCCGGAGACCAGCTTCCGGACGCAACAGTTCTCCTCAGAGCTAACACAAAAAAACGGCCCTTTTGAGGACCACAACAAGGTTATGGATTACGAGTCTTCGAAGCCATTCAACGACAACAGCTCTTCTCAGGGCTACGATACGGATAGGAAGTGCCAAGTGCCGTCGAAGCCATTCGGCGACAATATACTCACTAGTATCCCCTGCCGTGGCTTCACCCAGACTACGTAGGTATAGAACTCCAAAAATTGGAAATAATTTTTAGTAATTAGGTGTGGTCTCTTGCTGTCTCAATTATAACTGTTCACAACTTACATATAACCTTCAGAAGAAGTCAATATATAACGTTAATGAAATTCATTATTTTTACAAAGTATGAAAACAATGTAAAATGTATAAATACTTGCCATTTCCTTTAATTTGATTGTCAAACTAATCGTATTTACATTTGTTCGATAACAATATAAATTGACCTCTTTTAGACAACGATATTAAATTTAGCAAAAGAAGTTCTAGGTTATTTATTTATACTTTTTTTTTACTGATTTATATTATAGCGAAATTTATGGTTGGTAAGTAGTAAATATTTTAGGGATCATAAGAAAGTTATAATTAAAATTTAGTTTTGTTTGGTTCAGTAGTTTTTGTGGTTATGGTATTATCTTACCTATAAAAGAAACGTTGTTTTTTTTATAGTAGTGAGTTGTACGCTGATAATTTGATTAAACTATAGGAAAGAGTATAAATTAGTGAGTATAAATTATGTGCACATTCTAAAATCTAATGAAGCAAAACATGATTTGAAAAAGAATTTTAAAATTTCTCCAACGCATCATCCAAATGAATCAAAAATATTAAATAAACATGTTAAAAAAAACAACAAAAAAAAAACGGGAATTAAAAAATCAAAAAAATACATAAGTAGATAGATGAAAAAGAAATCTCAAAATCTAAGTTTATTTGGATAGAATGAAGTTTCGAGAAACAATTTATAACGCAAAGGTTTCTATGAATGAAGTAAAAAATAATAGAAAAAATGACCAGAATAAAAGCAGTGCAGTTTGACAAAATCAAGGTAATATGAAAGCTATTTCTAGTAATATACAGGGAAATTAAAAAGTAATAATAATAAAATATTTTTCATTTTAACTTTAAAGGGACTAAATAAAATTGCTTACGTAAGATCCCTTATAGAATACTTTTTTCGCAGTGTGAAAATAGTCTAATGGTGATGTTCAATATTTGTTACTTATTAGATATTCAGGTTTTATTTGTTATCCAATTTTTGGTGCCTATTGTCTTAATATTTATGATCACTTAGTTTTATTTAAGTCGCTTATAACTTTTATCATTGATGCGACTATAACAAAATATGAAAAAAAAATTAGAGATTCCAGACATACTAAAAATTATATATATATATATATATATATATATATATATATATATATATTAAATTATATACATATGTGTGTGTAATATTTTTATTTATCCTTAGTAATGACATACAGTATTTTGATACTGGCCTAATTTCTTAAGTAATTTAAAAAAGTGTATTTATAAAAACATATTTGTAAACATATAATTTTACAGGAGAGCTAAATTCGTTTTAATTTGTTTATCAAGTCGTTTTTTAACAAAAAAGAAAAATTTTTTTACAAACTAATACTATTATTTTAAGTATCTACAGATATTTGTCAAATTTAGAATTTATATTTATAGTTTTGAAATATTGGTTCTTGATAAATTATAAATGAAATGAAAGAGCAATTAAACAGTTTTTTTTGTAAGTGTTCAATGTGGGCACCATGCCAATAGGAAAGTTCATTCCATACTTTAATCACCAAGTCTGGAATAATTGATGGGACAGCTGCTTCAGTCCTATGTCTCAATTCGAGTTGGTCAGCTGGTAACGGTGGCATATACACTTGATCCTTTATAAATCCCTAAAGAAAAAAATCGCATAGGGTCAGATCGGGCGAATATGGAGGCCACGGCAAACAAGCCCTGTCATCTGATCTCCGGCGACCAATCCAGCGGTCCAGGAGAATTTTATTCAACCAATCACGTACAGCGTTATGCCAGTGAGAAGGCACATCACGTTATTGCCAAATAAAGTTCTGTAGTTCGTACTGCAGTTGAGGAAAGAGTCATAGTTGTAGCATCTTGCGATAGTTCATTCTAGACACAGTTGCTTTCGCGAAAAAGAGCGACCCGTGAACTTGCCGTTGGGATACAGCAAAAAATAAAAAATAAAACATTCAATTTTGAAGGAATCTCGCTCACACCACAATTGTTCGTGAGGATTTTCTGATCCCCAGATACGCACATTATGAGCGCTTACTTTTCCATTATCATGAAATCTTAATTCGTCACAGAATATGACAGAATAAAGAAAGTCTTCATCAACATGGTGCATCATTTCATTTGCCAAGCTAGCACGCAAACCATAACCTGTAGACTTTAGAGCTAGCGCACCGCTAAAACTGTTTTTAATTAATTGCTATTTTATTTCATGTATAAATAAACAATGAACGTGAATATTTTGAAAAACCCCAATATCCATTTTGAATCACACGTTATTTCGCTCTTCACCTCAAAAAAAGCTGCTTAGATGTGTGTTCCTGAGATTTGAGATATCGAATTGTAGGTACATATCAACCCGTGTGAAGCAGGGTTTATTCGAAAATACATTTTAACAATAAGTAAGACACATGTAACTTTATTTCTCGCTTCTTCATAAGATTGCATCATTGATCGTGTAGTTTACGTATTGTTTTGTAGAACTTATCCGTGGAATTTATTCAAGTGGTTTTTCGTAGCGAAATCTGTCACATAACTCTTATTTTATTTCGTTGGTACAATTGATTTTACTTCTGTTGTAACTATAGATTTCTCTTATTCGTATATAAAACCAAAATAGGTTTTTTTTTAGATTTCATTTCAGTTTATAAGATAGCGCCTAAGCATGCGCAAAAAGAAAGTAAAAGATATATATAAATATAAAAGATATATATATATATATAGCAATCTCTCGAATAGAAAGAATGTACTGAATGTTTTGTCTTGCTTTATTTTATGTTACTTTCAAACTCTATTTTCTCAACAACAGTGAGTGACTTGTATGAGATAACAACTTTTAAAATAATTCACTACAAAACTGCAACATTTTCTTTTCCTTTTTGCTTTTCACTCCTTATTTCTTCCTGAGTTTTCAAGTTTATTGTTACTATAATGAGTTTGTAAACTTTTACTACTGTGTTTTTTCTTTTTTTGTTACTTTTTTGGTTCGATTTTAAATAATCTAATTATTTACTTTTTTGTCCAAATTATATATATATATTACTAGTGGAACATTTCCTGAAGATTTGTTACATTCTTAGTGATATATATATATATATATATATATATATATATATATATATATCTTCAGGAAATGTTCCAGTAGTAAAAATACAGAAGAAAGTTCATTGATATAAACTTAAAATTTGGGAAGAATTTCTTACCGAGTGTAGACTGGCAAAAGAATTTTTTCCTGATCTCTGCACCTTTGATAAGATTAAGGCAGACTGTATTTGAGTCGCATAAAAATTTCAAACACCATAAAGTAATAATTTTTAACTATCATTTTCACAATTACAGTATTTTGTTTCCAGCGCCCTCGTTTTAGGTAGATTTCATGAGAAAGCGACCTATTGTGATGGATACAGTGATTCGACTTTCGTAAAATTTTCGACATATCTTTGCGTTTCACACCCCTCAGACCCTTAAATCACAGTCATTTCAAAAGTTTATATATATATATATATATGTATAAATATTTCACTTTCTTGTGGATACGATAACTGCCGTAATTTTGCGCCAATCACTTTCAAATTGTTTCTTAAAAATAACTCGTACCAAAATCTCGGTCGAGTTTTTTAACGGTCAAAATCGGATCATGGGATCTAAATTATGGGGCTTTTTCGAAAAAACAAAATATCCCTATAATTTTCTTTTTAAGTAAATCATCGAATTCGTTTAAAGTTCCAACTATTCTTTGGATAAGGGCCTAAAACTTACTTAAGTAATGTTTTTTTGATATCACAAACCATCCGCCCAGGAGGTGGAAAAAATGGGGTTTCGAAGACAAAAAATATCATACCTCCCTTAATAGGCATAGTATCGAATCGGTTTAAAGTGTTCGTTACTCCTCTAAACATTACCTAAAATCTTTGTCAGAAGCAATTTTTGATATGACCAACCCTTACGGCAAGAGATGCCATACGAAGATGAGGCTTTTCCAATGCTAAACATGTGAAAATTTTTCACATGCAACCATTGTAATGAGTAAATTTGAAGTTTTTCTTAACTTTAAGGTGGAAATCTTTCTTATCCTCTACTTAGCACCGATGAAATCTACCTCCGCCGTCCGGCGTGTTTAATATATATATATATTAAACATTAAATATATATATATATATGATTAAAGTCCCTCTTTTTGGGTTGTACCCCGTGGAGTATCACTGGATGTTAGGGGTGAGTTCTCATACCACAAAACAAATCGAGGAGAAGCATATGCTAAATTTCAATTTTCGATATTTAAAAGTTGAAAAGAATAAAATTTTTAAAAAAAATTTGTTACGAAAGATTTTTTGTAGAATTTTGTTTCTGTTCATTTACAGATAATATAACAAAAAATATATACTCCCAAATATATATTAAGGAATTTCGCTTATGAAGCAATTGTTAAAAATAAAAGTAACGACGGATTATCAAAGAATTAATTTACACTTACAAAAAATGTAACCGTATACTTATGAATAAAAAATTTTTAAATGTCTTTTAAGAAAATAAAAAATTAAAAGCGATGTCTTTTCTCAATGGCAAGAAATGTTATGTACTGGTGAAGCCAAAGTAATCAATAAGAGTGAAATCTATTTATAACAAGAGACATTGTGAGATGAAGCTTCGTAAGGCTTTATCAGATACATTGATGTCAATAGAAAAGAAATATTGACATGGTTGTATTATTATTATTTCTAATATTACTTTATTGCAGATAATGAAAAATGTTTATAATGCATTTAACTGTTTAATTTTATTATAAACATTAATTACAGCTTACACAGGTTAATATATCACAAGTGGATTACACAAATCTAATTGTCAACACTTAAACGGATTTTTGACATATACAAAAGAATATATTTTATTCTATTTTAGAATACTATTCTATTTTTTAGGATCTTATTCTATTTCAGAATATTTTAACCAAAAGATTTTAAAAATATAGTGATACAGTTAATCGATAAATCTGTTATCTTTATTGATTATGTAATATTTCTTACGCGACTTATTTCTTTCTGCCTATTTTCGAAGGTTTCGTGAATTTTTTTCTAATTACGACAAATATTCTAAAAGTATTTTTTATTTAAAATTTGGCTACGCCTTCTATAGACTCTCGATTAGGAGAAAAGAGAATAATTAAGTAAAATATTGAAGCATATAAGTAAAGAATTATTTAAAAATAATGATTTACTCTGCGTAAAATTTTGAAATTCGCATCAGCGATGACAATATCTTTCCCACCGGCTATATTAATCTTAACAAACAGTAGATGAGATCAATATTCAGAATTGATTGTATAAAATTTCATAGAAATCTAGTTTTATGATATCAAGCAAAACGTTTAAACTTATTATCTATTCGTCAGAATGAAATTATCCAAGTAAATAACTAAAGTGATTCAGTTACATTCAGAAATACATTCAGAAACGATTAAAAGGAAGTTTATTTTATCCCGCGGCTTTATTACGTTTTTTATAAGACCAAACACCAATAGAAAGATCCGTATGTCTGCTACTTATGGAACATTACATTACTTGCCTAATTATACTTAATTTTTTTTTTCTATCTTTAGACTGGATGGACTGATTTAGATCATAATGATCTTTATACATGAGTTAGTGTTGTCATTTAATTTTGGTTATAACTGATTTTAGGGGATGGAAGATACGATCACTCAAAATTTAACTAAAAGATTAGAATAATTTTTCTTTATTGCATACTTAGATATTTTACTGTTCCACTTAATTTTCCTCTTAATTAGTAATCTGTCGATGTTAAAGCCCTGTTAAATTTCTCAATCCTTGTTTTTTAATTAGTAATACATTTTTCGTGATACTATAATTAGTAATTAGAATAAATAGAATTCTTCACAACAGTAAGGGTGACGATCTTTTGATTCTTTTGATTCATACAGCGCTCTCCAAAGCTTTGAGGATTTGTATTCCAGACATCCTATTCACTGAAATATGTAATACAATCGCTGAATTAAATCGTCACAACACGCCGGTGAATTTCAGCTGGATTTCTATCCATGTGGGAATCCTGGGTAACGAACGTGCGGATTCCGCTGCTAAAGAAGCATATAACCAACCGTCTTTCACCAAAGTTACAACTACCGATTTTATTAATTCAATTAAACATACACTTCGAATTGGTCCTGTGCCGATTACGGTTCAAAGCTACTCACCGATATCTGATGTCAGTGAAGCATCACTGTGCATGCGATGCGACTGCCGCTTGACTGTACACCATATCCTTGTGAAATGCATATTTTATGCGGCCTTACGTCTCAAATTTGTTAATTTCCGAGGGGAAATACATACGAGGCATCCTAGGATATGATAAGAATGTACTATGTACTAGACCCGGTATTTTTACTTCTAAGAAGAATAATGGAAAAGTGTTTTTCGTCCAAAAAAAAAAGAAATAAAAAGAAAAAAATTCTTTACAATGTTTTTGAAAATTCATGTGAGGGGTTTTTCTACCATAATGTTTTGTTTTTTGTTTTTTTTGTAAAATTCAAGTTAATAAATTTTTGTGTAAGATTTTTGGGAGTAAGATAAAATCTGAAAAAACTATTTTAATATTTTTTTGTTTGGTATGTTGTTTGACCCTTCTGTATAAAAATTTAAGTTTGATACCCGGAAGGATCCTGGGTAGTTCAGTCAGTATATAAATCTACAAATTTGCTATTTGACAACATCATAATATATACATTAATATTCATGACAATTTCGTATCCTCAAGAAGATTAGATCAAAACTGGTTAAATGAAGTAGAAAATCTATTGTTAGTTGGTGGAACAGTTCCATTTTTCGTTCTTGTTTAATAGGATTAGCCCAAAATTTTCCGCGATTTGAATTAGGTGTTTATTTTCTGCTGCTGTTTTGAGATTCCAGGGAAAACTGCTGCGTCGTTCTCAAAGGATAGGTAGTTAATTTCAGGTTTTTTTTCAATTTCGGTTGCAATTTTATTTGATTGTTTCTTATTCTCTTATTAATTTCTCCAGAACACAGTAAAAATATTTACTCTTATACCAAACAGTACTGTTACTTTCCTTCTGTTTTAATTTTATTTTACTTTGAATATTAAGTCTTTAAGAGTCTATTTAATATTGTTATTTTCTTTTAATCTTCTCCGACTGAAATAAATAAATATATATATATATATAACATTTGACTATCTCTATTAATTTTGGTTTTATCGGTGACTGTGTGCTTTATATTTCAACATTCTCTCTTACTTGAAAATTAATTATGTACGAAGATCATTAAGAAGTTATAACAATAAATTATTATTTATATTATTAATTTAAAAAATATATACTTTATTATATATATATATATATATATATATATATATATATATATATATATATATATATAAAGATGTTATTACCTGTTTACGTCAAAACTTACATGATTATAAACAATATTAGATTTGTATTTATTGTTATATTTTAATAACAGTTACCACATGATTTTAGCATGATGAAGGTTTAATTAAACTATCGCAAACTGTCTTTCAAATTCAGAACTGCAGTAGATTTGTATATTCAATGTACCTGTTTGTTGTTCATATGTATATATACATAACAAAAGGGAAACTAAAGGGATTGTTGGATCTTACGTTCTGTGTTAAAGTGTACAGTGAAACAGAAGGGGTAGATGATATTTTTCCAACTGCCTCCTTTAATATTATGTATGCCTGATGATTACCAAACAATAACTTACTACAGTAGAGAACGTTATGTTACGTTAATATGGTATGGCAGTTGCACCGCAGCTTTCCTTTTACCGTAGCAAAGGGTGTAGAGGGGCATCAATGACGACGTAATGAGCTGTAACAGTGTATTGTGCATATGTGTGTTTACGCTTATATTTTGGGGGAAGGGTAGAAGAACGCGACTGTATTTCAATGGATAGGTAGATTTGAGGGTGGTGAAGGTTGGGGGAGAGGTTATATGTTTGTTTAAGTCTTGACTGTCTTGAATAACAAAGCGGTGTGCATTTCAAATCGCCTTTGATTGCATACATGTCATGTATTCATATCCTTCCTTATTAACGGATATGTACTTATATATATAAATACATATATGTATTTGTGTATATATATATAATTTACATTATTAATTAATTGCAGCCATATATGTTTAGTTTAAATTTAGGCTGATAGTCATACGGTAATGATTTATATACGCGTAGTTAATTATTTTGTAACCTAACTTTAATTACAAATGTTATTACGCAATATTTAGATAGTTTATGAAAATTAAATCTGCTATTTAAGTTGAATAATATAAATTGTTGGAGGTATTTAGAAAAGCTAACCTTTAATAAATTTAGTTAATTTAACCTTCACACCAACTTTTGTAGCAGAATGAAATTATCTCAATCAATCATCCGGGAGGCAATAGGGTTAAATTCCAGATTAGGGTTGAAATGTTTCATATACTACTAAATATCCAAATGTATACGCATTTTACTTAAGTGGTAAATTTTTACTTTCCCGCTATATAGTGCCCATCTAACAAAAAAAAAATCTGATGTGGACACTATATGACTTCCTTGTACGCATGGTAAATTACATATACACATTTCTTTTAAATCAAAAGAACATAAAATCTTATTTCATTAATAACTTCTGATATTTTTTCATATATTTATATTTGATTGTTATTATTGATTTATTATTTATCGTAAAAACGTTTTTACAACCAGAGGTTAATAATTATTAATAAATAAATATATTTAAATTAAAAAATAAAAAGTTAAAAAAAAAGGAGATGAAGTCTGATTCGAACTGATGTTCTTTGCCCTTGTAAGATCCAAATATTTCATTAATTAAAATTTTTTTGGCTATAACTCTGGAACCGATGAAAATAAGTACCGCTTATGATATATCTTTGAAAAGCTCAGAATAAGGACTTATCACTGCAGTTAAAAAAAGTCCAAAATCCAAATATTTTGGATTTTGGGCTTCTTTGGACACTTTTGATCCAGTCGATTGCAATCAAAAGGGAAGGTGAACTACTGGATGTTTTAGGATTTGGATTTAGGACAACAGTCCTAAATCCAAATTTCAACATACTATGGCTAATCATTTTTGAGTTATGCGAGATAAGTACATACGTACGTACAGATGTTACGCCGAAACTAGTCAAAATGGATTCAGGAATGGTCAAAATTGATATATATATATATATATATATATATATATATAATTTTAATATTGAAAAGTTACGACATTCTGTACATACAAACGTATGTAATTGTTCACATTTTTGATTTTTGTAAATGGGTAATTGATGCTATTTAATTTAGTCACAATCACTTAAGGGGCCAGTAAGATGGGTGTAGTATCTGAAAATTTTATTCATAGGGAAGATAAATCTTTTCACTTAATGCAATGTTTCTTATGTAGCTTAGAAGATTTTTCATGGTGTTTAATATTGTACAACCCCTCAAAAAGGATGGAGACCAAAATATCATTTTTTCTTATATTTCGTCATTTCTGGACTCTAAAGTCACATTCTTGTACTGATTAAATGGTTCTACTGCATTACTATATCACTTTGACTACAGTTTTTTGCAATTTTTTTCAGGGATGGGGATAATAAGACTAATCTTGTAGTATTTTTTTTTAGTTTTCTTTAATAACTTTAGACAGGCTTAACCGAATCTATGAAATTTACAAGTCGTTGATTTAATTTTGGGTCCAATTGATTAAGAGGGTGTGCAAATAAGATCAGTATGGTCCGGTATCGCGTAATTTTCTAAATAGTATAATAATTTTTTTATATAATCGAATATTCCAAAGGAGTCTTATGCACTTTTTGTTAATGTTGTGTTTCCATCAGGCAATAAATTAAAAAACTCTGGGAGGAAAAATGTTTTAACTTTTTTCATTTATTGTAAAAATTACAATATTTATTAAATACCCGGATACCCAAACCGTACAAGCGATATCAGTTATTATCAGGAATTTAGTAATTTATACTGGCAACCAGAAAGTCCAACAGAATATTTGTGTTTTTAATAAAACAATGATACTGCTTATCTGAACCATCAACATCGATTAACATTCTTTGTAAGAAACTCAGCATGCAATGGAATTCCGTAAGCAAGAAAACGTAATAAAATTAGTTTGAACTGAAGGCGCAGGGATTCCATGAAGACATTAAAGCTAAAGGCTTATTCGTAATTTTACTTCTAAAGTAGCCAGAGTTACCAAGTAAGAGTTGAATAACTATCCTGGTGAAGCCAGGAACGTACAACACTTGCCTGTTTTTTCAAATTGTATTCATCCACGATCAGTGAATAGTTTTATTTTATTACACACAAACATTTTTTCTTAAATAGGAAATTGAGTGAAAAAATTTACTTAGAAAATTATCAATAACTAAAAAACTGTTGATCGAATACGGCGAAATTTGATGAGAATAAGAATGAAAAGTTTGTAATAAATAATAAAAAGAAGAATACTCAAGAGAAAAGACACAAAATTCGGGAAAATTAAAGTCGGGAGAAAATATTAATATTTAGGCGAAGCAATTCAGAAAAATAGACTAGATAAAATATTTAAAGGAAACCGAGTAAATAAAAGGGAAACGGATTTCCAACTAAAAAAAACTTTACAACAAAAAAATTAATTTCCTAAATGCGAAATTCAGATGTGAAAAACCGTTAGTAAACCTGAAATTCTTTACGCGCCAGAAACTTTAACATTATATAATCAAAGAAAACCAGAGAATTTTTTTCTAAAAGAAAAATTCTAAGAAAAATATTAGAGCAGGAAGGTAATAATAATAATGAAAATGTTTTAAGATCGAAGAGGAAATTTATTAAAAAATTGCAAACATAATCAATACAATTAAAAAACTGTGATAATGTTTTTCGGTGATTAAAAGAGACTGAAAAATAAATTCAGACAAGATTTTCAATTTCTTTGATGATCTCAAAAGTAAAAACGATAATTTAGCGGTTATGCTTACGTCAGAACCCTTACAAAATATTGTGTGCGCAATTAAAATAATCTAGTGGTTACATACCAGTATTTTTTACTCATTTTTTATTTATGTTTCAGTTTGTTATTCAATGTTTGCTGTTTATTGTCCAATTATTTATCATTACCTAGTTTTATTAAGTCGTTAATGACTATTATCGTTGATGTGACTATAAACAAACGATGGAAAAAAGAAGATTGGTTTTTGAGATAGCAAGGATCTATCTGCAAGAGATCGGAATAAGAGAAGAAGAAATTTTAGACAGCGAAATTTTCAAGAAAAAAATACTTAAGTTTAAAAAATTTAAAGTGGGTCTATACGGAAGACTGAGAGATGGCAAAAGATTAAAGCCACAAATGAAAAATAAATTTATTCACCCAAGCCGATTTGAAAAACAAAATTATAACTATTTTTTTTTTTAAATTCCCTTATTGATTATGACTTAATACATTTTTTCTGAATGAAATAAAATTTCACTTAAGTACTGTATGATAATGTATTTATGTACTGTATGATAAAAATTATTTTATTTTGTATAACTATTATGTTAAAATTAATAAATAATATAAAAATTATAAATAAAATTTTTATATAAGCTATTAATTAGATATATATTTCCTCCAATTTTTGAACTAATAATTAGTGATTTAAAAAGAAAATGTAGTTGATATAACTTTAATGTTCGTAACATCCGAATCGATGAAAATATTTATTTGATAGCTGTTATTAAATTTAAAAAAATTAATTTAATTTTTTGTTGTGTATGAGGGAGTTGAAATTTATTGAAGCGTACTGAAGTGTGATATGAAGAAACTAAACCGGGTTAAGGGTTTGAAGTACGCGTACTACGTTGTTAGTTTACTATATACCATTATTAAGGGTATATTATATCTTCATAGTCATAAGGGAGAAATTAGAAGGTATTACATCCCCCTTGACGACAACTCTTCTGAAATATTTAACCGAAAATTCATACCTACATTCATTCCCTCTTGCTTAACTACGCCTTTCATTTTCCACTACTCATACCTATTCTACATTCTGCAGTTTCTTTTTATAAAATCCATTTTGTTCTTGTATGTTTACAACAATAAGTTCTAGTTACTACTCTTATCCTTACTATTTTAATGTATTCTCATAAAAAAAAATATTATTGTAAGTATATATTAACATTTATACTGACGAACCAAAAATTACTTTCTCTAGTAATCGGATTAAAATTCTATATAATTTTATAGCAGGTGGTAAATTTTAATTCTGTTATTGATAATTCAGTTCATTATTCTACCTGTATTGATACTAATGTCGTTTGAGAATACATAACAATACATAAATTTTTATTCTTCAGTTTTAGTGGAAGAATAAAAATTCTTCCTTACAAATTTTCCATGAAGAAAACAATTGCAGGTTTTCTAATATTGTACTACTAATTGTCATCATTTTCATTATCTAAACATAATTTTTATTAAATATCGGAGTTGTGTAATACGTTAAATAATGTGCGGTATTATTTAAAAAAAAGAATATAGTTTAAATTTCTTTATTACAGTTTTTAAGTTTATTAAACTATCTATAAATATATATTATAGAGCCTATGATATTCCCGCTAAAAAAGGATTCCAACGCGGGGTCATACATTTAAATCGGTTCAGTCGTTGAGCTGTTACGGTGGAAAAAAAGTGCATAAAGACATACATCCTAAATACATTTCACTTCTTTTAGGTAGTCTAATAATAAATTATTCGAGTATAAACCACAGCGAGTATTTTTTTCTTTTGTAAAATAAAAATATTTAATTTTTTTTAAAAGGTACAAATTTATTGTGTAACAGCTGTTTTTAATTTTTTCAAAATCATATTTTTTTTTTTTGTTAAATTGTTATTAATAAAAGTTGATTTAATTTTTTTTTTTTTCATAGACTATTAAATCAATTTTCTCAAAATAAAATTTTCTACACGTTTTGATAATAAAATGTATGCATTTATTAGCCATTTAAAAAAATTATAGTACTTCAAACCTCTTTTTCTTATGAGAGGAAATACCAGTTACGTACACCCCGGACGGGGCAGTGTCGGACTCGCAGTAGGTTCCGCTGTCTAGATGTTATTAAAGGTGTATATGTGTCTCTGCGCCCCCACCCGAGAACCTGACCCACAATGAAGCATTACTCAGTCCCGGGAGTAGCCTTTGACATCGGGGGATCAGGAGTCCCCGTGCTTCATTGCCATCCTCCACCCACGCAACCGCGGACAAAGGACGGCTCCACTGAAGACTGTCCATCCCCCCTCCATCGCCGGTCTCGGTCTTCACCTTTTTCGTGTCTAGAAGTCTTTACCAAAGCTGTTCCTGGAAATCCAATCCTGATTTTACTACTTGTCGAAAATCGCCATCAACTATGTTTGGCCTGAACGCCAAATCCTATACCCTTCTCTTTGTTTTGAGTATTTCCGTCACCATTCTCACCACTATGAGCCATTCACGCTGTCCCCGCAACATAAACTCCGTAATGTTTGCAGGGGTCAGCCGTTCAAGATTGGACCACCGGGTTGGTCTAGTGGTGAACGCGTCTTCCCAAATCAGCTGATTTGGAAGTCGAGAGTTCCAGCGTTCAAGTCCTAGTAAAGCCAGTTATTTTTACACGGATTTGAATACTAGATCGTGGATACCGGTGTTCTTTGGTGGTTGGGTTTCAATTAACCACACATCTCAGGAATGGTCGAACTGAGAATGTACAAGACTACACTTCCTTTACACTCATACATATCATCCTCATTCATCCTCTGAAGAATTATCTAAACGGTAGTTACCGGAGGCTAAACAGGAAAAAGAAAGAAAAAAAGCCGTTCAAGATTAGCTCCTCTCCTTGCTCCGTTCCACGTAGAATAATCAAGTGTGTTCCGGGGTATCTTCACAGGCATAGTATATACATTCCGGTAACTCTCTCCTACGAAATCGATATATAAGTAAAAAATCAACACCACAATCAATGGCCAACTTCCACGCTAAATCGTAGAGGCTTTGTTTCTACTGACATTAGAAGAGGTTTGCATTTTCTGCATCATCGGCAGTCCCTGGCCATCAATCTACGTCCAGATTCTCTGCAGAATACACACCTTTTCTGCTCTTTACAATCTATTCTCATGTGGCCTTGGGCATCGCAGAAGCAGTACCTTCTTCGATCCGGTCCTTTACAGAGAGCTGCTGAAGAGTACTTCAAACCTTCAAAAACTTTTTCATCACCGAATTTTTCTGTTTTACGTTGAATACAATGAAAACTACGGGAAATACAGTTCTGGGACTTATTTTATTCAATTTTTCAAAAACATAAGAAACCATAAGTTTACCTTTAACATAAAGTATTACAGGAGGAACTGCAATCTGCACGAAAGTTTTTTTCGCTAACTCGAAACAAAGGGATTCCAAACAAAGGATTCCAATGCAGGGTTGTACATGTAAATCGGTTCAGTCGTTGAGCTGCTACTATGGAAGAAACATTTATGCACACATACACACCCTAAATACGATTACATTCCACTCCTTTTTTTGGCATCGTGTAAAAATACTCAATTAGTTTTTAAAAAAAATAATATTCACTTCTATCAAACCAGAAAGTATAAAAATGTTTCGCGTATTGAACACAATACTTTGGCTTACAATAAAAAAAAAAATATGCTTCTGTTACCGTGTTTAATAAATTATTAAACCATTTTTATAATCTTCCCTTCAATTTATTTCAAATACGATTAACTTCTTTTTTTTGGCGGAAATATTTATTTCTGTCGATGAGTTGTTAAATAATAGTAAATACAAAAAAAAATTCCTGATTTATCTGCATTCAATTCAATGACATAACTATCTACTAACGTAAATTTTAGTAGCGACTTCTGAATTATGAACTTTTATGTAGTAATTTTACTAAGTAATGTACTTACCTTAAAATTATTTTTTGTATTTATTTATTTTTTTCTTTATCGTGAGGGGAGGAATACCATGTATTTATATTTAAATAATTAAAACAGACTTTAATAATATATATATTTTTTAATCGTTAATTATGGTTTTATATTTTAATTTATATAATAATGCCGTGACCAATATAATATTACGTACCGATCAGAATTAAATATTTTTATTTATTTATTCATTACTAGTTACCATGTTTGTTTGCTTCTATATGAAGCATTTCATTTAATGACAGTTTGATTATGTATTTGTATTATTTTAATTCCGGATAATAATAAATGATATGAAAACATATACGTTGATCCATATACCGCATCTTAATCAAGATAATAGAGATATAATGACTAGAACGTAGTAGTTATTTGTTTGTTAATGCACTGACGAAACAGTTGTACTTGATGTTAATTAATAATATTGTTTATAATGTTATTGATGATAGTAATTAAAATGATATTAGATATTAGAGAATTATATTATGTACAATTATTGTGCAATATATACTCTATTAGTCCGTCCTCCAAAGCACTGATATATATAAAATAACTTATGAACCATTCATAATCAACCCCCAGCAAAAACTATGGAAGATAAATATATGAAAATTTGTATACACATTCTTCATACGGCTTAATTGCACATTAAGAAAAGATTTTTGAAATTCAGAGTTTAAAGGGTTAAAATGGAATAATAATGTAATTTTTTACCTTTTTTTTTTAATTTCAGTAACAAATGTAAGTATTAACTTCAATTTTGGTATGTGTTATATGAATATCTAAAATCCATTTCAAGAGATCTAGAAATGAAGAGTTTAAATGAAGAGTTTGGATTTTGGAACTTTATTTGAAAGCCGAGTAATTTTTTTTTATTTCTCGGTAACAAATGAAGATAACTTGATTCTTCTTGTGCATAATCTTCATTTGGATATATAAAAACTAATTTATAGTTTTCTTAGACCTTAAATGAGGTGAAGAAAGGTAGAAAAATTTCGAACAAAGTTTCCTCATTTCCGACTATACTAAATGAGATGTTCACGACATTTAGGCTTGAAAATACACTTCAGATAAATATGTAAACATTATTTTCTGGGTTTTATGAAAGTCAATTTTTTTTAAGTTTTTGAGGATCAGACCCTTTTTTGAAGATGGTTAAAAAAAATCGCATCCTTATATCATTTTTTGGAAAAAAAATATTTTACTCCAAATGATTACGATTTCACGATCAACTCAAAATAATAACAAACAAACGATATTTACGTATTACTTGACGAACACGTTTAAATATTCTCTAAAAATAAAAACATAAACAGTTGTTACCATCCGAATATTAATTGCGATGTCACATACGACTTTAAACAATAACAATCGTAACCTCTATCAAGCGATCAAGCAGACTGCCATGCTTGCCATGACAACTAAACATGTGATTTTGACGAGATTTCGCCAACTCGTCTTTCTCGCATAAAATGAGATTGACAAAAAATCGCCAGTTGGTCTTAAAACTAGCATAAAACTGAACCTGAAGAAAAATTGTTGCGGTCTTCAAAGGATTAAGAGGTGTGATGGTGTGCAATGCAGCGGATCAACTAACACAGCTACACAGTACCACTTTTACTGCTTCTGTGACGCGACTGGCTGCACCTTCCTTCGCTTATTTGACTAAAAACATAAAATTAAAAAAAATTGACAGCGATAGAAAATGCAAGTAACTATAAAGAGCGGGTGAAGCTATGACGAGGATGCTAGTACGTATATATATATATATATATTTATATATATATTTATATTTTATATATATATATATATATATATATATAATCAATATGTTAAGAAAAAAGTAAATAAACGATTTTTATGGTTAATGGTTGTGTTATGATTATGGTTAATAACAATTTATCTTGAAATTTTACCAAAAGGGACGATAAAATGTGTAATTTGCTGTAATTCCTACATATTTAAAAAAAGATTAAAACACTCAAGCAGATAATAATGATTTACGGGGTATAAAATACAGCATTTTCCATGGAGTAGTTTGTAAAACATAACTCGTCAAAGACAAGCTTTTTCTTTCGTAGCAGTATGTTTTTAGAGAAAAAAGGATAACAAAATATCTATTTTTGTCTCCTTTAGACAACAAATTTTTTTATCGATAGAAATATTTTATACAAATATATTATAATCCCTTTGTATCTAATGTTACGCAGTTTAAAACTGAATATTTACATATTAAATAAAGGGTATATATTTTTGCAGCGTAAATATCAGTTTTTATTTACCAATCTCTGATATTTATTTTGTATTTATAAACATGAATTGAAAGTAATTTATTGCTGTAACTTACCGATGACGTCCTACCAACTGAATACAACACCCGTGGCTGACCCGGTTGTCCCTTTGTGACCACAGGGATGTATGAATAACCCCCCTCTTTCACAATTTAAAACCCCTTCTAGCGGTAAAATAATTCCGGTACTTGTCCTAATGGCCCGTTAATGCATATCCATTCCATACCCTGCTGTCCTTTTATCCCTACTACTTAAAACAATGACACTGGAGCGCTCAGGGTTTCTCCTGAAAATCAGGAAATGTCTGCAATCAGTTGCACAGATAAATACCCTCATCAGTTACACGATCTATCTCTATTTATCCTTTCTACCCCCTTTGCCGCATCATTACAATCCCCTCTACAGTCTCTCCTCACTGTAATATTTCAAATCCTTTATGTTTTTGTTTAAACCAATACAGCTAAAGGTATACTATTGTAAATACGTGTATTTGTCTTCAACAAATAAGTTTTATAAAGATGGACATCTAAAATTTTATCAAATACTTTTTTTTAAATAATTTTCAATTATATAATACATAATTTCACATTTTTATTTTAGTTAGCCTTTCTTCTTCTTCTTCTTCTTCTTCATATTTAGGTATCTGAACCGTAGGAGAAGGCACCCTCCGCCATCCCCTCCGTTCCGAGCCCTTATGGGATTTACCGGAGGTCATCTTTGAAACCTCGGGTTTTGACATATTCCAGTCCGCCTCGACCAGGATACCACCGAAGTGAATGCCTCGAATGACATTCCCATCGGTATACTACTAGTTAATGAATTCAAAACAAAACGTCTCACCGACTCTTAAGCAAAACTGAAAATACCTAACTAACAAAGGAATTGAACTACCTACCCGTAGCAGGTGAAAGTGAGTCAACACAACACGAAACTTAAAAACGAAACATAAAATTATTACACGGAACAACAACAACCAGTAACACTGAAATAAAATAAAAGGTCAAGAATAACAACAAAAACATAATTTATGAAACAAAATATCAACAAAAATAGAATAAAAGAGAAACTCAAGCAGAGCTCTAGATCCCGTCAGCAATCCTTTCCTTTGATAATTACACTACAAAACTCTCCACTATCGCCCATTTGGCATGGCTCTTCCAGTTTATGCGGAGATCCAACGCCGACACGGTAAGATAAGCAGACAGATGGTTTTCGTTCGCATTAACCCGTATTTCGAGCACTCATAAAGAACATGGTAGGTGTCGTCCACTTGTCCACACTGAGGACATCCGAGAATCTACCAGACCGAATTTCTGCAATCTGTCTCTAAAAGCACCATGGCCGGAAAGAAATTGCCTCACATATTTATTAGGGTGCACTCAAGAGGCGTCCGGCAAAAGCAACAACATTTGGAGAGAGATCATGCGTATAACGCCCACCATCTATGTCATCCCGTTTGGCCTGCCACAAGGCAACTTTATCCGAAGACAATTCACCGGAGGAGTAACATGCCGCTGCTGCTTCTCAGATGCAATCAAGTCTATCGGTTTCACGCCTGCAATCACCAAGACTGGCCCGTTAAATAGTACGGTAACCACCCATTACCATTAACAATAAGGGCGTTGAGCCCTTAATTATACGTCCCGATAACTTTTATATTTTACCGCCATTTCCTTTATGAAAGAAGAAAACTATCATGATTATTTAAACTTCTAATATTTCAGCTCAAAATAGTATTTACATAACTGCCAGAGCCATTTGTAAAGTTCTTGACGTGATAAAGAAAACACAATTTCAGCAATTTTTTTTTTTTCAACTCAATTCGATTCATTCAGACCAACAATTTTACAACTTGTATACCTTCAGTATAATGCAATTTGTCTAACTTCACAAAAGAAGGGTTGTCTCAGCTTTGATCTTATCTTATGAAGTGAATTCTCCCCCAGCAAGCCATGTCTTCAAGTTTGCAAACTGGAAGTAATCAATAAAAGCAAAATCCATTAAATATGGCATATGTAGAAGCATTTCAAAGCACTTCGAAGGATAGGTGATAGAGCTATACAGCAACAGTTAGAGTTCTATGTGCAAGCGCATTGAGCACTTTCATTTTGGCCATATACGGGTGTTTAGCATTAACTGCACTTTTAAATTAAAGAAAATTAAATTCATTAAAGAAACGTAAAACTCCCCTGAGTGATGCAGTCCAGACTTTACCCTGGTAGTATACGACCACACAAAGAGAATCCCAATAACCGTAGCCATGACGTTTCTTGTAAATGGAACAGTTTTCGCTTTCTTTAGCATATTTTCACCTGATTCCACCCACTGTTAAATCTCTGGCACATAACAGTGAATCGATGCTTCATCTAATATTATAAAAGTTCGAAGACACTCAGCGGAATCACGTTTATGTATATCTAAACATCCTTGTAAAGCAAGTTCATTCTACTGTTAACAAACCTGGTACACATCAAGCAGAAAACTTTTTCATAACTAAAACATTGTGTAAATTGTTGACACAGTCTACCGACTGATATATTTTCTGTCAGCAATATCGAGTATCTTCATTCGGCGATTATTTAATACGGCAATGTTCATTTTTGTGACGATTTCTTCGGTCGTAACGGTTTTTGAACAGCCCGTGCGCTTATCTTCTGGAATACACGTACGGTCACTTTAAGTTAAGGAGCCATTTCTTTTTTATACTGACGAAAACGAACGGAGGAATGAATCCATGAAAATTGAATTTATTTCTTTTATGAATCCATCAGGGTTAAATCATTTAAACAAAATACTTTAAAGCAACTCAAACTTTACTTTTATCCATTTTTTAAAAAATGTCAAAACTTCTTTGGTATTTTGACCGCCATAAACCAACAGTTAATCACACGTGTCTGAAATTTCGCAGTACGCCATATATTGAATCATACTTAACAAATATCATAATTATTTGTAATAGTTGCGCCATCTCGTTGTCAGGATGCGAAATTTCCGAACGATCCTAGTAAAATTATTTCAATTTTTAAATTGTTCTACCAAGAAATACGTCCTATGCTTTTTCTTTCATGTATCTTTCCTTTTATGATGCTTTATATGAAAAACTACCTCTTTCATCTCATCACATGACCCAAATAACTGACTTTTTTTTATTACATTTATTATTTCTCTTTGTTTCTTTATTCTCTTAAGCATTTAGTTTTTTGTTACTTTATCCTACCATGATCGACTTCAAAATATCTTTATTTGTTCATATATCAAATGCTTCCTGTCAATTCATAAAGGTTTTAACAGTTCATGCTTCCATATTACAAAATATTACCGAGAATGTTTATAAAATCGAATCATTTTAATCTTTAGGTCTAAATTACTTTCAAACTCCACAATACATTTCCCATTCCATTAAAAGTTTTCCTAGATTTTCCAGTTCCACTGATAAATATAATTTTTGTTTCCTAACAAAAATGAAGAAAAATGAATTGAAGGATTGTTTTCATTTTTCAACGTGTAGTTAGCATTTTAAGCTATTGTATTGTATTTTGTTAGCTCATGTTTTATTGTTTAACTTTGTTAACATAATTTATAAGCTATAAATAAATAATACTAGACAAAGAATTAAATCATATCATAGTCAAATATTATGACAACATATCTAATACTGAAGACTAAGCCTTCATGGACAGGATAAATCATGTCTGTGCAGGTCAAAACATGTAGTTGAAAACACAGCTGTGTTGTTTGTAAAAGCACTGGATTTAGGAATAAATTAATATTGTTCAGTCTTATTGCTGTCTTAAGTTTGTTTACAGTGCAGTCATAATGCCTCGAAATTGTGTAAACGATGTAGATCCCTTTTGTTATGTATGTGATGAGTTTATCGTAAAATCAGATAGAAAAAAACATTACACCATTAATTAAAAAGCATATCATTTGTACTCTCAGTGTAAAATTGGTGAATATGGTAAGACGTGGCTCCTTATATAGTGTGCACTAATTATTCCGTATATTTAAGAGGATGGCTGAAAGGTCACGGATCCTTGCCATTTGGTGTACCTATGGTTTGGCGTGAACCAAATGGATCATGTAACCGATTATTAATTTTATTTAAAAAGTGTGCGGCAAACAAAAATCCGGCAATTACCTCGATATCGTTAATCAACTTCTTACTTCATATAGAACTACGGGATGTAATATGTCCTTGAAAATACATATCCTCCACTCACATCTGGATTTTTTCCCGGAAAACTTCGGAGGAGTAAATGACGAACACGGTGAACGTTTCCAAGAACACATTTCGGTAATGTAAAGCCGCTATAAAGGGAAATGGAATACTAACATGCTAACCGATTACTCTTGTACATTACTTCGGGTGATGCCTGAAGACTATTTATAAAAGAAAAGCATCAGCTTAATCATTCTAACACAGGTTTGGCCATGCAGAATTATAAATTTTACAGATTTTAACTAATTTTCCCTTAATTTTTTTTTGAAGCGTAATTTATTTAAAGCTAAGGGCGATGGAAAAATTATATTTACAAATCTGTAATACACGCAAAAAACCAAGTCAAGAAATGGTATCACACATAGAGAAACATTAAAAATATATTTTTTTATCTATCAGTGTTCTTGATCTAATATCTTCCATTTTGTCTTTGCTCTTTTATATGTTGACATCTTCTAAGATTCACTGATTTTGCTATTGTTAAAAAGTTGAATAATTTTGACGTTCATTGTTCATTCATTAGTTAGTTAAGTTTAGGTTGACAACATAATAATTAAATGATTTGTTTCTTGAAAAATAAAAGTCAATAGAAATCTGGTAAAAGATTTATTCTAACTTTGTTAATCTTTGTAGAGTAATTTCCAACACTTATTTTAACACTAATTATTTTGATAATTGTTTGGTTTAACAGTATAGTTTTACAAGATGACATGACAGAAGCAATTAAACCGTTATTCTAGAAAGGGTTCCTTAAAACTTATTTTCGTGTGTGCGTGTGTCTTTTAAGTTTGTAAAGGAGAAATAAGAACAAGTAAAATGGAAGAATGAAAGCGTCTTTAAAGACAAACAACTGTTTCAGGGTTACTACTTGTGTTGTTTACTTTTGCGACAAACACTAAAGGTTAATGAAAATTTTGATGTCCAATACCGCCCACTAAATATAACATCGTTCTAGCCTTGAATTCTGCATCTCTCAACAGTTCGCCTGTATTTCGTCAAAATAACTTCTGTAAGACCTTTTCTTATTCTCAAATAATAATGTTGCTTCTTTCATTCTCACTGATACTTCGTTTTTTGTTAGTACATTAAAAAAAAATAATAAATAAATAATTAAAAAAATTAAATAATGAGAAATTTTACATTTTGTAAAAGTATAGATATACATAAAAGATTCAATTCCACTTTATCTCAAAATTAATAAATATTAAACTGAAGTTGGAGTATCGAAAAAACCTGAAATTTTGTAATCCGCAGTTTTGAACGGGAACACCGAGAAGTGGGGTTCTTTATTTAATATTTTTTTCTTGTTGATGAGAATTTTAAAATGAGGTACCACATAATGGTTGCTGATTAATCATTTTGAGTTGCGCACCTCAACTATTCACCAAAGACTGAAAAATGTAATTATTTTGCCCCAAACACTAATAGATTCTTCTAACATTTCAAGTCTATCTCAAATAGCTTCAAGTTTAAAAAGGTGTTGCAGTACTTTTGACTTGTACGTTTTACATGAGTATATATATATATATATATATGTAAACATTCATAATTTTAGTTATTGTTTTTTCATTAAAAAAAATAGTTATTTAATCATAATGAAACAAGTAATTTTAAAATGATTTACTTGAAAAATTAATTGGATAACCAGCTTAGCCGGCCCAGTTATGTAATTCATTGCCAGCTTTTTAGTAATTTTTTAAGAACATGGATTGGTAATTTTATTAGCATATAATAATAATCATCCCAAATTTACAAACTTAAGATCTCTTAAGTTAGATCTTAAGTTAAAACTTATGATTCTTAGTTAAAAAAAACATAACACCATTAACAGATTAACCTGAGTTTCTTAGATTAGGTCGTATTAAGGCACTTAGAAAGGGACCGGATGGTACAGCTCTTGAACCGGTTTATCTATAAGGAGTGAAAAAAGAAACCAAAGGATTACCGTGAAGTCATATATAATATTGTACTTATTTTAACCAAGTGTTCAATTAAACTTTTCGGCTAGTTGATGTATCGGTTAGTAAGCAGGCTTATTCTGTATATGGGGTTGCTGAGTTGCACAGATATACAAAGAATTAAGTCTTATCTTGGTCGAGTCATACCGATAGAAAAATGATCAGGAAATAAACTTTGTAGAGTTACATGACTATTAATTACTCCCAGTTGGATTCTCCCCACCTCCAATAAAAGTGTGTTAGTCAATTTTAATTTTAATTTATGACGTATTGCTATAAAACTCTTAAAGTAAAATGTTAAATGTATTCTTTTTACTTGCTTGTACAAATTAAACGGTATTGTGATCGCGAAAAATTTCGGTTTTCTGATTTCAACGGAAATATCCATTTTGACTAGTTTCGGCGTGACGTCTGTTCATAGGTACGTACGTGCGAGTACGTACATATGTACTTATCTCTCATGACTCAAAAACGATTTGCCGTAGGATGTTCAAATTTTAATTTTAGGACTGCTGTAACTTCTAGTTGTGCATCTCCCCTTTTGATTGCAATCAACTGAACCAAAATTGTTTAAAAATTCCCAAAATTAAAAAAAAAAATTGGATTTTGGACTTTTTCTTAACTACAGTAACAAAATCCAAACTGTTTTGAATTTTTGGACACTTTTGGTTCAGTTTATTGCAATCAAAAAGGAAGGTGCACAACTAGATGTTACAACAGTCCTAAATCCGAAATTTCAACATCCTACGGCTAATCGTTTTTGAGTTATGCGAGATACATACGTACGAACGTACGTGCAGAGGTCATATCGAACCTAGTCAAAATGGATTCAGGATGGTCAAAATAGATATTTCCGTTGAAATCTGAAAACTGAAATTTTTTGCGATCACACTACTTTTTTTCTTACAAGGAAGTAAAAATTTGACAGCGACGGGAAACGCAAGTAACCATAAAGAAAGAGCGAAGCTATGACGAGATTGCTAGCATACATTTAAAGCAATATGTTGAAAAAAAAGAATAGAATAAACGATTTATGATTAATGATATGGTTAGATAAGAATTTAACTTGAAATTTTACAAAAAGGGATGACAAAGTGTGTAATTAACTGTAATTCCTACAGATTTAAAAAACACAATACATTAAAACATTCAAGCAGAAATGCAATGGTTAACTGGGTATAAAATATAGCAATTTCCTTTGAGTAGTCAAAATGAAAACTAGTCAAAATGGATATTTCCGTTGAAATTTGAAAACCAAAAGTTTTCACGATCACAATATTTTATTTTCTTCGTATAAGGAAGTAAAAATGTGTATATATAATTTAATAAGTGTACAAGGAAGTTATGTGGTGTCCACAACATATTTTTTAAATAATAAAAATAAATGAAGTAAAAAACTAATTCTCTTACAACTAATATATAAATAGGAGAAGCAGAAATGTTAATCGCTTAATAAAATAATCTACTGATAGTTCAACTCTATCTAAAATAGCTATGTAGCTGTATCTAGTGATAAATTGCTGTAAATAATAATTAATATAGATTTTTGTGACTTCCTGGCTGAGCTCTTAACAAATTTCTATTTCAAATACTCCATAGGATTTTAAATATTATTGACTTAGTTATTGTCTTTAAAATACAATTGGTAAAAGATGAAAATGTTCGTTTAAAAACTTTGATCCTATTTGAAATTCATGATTATATAACTTTTTTACCTTAAGATTTATAGTATATTAAAAGTAAACTGAAAAAGGTAAAAAATTCTTCGTTAAAATATTGGGTCACAGTTGTGTTTGACCAAATAACGTTTATATCATCAAAATTGTACTGAATTTGGAATATAATTATTAAAAAAAAAAATCAAAATTTTTTGTGGAAAAGGAAAAAAATTATTCGATCCCCTTGCTATACAGTTGTAATATAGTTGCTGTATATATGTGTGTGTGGGTGTGGGTGCGCGTGCGCACAACACAGAGAGAGAGAGAGAGAGTGACAGAGATACAGAAATAAAAAAGAAGACAATTGAATTTTTATAGAAGATTCAGAATTCAAAGAAGAGATCTAAATTGGATAAGTAATAACAATCATTTATCATTAGTTATTTCTTTCAAATATTGTACGTATCATCATCACCTTTAATTAATCATTTCTAAAGTAACAATACGAAATATTATCAGTTATTTTTTTTTCATTTTTATGATTAATCAATAACTTACAAATCCATTACTTTTATAAGTACCAATGGCTGCACAACTATAACAAAGCTATTTGCGGAAGAAACCGTACTTTATTATCTATCTTAGTATGACACAAAAATACAATGACACGTTTTAAAAATTATTACAAATAAAACGGCTTTATGTTTATAATACAATAACGTTGATAAATGTTTTATTTTCAAAATTAGTAATTATGAACAAACATAAACGTAATGAAAAATTCCATTTTTCATTAAGTAGCTATATCTCTTATTGAAAATATGATAAAAAATCAGAAGTGTGGATATGTGGGACTTTTGAAGCAGTACGTACGAGATCAATTTTCAGTGGGTGAGATCGGGAAATCTCGATGTTTCATAACTCCCTCTAATCGGAAAATACCAAATTTAAAACCATTGAAAACAACGGGAGGATGTATATATGTGGATGTACGTGGGTGCATGTATACAAGTATGTTGGCCTGTATTTTGATATATATCTTCAGACCACCGCTTAAAAATTATATTTACTCAAAATCTTTATATACATTAAGCATTGATGCTATTACATTTTCAGTTTAATGCTATTTTTAAAGGTCAACTATTTGTGGGAATCTTAGTAACTTTTTTTTTTAAATTTGGAACGATGGTAGCATTTCTGAAACAGTAGTTCTCAATTTGGTGATTCTTTTACAGTTTTGAAATTTTAAGTCGATTGGACTTAGAGGTGGGGATATAATTTTCTTAATTATTTTACAAAACAGATTTTTTTACTATTTCCAAAACAGATTACTAAAACTCGTGAATCGGAAAATATTCAACGTAAGTTCTAGATTTTGGCTCCGATTCGACGAGAAAATAGGCCGTGCGCAATATATATGTATATATATATATATATATTTTTTTTTTTTTAACTTTGTTTAATATTTCTAAATTGGTTTTACCATTATGCACCAATTTAGGCCAAAGTATATCTGTGCATGAGATCTTAATTGTAATGGAGAAGGCGGTGATTTTCTTTAAATATAATTATTCAGGGGAAATTTAATTAAAATTTTTCCTTATAAGGAAATCATACAGCTAGTTATTTTAATAATTTTTTTGAAGTTGGCGCCATATAAAGATTTGCTAATTTGTTAACTTTTTTTTGTATTAGTGCCAGATAGAAAAAGATAGAATTAAATATTAATATGTTTTGCAGTAAGATAAGGGGTAATTTTATTTCTTTAGGAAAATTGTACTATATTAGAAAATAATATTGCGCTTCAAAAACTGTACATAAAACAATTTATCTTAAATCTACATTAGATGCACATATCGATTGTTAATCTTTAGTAGACGCTATAGAAAAGTGTATATAAAAAATATGTAAAAAAGAAAACAAAATAAAAACAAAGAATAATAAACAAACTTAATTGACAAATAGACAGTTCTTATAGAAAACTTCGAAATAACTATTTTTAACTGAAATTTTAGAAAAAATAAAAATAATAATAAAAATTGTTTACTAAATTCGTTATATAAAATCGTTTTTTTTTTTTTTTTTAATTTTATTAATTGATTTGATCATTTGTAAGAAGTAATTGTGCAGTCATTAACATTTAAAAACCCTATAGGGTATTTGAAATAAAAATCTGTCATGGGCAAAGCTGGGAATGTTATACAACACACCCTTTCCCGAATGTTTCCTTTCGTGGATATATAGGTTGTATGAAGGGAAAGTATATAAATTAATTCAAAACTTTGATGTTGAGTTCTTTGCAAATTTTGACGTTTCACAAAAAAGTATCCAGAGTCCCAAAAATGTAACAAAAAAACATATAAATTATCTAAAGATGTATGTATGTGAACGTCCGTACGTTGGCCTGTATTTTTATTAATATCTCTGGACTGGCTCAACATAAATTCTATGAAATGGGTGAAAAAGTATCTGATATCGGAATTTTTGGCATTAAATTTTGGGAAAAATTAATGAGGAGGAGGGTTATATTTGCAATTTTTTTTATTTTTATTTATAGTGATCGTAGAAGACTGAATTTTAAATTTTACCCAAATATTTAAAAGAAAAATATATATATATATTGCATACATACAGGTGATACTAAATTGCACGCTAATTTCTTGAGAGATGATTCTGTAGCCAAAAATAAGTAAAAAAAGTTCATATAGGTCAGTAAACCATTCGTTATTGAGTTTCGGCTAGCGAAACGTTTAGTCCTGCTTTCTACTCCCTCAGTGAAATTAAACCATACCGAAATTCTTTGGGTACAAATTGAGGGTAAATTTGAAATTTGATGCTTCCTTATAGTATTTCATCTAAGAAATTGAATAAAAGTGATCTCTTAAGAGTTTTCTTCTAAGAAAAATAGGGTAAAACATGAAAAGCTTTTGTTGGAAAATGCACTTTTTACGTTTTAGATTAGAATAACTTTGTTAATTTACCAATAAACTAATAAAGATTTCCAGTTGACTTTGTAGAGAATTTAATTTTGAGAAGATTTACGTAAGCGAGCCGAAACTCGCTAACGAACCATCACCTATATTTATATGGACTTTTTTTTCTTATTTTTGGGTATAGAATAATCTCCCGAGAAATTTCCGTGCAATCTGGAATCACTCTCTCTGTATATATATATATATATATATTTTTTTTCTTTTAAATAAAATAACTGAGATATATATATATATATATATATATATATATATATAAACTGGGATATATATATATATATATATATCCCAGTTTTGGCCTTATTTTCGACCCCATTAGTCAAGAGAGCACACGGTACACATAATTTTTTTAATTTCCCTCTCAGAAGGTTGTACTGAAACGAGGTGTTTTCAAAACTTAAGGGATTGATTCAGGATAAACAAGTAAACGAAAAACGTAATGTTGTTATATCATTAAATAGATTTTTTATTAAAGGAGGAAATTTAATCAGATGTTTCGTTATAAGGGAAATATACAACGAAATATACAAGGGAAATTACAAGTTATAAGGGAAATATACAAGTATTAATTTATACTAGAAGTAACATTACTACATTCAGCTAGAGAAATATCGCTAGAACCTCTAGGAACACTCTGCAGTTCTTTGCTCTAAAATTGGTTATTAAACTTGTTATCTAAAAATTTATTTTCATTGGGTATTATATAATATAACTGATTGATTTTTAAATAAAAATAATATAGTCATTAATATTAAAAAAAACTGTAACACTTAATCGAAATAAAAACCTGTCAACTTTTCCCTTAATCGACGGGAAAAGTTATACGTTTACCTTTTTTAAACAATTTATTTTTAAGAAAGTAGTTAATAATTTTTGTAAATTGCACTAAAGATATTTTACTTAAAAGTAGGGAAAATATTGTGTCATATTACAAAAGTAAACATATAAGTATAAGTTATATATTTAAAAATGTGAATGCATTTAGAGAAAAAAAAGTGGTGTTTATTTTTTGTCTTTTTTTTTACTAGTTATTTATAACCTTTTCGTTTAATGTATTATGCATTATTTAATTCTCGTTTCTGAAAATTTAAAAGCATTCTATTTTTCCTTTTTTCATGTTTGCAGAAATTTTTCTTGAAATGAGAAACTTTCTAGAATAATATATCTTCTTCTGCCTTTATGTATATGAACATTTTGTGTCTCTTGGATTCCTCTACTATATTCTTCCATTACTTAACTTTACTTACTTACATCCCTTTCAACGAACCTCTAATTTCCTTGTCGTCATATCATCTTCAGCTTCATTCAGCCACCTTTTTATTTATTTACCATTTTTATTTTTACCCTAAACACTATTCTAAAGCGATAATTTTGTCACCTTACGTGAACATATCAGTTTCTTAAGTTTAAAGTTTTCATTATAACTTTACAAAAAAAAAAAATCATCATTTTCTTGCTACATTTCGATTGCGAAGTCAATAGGGTTCAAAGTATATATCTGTTGTAACCGGTATAAAAGCATATTTAAGAGTTTCCGTAAAGGCTCCAAAATGTCATCACTGGTATTGCAAGTTTACGGCCGATATTTCTAACAGATAGTTTAGAATTACACAGGAAATAATCCCTGACACGGTCATCATTATCTACAGCCATTCTTGGTCGTCACGTACTCTTCCCTTTACGTAGACATTCTGTCGTTTCAAACCAGATATACCATCGACGAATGTTATTCTCACTAAAAGATCACAGTTAATCTTTTTTATGTATTGCAAATTGAATTATAATTAGAGATTCACATTTGGCCATTAATGAAAATTAACATTTATCAAGGATCTGACCACTTGTGCCACGAAGGCCGAATATTTTCTGCAGTCCAAAGATATAAAATATTACGATAATTGAAAAATTGATATACGATAATTGAAAAACCGTTAAAATCACCAAAATTAGGCTTATTATTTCCCTCCTCAATTAAATCCCCCAAATAGAGAACAAAGTGACACATTTATTACATGGGATCATGTAGTTTGTAAGAATGTGAGTCTTTAAAAAAAAAAAATAGAAAATTATTTATACTTTCAATCTGGAATAAGACTTGAATAAGATCAAAGACTATAAGAAAATATCTACATACCTAAAAGGACATTAAAATATGTAAAAAAAGTTACTTACTCTTAGAGTGAATTTTTGAGATACGGAACCTATGACGTCCATATGTTTCTGCCTTCTTGACCGATTTTAATTAAAATTAAATGGCATCAATGACCCACATAATCCATCGATGACCCATATAAATCATCAAATTAAATGTCATGCAAGTTACGAGATAATCAAGCAGAAAACTGGCGAACATAAATATACGTATAAAAACTATTACATCCTTTTCGAATTTTTCATTCTTTTAATACGAAAATTTTGGTGATTTGATTAGAGGAGGGGATAAAACATCAAGATCTGCGAAAACCCCAACTTAAAAAATGTGACCCGATTACCAAACCTTTTTTCAATTATTCGTAGCATTCTGTATAATTATATACAATATAACTTCAAAAACCCGGAAAAGTAAATTACTATTATTTCATTGCTCTTTAATTTTTTAAATTTCCTAAATTTGTCAAATGAAGAGTTGGGCACTTGTTAACAGTTTTTTAGTTGTAATTTGGCACCAAAAAATTTTAAAATTTAAAAAAATAATTTTTTGTGTTTTCATGTTATATTAAAATATTTTTATAAAAGAACTTTATAAATTAAATATTTTAAAAACATCTCTAAACTTTGTTCTTACATACATCAGAAACCTTTTTATGTATTTCATGCTGGCTGCTACCCTTGTTTTGGTATTTAAGTGCAGCTTCAGCCCTTCGATGCTCATTTGTTTGATCTTCAATCTCGACAGCTCTGGGTGTTGCTTGTAGTTTATACAGAGTATTTCTAAAATCGTGGGCTGGCTGTAATTTTTCGGATTCTACTTGTAAAACTAAACAAAAAATATTCTTAGGAAAAATGGTAATTTCTCCTTCATTCTCCCCCTGTCCGCCATTTTGTTATTTTTATATAAAAATTTATATCTTAAGTTCGGATAGACGAAACACATTAATATTTGGAAAGCGTCTTTGTAATAAAGTTTTAAAATTAGAAAAAAAATCAGGACTTAAATACCTTTGCAAATTACAAAATGACGGCCATGTTTATTTTTTTCAATTCATTATATCTCCATAAATATTAGTTTTATCAAAATTTCTGTTATTTACTAAATAATGTTGAACAAAATGACATTTTATTTTTGAAAATCAGTTAACAAATACTGGAGTTACGACATAAGATTTATATTTTAATTACGTGTCTGTTTTCATGTCCTCCACTTTACGTTCAATTCGATGTAGTGTTAATTGTTTTATTTGTTGTTAATTCTAGTATTGTAAATTAGTATCAAATTAAGTAATAATTTTCTCACAATAATAGACCTAATAATTATGACACAAAATAAGAAAATTATAAAAAGAAAGAAAATAAACAAATATTCATCAAACGTTTTGCAGTAGTACTCGCTGAATAAAGAAAATTTACTTGTTCACAAACTGATAACTTTTTTCAAAATAGCGTAATTTTTTTCGAAAAAATAACGTTTGATGTCGGATGTTTTTAGCATGTATGTTTTTATATAAAAAAAATATTAAAAAGATAAAGAAAGATTCATCGAAATCGGTACAGTAGTTTTTGCTTGATTAGGTAAGTAACCCGTCGTGTTGGTCTAGTGGTGAACTCGTCATCACAAATCAGCTCAATCATCGCAAGTCGAGAATTCTAAAGTTCAAATCCTAATTAAGGCAGTTATTTTTATACTGATTTGAACACCGGTGGATACCGATGTTTTTTAGTGATTGAGTTTCAATTAACTGTTGATTGGAATGAGACTATACAAGTCAACACTTCATTTATATTCGTACATGTCTTCATCATTCATCCTCTGAACTAATACTCTTCGGTCACTCCCGAGGCTAAACAGAAAAAGAAAGAGAAAAAAAAGGTAACTAAAAAACAAATTTTATGTTAGAATTACTGACATTTTTCATTGTTTCTTAAGGGGTTCCATTAAAACTGCTTTAATTACTTATTTTTTTTTTTATTATTTAGTTTCTTCTGTTTTCCCTTACTATTTAATCTTAGGTTAAATCGGATTGTGCGCGCGCGCTCTCGTGTATATATATATATATATACACGATTATATATATATATATATATATATAATCTAAGTTTATATGTATGATGAAATTTGTAAGGAAAAATGTATATACTTCCTAGCTACTGTTGTTTGTGGCGGTTCGGTAAATTTCCTTTGAGATGCACGCGCTATATTAATTGCCATTCTCTTCACAGAGAATATCTAATTATTAGCAATCTCCCTATAGTATGGTACGGTACAACACTGTACAAAATCATATACAATGCTGCCTGTCGTGTTATAACAATGTTTAATGTTCATGTTATAATCAATTCTCTTTAAGTTATTGTCAACTTGTAATTACAATTTAACCCTCCCTCCTCAGTCGAATTTTAAATTATCAAAAAGATATTTTTTATATCATCATTGAATGAATAATTATTTAAAAAAGGTAAAATGCTTTGCGTAAATAGGTAATACACAACTAAACTTTAATTTAAGAAATTAAGTCATGTAATTTCAAAATTGATCTTCTCAAAAAAAAATATATTTTCACTTTTACCACTAATACACACGTAATATATTTCAGCACGTAAAGATCTGTGTTTGTTAAGCCCAATTTGACGCATTAAAAAAAAATTGCATATAATTTTCTTCATTTAAAAACTGATATTATTTATTCCAAAATTAAAATTTACTCCAAAAGTTACCTTATCCAAGTTGTCTCAAATCCTGTCTTAATCAATCGTGCTTATTAAGTATTCTGATAATTATTTAATCGTACCATCGCCTTATTCCTGCTGCTTATTTTAATTTAGATTTTATTAGTGCAATATATTTATCCATTTTTATGATTAACTTATCACATAACGCTCTTACCGTGGGGGAAATTTTATATCGTATGAATAACGCCATGCCTAACCGGGATTTAAATCCGGGACCTCCGGATGAATGTCCGAAACGTTATCACTTCGCCACAGATATTGGCTGAGATCTATTTAATTAATTATTTAGTCATCAGATATAAAAATTGCTAATACAAAAAGAAAAATGTTATTGATTTGACTTTGGATAAATGTCTTCTGTATGATTACAAATCAGAAACCAATAAAATTGTTACCGTTTAAAATTCAACCCGTCAAATATATAGTCGATAAAAGAATTAAAAATATCCACTATGTACTAAGTGATGAAACAATGTAAGTTTTGATATCGGCAGTAAAGTGAGCTCATTTAGGAAAAATAATTTTACTGAACGATACCGGACCGATTCTATTATTAAAAGGTGTGGCAATCAGAAAATTTAGCGGATATTAAAAAATCATTACAGTAACATTTTAAAAAAGTATGCAAAAATAACGTAAATATTTTCTTTAAAAAAAAAATAAATATTTTAACAGTGTGACTTGCAGCTGAAAAATTAATAGTGAAATCGCAGACGAGTTTTTTAGAAATCAAAGTCTCTTTATCTTAATTTGTACTTCTTAATTAAAATATTAAATGTATGTACACTACAATTTTTAAAGTAGATCAAAATGATGAACTAATTCCAACTTATTTTTTTCTTCAGCTTATCCAATACTTATTATTCCAAAAGTAATCTTATCCATTAATGAATTGCAAAATTGACTTATCCAAATTTAAATTCATTAAAAATATAATAAAAAAAACATTCCTCAATTATTTTGTTTAATTTAATTAGAATTTGTGATTTAATCATTTTATTTAAAATTTCTTCTCATAAACCCGAAGGAATATTTGTGACATTTTTTGATTATACTGAAAAATTATTGAACAGTAAATAAAAGCTACCTTTGGAACTATACGACTCAAAATGTAAATGAATTGTTACGGAAACTATAACTTTTGTCATCGATCCTTTTTTTTACAAAATTTTTTGATTCTTTCGTTTAACTGTTTTCTTATTTCTTTGATCAGTCCATTATGTTTCGTTTTCTGAAAATTTAGTTTTATCCACTTGCATTTTCTGAAAAACTGTCCGTCAAAAAATGTTTCTTTGAAAGTATTTAATTACTTAAACCTTTTTTTAAATCTCTTTGAACCAGCTTATTTTGGATTTACTTTTTTCTAAAAATTTACGTATTTGTTTTATTAATTTAGTTTATCCATTCTACATGTATGTACTTACATATATATATACACATACGTATATACGTATGTGTACTTAAATACGTATATATATATATGTGTGTGTGTGTGTGTGTGTGTGTGTGTGTATAAGTAACCATGAAATACTAACCTTCTTTTCCTAATTGTATGGTTTATTTATTTTTATTCAAATTTTGGTAAATCTCTTCTGGTTTTTCTGAATTGATAAATATCGTCCTGGAATTTTTGTGCAGTGAATTTTTTAAACATTTTATTTTCAATTTTAACTAGCTTTATTCCTGAGAAATTCTGTCATCATTCCTAGGTAGATAACGTTTCTGGTTTTATTATATTTATTTTTTATATATTTTTTTTATTTCAATATAAGGCGTCAGCTGCCAGGTCCATAAGCCTGTATTATTTAATGTCGAACTATGTTTCTGCTTTCAAAGGGTGCGTGGAATATGCACCCTTACATATATTCACTCACACACGCGAGCGAGCGAGCGCACACACACTTCTACTCAATCACAGTGTTACCAATTTGATAGAGGACTAAACATTTTTCATGAAGTTTCTGCGTAAGGTGTAAAGTTCCATTTGCATTTTTCTTAATAAACTAATAAAAATAACTCACTGGGAAAACTAAAACTAACTTTAAATTTCATAGCATAAGGTGTTTTGGCTCATACATTGGTAGGCAATATAAAATATTGATTTCACAACCAAAATAAACAACAAAAATAACAACAACCAAAATTATTAAATAATATCCTAAAATTAAAAAAAAAAACCTAATATTTTCTGCATGAGGTGTATAGAGGATTATTCTGTCTCAAACAACAAAACAAATAAACCGCATGAACGTACGTAATTTTCATATGCACAACTTCAGATACACTACTACGGCTTATATAAATATAAATGAAATTGACGTAGTTTTGGTGATTCTCGAGCCATAAAACATTTTACATGAATGGTATTTTTGTAATCCTCATACCTCAAAACGTAAAGAAAATTTATTTTCACCGCCCAATCCCACCATACAGCCGAAAAAAAGTGAAATTGATCTAATAGTTTGGTAATTTTCAAGCCACAAATTTTTTTCATAAGCCAATTTAAGTGAATGGTATTTCGTACTCCTCATATCTCAAAACTTAAAGAAAATTAAATTTCACCCCCCAATTCCACCGTGGGACCAAATTATTATCAGTTTTCTTCGAAAAGTCGGTAAATTGTTTTTTTTCCAGATTACGGAAAAATTGTTATTATTATTATTATTATTATTACTGTTAATATTATTATTATTTTTATTTACATCTTATCACTTATAATGTCGTGCCTTTCTACAGTTATCTGCATTGTCAACTGAGAATGAATTTTATGATTAGTTTATTTTCATAACAGTTATTTCGGCCACAACCCACAATTAATTTTTTTAATGCCTGCTTCAAGACGAGCTATAAGAAATTTCCACCCGCAGGTGATTCAAAGATTCCCAACTATTGTATACAGCAAGGGTTGCAAAAAGGTTGCGGAACAATATTGGAATAAAGTAAACTTTTCAGAGATTGACGTATCTCTTTTAAAAGATCGTTAAAGAGAATCTTGTATAGTATAACAACTGATGTTTTCAGCTTTTCACGGACGGCGTCGATATGTATAAATTTTTTCGTGACGAATTAGATTAAATCCATGTTTAGCACGTTAGTCTTTTTATGCTGTTGCTGTTTCGCCCTCTTTTTCTTGCTAGCTGTCCCTTCTGTCTATCTAGCGATGGCAAGAATGCACTGTAGGGGTAGTTGAACTAAAAAAAAATTATTAATTAAAATACTTTAATAAAAAAATAACGATTTATTAAGGAAAAAGTTAGAAATAGTGATAAATTAGTAAACTGATAGATGTATTTATAAATGTAAATTATAATAAGACTAACTAAAATGAGTAAATTAAATTACCGATAGGTAGGGTTAAAAGTTTTAAATTAAATAAGGTAAGGAATAAAGTAAAATGCTGAAGTTAAGTTTTTTTATGTTCTTTATAAGTTTAAATTTACGAAGTTGTTACTAAATGCATTTAACTTTTTTATGATAAAAAATATAACTATAAAATGCAATGTTAAAGAATTTTTACTTACTTTTTATGGTATTTAAAAAACTAAGTTAACTAATTTTAAAGTATAATGAAAAATATATAATTTGTGTGTTTTGCTAAGTGCGTAGAGGTTAATTGCTTAACGTCTCGCCTTGTGTACAAGTCCCTACCCGGTTATCTCTCTAGAAGTCACGTCGTCGGATCGAAGTGTAAATCCTGTAGAAAGTACTGCCGGACGACTTTTGCTGTCTCTCGATGCTGTCTTAGCGAGTCGGTAGAGGAGACTTTCAAGTGATGGGATGGAACGGCAAAGTAGAGAGAGGCTGCTTTACGGTCGCTCGTAAAAGAGCAGTTACTGAACTTAAACTCTCACACTCCCAAACTCCCTTCTTCGTTTCACATTAGGATCAACGCTACCGTATCGGATAAAATCCACATACCACGCGCAATTGCTCGGTATTCAGTCTTACTTTACTCAGAGTTTAATTGAAAATTGTTTCCTTCCCTTTACTATTAAATCACATTACTCACTCATGATTAGAATTTTATTTTTTATTGTTTATATTTTCACCGCTTTTATTTTTGAGTAAAAAGGAAATTATTTCTTATTTATTTATTGCTCTATATATATATATATATATATATATATTTTTTTTTTTTTAACTTCGTATTGGTAAAGAAAAGTTTTATATCCTTAATATACTTAAAGTTACATAGACAAAGTAAACAGAAGAAATTGTTTTCTTTTATATTTAATTACTTTAAAAAAATAAATTTTTACAAATGTTTACATTGACCACCGGGCCTAGTAGTTAAATCGTCGTCGCTGATCAGTTGTTTAACAACTGATTTTCGAACTCGAAGTTTCCGAGATATGATCCTAATAAAAGCTAGGCGCTTTAATATGGATTTGAATACTAAACAGTGAATATAGGTGTACTTTGGTTTTTAAGGTTCAATTAATCACACGTCTCAGGAATGGTCGTTTTGAGTCTGTACAAGACTACATCTCATACACATGCCCTACATATCATCCACGTCTCATTAACCCTAGGCGGAGGGGTTGCTTATTTGTTCACTAATTGAACATATTGCAACGTACACATTACGAAAAAAAGTTTATATTAGAAAATACATTTTCAAAACATATGGTTTTTTAATTTTTTTTTAATTGGCGACAATATAAAAATAGTTATAACAATGATTTACATTTAAACGTGAATGAAAAGATTAATAATTTTTATTTTTTTACTTACAAGAAATTTTTATATCAACGTTATAAAAAATAGTTTTTTTTTAAATTAGTTTGTGTTACTTTTTTGGTTATGTAGTTACACTGTTAAAGCTATACAGTATATGATATAATTTTATATCATAATGTCATATGGGATCAAAATCAAGTTCAACCGTTGAGAAATATGTAGTAAGTTGTGAATATTAATAATTCCAAGAGCAAGAAACCACCCACAATTACTAAAAAACTATTTACAATTTTTTAATTTCAATGCGATAATAATTTCTAGCTTATAAGTATGCTAGGTAATTTAGATCTTGAGGTTTTCTTAAACGTACTAAACAATAACACAATTTTGATATTGAAAAATTCCAAAAGGGTTATGTTTCTATAAACGTATTTATGCAGGTTGGCCTGTAGACTGATTGAAACGTCTTCAATGCCTCCAGACTGATTGGACCGATTCGAATGAAATTCGAAATGAATTCTTCTATACACGGACCACTAACTCAGATTAATTTTGATTAGAATTATCAAGGGGGCAGGGATATACCAACCCTATGGATCCTGTAAATAAAAATTTTAGTGAAGGGTATCACTATTATGTAAATCATAAAAAAATTATAAATTAACAACCTAGAATATCTATTTCTAAAATAAAAGTCATTACCTATATCGATAAATATTATTTGTATCGATTGTCATTATCTAAATCGATTAATGCTGATGTTAATATCGATTTCTTCAGGCAGTAATTAGGTGATTTATTAAATTTAATGTAATTGTCTTATCTGGCGGCGACCGGTGAGAACTTATTCTCATGTGAATAAACCAATCTGTGAATTTTTATATCCTGATCTAAGAAGTTCCATTACACATAATCGGCATAGATTCGACTTTCGATTTAGTATTAATATTTTTCATATCCGCAGGTCGGCTAGGTCACAGATAAGAAGAAAAACGTCTAGGGCTACTAGAATTTATGTTCATAGATAACGTGAATCTACGTAGAACGTTCTCAAAGACTTGAAGGCAACGTATACGCTCGGCTCAAAATCAAATTCAATATTTACGAAATATGTTGTAAGTTGTGAATAGCGATCCCAGTGCAAGAAACCACACACAATTACTAAAAAATTATTTACAATTTTTAAAGTTTAATACGCATATAGCACGAGCAGAACCGTGACGAAGGATGCTAATAAAATATAAAACGAGATTTTCGATCGTATTTGATTATGGAGAGCCAAAATTAAATTGTATTGCATTATCAATAACGTAGGAACTGTAATCAGTGAGATTGATGACTGTCGAGAGGTAATTACTTTATGTCTTCCCATGTTCTGATTTTTTTTTGTATTTTTAAAAAACAGTCGTTAATTATAATATAAAATAAAAAACTAATTTGTACAGTGAGGACTTCTAACTGGTGATTTTATAAGTGAGGTTTAACATTCAAAGCACATTCTAATACCTGTTTTTGTCATCATTTTGAAATAGAAAACATAACAGCAAATTATTATATATTCTCTATTCTGTTCAATACCAAAAAAACCTTAATAAGTAATAATCATAAAATTAAAAAACATGTTTAACAATAACCACGTTTCTGATAAAATGTCAAAAAGATCGAATTAAATCGGATCTTATTTTTAGTCAAGAAATACCCATATGAAAATTATACATATTAAATAATTTCTCTGAAATACTAAAAAAAAAACACAACGATTATTAAAATTATTCCAAAATAGAAGCATTTGCTAATTTTTATTTGTTTTTTTTTTCATTGTTGAGCAGTTATTTAAGAAATTTTATTGATAAGTTTTAAAACTAGCTATATACAAAAAATAAATAAATAGCCATTGTTTTGGCTAACGTCATTGTCCAGATTTTTTACGTTAAAATTTTTGTTTTTCAATATCCCTTAAAATGTTCTACACAATTAATTATACCCTTTCTGTTTAAAATGCCTTAATTTCCCCCCACCACTAGGAGTTTATGATGTAGTGGTCTTATATCGAAAAATGGATCGTTACGAGATAGGAAAATTAGAGGAATTTTATTTTTCTAAGTTTAACTGTTAAAAATATTTTTAAAGGTTGCCAAATTTTAATACAACTATTAGTGCTGTAAATTATATTTTAGTACAGTAAATTATATGTAAGAGTATATATATATATATATATATATATATATATATATATATATATATATACATTTATTGGAATAAAAATTAAATATTTATTTTTCCGTCTACTTTTATGTATAATATTTCATAAAATAGCATAATATAATAATAAAAATGTATAAATAATGGATATTCTTGTGATATATATTTTATATCATGAAATTTATATTTTACAGAATACCTGATGCCTGGTAGTCCGAGGTCATATCCTGGAAAATCTCCGGATTTTTCTACTGCAGCTGCTGAAGTGAATACTCCCGCAGGACCCCATCATCAACACCGGTAAGTTGAGTTTTCCATAGTTTCTCTTATATTTATCTAGGCCGCTATTTTTCTTTTCTTATACCATCAAATGTGCTGTTGTTAGCTTTCCTCTTAAAATATACGGCTATGATGAAATTTTTCATGTTGCCTCTCTTATCAGATTGATGTTATAAAGCTTCAAAAAAACTATGTGCAATAATTTATATTTATACATTATGAGAGTGTCTATATATATATATATATATATATATTTAAAGGCACTTATTTCGTTTTATGGAGTAATATGTTGGGTTTTTAAATATTTATGAAGAATTATTCAACTTGGAAGTAACAAACCTAAGTGTCAAAACCGATTTCAATTTTCTCTCTTAACTCTACCATTTTTATTACTTTGTATAAAAGTTATACTTCATTCTGTAATATTTTATTACCTTTTAAAAAGTTAAATATATACTTGTTACATGTTATTTTCTATGTAATATTACTTTAAAAAATGATATATGTATTATAAAATAATACTCATGTAATAAGTATTTTAAAAACAAAAAATCCCTTTCGGCATGCCGGAAAGCGGCGGTAGATTTAACTGGTGCTAAGTAGCGGATAAAAAAGATTTCTACCTTAAAGTTAAGAAAACCTTCAAATTTACTCAGTACAACAATGGTTGCATGTAAAAAAAAATGCCACATGTTTAGCATACGACATGCCCTATCTTCTTACAATTCCAGCAACATTTTGGTCATCCCTTGCCGTAAGGGTTGCTCACATCCAAAAATTGTTGCACACAAAAGTTTTAGGTAATTTTTAGAGGACTAACTACCACTTTAAACCGATTTGATACTGAGCCTATTAAGGGAGGTATGATTTTTTTGTCTAACCCCATTTTTCTCTCGCCCTGGACCAATGGTTGGTATATCAAAAAACTTAGATAAGTCTTAGGCCGTTATCCAAAGAATAGTAGGAACTTTAAACGAATTCGATATTTTACTTAATAAGAAAGTTAGAGCGATTTTTATTTTTGAGAAAGCCCCCATTTCCACTCCCACGGTCCGATTTTGCCAATTAATGAATTCGAACGATATTTTTGGTTATTATATTTTATGTATCAATTTGATAGTGGTTGGCACAAAATTACGGCAGTTATCGTGTCCACAAGAAAAATATATATATTTATAAACTTTTAGACTGACGGTGGTTTTGTGGTCTGGGAGATGTAAAACGCGAAATTATCGCGTTGAAAATATCAACGCGATAATATGTCGAAATATTCTGGATATGAAATTTTATGGAAATATGTCGATATTTTCTGGAAGTCTAATCATGGCATCCATTACAGTAGGGAGCTTTCTTATGAAACCTACCTAAAATATGCTAAATTTACACACTTACTTCTTTTATTTTTATTTTTCTGTCATCATAGCTCTAGAGCTATGTTGCGAGAAGGAAAGTATTGTTATTAATAAAAAATGGCGTAGGGGTTTTTCTCAAAGTTTCATAACCCAGGGACCCAAAAACAAACAAAAAGTGGGGAAGGTAATGTATGTACGTGTATTTGCGTGTTTAAAACGTAATAACTATTGACTGGGTAAACCGATGAAATTTTGTACAGAGACTCCTGTATATGTTGGTAAACGTTTGGGTTGAAGTGGTAAACCCACTTTATAGCTTAGTACATCTGTGCGTGCTTACCATTTTTTTTTAATTTTGCTCAAAAAATCCCCTCTTCTCCAAAAATTGCATAAAGCTATCTTTTTATTTATTACATATATTTTAACAGATTTTTTTTATGTCTTCCTAGGCATAGTAGTAGTACAAGTGGGCCCCAAAAAATACTTTTTAAAATTTTTTTGGTTTATTTATACGTTTAATAAAATATTACAATAAGTTTTCAAAATAATTCTCCTGTACTCCCGAAAATAAAAATCTTACTTAACTTTTTAATGGTTGTACATTTTTAGTGGAATTTTTTTAATCTTCTCCGATTTAAAATAGTAAACGTAGAAAAATAAAAATAAAAAATTCTTGGAAGATGGTTTTGGAGGTGAGAGAAGAGAAAAAATATAAATATCAATTATTTAATTTCTTGGTTTAAATATATAATGATTATTTTTCAATAAAACTTCATAATAAATTACCCATAACAAAAAACTCTTAAGCAATCTTTTTCATTTAATATTCCTTATCCACTTAGGAATAAATAACCAATTCCGGGAAATTACTACATTTTTGTTATCCGATTTTTTTTTAAAAGTAAAATCTTCATAAATAATGTAAAAATTATACTCATAAAGTTATGTAATCCAAGTATAAAATAAACTGTATTTATATAATAGCGAAAGTTTTTTAAAAATATGATACTGGAAACTAAGCACCCTATATATAAAATATTTGTTCAAGATATCCACCTAAAATATTGATAAAACATCAAAATGTTTCTTTCTGTTTAACCTAACTTTCCTTAGATTTACTACACTGACGATAGAGATCCTAACTTAGTTATTTTCTTTCAATTTATTCATACTATTGTGTTATTTTTGAAACAGTGCCTTTCGGATGGCCACTATGAGTAAAAATCCTGCGCTGATAGATTCGGAGACTGTGGAAGACATAGTCCGTGTGAAATTACACGATTATCCAAAAACTTATGTAACTGCGTGGTCGATCTGCAATATGCTATATAGGTTATCTTGATATAAGCGGTAATCGTTAGGTTTCAAGTCGGCTTTCGAAATTTATAATAATTTCTGAATATTGTTCTTTACTTATTGTTTCTGTTAAAACAGTTTTTTTTTACCACTCTTCATCGGACAATCACGCACTAACGTTTTGAAAATGCAATGACCTTTCATGAAAAATTAAAATATTCTCACAACTTCATACTTTATTATTTGGTCTGTTAATGTACCAAGAGAGATGAAAAATTTATTAAGCAAAAAGAAATTTAAATAATATTCCCAAATAATTTTCTTTCAAAACAAAAGCAGCTCAAGAAATTCCTTTTCTTATTTCCCTAATGAAAATTCTTATGATTTTTTAATATTTCACCTACCTAAATCTATTTATTTTAAGATAAATTTTAGAGTTTTTTTTTAAGATGTTAATTTTTAATAAAATCTTTAATATATTGCCGTACTTTCTTATAATTATAAAAAATTGTACAATTTTATAAGATATCAATTTTATTATTTATACGTAGTAATACGCTTGAATAAGACGATATAAATAGCTGAGTAAGTTAATTATAAAAAATATATTAAAATATGTATTTTAATTATTATTTTTTTTTTTTTAAACTTATTTACTATACATTTTAATAACAAAAAAAAACTGTGACTGCTTGCTTTGTTCTGAAACATTTTTCTTTCAAATACACTTTTTTTTTCTTCTTTTTTTTTATAAATATTAATGCTTTTATAATGCAAAATTTTTAGTAAAATTGGAAAAAAAGATAGAATGTTCAATAAAAAGAATTTGGATTTTATTTGACACCCTTGGGTTGCGTTGTGTTTTTACCTTTAAAATTATGGAGTATTAAAAGTATAACTGGAAAAAAAATCAAAATTCTTAGTAATAAAATTTTGGTTCCATTTTTACCTCCTTGTTCTGCAGTTAACTCATATAACATTTTTAATAACAGCCCCCCGTTGAAAAACAGATTAAGTATTCTCAGAAATTATAAAAAAGATTAAAATTATTAAGTCGGGTCGCATGGGAACCCCTTTTTTACCTAGAAAGTTATGATTTAAAATTTAAGACTAGACCCATTCAGCTCCCTTCAAAATCAAGACAAAGATGACATATACAAAATACATTTATATTAATATCAAATATCTGTAACAAATTTCAAAATTTTTTATTAACGGTTTTTCGTAATATAAGACAAATGTTCAGAAATTATGTTGAATATCCCCTACCCTTAAATCCGGTCGACTTAAAACTTTGGAATTTAAAACATTTGTTAAGTACATTCATCGTCGTACAAATCCTTAATTTTCCACATCTTTACACAAAAAGTCAGTATAGTTAAAACTACCCTCACTTTTTTTAACCTTTATTAGAAACTAACCCCTCTCTCGTTTATAACTTTGTCTACAATTTAATGCCATCCCAACCCCGTAGGTAAAGACACCCCCCTTATAGCGATTTCGGTTGCCACATGCCCCCCTCCGAGCCATAAGGGGCTTTATCGGAAGTGGTCTTTAGACCCTCTTACATCTCACAAATGTCTCGGCAGACATTTACATCAGTAAAAAATATTATCTCAGCCAATGCCTTTGTAATCTTCTTTCTTTGTAAGGCTTCTTTCTGATATCTTCAGCCTTCTATTCAAACAGTACTAGCTAACCGAGTCCGCGGAAGCGGGAACCCCGCGCCTAATCCAATTTTAATATCAACACTTGTAAATGTAAATGCCTCAACCATCGACTTAGTAACGAGTCAATACAATGCTAAACTCATACCGTTCAAAATGTGTTATACGTAACAACGAAATTCAGACCTAAATTTCATCACCCACTATAAATATCATACCTGAAGACCGGCCTCGGCAAGACTGTGCCACGTCTCATGGCTGCATGGACAACCATGCCATCGGCAACGCAGTCACTCACCCGCCGACAGCAGCTCTGCCACTCGACAATCAATGTTTTTCAATTAGCTGAGACTCGCTGCCAAAACGCCTATCTCCGGCCAATCAAATGTCTCGGCCAAAACTCTAGCCACCTGGGATCCTACTCCGGTTAAACACCTTCAGCCGATCTACGTAATGCAACGAAACGGAAGAAACCAACCACTATCGATCAATTCCCACGGACCTTCCGATTAACTCGGGGATCCAGAAAAAGTTCACTTTCTCAAGTTCTCTAACTACTCTGGCACGTTCAGTCTCGTGCCGGGGACAGACATGGGGGCCATGGTCCACCGTATCTTCAACCACCCAATCTGGGCATAGACTAAACGAAACCTAGCTAATCTTTCCCGAAAAGAACCATGCCCGGAAAAGAATTGCGTAATATACCGATTGAGGAGGGAAATCCACCTAACCGCGCGCAAATCAGACACAATTTAATGCAATCAATGCCCCACGTTTAGAAACATTCCTTGCACCATTTTTGAAGAATTTACGTTGAGCTAGTCTGGAGATATTAATCAAAATACAGGTCAACAAACATCTTTCAAAAATTTATATTAGATTTTACATACATTTTTACAAAATTACATATAGTTTTTATATAATTGAATTTTAATTTAATATTTTGGACTGAGGAGAGTCTTGAACATTTACAAAAATCCTGATACCAGAAATTTGGCCGAGCGTTATACAATTTTGTTGCTGCCACAGCAATGGTGCTATACCAGGTAAATAAAAATAAAACTTAACGGGCGGGTTATGGGCTCACCCCTTACTTTAAGTTCCAAGAATTTCAGTATTTCTTCATTTTATTCTTGGAGCAGATGTCAAAGAAAATATTTTCGTAAGATATAATGCTTAAATGAAATACTTCTGAACCTATTCTTAAATGCAATTCTTTTTTTCAATTATAGATTTGTTTTGAAATAACGAGATATAAAAGTACCTCTACCGTAATAAAATAATATGAATTCAATTTAAATGATAGTAATAAAAACAAAATTTTCAAAATATTGAATATTATAAAAAAGTTTTTTGGATTATATTGTCATACTCTGATAATGTGATTGTTCTAATACGTAACGAGCCCAGAATAAACAATAAATAATAATAAAGATTGGGTTTACTTATAACAAAATAATTTCGACTGATAAAAAGAAAAATAAATCACGATTAAATATTAATGAACAAATTAAATAAATAATAAAATAAACTTTTATATTACTTCAGCCTTCTTTTTCCCTTTAATAAACCTGAAATGGGTAGCTTGTCATTTATGAGAATGGCTGAGACACATATGTAATTGAATAATATTACATATAACCTTGTCGATTGACATAGTATATGAAATACATATTTATTTCTACAATTTTTGTTTAACATATCGCCATATTAAAAAAAGTTAAAATTCATCAACGGGAAACATTACCAGAATGTTTGTTAAAAAAAATATTTTTTTAACTATTAAGAATTATTAAGTTAATTAAGTTAATTATTTATCAGAATGAACATTACAAAAAAGAAGTTTGTATCGTGATAAATAATAAATTCTTATGTTGTAAATTAAGGGAGAATTTTACATTTAAATATTAAAAAACATATAATAAATTTACATTTGTGAAATTCATGATCCAGTGCCAAGTTACATGAGACGTCGTTACTCTGATGTTACGACCGTTGTGTCACATCTTATGGTAGACGTTCTTAGTGGTTGCTTAACAAATAATGTCGTCCGGAGTCATGAAGGTGCAAAATAAACAAACTTCTATATTATATTGTTTGTTATACTGCTGTTGTTTTTGTTGAAATACTATTATTATTATTATTGTAATACTTAGAATGCAAAGGTTGGTACTACTGACTAAGGATCAACAGGATAGGGGAAGTCACTTTTGCGAGCCAGGAGCCGGTGGGTGGAAGACGACGACTAACTGTACGTAAGCGAGAGAATAAGTCAGAGAAACTACGGGCCTAGATAAGAGAGGAAGTGGTGATGTATAATTTCCGTAACTGTTCTAAACGGGCTTGTCTCACCCTAACAGTGTCACGGGCACATCATCCAACCCCCTGAAATAACCATAGACTATCTAAAACAGTTCTACTACCACTAGCAGCTAACAATTCCTCTGGAGCATAGGATATGTACTTCTCCATCTACAATACATTAAACAAGGGTTTAGATGGACTAAATGAAATACATTATTACATTACGTATGAACTCGCTTTAAACAGAAACTATGCATTATTAACAAGATAATTAACAATTAAATTCTATTACAGTATATAATATTTCATTGTTGTAAGAATTATAATTTATTTATTTTAAATATCAAAACTGATATTATTTAAACTACCACAAATAATCATAAAAGTGTAATTAAATTTGAATAAAAAATTATTCTATAAAAAGTAAAAATTTTAGTACTCGTAGCTTCCACTAAAAAATTTTTTAAAACAAAAATTTATAAGAACAGTTTTCTTGCTTTCAACGGAGATTTTATGCAATTTTCAAAATTGAATAAAGTTCCTAAAAACAAACCACCACACCTCCCAAATCTTATTGGGGGCAACTCAAAAATTTTTAAAGTAAAGAATATGGTTAAAATATCAATTTAAGGGGCTTTTAGAAGAAATTATTTTGACGTAAAGGAATTTGTTCTCTGACAACTCTAACCAATATGGCAAGTATTTAAAAATTCATCTTACTGTTACAAAATGCGGCTTACAGTACACTACAAGTAATAATCTCATACCAAAAAAATAAGTTAATTTCCGATAGAAGAACCATTTTATAAATTATTTATATATTTTTTGTAACTGTGAAGAGTTATTTAACAGGTTATTGTTGACCATTTTTGAAGCTAACTATGGGAAATGTTAAAATGATTGCTATTTTTTTTTTTTAGGGTTTCCTTAGTCCGAAGGTTTTTTTAACAAAAATTTTATTCTACAATTCCCTTTAAAATGAAGTTACATCCTTATCTTTTAATTTACAATTGGTTTATTAGGTATGTTTGTCTTACCGAAATAGTGCTTCGAGGTAGGTGCATTTTCTAAATTTAATTTTTCTACGTTTAACGATTGAAAATTGAGAAATTATTTAAGGGTTTCCATATTTTATTAACCCTATATATGTATAAAGCCAAAAGTTTGAATCTTTGTTCACGCACCACACAAGAACCAACCGACCGACTGCTTCCAAATTTGCAGGATATATTCATGTTATCCGAGGTATTAAACCATAGACCGAGGCCCTAGTCCCTTTAGAGATGAAGTTGTGAATTAAAGATGTTCATTAAAAAAAAAGAGGATTAATTCTTTTACTTCATTATTATATTTCTGTCACCACGGCAACAAAAATAAGTTGAATTTTTCGTCATCTAGATGTATGTACTTTAGTTACCACCATTATTATTATTCTGTCCTTTGTAATTTAGTTTCTTTTTCTGATTTCTGTAATGCCTGAATATTTAATTGTTATTTCTCATATTATTCTCACAACCATGAGGATAACGAACACTGATGAAGGGGGTTCAGGGGGGTGGAGCCCTTCCCAAAGCAATCTCTGTGGCCTTGAAGTAGATCCCATGGCTCAGGGAGGCTCCGGGGAGCCCCTGAGTTTGCCTGAGCGAACCTGAACCCCGGCCTTAAGGGGGCGGAGCTCTCTGGCTAGCCGGTTAAGGCTCGTATTACTCGCCCGACTGGCTAATGTGTATATGTTTGTGTGCGTGTGCGCGTATTTTAAGGAATATAATTGTAACGGTTTTAAGCAACCTGACATGTATCATTAACGTCAAAAAACTGACATAGCCACTTCCAAGAAAAACACAAACCACCCATGCCAAGCTTACTAGGATAAGGGAGAGGAGAGAGAATTGAAGAAAGCAACGGAAATGGTTTCCCGATGCCTTTTCAAAATAAAAACAAACAGTCGCTTAATAAACGAGCCAGGAACAACGAGATACTACAGATTAATCACCTTGTCAAGAAATATCTTAATTCAATTCATCACAAATATTTTCTGTATAATAAACCCACCATTCGATAAGCATAAGACCGAATGTCTGTGCCACAAACGGCAACTGAGCCTCGAACAGTTTAACGACCTAATAACCTAATACAGTTCCTAAAGCTTACCTAACAGCGTGAGCGGACTAAGCGCGGTGCCATACACCACCGGCTTACCTGTCCCAACCGCTCACTTGTCATATATTTGCTAAAATGAGTAGGCGCACCTCGTCAACAACTAGAAATATATATGACATCCATAATAAAATTTATTTTGTCAAGGCAGCAATTCGCTGCCACGCCTAGGTCGCTGAATGCCACCAAGTACCTGTCCACAACTTTATAGCGCTTGGAGCCATAATAATTGAGCCGCATTCAGGGTTAGCTTCTCATGGCAATGCGTTTCCATTAAGCGTTTCCATGGTTAGCTTTCCATTAAGCAAACTACGGATGCCAGTTAAACTAAGCAACCGGATCTAGGAACTCCCAAACGGTCCGACAATGTGACTCTCGCCACATTGCCTCGCCGCTTGAGACCGGCCAATTTTCCCTTGACCTCTAAGTTCCAGGGTGGCCTAGTCTCTGGCCTCCCCAAGAGCAGGGCAGTCAAACATCACGTGTTCATTTGAATGGACCTCCACGCAGACGCACAGCTCATCAGCTGCCAGGCGGAACCGAAACAGATATTGGTTCAAGTTAGCGTGATTGGTGAGCACCCAGGCACCCGTTGCCCTTAAAACGAGGCATACCATTATCCCAAATCCTGTATAAACTTACACAAGCATCTTCCCTTAGTCGCGGTGTCCCACTCCAGCTGCCATGCTTACATCGCATGGCATGCTTCCCCGCAGGCGGGAGATGGGCGACTGAACAAAATTTAGATCCGGTGCATTGTGATCACCGTTCTACTTTGGTATTGGCCCGTCTCGAAACAGCATCCCAAATACCTCGGCCTCCCGGCCTCTTCGCAATCCCTTCTGGAAATATCAATTCCAGAAATCCGTCGAATAACAGGTTCCACAGCAGGGGACCGAGAACGGAACCCTGCGGGCTTCCCCTGGTAACGGATTTTTCCACAACTAGGTGCGCATTCTTAAACAGAGCCGTACGGTTGGACAAATAGTCACGTACCACGGCCTGTAGGGATACGGGAAAATTGCAGCGTTCCAACTGAAAGAGGACAGAACTCAAACACAATGTAGGAAATGCTGCCTCCGTGTCTCTAAAAATTGCCAAAACATATTTACAGTCGGCGCTTTCCACCTCGGCAAGAGCATTTAAGATGAAATCCTCGGTGCCAACCCCTTTCGTGAAGCTATACTGGCCTCCATTTAGAAAACAGTTCACCTCAATGCATATCCAGAGCCGGTCCACAACCATCCTTTCAAGCAACTTGCCGATTACCGGCAAGAGGCTGATGGGTCGATAACTGCCGACCTCATTAGGATCCTTTCCTGGTTTTAAGAGCACTCTCACCAAAGCCACTTTCCAGCAAGTCGGTAAACAGCCCCAGCTTAGGCACCTCGAGAACAGCCTGCCAAGCGGCTCTCTTATTATTCTCAGAGAAAGCAATATGGGTTGTTGATTCTTGTTCTCCTGAGATCAAGAATACGTCACAGCTACACTTTATATTCGTCGTTTCGGAATAGGGCACACTAGACTCACTCATAATTTAGACCGGTGCATCCATTTGTTTCACTGCGACTGCCATCTAACGGTACACCACATCCTTGAGGACTGTCGTTTATACGACATTGCGTCGGAAGTTATTAAGAGCTAACATTCGAAATATCTTAGGTAACAATGTTAACGATGTTATCGAATGTCTTCCTATTACTTAAGGCCGGGCAACTGAATTAAAAAATTTGATTATTCATATAATTTTTTCGTCTATTTATGCCATTTGGCGTATGCCACATGATAATTTTGTTCTTTTAAGTTTTTTTTTAATATTGTATTTCATTAAGGTTTCATTTCGCTATTAGCATACAATATAGGTGTTTTCCATCTACGCTGTGATTTTATATTACTGTTGTTTAATTTTTAAGTTAATCAGTAATATTTGTGTCACTTTCCATAAAAAAGGATGGTGAGCGGGTTTGTTTGTTAGTTGTGTATGCTCACGTTTTTATTTTAGTGCCATTTTTATTTTATTTAAGCAAACTAATGGTAGTGCGCCGGGCGGCTACGCGCAGCGTATGAACGATTCATTCGTTTGAACGATGTATACGTCTTGATAAGAACGATTTATCTAAAATTTCATTTGTGTTTTGGGGAAGAAAAAGGAAACATTGGGGTTAGAGCTATGCTGTAAAATCACAACTCAAGAAACAGCTAAAAATGTGCAGGATTTTGAAGCTTTTCGTTGTAAAAGTTTTTGTTGTTGTTAGTACGCTAAATCATGAACATTATTTAGTTACAATCGCCAAAAAATGTAACAAATTAGATTTTTAATGAAACACAAACCACGCAACATTTCCACGGCGAGACATAGGCCCACCTGTTTCCTAGTACTTTATAAATATCGTGTCCGGGCGCTGATGACGATACTTCCTTTTGCGCCTATGAAAGAAAAAGAATAAGTGGTGCAGATAGCTTAAAGCAAAAAATTAATTTTATTATTTTTTTCTTTTTCTTATCTAATACAAAAGTATTTTCGTACTTTTATACAAAAAAAATTAATTAAAAAGTATGAAAATATTCACATATATATAAATATTTAAAAAAATTTTAAATAATAAATTTTATTAATCAAAACAACCTGCATTAACTATTTTGAATTTATTGTCAATTATAGTTAAAAATATTTAATAAGTTGATTATATAACCTATTTAAAAATTATTTTGAATTGTTATTAACAGACGTTGACTGTACGTTGAAATACGTTTTAAAATTAATTATTTTACAATTTCACTAAGAATAAGAAGCACATCATACTATACTTAGGAAAAATTACTCGTAAAGTGGTTTTTCGTTGCCTTCATAAGTGTTCTTAATATATTGTTGCAATAAACCATGCAAAACTTATCGAAAAACAGAGATGATATTCAGCCCTACATATAAAACTTCACTCTGTTCATCGCAACAACTGGCTACGTGGTAAATATCATTACTAAGAGAGAAAGAAACTCTCTTTGTTACTTCTTAAACCTCAAATTTTTCTTTATAGCAATAAGAAATCATGACATAACAATAAAAAAATGGATTGTATAGTACAACAAATAAATATGCTCTTATTAATGTAAAACATTACTCTAATTATACGTAGCATTACAAATAGTATTTAAAATGTTTGGCATAATATTGCAATGAATATAAGTAGATCTGAAAAATTAACTGAATGTTATTCTAATCCTGATGATACGTTAATAATAAGAAAAAAATGGCCACCTTTTGATAAAGTATAAGCGAATTTCTTCGTTGGCTTAAACGTGCCAGTAAACATAATACAAAAAATAATAAAATAAAATAATATAATAATTACAAAACTGGGCTAAGGTATTTGGGGAGAGCTGGTGGCTAAGAGTACCGCCTCTACTTAGTCTCTGTACAGCGAAGAGCTCTGAAAGTTGCTTGTGTTCTTACCGGACGGTATCTGAACCCGCTGTGTTGCGGATGTCTGGAATATCCTTACTGACTGCAAGTTCGGCAACGTAGGGAGATCTACCAGCTCAGCCAGCTTATTGGCAAAGCGATGGCGGCTGGACAGTCACCAGCGCTACACCGAATTATTAAGAGGTAAAAGGAAAAATCTGAACTAAGATCGATGATAGAAATATCTATCGAGATATTTGCATTGATGGCATCCCTAGAGAAGCCTAGCTGATGGCTGTGGTATGTAATCGGTGTCTCAGGATCAATAATACGACATCCGGTAAAGCCCATCAGGTCTAGAAACGGAGAGGATGGTTTGTTGACGAGAATCGTCACAAGGTGAGTTTTCCCTTAAGATTTCAGCTTGGGCAGTCACGGGAGCAGATAATGAAGAGGTGGATTACTGCGATCTTTGGAAAATGGACCAGTTATCTCATTAAATACCTGAGACCTTGGGTGAGTCGAATGCATGTCGTAATGATATTTACCTCACCCAGTTCTTTACAGGATGGCTATTTCTCCAAGTATTTCCACCGTGTGGGAAAATTTCCCCCTCCCCGTGCTGGTACAGCGAGAAGAATACAATGACGCGTTTCACATCTGTTTTGGCTGCACCCATTTTACCCTTGAACAAGGGGTGCTCTCTGTTTGACGTTGGGGGAATTCCTCTTAACATTATTTTCCAGACAATGTTGACGAGTGAGTAGGCTTGGGATTCGGTGTCAGCTTATGTCGAAAGTAAGTCCTGAAACGTAAGAATGATGAGGGGTGCTAAGTCGACCTCAAGACATTTAGGAAGGTGAATGGAATAAGAAGATTGCTCTAAGAAAGATAACTGACAGTACATTCTCCCAGACTGAAGCAATGTATAAGGGGTCAAGATCATGGGAATACGTTGGTGAAAGAGTAGTTTTTGAGTAAGAATCCCACATGAACAGGGGATATCACACGACTGGTGCCTTTATAAGGTTAAAAATATTATAAAATTATTTATCCCGTGTAATACAAGTATAGTGAAGGAATAATTTATTTAATTTATTTTAGAAGATATCAGGAGGGCTGAGACTTAGCACAGAACATTAATATTAAAACAAAATATATTTACGATAAAAGTTGATAAAAAATCTTGTAAAGGAAAAACAAATATTTTATACTTACAGTTAAAGAAATTGTTGTTATCAATTGTGAATACGCGAGAATGTAATAATCTAACAAATTGTGTAAAGTTTCTGGAATTTTTTATATTACTTTGGATAAATAATTGTATATATTAGAAGTAAAATATAAGTTTAATCTTTTGATAACTTTCAAACTAGGCCTAGGAGCTATTAGAAAACACTTCTAAAATTTTGAAAAAAGTACGTACAATTGTTGCATTTTGGCCACTCCTAAAGTAAAATATTTAACAGATTATAATGCGTGCACTGAAGAAGCAAAATACAAATTATTTATTTTTTTAATAGGATAAAACACTATTACTGATGCAGAAATTAATTAATTAATAAGTTCTCAAATTAAGTATGTTAACTGAGTTTCTAATAAGTAACAATCTCTAAATTGAATCAATAAACATCTTTTAACTTTCCTATTACGTAATACTCCTAATATACAGTTTTAGGAGTATTACTATTTTCCTTCTCTCTTTCTCCCTTATATGTTATACTTGAGCTGTCTTTCACTGTAATAACTAGTCTAACAAGTAAATTCATGTGTGTGCATATATATATATATTACAAGAGTGACATTACTAAAACTCAAATACATCACCTTGTCGAAGGAAAAGCCAATATAGTTACTATTCTCAGAACGTTAACTTTGACAGTCTTTACTAACATCTCGTACAGTTACTTACTTGCTAACTCTAATGATACTTCTGAGAGAGAGGATATTATGTAAATTAAGATGGTTGCTTACATTCCAAATAAGATTATAGATATAGTAAATAGGTTTATATACTAATAATACATATATATATATTGAAATTCAATTAATATGTATATGATTAATTTAGATAATGTACATGGCATTCAGTATAGGATAAAATTAGTAATTTCAGGGAACATTAATAACTATAGCAATTTATAAACGTTAGTGTCTTTTTTGTTTGACTTTATTATTATTATTATTAAGCAGGTAATTTTCATTTAAATATCTAAAATTAAATTTATAAATTTTCCAAATTCGTCCTTGAAAGGGGTGAAGAAAGGTAAAAAGATTTTGAAAAATTATTGTAAATTTTCCCCATTTCCGACTATACTGAACGAGGTATTGACTAGATTGCGGCTTGCAAATACTCTTCAGGTAAAATATCTAAAAACCATTTTTGGGTTTTTTTTTATTATCAGTTTTTTAAGGTGTGCGACGGTGTACGGTGGCTCAACCAACACAGCCACTGTTGTTGTATGTGCAACGCGACTGGCTGCACCTGCTTCCCGTTACTTGACTGAAAAACATAAAATAAAAGTAATTGAAAAATGTTTAAAAAATGAGAAACAAAGTACGGTCATCTTCTAGTAGTATTTGTCGGGTAACGCTAAGAACCGGGCAAAATGCATTTTTACCCTATTTTTTACGGTTAACCGGTTTATAACTAATATTTTTAAAATGGAGACCGACTGTTTTGAAAGCCGCATTCTTAGATCACTCAAAGTTTGGGATCCTGTACTGACCAAACTGTTGCTCTAAAAAAATTTACTATATACTGATATTTTTTTATAAAATGAACAAGATTTCATTTTAATTATCATTATTATTCTCACAACCAAGAATTTAATGAACACAGCGGGGTCCAAGGGTTCTCTAGCTAGGCGCGAAAGGCGAGCAAAGCGAGTCATGACCGGCTAAATATCCCCTGACCGTGATGGGAAATGCAAGTAACTTTATAGCACGGGCGAAACCACAACGGGGATGCTATATATAAATAAATAAAATCCTACCAAATTATTTATTGAAAATCTAAAATACCCTTATATGTATTTAAAATAATTTATAGTTTTGAATAATTACTCATTTTTTGTTATTCAAAAAAAAAGGGGCGCTTGGGCTTGGCATTAACCAATTAATTTTCGTATTCATATTTAAATTCTGGTTACGAATATCGTGAGCGAAGCCGCGACGGGAAAATAGTGTATATATATATATATATAAAATTCATGTTGGGAGTCATTCATAATCAGCGGCCAACTAAAAATACTTAAGATAAATTGGTGAAAAATTGTATAGATGTTCTTCTTACGGTGTAAATGCACACTAAGAAAGGATTTTTGGAAATTCCGAATTTAAAGGGTTAAAATGCAGTTACTCGTACAGTGAAATTTATTATTATTTTAATTTCCCGGTAACAAATGTAGATATTAACTTGATTTTTGGTGTAATCTCTATGTGAATATCTAAAAAAAAACATTCTAGATTTTCTTAAATTCAACCTTGAAAGTAAAAAACAAAGGTAACAAATGTTAAAAATAGTGAACAATAATTGCTAATTTTTCCTATTCCAACTGCATTAAATTAAATATTCAGTAAAGTTGGGCTTGCAGATACTTTTCTTGTAAATATTTAGAAAATATTTTCGTTTTTTTTGTTCATTTCGATTTTTAAGCTTAAGACGGTGTATATAGCGCTCAACAGATACAGTAACTGCCACTGTACCCTGTATGTGCGACGCGACTGGCAGTTCCTGCCTCTGGTTACTTGACAAAAAAACATAAAATAAAAAAATTGACCGCGATGGGAAAAGCAAGAAGCAAGTATAGAGCGTACGAAGCTGTGGTGTGGATGCTAGTATATATATATATATATATATACTAGTTTTTCCATGAAAAGTTTTCCATTGAAAGTTTCCCTGAAGAAACGGGAAGAAACTTTCCGTTTGTCCTGAAAATTCCGGAAAGAATTTCAGGACATGTTCTATTAAGAAAAATGTTCATATAGATCTGGATCCGAAAATACTTCGATTTCAAATTATACCTTACGAAAAATGTCGCCCTGATTTCTGTTCTAAAGGTTTTTGATCTTTAGTTGATTTAATGTTTGAAATCATTCTGAAGGGTATTTTGTGTACCGAAAAGATTTGTACGATAACCTTCTGTGCTTCTGGTTTCATTCATTATTCTCCATTATTTTCTTTTCTCTTCTTATCTTACAAAATTGACTTATTTATTACATCCTACAGCCTTAATTATCGGTTTTATTTGTTCTCAATTTTATCTTTTTGTATTTTTTTACCTGTACAAATCCATCTACAATAGTTTTAAAAATAAAAAGTTTTTTTTAATTGTTTTAAACTGATTTTAATCGCATTTATATTCATTCGTTTATGTGTAAGATTAATCTACATCTTAACCCCTGAATACGTATTCCTTTATATACCTTTTATATTCCTGTATTACGTATATCCTTTATCGTTTTATTTTATTTATAAAAAATTGTATTAACTTTACTGTTCTTTGATTTACATGGTTATGAAACTTTGAAAAAAAAAACTAAGTTATTGCTTGACTTTCACGGCTATTAAAAAAAAAATAACAGAATAGATAGATACTTTTAGAGGTGAGAAATAAATTTTAATAGAAATATAGATGTTAAGATTAACAAATTTGCTAGTAATGTTTGCTTAAAGTAAAGTTTTCTTTAAAATCTAACACCACCTTCAGTAGAGGCTAAAGAAAACAAACAATAAGAAATCAAACATTTTTGCATTTTAGATACGGGGTCTGCATTCATAAAATATTGTATACATTTTTTTTTTAGCTCCATACATGAAGTATAAACTTTCAAAAAGTATTTTTTTTTAAATATTTAACCGGAAAGAAGATAGAGGAAAAAACAAAAAATCATACGATTTAATTTTAAGAGGCGGGGGTTGATTTAAAAAAAAAAAAAACATTTTTTGGATTATTTGTATATGCATTGTAACAAATTTTCTTTAATAAAGTTTTCACTAAATTGATCCTGAAGAAAATCGAAATTGTTTTTTCTGCGATGTCCCTTCACCTCCTTAACAAATTAAAAAAAAAAATGTAATATGATCATTATCCCATTTATAGAAATATTAAGCCAAATTTGAAGAAAATTGATTTGGTCAATCGTGAGATATAAGGTCAAAACCAATTAGATCCACAACCGTACATACGTAAGCACATATATACATGCATGTATATTTTGGTCTAGATGAACTAGTTGCATCCATAAACGTAAAGATTTGCAAGAAAAACCCAATACCACATTTTTTATACAATCATCATGCTGTCTCCCTCAATAAAGCTATTCTAACTATATTTGTTGGGAAAGTAAAAAACACGATAAATTTTGCTCGTCTGTATAAGTGCCTTATAAGTCTGTATAAGAAGCCTTTGTAATTGGTGACCTATATTAGGAAAAATAACTGAGACTGGTTGGAAAAAAACTTTTCAAATTTACCATGGAAAGTTCTATATTTAAGGTAATGACGCTATTAAAGTTCGGAGACGAAATTTTAAAAGGTTGGTGAGTTAGAGGGGAATCTATGATCATATTTCAGGTCATTTGCCTGTAAAGTTCAGTTATTGTAACCAATTTTAATAACATATGTTTGATAAAATCTTTTTTTTCTCTAGTTCTTATTGAAATTAGATATATCATTCGAAATTTGGTAAATTATAATGATATTTATTAAATTTTCAAAATCAGTTGTAAATTTCATATCTTTTGAGTAGTTTGTATAACTTGGGTCATTTTTTTTTTATAAAAAAGAATTATTTATTCATCTTAATACGATAAAATTATTAAAGGCTTTAACTTAAATTTATCACTAAATATAAAACATTTTTTCTCGAGTACATCGATTATTTATTAAACACTGAAATTAGAGATAAATATTTTTCGTAATTTATAATTATCTATACGTAATTATCTTTACGAATTTAATTCATTTGATAATAATGAACGTAAGCCGTATAGAAGAACATTTCAAGTATATGTGCGTGTGCATATTCATTTGTCCATATGGCTTTAAGCTTCTTATATTATTAAATTCTGCAGTGGTATTCGTAGGTGAAAATACAAAACACAGTAGGAACCGCGCTGAAATCTATGTTTTTCTATGCCTGCGAGTGGCGGAAACTCCGTTAAAGTCAATTTAAATCCTTCGTCAGTAGTACTGTACAGTACTGCAACGATATCAACTCCGGGGGCATTTCTCTCTTTCTCCGTTTTGTCCTGCGCTCAGCCCGGCCCATAATTTTCTACTACTATTATTACTATTCTCCTGCCTGCCCTCTGAAAGCCCTGCAAATTGAACCACTTTGAGAGTCCATTTATTTTGCCTAATTCAAAGTCCCTTTTTGACGAGAATAAAATGTCGAAACCTAATTAAAGGGTGGGAATATCGCACGGTCAATTTAAAGTTATTACTTCCTTTTGCCAGTGTAAATTGCATTGAACCTCACTTTACAGTGCCGCAGCCTCTGCTGCTAGTAAAACACTCTTTCAGTGGGTATTTAATTTCGATTTGACGGTGAGATTAAAAAGCATATGTATATCTACGTTTGTAGTTTTAGACCGCTTCTCTTGGCTGGGATAGGATATTTTGAAATCAAATAATGGTGTATTTAAAGCGAAAAAATATTACTTTAGATATTTTTATACTAAAGGATCTTTATTTACATAACCATAAAAATTAAAATAATGAGTAATTTATCATCATAACTTACAATACGAAATATATATTACGTGATACCAGCAAAAAATTGGATTTTCCTAGCCGAAGCCAATTTTTTACTCCATGGCAAAAAAGATTTTTTTGAACAAAATAAATTTCTTAACGAGACACCGCTGTCGAAAATTGATTATATCGATACGATCGAAGAAGAATGATTTCGATGGGATAAATAGAAATTTCGTATAAGAATAAAGAATTTAATTATATGCATACTATCAAAAAAAAAATTCACGAATTTGTTTTTTTTTTAATTATGAAGAATTGTGCTTCCTTTCCTTATAGGGCTACACCTATGATTGTGAAAATTTGTAAAATTTAAGCAAAAGTATACAAGCCTCCTTAAGAGATCTGTTGAAATATATGAAAACAATTATTCTATAATTTGAGAAAAGTTTTAAGATACAGGATTTATTTTGACCTATCTCTCAATCCAGTTACCAATTGAAACTATAATTAAATCGTATCAATTATATTTCAGAAGTCATTGGCTAAAATTTCATTAAAAAAATTGGGTAATTAAGACAAAAAATGTAAAGAAAATCGATAAGTGACAATATTGAGTTTAATTGCGAAAAATATCAAAATATTCAATAGTAATACAATGTTCCAATTTGACCTCTGATCAAATGGCCCTTTTTACCTTGAAAATTATAATATACTAAAAACATAATTGAATAAAAATATTTAGTAAAAGAAGTTTGGTCCTATTTTACCCTTTCACTCGACAGCTATCTTATATAACATTTTTAACATATACTACCACTTACAAAAAAACATAAATAAATAAAGGATCAGAAATTATAGAAATTCTAAAAGTGTACCATTAAATTCCTTTTTTAAAAAACGGTTTAAAAAATCACACATTATTATTAGATACAGTGAAATATTCGATCTTGAAAACTTAAAGTCTTCAAAAAAAAGGCTATTTAAGTACTAATCCCATTCAGTTCCCGTGCTTTTTCGGGGCTTAAAAGTTTTCTATTTCAATAATTATTTACTTTAATAAGTCAACCCGAATTTTTATTATTGTTAAGATAATAGTTACTATTATTTTTTCTGCTAAGATCACTACAGTTTTTATGTTCGGTACTGCCTGTCTTTCTTAGCTTCAATTTTTTACCACTTGACGCGATTCGGAACAACTCCATTGTCAAAACTGGTATTTTTAAATATCTGTTAATCTTCATATAGCGTTTAGTCAACACCCCTCCCTATATTTGACGTCATGTCTTATCTGGCCTTTTTCTTGTTTATTTTTTATTAATGGTTACACTAATCTTTTAATATTGTTTATCTGTTTCCTGTTTTTAATAAATTCAAGTCTTTCTTAAATTGCTTTTTTTTATATTGAGGTTCTCCTCTTCAATTTAAATAAAAATTTTAATTTAATAAATTTCTTCATGAAAAATATTTCTTCAGGGGAAAAATAATTTCACAGTTGATTTTATATTAACTTTTTGAATTCATTATTAAAAATTACACTTAGACCTACGACAAACAAACGTTAAACTATGACATTTTCTATAAAATCATACTTACCTGAAGAATAGTTAACCAGATTATATAAATAAAATATTACAATAAACTTTGTTCTATTTTTTATAAATAGTTTTAGTAGGGGTCATATAACCACACAAATAAAATATACAATATGAGATATCGTTAGGGTTTAAAATGTTATACGAAAAATTATGCTATAAAATATATTATGCTCTCAATTTAAACTTTGCTACTCACAGAACACTGGAATTATTTTGTTAAATTTAAGCTTAAAACCAACTAAACTATTCAGTAAAATTATAAATAAAATAATTATTCAGATCGGTTCAATAGTTTTTAAGCTTTAAACAAACTCATTAGTCAAACAAACATACAACCTTATATAAATAATATAAAGTTTTACCGAATTTTATTTTAAATTCATGAGACTTTGTCGGTTAAATATGAATATTGCATGATATTAAGTTTATACGAACTCCAAAGGCAATGTATAATGAAATAGTCTTTAAGAGAAAAAGACAACCAAGGTTCTGTTAACTATGCGTGCATGAATTTTCTTCCTTTTATCACTGAGGTCGTATGTTTGTAGAGGATAGAGATGTTTATAGTCGGTTGCTATGGTGATTAAACCGCTCGTAGTTAGTGAATAATTACGATAGCAGCTTGCAACATCGTTTGTCTGGCTGCTTTACCTAAAGTCTTGGCTTGGTGACAGTGATAGAAGATGTTCGACAAGCAAAAACCACAAACAAGGAGGAATACAATTAGAACAGATGCATTTCCTCTGTAACTATGTATTTGTATGTATATATATATATATATATATATATATATATATAATATATGGAAAATATAAAGTAGATTTGTTGTTTTATCTACTTATTGTAGAAAGCTACTAATAGAATAGAACTCATGAGTGATTACTTGTTTTGATAAATCGAATTTGGTACATTTTAGTGCTAAGAAATAAGCTGAATACTGTTCAAAGTAATATCTACACGGCGTGATATTTAATCAATTTTCATCCATGAGGAAGACTTTATAATCAGAATAAATAGGTTTTAGTTTAATTAAACAGCAAAATTTGCTGAAGTTAGTGCCTCATTTCAATCTCTAGTAATTTACTCTGCCATTTTTATGTCCAAGTTTCGGTTCCCGAAAGAAACTTTAACAATTTAATACCAATAAGCATTATTAAAATACATTTGAAAATATAAAGGTGCAATGAAAATTGAAAAATCGTTCCTAAAAGTTTACTTAAAATGTAAAATTACATAACCGATTCAATTTTTGTTAAGCAATCATCATTAATGAACACTTACGAAAATATTACAGCCAGGAGAAATGAATTAAATAAAACATTAGAAATAATAACAAATATACAAATAAAGTAACTATTTAAAAATATTTTAGAGTAAGAGTAAGAAGTTTAATTTGTTGTAGGCAGTTTCAGTATTAACCGTAAATTTAGTGTAAGACATCTAAAGCGAAAAAATCAAATTAAAAATCGCTTCCATTACTCGAGACGTGTTGATTGAAGTATTAGATAAACTCTCCTGTCGGTTCGATGTGTGCCGCGTGACAAAAGGTACTCACATTGAACACTTGTCGGGAAAACTAACAGTTACTTTCTTTATTTTATTTTACTCATAACTGTAAGTCATAGGTAAGACATATAAGTAGGTTTAAAACCCCACTATTCTTTTGTAACCCTTTACATCTCAAGAGAGATAAAGGTAGCATGAATTTTCAACCAATCAAAAAGATTGGCTTTCCCATGAACAAAATTTATAGGAGTGAACATTTTAATTTTCTTCTAACTAAAAGATGATTTTTAAATTTTAAGTCTTTTAAAATTTTAAAAGACTTAAAAAAGAAGTTTAATTTGTTGTAGGCAGTTTCAGTATTAACCGATCTATCATGGTTCATTTTTTTATTAATGCTTCCCATTTTGTTGTTCAACAATGAAGTTTCTCTTTCACTACTGATAAAGCAAGTTTCCCAACTATCCATTTTCCGTCTACGTAAATATTTTTAAAATATTGTTTTATATTAAATTAATTTTGTGAGCAGTTCCCAGGCAATACTGAATTAGTATATTTTTCTGATTTCAATTTTTATAATTTTTCTTTAATCTTCTATATTTATAACGAGTCAAATTCTACGACAAGCTTTATATTACTACGATACAAAAATACAAGCTTTATATTGTTTATTCGTCTAGTAAAAACTTTTATTATTAACCTTTTCTTTTTTTTAAATTATTTATTTATTTTTTTTATACATCCTTTTTTCTGATATGATGACTATTTATGAGTATAATGAGTGATGATTGATTAACAATCAAAATGGCCATCCAGTTTTAAATTCTAAGGCGAAGTTTTTGTAAACGATACTTAAGCGTTTTTTTGTTAACCTAAAAATTAATTATTGAAAAAATTTCCCAGTAATAGCTGCATAGCTGTTGCAAAAACTATAAGGGAAAGTATAGTAATCGATCAAAATTTTGGGTGTCGGAGAATTTTACTAGTTTCTAAATTTTTTAACACTAATTAAAAGTAAAAAAATAACCTAATAGAAAATTTTGGTAAGTCGTATGTTTGTACATAAGTAGATACGTATGTATGTTGGCCTGTATTTTGATAAATATCTCTGGAGTGCCTAAACATGAAAACTTGAAAATTGACTAACCGATTTGGGTGACGGAAGTGTAGCGTCTCGATCTTTCATCCGGAGGTGTATACGGACATATATCTATATATATATATATATACACACACACATACACACACACACACACACACTTATATATATATATATATAAATGGGAGGGATTGATATCATTAAATTTTCAACTTTATAAGGTAAGGAAGGATATTTATCACAACTTTATAATTTCAAACTTTTGCTGGTGCATCGTACAAAGTTGAAATTTGGTGTAATTGTAGTACTATATGTGTTATCCACAATACTAAAATTTTACGACGATCAGAGTTTGAAATGAGGATATAAGTAATTACCTTAATGTCTTTTAAACATTTTTCCAAAATGTTTTATTAACAAAAAAAAAAAACACATGAAACTTAGAAAAAATATTTATCTAAATAAGTTCTAACTTCTGTAAAATTTTTCCCGATAAGTGGATACGGCTATACCCAAAATCAATCTGATTTTTGATAAAATATTAGAATAACCTATCTCTCTTTCTCTCACTCACTTTTAGCCTCCGGTACAGAAGTTCCGGAGGCTAAAAGTGAGTGAGAGGTATTAATTCAGATGAAAATGATATGTTTGAATGTAAATGAAATGTAGCCTTATACAGTGTCAGGTCAACGCAGTCGCAGTCACACCTCATCGGATTGGTCTAGTAGTTAAACTCGTCATCGCAAAATAGCTGATTTCGAAGTCGAGAGTTCTAACGTTCAAATCCTAGTAAATGCAGCTAATTTTATATAGATTTGAATACTAGATCGTGGATACCGGTATTCTTTGGTGGTTGGGTTTCAATTAACCATACATGTCAGGAATAGTCGACCTGAGACTGTGCAAGACTACTCCTCATTTACATTCATACATATCATCTTCTGAAGTAATGCCTTTCGGTGGTTCTGGAAACTAAACGGAAAAAAAAGGGTTAACTATTCTTGTGATGTGTGGTTAATTGAAACCCAACGATCAATGAATTCCAGTATTCACGAACTAATATTCAAGTCCGTAAAAAAGTAACGACCTTTATGGAAATTTGAACCTTAGTACTAAAAAATACAATAAAACCAAAAATATTATTACCTGCTTAAATATTAGACCCAAAATTAAACCAAATTTATTTCTGTGGAAGAAATCTTAGTTGCATTAAATTTTACACCCTCACAGATAATCGTGTAAAGCGGTATCCAATTTCACATTTTATTCGCTTTCTTCTAATATAATTAAATTTTTTTTTTTTTTTTATTAAAGCGCGAAAATTAATTAAAATATCTCCTTATGAAAGAATTACAAATCGTGATATTAGTTTTTATAGGAGATAAACATTTTTACACTCGGCGACCTCATTCATTTATTGAAATGTCACCAGAACCTTTCTTTATAAACATCCTTTAGAAATTTATTTCTGAAGTCCTTTTCAAAAATGATTCTCTCAATTGATTATTTAAATCGATTTCCACATCGTTTTCAATTTTATACTTCATAATTCATTTGATCCATTTTAAGCAAAAATAATAAAGGCAATAATATTTAAAGATCTAATGGCGTATTCAAGATAAAAATCTACCAAGATTGAATCCGGAAATATGCAATCCTTCGCCGGTGTTTTTTTTATCTTGTTTATATTTTGTATTTTTAATCTAAGAGGCATCAGGAAGATCTAGTTTTGTATGATTGACTCATAACGTGGCATTGTAGAGATGATTTTCTAATCATAAATTAGATTAACAGTAAACAGAAAATACTGATTACAGCCAAGATAAGTCGAAGACTGTAATGTTGCTCACGTGTTCCTCTTATTTCTGTTATCATGAAATACGAATATATGTCTTTCTTTCTTTTGTATATTAGATCTTGTCAAAGGAGTTTATTGAAAAACCTATTTATAAACATCATGCAGATTTCTAGGAAGGAAAGACATCTCGTGTTACATTTAAATTTTTCAACGTCGTTCAGACGGTTCTTTAGTGACTCAATTTAGTTTGGCAGTTTAAACTTTCAAATAAAATTTTGCTGTACAAAAGAATTTAGTTCACAATTTTTCAATTTTAACTATGTTACTGTTTAAAAAAAAACATTAGAATATTCGTAAATAGATCAGCTATAATTTCGTGTAATTAAAGTGAACAAAAATTAACTGATTTAAGTCTTATCTCGTTTTAACTTTAAAATATTTTAATTAAAATTTTTTATATTAGTCTGAATAAAAAATAGCGCCTACATATTAACTAACTAGTGATTCTTTGTAGCAAATATTTATGTTTCATTCCAATAACGCTAATATCTGATACCTTGTTTTATTAGGGAGACTCGCATTTATTACTTTTATCACAAATCTACTGTATGGATAAATACAATTTTTATGTGTTTGTACCTCATCACCTAAATATTAAATGTCATATATATAATTTGTGTGTGTGTGTGTGCAATATTTACTAAAAATAGTAGCTTTAAAAAATAATAATATTCACCTTTATCAAACGAGGCAACAAAACACAATATTTGACTTAGAGCTTAGAAGAACGGGCCTTATTACGCTTTCTTTTGGCATTTTTTAATAATTTTCCGAACTATTAAAAAGTCTTCCGTCAATTTATTTAAAATAAAATAATTTTTTTTTTCATAACAAATACTATGAAACTGTAGCTATATTTAGAAAACTGGTTTCTTGATGGATGTCATGATTTTCTCTTATATTTATTTTCATTTAAACGACTATATATAAAATAAATTATAAAATCAAAAGATTTACATAAATTTAGTGATAAATTTCTGATGGGAAGTGGTTGAATTTCTTGCAACCATTTATCATTACAATGATAGTGACTCTTCATGAATCTGAAGCTAATAGTCGTGTGTATATGTATATATATATATATATATATATATATATATATACGAGGTGCGACAATAAAGTAATGAGACTGATGTGAAAAAATGTTTCTTATCGTTTTAGTCATGTTTAGTGTTGTATCCTTCAAAGTAGTTCCCCTCTGATTGCACACACTTATTCCAGCGCTTCTGCCATTGATGGCAACATTTCTGGAACTCATCTTCTGTAATATCCTCCAAGACCCTCGTCACAGCTTTTTGGACATCTTGTGTTGTTTGAAAATGGTGTCCCTTGATTGCTATTTTGACTCTTGGAAATAGAAAAAAGTCGCACGGAGCGATATCTGGTGAATAAGGTGGCTGTGGTAGTACTGAAATTTGTTTTGAGGTTAAAAATTGCTGTACTGACAGAGCAGTATGGGATGGCGCATTATCGTGATGCAGAATCCAATTATCAGCAATGTTGGCACGGACACGAAGAACTCGTTTACGAAGTCTTTCTAAAATTTCTTTGTAGAAATATTGGTAAACTGTTTTTCCAGGAGCAGAAGCTTTTGTGTGCTTCTGCTCCCAAGCATGCATATCACTTTTGACTTTGACATGCGAGCTTTTTTTGGTCTGGGTGATCCCTTTGAACACCATTGCGAACTTTGGCGTTTTGTCTCTGGATGGTATTGAACAAACCAACCTTCATCACCAGTGATAACACGGCTCAACAAATCTGGATTGATTTCCGTTTGCTCTAACAGATCGGCTGCCACATTTTTCCGTGTTTCTCGCTGTTGTTGTATGAGATTTTTGGGGACCATTTTTGCACAAATCTTTCTCATACCATGATCTTCAGTTAATATTAGACGAACCGTTTCTCGATTGATGTTGAGTTCTTCTGCAATCATTTTCACGGATAATCTTCGATCAGATCGTACAATTTCACGCACCCTGGTCAAGTTGACATCTGTCCGTGAGGTTGATGGTCGTCCACTGCGGTCTTCATCTTCAACATTCGTTCTGCCTTCACTAAAAATTTTATGCCACCGAAAATCTTGAGCTCTTGACATAACCTCCTCTCCAAAAGCCTTCTGAAGCTTACCGTAAGTTGTCATCGCGTTTTCACCTGATTTAACGCAAAAAAGAAATGGCATACCGTTGCGCAATATTTTACGGTTTCATTTCTGTGACAAGAGACACAAACACGTGTTCACTTATTACAGCACAACTCACGACTGAGCAGTTGCGTCAATGTGCCGCTTGGAATAGAAGTAACTTATAGACCAAGGTCAAAGATGGTGTGCCTACGCAAGCTGCAGGGTTGCCACATCTTGCAAAGAAAAATCAGTCTCATTACTTTATTGTCGCTCTCGTATATATATATAATTATAGTATCAACACAACTTCATTTAAACAATTTTAAAACTTTGCTTAAATTCATCACAAAATATTTACGAATTACGCGTTAAAAATTGAAAGTTTACAAACATATATAATACGCAATTGTACTAAGAATGTTCTCTCTGTAATTATTTTAAACGTATTGTTTCGTTTGCCGAGATACATTAAAAAAAAACTGAAAGTGTGTACTGGTGATCTGAAAATTAAAATTTTAAAATTTTATCTACACTTTCTGAAAATTTGTACAAAGGTTTTATGCGATAAATTCCCCATATATAGAGATATCTATAGACAAAATATGAAGAAAATCGGTTCGTCCAGTGTAGAGATATTTGACGAAAAGGAATGTGACGTACATACATACGATAGTACAGTAAAATATATACTCATAATATGTATATTTTTTTTTATTTTTATTTATGGACTTCTTAGGATGCGTAATTTCGAGATTTGTCAAAAATTTGAGAGGGAATATTTTTAACTGATCACAGTCACAGCCGGTGAAATAATTAAACAGAAGATAATTTTCTGCCCCGTTCAGTGTTTACATAGATATGTAGGAAATAGTTTTTCATTAACGCCTTCGGAATTATGAATTATTTTGTAGTTATATTTAATATATTTTTAATAATTTATATGGACTTTAATCATATTTATTTTTCATTTTATAATTAACTGTGTATTTTTTGTATGCTACTCTAATCAAAGTTTTACCGTTGTTTCCTTTGATTAATCTACGGTTTCCTTGATTCATGAGTAGTGTATGACGTGTTCCTGACGTGATCTATATATTAAATTATTTTATACCAATTAGAATTAGATATATAGAGAGATAGAGCGTGAGGGGGAAGATAGGGTGAGAGAGTGAGAGAGAGAGAAAGAGAAATAAGTTTTAAGGAGTTCAGTTCATTATAATAATACCTAAAAGCTACCTTTATTATTTTTTTCTTGTTTTCATACTTTACTCAAGATATAAAACAGATAATTTTACTTGATATAAGATAAAATTTTGTAAAAAAATTGTTGAATACTGAAAGCACTATATCATTCAAAAACAAATGCTTAATAAATGTTAAAAGTAAAAGAACAACAATTGCAGGGCAGGCACTCTAGTGCATATCTAAATTTAAAACTATTAGTGATTGAGTACTATGTATCAGCTAATCCGAATTAATATAAAGAGGTACACGTGGCAGTCAAACTTCTTTTATTTATAGAAAAGGGGACAAAATCAAAAACCCTTCAAATCTTCCCCTAAAAACACACACTCAGATACACATACTCACAAGAGTCGAATTGAATCCTAAATTAATTTCATTTATATAAAAAATATAGCACTTGTATAATATTTAAAAAATATGTTTTATAATTTCCGCACTTAAGAAAATTTTTAAATATATATATGTTTTTTTCCAAAGTCAATACTTATAAGACCCATATTCCTCTGTATCAATATATTTTTATAATCAAAAACCTATTTGAACAGCGTAATTACAGAATTAAAAAGTAAATGAAATGACACTTACCTTATTTCTTTTTTATTCCAAAAGCACTTGGCGGATCATCTTAAGATATATTTATATAAAATTACATATCAAACATAAAAATTAAAAGATTAAGATATTAAAATTACAATTATATATACAAAAACATATGAAGTCAATTAAATAAAATAATTTAATATGACGTCATAATTTAAAAAAATTTTAATTAAAATTAAATTTAAAAATAAAATAAATAGAAAATTTAAACTATGTAACCTGGCCAAATCCATTCAGTAATTATTTACTAGATGGATTAACATTACTGAATGGATTTGAATTAATTATTTATATACATTATGATTATATCTATTTTTATCTATACACGTGCTGCCACATCTGTTGCCGCTTTTATAAGAGTGTCACCTTCATATCTGTCTGAAAGTTGATCAAGTTGGAAATTCTTTTGTATTATATACATAAAATCTCTTCAAAATCTCCAAACATTTACTATTATTATTTAAATTATAATATAATTTAACTACTACAACTTTCAGACACTTATGAAGACTTTCAGACTTTATGAAGATGACACTTTTATAAAAGTGGCAACAGTGGCAGCACGTTTTTAGATAAAAATAGATGTAATCATAATCTATATAAATAATTAATTCAAATCCATTCAGTAATGTAACATTGGCTGGACAGGTTTCATAGTATAAATTTTCTATTTATTTTAAAGTTTTTTAACTATGAGGTCATATTAAATTATTTTATTTTATTGAATTCATATGTTTTTGTACATATGATTGTAATTTTAGTACTGTAATATCTTAATTTTTTAATTTTATTTCATTTACTTTGTAATCCTGTACTTGTGTTCACAAAAATAAAATAAAAATAAATAAATAAATATATATATATATGTAAATCACCATAATTATATATTACTGAAGCGTTTGTAAATTAATTTCTTATATTTGGTTTCTACAAATAATATTCAATAATTATTATTTGATAGATCATATAACTACTACTCTCCCATTCTGATAAAATTCTTCTTTCTCGTGGTCAGAGTATATTTATAAATGTTTGTTCAGAAAATTAAATTGATTTTGAACAGAAATTCTGTATGATAAAGATGGAGAATTACAACTGGGAGCTTAAATATCTAACCACTGATAGTTAAGAGCTCTTCTAACAAGCTGTACAATATAAGGTAATGGAGTATATACCAGTAGTAGATATAATACTAGTAGCCGAGTTGGGCGATACTGCTTTGTATGTATTTTGTCCATTAAAATGACTTAGTTAAAGCTAATATGAGAGAGAAATGAAGGATATATATATATATATATATATATACATAGACAGAGAGAGACCGAGTGGGAGAGAATGGTGGAAAATGGGGGAGTCGTTTGGATGATAGGTGCTTTGAGAGAGAGAAAGAGAAATTAAACAGTAAGAGAGATATGGTTTAAACTGAGCCGATTAATTCGGTCGGATGCTTTAATTCGACGTGGACACCGCAGAAAACCTAATTAACAGTGATAGAAATTAAACAGCATTGCTTTTACTGTTTCTATACTGATCCAGAACAATAGATAATTTTAGGAATAAGTGGGAATTACAGACTGGAATGATCCATTTTCTATAAACAGCTTTATCGTTCATATTTCAACCTACTTCTCTATTCTTTGTTCAAAACATTTATAATTACTTGTACTTCCTCTCCTATTGTTAAAACAGACTACTTGCTTGATAACTGAGATATTTCTTGTTTAACTTATCTCACTCATGTTTTACAAACGGTAAAATATTTGCAATTGTACTTTATGTTCCAAGTATTTTCTTTTTATTTCCTCGCGTCATTATAGATTTTACATGCCTAACTTAAAATTATCCATACTGTAACATATATATATATATATATATATATATATAATTAAATATAATTTAATATAATTAAATATAATTTATTTAAATGTATTTTCCTCTTGATTGGATAGAATTAAATATAATAACAAGTCATATTTTACTTAAAAATATTATCTTTATTAATCTCTTGGGTTAACCAATCAGCTATAGAAACTAATAAATTAAATTACTACCTTTCACTTAGAATTCTCTAAGCTTCCTTAGTTGATAATACACATTCATACACACATCATAAAAAATTCTCTTACATACGAAGAAATTAACTGATCTACCCATCCTAGATAACAATATTTTGTCCCCATCCTTATTGTAATAGAACTGCCTACTCACACATGACACATCTTATCTTTAGGTAATTGTAAGTATCTCTTTATATAACCTGATTGCTATTTCTTGTGTATTCACAATATACGCTACATATATTTTCTTCAAAAATTACAATAATTAAACATTATTTTCCTAAAAACTAAATTTTTAATATAAATATATGAATTTTTAAATTAAATTAATATATATGTAGCTTAATCCGGCTATGTCCGCCTTATTGTTGACAGCGTTGTATTTTTCTTGATGAATATCATTTCTAGAGTGGTCCTATTATATATTTTGTTCTTTGTCTAATATTTTGGTGCTGTTGAAATCAAACGAGTGTTTATGTTCTATTGTATGTTTTGTGATAATAATACGCATATAATTATATAAAGATAACATGAGTCATGTGTGAGTAGAGGGATCTATTATAATAAGGATGGGGACAAAATGTTGTTATCTAGGATGGGTTGATCAGTTAATTTCTTAGTATGCAAGATAATTCTGTTTGATGTGTGTATAATTGAGTATTATCACCTGATGAAGTTTAGAAAATTCTAAGTGAAACGTAGTGAGCCGGCCTCCGTGGCGCGAGTGGTAGCATCTCGGCCTTTCACCTGGAGGTCCTGGGTTCGAATCCTGGTCAGAGATAGCATTTTTCACACACGCTACAAAACACTCAACTTATTCTCTGCGGAAAGAATCGCTTGACTGTGGGCCCGGAAGTTAAGAAAAAAAAAAGAAGAAAAGTGAAACGTAATGAATTTAATTTATAAGTTTGTTTAGTTGATTTGTTAACCCAAGAGATTAATAAAGATAATATTTTTAAGTAAAATATATATTGTTATTTTATATATATTTATATATAAATACATATATTATAGTGATTCATGAAGATGTAACATACTTTCAAAAATGTTCTGCTGTTGAAAATAAAGAACAAAGTTCATATAACATAGGTACGGGAACTTTTCGTGAGCGAGTAACAGCTAGCGAATTTTTGCCGTGATTTCTACATCTACGGTTAAATTAAATTAAGTCAGACAGTAATTTTTGAGATCCAAGTTAAGAGATAAATTTTGTGGTTTTGTATGAAAGTTGACCTAAAAAACTGGTCCGAGTACTGTAAAATTTTAGTAGTTTTTGAAATGTGGGTGGTAAAAGACAAAAGAATGAGGCCGAAAAACACACCATTATATGTTTGGTATAAAATGACTCTGTTAAATGGGAAATTAACACAAAAATTTTAAACAAAACTTGTTGAGAATTTTATTCTGATTACATTATATTATACTTACGTTATCTTATGTGAGTATGTGAATTATAAAAATAATAATAATGTTGTGCTTGTGATAATAATATTAATAATAACAAGCAGTATCAGTAAAAAGAGTAATAAAAATAACGAAAAATATATAAATAATAATGTCTGACAAAATAATACATATCTAAAGAAATAGTATAGAACAACGTTCAGATAACTTTACATTATTTTAAAGATTTATAAGAGAAACCAGCAACGTCTAATCAGAAGAATAAGGTCAAAACAAAACGAAAGAATGAATAACTGTTGGAAAACCAGGAAAATAAACGCCCAAAAAAATTAGAAATTAATTAAAAATGTTGTCTACGTTGTCCTCAGTCGGCCAATTTTGGATAAGTCAGACGATCCCAAAATAGCAGTAATACAAATAATATTGTAAGAAACAAGACAGGTAATAAAAAAAAATGTAATATCTAAAACATGTAATTTAGAAAAAATATATACCTCATAAAAAATGTTTGAAAAAACACAATACATAGTAAATATCAAAAAATGTCCCATCTTAAAAAAAAAGATAAGAGAAAATAAAAATAAACAAATATAAACTGGAAATACAAAGAATTAATAGCTCTAAAAAAATAGAGTGAAAATATGGAATCAATCTAACATCATATATGTAACATATAGAACAAAAAATCTCTGTATAAGTTAAAATTAAGGCAGTTTAATATTCGACCAGAACTGATTGTACGCTGAAAAATCTTTGACAGATGTTCAACATGGGTCTTTTAAAAGCAATCCAAAAGAAAAAAAATCATTAATAAACATATTTGCTCCTATAAAGGTTGACACAATGTCAGCATATATGTAGAGTGTACCTAAAATGTTGGGCTTACTATACATTTTCGGATTCTACGCGTAAAAATAAACAAAAATTTTCTTAAGAAAGAATGTTGATTTCCTCTTGTTTTCCTTCTGTTCCCTATTTTGTGTTTATTAATAAAAAAATTTATATCTCAAGACAAGATTGAGGAATCACAATAATATTTGGTACGTACTATCGAAACTAACATGTAATTCTGTTTACAATAAAATAGTTAAGGGTTTTTAGAAATAAAACTTAATATGAGGAAACTTTTTTTTTATGTTTAGTCTCTGAAACCACCGTAAGGTATTTTACTTCAGAGAATGATTGTATGAAATGTAGTCTTATACAGTCTCAGATCGACCACTCCTGAGATGTGCAGTTAATTGAAACCCAACCACCTAAGAACATCGGTATTCACGATCTAGTATTAAAATCAGTATAAAAATAACTGCCTTTTAGGATTTGAATTTCAGAATTCTGGACTTCGAAATCTGATTTGTGATGACTAGTTCACCACTAGATCAACCCGGTGGGTAATATTATAAAACTAAGGATTACCAAAATATAAATGATTGAAAAATTGACATGGCTGCCGTTTTGAAATTTGTGAACGTGTTTACAATGTCTTATATTTATTAGACTTATATTTATTAGTTTGTACCCCTCATCAGACAGTTTAAAAAAATTATAATCATTTCATTGTTCTGTGACATATAATCATTTTAAATTAAGTCCAAATAAAATTCAGGCCAAAAAATTTACATACATCCACTAAGCCAAAGGATTTTTTTATTTATTTGTTGTAAAAGATTTTCAGGATCTTTCTATTCATGTTTGATTTTCAATAAAAATAGATTTTTTTTTTAAATTTTATTCATTTTTTTACTTTAATTACGTCATTTTTCTCAGAATTAAATTCTTTACAAATTTTATCTGATATTTGGTCGTTAACAATTTAATAAATTAAATTTATGCCAAACCTAAAAAAAACATTTTTTAAAATTTAATTTTTGAGTTTTATAACAATTTTCTTGAAAATTACTGGATATATATATATATATATATATGTTGTTTTGCTAGATCAGTTTTTTAGTTTAATATTATTTGATTTTTAAAACAGAAATGTAACGTATCTCTCACTACTGTAACAAAAATAAAGCGTTTCCAGATTTCTATTTACGTGAATTTCTTAATTTTGTTACCCATATAAAATATGGTGAAAACTAAACACACTGAATATTAGCAGTAAAAATGGTATTTAATAATAATATTTTCTTTCTTTGTTTACTATAATACTAAGATTACTAAGTAATAATTTTGTTTCACTGATAGCGTTATTTTATACGTATATCATAATACTTCATCTTTCCAGATTACGTTTTTAAATTAAGCTATAGAATGTGTCCTAATTATACGTTGTGAATTTCTGTGTATATTGCAATTATTGTTTTGTAAATATTGTATTTTAAAAATAAATATTCAAAATAAAACATTATTATTACTACTATCACTACACTATTATTTATTTGTATCTATACGAGAGGTGGATCAAAAAATAAGTTACACCCTTGCCGTGTTGTTGAACTTATAGAGGTATATTAATGTCTTGTGGTACCAGCACTAGTTTTGTTGTTATCTTCACGCTTTTCAGCAGCAATTCTAAACGATATTCAGTACGCGTGTAGTGTCGTTGTCAATATGGCGTGTCCTCTAGTGGTTTCGTTCAGTATAAAAGTGCGTTCAGTAGTCGATTTTTGTGGGCAAAAAATTACAATTGTTGTGAAATTCATCGCCAAATTGTTGAGATATATGGTGACAATGCAGTGTCACGCCCCATTTTCACAAAATGGTTTCAGATGTTCAGTAACGGAAGAATAAATGTGAGTGACAAACTGCGTCCTGGGCGTCCTTCAACTGCAACACGACGGGTAACGCGGAACGCGTGAATGAAATGGTCTTGAGTAACCGGCGCATTAAAATTAGAGAGATGGCAAGTAAATTTAACATCAATTACGGTAGTGTGTTTGCGATTATTCACAATCAGCTTGGTTTCCGTAAGGTGTGTGCACGATGGGTGCCATATCTGTTGACCGACAACCACAAATATCAACGTTTTGCGTGCCCTCTTTCTTTTCTTCAACGTTATTCCAGGACTGGTCCATAGTTTTTGAAACAAATCATCACCGGGGATGAGATCTGGGTGCTTCATTACACTCCTAAGATTAAATCAGCATCACTTGAATGGAGACACAAAAATTCGCTGCAGCCAAAAAAAGTGAAAACACTCCCATATGTTCAAAAGGTTATGCTGACAATCTTTTTCGATTCTGAGGGAAATGTTTATAATGAATTTATGTTCCGAGGAACAACAATCAATGCCGAAACTTACCGGGAAACTTTAAAAAAATTGCGTAAGCCATTAAATATTAAGACCCGGAAGATTGAGTGAGCGATGGGGTCGTTATTCTTTACGACAACTCTACTCCTCATTCAGCTCATGTGACAAAGAGTTACTGCAAAAATTCAAGCGGGAAGTGTGGTCTCATCCACCTTACAGCCCTGGCCTAGCACCCTGCGACTACCATCTGTTTGGTCCTCTTAAGCGAGACCTGGGAGGGGAGCGTTTCGCTAATGTTAATGAACTGAAGAAAGCGGTCCTTAAATGTTGAAGGAATTTGGACGAAATTTTTATGAGTGGAATTGAAAAACTTGTCACACGGTATGAAAAGTGTTTTGAAAAACTTCGTGATTATTTCGAAAAGTAGATAAAAATATATAGTTTTTTGTTCAATAAAAAAAAAATTGTTTGTATAATATATAAACATTCTATATATATATATATGTGTGATTATTTCATAAAGGGGATGTAACTGAATGAGCATGAAATATACGTTTACACGGGATATATTACTATAATAAAAATTAAAAAATACAGTCTCAATTTAATTTACATTCAATGCATTTTATAGTTACAAAATTTATAAAATAATGAAGCTTTTACATAAAAATTATATAACTCGAACGCTCTGAGTATATATTTGATTGGTAGGGGTAAAAATGTGTGTTTGTATGTAAACGTGCCCATGAAATTTAAGTAGTAGATTTTGTTGCAATGTGACAAAGAATAATAATTTTAAAGTGAATTACAGGCTCATCAGTTTTTGTTGGTGAACTGTATATACACCAACGTGTACCTATGTTTACAAATATTTACATTTTGTTACTGTATTGTTATGCGGGATATAGGTACGGGGAAGAGAAAAGGATGTAAGGGAGTTGAAGCCCTTTCACTTTATTGTTAAATGAGATGTAAAGCCCTTTAAAATTAAACGAACCTTTTTATGAAACGACCGACTGAACGGCGACCGTACGAAATTATTCCGGGTGAGTTTTAACATTTCCATGTATATATATACTATGTATGGAAACAGATTCATAAGAAATTTAAAATTCCATTTGAGAATGGCGAAAGAGTCAATAAAAAGGTCGAATGGTGTGGGAAAAGGCAAACACAGTGAGGATGGATAATGCAGCGATTAGTATGCGAGGCCACGGTACCCTCCAACGTAACCCAATTACACTGCAGGAAGAATAGCCATACAAATTGTCCAGCATTTGTATGCCGGGCCCAGTCGCATTATTCAATGCTTACCCGACACTTTCCCACCTGCTTACTGGTATGTAGGCGTTCTACATTACTAGCTACTACTAAAATTTTATACATAAGTAAAATCGTAATAAGCGGTGATGGGGTAACATCGTATAAATTGTTACGCATAACTTATAAGACCGGTAGAATAAACGGTGAAGTTGTACGTCTGAATATCCAAGATCATCCAAAAACGTTAACTATACTATTCTACTACATTTAATGATAATTCGGGAACCGGCGAAATAAAATCTCAGCTAGAATAATTTTATTCCCATTTAAATAATATAGAATATTTAACCCAAGTTACTTAATATTCAGTACAAAAGGTTTTAACTAAAACAAAATGTCTGTTGACAAATAACCTAATTCTAATGAAGTCGTAGAAATTTTTATTATTTTCTTCTAGAGTCGTATAGTTAATTTAATATTCTCTTCTACATTTTTAAATTCGTTATTATGAAGATGTAATAATTCAAAATATTATTTTACTATGCAGATTTTACGTCATTTAAATAAATATTTTTATTATGTTCAATACATAATAATACATTATCACGTTACTACAGAAATATTTAGGTATTTTAATCTAAAAATAAAAATGCAACTTTTCTAACATTTAGCTTGATTAATTAAAGAAAAACGTGGTAAAACAGTGATCATGAGAAGAGTGTGCATTGATTACAATAATGTTAAAAGGTACAGCAAAATATGCAAATAAATAAGAGCTGAAAAGAGTAAAATTTATAGATATGGCAACTATTATAAAAATTTAATTGATAATAAAGAAGAATGAAGATGAACATGACGCAAGGGACCTGTTTTAGGGCAGATAATGATAATATTTTAGTGCTGATGATCTTTATGATATTTAAAAAGCTTATAAATAAGTAATATTTTCTGTAAAAAAAGTCGTTTATTTTTTTATTTGTTATTAAATTGATAGGAATTTATATAAATAATAAAACCCTTCTTTTAAACGCTAGTATTGTGTTGAGTTATCGAAAAAAATTTCTGTAAAAATTTGATAATTCATTAATTAGAACTATTCTCTAAACGTCTTTTTAATTATTTCAATTATTTTTAACCGGTATTTTAGAATAGAGTTAAAAATAAATGAAAACATATAATACAAATAACTATTGTCGTTCTAGGGATTCCAAAAGAAATCATAAATTTAAATTAAAAATATCTTAGTCATTTAAATCTCCTTACTAAATTACCTACCATGACCAAATTGCGCGCTTCTTTTATTAGGTTGGGAAGATAAAACTTATCTCAAGACAGATAAATTCATCAGCATGAAACTTAAACCAATCAAGAAGATCCCCGCCCACGAGAAAAGTGTTTATGGGTGGGGCTAACAATTTAATGCTCTTGTGATTGAGAACTTTCATAAAGGATGTTTAACAAGTTTAAAGGGTTGAAGCAGACGCATATACGTCACTCATCGTGCTTCAACAATGAAGATTCTGCATCAGTATTGATAAAGTAAGTTTCTAAACAACATATGAGTGTTCTTCGAATCCCATTATAAAGTTAGGAATGGCATTTTTCATTCTCTACAAAATTCCATTCCATATCCCGCGAATGAGCTTCAAGCTTATGGTGGCTATATCATCAAGGAAAAAAAATAGGTACTTTTTAACATAAAACATGACTACATTTAGGCACTTTTTACATCTTTCTTATTCCAGTAATAAAGAATTGTTCACCTTAGGGTCTGAGCTATTCTTGTACTTCATTCTATCTGCTCATTGTTGCTGACCTTGGTGCCAAGTAAAACCTTTTTTGGGCGGAGCACACAAATCAAAATCTGATGTTGCAAAATCGAGACTGTAAGGTGAATGTAGTAACACCCCCGAAATGTAGCAACGCCTCCCGATCTAACTTCTAAATAGTTTCTTCTATCTTTTGAATAGTATAGAGGCGAGAGTTATTGTTTTGAAGAATTACGCCTTTTGAGAGAAAGTCTTCTCCTTATTGCAGTTTTAGTTGTTTTTCTAGCATATCACAATAATACTTACCGTTATTAAAAAGTACTTTTTTCTTCTAAAAATTCGCAATATATTTGACCTTAATATTTAAAGCACTGTTAGTATCGCTTTACTTGCTGACGAGTAGGTTTTGAAATTTTTTTCCTGGTGAATGAACTCAAATGTTTCCGATCTCTACTCTGATCTTCGGATTCAATAATGAACCCAAATTTACTAGCGCGTTAGTTTATGATCTAATAATATATTACCATCCCGTTAAAAACCGTTGTTTAAGTTCTGTACAAACGTGAATACGAGTTTCTTTGTGATTTTTAGTCGACTGTCTGGGAACTCAACTTCAACATGTTTTGCGATAATTCAGCTTGACATGGTTCATGTAATGGACAATTTCCAAACTCCCACTACAAATTTCAGGAATTTCACAAGTTTTATCCCTCTCTTCTTGCGAATAAGATCATTAATGCGATTTTTTAAAGCGTCAGTTGAAACTTTCACCGGTGTTTCGCTACGGTTAAAATCGGTGACATTTGTTCTGTTCGATTTAAAACACATATTAAAATTTAAACGGTTAATAAACTTTCTGTCGCTTTGTTTTAAAACCTATCAATGAATTTTAGCTTGTCCTCCATCTTCAGAAAATAAAAATCTCCTTACAGCACGCGGTCTTTCAAGGTATAAGTTTGAAGCTTAGCCGTCATTTAGAAATTATAAAAAGAGCTTATAATAATGAAGATTCTTTTCATACAGGGGAAATTTTCTATGTCAGAGGTATCAACGTCAAACAGTTTCAGTTTATTCTACTGAATAGTTTTCCCCTTGGTCTTTTTAATTCTTGAAAAAATCTCGTAATTCCTGTTTATTGATTCCTTTGTGTCTATTGATGATGATTGTTTAACGATCGAATTATGTTTGTATTTTATGTAAAATCTTTTGTAACTTTTCCCAAAAGTAAGTTTTTGTTGCGTAATCTTGTTTTTTTTTTTTTGATTTATTGAAACATATATTATGGTTAAGTTATATATTTACATATATTTAATGTAATGATATATGCTATGTGCGTTGGCTTGCACGCGCATAATATCCATTGTCACGCTACCTGGTCGTTTTTTTTTATCATTCTCTTATTATTTGTGGTAATTCAATCAGAATAGAATAGAACGGAATATGATAATGTACATAACTGTCAGCATGAAAGGGATGAACTATAATATGATTGACATTAGTTGCAATGGGATATACAGTTGGCAGTGTTTTGTATAAATCGGAGATATCCTATACTTCCATATGATAAAATAACTATTCGATATCCTAGTGGTCATCATCGCATAAATTATTCTTAGAATATAAAGCTAGGTGATTCATTTTTTTCCATACTAATTTATCTTTAGTTGAAATTTATTTAACCATGAGTTAAATATACGGAATATTCAAAAGGTAAAATCGCAATTGCGAAACATTCAGGACGCTCTCCAGTGATATTCAATGTGAGAATCAGCCAACTTGTAAGCATTTCCAGACACTTTACTCCGTCTCCTTCAAAAACTTATGTGCCAATAATATGATTGTTCCAGGTGTCCTACCACACCATTACTCGATCATACCCTCTTGTATGGAAGGATCATACCAATTGGGTTGTACTGTGACCGATAGCGCAGATTTGTCTGTTGACTTCTTCATTCACGTAAAAATGAACATTATCGGAAAACAGTACAAAGGATAGGAAGTCCGTATTCTACTCAATCCTGGAGAAAAACCACCCTCACTTTTTCATCCCACGATCAGGATCGTCTTCCGATAAACGTTGCAGAAGTTAGAGGTTTAACGTTGAAATTTCTCCTTCCTAGGCTATCGTGAACGATGGACCAAGGAATGTTCACTACCAGGACAGTTTGCCGGATCGACTTCTTTGGATTGCCTTCTTTTCAAACACAGCTTTTTATACTGCATCATCAGTCGTTGGACTTTCCGATCAGGATAAATCGAATTGGCAACATTACCCGTTCCACAGCTTTTCACAAATCTTTGCACAGTGCTGTGTGATACCAGCTGGGTTCCGGGTGACTTCTTTTTCGATTTTATCAGCTTCTAAAAGAGATGATGAGATTAAACTCATTACTAACATCATGACGCGTATAACAAACAGCAGGACGATTTCCAAACGTTCCCCTTGCGGTAGCATCGTTACCTGCAACCAGACAAAACGAAACAAAAGATTTTGGCTGTGGTACCGGAATTTTCGGACATCTGTAAATATTACTAATTATATTAAGTTTTTGTTTTAATAATGATTATGATGATAATAATTTTCGAAAGAACAAAACCAATTAAATTTAGCAACAAAATTTATAGTTAAGTTTATTCTGAGATTTTTTTTTAATAACTTCTATTGAATATAAACAACAGTTTAAGAGATTTAATTATTTAAAAAAGAAAACAAACCGAAACTAGATAGAAATATATTGTAATATAATTTTGAAAAACCGATACACGAATCATTTCAATGTTATAACATATCGGAAAATTGAATTTAAGATTAAAAATAAAAATTAATTAACACGATAATTTAATTTCTATATTTTAAGTTCTCTTCAATTTATTAAAATAACGGGAATTCATTATTTACAAAAGCTAAAAAAAAATTAATTGAGATATTTTTACTTCCTTGTTCAAAGTAAAGGAAGTATTGTGATCAAGAAAAATTTCGGTTTACGAATGTCAACGGAAATATCCATTTTGACCATCCATGAATCCATTTTGACTAGATTCGGCGCGACATCTGTACGTACGTATGTGTGTGTTTCGCATAACTCAAAAACGATTAGCTGTAAGATGTTGAAATTTTGGATTTAGGACTGTTGTAACATCCAATTGTGCACCTCCCCTTTTGATTGCAATCGGCTGGAGTATCCAAAAAGCTCAAAATAAAAAAAAAAATTGGATTTTGGACTTTTCTTAACTATAATAATAAGCCCTCACTGAGCGCTTTTCAACGACATATCATAAGTGGTACTTATTTTCATTGGTTCCGGAGTTATAGCCAAATGAAATTTTAATTAATGAAATATTTGGATCTTAGAAGGGGAAGGCAACTTTGTTCAAATCCGACTTCATCTTCTTTTTTGTTAAATTTTTTTTTTTTTTTTAAATTTAGATATATTGATTTATTAATAATTATTAACCTCTGATTGTAAAAATAAATTTACAATAAAACAATAATTCAATAATAACGATAAAAAACCATATGAAAAAATATCCCAAAATATTAATGAAATAAAATTTTATGTACTTTTCATTAAAAAAAAATGTGTTTATGCAATTTAAAAGGCGTACAAGGAAGTCATATGGTGTACACAATAGAGTTTTTTTAAATTAAAATTTATTCGTTTTGTCTAATTATGTTTTTATTACTTTTATATACGTTTGCTATTAACTTAAGTCTACTTTCCATCAGCCACATTAGTTATTTTTCTATAAAACTTTCGTAATTAACAATTAGGATATCGTTTATCTATGCCTATAAACAAAGATGTCCTGACTGACTGGATTCATTCACTCATCAACACCCAGCCTAAACTATTAAATTTAGAGACATGAAATTATGAGGGATGTTTGTTTTATATAGTAGAGGTGTATGCTAATAAAGAAATTTGCAAAATTCGACTACTAGGAGAGTTAATGGGGTGAAATGATACTTCTTTTCGATTTTATCAGCTTTTAAAAGAGATTATTGACTTGATTTGAGTTTTAAAATATTCCGTATACAAATATTTAAAAACTAATTTTTCCGTTTTTTGATATTTTTTAGATACTTTTCTCTATCTTCGAGGGTGAAAAGGGGTGAATATGATCGAAAAGAATTTTATAAATTCTAAATAATTATAATTTATAATTATATAAAATTATAATTCTAAATGATTTATTCAGTCGGATCTAGCTTGTAAATATTCCTAAAATGAATATTTTAAAACTAATTTTTGGGTTTGCGAAATTCAATTTCTAAGGGAATGAAATGGAGTAAAACTGGTTTTCACCTTTTTTTGGAACAAATTGAGGTATCAGCTTGATTATTCGTAAATCTGACCAATAAAGTTAAATGTTGATGAGTCAATTAGTTGTTCAATCCAACAAATCTATGTAATTCTTCACTTAAATTTTCGACGACGGGTAAATACTAGTAATATAAATAAATAGAAACACCAAATGAACCGTATTTCTCTAATTTCTGCTAACCTCTTTCATAAAACCGATTTAAAGCACATATAGAAAAAAAAATAAAATAATTTCAGAAGGAATAATAATCTTGAATAATAAAAACATATAGTTTAGTTCGTACGATATAAAAATATAGGCCTATAATTTAATATTTTATTGTGGGTGCTTCTGTGCTTATTCTACAGACTATGCATTTTGTGCACAGATACATATGTGTTATGTAGTTATTCAATTAATACACGTTAGTAACAGATGTACCACATTGCCAACTGACATCGTACAGTGCGTATGTATTTGTCCGGTGTATTGTGTACAGATGTCATTAACAACTTTGTCAGTATGTCAATTTAGTACTCTGTTGGTACAAATAAACTAAGTGACAGTCACTTTATACGTCCATAGCTGTTACGCACTTAATATACAGTCGGTTTTACCATTACTGGTGTCGGTTCCGGGTCTAACTAATGCTGTATTGGCCACCTGGTTACAGCCGGACGGACGTTTGTTAACGTTGCTGTCTTTCATAGCACGTTCTCCTATGCTGCTACACCCCTATAGAGCGGTAATTGTGCGCCTAACAGGAGACCCCTGCTTGTACATTTCAAACAGTTTTATCGGCAACGATGAATTTAGATGAGGAAAAAGCAAAAAAATAAATAAATAAAAGATTCCTGTCTTACTTTTACTTAAAGAAAAACCGGCTAATGAATACCAAGATTAAACAAATAGAACAAGTAAAACACAATTCCTGGTATTATCATATTGATTTACGTTATTTCTATACATAAATATTATGGTTATTTTTTTAACAAAGTAGAAACACACATTTTTTAATAGAACTGGAATGATAAATTTTATATTATAAATATAATACTAAAATTGAATGTACATTTGAAAAAAAAAATCAACTATTTTGTAAAGAATACTGACTAAAGATGCAAAAATTTGCTAATTTATTTAACTATTTAATTATAAAGTGATTCACAAAGAATGTAAAAAACTTTCAGGACATGTTTTACTGCTAAAAAAGTGTTGGTGAATGAAATATTTCGCTCTAATTTCTCCTCTTTCGGAAAAAATTATGCCAAACTCCAGTATTCTTCGGACTCAAATTAAGTAGTAAATTTAGAGGTTTTATATGAAATCTGAACTGAAAAACTGAAAAGAAAAAAAATAGGTTTGAGAACGATATTTTTAGTAGTTTTTCAAAAAACTGGGATAAAAGACAAAAAATTGTAGTTGAAAAACACTATTTTATGTTTGGCGTAAATAACTTTTTTAAATGAATAATAAACACATAAAAAAATTAAACAAAACTTGTTGAGAATATTATTCTGAGTAAAATTTTATGAAGAAAGTTCACAGAAACTAAATTTGAACGTAAGAATTTAGAATTTTATTATAATCAAAAATTATCAAAATGTTTTCCGATCTATGTTTATATGAACTTCCTTCTTTATTTACACCAGTAGAACATGTCCTGAAAATTTGTTACATTATTCGTGAATCTATCTTGATATGCATTATGTTGGTGTATATTCGTACAAACAGTTAAATTTGTTTTTCATTTTTTGACCGGTTTTAAACAAAAACGTCAACAATTAAATACAGGGAATAATAAAATCACAGAAAGAAATCCTCTTCGTTAATGAAACAAAGCGATGTTACCCAATTTAATTACTTATTTGTGATCGATAGTAAACCTTCTGGAAAAGTACACTATAAGTTTATTTAACTGTTGGTAAAACGTGTTTATGTTTTTTTTTGGAAATTTCATATGCCTTTTTAATACCACTTTATAATAAGCTCAGTATATACGCGCCATTTTAAAAAAAAAATATAAGTGCCCCAAAATTTCCCCTTTCCAAAAAATAAAAATCTGATATTAACACTACATCACTACCTTGTATGCCTGTTAAATTAATGTACATATTTTTTTAATGAAAAGAACATAAAATTTTGTTTTATTAATAAATCCTGATACTTTTTCATAATTTTTTTTTAGTTTTATTGACTTATTATTTATCGTAAAACTTTTTTTACAGAGGTTAATAATTATTAATAAATCAATATATTTAAATTTTAAAAAAACTTAAAAAAAGAATGAGATGATGTCTGATTCGAACCAATGGGCCTTCCACTTAATATCCAAATATTTCGTTCATTAAAATTTCATTTAGCCATAACTCTGGAACCAATAAAATTAAGTACCGATTATGAAATATCGTTGAAAATCTCTCAGTGAGAGCTTATAGCTTATTACTGCAGCTTGAAAAAGTCCAAAATCTAAATTGTTTTAGATATTGGGCTTTTATCGACACTTTTGCTTCAATCGATTGCAGTCAAAATGAGAGGTGCACAACTAGATTGCAACAGTCCTAAATAAAAAATTTCAACATCCTACGGCTAATCGTTTTTGAGTTATGCGAGATACATACATACGTACAGAAGTCTTGCCGAAACTAGTCAAAATGGATTCAGTGATGTTGAAAATGAATATTTCCATTTAAATCTGAAAACCGAAATTATTCGCGATCACAATACTCCCTTTACTTCGTACAAGGAAGTAAACACCCATCTTTTTATTTATTGCATATTTTTAACCCATGTTTTTTTTATGTTTTCCTAAGCATATTACTAGTGCAAATTACTAAAAAAAAATACCTTGGAGGCAACATTGGAGGTGGGAGAGCCATCAAAGTTTAAAAATGTAGATTTTTTTTTTATTATTAAAAAATAGTTTTATTTATTTTTATGTATCATTACTTTTCCACTATAAAATAATAAATAAAACAATGCCAGGACAACATTACAACTTTGTTGGCAGCTTTTTTTTAGAGGTGGGAGTCATTAAATTCTAGAACTGCAAAAAGTTTTAATGCAAAATTTAAATTGGAAATCACACTTTCAAGGGAATGTGTAGTACATTGAACAACTATAATTAAAAATATATCTTATACATACCACAAACAACTTATAAATAAAAACTTTAAATTGTTTGACTAAAAAAATGAGACATCAATTTAAATACCTGTTTATTAAAAAAAAAGTATATGAAATTTCAAAAAAAAGTATTATCTCAAAATTTTGATCAAATCATTTTTTTCAGAATTATCCAGTTGCACATACTGTTCTCCTAAACTTTCTTCCTAAGTAGTAAGTAGTCTGTTGAGAGTGAAGCCCTTGGTAGCCAGAATTACGTAAGTTTCACGTCGAATTAGGGGAAGTTTGTTACTCTTTGCGGATTTTTTACTTTCCCGGCTGTATTTAAGGGCAAATATGATGATCAGTAAAAAAAAAAATAATTTTCCATTCTCAACGTTTTACATCCTCAGGATTCCATTATTTTAAGAAAAAAAATCCTTATGTAGTGAGAGAAATGTTTGTAAATTTTTTATTTTCGAATTTTTACTTAGTTGTTTTAAAAAAAGGTTTAGAAAAAATATAAGGCTTAAATATTTATTTATTTTTACATTCTTTAAATGATAATTTAAAATCACTGATTTCTTTTCTTAATATATCACGTTGTTCAACAAGAAAATCCTAATTTTTTTTACATTTTCTTTCACAAACAAAACTTTTTTCACAACTATATATCACACTATTTACATTTGGTATATTGCTTTATGTCATGAATTTTAGTTTTCTTAAAAATAATTTATCCCTTTATACATTTAATGCTTGCCTCAACATTCGGATGTGAGCAGGACTGTTACTGTGCGCAGTAGTCGTGTAATTCATAGTTCAATTTTATATGCGTATTATATATCATTTGGTAAACGTTTGTGATGAACGATGTGTAGATAATTTAACATTTTATCACGTCCACTCTTCAAACCAGTCGGTTTAATTTATTATTTTACACTGAACAGATGTAAACTTATCATTCATTACTCTAGTGTTATTTTCACTAGTATTATTAATTATTATTAATATGCCTTGCTCTCAAAGTATTATTAGCGATGAACTTAAAAGAATGTAGGAAAGCATTCTACCACTAATGAACAAAATTACTTAAGAATATAGATAAGTTCTGCTGAAATAAAATAAAAAAATGCCGGAAATAACCCTGGTTAATGAGGTATTCGCTCTCTGCAGACTACTACTTACGAAAGAGAGACATTTAAGATTTATAGAGATATTTAATTAATTTTAAGAATAGATTATCTTACCTCTCTTAATCTGTTGACTTGAAAATAAAATCACACAATTTATTTTTTATTATGTGACCTATTATTTTAGACAATAAATAAATTCATTTTTACGATGCATAGAAAAAAAGTTTTTTACCCCCCATCCGTTTAATTTAGGATCACAGCATCAACCAAAAGTTTAGTACAATCCCGAAAGATATAGAATTATGTAAAAAAAATAAAATAATTTTTCTCAGACTAAACTATTGTAATACGAGTTACGTTTAAACCCATTCCCCCATGAACAATTGGAAACAAAAATAATTTGCATCAGTGACTTGTATTCAGAGATTTATGTATGATTATAGAAATTGGTCAATTTAATCTAAACATATGAAGTACAAAGATCAGAGAAATAGGTTAGACTTATTATCTTCCATTCTGAATGAATTGCTCAAATATACAACCGAAATGACGAACTAATGTAACGGAATCATTCAACTATAACATTTAAATACAAGAATGTGACTTTGACAAAAAGTAAAAAAAGACCTTCACCTTTGAATAAAAACGCTCAAATACGCAGGCGGTCCAAAAAGTAATGAGATTGATTCTCGCAGGTAAATTTAAAGCGCGCAAAGTGATAATCCTACATGGATCAAATACCAAGATCTGTTATCTACTTCTCGTGTAAATTTCAAGTTGATTATTGTTGTCATTAAGTGTTAGTGACCGTTTGCGTAAAATATGTCGGGTAAATAGCCTGCCATGGAAAAAAATATCCTTCAAGGTTACGCGATTCGGTTTTGTGTCTGTTTAAGAAAATCAGCTTTTCAAACGTACGGAATGTTGAAAGAAGCAATCAATTAAGAGCTTATATCACGTGCAGCAAGTTTTCCTTGGCTCACCACACTTTTGGCCAGACGAGTGAGCGTGAAAGACATGGCGAGAGCGAGTCGACCAAGCACGTCGGTTAGTGATGAACATGTCTATTTATGATGAACACAGCAAGCGTCATCATTCGAAAAGATCTTCATATTGAGGAAAAATCATCGAGAGAACTGCTATGCATCTCAAAAAGCAGTGCATACGTTGTTCTGAGAGAGTGGATATATACAAAACGCGTTTTATGTCGTTGGAGTCCGCGGTTATTAATGTCTCACCAAATAGAATACCGCGGCGAAGAATTTTTGGCTCTGTAAAAAACGAAGAAACTTTCTTTTTGCAAAATGTGATAACCGTTGATGAATACTGGATGTTCCATTATGACTCTGAGATGAAACGTTAAAGCTACCAGTGGAAAAAAAAGTAATCCAGGCAACACGTGTAAACTCATAATGATTACTTTTTTTTGTCATGAAAGATTCCTTTACCGAAATCAGGTTCCTACAGGGACAACTGTAAATGCTCTCTGGTACATCAGTGTGCTGAAGGTAATGTTGACTCACTTCAGAAACTAATGAAGAAAAAACCATGTCGCTTAGATAGTCAGTGAATTTTTGAATGGAAAAAACTTAAAACGATTCCGCTTCAACCATTCAATCTATGACCAGTTCCGTGAGTTTTCCTGCTGTTCCTAGAGGTGAAGAGAGACCTAAAACTCTAAATTTTGAGATGAATCTGGAGGTCGTAAAAGCCGCGGGGACGAAACGTAAAGTACTACTGAAAAATTACTTGGATTTCTTGTTTGAAAAATCAGAACAAGTTCTGAAATCACTTGATCTACGTGCTGCACTTCAGGGAAAATATTTTGATAAGGTAACATGTAAATGTAGTTCAGGATTATGATTTTTTTCGAACTAGATCTGTAGTCTCATTGTTTTCTGACCACCCTATAACCATAATGACATAATGATGTTGGCAATGGTCATCAAATTAGTACAAGAAAGTGAATTTAAAACCGGAAACGACAAAAAAAGAAAAAAAACGGTTTTTTGTTTTCCATCTCTTTATGGGGGTTTGAATAAAATCAAACACCATCAAAAAATATCTTAGATACCTAAGGGACGTTAAATTATCAGAAAATAATTTGTTAGCTTTTGAGTAAAGATTTAATACATTTTATTGGTGACAAATAAATTCTGAAATTTTCTGTTTTCTTGATCGATTATAATCAAAATCAAATGGCATCAATGCTCCATATACAGAAATCAGAGTCAGACTTTATTTGAGTAAATCATTCCATCAAATATTTTAGAAAAAAACAGGTAAATATTTCCTTTCAAGATTTTTAAAGTGAAAATTGTGTATTTTGGTTACTCGGGGATCATTAAATGTCATCTGCAAAATTTGACCGGATTAGCATAATTTTTCTTATAAAGTTTAATTTAGAGCAAATTATACAGCATGGAAAGTTTGTGTAGAGCACAAAAGAATAAATAAGTAATGAAAAAAGTGTTTAATTCTGTCACAGATTTATAAGCTGTGCCGTTGTTTGTTAATTAGCAATAGATTTGCTTTAGTCTGAATGAAGAAAATACAATCATTTAATAAAAAAGAAAAAAAAAATTATCTGATTTTTATTTTTTAATAAAAATAAACAACTCGAAACATCTATCAGCTTTATAATTTGTGTTTGTTTTTTTTTTTTAACTTTTTTACTTTATTTTTCGTAATATACCAACTCTCACTCGTAATATTCCTCTCATGTCATGACGATTATTTTTTTTCTGAATTTTTACGGGCGTCGACTGCTAGGGTCATTAGCCCTCTTCACATTCTTTAAAAGAAATTAGTATCACCATCAGGATCGTCATATGTAAGGGTGTAAAGGGCCCTTACATTTTATTTAAAAGCACAACCAACATAAAAGACATTAAGACAAAACAACACTTTAATCGTAAAGTGTTGTTTACTTAATCGTAAACAAAACAACTCAAATTTTAATATCGGGGTAAAGGACCCCGATATTAAAATTTGTGATAAGGTTCTCAAAAAGACCATGAAATTAAAAATACAACTTATCAATAGCATTTCTTTCTTCTACCTGTCTCGTTTATAGTTTGTTTAAGCACCCTCGGGGCGACAAGAACCGCCGTGAAGCAGTATATTAGTCGCGCCAGGATGCCGTGGCAGTTGGCTCCTTATAAACAGGCTACAGGCATCCATTGCGCTTACCCATAGACTCGTGCTTTCAGTTTACCCTTGAGGGTACCTCATGCATTGGACACACTCCGACTCACTGCTCTTGAATGAAGACGAGCCAGGATGGCCTAGGCAAGAGAGCTACCTCCCGTCACTACACGTGCCTCGCTTCGAGACTCCCATATACATAAGAATTCCACTTAGAGATTCTTTAACACAGCTTTAAAAATTTTTCAACTTTTACAGACTTCTAAGAAGTCCACTGGCGTGTAAAAATGCAACAATCTTTTCTTCATTTCCATTATCCAGATCAGCACTAATGTCACTTCTTAGACGGAACCTCTTTCTGAGGTCCTCATATATTGTACACTCTTCTATTAGATGCTTAATTGTAAGTGTTTTATTGCAAACACCGCATAGGTTCAGATTTAGAAGAGCCTCGGTGGTTTCATGGGCTATATTTAGCTGTAAACTTGTTTACAGCTTGGTACGTGGATAGTATTTTTGAGTATTTAAATACTTAATCAAATAATGATCAAAGTGCACAATCTAATTGAAGTTAGATATAGAAAGAGTGAAACCTTCGGTGTTAGTGAAAGGCGCGGGGATCAAGCTTCTGAGAATAAGTTAACTTGACAATTGAGGGTTGGAAGTTACAGTATGTAGTCGTGGTTGGAAGAGGCAATACGAAGCCTATAGTAGTGTTTGTATATACACTGATGGAAATGTCTGTCTCGATTTGAATCGGTGCCATCCTGACAGAGAGGTAAATCTGATGATTGTGTTGTGTTATCAAATTTAGATGACCTAAAAGACTACCTCCTGTAAATCCCATCAGAACTGTGAACTGAAGGGGTGGTGTAGCGACCGGGATTGTCACGAAGCGGGTGTCTTCTCCTGCGGGAGTCAGGTTGAACATTATCGTGTTGCAGAACTATGGGCTCAGTGATCTGTCAAATACGATCAACAGACGGTTAAGTTGTTTTAGAAGCAGCAAAATGAAGTATAAGTTCTTCTTTTCGTCCTTTAGTTAAAGTAACTTGTCAATCACTACGAGGGTAACCTCAAAACTTACTTCACCAGCTTATTCGGTGCATGAAATTTTACTACACTCATACCCACAGTATTTCGATCAACAGTTTCATTATCATAAACAACTTTTAGTCGACGATATATATCACTAGCGTTCTCTGAATTGGACGTTAAAATATTCAGTCCCTCCACGTTTTTTTTTTTTTTTTTTTTTTTTTTTTTTAGTCCTGTTGACATAGCGTACTCGACTTCATAACAATGGCAACGGAAAATGAGAAAACGTGTGGATCAACGAGTTTTAGAATTTTGTGTAGTGACGAAAGAAAGTATAAGATGGCAGCATTTGTTGTTTTGTGCGACATTTTCTTCTATTGTTACATTCCAGTGAGCATTATATTTTGCCGACCCAGGTACTTACAGATGAGTATATGACGGCTAGAAATTACTTAATCTCCACAATAATTTCTTCTCTTAGCAACACAATTAATTAAAGTAATTATTTTTTCGCGCATAAAAATATATATTAAAAAAAAAATTAAGATGTGATAATTTTTTGTAAGATATTAATCAAATAAAAATAACAATAAAGATAAAAAACCTTTCTTTGTCGTATAGTTTAAAACTAAAATTTCTTTACAAATTTAATAACAGTTCATGAATTAAAACGTACAAATCTGAAATTTACGTAAATCTGACATTTATTTGAAATCTGACAACGTTGATGATAATAATAATAAGTTTAATGGAAGGTTTTTCAAAAGCCAGTAATCATATTAAAGCTTCGCAATAAAAGACAAAAAAATTATGTCTTCTTCCGTTTTAATAGCAAAAAACATAACATAAAAAAAATAGCAAAATAAAAGTTGAATACATCAAACTCAGAATAAGATATACGGAAACGATTAGATACGGAAAATTACAAAAAACATTTTTCGCCAGGCAAAGTGCTGTATATGTTGTAGCGAAGAACATTTTCAGCAGTTTACTTAATTTTTTGTAATTCAGTTTTATTATTTGTGTTTGAATTTATTATAATTGTAAAAAATTAAAATTCTTTTTTATTAAGTATAAAAAATTTAATTATAATTAATATCTTGTTACTATTGCCATATTTTGATATGTTTTTTAATAAACATAGACATTTTTACATTTGTATTTATTTTCTGTGGACTGATTTATATCGTTTCACTAAAAAACCAAATTCTCTACAAGTTTTGATTAAATATTTATGTGTTTATTACCCATTTAACAAATTTATTTTACGTCAAACATAGAAGCATATGTTTTTTGAGACCAGTCTTTTACCTTTTACCCCAGATTTTCCAAAAACTACCAAAAAAAAAGTTCTGGGACTTTTTTCTTTTTCCATTTTTTCAGGTCTAGTTTCATATAAAACCTCTAAATTTACTCCTTACTTTCAGTTCCAAGAATTCCAGACTTGCTATATTTTAACGAATGAGCAGAAATCACGGCGAAATTTTTTGTCAGCCGACACTCTTTAACAAAGCATTTCCGAACCTATATTTATATGAATTTTCGTCTTTATTTTGACAGTAGAATATTTCTTTAAAATTTGTTACATTCTTCGTGAATCATCATGTATATTAGCAATATATTTTTATTAGAGTTTAATTATCATTATTTATTTCTTAAGAATTTAACTAATATATTACGATTTTATGAAAGCTGAGTAATGTAAAATTAATGAAAATTGTAGTTCATTCCTACCCATTATAATTTAACAATCTTTACTGATGATATAAGTGCAACAATATTCACGCTACGTTTCTTCTTATTTCCACTTTCATATTTTCAAGGGTGTATCTGATTACATTTCTTTTGTATTCTTAATATTCCCTCAATAATAATAATAATAACAATTCTGAAATTGTAAAGCAGAATGTTTAAAATGAACACACACACACACACAAACACAAACAAACAACACACACACAAAGGCGTCGTTTCAATGATGGTTTCAAAAAGCAATTATAAAAAAGAAGGAACTCTCAATTTTTTAGGAATCTACTTATAGGTTTATTTTTATATTATTTGAAAAGCATTTCTTTATTAAATTAGTTACTGGAATGCTACGTATAAGAACTGATATTACTTTTATAAATGAAAACATGTACGATGAATGTATTTAAAAAATATTTTGTTATTATTATTGTTTAATATTCACTTTTCATCTTTAATACCTACTAAATATATTAGTAAAAGAATAATCTCTCAAAGTTTTAATAGATATTTTAATAATCCGTAATATTTACATGTTTGCAAAATTATATCTGGGGTTTTGGCTTGAATTTGAATTTTATTTGGATTAATAAATCTATTTTTTGTTCATAAATGTTCGTAATAGAACGAACTACAAACGATTTAAGATATGCACTGAAAAATATAGTATTATGTGAAATCTCCTTACATTAAGTAAAATGTTTTTATGCAGTCTAACAAATAATATGTAATAAAACTATAATAAACTTCGCAAAAATAAACTGGTCAAGCTGGAAAAAAAGAGAAAATTTGGGAAATGAATATGGTAGATAAAAGAGTAAATGCAAGAAAAAAATTTTAAACTTAAAGCATAGACTAGCATTAACAATTTTTTACAAATTAGAAAAGGAACATGCAAAATATTAAGAAACCAAAAAGTAAAATTTGATGAAAAAATGTTTAAGAGATATTGAAGAAAGCTTGACCAAAACTGCACCAAGAATTGTTACCAAATTTTTAAATCAAAATTAAAAGTATGTCAAGCACCGATCTTGTTTTAAAAAAAAAACTAGTTTGAAACAATAAGGATAATTATCATCTTTTCACAGAATATTTCCAAAAGCTTGTAAACTGTGAAACAAGTAAAAAGTTAACATTCAGAAAAAATAATAATTCAAAAATAATAATGCCTGAACAAAATCCAAAACAAAAAATTAAAACAATTAAAATTGTTAAATCAATGAAAAAAATAAACCATTCGAAGGCAACACAACAGCTGAACTTTTAAAATTTGATGGAGAAAAATTATTCAAAAATTTAGAATTTTTTTTATAAAAATTTGGGAAGAAGAAATACCGGAAGGTTGGCATTCTGTATTATTCCATCCGGTACATAGAAAAGGTGACAAAACTGATATAAATAATTACCGAAGAATTTTACAGCTTCGTGTTACTTATAAAATTCATTCAAAAGTTATTCAGAACAGAATTGATGATTTTGTGGACAGTCGATTTGTGAATATCAAGGTTGTTTCAGGAAGATTTTACTCAAAACAAATATCTTTAGTTTAAAATGGGTCGATTAAAATTACGAAATAAAATGATAATAGAAAATGTCTCGTTTGGCGATTTAAAAAAGCCTTAGACTAGACAGAAATTGTATAAAATTTTTTAAGAGATGGATTAAATTCTAAAATGTTAAATCTTATTTAAAGGACCTTAATTAATATATTGTCAAAAGTAAAATTCATGGGAGAAATTTCAAAACCTTTCAAAATTGAAACCAGTGTGAAACAAGGCGATGGTCTCTCACCACTTTTGAGTAACTGTATTTTAAATAAAGTAATTTGTAAATAGCGAAAAGAAACTGAAACCCTAAAACCCTTCATCAGAAGAATAGAAACAAAACAGAAAGGAGTATCATCGAATTGTTTTGCATTTGCAGGCGATCTACTCGAGAAATCGGGGAAAATTTTAATATTTAGGCAAAGAAATCCAAAAATATTAACTAGGCAAAATGTGTTTAGAAAATCGGGCAAATAAAATGGAAGTGACTTTCCAAATACCAAAAATTTTTAGAATAAAAAATTTATTTCTTAAAGTGCGAAATTCGGACATTAAAACACGGTTAAGGTGAAGGTCTTTATGAGGCAAAAACTTTTAAATAATTAAATAAGACTTGAGAATACTTACAAAAAGGGTTTTAAGATCAAAGAGGAAATTTACAAAAAAAATTGAAAATTAATTAACACATTTAAAAACGAATAGTGTTTTACGGTCATATAACTAGAATGAATGAAGAAAAATTTACAAATTCTTTGAAAAGTAAAATCAATTGGTTTCTGTAGATAAGAAAGGATCTCCAAAAGATCAGAATAAGAAATTTTACACTGAGAAATTTTCAAGAAAAAAGTATGAGTTTTTTCTCAAGACGGAACAGGAAACAAGAGAACCAAATAACAGAGAAAGATTAAGAACAATTATGACTGAGAGATTGCAGAAGATTAAAGCCTCAAAGGAAAAATAAAGTATAATATAAAAGAATAAGGAAAGAAAAAAAAATGTATATAGATTATCTCAAAGAGAATAAAAAAAATTTCAGAACATGATCTATAAATGAGAATAAAAAAATGTATTTTCAAATGTTTGGAAATGCTTTCTTTATAAATTATAGCGTACAAAAATTTCCCTGATTTTTTATAACTATTAACTAATTTTTCAACCGTTATACATAAAAAATGAATCTAATAAAAACAACTACATTAAAACTATGCACTGATTTTTTTTTTTGTATGAGACCACCACACTTCCAAAATCGTTTGAAGGGCCAATTCAAAAATTTTAAATGTGAAAGGTGAATTGTACTCGTAATACCATTTTAAAGCGATCTGGAGAAAATATTAGTCTTAAAATAATTCTGGCTATAAGAACACTAACAAAAATATCAGCTATTTAATATTTTTCACAACTAGTTTTAAAAATAGCCTATATTATAATCCCAGTTAGTGGTTTCATATCGAAAAATAAATCGTTTTGAGGTAGAATCATTTACTGAACTTGTTTTTTAGTATTTAGCTGTACATTCTTTATTTAAGTTACTGTAACCAGTTTAAAAATTGCTATGAAAAATATTAAATTAAGGCTATTTCGGCTTGTCATAGCCGAATATTTCGGATCAATTTTTTTATTTTTCAACGCCTTTAATATATGTCATAAACCCTACCCTCTGAATTTAAAATGTTTGATTTGTCCCCTCACCGCTGGTAGCATAGATTGAAGTGACCTGATATTGAAAAATAAATGGTTTAGAGGTGCTACAATTAATTTTTCACTATTGAAACGTTATTAATTTTTTTAACTTTGCCGTACTCAATTAACATCCGTTTGTATCTCATGCAGTTTTTTTTAGTTTTTTTAATATCAGTTAATCCATACTACTCAGTATTTCTTTTAATTCTTATATGTAATTTAATTTTAAAGATACTTTTTACATTTCTATTTCTTTTAAATCCTTCGTAAAGGATTTAGCGGTGATAGATTATATCCTTGTTTCATTACCGTTTATAGATTTTAAAATTGAAATTTTAAAATCTTATTACTCTGTAATACTCATATTACTCTTTAATTTTATATTAAAATTAAAATAAAATAATTAATTTTTCCTTCACTATATTTCAATTTTATTTTATTTAAAATAAAAAAAAAAAAAAAAAATTAAAAAGATCAAATTAATAATAGTTGTTATTTCATTTATATCAGACTTTATAACATTTACGTAATAGTGGGAAAATAAGAAGAAGTAAATACTAAAAATTAAAAAACACGATTGTCAAAAAAACATTGCTGACAAAGATTGCTGTTTAATATAGAATAATTAAAGAGCGAGCGGGTAACAATGTTGTATATAGCATAATTTTTTCAACTTTTTTAAATCTATTTAAACATATTATATATATATATATAGCCTATGACACTCCGGATAAGGTAAGGATTTCAACGCGGGATCATACATCTAAATCGGTTCAACTGTTGAGATTCTACGTTGGAAAACCATACATATTTATATAGATTAAAATTACATTGATTCTTCTTCTTGGTCAGTCGTGTAATAATTATTAATAATAAAATTCGTTTATATTTTGTGATTATGAGTTTTATATTTGTAAAAATTTCTAAGAAATACCGTGCGACACGATCGAAGAACATAATTTAAATCTATATAGATATAACTACTTGTAATATTATAATTTTCTGAATTACGTCTTTTTTGTCGTCAAAAAAATCTATGGATATAGTTTTATCTAAGAATTTTTTTTCGTATTAATTTCTTGTAACACATATAATTTTGAAACAGTACATTCGTATTCTATGCAACGTTAAATAAGCTCCATTTCTGAGTTAACCACTTAATTCTCGTTGTGGTTTGGTTCCATCGTGATTTTGTATTACACTAGCAAATAGCCGGTTTGAATTTTGAAAATCGGAAGATGTTGCGAAAATATAACAACATTTCCGAATAACAGTGATCTATTAGATAGAGAGTGTACCTGATGCTTGCAAAAGTTAGCCTTCAATCTTCTAACAAATACCCCGTTTGAACTTTGAAAATCGGACGATTGTTTGCGAAGATGTATTAATAGAGCATCCCATTACACCTCCCAAAACAGAGTCTCAGGGGCACCTCATTTTTTACCAGTTGGTGATGATTGATCAAGCCTGGTATGAGGTATTCGCATCACCTCACCACTCTCGGCTCACACGTAGTTTCCACGGGAAGTCCATTATTATTAAACAGAATTTTTTTTTTTTTAATTTACTTAATATTATTTTATTTAACGTAAATTTAATTGTATTATTTTTGTAAGATTATTCAGTTGATTTATTTGAATCATTTAGTTAAAATCCAGCTAACACAGTGATAGAGGCTTACAGTTCACAGTTCATTAAGTCAATTCATTAAAGTTTGTGCTTCAGCCAGCAAATCACTACTACATATATATATCTTATGACAATCACAGTAACGTAAGGATTTCAATGCAGGGTCATACATCTAAATCGGTTCGGCCGTTGAGCTGCTACGGTGGAACAAACGTAAATACATTACACTCCTTTTTGGGCAGTCGTGTAAATAGTTTACTCTTTTCCTTATCCATTACTCTTTCTTGCAATAATACCGATAGAAAATGACACGGCTACATCTAACATTCATTTGTTCTTGAAGATAAAAAAAATTGTAACAAAGGATTCTACAACTATTCATGATATACAAACAATGTGGTATTGAGTACAAAAATTATTGTTAATTATTAAATTAATTAATTTATAGATTATAATTATTATTATGTGAGAATATTTAAACAGAGCATGAATCGAAGTAATCATAAACAATAACTGACTTTCTCGCTAATCAAAATAAATAGTTTTCACCTTAAAATTTATCATCAATTTATATTTTATACAATACTAACAGTAATATATATTTAACGACAATATTTTTAGTCATTTAATATCCTTAAAAAAATTAAATAAAAACTAACAAATGATATTTGTTCAGAGTGATATTTAAGCATGGAAACGGCTTCATATTTCAAAACTGAGATATACGAGTACTAGGAAGTAGAACTAAGCGCGGATCTATATGGTTACAAAATTACTACTTTAAGGTGTTTGAAATTTTTGACCTCTATCTTGGACCATCAAGCTGAATCAAACTTTTTTTATAAATGTGATATTAATAATTTTAATGTAAAGTTTTATAAGAAAATCAGTAGTGAAAACCGTTTCTTGATAAATCCCTTTGTTTTTGAGCAATAGAAGTTGCAAACAAGGTAACATTTCGGTAGTAATAAAACGAGGTAAAACACACCGCAATAAGTGTATTATTTCGTATTACCTTCATAATTACATCCAGTAACAACTTTAAGGAGTTAACGTTAGGATTAATGGCCCAAAAACTAATAATAACAACCTTCACAATAACAACACTAATAATAATACGCAATAATTAATCATTTGCAACACTACTACAAATGGTTAGCTCAATATACATTATTTACTTTAATTATCACAATATTTAATTTTAAAGTTTACTTAAATATTTTTACTCCTACATCACTTAAACGATAAATTTCCGAGGTATAGGTGGGAAGCTTTTTGAAGATTTCTTGTAGAATAATATGCTTTCAAAATTCATTACATTATTATTCATTTTTACCTGCTTTTCTTTAGCTTACTTTCGTTCCACGTTTAACTGATAGTACACATGCGGTAGAAGGTAGAGAGGAGAGTAGTACACATGTGCAGAAGGTGCAGAGTAGTACACATGCGCAGCAAGTTTTTGGGATGAACTTCGATGTAGTCGATCAACAAACGTAACGCTTCGAACACTCTTATACGAGATATAGAAAATTCCCGTATTATATTTACTCCTGTAAATATTTAAACATTGTAGTAATAAACATTATAAAAAAAAGGTTTTTTAAAATATTCAATATCCACATAAATTCTTTAAATGTGATCAAAATGGAAATAATAGTCTCAATATACAATACCTAGTAGTCGTAAATCTCTTTGAATGAACTAAAATTAAGGTACAAAGTAGAACTGAGGTCGTGTCCCATGCTTTTCATTGTGGTCTTGCGAAAATAGACAACTTTATATATATTATTTTATTGAAAACAAATTTATAATTTAATTTTTTTAATGTTTACTAGTTAATCCATTTTTTTTTAGATTTGTTGAAAAACATGTTTTTAAAATTTTGTTTTTCTATTTGGTTATTTGTATTTGGACAATTTTATTTAGATGATAGGGTTAATAAGTCTATTTTTTTAGTTTTTTCGTCACTTATCTTTTGCATAATATCTTCTGACGGGATTAACCAATTCATTATACGATGATTACTTCTGAATGTAGTTTATTGATGCCATTTATTTTGGTTATAAGTGGTCAAGTTAGTAGCGATATACGGTTAGGGACATACGGTTCCTTAAGTCGAATTTTCCTAAAGAGTAGAATAATTGTTTTTACTTTCACGACGGTAGTGATATATGCTACTATAGCTATAACTATAACGGAAAAGTATATAGATCGATAAAAAAATATTGTTTTTTTTTAAGTCGTTTGCCTTAAGGAGGTTAAAAAAATAATAATCTTAATAAATTGTAATTAATATACGAAAATTTTCTTTTCTTCCGTTGCTCCCAAGTCCAAAATACCTACTTTTGTCAGACGGACGTTTGTGCTTGTGTACATGTATATGTCTTGGCCTATTTTTGGTCTTATAATTCTGGTCCCCGATGACCGAATTTCTTCAAACTTGATATACAAATACCACCTTTGGGAGGAAAAATGTATTAATTTTTTGCAAAAATTGGAAAAAGGGGGTGTTTTGGCCAAAATTAAATTTCAGATCTTTACTGAGGCATTTTAGCAAAAGGTTTTTCTTCCAAAAGGTAAAATATATGGAGATCACAAATTACCAAAAATCTTTATTTAATATTCACCCTTTCCCAAAAAAATGCCTTTATATATTTTTATTATTTTAGTTTTGTTTCATAAAAAGAGTTTATGGGAGTTTTTGCAGCTAAATTTTCTACATCAGTACTCTTTCAAACCACCATAATTTTTTTTGCCTATCTCAGTTTGTTGGTTTGTGGTAACAAAAAATATTGTTTTAATTTACAAAAAAAAAAAAAAAAAAAAAAATGTTAGATATACTTCTAAATCCATCACTCAAGTTACTATTGTATTTAAAATGAAAAAAATCTTAATATTTGATAACCTTTCAAAAATTTCAAATCTTAATTTATTTTCAGTAGATTTATTTAATAAATAAATTTTTATATTCTTAATTTTTTTTTCGTAGTATATTTTCTCTTTGTAGTATTTCTTTAAAAACATTTGCCAAAAATGTTCACCTCTTTCCTAGAAAATTAAAAATATGTTTATTTAGAATTATGGCTGTATCTACAATTCATATTTTTGGTTATTGTTTTTCAATAAAGAAGGAATTATTTTATCATAAATATACAAATAGAGCTTATAATTATTGAATTTCATAACTTGTAACCGGCAAAGTTATGAGATACATTTTTACAATTTTTAATATAATTATTTATTTGTAAACTTATAATTTTAATGTTCCAATCAATTTTCCTACTAAGATGTATGTCGAAGGAAAAACCCCAGGTTATCAAAAATTTATATCTAGCTTTTTACCGATTTTTTTTTTTTTTTTTTAATTAAAAGATAAACGTGGTACTTTTTAAAATTAGCTTAATAAAAAAATGTATTAAAAGTAACTTGTTTTACGCAGGTAAAAAGTTTAAAATTGCGTGATTAAATATAGATAATAATAACTAAGATAATTTTGGGGCTGATTGTTTTCGTTTTACTACTTCACAAAGTGTTGATATCATTTTATAAGTTTTATCTTAAAAATTTTAAGGATGAATTAATTACTCTTTTGTTAATTATAAACTATTGTGTGATAATTGAATCAATTTCGAGGGGTAATTCATTTATCTTTATAGTTTTTTTTTCTGTAAATATTTTGTTAACACTTTTTTTTTATTAATATTTTTGTCTGTTGTTGGAAGTACCTGTTTGGTGATTGTTAGTATAATATCGAGGTGTCATGGGCCAGTCAGTAGCCGGGTTGGTATAAGCATGATAACGACCGTCAACTGAAGCGTCAGAAAGATAACAGGCAGGACAACTAACACCGAACTGTGTTCAGAATACATTCCATTAGTGTTCGAGTTTAATTGAATATCGTAGGTGCGGACGATAATCGGCCTAACGGTTGCAGACCATAAAGTCGAATGTCGCTCGACCGATAAGAGTTCCTATTTCCCCCTTTACGTAATAGCCTAGCAGGTTTCACCATATTGCGGCTGATACCACCATATCCCCTCTTGTTTTCCAACACCCTCTGAAATTGTTTCCCCCTCTTACATTTCCCCCTCATTTTAGTTTGATGTCCTGTTTTTCCACAGATCCTATCCCCGTGGGATACACTTGACCCTTTTCTCTGTCCACCGCGTTAACGATGAATTGTGATAAACAGTAATGCAAATGTCAACCCCTCGCCTTTTAAAATGAACCCGGTGCCAGGCTGCCCAATGCTGTTGCCCGACTACATCCATACACTGGAATATCTATACGTACACACACACACGTGTGTGTGTGTGTGTGTGTGTATATATATATATATGCGCATAAAACTCATTCGTTTATACATAGGCATACGTAAATGTGTATGTATTATATGAGTGTGCATGTTTTGAAGCATTTTGTTTGATCATGGGGATCAAAAACAGAACTAAGTGGTTAGGGTTCAAGCTAGGATGATGTGGGGCGTGTCAACTCATAACCATCACCTGTCTAACACATGCAACACATAGTATTGCTTAGTCATTCAGTTTCTCTATAGCTACTGACTGACTTAACTAGAACTGGTAATTATTTCTCTTTTTTGAACACTTCCTCACTTTCTTCCCTCTTTTACACTCTATTAATCTAAACTGATCCACTTAATATAGACTATTTGTTTAAAGTTATAAAAAATCATTCGCTTTTAAAATTGAAAAATAATGTAAATTATAATAAATAAAATTTGTGTGCGTTTACTCGTATGAATTAATACACCAACGCGTTGACACAAGAATACGCGTACATATGTATGCATACCTTATGTACTGATAAGCAGAAGTATAAACCTAAAAAAAGTGTTACTCCAAAAAAAAAACCTCGTTTAATATACGCTAAATGTATTCATTTGATAAAAAAAAATCATAGAATTTTTTCACTAATGAATTAGAGTTCACAAAACATTCGGTAAACAATAGTTTGTCAGCTTGCAATCAACGGAAGTTTGTTATTGAAAATTATAATTAATTTTTCCATTTGAACAAACATTTTGTAAAAAACAAAAAAAAAAATATTATTTCAGGGGAAAAGGTTAAAGTTTTAATTCGCACAAACTTCTTTTAAATTACATGATTTTTTCTTTTTTAATTAATAACTCACAACTTTCTATTTAACCAATGTATATAAATTCTTATAATTGTTTATTTCATATTACTTTTTATTCTGATTTGTGTAAAACTCAAGAAAAAATGTATAGCCTCACCGATCTCCTTCCAACCAACTTCTTCCCACAAATCCGCACGCAGAGGGAATAACAGGTAGCAATCGGAAAATACAACACAAAACAGTTGTCTAAGTCTTATAATTGCCAAAAAGAAAAATAACAGATAAGAACCACTATTAAAATTAATTTTGTAAAAAAAGATAATTCAAAAGAGAAACAAGCTTATGAATGCTATATCTTAATCGTTGAAATTAGTCTATTTCCAAATGGATACACCCATGTGTGTCTTTCAAATGTCTGCGTAAAAGAAGTTCCCACTTTTATACAAAATAAAAATTCTTTTACAATATCTCCTTTATAATTTTCGAATCACTCGAAAGCAAACAGAATAACAAATAATTTTTTGTATGTAATAATATAATATTGTTTCATTAAGAAGTTTCTCGGACCAGTATTTATGAGGAAGAATTATGCTTTTTGAGAGAGAACCGGGACGTTTAATCCTCCTTACTGCTGGATTTACTGTCTGCGTCCTTGTACAAAGCAAAGGAAAAAATTGCGATCGCAAAAAATTTCGGTTTTCAGATTTCAACGGAAATATCCATTTGACCATCCCGGAATCCATTTTGACTAGTTTCGGCGTGACGTCTGTACGTACGTATGTATCTCGCATAACTCAAAAACAATTAGCCGTAGGATGTTGAGATTTTGAATTTAGGACTGTTTTAATATCTACTTGTGGACCTCCTTTTTGATTTGACTTGTCCAAAAAATCCAAAAATTTGGAATTTTTTCGTAACTGCAGTAATGAGTCCCCAGTGAGAGTTTTTCAACGATATATATTATAAGTGGTACTTATTTTCATTGGTTCCAGAGTTATAACTAAATAAAATTTTAATAAATGAAGTATTTGGATTTTACAAGAGGAAGGTACATCGGTTCGAATCCGACTTCATCTACGTTTTTTTAACTTTTTTTTTTTTTTTTAATTTAAATATATTGATTTATTAATAATTATAAACCTCTGATTTTAAAAGTCTTTTACAATGAATAATAACAATAAAAAAATATGAAAAAATATCAGAAATTTTTAATGAAATAAAATTTTATATACGTTTCATTTAAAAAAAAGTGTGTATGTAATAGGCTACAAGGAAATCATGTGATGGCCACATCAGATTTTTTCGAGATGATATCACCACACAAGCTTGAAGCTTGTGGGTGGAATATAGAAATGTAATTTTTTAATGGATGAAAAATGCCATACCTAACCGGGATTCGAAGACGAGACCTCCAGATGAAAAGCCGAGACGCTACCACTTCATCACAGAGATAGGCAAAACTTTTTTCTACCATGTCGCAATAGTACTCACTGTTGGTTTTTACTTTTTAACCTCTTTGTACGGTGTAAAGGAAGTATTGTAATAACAAAAAATTTCGGTTTTCACATTTCAACGGAAACACCCATTTTGACCATAACTGAATCCATTTTGACTAGTTTCGGCGTGACGTCTGTACGTACGTATGTATCTCATATAACTCAAAAAAAAATAGCCATAGAATGTTGAAATTTTGTATTTAGGATTGTTGTAACATCTAGTTGTGCACGTCCTCTTTTGATGCAATCGACTTGAGACAAAAAGTTTCAAAAAAGGCCAAAATCCGAAAAATTTGGATTTTAGACGTTCTCTTAACTGCATTAATAAGCCCTCATTGAGAGCTATTCAACGATATAATAAGTGGGTACTTATTTTTTTTTTTTGTTTCCAGAGTTATAACCAAATAAAAATTTAATTAATGAAATACTTGGATCTTACAAGAGGATGGCACATCGGTTCGAATCCGACTTCATTTCCTTTTTTTTTTTAATTTAAATATATTGATTTAATAATGATTATTAAAAGAATTTTTACAATAAATAATATTGAATAATAACAATAATAAATATGAAAAAATTCAGAAGTTATTAATGAAATAAAATTTTATGTACTTTTCATTTTTTTTTTTTTTTTAATGTGTGTATGTAATTTAATAGGCGTACAAGGAAGTTATGTCGTGTACAGATCAGATTTTTTTTCTAAATAATTGCAATAAATTGAACCATTTTTGACCAAAATACCAGTAGCATCACTTTACCAGCTGACGCGTATGTTTAGATTTTTTTTCTGACAGGCAAATTCCGATGTTTCATACCGTACTCTTGCATTTGAATTCCAATTCAAAATGATGAATCCGAGTTTGATTAGGAATTATTGTGCGGTATAAAAAGAATCTCGCTTCTCGGCCTCTTGGCTAAGGTCAAAGTGGTATAAAAAAGAATAACCTTCCCGCTAAAAACTGTCGTTTATATTTCATACAAATGTAAAATGCATGTCTTTGTGATTTTGTGTCGATCGTTTTAGAAATCACCTTGAACACGTTTTGCGTTAATTCATCTTAGGATAATTGAATGGACAGTGTTCATATTTGCATTACAAATTTCAGCTATTTTCTAAATGGTTATGCTCTTATTATTTGAATGAGGTCATTAATGCGATTTTTGTATTGTCATTTGAAAACTTCCACAGATTCCGCTACAATTAAAGTCAGTGACAATTGTGCGTCCGATTTACAGTAAATCTATCCTTTTTTTTAAAAATATTTATGGTTAACAGATTTTTTGCTGTTTTGTTTTAATATTTATTGGTGAGTTTTGGAAGGTTTACTTCTTCAGGAAATAAAAATTTTATTATAAAATGTTATTTTACGTTGTAGACAATATTTTGAAGTCATCAAAACAAGTTATAATAATGAAGATTCTTCTCGAACAGCTATATTTTCTAAGTCAGAGATACCAACTTGAACGTGTGACAGTTTAGATTTATTGTGGTTAATAGTTTTTCCTCTATTATCAATTATTGTTTCAATTGTTAAACAACCTTCCTATATAGTTATTAAAACTCCTGTACCTAAATTCTACTTCAAGTAGAGTTTGCATAATTTATATCAATATTACCGTTTATATTTGAAACTAGCTTACTTCTTTCCAGTTTGATTACGGTTTACCAGCTTATCATAAAACAGTAATCTTTTGTGCAAGTACATCATTTTAAATTCCCAAAGTATGGGTCATAAACAGTGGTAGAGTGAAATAGGCCTTCATCCACCTATCTATTCACAAAGAAGATTTTTCTAATTTCCATATTATAGTTATATTGATTAATAACAAATCAATTCATATACTGCATTTACGTATGTATATAGGAATAATGTAATATTTATTTAATATACTTATATTTGAAATAATTAACATAGATTATATCAATTTTTTATTAAGTTTTCTTATACAGTATATATATATATATATATATATATATATATATATATATATATATACACTGGTGGCATTAAATTTTGGACAAGTTTAAGAAAGGGGGAGTGGTTGTTTAAATAATTTTGAATTTTTTACTTTTGGATAGTTGTCATAGAAATTTGTACGATGAAAATACTTTATTTTAAATTGTAAGCTTTAAGTTAATTGGCATTAGAAGGAGGAGATGGAGATATCAATATTATTTCCAAAGTTTTCACCTCTTATTTCAAGAATCTGTTCACTAAAAAATTTGAAATTTTTCAAAAATATTTCGTAATTTATAACTAAGTTTTGGCCTGATTTTTGACGCCCATCAAACAACGGGCTACAAGTACCCATATATTTTTTTTCTGTTTTCTTCTTTTCCGCGACAAGATGTCACGTGAGGTGTTTGCCTGATAAAAGGGAGTGATTCAGAATATCAAAGTAAAAAAAAAAAATTCATGGGAATACATGGCCTATATCACTTTCATTTTCCCTTTGTAAGCTATTTTCTCCCTCCTCTGGAAATACCTATATAGGAGGTGTCCTGGAAGGTATAAGCCAAGCTTGGTTTAGCTAGACTGGTTTAAGGTATCAATATAAGCAAAACACTTCATTGTAGATGAATTCCGATTAGAGGATAAATCTCCATTTATTTTCCCCCTCTGTCCGCCATTTTGTTTTTTTTTAAACAAGCATTTATACATTAAGAACTGTAAAAGTTATTTTAATAAAATTTTATTTATACATTCCTAACAACATGTAAAAAATAAATCAAATTTTACCTTTGAAATTTCCAAAATGGGAGCCATTTAAATCTAGCACTAGAAATATTAGTTTTATCGAATAATGTTTTATTAGGTAAATTGTTAAGATTTCATCGTGAACAAAATTACATACCATATTTATTCAAATCGATTGGTAAACAGCTGGGATATGACCAAAATCTTTACAATAAAACGAAAAAGTTATACGTGAAAACAGGGATAAATTTATAAACAAACAACTCCATCCTTACAGACAAGCGGATAAAGTGACACCAGATTTCACATTTATTATTAGTGATTTTTTTTTAATATTATTAAATAAATTACATATTAATGCTTAAGATTTAAGTAAGTAAAATGTTTCCTTATAAAGGAAATATATAAGGATTATTAATTTTTAGATGAGGTAACTTTGCTACATTCAGAACTAACTAGTGAAACTTCCAGAAATCCTAGAAAGACTGTAGAAACCTATTTCTTATATTTTTTACTAAATTTATTTCTAAAATCATTTCTTATTTGTATTTCTTAATTTATTTGGTCAATTTTAATTAAATATAATAGTCATTAATATTAAAAACCTCAATGATGTATTCGAAATAAAAGTCTGTTAAGGGTGAAGCTGAGAAAGTTAAGTAAGTTTTTGTTGACTTTTTTAATATTACTAATATTTTAAAATATTAAAACAGAATAGTTGAAAAAAAAAACAAAATTAAAATAAAGTCTTATCGTTGTATTGTACTATATAAATTGCAAAATAATCTATTAACTCTTAATATAATTTATTGAAAATATATTATTCACTAGAATAAATTAATTTTAAGTCACCTGTGCGCGCGCTAACTTAAACAAACATATACAGTACAAAAGGTAGTAGAAATGTTATAATTATTATCATCTAGTCATGATAAAATAATGATATTGTATTGTTAAGAATTCTGTTTACGTAGAATTTCCAGAGATTTAGATTTCAATTCAAAAACTTAATTTACAATAAAACATTTACTTTTGATTACAATCAACTTAGAGTAATTTACGTATTCATATTTGCTGACAAAAAACTAAAAGTTTAATCTTAAATTATTTACTTATAATTTGCTTTAATTAACTGATTTACTTACACTTACTAATTCAGTTGAAACTGACTGTTTTACATATAATTTTGTTTGATAAATTGTACTAAGAATTGTTATACTCATATATCATTATTTACTGTCTGTTACAATCTCTAATATTGTTGGCTTAAAGTTCACAAACGTCTATAGATTGTTCAGTATGTAAACTCTCTAACCTGTTATTAGATTGTTGAGTACGTAAACTCTCTAACCTGTTATCAGTAAAAATTTAACAAACTAGTCGATGCTATAAATTACCTGTTTTATATTAATATCAAGTAACACACTTTTTTGATCAAATTTGATATAAAGTAAGAGATTTTCCATTTTTTGATCTTCTATTTCTTTAAAATATATTATTTATGAACATACGAGTATAACCGTCGCTAAAAAATAAAATTACTTAGTCGTAAAAAAAAAACAAATATCCACCTCTATAAAATCAAACAAAATAACTGTTTTCTTGTAAATCAATACAATAATTTAGGTTATGAAAAAGGGATTTTACATACATGATGTACAAAAATTCATAATTTTAATCTCCGAATTCAATCAAAACCAGAAAATGTAATCAATATGGTTTTGGAAATTTTTTTTATTCATATTCTTATAAAATTATAGTCGAATATTCTTATAAAATTATAGTCGACAAGTCCAAAACACTAGCTAATAAGAACAATCATACCAATCAAAAAGTAACTCAAACATTTTCATTTGGAGGTGCGAAATTAATCACGAGATACTTTTTCGTGCAAAAGAAATCTTAAAAAGATACTTTACTTCAAAATTTTGATTTGTAACGAGGTTAGAACACTATTTTTAAAAATAAAATATTTATAAACGATTGTAAATTATACTTTACGAAATATAAATTATACTTTTTTAAAACAATCTTAAGAATTTGTATCGGTTTAAATGAGGAACAATAAGAAATAAACGTGTTATGTATTTACGCTGGTTTTCATTAAGTTAGCATCTCATTCAAAATTTTCCCTTTCTGACATATCCGTGTCATTTTCTAAATCATAAATTACAGTATGTCACCGCACTAGTTCAATCAACTTGTTCATCAATCATATATATATATATATATATATATATAAAAATACTTTTTCTTGGCTTGTTGATATCACCACAATATGCTTGAAGCTTGTGCATGGGATGTGGAAATGGAATTTTTGTAGCGTGTGAAATATGCCATCCTTGTCCGGGATTCGAACTCACGATTTCTGGATGAAAGGCCGAGACGCTACCACTCCGCCATGGAGAATGGCGGATATATATATATATATATATATATTAATAGTAATAAATAATACATACATATTATTAATAATATTTTGAAAGTAGTAAATAAATAAAATATGTAGATGATGGTAATAATAAGCGTAAATATTTTTTAGTATACACAATTTAAAAATAATATCTCTAGCATATTTATATTATGACAGTGAAAACTGAAAAATATCGTTTAATTAATTTTATTTTTACTGTCTATACACATTCTGAGTACTGAGTAGCTCTGTACTGTCACCAGCAATTTCAAATTGTCGATTACAAAACAAGATAGCGTTTTTATTTATTTTTTAGTACTGGCATTATGGAATTTCACTGTACCGTATGAACAAACCGCTGTTATTTCTGAATACACCTTTATTGATGTGTGTTAAAAATTTAGTAATAAAAAAGGTTTGATTACATTTTTTTTTATTAAATTCAATTAATCCGGTATTATTTCTCTGTTGCTAAGTAGTAGTTGTGTGGGACGTATTTTCCCACTACTGTACATATACCGATATTTAGATTTATTCCGTTATTTATAGAATAATTCTGCAAATTCTAGTATACAGGTTTGTTATCTTTGTTCGAACGTAATATATTTTTAATATTCAAAACTGATGATGGAATAGGTTCCATTATACTGTAGGGTTAGGGGAAAGGTTTTGTCGTATTTTAATTAAAGAGTAAAAAGAAAGGATTTATATTTCAAATGAAGAGGTTAGTCAGCCGAATATGTGCCGGTTTGATCGACCACCCTTGTCATTTTTTAAGTAAAATCATAATCCCGTTACCATAGAATTTCTGCGTTTTCTGGACAAAAAACTGTAACTTTTAAGGCCTCTTTTAAATCCAGCCGTTAATAAAATTCTGCAGAGACCGAAACAAATAATATAAGATCGGTGGAAGGTCATGGACTACATGGAGAATGCATCAAAACTTCCAGGTTAAGCTCTCTCAATTTTCCAAGGGTCACCAAAGATATGTGGAGACTGATGTTTTGGAAAACAAAACTTTTCCTGTGAATCAATCCTGATTTCTTTATCTCGATTTTTGGGAGAAATTTTTTCCGTTATTAAAATTGGAGGTTAGAATATATCGTTTGACCGGACCGGCAACAGCTCATATCGATCATTTCCGAATCCACCATACACACATTATCACTTTTTTATGTTATTTTTGGCTTTGCCACCGTTTCCAAAGTTTCATTTTGTTTCAAAGACGATATTTTTTGAACATTAATGAGCCGTTTCAAAAATAGTTTGATTTCGTTCCGTTTTAGCAACGATTTGCAGATGGTAATATGATCCATTAAAGTTTTGATTGTTCATTCATGTGATACCCAAATATCGAGCTTTTTTTTCTATCCAGACTTCTTCAAATGGTTTAAACTGCTTTGTGGTCGATATATTTTTATTTCGTTACTCAAATCATAATTTCTCAATTTTTTTCTATATTATCGACTTTTACGGTCATTGGCCAACCAGACCCACATGCATGATTGACATAATGATTTCCAGATTGAAAACGTCTCTACCAGCTTTGTTCGTCACGTAAGTGCACCACATCCACAAACATATTTTTTTTTTTGCAGTCTGAATCGCATTCTTCTTTTTTACTTTCTTGTACGAAGTAAGGAAGTATTGTGATCGCCAAAAATTTGAATTAACTACTTACAACGGAAATATCCATTTTGACCAACCTTGAATCCATTTTGACTAGTTTCGGCGTGATGTCTGTACGTACGTATGTATGTATGTATGTATTTCGCATAACTCAAAAACGATTAGCCGTAGAATATTAAAATTTTGGGTTTAGAACATTTTGTTCTGCACCTACCCTTTTTATTGCAATCGACTGGACCAAAAGTGTCAAAAAATCTCAAAATCTAAGAAATTTGGATTTTGGACTTTTTCGTAACTGCAGTAATAAGCTCTCATTGAGAGATTTTCAAGGATAAAATAAGTGCTACTTATTTTCTTTAGTTCCAGAGTTATAGCCACATAAAATTTTAATTAATGAAATGTTTAGATCTTACAAGCGGAAGGCACATCGGTTTCAAATGCGACTTGATTTCCTTTTTTTAATTTTATTTAAATACGCCGATTTATTAATAATTATTAACTTCTGATGTAAAAAACATTTACAGTAAATAATTATTCAATAATAACAATAATAAAAAATATCACAAGTTATAAGTAAAATAAAATTTTATGTACTTATAAAAATGTGTATATGTAATTTAATAGGCCTACAAGTAAGTTATGTGGTGTAAACATCAGATTTTTTGTAATAAAATTTCAAAACAAGATCAAATTTATCCTTTATTTCCAATAATTTTCAAAAGGCAATAACTTTTAAATAAATAATCATAATCTTTCAACTTTCAAAAGCACAAAATTGTTGCCAGATTTCATTAATATTACCCTAGTAATGTGATCCTTAAGCTATCTGCCGAGACACTACGATGAAATATTCTTTCCAACCGCAATATTAAGTATAAATCGTTTCCTACATCTTTTGTTTAAAAAAGTGAATTTTTTTCTCAATTATTTAAATAACTACACTAGTACACTGCTCCATGTGCAAGCTGAAAGTAAGAGAAAACTTTTCGAATAAATTACTTCATTTATCTATGTTTCTGTGCTTACACTCATTCATATTCGCTGCAAGGTTTAACTAACATCTTACTCTTTAAACGTATATGCATAATATTACGTGTGAATATAACAACGCTCGTATTTTTGTTTACCGTATATGAATATGTTTAGTATGCATAATTTCTTTGAACATAAACATGGTTGAGTTTGTTAGATGCATACTATTTTATATTGTCTTTATAACTGCTCACAATTTCATACGGAATGCGTTTATGAAGAGTTTAATATCAAAAGTGCAGTGTACATATACTCATATGTAATACTGTTTACTAAATTCCAGTTTTTACATTTCATTAAAAATTTCATTTAAAAATGTATTACAAGTCGTAATATATTTTGCAGTTTTATCATTTTCTTTATGATACGATGATACATATTACACATTTCATACACATTCTAATAAATATAAATATATATATGTATATATATATATATATATATATAAGCAAACAAAAATAAAATAAATAAATCAAATATTATATAAAAAATTGGAAAACAATAAAGAAACAAAATATAAAATTCACGAACACAACAAGAATAAAGCCGAAAGTTTGTCTGTCTGTGCAAAGTTTGTCTGTTTGCAACAGCACCATGGAAGAACCAACCGACCGATTGCTTTCAAATTTGCAGGGTACATTCGTGTTATTGCAGGGAAAGTTTTAAGTCATAAATCGAAGGCCCTACCTCCCTTGGGTGAAATTGTGAATTAAAGACATTCATTACAGGAAAAAGATTATTCCCTTATCTTCATTATTACATTTCTATCACCATAACAACAGGATAAGTTATGAATTTTTTGTCGTCAAAGGTGTGAGTACTTCTGTTCTCTCTTTTGTAATTTAAATTTTTTCAGGTCTCTATAAAGCCTGAATACGTTAATTTTTATTCATCAGTGTTATTCTCAAAACCATGAGGGTAATGAACACTGCGGAGGTCCAAATTGCGACTCCCTAGACTGGAATGACGAGCGATGCAAGCCTGAATTAGACCCGTGACCCTGGGAACCTTTAGGTCGGCTTCGGGGCTCGCCTGTGCTGACACCTGAGGTACAGAGGGAGGTAGTTTATGTATATATATATGGTTTTTGAACTAAAAATTTGAATAAAATAGATCTCATAACCTCTATCTCTAGTTATATTTTAAGAAAATTATTACTGTAAAATACAATTGTTTAGATCTGACTTACTATAATTTCGTTAAATTAAAGAATAAATAAAATTTCTGGAAAATTTAATTTTGAAAAAATCTACATAAGTAATCGTCGACTGGACTGAACATAAAGATGATTTGAAATAATTTGGGTTTTACTTTAATATTTTTTTATTTTTTTTGCTGAATTCCTTTATTTACAATCAGCTTCCTTACTGAAAGTATTAGTAAGTTGAATGATAGCCTACTACATGAAATAGGATCATCCAGTGATAATCCTCGAGTACAAAGATAATTTATATAATGAACAAATACAAGAAAACTAGTAAATTTATATTTGTTAGTCTGAGAACTCCAGCACAGTTTTACACGTATAATAATGAACTGATAAAATCCTACACAGACACGATTCACCATAGGATTCACCTTTCAAAACTTAAGTTAAAGCAGTTCGCACATCAGACTACAGAAATATTAATCAAAATCTGATATGCAAGAATGATAATATATAATGATGCATAGATTAAAATTTAATTATCGATAAATACTGTTAAATGCATTATTAATACATATATTCACATCATTACTCAAGTAGGTTGCGTAAATAGAACACACTAAATAAAAGGTTAACTTAAAGTTAACCATAAATAAATAATAAACGTATGCACTAATATATATATATATATATATATATATATATATATTAGTGCATATATAAAATAAATTTGAATAACTGAAGATAACATAAAAACGATTAGAAGAAGAGGTATCTCCAACAAGCCCGATCATCATAATGGTCCTTTTCAACCTCCTAAAATCCTCACTGTTGTCAAGTAAATTTAAATCTAGGTGATTAACATGCTTCTCCAACCATGACACATATCTCGAAACTAGGCGTTCAGTTTCTTCTTGAACGTAAGAAATGCTTATGTAATCATGGATCTCAGTATTCCTCGCGAAAGACGAAATTGATGTTTTTATGTTCCGTAGTATTTTATATTGGATCCGTTGAATGATCACATTGCTGTTACTGGTTGTGAACCAGAGTTCAAATTCGTTAACTCTGTAACGGCTTCACGAAAGCCTTGTACAGAAGAACCTTATTAGATAAAGATAGTTGAGATCCAGTACCCATTATCCAGTAAAATCATTTATTTAGAAAGAAAAAGATTAAACTGTAGTAAAAATATTGTATTATTGTTTTTTAGCAAAAAAAAGTATCTTTAAATATTTAGAAATAAAATCAGTTACTATAAAATAAATAAATTAAAACGTATTGCAAACTTAGTATAATAATAATTATTGTTTTTACAATATTCCGCTTGATTTAAAATCTTTTGAGTGGCTCTTCTTTACGTATCAGGATTGTTTTGTCCAATTTGAACTGCATTGAAAATTTTCGCTAATAATTCTTTTCTAATTACGATTTGTTTGATATACTAACGATTTCGTATGTACATATATTAAAATTTAAAATTAAAATTAGAATTTAATTATAATGTATTAAATTTAAGTAGTGACCCATTAAATTTTAGTAGGTGACATAGCTGTCCAATTAATTGGTCTAAACCCATAGAACTTATTTCTTAAAGTTCCAATGGCTAAATTTTTACCTTTCAGCAAACATTTGACGTGCCGTGGGTTTTGTTTTGCTCTATTTGTGGAGGAAGGGAAACACTTGTCTGTTTTTATATATTTAGCAATTACATATGTAAAAAAAAATTATTTTGAGAAATCTGTGTAAATAATGACTACTGAATATTAAAAGAAGAATTAAAGAAATTTGACATTCATTAAAAACAGAACAGAGCGAAAAAGGGCAGAAAAATATTCTATTATAATTTTAAACAGAAACAAGAATCGTTTCAATATTTAAAAATATGTAGAAACAGAATCGGTAATTAAAAAGTAAAAATTAAATAATTTTTTTTTAATAACATTATATAAGTTTCATTATGTAACGTTAAAAATTTTAAGAATCGAAAATTCATTATTTATAAATAGTTTTGAAAAATAAGCTGAAAAACGTTTTATTTTGTATTTTTTTTCCTTTATTTTTATTTGAAGAACGTGGGCTGAAATTCATTCAGTTTCTTCGTGAAACACTCTGTATCTACATAAATATGTGTGTGTTACTTTTTATACGTATTTTTAAGTATATAAGAGGTGCGACAATAAAGTAATGAGACTGATTTTTCTTTGCAAGATGTGGCAACCCTGCAGCTTGCGTAGGCACACCATCTTTGACCTTGGTCTATAAGCTACTTCTAGTCCAAGCGGCGCATTGATGCAACTGCTCAGTCGTGAGTTGTGCTGTAATAAGGGAACCCGTGTTTGTGTCTCTCGTCACAGAAATGAAACCGCAAAATATTGCGCAACGGTATGCCATTTCTTTTTGCGTTAAATCGGGTGAAAACGCGACAACTTACAGTAAGCTTCAAAAGGATTTTGGACAGGAGGTTGTGTCAAGAGCTCAAGTTTTTCAGTGGCATAAAATTTTTAGTGAAGGCAGAACGAATGTTGAAGATGAAGACCGCAGTGGACGACCATCAACCTCACGGACATATGTCAACTTGACCAGGGTGCGTGAAATCGTACGATCTGATCGAAGATTATCCGTGAAAATGATTGCAGAAGAACTCAACATCAATCGAGAAACGGTTCGTGTAATATTAACTGAAGATCTTGGTATGAGAAAGATTTGTGCAAAAATGGTCGCCAAAAATCTCATACAACAACAGCGAGAAACACGGAAAAATGTGGCAGCCGATCTGTTAGAGGAAACGGAAATCAATCCAGATTTGTTGAGCCGTGTTATCACTGGTGATGAAGATTGGTTTTTTCAATACCATCCAGAGACAAAACGCCAAAGTTCGCAATGGTGTTCAAAGGGATCACCCAGACCAAAAAAAGCTCGCATGTCAAAGTCAAAAGTGATATGCATGCTTGTGTGCTTCTTCGATTCCAAGGGAATTGTTCATTAAGAGTGGGTGCCTCCTGGACAAACAGTTTACCAATATTTCTACAAAGAAATTTTAGAAAGACTTCGTAAACGAGTTCTTCGTGTCCGTGCCAACATTGCTGATAATTGGATTCTGCATCACGATAATGCGCCATCCCATACCGCTCTGTCAGTACAGCAATTTTTAACCTCAAAACAAATTTCAATACTACCACAGCCACCTTATTCACCAGATATCGCTCCGTGCGACTTTTTCCTATTTCCAAGAGTCAAAATAGCAATCAAGGGACACCATTTTCAAACAACACAAGATGTCCAAAAAGCTGTGACGAGGGTCTTGGAGGATATTACAGAAGATGAGTTCCAGAAATGTTACCATCAAATGGCAGAAGTGCTGGAATAAGTGTGTGCAATCAGAGGGGAACTACTTTGAAGGAGACAACACTAAACATGACTAAAACGGTAAGTAACTTTTTTTTTTCACATCAGTCTCATTACTTTATTGTCGCACCTCGTGTATATATATATATATATATATATATATAAAAGTGTGTGTGTGTGTGAGAGAGATAGAGAGAGAGAAAGAGAGTTTCCAGCATATCTCAGGAACGCGTAAGGAGAGTAAGACATAGCACCCCGAGGGAGGTCGAAATACTTGTAAAAATAATCGAAAATTACCGATATTAGTGTTGAATTCATGGTTTTCAAGATTGCTAGGCTGATTGGTGACAGTTCCGATGACATTTAAGTCCAAGTTTAGTCAAGCAGAACAAACAGACCTCTGTGGAACTTTATGTTGCTTGATCAAGGGTGGGTTCACCTAAGAATTTATTTTTTTGTTCCTTGAGGAAAAATTAAAACGTTTGTAATACATTTTTGTGTTTATTGTCGTTCCCCATTGTTTATACACCCCTGGAGCCGGATCCGCAACTAAGCTTTACACAGCTCCAGGCGGTGTCATTGCCTCAAACTACCTCAGCAGGAACTAAGGTTCCTCTCCAGATAGCCAGGATTCGGTCTTTAATTATTCGCCATGCCTCTATTAGGGAACCGGAGAAGGATCCTCCACCGGGATTACGGTCTTACTTTACCCCCCGTCGTGAAGTTCCAAAGGGAGTCCCCATCCAATCATCGAAAGTGGGACACCTAAGCGTCCCACCAATCCTGGACAAGGCTGACCCAACCCTAGGTCATTCTCAAAAGCAAAGGCGGACGTGTCACAGTATCTGTCCGAGCATCTTGAATGTCCTACATCGTATCCCTCTGAACTAGCTAATGGAGTTTGCGGAAGCACGAACCCCGCGGCTTAACTTCGCCAGCGCGGTGTTGGGATTACGACCCACCTGAAATTCCAAGGCCTTGACGTGACGAGGCAAAGCATCCATATGGTATAGGAAGGTTGCCTGCCGATCAGAAGATCCAACTCCTCCACTTCCTCCGTCCGGGCCGAGCCACCTCGCTCCCGGTCGGACATTTCGACTTCGTCGGCTCGTGACTTCTTTTGTTCGTCTACAGCCAGAGGAGAGAGGTTTAACCTCCGCTTGGAGGACTTCCCCGACGAACGTACCTCGACCACCTCGGCAGCAGAAGCTACCGACAAGGGTGGGAAATCTCTTTTATATCCGCTGAAATCATCACTGTCATCGCTGCACTCCACAGCGAAAGCAACCGCCTGTTGCTGACGGCGCACCGACGCCTCCATAAACGTACTTTTCTTTCTATTGGTTTCCATCTGCCTCGCAACTGACCCCCGGTTAAGTCCCTCCATCGGAACTTGCAGCGCTCTCGGTACTGCTATCACCATAGAGAATCTCCCGGACGATACGGGAACTCGTCCTTCCGACTGGGGTTAAACCCCACTTCCCGGTTGGGGTCGTATCCCTGGGATGATCTTGATCAACCATGAGACCGAATCCAACAACAAAACTAATTTAATTAATTAATTAATACCCAACAGTTGTTTTAATTAATATTTTTCTAAGTCTATAAAAGCACTAAATTTCGACTTAGAATATCTCTATACGTTGAACGTAAACCTAAACAAAGTCTTAGCAACGTGTAAATACTTCGTAGCAACTGTAGGTATGTACCAAATAAACGCTAGTAAACGTATATTAACCGCACAAAACACCAAAGTAAAAACAAACAGGCTGAAACGAGCCCCTAAAGCTTCGAAACAAATAATTAAATAAGTAAAATAAACATTTAACACAATTTTCATAAACAGCACGGTAACCTAAATAACCAAGATGGCTACCCGGCCAGACTACGACTAAATTAACGTAAAAATACCAAAAAATCGAACAAAAAATTAACCAAACATAAACAACGAAAAACAACTTATAAACTAACAACAACAAAAATAATAGTTGAAAACCTCAGTAATAACAGCAAAAGACGTAGCATAATATAACCCAACCGCACTCACCAAGACGTCAACCTAACCTTTTTTGTGTTAAATTAACACTATATTGAATTTGTAAAAATATTTACTTTACTATTTGCATACTTAAATTATACTTTTAAAAATCTGTAAATAAAATTACTTTGAATTTATAATATAGATAGATTTTATTCTTTTTCCTGTCTAATAGAAAATTACCTACATGTAATACAACTACCTGTAACTTACAGAACGAAACACTTCTCGTCGATATCGAAAACAATCAATTTTGAGTCAATATACGTAAAATTTCATAAAGTTGACTTTAAAGTGGCTCTTTTTCTTGATTAACAGATTCTCAAAATTTTCACTTTCATAAGAAAATATTTAAAGTTTACAAATAATTAAGGTATTGAATTACTCCAATACGGAATACAGTAGAAAAGTTTCCTAAAACCCATCAACACAACTAAACAGCAACTATTGTACTTTTCTATGTATAAAAATGCAACGTTACACTCAAATGATAAATTTTTACTTGTAAATACGTTATGTTTAAAGATAAATTGAATTAAAACACCAACGACTTTTGACTTAGCGTTATTAGACTTATCAACCGATCCTGTAGGAAAACTGAAACGGCGCTTGATAATTCGAGATATCATACAGGCATATCTACAACGGTCGAATTTGTTTTTATATTTAAATATATTTTCAAATAATCTTTATTACATGCTTCCGATTTGTGAATTATTATTTCGTTCCTTGAAATTGAATTCAATATGTATATGCGTAACATAATATGAAAGTGAATAATTTTCATATGTAACAACATATGAAAATTGTCTCGGATTTTTATTTTTATTTCGGATTCGTTTTTAGCATCATTAAAGGATTACAAAAATACAAGAATGGCCGCGATCGGCCATTGGATTTTCTTGAAAATGGCTACCAAAATTAAAATTTTATAATAATTACGCAATAACTGTGTAAGCTATCAAGTTGCTTCAAACGCGCTAATGTGTAAGGTTTATTAAAATTCGAAAATATATAAATATTAATTTTGTAAATCAAATGTAAGATCCCAAAATGGTGGAAATGCTAAATTTTTAATAATTGTGAAAAGTATGCCATAAAACCGCCAAAACACGAATAAATCAATTATGTTAACTTAGCTTCTGTAGAAAAGTAAAAGTTATAGATTATAACTTAGTTAGGATTGAATTAATAATTGTAGAAACAGTATAATAATAAAATTGTTCGTTCGGAAATTACAGGATTAATAGTATCTTCGTCGTATTAATAATAATATAATAATAGAACCTTTACACTATGTGCAGCAGAAATAATTAGATGATATAAAAGTGACGCCACGCCAACATCTGTGTAGGTAGTGGGGGGAGGGGGATTCATAGTTGAGCAAAAAAAAACTAAGCCTTCAGTCATGATGCAGCAGTTAGTCGGAAGAGCATCGCGGTTTTGCAGCGGAAGTATTTTGAAAACATAACGGTTCGGCTACTGTAAGGCTACGAGTTTTACGACGAAATTTGGACATTGGAAAGAATGGAAAGGTTTCCACGCGCCAAAAAATATTGAATTGGGTCAGACAATTCAGATCTATTGCATACATTGTCAAGAACAAGCTGCCTGGAAAATATACGGAAAATTGCAGATGTGTTTTAGCGTAATCCCCAGAATTTCGCTTGTTGCCACTCAACCGCTTAGTATTAACTTGTAGAATTGTTGGATGCATCTAATCCTAAGCGCAATCTTTTAGCGTCATGTCGAAATATGCTTGGTGTGGTTCAAACAAGATAGCACTACCGCCCACACAGTACGAAATTCCATGGCAATCAATCCGAAAAATCTTTCCCCAACATTTCTCGTTTCGGAGACGTTGCATGATCTCCCCGTCCGTCTGATTTAACAACATGCTATATTTTTCTGTGGGGCTAAAAGGTTTATGTCAACCAATCTCACACTACATAGGAACTGAAAGATTTTATCCAAGCAGAGATTCATGCAATTCCAGTGGATCGACTTAGAGAAGTCATGGACGTCGTCAGACGATGTGCAGAGATGTGCCTTACTGCTAATGGTGGTTACTTTCATGATGTTATCTTCAAAACAGGAATTGAAAATTAAATGCTTGTTCTTGTTCTTTACAATGGTGTACTCGATTAGTATTTCGCTTACAATTAAAATGTTAATTTTCTAGTTTTAAATCGTCTAATTGTTTTCTGTTTCACCGTTATTATTTCATGTTTATATATGTTAAATAATTAATATGGATTTTAATCACGTGTGTTATTTTATTAATGTTATAATTGTGTATTTTGTAATGCTTTTCTGATAAAGGCTTTACCTTGGTTTCCCTTGTTTCATCCAGGCACATACTGGAGATTTTCCTTTTTTGACGCTTTTGTGCCAAAAATGGTCAGTATTACGAACAGCTTTTATGTGGTATGAAATTGAGGGTCTTGGTATTTAAGACTCAATACCAACTTGTTTGTCATCACAATCTAATGTTTGTTTAAGTATGTTTTCATTTTTTTGTAATTAAGGTGAAATGCGGGATTCGCGCTTCCTCGGTCTTGGTTAGAGTTGTGAAAACTACGAAATAAAACAGACGTACAAAGATTCCGAAGAAGCCTCCAGCAAAGGCTGAGCCAAAATCAATAATGGAGTCGTTTACTGAAGCATTTGCATTTGTGTCATCTTGACAGAGGCCTAACTAATGACTGCAATATGTAATCAGTGTAAAGGGTCAATATGACGACCTCCAGTTAAGCCCATCAGTGCTAGGAACGGAGGGTGCGGTGTGGCAACCGGAATCGTCTCAAGGCGGTTGTCTTCCCTCTCTGGCTACGGGGGTCAGCGTATTCAAATGAAATACAAAAAACTTAATTGTTAGAATCAGCTGTTAGAATTGCCAACCTAAGAAATAAATTATTTCCAATAAAATTAGAGAAAATTATTTTTTTATTAGTTTTAAGGATGTCTATTAAATCGTTTTATTTATGTGTTAGTTTATTTAATTTTTATTTTCTTCAATCTTGGTTGGTTATTTTTCTAAAAATTTTAATTTATTAGTTTTGCAGCATTGAAAATTGTTTCGTTTAATAAGTAGTTAAAACCTGCCATATTTGGATATCTTTTGATTTTAATAAACTACAAAATTCTTACGTTTGAATTTAGTTTCTTTATTCAACTTTATTCAACTTTTTTACATAAAATTAAATTCTTTGAAGGCTTTTTTAAAATTTTTACCTGTCTATTATCCATTTAACAAATTTATTTTACGCCAAAAATTAAATAATGTGTTTTTCGACCTCAATATTTTGTTATTTACACATTTCTCAAAAATACAAAAAATACAGTTCTGGAACCTATTTTTTTTTAATATTTCCGGTTGAATTTCACATGAAACCACCAAATTTACCTCTTCATTTGGATTCTGAGAATAACAGTCTGGCGTCATTCTATCACAGGCGCAGAAATCAACAAAATTTTAGCCGACACTCGCTAACAAAGCATTTTCCGAGCCTATGTTTTATGAACTTTCTTCTTCACTTTTCCCAGAAAATGTCCTAAAAGTTTATTAAATTCTTTATGAACCACTGTGTATTCATGACTTATACGTAATGTACTTTTAAAAAAGATTAAAAAAAAAATTATATACTCTTTTTCAGATCAAGATAAAAAAATTATTTCTTCATTTAAATTAATCAATTTTTAAATTCGGGTGGAATGTAGTCGCTGGTTAACGGTCAATTTTTTTTAACATCCGGGACCGTCGTTAGGTATTTGCTTCAGAGGATAAGATGAACGATCTGTAGCGTTTTGTAGCGATTTGAGTGTGAAAATGACATGCTTGATCGGGATTCGAACCCGGGACCTTCGGATGAAAGGCCGAGACGCTACCACTTACGCCACGGAGGCTGGATGGTTAACGGTCGCTTTTTTTTAACCTCAAGATATTGCTTCAGACGATTAGACGATTGAGCGTGTCCGGAAAATGCCATGCCTGACCGGAATTCGAACTCTGGATCTCCGGATGAAAGGTCGAGACGCTACCACTCGCGCCACTGAGGCTGGCTAACGGTCACCTTAAAGCATTTAAATGTCACTTTAATTAATTCAGATTCATATTTATTCCACATTCAGATGTATTTTATATTTTATTATTTTAATTCTCATTGGTGTATATTTTAATCTTTTTTATTCTACAAAGTAAGCTTCGTCTAAAAAAAATAATTTATAAGCCGTAGAATTAAAAGTAAAAATCACTCATCACTTTTAATCTACACCTATTTTTATTTTTATTTATTTATATTTTTTAACTATAATAATCTGGTTTACACTGGCATTTCGTGTTTCAAATTTTCCTAATTTTTTATTGAAAATATGCCTTAGGTGAATTATATTCAGTTAATTCTATCGGGTTTCAGTTTTAAAATTACTAACCGCTTCCATTTCATTTAATTTCGTTTTTTATCATTTGAATGCGTTTATTCATTCTCGTAAAACTTTTACATTTTTTTTTTCATTTTTTAAATGGAAAATTAGATTAGTCTAAAATAGATTACATATTTTATTCTGAGTTTAATATATCTAAAATTATATATATTTAAAAAAATATATTATCAGTATGAGCATTTTTATTGATGCCCAATAAAAATATTTTTCTTAAAATAATTGAGATTTAATTGACTTTTAATAAGACAATTATATATAATCAACACTTTCAATAACTTTTATTTTGCATTCTAACTTTTTAAAAATTAAAAATCATTTCCTAAAACAGGCAACTTTTGGCGAAATTATCAATTAATTAAATAGTTAATAGAAAAAAAAGCAATTGTATAAAAATCTTGGAACTTACTTTTATAACATTTTCTTTAAATTAAAATAATTTTTGTATATGTGTTTGTTGAAATCTATCCACACTTTTCCGTTATCTATTCATAGGCAGTCGAAGTAATGGTTCATGGTAATTTGATATATTTTCTTAAATGTCCTTTTTTAACAAATATATCAGTTTTTAAATTAAAAATAATTATTCTCCTTTGAAATAGATATTTAAACGAAAAATGCTCCATTATAAGAATAACGTTGATTCAAAAACGCACGATTTTTTAATTAAAAAAGATTATAATATTCCTCTTACATTTAAGTATTTGGCTTGGACCTGTCCTGATTTAAAAAACTAAAAGCTTAAGCAAAAAAAAGATTATAAACATTTACACACTCAAAGAAGAGTTGGCATTCGATAGTAGATACTATTTTCTATAGTTAATATCAATAACTATATAACCTTTTTTTATCAACACATACGTTTTATGAGTCTTTTATTCCTAAAGTTCAAGGATTCAGCTTACCTTATGTTATCTTACTGTTATGAGCTCATAAACTAAATATTTTTTTTTTTGTAGACATAAATATTTTTAAAAAAAAGTTGGATAGATGATAGATTATAATTGCAACTTGAATTGCAACATGTAGTATATCTACGCAGTTCCATTATGTTTTAAGATTTTATTAATCTTGAAATTTACATTTTTTTTTAAATTACTGCCATATTTTCCAAGATCATCCAACATCCAACTTCCTTTTTCCTTTAGATTATATTACGGTACCTTTAAAAATAAAATTAGTTTTTTGTTACATTCTTTCCAAATATTACTGCCACCGATCTAGATTTAGATATTTAAATGAGTACTCCGTAACTTTTTTACCTGATTGGTCTGTTCATAAGCAGCCCTTAACTTTACGCAAAAATGTAATGCCTATTTCTTCGTATTAAACTACGATTCACTTCCTTATAAAAAAAACGGTACTTTTATCGAATACCGATCCTCACCACTTGTTCTCTGCAAATCGGTTGCATTTTCGAACAAATTTATTCATTATTAAAATACGGACTACTCAATTATTTCAATATAAAGATCACGGAAAATCTATTTACTGACTGCCGTATAGTGACGTTCGGTGGCTAGGTATCCCTTATTGCATCGAATACTTCCTAGACAGACTTATTTTCCCTTATTATGCGACGCCACATGAATTTTCTGAAGTAGGATTTCACGTAGTGTCTGCGAGATCCTCTGTGCTTTTTATTCCACCATTTCAGGGAGCCTCACAAGCATTCAACGGTTTGAGTGAGAGCATCAGTGTGAGAATCAACAAAAAGTTACCGATGATTCAAAGTGTAATGGCGGAACCCTTCCGTTACCAGTGTATCAATTTAGTACGCACGCCAGGAATCCGAGAATAATACTCACAAAGTTAACGTTTCATTTGATAGCAAGCAGCGGTTTGAATCGATATGTCAGGAACTTAGGAACTTTCAAATGAAACATTCGCCGTTTTTACTATAAATTTTGCCAAAAACATTTTTTGAATATACATGATCCGAATGATTTTTACTCCTCGAAACAGCGTCTCATCGATTTCGACGACCATACAGTTTCCCTCGATTTTACGTTGCCTGTATTGTTCAATATAGTCGAAACACAATTCTCTAATAAAAATATTCCAGCCGTATTCCCTCGGATCCACACCTAATTCACGGTTTCACCAAACAACACTCGATAGTTCAAACGCCTAACTGTATAGAAAACGTATGACGGTCACGAATCTGATTTTCGATTTTTCAGTCACGTACCGATATAGACTTTTGGCCGGCAAGCAAGTTTGTCGCAACGCCATACAACACCGTAAATTTCGTAAAGACGCATAGTGTATCCGTTAGACATGTCTTGGTTCCCTTCACGGTAACCTCCACGCCAGGTAAGTATCATGTCTTGTTTCCCGGTAGAATGTCATCCAGTTGCAGGTAATCAATGGTATCGTGTTCGTTAGTCATTCCAGATATTCATGTTAAACGTCGGTAGCGAAATTAAACTGGTTTAATGATAAACGCACAAAACTGACTATAGGTAACCAGCTGCAGTACATTAGTTACATATATAGACTTCCGTATCTATGAAGACATTGAACTTGAATCATTGTGATAAGGATAATCTTATCTTATCCTTTCTGTGCAAGGCATTTATTTAAATAACATTCCTATACTGTTAAAAAAAAATAAACTGTGTATTTAAAAAAGTAATCAGTGGCGCCATTCTATTCTATAAAAATACTAAAACAATACAAGCAGCCATTTTGTAGAATTTTATTTTCAAAATGAACAAATTACTCATAAAGCATTGATAAGGGATATTTTAAGAATTTTATTTATTTGAAATAATTTTACACTTAAGCGTATGCGTGATTTAAAAAGTAATGGGGCATAAATTTGAGGTTAATTAAACAACAGACCTCTAATTATTAGGAGAGTGTCGTCTCTTATCTTTCATCCAGAAAGCTCGGTTAGGGCATATTTCAAACGCTAAAAAAAAAAAAAAATTGTACAACAAATATATTATATAGTAAATAGTAAATAGTATATGGAAAGTACGTATACACAGCTACTGGAATGAATTTTTTTTTAAATACTCAGTAAAGTGTTTTTCTTTAGTTTTTTTTTTTTTTTTTTTTTAATAATGAAATTAAACTTTTATGAAAATATGTTAGTAGAAAATTTAATTGACAATTAAATGAGAACTTTCAAGCTTTCACATTTATTATGAAAATAATTAATTACCATGCGTTTTAAATGTATTTATGAAGATATAATATAAATTATAAAGAATAAAAATTATATTAATTTATTTACTTAAAAAAGTATAAATAGATGAATTAAAAGTAAATTTGATATAATTTGCTACAGACGTTGTTTGTCGAACATTCTGTATGTTATGGAGCAAGCACTGATGTGTTCACCAGTGTCGTCACAATGATAACTGCGTAGCTGATGCGCCGTCGTTTAGTAATTAAGCTACCTTCACGCAGTCCAACACCGCTTGACCATTAAGTAGAAGTTTGCTGTAGTCTGTGTCGATTTGTTTTACGTATGCTGTTAAGTTTTTATTAACAATATGGTTATCACTAAAAAAAAAACTTGTAAGTAACGCTGAATAATATTATTACTTATATGACTGTATAATTTTAGATAAAACGTTGTAATAATATTAAATAATTACTCATGTAACTATAAATTAATTTAACAAAGAACAATTTTTTGGTAATTTTTCTTATTTAATATTATTATTTGTACTGTATAATAACTGCTGTATATTTGTTTATCATTATTTATTATTTTCATTCAAAATAACAATAATAGATATAAAAAAGAACAATTTGTTGGTAGTTTTTCTTGTTTACTATTATTATTTGTACTGTATAATAACTGCTATATATTTGTTTATCATTATTATTTATTTTCATTCTGAATAATAATAATAGATATAAAAAAAATGGCAACGTTTACAGTAAAAACCCGTTCCGTTGTACCTCAAGGGAATAACCAACTGATTATTGTAAATTGAATTATATTACATTGTTGGTAATATAAAATGTGTACTTGTACAAAACTGCTTCTTTTATGAGTTTCATAATTACTTTTGATTTAGACTTTATTGAGATAAACGGGATTGCATTGTACATAATATCTGGAATAAATTTACTGTATTAAAATGTTCTAAAAATTAATATGATAAATCTAACGTGTATCTTGTGTGTGTGTGTGTGTGTGCGTGTGCGTGCGTGTGTGTGTGTATGCGTGTGTATGTGTGTGTGTGTGTGTGTGTGTGTGTGTGTGTGTGTGTGTGCGCGTGTGTGTGTGTGCGTGTGCGTGCGTGTGTATGTGTATGCGTGTGTGTGCGTGTGTGTGTGTGTGTGTGTGTGTGTGTGTGTGTGTGGGCGTGTGTATGTGTGTGTGTGGGCGCGCGCGTGATATTATCCTTTTTTTAAACTAGTATCTTAAAAATGGATTGTAATAATTAAACATTATTTTGTAGAATATATATTTATTGCATTCTCTTACATTACATTACATTCTCTTTGATTCTAGTCATTCTTTGATTTTAGTACAAAATTTACGGCTGTAAATTATTGTCTCGATTTGATACCAATTATAAAAAAACATTTTGTTCCGAGTTCAGAATCCCGGTTACCCTGAATTATTCGTCTCCGTTTATATTTTCCTCTACCTAACTTTGGCTCATCGATCTCAATCATCTCACCGAGGACCCCGCTTTTACACTATTTTTTGTAAAGCTGTAGTTGCAAACCACACATAGGTAAGAGCTACCCATTCTACACTTGAATTCTTCGATAGTTATAACACGCTACACAGAAAATACTGTCTAGATGGTCGTAACAGGATCCATAAGGTCGACTATCCATAAAATTTGTGGTTTTCAAACCGCGTATTTTCATATTATGAATTTGTGAAATTACAATGTTTTGAAACTTATTCCTTTGTTCTTTATTGACATTATTCGTTTCTTACAGAGGAACACGGCATTCACTAGTACCATTCGCGCAGTTCAATATGAACGATGTAACTCGATGTAAAATTATATATTTGTTTAGTTTTCATTTGGCCCGAAATCACTGTAAAATTATTGTTTATGCTTTTAATCAATATAAGTAAAAAAAACGACGTAAGCACAAGATGCCTTGACTTAAGTTGGGTACAAAACAGTGGTCATTTGCGAAATGAAATTCATTATTATTAACATGTTTAGTTTGGCTTAATATTTAGCATATATTTACAGTATTTAAATTACCACTATTCGCATTTTACATTAAATCTGGGATTAATCTTTTGATTATTCATAACTTAAAACAAACCGTTTTCAAAACTATTTTTCTAATGAATTTTCTCAATAATCATTCATAAAATATTTTAATTATTTTATTATCGATACTGAACTAGATTTTTTGTATTGTATTATGATTATTATTTCCCTTAAATTAGGTCTATAATAATAACATGTTCAACTCAATCATCTGTAATCAATGTTCAACTCAGATCCTTCCAAAAGTGAAATATCAATTATATGAGTAAATCTGAATAAAATTAATTTTGTTTATCACTTCAAAAGTCGAAAAGACAATTCATTTTTACTTTCCCGGTAATATAGTTAGAATAGAAGGGGGAAAGTATGGTGATCAAAAAAGAAAAATGGGATATCGGTTATTTTGTAAATCTTTACGTTTCAGAGTCCAACTTGTTCATATAGATAAAAAAAAATATATTATATTAAAAAAAAACAGTATATGTGTCGCACTGCTTTTTGGTTTATATCTCAGGATTAACCAAACCGATTTTCTTCAAATTTCGCTCAAACATTTCTTTATATCGGGCATTGATCATTTTAATTGTTTTTTTGCTTTTTTATACAAAGTAAAGGAAGTATTGTGATCGCGAAAAATTTCGGTTTTCAGATTTTAACGGAAATATCCATTTGACTATCCCTGAATCCATTTTGACTAGTTCCGGCGTGACGTCTGTGCTTACGTTTGTGTGTATGTATCTCGCGTAACTCAAAAATCAATAGCCGCAGGATATTGAAATTTTCGATTTAGGACTGTTGTAACATCTAGTTGTGCATGTAAAAAATTTGGATTTTGTACTTTTTCTTAACTGAAGTAATAAACCTTCATTGAGAGCTTTTTAACGGTATATCATAAGTTGTACTTATTTTCATTGGTTCCAGAGTTATAACCAAATAAAACTTTAATTAATTAAATATTTGGATCTTACAAGAGAAGGGAACATCGATTAAAATCCGACTTCATCTTCTTTATTTTTAACTTTTTTTTTTTTTAAGTTTAATATATTGATTTATTAATAATTATTAATCTATGATTGTAAATAATTTACAGTAAATAATAATTGAATAACAATAAAAAAACATATGAAAAAATATCAAAAGTTATTAATGAAATAAAATGTTATGTACTTTTAATTTAAAAAAAAATGTGTATATGTAATTTAATAGCCCTTGTACGGCTGTACAAGGAAGTCATTTGGTGTCCACATCCGATTTTTAAAATTCATTAAGGAAGTGGGGGAATCGCGAAAAACAGATTTCGTTTTTCTTAAGAGGCGTTTTAGAGAAAAATTTATTAAGGTAGATTTGTTACCTACATTGTATGTATGAATAATAAAAAAAAATATTTTTTCAAAAATATCAACCCTCACCTTTTATGATAGAAATATATGTTTTTTTGGTCATATCTCCTTTCAGTTTAAATATTTTTCAAAGATTATTTGGTGTGTTTATATTTCATACATACACCTATCAATAAATGTTTACAATTTAAAAAATATAGAGCTAAAAATGGAGAAAAGATTTTTAAAGATTTTATGTTTTTTATTTTAGTCTTTATTAAAGGTAGTGTTTAGGATTAGAAAGTGTTACTGATTGCTATGTTTTGCATGAATATGTTTATTTATAGAAAAATTTTTCTTATAATTTATTCCCCATCTCCAAAAAAATATATTTTCTGCTTTTGCTTTTGGCTCAACTCTTTTCATTTTTATTATTATTATTAGACGGAAAAGTCATACAGTACTTTGTCAGCTTCTTTGTAATTAATCAGTACATACGATCGTTACCTGGAAGTCCATTTTAATCATTTCTCCACCCGATAGTATTACGGTTTCTTTTTTCTTGTGGCGATTACAAGGTTACAGTATTTTGGTTAGATGAACCGAAATTAAACCAATTTTAATTTCACATGGAGTTATACCATCCATGTGAAACTATGCAAAATGCGGTTACCGAATTGTAAGAGTAAAAAGCTTGTTTTGGTGTAACCAAAACGCCATGATAATAAAAAACAAATGAAAAAAAAAATTTGAAACGGTGAGATTTCACAAGTTCATAAATTAAAATTACGTGATATGAAAAGCAGAACTACCACGCAAAAAAGAAAATTATATTTGTAACGTTTTCGATCCTATTGTATACGATGCTGTTTATAGTGACAGCTGGAAAGGATTTTTCTAGCGAGTTAAATATTGAAACAGGCTTGTGTAAATCTGAGCTCTTATCTGTACGAAGTTTTTATCTACAGTGTTATGTAAAATGGTGTAAAATTGGGTGGACTAGTTGAGATGATTGAAATCGATGAGGTAAAGATTAGCGGAAGAAAGTATACTCGGAAACAAATAATTCAGGGTTAGGAAGCTTTCAGAATAATTGAACATAGAACACGGATTTTTATTTAATTCCGCTTACAAATCTGAATTATTTCCAAGGGACCGCAATATTATTCAACTTTTCAACAAAATATTGACGTCGGTACTACAGTAATTCCTGACTGTTAGTATACATATAATTGCCTAAATACGAAAGGTTTCATTCATCTGACAGTCAGCCACATTTATACTTTAATTGATCCCGAGACCGGTGCTCATACACGGACAATTAAAAAAGATTATTCCGTGAAGTACGGTCGAAATTGATTGTATTTGATAATCGCAAATACTAGTTTGCTATCTCGGTGAATTTATAATTAAAATGAAGTTTTCCAACTACGATACTTGTATGTATAACATCTTCATTGTACCATTTTTTATCCATTCTATTTTACGTTTATAATTAGTTATATTAGCGACTTTAGTATTACTTTTAATAATGATATTAATATAATTAGGTATTATTTTGTAGAATATACTTTTTTTTTAAATTCTATATTTGCTACTGTTTTGTGTTATTTGAACTTTAAACTAAATAATTTCATTGCCATTTTCTGTTGTTTTAGTTTAGGGGTCCAATTTTCTTAACAACTTCCACTGTTGGTATTATATAATTTATATAAAAATAGAGTATCCGCTTACCAACAATTTTTGATTTTAATTCATTCAATCATCATCGTAATTCCGTAACTGCTTCGGTTTCGGAAGAAAGCAAAGGAAGGGGATTTCGTGTTAGACACTGATGTCTCTTTAGACTAATTAATAGTACATAAAATTTTTTTATTATGTCTTTCCAAGGTTCGAAACGATGTAAATAATAAAAATAATAGAAATTTAGTAATCTATTTAAATTTTAAAAGAATCAAAGATGTATATATAACATTAGGAAAATTTTGGAGTCCACTCCAAAACACATATTCCCACCGTTATAGAATATCGTTACAAAAAGAGAATGTTATAATGTAATACAATATTAGGTTTTAATATTCAAATAAAAACAAAATTTGAATTTTGCGAATTTCTATTCGGGTGCTGAAAACTGTAGCAATATCGCGAAGAATTTCAGCAAATAGGTTAGTTGTCAATTAGGATGTCTAGCAACCCACATTAATTCACAAAAATTGGTTTCCAATAAAGGGTAAATTAATTTTTTTATGTTTTCTGAAAAGCCTATTCGTAGTCGTTCCATATTCTCCAATTAATTAGATCCCTATGTTAGGATTTATAAAATATTGGGAACGGTTCACTATCTCATGAGTGTAGTTCATCCCCGCTGTTCTTGTATCGTTAAAAGCCTTCCACTTTTCGGAAAAACTCTAGTATTGGAAGCTAATCGATGTGTAGTTATAAACATAGGCGTTTAGTTGGTTGTATCTTCAACTGCTACTAAAAAATATTTTTTTTTTGTTTGAACAAACTTCACTGCTATTTTGGCATTCGGCCTACATTACAAGCATCGATTCATCAGTTCCAACTGTTTGACCCGGCGCACTTATTACGTATTGCTCATTTAACAATTTCCACACACAAACCTCACGAAGATAATTATTCTAATCGGTCGTAGTATTGTGATTTAGGCCGAATTCACGTTCAAAAAAATGATATTGAAATTTCAAAAGAAAATCGTCCTCCGTTATACTTCCATCAATTTCTCGAATGTCAATACCTCAAAATCTATATTAAATTTATACGAATAAATATATTTTATACGAATAAAAGACTGTTAACGAATTTTAGAGCTCAAATCAATGTTCATTTCTGTCTTAAGTTTAAGATATTTGTGCAGTTACGATTATTATGTTCGACTTAAGCAAGCATGTTCAAATTTATCTGATTTTATAATCATAATGCGGAAACGGTTATTTGAATTGTTTCATATCTATTATTGAAATTACATCAGTACATCCTAGTTATTCGAGAAGTGTTGAACTATTATTGTTACCGTTATAGTAATTAAAATTCTGCATCGTTATGAATCTTCCAGCAAAACTGTTTATTTTAACAAGAGAAAAATTGATTAGGTTCGTTTGTTTCAACCTTTTGGTATTTTATCGTAACATAAACTATGTAATCTGGGACTCGACATGGTGTTAAGTATTTCAAATTACCTAGATCAGTTGCGGTGCAAGAAAAAGCAGTGTCGAGTCGATTTATAAATACAGTCTGATACCCTTTGTTTGGGCTCTAAACTAAGCCTTGATAAAATTTGTCTGTTTATTTTTTCATGAAGTTATGAAATGACGAACGCGAATTAAAAATATCAACCATAATACAGCTGTTGAATGGAGAAATTTCCTACGAGAAGTGTGTATCGAAAAGCATTAAAAATAAAATCATGTAACTGGAGGCCCCCGTCTGACAGTAGAGATCCAGGAAATCGAATCGTAAAGAGGAAGAACAAGGTCAGCGGAGTCCTTCAGGAGCAATGGGTGTTCGGAGGGTTATGCCTTGAAACGGTGAATGTTTCACCGAATTTTTGCTTATTTATTTGCACAGTTTTGATTTTTTTTTTATGAAAGCAACAATCTAAGAATTTTTTAAATATTTTTTCAAAAATGCTAGTGTAATTTTCTGTCAGAAATACGCATAAAATAAATTGGAGAGACTGTAATGGAGGACAACCAAACGGACCAATTATATATGAACAAAATTAATTTTAAGAACGGAATTCGACATGGATGAAGCCACATATTTTAGGGAACACCAACCTCAAAATAATTACTCTGACGTATACTACATTTCTATCAGCAAATGCTAACCCCATGTTGTTATGCGAACACGTCTCGAGCGATGTGTTATTATAATATTTGTAATGGCTGTATTACCATTAAAATCTCCTATTTGTACAAAAATCATAACTTCAAAAATAAGCATAATTAAAAATAACGAACCACCCAATAAGTAATACAGTCTCTGTATTAATAATGAGTAAGTAAAAATAATGAGCAAGTGGAATGTATTCTGCACGTGGTCTTTGCCCTCAGATAAGAAAAAGTAGCAGACAACAGTAATAACGATTTTAAAAACAAACAATATAATCGATTTTATAGTTATAAAGTATAAAACTTATAACCGCTATTATATTCAAGTTATTATTTGTGGGGATATAATGGAGCGGACGCAAAAATTCTTATTTCAACATCAGTTGTATAAAAAAAAAAATCGTAATTCATCTTTCCTATAAATTAATTTTTTTTTTTTTTGCTTTTAGAGTTTTGACTTATAGATATATAGTTAGGAAATGCAGAATATTTCCCACTGAACTGGATTTTTTTTACGTTAGAAAGTTATTTTAACCTATAAACTCTGAACGTGTTCAATTTTTTCTAAAATACTTCTTATGTAAATGTGTGTTTGTATGTATGTAATATGTATACCTAAAAATTTAATTTAACTTTATTTGATTAACAGAAATAATTTTTGTTCTTTTAAACATTTGGTTTATTACAGTTTTTCTCCGTTCCCTAAGGGAAGTTTGTTGTGAATGTAATTTTTAATTTTAACAGCGTTTAATAATTCTACAAGTGTAATATTTCTAGCATTCGTTTATTATCATTGGTTATACATGTTATTTTTTTTTTATGTTTTATTTTATTTTATTTTTTTAAATTTCTTTTAGTCAGGAACACCCATAAGATTGCTAATTATGATTTTTCCTTCTGATGTTTCTTTTTCTTTTTTATCAAAGTTTTCACATTCTAAGTGCATGAGCTTTCTTTCTTTCTCATCTCCATTTTGTAATAGTATTCCATGTTTTCTTTTCATCCTGAACATCCTTATTCATATCTTCGTATTCGCTCCTATTTTCAACACCTTCAGTTTTAATATTTTATTTTTCCATGTCTACCTTAAATTTTTAAACAACTTTGTTGTCGTTTTTTTAAATATTCCACCACTTCTTTGCTAATCTACTTTTTTTTTCATTCTTTTAATGTAACCACAGATAATATTTTATTACCTTTTCTTCTTAAATGTTGTTAATTTTTTTTTATAGATCTTTATTGCTTCTTATCTTATACTCTCCATTTACTCTAATTGATCCAAGAATCTTCCTCAAAATTTTCCTTTCTTTCTTTGAAATCATTTCCATTACCAACTTAAATATTCAGTATAAATATTCAGGAGCATGTAATGCTTCTGGTTTAACAACAGTTATATAATAAATTACCTTGGCACATTATTATATCTATTTTGTTAAATATGATAAAGTGTTTCTATTTTTCTTCTTTCCTTTAGAATCTATTAGATTTACCTGTTGGTATTAACTATTTTTCAACAGATTTCTCTTCTTATTTTTCCATATTTTGTTTTCATCTTCCTGGTCTTATCTTTTCTATTTTTAATCATAACTTTTGTCTATCAGATGAAATTTTTAATCCGATTATACCAGTTTTTCCCCTGTAGTATTCTATCTATGTTTTTTATTATTTCTTTATATTCTAATAGATTCGCATAATCCAGACAATTGAACATTTAAAAAAAATACATTTAATTTATAGTTTTCTTTGATTCAATTATTTTTATTAAAAATATATGCTATTAAAATCTTTATGTTTCAAAGAGCAGAAAATTTTAAATTTGTATTTTATTAAAGAAAACTTCTAATGTTTAGCTTGGTTTGCCCGTTAACAGTCAGTATTTTAAAGGCTTACGTACTCTCATATGTTTAGCGGTAAATCTAAAATGCTTTGTTGTTATGGAAGTGATGGGGTGGATTTAAGATCGATAATGTCAAATTTGATAGATTCATCTGACTGAAAATGCATTGAACCGACTACATCTACATGTATATAGAGTAGAGTATATTCTTAGGGGCGTTTTTTTTGTCGGGGGGAGGGGTTATATGGGGTGGTTTAAAAACAGCATATAATATAATGTAGTCAGAGAATGATAGTAAGGGTCCGGGGGTAGCAGAAGCGAGTCGAAGCAGCCAAACGTGAAATGGGGGTTGGCCAATGAGGCGAGAACATCGAGTTAGGCTTGGTCTGCCAATTAAAGAGGGGAATATGCGGGGGTGGGTCGGAACGGAGAGAAGGTAAGCTCTTGAAGAACCGCAGTAACGTCCCCGGTATCATCCCTCCAGCGTTATATGTCCTCTTATGACGTCGCTGACGGTATAACAGTATCTAGATACGGTCGTGTAGAACATAACATTACGCTTTCTAACTAACTTTAGTACATTTACTAATGACAGTGTTATTACATGATAGAATGTATTCCATTAACTCATTAAACTTTAACTCTTGCCTTGGAGATATTTTCTGGGTTTTTTTTATGTAACGATGTAGATTATTTAGAATATTACATCAGAATATTAATAAAGTAACGTCGTACAATGTTTCATTAATGAAAAAAAAAATTATATCTAGAAGGAAAAATGTTTTTGCATATTACATAAATCGTTGTAAATTTCTATCTACATTAAAATAATAAAATGCTTTTTTTAAATTACTAATTTATTTTATGGTCTATTATTATTTTTATTATAAATGGGCAATATACAAATTACTCTTCAAAATGAATAATACTGAGAGGAGAATTTTAATAACATAATAGGTAACTTAATATTTAAATCAACTGTCAGTATATATTTTTAAACTTCTACCCAAATACTGTATCTTCAAATTATTTTACCAGAAAATACGCCTTATATATAGAAACTAATAATTCATGTGAATTTTTAATTTTTCAGCTATATCGTAATATTTTACAGTTAATACTGTACAGTAACACAGTCGAGAGTTCTAAGGTCTAAATTCTAGTAAAGACAGTTACTTTTATACCGATTTGAATACCAGATCGTGGATACCGATGTTCTTTGATGATTGGTTTGCAATTAACTGCACACCTCAGGAATAGTTGACCTGAACTGTTCAAAACTACGCTTCATTTACATTCATACATATCATCCACATTCATTCTCTGAAGTAATTCCTTACGATGGTTCCGAAGGCTAAACAGAAAAAGAGAGTAATACAATTATACTGCACAGTTATACGTTAAATCCTGACTGTAAAAAACGAAAGGTGTTTTAATTTGTTATATCTCTTGATGAGATGTACAGTGTGTTGATTTACGGTAAAATCAAACAGCAAAAATAATAGTTTTTGTTGCGCGGTAGATTGATTCCCTTATCTTTCCACTTGACAGCGCCACTAGCATAGATCACGACTCCTGAACCGAAAGCCTTTTCTGTTTTACAATTTGTTAAACGTGATTCTGTGGTTACAGTTTGACGTGCGTTCAGTAGAAAGATTAACTGTGATCCTTCGAGTGACAATAACATTCGTCGATGGCATAATCAGTTTTAAACGACCGCATATCTGTGTAAATGGAAGAGTACGTGACAATCAAGAGTGTCCGCAGAAAATGTTAAACGTGTAAAGGTAGTCTTTCCTCTGTAATCAGGAAGGACTACTACCATTTGTAGTATGAAAGGAATTTGTACATCAATCTCCTTGATAGGACTATATCTTTCAGCAGGTCGTAAAACGTCATTTGCAGAAAACCTGATTTTGTAATTTTTGGCCGAACAATATACTTTCCCCTTATAGATATAGCTAAGAAAGTTTAAATATGTACATAAAACAGGTGCACATTTTGATTGTTAAGCATTAGTAGATACAAAGGTCTAGAAAAGGTGCGTATTTTATGAACATCGTAACAGCCTTTTTGTTAGCAAGCTTAAATAATGATATAATTTATACATTAAATTTCTACAGGAAAAAGCTGTAGTTATTTATTACGTAAGATAAGTATATTTTAAGATAATTACAAAAAAATAAAATATGTTAGGTAATATGGTTAGGTTAGGTAATGGGCCTGATTTCCTTCCTTTCCAACTCCTTCCATGAGGTTCCTTCGTTTCTTTGAAAAATATTAAATTAGATAATATAAAGTCAGATTTTAAAATTAATTTAAAAAAATAATAACACCATTATAAATTTAAATAAAAATAATTAATAAATATTTAGTGAAACGTACACAATAATTATTTTGTGCTGATGTTATACAAAAACGAGCAGGAAACTTGGGAAATCATATTTTTACATTACCCGTTTTATATAGCCTTGTGATGCTATTATAGTTTATTTGTTACTGTTCAAATAACGGATTTTAAATTATCCTCTTCCTATTTATCTTGTGCGTATTTCTGGCAGAATATTCTCTAGCATTTTGGGGGAAAATATTATTAAAATTCTCAGATTGTTACTATAAGTTTTTTTTTTAAATGATTATAACTGTGAAAATGAATGAATGCGCAAAAGAATTTAAAAAAAGAAAAAAGATTTTTTTTAATACTAAAAAACTTCAAATTGAATGATTAAAAACTAACTAGTGAAAGCTTAAACCGAGGTAATAAATAATATTTGAAACAAGAAATACTTGCATATTACAAATATTTATTTCGTAGACCAAAAAGTGACAATATCTTCCAGAATTGCTTGAAATACATTGCGATCATCCGTTTCCAGCTTTTCCTCCAAAAGAATTCGTATAAGTAGCGGTTTACAAATTCTTTTGCTTTGTCTGATTTACAGCGGATTTTATTTTTTGTTGCGCCTATAGTAGATCTGTTTTTTAAGTATATGTCTCCGTATGTAATGGATATCCACATAATCACTGTTCAAATTACTTACAACGTGCTCTACTGTAATCGGCAGTAATATACCTGCAGAAGGATTATCTACTGTGAACATGAAACATTTCAGGGCATAACCCTCCATTACTACTGAGGGAGTAATCTCCTGACGTTGCTCTGCCTCCTTATGAATAGACATTCGTCGATTTTTACTCTCAGACTCGGGCCACCAATTACACCATTTGATTTTAAAAGTTTCTCAGCGCGCCCTTCCATTAGGAAATTTCTTCAATTACAACTGTTTTGTGGTCGATATTAATCGTTTTCACAGTAGGCCTCGGAAATCAATTCATATTTCTATAAATAAATGAATAGTAAAATTTTATCAAGGCTTAGTTTAGAGGCCTGCAAATATGTGTTGGACCGCATTTGTAATCGATTCTTCTCTGCCTTCTCTGTTCCCGCCACCGTCCTGGGTCATTTGAAATAATTAACGCCATGTCGTGTCCCTGATTACACAGTTTATGTTTTGTTAAAATATCAAAACGTTAAAACAAACGAACGCAATTCATTTTATCTCTTGATAAAACAAACAATTCAAACACATTGTAGGAAGATACATAACGATGTCGAATTTTACGTACTACAGCGGTTACAATAATAACAGTACAATAACATTTGGATTGTCATCAAGCAATCCAAATAACAGTAGCCGCATGTAATCAAGCATCTACGAACATGGTTGCTAAAGTCTAAATCGTAATTGCACTAACCTCTTGGCGGGAACCATCTTAAACTTGAAAGACAGAAATGTACATGTACTTGAATTTCGTTAATTTCGTTAATGTCTTTTATTTTGCAACAATAGATGTAATATAAATTGTGGAGTATTGATGTTCGACAAATTAGAGCAGAATGAACGACCTAAATACTTAATAATTGAAGATGTTTGGAAGTTGTTAATAGGTCTCCTGAAAAAGATTATTTTTTATATAACTTATTTAGTTAACGTGTTAACAACATTATTTTTTTTATAGATTTTAGGAATAATTTATCACAGTGAAATTCAATTTTTTTGTTTTTACTGCAAAAAACATTCAAAGTTGATTTGAATAGTTTATTTATTTTGGCTTCTTTTGTTTTATGTTATCGTGATTTGTTATCTTAGTACATGTGTAGTCATTTATTGTTTACTAATCGTTTGGAGAATTGTTTGATTGTGTACTTTAAATCACCATTTTTCAAGTTGCCGATTTTAATGCGCAATAGATTTTTATGAAATTTTTGGGTATGAAATATTAAATAAATATTTTCCCGTTTGTGTTTATAAAATTCAAAAAAATAATCACCATTTTTGACTAAAATATTTTGTAATATATTTTAAATAAAACGATTTTTTTCTATGATATTCCTAATGTGTACGTCGCAATCGGTTCAAATTGAACTGAAAAAAAGCAACTTAAATTAAACTGAAACTAAACTAACCTAAACTGAACAATAAGCAACCCCGTTCTAAATGATATGAGGATGATATGTATAAAATTTCTGATGAGTGGTTAATTGAACCCGAACTATCAACGTACACCGGTATTCAAATTCGTATAAAGTTAAATTATATTTACTAGGATTTGAACCTCAAAACCTTCGATTTCAACCATTTTACTACTAGACCAACCCATTGTACTTAAAATTAAAATAATTAATTTTTTTTTAGAGTTAGAATAGCTATATATACTGAAGGAAGTAAGGTGGTCGTGTGAAAAATGTGGTATCAAGTTTTTTTAAGAAATCTTTACGTTTTAGGGTCCAGTTAGTTCATCTAGATAACATGCGCGTACAAATATGGTACCGCACTATTCTTGTCTTATATCTAAGAACTGACCAAACCGATTTTCTTCAGATTTGGGGTTTAGATATTTCTACTGTTATCAGGCATCGATCGATAATATTATTTTTTTCAAAATTCATTAATAAGTTGGGAGATAATGCGAAAAAACCAATTTCGAATTTCTTCTGAGGCATTTTAGAAAAAAAATTATTAAAACAAATCTGTTACTTACGATGCGTGCATAAATAATCAATAAAAAGAACTCAAAAAATCAATCCCCATCTCTTAAAATAGAATTTTATGCTTTCTGTTATTTTTTTGCTATATCTCTCTTCAGTTTAAATATTTTTACCCACGTCGGATCGGAGACGGTATATGCATTTGGAGTAAAAGGTTGTATGTGTGTGATGTCATTTTCCTCAAAAGCTACTGAACCGATTTCGATGCGGTTTTTTGCATTACATAGGTATCATCATATCGGAGTAGGTTCTTAGATTAGTTTTACGGTTATAGTCCACCAGGGGGCGCTGCAGTAGATGTGTTTCGTTAAAACGGTTGAACCGATTTTGATGCGGTTTTGTGCGTTGCATAGGTATCACCTCATTGCATTACATAGATATCATCTCAGTACAGGTTCTTAGATTAGTTTTACGATTACAAGCTACCAGGTGGTGTTGTATTAAATGAATTTCTCTAAAACGGTTGGGCGATTTTGATGCAGTTATTAGATTAGTGTTACGGTTATAAGCCGCCAGGGGTCGCTGCAGTAGATATGTTTCTTCAAAACGGCTTCGTGGGTTTTTTAAATTTTAAATTTTACCACCTGTTCAAAAATATTTGAAAGTTTATACTTCATATCAAGAAATTTTACATTTTTTAAAAATTATACACCCCGAACATTTGTTTTTTTTAGCCTCTGGAACCACTGTTATGTATTGCTTCAGAGGATGACATGAAATGGCAGTTGTTTTTTGTAGCGTATGAAAATGTCATGCCTGAGCGGGATTTGAACTCGGAACTCCGGATAAAAGGCCGCAAGATTCTGGATGTAAAATGAAGAAACGTTTTTTTGAAAATACTCTTTCTTATTTTAACCTTTATTGAAGAAGGTGTTAAATTTAGAGAAAACTTTATTTACGCTTAACCTCTATATATGATTATTTTTAGAAAAGTTTTTCTTAAAATTTATTCCCACCTATAAAATATATATTTCTGTTTTATTTTCTTAATTCTAACTTTTTAAATTTTGGTTATAAAATCCGAAAAGTCATTATATTTATGTCATAATTGTATAAGTGATATTTTTGTAAAGCCGAAAGGTCATACAATACTTTGCCAGCTTTTAATTGTTAGTATCTACAATTTATTCTACGATAAACATTCACCAGATTTGTACATGGAAATAATGTTAACATTAAAAGGAAACTCTCAGAAGCGCTACTTCAATTTAAACGATGTAATTGGTTGTTTTTACAATTCAATACATTTAAATTTTACAGTGCGGTCACCTTCATCAATAAAATAATTACGCTTTGAAATAAGTCCATTTTTGGTCAAATAAGTCCACCGGATTTTTATGTTCAGTCTTCTTATTGTTTTTCTATTTTCTAATAGATTTATTAACAATTGATTTTCATAGGATTCAATTCTTTACCAAATTATTTTCATGGGATTCAAGTTTTGTTCGTACTTAATTCTGAATTTATTAGAATGTATCGAAGTTTTATTTGTAATGTTGTCCATGGTTTTTAATTAACTGTTGGAAAAAATGTTAACTGAAAATTCTTAATTAATTTTATTTTAGAATTTTACGAAATAACCATAATAGGATGATATATCGGTACACGTATAGTTTTAGAAATTATTTACAAGGACAAGTCAAAAAGTAAAGTGAAATTCAAAAAATCAATATATTTATTTGTTTTTTATGGTCGTATGAGGTCGAGCGTTATCCTGAAGCAAAATCACGCCTTTATAAAGTTTACCACGTCTTTTGGATTCGATTTTTTTCTTCAGTAAAAACAGTAGCTCACAGTAGTTGTCATTGTTTACTGATTGACCTTTAGTTGTCAAGTAGATCAAAAATGAAACTTCTATATCCCAAAATATCATCATCACCTTTCCTTCAGACATCTGAATTTTTAATTTTTTTTACTGTGGGAGGTGAATGATGTTTCTACAATTACTCTCGGGTTCAAAGTGATGGACCCATGTCTCATCAACTGTTATTACTCGCTTAAGAAATGAGTCTCCTTCTTCGTAACGTTCAAAAGCTTCTGGGAAATTTTCAAACGATTCGTTTTGTGGATGCTAGTCAATTGACGTGAACCCAGATTTTTCGAAAGATTAAAGAATCATGGATGATTTAAATATAAGCCATGGCTTATATTCAACTCACTTGCATTGTCATCATCCCAACCCCGTAGGGGAAGACGCTTCCGGACGCTTCCTTGTGTCGCTTCCGGTCGCCACACCACCCTCCCAAGGTTCCTAGCTCTGATGGCCTTTAACGGGAGTCGTCTTCCGCCTTCTAACTTTTTACATCTCATAGTAATAAGCCAGGCCTCGTTGTGACGCCACCAATGTAAATGCCTCGGTAGACATTTACATCGGTGATTTTTAAACTTAGCTATTGCCTTCGCGGAAGCACGAACCTTGCATTGTCATAAACTGTAATTCGTCGAATTCTTTACCGAGAATCATTTGTTTAACCGCTTCAATATCATCGTTAGTCTTTAAAGTAAAAAGCTTACCTTGCTGCTGTTCATCACAGAGAGAAACCCTACCATTTTTAAAGCGATCAATCCATTCATAGATCTTGCTTCCACTCAAATAACTCTCTCCATATTGCTACTGCATTCGACGAATAATCTCTGTTGGTTTCACTCCTTCTGAACTGAGGAAACGTATCACTGCTCGCATTTCTTCCTTAGTGCAATCGTACAAAGGAGCACTGATTTTAAACACAATCGCAAATAGCTAACAACGAAACAATATTTTCAATGAACTGATAGAGATTATGAGTTATAGCAGAACAATCATTGCTGCCGTACATGTGATTGAGAGGGAAATAAAAATTTCCCTTTACTTTCTGACTTATCCTCGTATATTATTAAGATTTTAATTTATATGGGATAATGTTAGATTATCGTCCAAGAAACCAAAGAATTGCTTCATTTATGTTTGTTTCTAAATGGCTTGCACTTTTTTCAGTTTATCGTCGCGCTAATTTTAAACTAAGATATTTAACAACTTCTACAACGATGAAATTATTTTACGATGAAAATATTTTAGGATAGTTATCGTGATGGAGAGTTTATGAAATGTGAAAACAATTTGCTTCGTTGGCTTTTGAAGGCCATTTCTTTTTTGTCGGTTTTGAATAAGATTTTAATAGTTTTAAAAGTATGAAAATGCTACGGTTGGTTTTATCCAAGTACTGAGAAAATTGCAGTATCATCTGCAAAAGTGGCTTTCACAAAAAGCTTTTCATGAGGTATTCGAGATCAAAAAGTAAATAAGGTGTTCAATTTGAGTCCCAATGATCCAAATGAGTTCAACGTTGAGGAACTCATATAGCGTTGACTATAAAATTTACTTTGTGATCTAAAATTTAACAATAAAAGGTAGCTTACAAAAAAATTATTATAAAATTTCAAAGTGTGATGAGGTTACATTTAAAAAATTTTTAAATTATACCGAGATGCCTCACGTTTTCATATGCCTCCGAAATATCTAGAAAGCTGTGAAGCATATCTTACGCTGTTTGACTGCGATATGAATTAGGTTAAAATTGTGTGAATTTGTGCTCGTTCTAAAGTTCTATATAACCCTGTCGAAATTCGAATTAATGAGACAAAATGAGATGAGAACAACTCATTAAAATTATGAACAAGTCTTTTTATTTATTACTATTAATGTTATTCTTTATTTATGCATTATAATTGTGTTTTTAAGTTTCGTTTATATATTTTTAATTAGATTTATTAATTCTTCTTTTATATAGTGATGATTTTTTACAATAAAAATGCGCATTCAGTATTAGATTTTTTTAAATAATTCTTGAATGATTTTTCTTTTTAATTTATTTCATTTCTACCGGTTTACGTAGTTCTGCCGTATTATTAAAAATATTTTTAAAATAAATAAAAAAATATTTACAAAAAAGTAAAATTTCTTTGTTGTTAAATGAATCAAAATAATTTGTGTCCTGTTTGTCTAAGGGATACACAGATTACATTAATAATAATTATGCCTTCGATAATAATTCCGTTTGCTCTCAGCTCTCTCAGTAATTAAAAGTGTGCTGTAAAAATATTCATATATTTATTTGTATTAAACTTAACAGTTTTAAGTACAAATATTTGTTTACCAATTTTTATTGAATCAGAAGGAACACTTCAAGATTAATATAGTGTATACCTTTTAAAGTAGGTTTATATTTTGTTTCATTTTTTTATATTTTCATAATATAGTAATATAATTTGATCGGACCTGTTGATTTTATACTGGTTTTTATTATAATTAAACATTTTTTATAATTGAATGATATGAAAATTAGATGTAGAAATCTAACATGACTATACTTTTATGTTAATCTTTTGATAGGATCTGTATCTATGCAATTTATAATACAGAAGCAAATATCTTGTATTTGATTTTTTATTTAAATACCTTCCGAAAACATAAACGGTGTTTTAATTTTTATACACCAACTAATTTAAACATTTTTGCCATAATTTATATGCGTACTTCATTAAAGTAAAGAAAAATTTTATGTAAATATGCATATATCTGCATACGCTTTCTTTTTTAATTATTTGAATTACAATTTGCAAAGATTTCTGCTCTACAAATCATATAATGTTATACTAGGAAACAAATTAATTAATAAAATTAGTGGTTTTATATGGAGTTTTACGTGAAAAATCGATAACAAGGGTCACAAAAATGTATCTCCAACAGTTTTTTAAAGAAAATTGTTGCAAAGCCTCTAAAATTGGTGGCAAAAAAATGTATTATGTTAATTTCCCAATAGTTAATTAAAACATCAGCATAAAATCTTTAGAGGATTTAATTTTGAAAAATATCTATGTAATTAAAGTGATTAAAAAACGAATAATTTTTTTTTAAGTAGATTTTTATATAAAATTATCTAAATAAGAATATTCATTTTAATGATTATAATTCGTTTCATAACGATGAAGAAGAGAAAAATAGATGGTGTTTAATTTCCTGTACTTTTTTTAATAATATAAATTTTGGATTTTTTACTTTCATCTATGAAATTTATCGTTAAACAAAAAATCAAGGAAAATAAAACTTTTTCTTTAAATATTAAGTTTATTTTTATGTCTATTTAAAAAATTCCCCCGTCCAACACAAAATTACCAAAAAATGTATTACGCTAACAAAAGGCTGTTACCATTACAATAATATATTTTGAATTTAATAATTTCAAATAATTAATTAAGAAATATATTTAACTAGTGAATCTGGCAATGCTTCACGATTGCTAGAATATTTCCCTCATCGATCTCACTACCATATAAATCATTCTTAAAAACTTACAAATAAATAACTTAACTTCTTTTAGTAAATTTACTGTCATTAGATATATCAAGAGATCGTCTGTATCAATCGTCATCATCTATATCGATCGTTGTCTATGTCAATATCGACTTCCCCAGACAGTTATTACACGATTAAATATTATGTTGTTAAATTATTATATTTTTAAATATTATGGAACTAATAACTTGTAACCACTCCCAGGAGAAATAATAACAATAAACTGTGATATTTTCTCCGAAATCGGTTAAGTAGTTTTTGAGTTATAAGGGTATAAACAAAACGAACATTGTATTTTGTTTATTTATATGGATATAGTTTAATCGATCTTACAAAAAACAAAAAAAAAACAATAAATTATTCCATAGAATATGAGCATTAAAAATCAGTTGTGGTCATCACATGACTTGGTTGTACGCCTATTAAATTACATGCACACATTTTTTTTTTTGAATGAGAAGTACATAAATTTTATTTCATTAATAACTTCTGATATCTTTTAATTTTTATTATTTTATTATTATTGAATTTCTATTTATAGTAATTTTTTTTACAATCAGAGGTTAATATATTAATTAATAAATCAATATATTTAAATTAAAAAAAAAGTTAAAAAAAGGAGATTAAGTCTGATTCGAACCACTGTGCCTTCCCCTTCTAAGATCCAAATATTCATTAATTAAAATTTCATTTGGATATAACTCTACAACCAATAAAAATAAGTACCCACTTATGATATATCGTTGAAAAGCTCTCAATGAGGGCTTATTACTGCAGTTAAGAAACAGTCTTTGGACACTTTTGGTTCAGTCTATTGCAATCAAAAAGGGAAATGCATAACTAGTTGTTACAACAATCCTAAATCCAAAATTTCAACATCCTATGGCTAATCGTTTTTGAGTTATGTGAGATATATTCGTACGCACGTAGGTACATACATACATACGTACCTACAGACATCACGCCGAAACTAGTAAAATGGATTCAGGAATGGTCAAAATGGATAATTCTGCTGAAATCTGAAAACCGAAATTTTCCCGATTACGGTAGTTCCTATACTTCGTTCAAGGAAGTAAAAATTATTCTTAAAAAGCTACCTACAATAAATTAATGTGAAATGATAGGATAAAAAGAAAGACGTGTTATTAAAACTAACAATTGTTATTTAAAAGTTTATATTTTAAAACTGTTGAGATAGTTATGGATAATATTTACTGTAATATAATTTTTAATAAGTAAACTGTGCTATTGTAAAATCCGTTTACTTTTATTACATTTATAAAATATATTTATTATTAATAAAATGACCTGGAAATAATAAAATATCGTAAAAAATAAATGTTCGTAAAATAAACGGTCACGTTTTCTATTATTTTTGTATTGTACAGTACCATTGGTGCACTTTTATAACATATAGCGTACAAGAATTTAGAGAGGAATATGTTCTTACACGAAGTAAAGATATTTTGAAAAGGAGTGGATTTTAAGAAATTGTGTACTATTGAATTGCCAACTAAATATTATGTATTATTAAAATAATTTTAACAAATAATATTTATGAACTCAGATATGGCGTAATAAATAAAAACAAATTGAAAAAGTTTATTTTTTTGAAAATATTTAACTAATAAAATACAGTTATTAAGGGATATGTAACTATATCTGAACTATGCTTATATCCAAACATAATTATTTAAAGGTATTTGAAATAATTTAAAAACTTATTCACTGGGATGGGTTTTAACAATCTAACAATAAATAAAGGTAAAATTCTTACATTCTGTTTCTTAAGGTAGAAATAAACTTACTACGTGGATAGAATTAATGTTGATTTCACGTTAATGATATTGATATTATTACTTTTGTCCATAAAAAGAAATTAATATGTAATTTATTAGAAGCGAATTCTCTTCTTTGTAACGATCAAATTGATTTCTTTTGCAACAAACACAAACCGTACTGTTTTGCTTTTAAGTGACATAATAAAACTAGCTAAGCTTGTCACTGCATGTTAATAAATATTTATACATATCATCTAGAGTATATCTTTTGGATTCCCTCAAAATATTCGTAAAAAGGTTTCAAAATAGGAAAATGGATTGTCAGATCATTGTTTGACCTCAAAGTATGAATCCTGCAGAGCAATGTTTGAAGAATTAAAAGTATTACTTATCCTGTTGTTTATACTTATACAGATCCAATTTTGTTAAAAAGAATGGTCATTTATTCTTAAATAAAATTACAATATATACTTCTACCATATCAGATAACAGAATGTTTTCGTGTAAATGAACACAATATATCGGCTTACGAGAAAAATCGTTATTATGAATACATTTTTAATAAATTACTGAAGCATTTGAATAATCTTAGTATCAGTTTGTTTTAAATAAAATTAAAAGAAACAAATTACATTAAGATGAAAGTAAACTCCTCAAATTATTGTTAAGCAGAATGTTGACCATAGTTGACATGGTTTCTCATGTTAGGTTTCAACATCTACTAGAGTATACAATGCATTTTTACGAAACAATATTACTTTAATGAATTTTTTAAATATTAATTAAAACTTTTTTAAAAAGTTGATTTTTTCACAACCTGTACAAAATATAAATAAACTTTATTCGTTCAAATACAAAATTTTTGGTTGTAAATTAATTTTATTGTAAATCTGAACATAAAGTTAAGGTACAGCTTCAGCAAATTATTTAGAATGATAATCTCATTTATCATTTACACTGGTTTATCATGCTCACCTACATTACCGTCTTAAGTATACTAAATTTTTATGATAGAAAAATAGGCTCATTTTTGGCAACCACAAGTAACGAATTACGTAGACCGATATGTAGAAGATTAAACAAAAAAAATTAATCTTAATATTCTGTCAATGAATTCTTAAATAATACTAATTAATTTTACTTTAAATAATGAAATTTCAGGATCCTATGTAACTTATACTTAAATACATGCTCAAATAATTTCCATTAAAACTTTCTGAATTGTGAATTACTTTTTTATATTTATGTAATATTTATCTTAATGTTATTTCATATATATAAATTTAAAATAATCGTTTTAGATCATTTATATTCTTTAATTTTATTATTAATTATTTGTTTTGTGATACTGTTCTGATTAACGTTTTATTATAGTTTCGCTTGATTCATCCAAGTAAATGCTGAGGAAGTAGCTTATTTTTTATCTACGGATTAGCATCTCTCCTCATTCCTGAAATAACTTATATGATGTATTTTTATGTATTGATCAGAATAAAAGATGTATGTATTTAATCAAGATTAAGATGTAAATATATATAACGAGAGTACTAGTCTTTGTAAGGACATAAATCTTTACGTGAGTGACAGTTATCGAGTATTATATATTTAAACGTGATTAATTAAGAGCGATTCAAAGTGAATGAGAAATAATTAATTACGTTTTGTTGACAAACAAGAATTAGTTTTGTTTTTTTTTGTCATTTTACGCACAGTATTGATTTTATCGTCAATATTTAAGAACTTAAAAATCATACCTTGAACCCTCATATAAATGGTAGATGTCTCTTCCAGAAATCTTAGCCCTCAGAGCAAGGATTAGTTCATCTCAGAAAAGATGTCCTATAGTAAACATTTACAGCATTATACACTCCCAAGGAAATTTTTTAATCTTCAACTCAATTCAACCTTTTACTCGTTAATCGTAGGCTTTATGTAACCACATCATACCGGAATATATTTTATGATATTTTTTTAATACTAAATAAATTAATAGTATTCAATCTAATTATTTTAAAATTTATAATTATTTATTTATCTATACAATGTATTTTCCACAAACTACTTTCAAATATATTGACCCTAACTTATTAGTAGTACAAATACTCTTATACCGGGTGTTAACGAAGTATAACAATCTTTAAATAACTTTTCAACTGTTAAACACATGAACTTTATTAAATGATCCTCTCTTTTTCTGTTTAGCCTCTAGAACCACCGTGACGTATTATGTCATAGGATGATATGTATGAATGTAAATTAAGTGTAGGGTTGTACAGTCTCAGGTCGACCATTCCTGACATGTGTGGTTAATTTAAACCCTACTACCAAAGAACACCGGTATCCACGATCTGGTATTCAAATTCGTATAAAAGTAACCGCCTTTACTAGTATGGATATAAACCTTAGTAATCTTGACTTTGAAATTAGCTGATTTGCGATGACAAGTTCACCACTAGACCAACCCGGTTGGTCTATCAAATGATCCTGCATTGTAATATTGATCTACTTTTTGGTAAGATAACACCAAAAACAAAATTAACTTAACGTCAAATCTTTAAAAAAATGTGATTTGAGACACTGATTTTTTTATTTAATGTACTAAAGATATTGTGGTTTGGTAACTATAATAAAAAATTATTAACAGGATTTCAAACGTTGTTGAAATTATGCAATTCTGATAGATTAAAAAGAGCGAATAAAGAAATTTTAATATAGTGGAATATTGTATTAATAGTGAAGGAGGATATTTTGAACAATTATTCTAACAATAAATTTGTAAGTAGGTAATGCATCACAGAAGTCTTGAAAAACTTGTACGTGGGAATACAGTAATGGGATTTTGTAGCGCATGAAAGATTCCACGCCTCACTGGGATGAAAAGTTGGTACGTTACCACTCCACTAAGGAGATCGGTAGATCTTTATTAATCGTGTTTCTAGATATTTACCAATATTTAAATTATTCTTTTTCGGTTTAAAAATGTAATATATAATTTTTTTGCCATATCTCGTTCTGTTTTGTTTTTAATACAAGTCAAATTTGTTTAACCCTTCTTCATGATCAGCTAATATTAATTACTTAGATTTTCAAATAATAAAATTCACTTTAAATTTTGTTGCAAGAGTTTTTTTTTTTGTTAACTGGCAATTTAATAAAATTGATTTATATCAAAGCTAAAAAAAAAAAAATTTGTTTTATGAGACCGATTTTTTTATGTTTTACATAAAATAATAATTTAAAGTTTACAAGATTAAATAATTGTGATACCTGTTTTATTCAATTTTATTAAGTTCAAAAACCATATGAAATCATCAAATTTACTCTTAATTTGAGCTACAAGTATTTCAGTATAGCTTCATTTTATTCTTGAAACAGACATTAAAACGATAGATTTATTAAACTATAATTTATTCAAAACGAAGGGTTTTAGGATCCATAATTATACACAAATGTTTTTCTTTATTTTTCACTTGTAAAGTTTGAGGCACTCTATATTCAGGTTACATGACCGAGGAGGTAAATTAATTGGTCCGATTCGTCCAATCCAGTCGTTGATAAATCTTATATTCAAAGAATTCCTATCTTCTTAACAAAAATAAGAAGAGGTATCTCAAATTGAAAAACCATTTCTTGTTTCTTTAGAAACGGTACGTTTTGTAAAATAGTTAGAAACTGTTCTACAGGAAATTTAAGTACGTTTTTATATGAATTCATTTTCTACTGTATAAATTACATTTGTGGAACGTGTCAAGAATTTTTTTAGTTTCTTCCTGAGACAACTGTGTGTACCGCCCCTCAAACACACACAAGATGATTTACCTCAATAATTCGTACATGGAAACCACTTATAAGCTAACATATGGGGAGGACGCAAGTCAAAAGTACGAGTATCATATCTGTACAGAATTTTAGTGGCAAAGAATATTGATTTACATATAATTAATTATTCATACAGTCTGTTGTAAATCATTTATAATGTAATTTCTTGATGATGAACATATCTTTTATGATTAGATTATTTATTTATGTTAAAATAAATTTACTGTTTATAAAGTTGACAGTTTGTGAAAAATTGTGGATTTATTTAAAAAGGAATATTATTTTAATTGTATATACTTAAGTTAAAAGTTTGACGGTAAAAAGTGTCTATGCAATTTTCATAAATGTATCTTTCAATTCTTATTAACATTTTTTTAACCAAACATGTAACTAATTTGTATTAAAATGTTAAACAGCGTTAAAATTTATTAAAATATTATTTAATTATTTAAAATAAAATGAATAATTATAATAACAATACTAATAAGCAGAATAGGAAAGAAATATCTTTACCGCTAACAAGGATTGTGTTATTTAGAGGAAAAATTAAAATGAGCAACTCTCTAAGGGGAAGTGCAATCTTGAAGGAAACACAAAGATTTCTTACATTTTAATTAAAACTTTACTCATAACTGGTATAATACTAGTTTGTTTGTCTTTCAAACGAAAATACAAAAAAAAATTCTTATACTGTCAGGATGAAGTTTTGAAATATTGACGAGAAGGAAATAAACAAAAGTAGTATAGAAAGAAAAGAAGTTTCAAGGATATTTTTTTTTATGTTGGCGTTTATATATTATCGGTATGAGACCAATTTGTACTGTATAGTAGACGCAGCTACTTAAAAGAAATATACATCTTTTATAAGTAGTTTTTTCTTCAAATAAATTTGTTTCTTCTACAAAATTATTGATGTTAGAAAATATTTGATCGTAATTTCAATTTATTTTTGATAAAATGTAGACAAACAAAAACAGCAATTGTGATTTTTTGATTTTTTTTTTTAACTAAGTACCTAAACGTTGAATTTAAACTGTAAACACAAGAAGTTGCAATGTAAACTACAATTTTTCTTCATAATACATTATTAAAATTAAATATTATTTGGAAAATTTAAGATTACAAATTTATTCGGAAATTAATGACAAGATATTATTTTTTTTATATTTACATTGTTAGCGGATTTTTTTGGTCTATCCCTGATAACGTTTATGAACTGATAACATCTATCCCTGATAACGTTTATTTTTACTTATATGTATAAGATTCTTTTCTCCGCGTTACTGGACGCAAATCTTAACCGATTTTGACGAAACATTGAGTTAGAACCAAAAACCGGTTTTTAGGGTATACTTTCAACTTTTTTTTTGTTCTGCTAGGGGCAGTATTTTTTACATCTCCTTTTATTTTCTTAAGAATAAATTATTTTAAGATATAAATGATTTTAAGAGATTTTGGTTCGATGTTATCAACTGTTCTATACAAAGCCTATGTAGCACTGGAGAAGTATAAAAAATAATTCTATTTATATTGCCATAGATAATATTTAAATGAATCATAATTTATACTAAATTAAATGTTTAATTATATTCCAATAAATATATTTTTTTTAGCAGATTTCCAAAGAATTTGTAGAAATCGCTTCTGCGCCCGATCAGATTTTATAAGATGTATCAGGGGAGAGCGTATCAACTTTTCTTTACGTTTTGGAAACTCCTGAACACGAGTTTGCAATGTTTATATACATACGTACAATTATACGTTCGTATAAACGAACGTATATACGTATAGCTGACGAAAAGCTCTTACTATCTTTTCGTCCGCTCTACCGAACGCAAAACTTTACCGATTTTGACGGAACGTAGTGGAGTCTTGTAAACTAAACCTATTGGGAATAGAGTCTTATTGATTTTCAACTGATCAGATCCCAGGAACCGGAGTTAGAGCCAAAAACGGTATTCTTTCGTTCCATTGGACGAAAGTTTTAACAGATGTTGATGAAACTTGTAGAAATACGAATTAAATTTTATAAAAATAACTTGTACTTTTTGGTGTAATATTTTAGTAGAAATAGAACCCCATGAATTTTCAAGTCAATTTGTTCACAGAACCGGAGTTAAGACGTAAAAAACTGAGTTTTAGGGTATATTTTCAAGGTTAAATAAAACCGTAAATACGCTCTTCTGACTGCGACAGAAGTTTTCTCATTATTACTTATATAAAAGAGATAAAAACTTCTTTTAAATTTAAAGATAGGAGATGGATATAAAAAAAATTATTCCCTCCGTAAATAATTTTATGCACTGTACTAGCCGCCTGGGAGTGAAACGGTTATATTCTTATTGATAAAGCCGACTGGGCCGGCTTCGCTGTCCCGGCAATTGTCATGTCGTGGAGTAAATGATTTACATATTGAAGGAAAAGTTTAAACCATAATTTCTATAAGATTTTTTTATTGATATTTTATCCATTAGCCGTGAATGTAATAAAATTAAAACTTAATTGTTATCTGTTATATACATGTTACCAGTGACAACCCGTCGATCTTGGATAATGTCCCGAACAACAATAATAAAGTAAAATGCAATAAAAAAATTCAATACAGTAAAATCAAATAAAATGTATTACAATACATTAAAGTAGAACAAACATAAAAAGATTATTATACTACGCAGTTAATTAGGTAGTTTGTAAACTATGTTGTTTGTCTGGCGATTCTCAGCTTGAATGAATAAATTTCTAGGTAAACCATCTTTTAAGCACGTCAAATATAATTGACCGTGACCAAAACAACTATTTTTCAACAGTAATTTAGCAATGTTCAAGGTTTTCCCTTGTGATTTGTTGTGGTCGTTACGTATGATATTCTTAAAGGGAATTGCAAACGTTTAAACTGAAATGGAAGATTGGTTGATATTATTGGAATTCTTTGTATGAAAACATCTCTTATATTTTTTCCAGTAAGAAATGTTTCTTTTACGATATTTCTTGTTAAAGTTTTGACATATAGTCGAGTGGCATTGCAAAGTTTCGGTGGTTTCAGATTCCAATAGACCAATGGTGTTTCGCCGGGCGACTGCACACGGCTCCAGCTAGAAGCAGTCCGTTTTTAATTAATTTACAGATTATTTTATTTAATTTCTAATCGTAGATTATTTTAATTAATTTTTTTAGCGGTGAATATAATCAAATTAATTAAAACTTATTTCGACTTATATGCATCACGTAGCTCTGAATATTAACCCTTTGAAATTTGGTTTTTAAATGTTAAGTAATGCGACAAACGTATAGGAGACAAACATACACGACAAACATTGTCGGCCTCCAGGGCGCGAGTGGTAGTGTCTCGGCCTTTTATCCGGAGGTCCCGGGTTCGAATCCTGGTCAGGCATGGCATTTTTACACGCTAAAAAAATTGTCATCATCTCATCCTCTGAAGTAGTACTTAACGGTGGTCAAGGATGTCAGAAATAAAAACATATAGGAAATAAATATATATCGATGTTGCCAAACTGTGAAAAGGGCATTTTTTGGCCTGTTTTTTAGTTGTAACTTTTGAATTTTTGGTTTAAAACGATTCTGAAGATGTGGATATGAGCCCTGTAAAATTTGGATAATGTATGTTTAGTATTGTGGCCGCAAGACGGTTACAGACAGAATTGGTATAATTTTTTTATATAGATTAATATACTGGTAAGAAAATTACATCCAATTAGCAATGCATAATATAATTATTTATAAAAATAAATTATCATATACTTCTGCTTATTATTGTTATTTATTACTCTTTTTTCTTGTGTTGTACGCTTTTGCAGAAATCTCTACATCTTCACATTGCGTGAATATATATATAAATTTTGAATTTAAATTATTGTTACAACTGTTACGTTTTTTTTTTTTTGTTTATTATTGTTACTATTTTTTGTTACAGGTAAGAATTTTTGGTTACAGTTCTGTTCTTTATCACGTACCGTAAGTAAATCTTTTGTATATATTGTACATTATTTCGGTAAACTATAACATTGCTGTTTAAAAATAATAATATTAACAGTGTGTCTACCCTATAACATGCATCTCAGAAAATATGATAACTACTGAACTGTTTACTTTTTATTAACATTATAAAAAAATCATTATTCTTAAATTTTATTTTTAGAATAATTATTTGACGATAGATCTTTCCCTAAGATTCTGTAGCCAGTTTCTGTTAAGTAGAAATTTTTTTAAAACCAAAATTTTCATTCTTATCATTTTGAGATTTTAAGAATATTTAAAAAAAAACATATCGATATTAATATTCTTTAACATAAAATTATTTTGCAGAAGAAATTAATTTTTCATAATTTGATGATCTGTAACTTTTCCGATGATTATACTACGTAGATACAAACTATTTTATAAAGTTATGCTAATTGAGTCAAATTTTGAATTATATGTTTTTGGTTTTTGCAAATCTTGACGTTTCGTGACCGCTTGTAAAAATAAAAATTGGAATCTAAGCATTCAAATATTCCGGAAGGATGTACGTATTTATGTTTGTATGTCTGAGTATGTATGTTGGCTTGTTTTTTGCGTCATGTTTAAATTTAATGGACCGATTCCAATGAAATTTGCCATGATAATTTCTGTTTATAAGTCAATGATGTCAATTAATATTTGTCTCTGTCGATCAAGAGGGCAAGGAAATGCGAACATTCTGAGTATAATATGTCAAAATTTTACCCAAAGGTTAAGTAAATTTATGTTAATAATTTAATGTCCCGTAGGTAGCTAAGGTACTCTTTAATATTTTGCTTGTTCAAACCTCTTAAATTGAGTGGGAATTTCCAAAATTCCGTTTTATATTTTTTGTAGTTTCTGGATTCAAAGTCACATTCTTGTTTCTAATTTCATGATTCTATTACATTGGTATGTCCCTTTTTCCTATGTATCAGGACATACCATTTATGGATCATCGAATAGTCACGGGACTCTTCGTCTCAAATCTCAAATTTTTAGCGTAGATTTTTAATAGTAGAGTAATTTTTTTAACATAATTCTCTACGTTCAAAATTTGCTTATTATATTTCAATTTTTTTTTTTTGACTGGTGTCATGAAGGTGTTTATTGCAATCCTTGTAACCCCCATAACCCTTTAAAAAAAATGGAGAATGGTGTAAAAATAGGTAATATGACATACGTACAGTATACAGTATTACAAAAAATGAAATTTTTACTTATTATTCTATTAAAAGAAAAAAAAAATAGGGAAAGTAGACAAATCTAGCTACTAAGGTATTCGCCCTGACAGACTACTGCTTAAATTAAATTGAATATAGTATTTAAGTTTTTCAAGTAAGATACAAGACCCATGCTCTGACGTTACCTTTCTACCCTCTTGGTCGACTATAGCAAACATTAAACGCCATCGTTAATGATTCATATTCAGAAGTCATCAATCAAAATTCCATGAAAATAGGTTTATCCAGTCTGCAAATATCAAAGAAAACGATAACTGACAAATAAAAGCGAAAAAAATACGCTTATTACCTTCGAACGTGAATTAAATTGTCCGATTAAATAACCAAAATGGCATACCGAATTAATGAAATCATCTAATTAGTATAAAATCTGTACATCTCTAAAATTTGAGTCCAGAAACAAAAAAGAAAAAGAAAATGGTTTTTGTTCCACCTTTTTAGAGGGAGATTGAAGATACAAACATTATCAGAAAGTATCTTAAGGGCATTAGAATATGACTAAGGAGTTTTGTATCTCCGTTCCTTGTAGACTAATTGTGACACCATAAATAAGTAGCAAATATGTTATAAATTTCTTATTGATTCATGTAAGTATAGGTTCTGTTTATTTTTACTTTGAAGTCATTATGAATTGTCTCTAGATGCGATATGGTATCATCTAATACAAAAATGAGCCCGATTGAAGTAACACAATGGTACAAAATTCATCGTGCCAAATTTGAAACAAATCGATGTACCTAGTCAGGAGATATCAAACAAACCAACATACGAGGTGTGATAAAAAAATACGGTGAATAATTGTTTATTAAAAAAAGTAATAAGGTTACATAGAATTCGATTTAATCTCCTTCAAAGTACTGTCCTTGGCTAGCAATGCACTTATCCCAACGTTGACTCCATGACTGGAGGCATTTCTGGAAGGCGTCTTTCGGAAGGGCTTTCAGCTGCTCGGTCGTGGTCCTCTCAATGTCAGCAATGGTGTCAAAACGTTTTCCTTTCAGCACAGTTTTAATTTTTGGGAAGAGCCAAAAGTCGCATGGTGCTAAATCCGGTGAATATGGCGGATGTGGACAGACAGGAACACTTTTTTCGGCCAAAAACTCGTGAATGAGAAGCGAGGTGTGACACGGCGCGTTGTCGTGGTGAGAAAGAAAGCCATTGGTCCATTTTTCTGGTCGCTTTCTCACTCGTCTCATTTGCAATTCATTAGTTAAAATGCTTTGAACGGATCCGTACGAGATGTTAAGGTCTTCCGATAGCTCTCGAATAGTCATTCGCCTGTTTGAACGAACCATTGTTTCCATTTTTTGCACATTTTCAACTGTTTTTGAGGTTACTGGACGTCCCGCACGCTGCTCGTTTTCAACAGACTAATTTCCGTTTTTAAATCGGTCATACCACTTGTACACAGTCTTCAAAGTTACCACATTATCGCCGTACACCGATTCTAACATTTCGTGAGCTATTTTGACACTCTTTTGCAACTTAAAACAAAACTTAATGTTAATGCGTTGTTCAAAATCCATGTTGCGCGACAGACACGATAAACACAACCTCACTCTAGGGGCTCTGGCAGCTGACTGGCAAGCTCGAACGTGTTACAACTTGTCCCTGGCTGTCTCAATTGATCACGCTATTGGACAAATTACAGCATATGAATGTAGCGTCGGCAGTTGCCGCTATAAAAATTCATTCATCGTATTTGTTTATCACACCTCGTATATATAAACATTTTTCCGGAATTTCTCGATGCTATTTATTTTTTATTTTTTTGAACAGGGGGGATGAAAAGTCAAGATTTAAAAAATGTTGGCATTAAAAATTTGAACCGATTTCTACACTTTCATTAATATACTATAATCGATAGTCTTATAGTATAACTGTATAACCGGAAAATTAAAAATCTATCAGAATAATATCAAAGTTATAAACGAAATTAGAAACTAAAATTTTATGGAGAAAATGAAAAATAGATGATGGTTTTGTCATTTATTCATTTTTTTCTTAATTTATTTGATTCTTACGTCACTGAACTTATTGAAATACATAAGGATCCATCGTATGGAGATATACTGCTTCATTTTTTATACATTGTTGTATTTTTCTCTTTCTTTTTATAATCTATTTCTAAATAATATACAAGCAAATTTATATAATCTTTTATTCTTATTCTTTCATGTAAGCCTATGTTTATTTTCGTCTACTTTGAGGTCATTCAAAACATCGCTAGATACTATTTGGTACCGCCTAATGCAAAATTGATCCCGATTGAAGTAACACAGAGTCAGTCGTTTAGTTCTGTTAAAATCAGCCAACTGTAAACTAGTGTGAGAGCCGGTGAATATCTACAGAGCGGTCGACCAGGCGGTACCAGAAGGGTCGGTCGGTCGGATACATGATGAAGGGACGGTCGGAGGATGAGACTTAATTAATGTTGCCTGGGGTGTATTTCAGTACACCCTCAGTAGATTGGACACGGTGCCTGGACTTGTGTCGCATGAAGCCGATAGTAGTCATAAGGGCCGGGTTGGTGGTATACGGTGGTTAGCGTCGGTCGGGTATTTGCAAATATAATAACTGTCCAGATTGACTCGGCTTGATGTTACTAACCGCTATAGTATACACTATAATATGGCCTAGCTACTATCACCATCACCAACGCTGTGACCTCCTATGTTATAACCCTACAACGCCCCTCCCGACAGCTATGATCCCTGCATCCCTCAGATCACCTCATAAACCCACCGAATCATCTCTGAAGCAACCCTCTCGTTTTACGTCACAGTCTCTGACTCGTAACTTCTATCAACTAATTCAAATTGGTGATTATGAATGACGAGTATTACACCTGCTTAATATAAAAAGAATACAAAACCAAACACAACGGTCTAGTTTCTTATAAATTAAAAAAATATTTAACTAAAATATTTTTACCGCATTATTTCATGGAAGTCATGAATAAAGTAAACACCAAATTAATTATCAAATTAAAAAAAAAAATTCTGTACTTCATTAAACAAATATAAGAAAATTTTTAAATGATTTTATTTTTTTAATAGTGAGGAGTTATAGATTTTATGAAAATTGTAACTTTCTCTGTATCATATATTAAGGAGGAGTAAATATTTATAAATCCGCAATAATTTGATGTAAAAAGATATATATGTTATGTTTTACTGTGTTGGACGAGTGATTTTATCGGAAGTTAACCTAGCTTCCTTATAGAAATTGGTCTGCAGTAAAGATAAAGTCTATAGTCACATGAATAATCCACTACTACTATTCAACCGGGCGCACTATTACTAAATCGTCACTCACGCGTAATTTATTATTTGTCACAATCTAATTAGCCGATCAATTTGAACTTCTGTTTTCTGCTTTTACTGTGGTAGGGATTTTAATGAATGAATGGCATTATTACGTCGTGCAATTACGATTAATTTACAGAATGTCTCGCAAAGAAACGGAAAGAATGTCACTACATACTCTACAGCTGAAAACAAAGAAAATCGTTCAAACAAAGGATGGGTTTGAAAACTCTTCGTTTTTGAGTTATAGCTTACAAAAAATGTCCCCTTGATTTCTTCTTCAAGTTTAAAATGAAATTTTCGGAATTTAAATTAAGGAGTAAATCTCATAAATTTTTATATTTTTTACAAGAAAAATTTAATAAATTAGATCCCACCACTGTACTTAGAGTAATTTTTGAGCAACCTTTTGTAAATCATAATTATTTAGGTTTAATGTACAATATCTGTGTTAAATTGTGAGTAAACAAATAAAGTTTAGGAAAACCATTTTTAGAGACTTAATGTCAACTGAACGTGAAGAAGATTTAATAAATTTGACTTTTATTAGAAACAAAGCAGATTGAAGCATTACAGGAAAATACTGTACTTATAATTTTAAACCGAAAAAAATTATTTCATTATTGGAAAATATTTAGAAATAAAACCAATTAATAAAAATGAATATGAATAAATAAAAACGTATTACATACTTACCCTAGTACAATAATTTTCAGAATCACCTCCTTCACTCTTTACTGAATATTCTGTTTATGTTGTTATATTTAAGTTTATGTGACATTTTTTTCTTGTAGAACATCTCCGTCCGTACATTCTTGGTAGAATTTTATATCTTTCAAATTTTTTTTATACAATAACGAATTTTTAGGATTCGTTATTAAATATGCAATATTTTATGAATAGGCTTGAAAAATTATTAAAATATTTAAAATGTTTAATTTTATTTACAACATATTAAACAATTTACAATTGGAGTATATATTATAAAATAATATTTATATAATTTATATTAAATTATTTACAATTAATATATTTTTTTATAAATTAAAAAAACCATTAGTCCATCCTTTTTTTTCTTTTTTTTTTAAATAAATTGAATTCAAAATTATACTTGAAAGTTGGTTGTTTTACGTTATGAGTTTTGATAGTTTTAAACGGGAATAACTCAAGCTTGGGCTTACTTTGCGGTATGGTGGCTGCACTGACAGTTTATTGTAAAGTATCACCATCTGGTATTTTCACACGTTGACCACCGACCCGTGAGAAAATATTCCCTAACCTCGTCCTTCTTCCTAAATATCCCTTTTCTATATCAACCAATCTAAAACCAACGAGCAAATGGTTTCTCTTTAACTGTCTAACCGATATTCACCTATAAAAAGAAATACTTTTTTTTAAATGTGGAAATGATTATTCAATAAGCTTTTTTTTTAGTAAATAATATAAAATTATATTTTCCAAAACTAATATAAAAAAGAATTAGATTAAATTCTTTAAAAAAATGTTTGTTTAATGAATATTCGGTGTTGTGGATCAAACCTTGGCCGTGAAAGTATATTTGTATTCTCGCTAGTAGCAAAACCACTTAGAACTTTAGGTGAAGGGAGGTGAAATAGATTTAGAAAGAACAAAATAAAGAGTTAGTAGTGTTTGGTTTGTCGTACACCCAACATATATTTAATACAACTTATTTCAGTAATATTCCGGTTAATAATTACAAGTATACTAAAAGTTTATGTAGTCAATTATATATACAAAATCTAAAAACAAAGTTGTAATCCTATTCTAGTATTAATTGTTATTTGTTCTTAACATAGTTCACAAATAACGATACGTACAAAAAATTTAAAAGATCCAAAAAACTTATAATTTTTATAGGTAATATTATATATAGGAGTAGTAAATTGTATTTATAAGAAATTCTTACGTTTGATAGTCTCTCAATATTCTTGAGAGATGACATGTTCTACAAGAACATGTGATTCACGCGCCACATACCTGAGGCTTTGTTATTTTTTTAGATACTTTGAATGCGGACTTACATTGTATCAGTTCTTCAGTAAAATAAGTTCCAAACTTTTAACACGGCACTTAGTTTGTTTTTGTTTTATTTCATATTTCTCTTCTTTGTTTACATTCTAACTGGTAGTTAATATTTAAACATTTTTAATTACAATTTTTATTACATTTATTCACCTTCACGTCAATTCCTCTCCGGCTTAGGTCATAGACCTGTTCCGCCCTCCAGCTTTCTTCGGACGTCCTCTTGATCTTCTTCCAGCTGGTGCGTAGTTTAAGGCTTGTTTCGCTATTCTATCGATCTGTATTCTTAATAAATGTTTTGCCATTTGTCAATCTAAGCAAGCATTTTGTCTTGGATAAAAATTAGATGTAAATTTTTTCGAACATCTTCTATTCTAATTATACCCAGACGGGACACACCCTTGACAATCCGCATAAAAGAAATGTTGGCAGTCTGTCTAGAGCTCAGATTATATAAAAAGGATTAGATTAAATTCTTTTAAAAAATGTTTGTTTAATGAATATTCCGTGTTGTGGATCAAACCTTGGCCGTGAAAGTATATTTGTATTCTCGCTAGTAGCAAAACCACTTAGAACTTTAGGTGAAGGGAAGTGAAATAGATTTAGAAAGAACAAATAGGTTTTAGTGCCCAAGTTTCACCACAGTATAAAAGCACCGGGATCGCCTTTGCCATATACAATTTTAACTGGCTGTCAATTCAAGCCTTATTCTATTTTTTTTTTTTTTTTTTCACCTCATTCGCCTGCCTCAAATGAGGCGAGGTAACAGGGCCCGGCTATGCCATTCCCAACCCTCGCCACAGTAACCGGGACTGGTTACTGTGGCGCTTTTTACTGTGTGCTTTTTGCTTGCTTCAAGCCACCAGGGAGGGAAACCAAGTCCGGCTATGCCCCTTCCCAGATTCCCTCTAGTATCTGGGTCTCGTTCTTACTATTCCTTTTTTATACTTGCTGTTCCCTGCTCCAGTCACGAAACTCTATTTCTTTCCTATGAAGAATTTTCGTGGTCAAACCGTCTATAGCATTACATTCTACTACCCGTTGTATCATACATCGGGTACAGTACATACAGTACAGTACATAAATACATACAGTATGTACAGTTGGGTTCCTCTCGCTTCCCAAATTGGTGTAACTATTCACCAAATTCTCCATGACCGGAGAGAAGTTGTGCAACAAAATAACTCACATCACCATGATCCCTCCCCGGCCACAGCTCTAATCGCAGTATCATTCTTCTCATTCTTCGTGTCCATGTTCCAGTGTGTAACTCATCGCAAGCCCCCGGCCACTCTTGCCATAGGCAGATTTTAGCGTTCTCTGTTACCATACACTCGTATATTCTTTTCCTGTGTTGGGCTATAAGATGAATGGGAGGCATTCCTGCCAACACACTCGCCCCTGCTGCTGACACTGTTCTATACGCTGTCGTTATCTTTAATGTGGCTCTCCATTGCAGTGAGGTCAATCGCTTCACATTCCTTTTCTTGTCTAATGGATCGGTATAGCATATAAAATTGTTGCCATCAGAAGCTTACACTTTGCAACCCCTCGGTCCCCATTTGGATCCCATAAGGTGCCCCAGTGAATTAATCGCTCGTTCCGTCTTCACCGAGATTTCAACCAAATGTTTGTCGATCTGACTGAGGAGTCCATACACCCAGATATTTTATACTGGGCATCATTCCAAAACGTACTCCATCAACGTTTATACCTATTAGGCGAATTTTTCTGCGGCCTACCATCGCAACAAGTTGTATCGTCTGAGGAGCCAGTTTTAATCTCCTTATTCTAAGCCAGGAGCTTATCCGTCTAACCACTGTATTTGCATCAGACTCAACCTTTTATTCTGAATGATCTGACACCAATACTGCCAGATCATCCCCATATGTAATTAGGGACTCCTATCCTCAGCATACCATCAAATGCGATATTCCAGAGCAGGGGACTCAAGACTGATCCTTTTAGCACTCCCTACTGCATCTGGAACCGGACTTCTCCATCTATTATCTTTGTTAACAGTTCTCGGTCATGTATAAAACTATATTGTGGCCACCAAATAAGAACTTTCATTCCTTTTTAGCTCCTCTATTGCAACCGCTCTTGGAATGCTATTAAAAATGTTGCGTATGTCTAGCAGTAAGGGAATCTTTCTACTCCTCCGGGTGCCTGCCCTACACCTTTTTTTTCTTTTTTTTTTTTCGCCGACCAGATATCCATTTAAGTATACGCAGTCGGGGAGAGTGGTCCATATACTCAGAGGAGGCGTCCCCCACCCACTGGCAGCACGTCCGGAACGGCAGGTTTGTCCCCCCGGTCTCGGATCTTTTATTTTCCATTTGCCATGCCTATAATCCCCCACCTCATGACCAAGGTTCAGCAACGCCGTCCCTCAGCCCCTCGGCAGGGAACCGGGTCTCTGTCTTTATCTTTTGCCATGCCTCAAACCGGCGGCATCGACCCCACTAAGCACCAAGGCACCCGCAGGGCCGACACCGCCGGCCGGGACTCGGTCTTAACTTTACCCCACAATTCCCCAGGAGTTCCATCCCTTCTCAGGAACCCGCACACCTCAGCATTCGGGCCCGCCACGGAGGGACTGTCCTCCCTTCCCTACTTTAACTAGGACCCCCGTTTTCTGTCTTCGTCTTCTTTAATACGGAGAATTTCCCCCGCGAACTTCTTGAACCAGCCCCAATTTTCCTGACTATACACCATCCAATTAATTAAATTGTCAGGGGTCAGTCTATTAATTAAAATTTCCCTTCTATTATCAGTCCATCTGGGACATGCGAAGATGGTGGGTTCTACATTGTCGATCTCCTGACAATAAACGCATAGTAGGGTGGCCCTCTTCCCAATTCTGAATAAATATTGACCAAAACAACCATGGCCTGTCAATAGTTGCGTGCTGTAGAAGTTCACGTCACCCAGTCTCTTACCAACCCATGTATTTATGTTGGGGATTAGCCTTCTCGTCCAATCCCCAACTCTTGAGTGCGCCCACGCACTCTGCCACTCTTGCTGTCCACCCAATTCTTCACTTTACATAAGGTGAATTGACTTATGTGACTTAAGTTACTTCCTTAATACTCCAATTCCATCAAGATTCTTTCCACAATGAGTCTTTCATATAGTTTGGCTACTGAAGGTAACAGATTTATTAGCCTGTCGGTAGAAGCTTGGCTGATCATAATAGGCTTAAGTATCAAAATGTGTCTTCCCTGTTTCCATGTTACAGGGAAGCTCCCTTTCTTCAGCGCTTTATTAATGCGAGTAACAGCCTATTGAAGCTCCTCCATAGTGAATCAACTTCCCTCATTGCATACGATGATCATGTGTTCCACTTCTTCTGTCAGGAAAAGACTGTGGATGGCTCGTAGCGTCTGTACTCTGGTTAATAGCGGAAGAGGCGCACGAAATCGTATAATCAAGATGCTATACGCTCTCCCCAAGGATCATCATTTAGTTCTAGTTCAATTTCCTCCATGTCTCCCGTTTCGCATTCTTACTGGTAGCACATAATATCTTTCTAGCCGTTTTATATTCCGCTCCCGCTCCTTCGACTTCGTCTGGGCGTCTCTTTCTTGCACGTTGAAGTTTGCGTCGTGCTGCAAGCGCTGCTATACGCAGGTCACCAGTGCGCTTGTATCACCAGTGTACTTTACGTCTCGTTTGATTGGACTATTGCCGCAAGATATCATTTTCTTCTTTCAAAGTTTGAAGAAAATCCTCCGGATCCCAATTTTGTCTGCTCTCTATCCTGTCTATTACCGCCCCAGAGAAGACTGAAATCTGAGCAATCTTGGACTTCCAATTTTGTTCTGCAGTCCTATGTACCAGATTTCCGAGTTTTAAATTAAACTGGATGCACGGTGATCACTAGTAAACTCCTCGTCCATAACTCTTCAATAATAACACGTGATAGCAACCTTTCAGGAATCGCAATTATGTCAATCGTTGATCCCGCACCTCTACCCAAAAACATTCTGACATCTTGAGTATTCAACGTTACCCAGTGCTCCGAGCAACGTCACCAGCATGTTATCCCTACGGGTTGATCTCGTTCCACCTAACTTGCTATACTCAGCGTTAAAGTCACCCGTCAGGACGACCGCACATCTTGACACACGCATAACTTCCTCGAGGTCAGCCAAAAATTCATCGAAACCGACATCTTCGCAATTGGGTGATATATAAGCACTGATGCGTATACATGGTCAAGGTAACGGTCATAGTAAAGTCAAGTCAATGAAACCCTTTCCTGTCCTTTTCACCAGTATTGCATAGCGGCCGGAAACTCCCCGTATAGTTGCTTCTCCATTCACATCCGTGTTCCACTCACTGGTGAGACTAGTTCTGTTGTTGGGTTCAGAAATAAGGACAATGTCAGCACCGTCCTTTAACCGCCGATGCCCACACCAACTCGTAGGCGGCAACCGTCTATTCGCGTTAAACTGAAGACATGTCATGTTCGATGTTTGACATTCCCGCCTCCGTTCTGGTGCCCTCTCACGCCACTCTAGGGAGGTTCTACTCATTCACCAATCTTGTGGCCTGCTCCCACAGAAATTAAAGCAGAGATCGGCACTGTTCGGTCCTGTGCAATTTGCGGACGCATGCTCAAACCCCAACATCTATAGCACTTCATGTCATCCATTCGGGGTTCTATCCTGCAATATCATCCCAGAATTATCAGGTCCTTGTCTGCCAGTTTCTTGGCCTCTCGGGCCAAGATAGATAGTTAACAACCTAGGTATCTAAAAGAGCTGACTTGTTCAAAAACATCATCTTCTAACAAAAGTTTTGTTCTAACATTAAAATAGAGGCCTTCGTAAAACCCATCTCGTTCGATGTCTTAATAGACAGTTTGCAATTAAAATTGTTAACTATTTTGCTGAATTTAAATATACTAAACCGCAAATTATTTTTATTCTTACTTAAAATAATCAAATCCTCAGCAAACACTTAATACATTAATGTAAATATTCTGAAGCAGAATGACCAGAGACACTATGTGAGGCAATGTCGTGGTATTACGTTTATTATTTTATAAAAGTATACATATATATCTGTATAATTTTATTTATGGATGCGCGATTAAAAAATCTCTTACGGACTTTATAAACTTTATAAATACCACGGTGTTAATGGAAAGTAAGAAGTAAAGATTTAGGAACTGTAATTTTGGTACGATAGGTTACCAAAAATAGCTGGAGTTAAATAAAAAAATCTTATGAAAATGCAGATAAAAATGTTGTTGTAGGAAAGTTCAAAAGGGTTATGCGGCAGTATTCAAAAAGAATTAAGAAGATAGAATAAACAATGTACAAAATGGGTTTTCGCATTGATATTGCAACAAAAAAAAATAAAAGGTTTCACTAAATTTAATAAATCGTCAAAAATCTGTTCATTTTCAAATTGTTTTTTTAATATTTTTAGAATTATCACCTTGTAATTATTTTAGTAGGTAGATATGCGTATAACTTTCTCATTTATTTCATCATATCTTTTGATTTACATGGTTCTTTATGTTTAACATCTGACTGTAGAAATGCTATTTATTTTTACTGCTTAATAAACTCATGACGTCATAAAATTTTGTCTTTTACTACTCAAGCGAATCTACTGCACGAAGTTAAGAACAGAGCTAATAAAAAAACTGCGTCTTAAAGAGTTAGTATTTTGTACTGGACGGAATTCTTAACGTGCATACTTGAACGTGTAAAATGTGATTATGTTTTGTTCATTAATGAATGCGCAAGTATTTCCCGTTCCAAGTGTGTGTTTAGTATATCTACTTTAAACTAAGTTTATGGATCATGAACCTTGTATTTCAAATCCGCGAGTAAGTACGAAGCATTCCAAAATAGCGTTCCAATCATCTGTATTGGTTGCCATTTCCTGTAATACAGAATAAATATACTATTTTTTTTATTTATTTTTTATTAAAGATCAATAGTACCTTTAATAGTAAGTAAGTACCTTTCATTTGTTGATCAGTAAAAAATTTGTGTTAAACAAAGTGGTAATTTAGTTCAAATATTGTGTTTTTAATGTTACACTTATAAAACAATATAAGTAGAAATATTTTGTTGCGACGATTTGTTTTTACTGGACTTGAAAGTTACTCTCGAGTGTGCTTTCCGATTATTATTCATGTTAACGGTTGAAGTTTAGTAATTATATTCATAAATATTTTAAATAATTAATTATAATAACAAGTGAAATCTGTATTTTAATATATAAATTAATATTTTATTCTGATAAATGCATAATATTTTACGTTAAGTAGATCAAATGAGAATTTCATAATCTATACTTAGACCTAAACACCTGTTTATAAATTTTAATTGCAGTATGAAAACGTTTATTATCTATCGATATTCCGGAAGTAAATCTGAACAAAAACGAAATTTAATACACCACTCGTAAAAATTTAACTTAATTATAATTTATTTTAAAAAAGAAATGAAGATATCTGTAAAATATAAAACCTGATTTTACTAATTGAAATTGATTTAAAGGGGGATATCGTATAATGTACTGTTTTATAACATCAAGGTATAGATTAATTTTTCAGTCTTTCATTTGGTTCTGGTGCATGTCAAACATCAGAGATTCAAAACGCTCCAGTCTAGAGAAATAGTTTCTATTTAGTTAGCCCATGTGATGTGAATAGAGAGACAGTATCATTAGTACGGACGAATTCATCTACACTTTAGTGGGTACTGAATACTAACGTGTAACATTATATTAAGCAAAAAGGTGGCTGGAAAACACTTCTCTCCTCATTTTTCTTATTTATTTATTTATATTAGGAATGGGTAGATTTATTATTCCACCGATAATAAAACAAGTTACTACTTGTTTTTTAAGGATGATAAAGCATGATAAAACATTGATCAGAGCAGCGTCATAAACTAAAAATTAATTATAAAGCAAAGAAGCCAAAAATAAAACTAATTAATTATAAATAAAAAGATATCCTTGTTTTTTGGGGCTTAAAATCTTTATTTATTAGAGTTAATTATTTACTTTAATTTGGTTCTGATTTATTTAACAAGTTGAAAAAAATTATATTTACTAAAAAAAAAAAAAATTATGAGTACCGTGATACTATTTTGTCCGATTTGATCTTGGATCGAAAAATCGAAAATCATATTGACGCTGGACGATTAAATAAAATAATTAATTTTATCAATTTTTAATTATCGTAATGACATTTGTGGTCACCATTTTCGTTTAAACAGTCAGAATTTAATTTTTTGATATAGTTTTTCTTGTTTCGCAAAGATCTTTAAAATAAGCTATCACATGTCAATATTTTTTTGTTTAGCCTCCAGAACCACTGTAAGGTATTACTTCAGAGGCTGAATGGGAATGATATATATGAATATAAATGAGGTGTAGTCTTGTATAGTCTCAGGTTCACCATTCCTGAGATGTATGGTTAATTGAAACCCTACCACCAAAGAACACCAGTATCTACGATCTAATATTCAAATCCGTATAAAGGTATAAACTGCCTTTATTAGGATTTGAACCTTAGAACTCTTGATTTCAAGATCAGGTTTACTCGATGACAAGCTTAATCACAAGACCAACCCAGTGGGCTAACGTGCTATGTTAACATACATGTTAATGGTTGTCACATGTCCGTATTATCCATTTAAAGTTTTTTTATTGCTCCTGTCCACCACCTCCTTGAAGACCGAATATTCTAAATTGGGGCTTACTGGGTCAGCCTCGGAAAAGATTTCCAAAGAAAGAATCGGGATACATCAAATAAAAAAAAATTTTAACGATAACAAACAACCGTAGTTCTAACTATCTGAAACAAACACATTGTTAGCCGTCATTTTGGAGTGAACGATCAATTTTAACTGAATCATTTTCTCATTTCATCGAGCTTTTTAAAATGAAATATCAAATGACCATTGGTCCCACTTGAAACTTTTGAGTTTTTCCTCGTCACCGCCTCCATTAACCAAAAAGATTGAAATATATGTACATCACTGAAGTAACCCGTCAGTACAAGGAAGAATGCCGCAAACCGAATTCAGTTATCTTAATTATAAAAAAAAAAGAGGTTAATGAGGGTGTAAGTTTCCTTTATATATATATATATATATATATATATATATATCGGGTGGCTGAAAAGGAACTTAGAGCCAAATATTTATACAAAATTTTGACTTTTTGATCAACAGGAGTAGGTACTCTGCTGCAGCGGAGTACCTACTCTAGTTAAAGTCCTATTAATAATTTTAAATATTACATGAGACAATGATAATAATTAAAAGAGTAAAGGTGAACCGAGATGCCGATAAATAGATTTTCTTTTGTCTTTTAAATTACTGTTATTTAAAATTCGTGCAAAAAGTAATATTGTTTCTGAAAAAGAAAATCTTTCAAATGTTTTAGTAATTTATTAAAAATGGGAATAAAAACATTGTAAGGCCGTAGTAAAAATGGAATCACATTATTTTAGTCCTCTAATTCAAAAAGACGTGGAATATTATAACAAAACCAGTTCAAACATGTTATTAAACGAAAACCAATCATGTATTATTAAGTATGAAGAAAAAGAATACTAGGTGGATACTAAAACACTATTTGGAATAATAAAATTCTGTTTGCTAAATCTCACGCCTCCAACCAATTTTGATAAAACTCTCAAAATAACATGCTTAAACATTTTGAAAATATATTCTGAAAGTCCCAAAAAAGTAGTGAAATTTAAAGGTAGAGCACTACTTCAACCCATCAAAATCTCTGGGCCACAAAACTGGTGGTATTTCCAAATTAAAAAGATTAATTAACCAGTTGATTCAGTATCTTTTGTAAAATATATTTAAATAAATTATTTACCTTATTAAGTACAACGTAACTACGATGAGAAGTATTTTTATACTGAGAGATAGCCACAGTTTCTTTATCTTTTCATGTTGATATCTTTTCAAAATATTTTTCTTATGGGCATCTAAAAGTTGCCTACTCAAGATAATAAGCATGTTGACTGTTTTTCTTTGTACTTCAGGTAGAAAGATGACCGATGGAATTTGTAAAATAAGAGGCGCTTTAAAAAAAAAAAAAACATCTTTTAACAGCGAATAGTAACATGAGTAAATTAGTTGGCCGAATGGAGTTTTTATACTATTTACATATATATTCGTGCGCGTACATGTGAAATAAGAGAAATAATATTTGCTTACTTATTCTTCTCGGTGTTATAGCCCGGGGTGACTTGTTCTCCTCAACAATTAGCCTCCAACTCACTCTATTATTCGCCTTCTCCTCCCATCCTCAAATCCATCAAAAAATCATCCTTCCATCCCAATCTCCGTCTACCCCTTTTTTTACAATATAAGATCCGTTCCATTTCAAACACTTTATTCGCTATCTCTTTTGTTTGTTCTGATTTTATCATCGTCTATACGTTGCTTTATCCGCAATTACATCGTTCGGTTTTTGTTTATACCGTTTCCCAACAAACAGTCTGTTTGGATGTAAAAAGTTCGTTGTTTTCGATGTTGAGCTGTCAAGACTACGATGTTGAGCTCGTCTACGAAGTAGAGGAGCAGGGACTCTTCTGTCAATATTACCATATTAACATATATGATAACATTGCCATCTCTCAATGTTTTGTTTTGGGTTTGAGACACCCTTATCTTTACCAGTAGAGATTTGCTGGTTATGTATTTCTTGGTACTTATTTGTTGTACCTATCCTTCATTAAGCTCCATTTAAGACAAAATAACCACCTTTTTTACCCTATTTCACAGATCTATTCATTTTTAGTTGCTAATTCTTCAGAAGTTTCAGTTGTAAAGAATTCATCAGGTTGTTCGGGAAAGCAATTTATCCGGGACGGTCTTATCAGAGACCTGTTTACTCTCTTACAAATAATTACTTAAGTAAATTTACAAATTCAAATGTGTTATGCATGTGAGACAGAGAGAAAGAGAGAGATGATAGAAATTTATATAAGCTTTACTTGACTTTCTGACTTAGAAAGCATATTAAAATTTATGATCGACTATTCCACGTGAGGTTATTATGACAGCCATCAAACTTCAACCCAGTTTAAAAGAAAATTCACATAAATATTTGTGTAATGTGTGGGGAACAACTCAGAGGAGCAGCTAGTATTATATAATAGCTAAAAAATATTTCTTTTCATTATATGAAACTATTTTATGGTTATTCTATACCAGTTAAACATCAAGTGTAGAAAGTTTACGATTATATACTTTTACAGTACTCTACATATTTTTATTTGATCATTTATATTTTATCTATTTTATTATCTTTCTAATAAAATAAAATAAAAAAATTAACAATTGGTAATTGTTGTTTTAATTATTTGCTTAGCAACGTAGCTGCATAAGTTAGCTGCATAACAACAAAAATCAAAATTTTCAGTTTGAAAAGTACTTCGGTAGAGATGGATGGTTTTTAAATTGTTTTTCATATTAAATTTTTTGTGAAAAAAAAAGTATACAATAGTTCATTACAAATTATTTGTAAAACAATGTTTACTTACTAATCGTTCTAAATTATCTGTAGGAGTTATTAACTCATTATTTAGGAGTTACATTAACTCATTATTTGAAATTTTCTGTGTTTGTGCAAATTATTTTCATTAATTCAGAATGGATGCGATGTCAAAGAAGGAAAAGTTGGCCAGAGGGTCAGCCGTTATTAAAGTAATGAGAGTGAATCCTCGACCTGGAAGATTTTTAAAATCGTTTGTCGATCCTCGTAAAATACCAAAAGCACAACCAAAAGCGAATGCACCGAAAGGAATGGCTGCTGAAATGCCTCATCTTGATGTTAAAAATGCATTATTTGAAGTAACACCGATCAGTGCAAAAATTCCAATAGAATCACCTGCAATGAGGGATTGTGAGCATGATCCGTGCGATTTTTCGGAAGAACCTTATAATCCAAAAAAAGGTATTCCAGACGGTGATCCTTTGCTCCACTACTTTGGATATATGGAATGGTTGTCTCAGTTAACTCCTATAGTGGACAGTAATATAGCTGAACATTTTAATATAATGCTTGGATTATTAATATCTATGGCTCGAGATCCAGAAAATCAAAATTTTCCGGATATAGAAGCATATCCGTGTGTTCAATTTTTAAAGACTATTAAAACTCCTGACGGTAAGATTCCGTATAATACAGCCTCTTTTGTATTTTATCTCGAATATGTTTGTCAAAAAATGCTTGAAGAAGGGTAATGAAGGACATAAAATTCATTCTGAACACAAAAAAAAGGAAAAAAAATTGTTTCGTCTTGTTTTGTTTATGTGATGTCGATTTGGAAAAAAATCTAAATTATGTAAATTGTGACAGTGTATCTTGAGTTAATTTTTTTTAATAATTTTTTGACCCTACAGAGAAAAAAAATTGTTTTGTTTATTACTGTTATTGTGAACTATTGTGATTTGGTATGTAATAAATTTTATTTGTATTTTTTTTAATTTTCTTCTTTTTATTTTTCTAATAATTAATATTAAATCTTAGTATATAACGTTATTTTGTCTAAAATAATATATTAGATAATTTTACCTACTAAGTTGAATAATTCTTAATAAAATAATTGGAGATCATAACGCAAAAATCTGCATATCGATTCCTTTTTTCTCCATATTTTTTTCGTTTTTTTGGAATGTCTTCATCCAAAAGAACTTTTGCATTTTAAATTATTTCTCTTATTCATTCTATCCACACTATCTCTTTTATTTTTAGGTTTTGAAGTTCTTTCATGTGGTTTACGTATTCCTTTTTGGGGTTTTTCCAAAATTGTTCAAAATTGTTTATTGTCTTTTTGAAATCTTCCGGATCATATATCCCAGAAATTTTAATCTTTTTTTTTTCTAATTGCCATTTCCAAATCTTTTTGGGATTTATAAATTTGTTTATTTCATATTATTTTTCTTATGTTTTTTCTGGGATGCTAGATTCTCCTCAGAAAATCCTTCCAATTTTAAACATATTTTATAGTCGTCAGATTTGGTGTTTCAGTTCCCTATAAGATTATTGGTCTGACTATTGTATTGTGTAATTCCCTAATTTTGCATTTATAGAATAATTATTTTTACTATAAAATATTATTAGGTAATAAATTTAATTTTTCTAATTTGGATCTGTGAATTCTCTTAAATCTTATGAATTGTTTTTCTTATGGTTCTGACTGTTTCTCCTCAATATTTAAATTGGGACATTTACTTCTCCAAACTGGGTCTCTATTCATTTTTTTGGGATAAACTTTTAGGATCTTGATTTCTGTTTTTGAAAATGAAATTATCAAGCCGGTTGATTTGTTTTTCAGTTCTGATTTAATTATTTTTCCTGTAGGTTTTTATTTTGTTTAAAACTATGTTGAATAGGATTAGAGAAAATACATTGGAATGGTTTGCTGATTTCTTCCCCAACCGAATTTTAACTTAAAAATTGTCTGGCAGCGTTAAGTTGATTAAAGTTGGTGTTTTCTGGTAACTTGAAACACTTTGCCAAATTTGGGCATTTTAAGATCCATAGTTGTTTCAATGTTTTCCTCTACTTTCCTATTAACTTATTTTTTTATCAGGAATGGTTGTTTTTACAAATTAAAAAACTAGTATATTAATTTTAAAAAATTGTATAAAAATACGGTGAAAGGTTGCTAAACGTGGCCGGCTTTGTCCGTGATAGATTTCTATTTCAAATACAGCATTGAATATTTAAATATTATGACTTCATTGTTATCTAAAAGCTTTTAAATCAACTATAAAATACTAAATGAAAAACGATTTTGGAAACTGATTTTAAATTAAAAATTCAGTAAAATATTTTAAGAAAACGACTTTAGAAGTCTATTTCTACATGGTATTTTTTATTTTTTTTTTAACTGAATTTTTACGGGCATCGACTGCTAAGGTCATTAGCCCTCGTCACATTGTTTAAAAGAAATTATCTCCATCAGGATCGTCATATGTAAGGGTGTAAAGGGCCCTTACATTTTATTTAAAAACACAAACTTCACAATAAACATTAAAACATAAAAGACAAGGACAATCACAAAAACTTACGGGGTGTAAAGGGCCCCAATATTAAAATTTGAGATAGGTTCTCAAAAGACCATGAAATTAAAATTAAAATTAAACTTATCAATACCATATCTTTCTTTCTTTCTTCTACGAAGTCTCATTTATAGTTTGTTTAAGCACCCTCGGGGCGACCAGAACCGCCGTTGAGCAGTATATCAGTCGTGCCAGGGTGCCGTGTCAGTTGAATCCTTCTTTTTTTTTTTACATTTTTTTTTTACATCCTTTTTTTTTTACAAAAATCTTCTTTTTTTTTTCTTTTTTTTTTTTACATGGTATTTCTAAATTTTCTAGACATACTTTACTAGATCACATTATTTATCTCGTGTAAACACTTCCAAGGAAACATTTAAATTAAATTTTATAATTTAATGTACTATCTCTTTAACGATAATAGAAAAGAACAAAATAAAATTGAAATCGGATACCGTCTTTACACGCTTGTCTTCAGGAGCCTAAATTGAATAAAGTTGTAATGCCAAAAAATATTTTGACCTGATTTGGTTGCTTAATGTTTGATTAGAAATACTAGAGCTGATTAGAAATACTAAGCAAAATCAAAATAACAGATATTTTGGGTACAGCCGTTATTCTGTTTTAGGATTGCGGCCAAAATTTAACTAAGATAGGAGTTATGTAGTCGATTTTTTACAATTATCATGATTTTTTAGTAATACGGTATGGTATTAGTAAATGTATAAAAAAACGTTAAAATAATTAAGGTGATTATTTTCTCACCCCTGATGGCCCTTAGACCCCGCTGTGTTCATTAAACTTATCCTTGTGAGAATAAAAATAAAATATAAAACTTGTTCGATTTATAAAAATATCAATGTATTTTGAATATCTTCAGAGTAACAGTTTGGTCAGTACAGGACCCGAAACTGAATGATGTAAGAATGTTGGTTTCAAAACAATTGGCCTCCATCTCAAAAATATTAGTTATAACTAGTTACCTGTACTTCGTACGGGTAAAAATGTGTTTTACCCGGTTCTTAACGTTACCCGACAAATACGAGGTGACCGTACTTCGTTTCTCTTTTTTTTTTAAATTTTGTAATAACTTCTATTTTATGTTTTTTAATCAAGTAGCCGGAGGCAAGTGCAGCCAGTCACATCGCACATAAAATAACAGTGCCTGTATTGGTTGAGCCGCCGGACTGTGCACTGTTGCATCCCTTAAAAATCGAAATTCAAAAGATACCGAAAATTATTTTTAGATATGTATCCCCAATCTAGTAAGTACCTCGTTTAGTGTGGTCGGAAATAGTGAAAATTTACAATCGTTTTTCAAATTTTCTTTACCTTTCTTCACCCCTTTCAAAGGTCGAATTTGAAAAATCTAAAAATTACGTTTTATGTATTTACATAAAGATATTTACACATAAAAAAACTCAAACTGACTTTTTTTGTTAAATTCCTGTAATAAACATTAAAAATTTAATAACTGTAGTAATCATTATTTTTTGAGATTCCGAGTTTAAAAGGTTAAAAAATAAAATGGATTTTGTTTCTTTTTAAACCCGGCTATTTTTTTTTTTTTAATTTCTCTGTAACAGCTGAAGATATCAGTCTCAAAAAAATAGCCGGGTTTAAAAAAAAACAAAATCCATTTTATTTTTTAACCTTTTAAACTCGGAATCTCAAAAAATAATGATTACTACAGTTATTAAATTTTTAATGTTTATTACAGCAATTTAACAAAAAAAGTCATATAGATTTAAGATTTAATACATTTTAATTTTTAAATATCTTAATTTATTTCAGTTATAATAAAATAATTCTTCGTGCTAAGGATTAGGAAAATTTATTTCTGTTAATAATTTCAGACACTTTTAGAAGCACATATATATTTATATATATATACAGTATATTTATACTGTATAAAATTACAAATAATATTAATAGAATTTTAACGTTAAACAATTAATTTTAAACGGCTATGTTATGAAAATATTTTTAAATTCATTTTAAAAGAATAGATAAATAGAATGGCTTAAACTAAAAGTGTTAATTACGGTTATTAAAAAACGTCTATTACAGATGATGGGGGTAGATATAAATATGTCTCTATAGTATTATAGTTTTTAATATTAAATTTGTCTTTTAAAAGCCGATTACATTTAATATAATAATAAAGTATTTTTATTTTTAAATGACGTAGAAAAAGTTTGAAGCTTTTAAGAGTGATTATTGTACATTCTGTGCAAAAATAAACTAATGTAAAAAGTAAAATAATTTTTTACTGATATATAAATATAAATTACAAAAGGAAGTAAAAATAGATTTTTTAAAGATTAGAACATTGAAAAATTATTTATTGTTAACAGATTACCAGTTCTATAAGTAATAAATTAGATAAGCAATTTTAAAAATCATTATCTACGAATTTATCACCATTATTGGAATTTAATAATAACGTTAAAAATGTTTATCGATTTAAAATAACTAATAAATACAGTGTTTGGATTACTGTATTTAGATAAAATTTAGCTAGTATTTTCTTTTTTTTACGTAATTGTATATATATATATATATATATATATATATATATATATATATAAAAGGAAGAATTCAGTCTGCAAAAAGGTAGTCTTCATTAAGAGCATTTTAGTCTGGATTAATGTAAGCTTTAAGACTGAGAACGTTTGATAGTAATAACTAATCTGCGTATTAGTTATAAAAATTTAGTATTTGAGATGGAATACGCCTATAGGTTGGGAAAGTTAGTTTGATTTAACAGTGAACAAACTAACAATTTTATCTTTGTTAACTAACATCTACATATTTTTATTCTGAAAAATACAAACAAACTAAATAAGTAAAATTTAATTATACTAGATTTTTTAAACACAGTTAAATAATAATATTTATCATTATTATTTTTTTTCTTTTTTACCCCCTCACCACAGAGCCGGACCCGCACTTAAGCATTAAAAACGCCTGGGCAGTAATTCTAGGCCCGGCTATGCAAATCGGTACTCGATCTTTATATTTTCCATGCCTCAAAAAAGGAGACCACAAACGGGGGCCCCCTCACTGGGACTCCGGCCACGCCTTAATTGGGGACCCCCGAAGGGATTCCCTACCAGGTCTATGCTCTTACCTTTCCCCCCAGCGGCTTCGGAAGGAATCCCTGCCCGATCATCGAGAGAGACGCTAGACTATCACACCCATCCGGGACAGGGCTGTCCCTCCAGATCCAACTACAGCCAGCCGTAGCAGCAGTCAAATTTCACTCCGCACAGCTCAAATACATTCCGCAGGTAAACAACCACCATGGTTTTGACGAGGTCCTGAAGCCACAATCCCCGAGCGAATCTCCACGCTTTGCAAAAGGGACACATAGCCTCTTTCTTGCAATCACTACGCTGGTGGCCAGCTTCCCACATTTAAAGCATTGTTCTCTCCTATCCGGCCTGCTGCGGTACCCCGCACGGTGCCTTACTTTCCAGCATAGAAAACAGCGTTCTTCTTGTGACCGCGGCGTCACTCGGCAGGCCACCCACCCAATAGAATGTGACCTTCCGTCAACAACGCACCCGCCAAGATGGGTGGCACAAAGACCGTCACCACCTGCGTGGTCCCACGCCGGTGGAATGGAGAACACGCCAATGGTTACCGGCTCTCCAGCAAACCGGCGCAGATCACGGACTAGTTCCTTCTCGGTCGTGAGGACGTCAATGTTATTAACCAGTTTGAACACGCCGGGCGCCCTCCCCCTTCTCCATTATTGCTTGTTGAAGCTTGGCTGCAGTGTCCCCTACTTCACGTACCCTGATTAGAAGGTCCTCCTTCTCATCAAGTTTCATCTCCTTGCTGGCGAAGAGGAAACCTCCTTTCCCCGGCGACACACTCTGCTTGACCGTCCGGAGGAGATTTTCATAAGTCTATGCCTCCACTCGTATCATAACCGTGGCCGTGGGCGGCCCCGCTGGCCTGCTTGTCAAAGATTTGACCTTGCAGGTCAAAGATCCAGACTTAAGGAGTCCCCTTAGAATACTTACATTTGCCATCAACGTTGACGACTTGAAAACGTCCTTCGGCCATCCCTGAAGGACGAGCTGCGTCAATACATCGGCACCCACGCTGTTTTCAAGCGCTCGTCGGAGATCAAAACTTCCAGGCAACCTACGTATCCCTGAGCCGAAGCCACCGTACGTCGTCTGAGTAGACGGCGGATATCAAAAGTCCTTGGTTACCGTAGTTAATACAAAAATAAACACTTAATTATCACAAAAACACGCAAAACTAACAGAAAAACGGAAATGAACGTCTAACACAACGAAATAATAAAGTAGTTCAAACCATGAAATAATAAAACTCGATAGTCCAAGTAACCAAGATAGCTACCCGGCCAGGCTACTACAGAAATTAACTCTAAATTTGATAAAATAAAAACAACTACAAAAACGAAACGAACAAATGAAACAACTACGAAACGAAACAACAAGACGTATAAGGAAAAACGTGAAAAATCCACAATAACAGCAGCTAAGCGCGGAGCGCAACGAGACCACCCGCACACCTCTAGACTTACATAATTATTATTTACAAATAGATATAACAACGCGAATTTAGATGTACATATAACAAAATCTTTTATCATCTTTTTCTTTAACGTGTATCTTCTTTAAAACAATATCCTACTTATAAAAAAAAACCCGTTAAATGCTTATATAGGATAGATCTGTGGTATCATCTTGTAAATTTTTTAAAATGCTCCGAGCACCCTAAAAAGGCATCTCTTTGTTGGGATTCTCGGGTTTTTCCATCTAAAAATACTGGATGTACAACAGAAAAATTAAATGCATGGTAAAATAAAATATACGTCCAGTAATTATAATTTACACGCTGTATCTAATTTAGTGACACTACAAAACCATTTACGTAGTTTCTTTATAATTTATTCAGTTGTACATATTAAAATCAAATACAGACTTAAACTTAAAGTGCTCTGTTCGAAATAGTTATGTTTGTGATGATGTAATAAAGAAGTTGGAGAATTATTTTACTTTCAGGTTGTACAATATTCTTTCTTCAGATTAAAGTTATTTCACTAGAAAAAGAAATCATTTGAAATTCTTTAATGTTCTGTTAGTAAAATCTACTACCGAGAGGTACATTTTACTAAAAAAATCTGAATTTTCACTTTAATTTAGAGCCTTTTTGGCTTTGGATGGGTAACCCTATTTTCCTTTTCTCTTAATGTGACTGATTTGATTTCTGATGGTTCACAGTAATTGTAAATCTTAACAATTGTTTTCAATCCTACAATATATTTACATTTATTTTTTTACGATGGTGGGCAGTCACAAGTATGTTTAATTCGCTGCGATTTGTCCCGTGTTAACAGAAAAATCAAACGTCTACAATAATTCAGTAGAATTTATAATAATAAATTGTTAATGATAATAATAATATAGCTTTATTTTTAATATTTAATTTTAAAATAAATTATTTACGAAAATAATTACAATATGTTAGCAGACATATTAGAGCTTAATTTAAAAATCGGCTTCCGAAACGTACGAAATATTGAAAGAAACATTCAGTGAAGACCGTGTGTCACGTGCAACGAGTTTACGTTGGTATACCGTATTTTTAGCGAGACGAATATGCGTTGTACGTGAAAGACATGGCGATAGCCATGTCTTGTTAACCGAGCAAGTCGTTATGCTCGATTAACGACGTTATGCTGAACACAGCGAGCATTATCACTCGAGATGATCGTCGTATTGGTGGATCTTTTTTTTGTAGCTTATTTCCCTACCCCCTGGGCTGGAGTCACCGTGAAGCATAGCACGCTCACGGAATTGTCCACTTTAACGGATCGTATTAGTCGATCTTAGTTGAGGGAACTGCTGTGCATCTCAAAAAAGTAGTGCAAATATTATTTTAAAATCCTAAAAATATACAGTATTTGGGGATATAATGAATTTACATTCATTTTCGGTATCGTAGTACGAGTAATTGTTTAAAAGATATTATGAATATACTAAAAAAAAAATTGTTATTATTATTGAAACTATTCGCAATACTATTTTGTAACAGTTTTATAACACTCAAAAACGGCGAGTCAGTGTGTCGAACCTCACTGTCGGACCGTGTGAGTGTTCCTTGATGCCGTTGCTTTGTTCAACCGGTTTATTTAAGGAAAGACCCCTACCTCGCTTCTGTGGGAAGCTACCCGAAAGTTATGGCTGGCCATCAGCCAATTAAAGCTCCAAGCGATTTAATATTGGTGGACAGGTACCTGCTGGCATTCAGCGACCTAGGCGTGGCAACGAAATGCTGTCTTGACGACATAAATTTAATTTATTGAATAAATTAAATTTATTTAGTACTTGACGGGTGCGCCTACCCATTTTAGAATTTATGACAAGTGAACAGTGGAACACGAAGCAAGTGGTATGTAGCACCATGCTTAGTTCGCTCACGCAATTAGGTTAGCCCTGGAAGCTATTTAGGTCACTGGTCGCTAAACTGATTTGAGGCTCAGTAGCCGTTTGTGGCATAGACATTCGGTCTTATGCTTTAGGGCGACCGAATAGGGTGGTGGCGGGAGAAATGCTATGCAAATCAATGACTTCATCACCTTTCCTGCTGATGGAACGGTTTTTGCCTTCTTTAGAGGAACTTCTCCGAATACAACCATTATTTTGACTGTTCCTCGGTTTCAATTCGATGGTGATGAATGTTTAATAAACTGTTATAAAATTCCTCTCCGTTTCGTTAATACAGCCACAAATTATGTTTATAAGTGTTTACTAATTAACGCATTTCATCGATTGCGAATAAAAATGGCACCTATCCAGTTATCGTAAGTATAAATGTTCTTAAAAGATATACTGTACTTGTTTGTTTCAATTTTCTATACTCCACTATTTTATGGGTTTTTCAAAATTGTTTGTACTTTTGATTTCAAAAGGCAGTCTGGAAAATCAGCGTCGTTTATTCTCACATGATCATTCTTAATTTAACCAAATGGTTGGTAAACTGTTCTAATCAGCGGAGCTGGTTTACCGTAAAAAATTCCGGCTCAGATTTTGTATTTTATGTGCGGTATTGCTTTTCAAAAACCAATGTTTGATCATCACATGAAATTTCTTTTTATCTACTTCTCACAACACTTGATCGACTTTCAACAACAGGTATTACGAATGAATCAGAATTGGTGTATTCCCCTAGCGGAGATTCAGGATACTAAAAATTATCTCAACACTATGCTATGATCGCCATCTTTTAATTTTTAACAAACTTATCAAAGATCTACAGAATTTATAAATATATATATATATATATATATATATATATATATATATATATATATATATATATATATGTAATAAAAAGGCATATTTTACTTAAAATATTACCTTTATTAATTTCTTGGGTTTAACCAATCAACTATACAAACTTATAAATTAAATACTCATTCATACACACATCATTCAAAATTCTCTTATGTACTCTAGAGAGAGTATGTAAGAGTGTTAATTTATAAGTTTGCATAGTTGATTGGTTAACACAAGAAATTAATAAAGGTAATATTTTTAAGTAAAATATGTCTTGTTATATTTAATTCTATCAAGTCAAGAGGAAAACAAACCTCTTGAATAAAATAATATAAACAATATTATTTACTTTAATATTAACAATATTTCTATATATAGAAAAAATTGATAATTATTTGTTTTAATTTTTAAAGGGAAGAATTGAGTACGGTTCCCTGAATACCATATTTTTTTTAATGTCATCATATATATATTTAATTTTGAATAAATATTGTATGAAATTTATTTTTAATTTGAGAAAATTTTGAATAAAAAGGTGGAAGCGCAAAATTATAAATTGTTTATAACAAATTTAGTTTACAAGTACGGATGAAGAAATTTGCCAACATTCCTGTAACTGTATATAATTCTATCTTGCATTTTTGAATAAAATTTTTAGGTGTGTATATGTTTATATGTGTATACCAGATGCGCTTTATAGTTCTTTCAACATGTCAACATCCTTCTTTAAACGTTACTACAGCGTGGGGTGTTGTGCTGAAATACTGTAACAAACCGTTACTTGTTACATTTTAGCTTCCATTCCTGCTTCTACTTTTTCTTATAAGAAATATCATTCTATTTTCACCTTCTATCTCTTTTTTTATTTTTTTCTTTACTCATTCCTTGTTTCTGTAAAAAAAAAAAATTCTTTACTTTTCGCGTGCTTGTAACTTTTCCTCTTTCTGTTGAGTGACATGATAATTGGATTCAAAGGAAACTTGTTACCTACCATTCCTTTGCTTCCTTTTGTTTGCTTTTACTTAAGTAAAAATATTTTCAAGAATTTCATCTTTTAATATTACTTTTGAGTGGATATATATTATTTTTTTGTTCGTTAAACTATAATTAATTAGTAAGTTACATTAATATAAGATAAAATTGTAATAATTTTTTACGTTAGGTAAAGTTGAATTTTTTAAAATCGGTTCCTTTATATTAATTTAATTTATTATAATATATACTATTCAAATATACACACACACTCTCTCCCTCTCTCTCTCTCTCTCTCTCTCTCTCTCTCTCTTTCTCTCTCTCCATCACTGCGCGCTTGCGTGTGTTTCATTAATAACTTAATTATTGGGGTACAACATAGATTAGAATTAAATTTTTGAAAATCAATGATATGAGGTTGACGTCCTTATTTAAGTAAAGATTTAGTTATGAGTCTTTATTAATTAATTATATTGAACATTCTATAGAGTAATAATTGACCAACTAAATCATTAAAAGTTTCGTTTCCTACTTGACGACCTTGTTAATTCCTTTATTTATCCTTTCCATGATATCTTAATTAAAATTCAACTAATTTAATTTGGATTTCTCATAAAAATAAAATATACTCGTATACATAATTTGAATTAAAAAAAAATTGAAAAAAGAAATTATTGGCAAATTGATTCTTAATTATCCTTAATAAACTGTCATTTAAAAAAATGAGTAAAACATGAAATTTCTACTGATTTTTTTTTTTTACGTAAGGTGATCAAAAAAAAATTATCAAACTTTTAGGATATTGTTTATTATGAAAATAAAGAAAATCATAAAAACATAGATTCAGATACGCTTCGTTAGCGAGTGTTGGCTAGCGAAAACTTTTGTCCAGATTTCGGCACCTTTGGTAAAATTGAACCAAACTGGGACCTATTTTTTAAAATATTTTAGATCAGATTTCACATAAAACCACTAAATGTGTCCTAAGTAATCGAAACTTACCGATCATTTATTTGAAAAATCTATAAAAAACAGATAAATAATTTCAACATTTATCTTCTATAAATAAATATAAAATAAATTATATAATAAATACAAATAAATTACATTATATAATACAGAATAAATTATTATATTCTGCTGCTGCTAGGATGTATTTTGCTAGACTATTTATTGAAAATGGTGTAAACTACGTTGAAGTACAAGTTGTTACAAATAATAAAAATCAAAAGCGATATTTAAATGCATCACCACTTTCAAATTTTTATTATTGTGGTGTAAACAAATTTTTAAAATATGGAAAATCAACTATAAAGAAAACGATTTTCTATCAAAACAATTTTCTTCATCACAAATGGAAAATATACACACAGTTTTCATACAGTATGGGAATCCTTAAACAACTTTTTAACAGCTAAACATAAAAAAGTTAAATTTTGTAAATGGTCCTGTTGCAAAACTAGTTGAATTGTGACTAAGTTTTTTGTGACAGTTTTTTTGGGACAAAAGATTTTGATTACATTACTTTCGGGTAGGACAACCCTAACCAAAATGTCGTTATTTTAATATTTTTTACAGCTTGTTTTGAAAATAAACAGTACTTCTTAAATATCTGCTAAATAGCGATAAACTAAAAACAAGAAATATGAAGTTTGGGAAATGCTCCAACTTAAAAACGATCTATTTTTTCGATATCAGAACTCTACTTGGAACACTGAATACTTTTGGCCACTTTTGGAACTATCTATTAAAAGAATATTAAATGACCGGATATTTTAGTTTAGGACTGTCGTAACCTGCCAAATTTTATTTTAAAATTTCAGTTTTTTCATGTAAAGTGATTTTTCGTAACCCTCCTCCTTTTTCTATTTAAATTTTGATTTGCCCACCTGAAGAGGCACCACAGGGGCTGGAAATGAGACGGTTTTATACCAAAAGATAGATCGTTTCAAGTTATGATCATTTGTTAAATTTAATTTCTCTTTGCTTAACGATTGAAAAGTTATCTGATGATTCCCTTGCTTTCTTAATATATACACAGTTAAATGTTATTTTTTACACACAATTGTTGTTACATAGAGTTTTTAACAAACAGCGAAGGTTGCTATCCAAGTAGTTGGAATATATTCCAGAAATAAACGATTATTTGTATTTCTATTTTGTATCGATTACGATTATTTCTATTTTGTATCACACATGTCATTTTGCTTATTTCTAGAAGCCTAATAATATTTGGAATATTCCGAATAATTATAAATATTTCTCCGGTATGCATAATAAAATAAATTATAAGAAATCTATAAAAATAATTGCATCAAATGCGTTTACTTTTTCAGTTTGGCTCTATTACTGCTGCAGTACCATAGCTATAAAAAGAAAGTATAATAGTGATCGGCCAAAATTTAAGGGTTTATGCAAACATCGACATTTCAAAACCCCATTAATAAAATTACGAAAAAAAAACCGTATAGAAATTTCCGTGAGATGTATGTACGTTCGTCACGTATTGGGATATATTTGATTAATAAAATGGATTCCGGATAATCAGACCACTTCGGTAACGGCACCATACTGACCTTTTAAACGGCTGGCCCTATTAAGAGATATTAACAAAAAATTAGGAGATACACAAATTCACAGTACATTCTAATTATTAAACACTATTTAACGTCATACTATTCAGAATTTTATTTCTAATACTGAACAATATTATTAAATTACAAAATTATTAAATTTTTTTTGTAGTCTTACAACATTAATAAAGCATCTAGCAGTAAACTCGTCGTCGTAAATTAGCTGATTTTGAAGTTGAGGTTCTAGGTAAAAATCCAAATAAAAGTAGTTAGTTACTAGGCTACCGGTGTTCTTTGGTGGATGGGTTTCAATTAACCGCATTCTCAGGAGTAGTCGACCTGAGTTTGTTCAAGACTATAAATTTACCGGTACAGTTACATTACACTGATAAGTCGCTAATGACTTTAATTGTTGATGCGACTATAAATAAAAGTATAAAAAAACCATTAATAAAAAGAAAGTTTGATAAACAAATTACAAGTTAAAATAATGAGTGCATTTTATGGTTAGTAAAATACAAAAATATATATTTTAATGTCTTACTTTGTTAAACTTCTTGAAAAAATTCTTCTACTTTGCTTCTACTTCCCTTTCGTTATCTAGCGTTCTAAAAATTTGGCACAGACTCACAGTTCTGTTGGAGGGGCTTCTTTCACTACCTTCTTGCATAAAATACTACAGAATTCTGTCGTGAATTCGGTGAAGATACACGTTTACATCTTGTGAAGATACACGTTTGACTTCGGGATCGTCTTTGTCATTGTATACTTCGTCCAATTCCTGAGTAATCTTTTTGATTATTTCCTCATCATTACCACACAACTTAAAAAAATTACGACCAGACTAATGCGTAAACTTTTTTCTCTTAGTGGTAATAGAGAAGATACTTCTTTCCGTTTAGCATTTAAATAACGGTTAAAAGATTTGTATCATTAATAAAATTGTGTTATTTTATGAGTAAAATTAAAAAAAACATGCTAGTAGTAGATCTTAAAAGCTGCATTTTTCACCGCCGTAATTTTATACGAATTATATCAATATGTTTGTTTTACAAAACTAAACCAATTAAAAGGCTTCCTCAAATAATTGTTGATGCTATTGAACGGAGTTTACTGTATATCCAAATTTTATGTTTTTTGAACATTTTATTTTCGATTGATTATCCGATTTTTATGAAACTTTGTACCACTACTTCTGAATACGGATGATTGATATTATTTGGTTACATTCCAAGAGGAAGAGAGGTACGGTCACCATGAGTCTTATATCTAAAAGTTTTACTCAAAGTTTACAGTAATTTTTTTTTTTACAGAATTTAATATCTAAGGAGGCTTGTACACTTTTTGTTCGCTTTGTATCCTAAATTAAAAGGGTGAACCGGGATGGCCTGAGACCATCTCATAGGTTCACTCGTAGGTTTTTATTACTATTTATTTTATTATTTATTTTTTAAATATGTGTGAAAATTAAAAAGAACAAAAATTTGCCGCCTTCTTTTATCCTGTTATTAGAAAAATAATTAGGCAAATATTTTATTTTATATTTAAGTGTTTTGTTTTTTATTACGAAAGAGCGGGTATCAAAAGTTATGGTAATTAATCCGATTGAATTTGGTAGCATATGAAAAGATGCCGCGCCTGACCGGAATTTAACTCCGGGACCTCTGTACGAAATCCCGAGACGATACCAACTCAGTCACGGCAGTCGACTATTTTATATTAATCAATATAAAAATTTTAATTTACTTTTATTTGTACTTTCAGCCGTTTTTTAAATTTTTATGTGATTCTTGTTTAAATTTTAGTTTGAGGAATGTATTAAATTGAGAAATTGGGATGAAATAACTCTTATTAAGCATTCAATTTATTATGAATAAAATTTTAATTAGTAATTTTATTTTATTACTAACTGTAACACAGTACAATATTAACACTTTCTTCCTTAATTTGAAATTTTTTATATCTTTTAAAACAAGGCATTAAGAAAATAATTTGATAAAAGTTTATTATTTTAAATAAGAAAATTTATATCTTCGATCTAAGTCGTTTGACTGTATATATACTTTTTTTCTAAAAAAATTGGCTATTTTAAAATTACGAAATACTATCTGAAGTAACTACTCAAGCTCAACTCATTTAAACCTTAATATTCTCTCATAAGGAAAGGATATTACATTCAGATACACAGTTAGTTTTCCTTTTTAAGAATGTTAGTTCGTTCGTGTATTCAGTATTTGTAGAATTTATTTAAGGTACGCTACTACTACTGGCTGTTACATTCTACTTACTTCGCTGTTAGTCTCATGGGAGAATAAACCGCTCGCTTTCCAACACCTCTCAAAACTGCTAAAAAAAAGAAAGAAAGAAAGAAAACTGCATACAGTTTACTTAAACACTACTCGCAAAATAAAGAAGACACACACACACATATATATATATATATATATCCAGATGCAGATTTTTTGCGAAGTAATTTTTTAAAATTTTAATTTAATAATTTTTTCAAATAACAAAAATTTAAATTATAACATAAAATGTTACGATTTTGAACACATATATGTCAAACTGTTAATTTTAATAAAAATTTATCGGTAGGATTACTAAGCTGGGAGGAAATAATAAAATAATTAATTAATTGAACATGGCTAAAACTTAAAATTAGTCCTTTAAAATTCGAGTAAAACATAATATAGCAAATAAAATTAAAATACATAATTAAAAAGAAAATTTAACAGAAATAGAAGACTGTGAAGAACAGGAACAGATTGGTATTAGAAGTGGAAGCTCTTGCTGTGACAGTATATTTTTACCATAAACGTATAATAAAACATCTGATGTAGACACCACATGACTTCCTTGCACGCTTATTAAATTATACATACATATTTTTTTTAAATGAAAAGTACATAAAATTTTATTTCATTAATAACTTCTGATATTTTTTCTTTTTTTTTATTGTTATTGAGTCATAATTTATTGTATTTTTTTTTACAATCGGAGGTTAATAAAATTTAATAATAAGAGATGAAGTCGGATTCGAACCGATGTGCCTTCCGCCTTCTAATATCAAAATATTTCATTAATTAAAATTTCATTTGGCTATAACTGTAGAACCAATGAAAATAAACTACCATTTATGATATATTGTTGAAAAGATCTTATGACGGCTTATTACTGCAGTTCAGAAAAAGTCCAAACTCTAAATTCTTTTGATTTTGGGCTTTTTTGGGCAGTTTTAATCCAGTTGATTGCAATCAAAAGAGGAGATGCACAACGAGATAATACGACAGTTCTAAATCCAAAATTTCAACATCCTACGGCGATCGTTTTTTGAGTTACGCGAGATATATACATACGTATGTACAGACGTCACGCCGAAACTAGTCAAAATGGATTCAGGGATGGTCAAAGTAGATATTTCCGTTGAAATCTGAAAAAAGAAATTTTTCGCAAACACAATACTTCCTTTACTTTGTAAAAGGAAGTAAAAACAGATCAGCAATAAATCTGGAGACATGTATATTGTTATGAATGTTACCAATACCTATTTGTAAAGTAAGGGAAACAATACAACATTCAAATATAAATCAAACATAAATAAAAACTTTTATGATAATTCTGTGTCAATAGGCAAGATTGAAAATAGATTATCAGCACCATTTAATGTGACTAAAGACCTTAGATAAAGTTGTTTCATATTCCCATTTAAAATAAATATTAAACTAACACTCACGAAATGCAAAGAAAAATGCTTGGTGGATGGGAATAAAAGAAAACCTTTTACAGTTTACAATTCACATTTAATCAAGCAGTTCTAGCTGGAGATAAATATCTTCATTATACTCGTATGACTTTAAAGAAATGCTTCAGAATAAGGTCTTACAATGAACATTCAAAAAACGAAGTATTTGGGCGCGGTATCTGAAATCCAAAATTTACAGTTACGTAATTTATACAGAATAGAAGAAGCCTGTAAAGATTGTTTAGGAATAATATTCCAAAACTTGGCGATAGATGAAAAGGTGATCACAATAAGAGTAATATAGACAAAATGAGCGATAGGAATTTGTAGAGTAAACGTATAACTAGATAGCAGAAATACATTTATAATATAATAATCAAAAGTAGCTTATATGTGAATCAGAGTCCTAATGATTTTTTATGATTATTTTATTGTTTTGGTTCTTTTAATTTAACAAATTAATTTGCTAAATTTAAACAAAAATAAAAAGGACCAAAAAATAAAGTAAAATAAAATAATTAATCATTAAAATAGGCGCTAGTAGTATAGTTTAGACGCTAATAATCGCTAGTCACTTTAGACGATAATCGCTAATAGTGGTACATATGTTGACCAAAATAAATAAAGTAACATCATTTAGTCCCTCTGGGACCACCCATAGGTATTGCTTCAGAGGATGAGATGAGTGATTTGTAGCGCGTGTAAAAATGCCATGCCAGACCGGGATTCGAACCCTGGCCCTCCGGATGAAAAGCCGAGACGCTATCATTGGCGCCACGAAAGCTGGCAAATAACATAATACATACAAAGTAATGTAACGGAATCAAATAATTAATACAAGAATGTGACTTAACTCCAGAAAAATAGAAAACAGTATATTTTCCCTATTCCTTTATTGAGGTTTTGATTAAGATTAAATAACATCAGTAAGTATTTTATCTACCGGAGGAATATTAAATTATGTGAAAAAATATATCTATCGTTCGAATAAAATTGTGAGATAAGGGTTGAAGAGGATCATATCTTTTAGTTTCCTTGACCGATTTAAAAAAAAAATTAAATGGCATTAATTGCCAGTATATAAAAATTATTATACCAATTTTTATCCAAATCAGTCCATCCACCCTGTTTGGTGATTCAAGTCAACATACACTTTAATTTTTTTTTTTTTTTTTAAAGTGGTCATGATACGAAAAAATGTACAAAAATTCTGACAAGCAAAATTTTATCCAACTGGGATATTTTATCGTGTGTAATACATTGTGTAACTACTCGTACATAGCGAAGAAATTAAATGCACTTATTTCTTATTTTATTTTTTTATATTAATTAATCGATTATATATTTCTTGTTTATTTTAAATATTTCTAAAATTTATATAAGATTTTTAGTAGTTTATTTATTTAAATAACCCTATTTTAGAGAATACACGTAAATTAAATTAAATTTAAAACATTGTATTATTACAAGTTAGTGTATAATAATTTTCTCTTATTAGTTCACCGTAAATATGCGGATACGTTTTTTCAAGATGAAATAAGCTTAACAGCATAACTCTATACTTGTTACTTACCCGGTGGACCTATAGAATAACATTTTCTATAAACATGGTGGTCATTATATAAGCGTATATTTGTATATATAGGTAGAAATAAACGTATAAGTTTGAGGAAGTAATGTAGGAAAAGGTTGGAAAAGGGGAGGGTGGAGTTATTGTGGATATTCTTGTCCGGTGATGAAGTGTATAGCCTGTGGTTGGAATCTGTGGTGTGCTGGCCTGGGCTCTCTGCTTACTACCACTATTATAAGTAGAAAGTGGAGTGGACGATGTTTGTTAACCCTGCAGGGCTCTCGGATAGTTAATACAAATAATAATTGATAAACTTCCTGTTCTCATGATCGATACCGCTCAGGAAGTTCCTCTGGTAATATAATTTTATTATTATTATTATTATTATTATTATTAATAATAGGTAAAATATTATCATCCTTTCTGAGGTAATTTCATTGATGCTTAAATAGAAAACTGGACTATCTGATTAAAAACATTACCCATGAAATATCTTATTTACAGTTGATATATTCCATATCAACGTATTACACCAACACTAAAACAAATTGATTTATAGATAGGGTTTCAACTTAGAAGAAAACCGACTTTTCGTTATTTTATTTTGTATATTTTTTTTTTGCAAGAAATATACAAAATATAAATTAAATGAGAAAACTAAAAGTGGTATATATATTTTTACTTTTCCGTCTAACGCAACAGTGAGCTATAGGTAAGGGAAAGTATTGTAATCGGTCCAATTTTGGCATATGCAGTTTTCACCGGATCTTGACGTTTTGTCACCTAAAGAACACGAAAACTGGATGGAAATTTTCCGGATGTTCGTAGTATGTGTGTGCGTGCGCGCGCGCGCGCGCGCGCGCGCGTGTGTGTGTGTGTGTGTGTGTGTGTGTGTGTGTGTGTGTGTTTGGTGTCTCTCATTTTATATATCCAAAACTACTGGATCGATTTTGACCAAACTTGGTCAGATTACATCTGTACATTGGGGATTGATGCCATTAAATTATCAACTTATAAGGCGAACGGGTGAGGCTGTAGAACAAGGTCACCCTCAGTATCTCGAGATTTCGCCTAATTAAGGTCTTGTTTTTCTTAAGCATATTTTCTAACAATTAAAAGATAATAATATTTGAAAAAAATTTTTCAAAATTGCACCATCATCCCAAAAATTAATCTAAATTACTTGCTAAGTGGGTATACTGCGTTAACAGTACCCCTTGTCATCCCAAGGAGCGCAAGGAGTAATACCCTCAAATTGAGGTTATGTTGTCTGTTATCGTATACTGAGCGTAATTGAAGAACAACTCAACAAATTTTCGTCAAATTTTTACATGCACAACTTCCCAAACATAAATTTATAGCATACATAAATTTCATGAAATTTATGTATCTAGTAGTTTTGGAAATTTTCAAGCCACAAAATTTTACACGTGAACGATATTTTCGTAACCCTCATCCTCAGAACTGATTATAAAGTTTATTTTCACCTCCCAATGCCACCATGCGATCGAAAAAGTACCTCAAATTTGAGGTATTTGCTGTCTGTTGTTGACTTTAAATTGAGCGTAACTCAGGAACGACTCGACCAATTTTCAAAAAATTTTAATTACCTGAATTTTCTGCATCTCCGTTGAACATGTACATAATCATTTGCTCTAACATCTAATATGTGTTTTGATTAGCACTGTTGAATTTTTATTTATTTATTATATTTAATATTTTTATATTATTTTATTATCTTAACATTATTTCATGTGTTAATTTTTTAAAACAACCATTATGAATTTTAATTACATATTTTTTAATTTTATGATGATCAGTTGTACATTTTCTAATGATATTCTGATTATGGTTTTACAAAAATTTCCTTTTATTTATCCAGGAAAATATTAGATAGTTCCTTTTGTTAGGATCTCATTAAATTTCTCATCAATTTGATTGCGTGAACTTAAAAGTTTTTCGTTTAGAGAAACTAAGTTTTCAGAATAATATTAATAAAAAATAAAATTAATAGTAAAAAAAGAGGAGACAGACAGACTATTTCTTTTGCTTTTCAACCTCATCCTGGACAAAACATCAGAGTATAGAACGAAAAAAGAATAAGAATAGAGCCAAAAATAGCGAATCCCGACTCAGCTGTCTGGCCTTTGCGGATGATCTAGCTTTGTTAGCAGAAACGGAGGAAGAAATGGATCTATAAATTTATTCTTTTATTTGGGTAGCAAGAATTACGGTCTGGCTTAATATTACCGAAAGTGCAGAAATTAGAGCAAAATGTTTTGCCAGCTGACATTCACTAACAGAACGTTTCCAAACCTATGATTATATGAACTTTCTTCTTTATGTTTACCAGTAGTACACATTCTGAAAATTTGTTACATTCTTATTGGATCACTTTGTGTATTAATGCATTTTATTACTCCTTTTTAATTAAGGTTTACAGTATCCCTTGATACATCCAAGTAAGTACTGGGGCAGTTCCTTTTTTTTTTTTGTTCGAGGATTATTATGTCTACTCGTTTCTGATATTATCTATATAATGTATATTATTATGTACCAATCATAATAAAGGGTTTATTTCTTATTACTAAGTTTAACTGTTTTAGTTTAGAGTGTTAACTGTTTTAGTTTAATCTTCTAAATTAGTAGAAGAATTATTCTAAATTAATGCAGGATTACAGGAGATTTATTTTTTATAAAGCTTGTTTATTTACTGTGTTTGCTGCTGATGATAAGAAAACTTTCTTCACGTCTAGTGACAAAGTAAACGATTCAATAACTCGGCAATCACTCAGTATTTTTGTCACTCTACTTCGTATTTCTTTCGAATTCTCAAGGGTGTGTAGGGTGCGTAATGCATTTGTGTGTGTGCCTGCGTGTTTTAAGATAGATCGTTTAGTAAGTCGGTTTGTTATTTTTCGAGGCAGTCGAGCTGCTTGAACGTTTAAAAGGAATGACAATAGAAGGAAGTAGGAAATAGATGAGGTAGAAAGTATTTAATCTAGAAGAAGTCTGCAAAGTGAGAGACAATAAGGCGTGACGAGGACAAAAGAAGTGTGAAGAAATGAGACTCGAGTAGGAGATAGAAGTGATGGTAAGAGTCGAGGAATTTTGGTTATCGCTAAGGAATTCCGGTTGTGTTTCGGTACCGAGGGGTCAGTTCTTGAATTCCAGAAATCTCACAACAAAAATACCGCCGCCCACATCGTCAACGCGTCATTCAGTTTATATAGGAAGAAGGAGCGGTGCTTACTTCGTCCTTCCGATTCGCATCCCTTGAACATGTGCCTCGGTGATCTCAGAAAACTGTCTACTAAATGAATTATTGCCTTTTGAAACGCCTTCTGAATCGACAAATATTTTATATAATCGTTAAATATCTTCTTAAGGGAATTCAACAATCTTTAATATATAATATTTACTGTAACAGTTCTCATTGCTTCTATTCTTTATTTCTTTTAAATTATATATATATATATATATATATATATATATATATATATATATATAATTCTATTTCTTATTCTAAAAAAAGTTATATTTCGAATACAAAAATTTGTAGTGTAAAAATAATTAAATACATAATTTTTAAATTATTGCTATTCTATAATTTTAGAATTTTGACTTCCGTTGAATATGAAGCAAAATTCAAAATAGTTACCGACAACTGATAAATTTAAAAATGATAAAATTAATAAAAGAACTGATAAATTATCATTCAATTTTTTCACATTTAATTTAATTTTGTGAAATAGATTTTATTTTTTTGAAAGTTTTATTTTCATTTAAAATAAGGGTAGATTCCCTCCGATAAAAATAAAAACGGTACCGTATTTGAAAAAAAAATCATTAAAAGGAATGTAAAGATCTGTTTTTCTATACAAGAGTTATTATTATTTTTTTTTTTTTAAGGAATTACATAAAAAGATTAGTCAGGAAGCATGTGAGATGCCGAATGTAAAAACAAATACTGTTCTTTTATTTCCACTTCTTGTTTGTTTTTTTTTACACTTAGAATATGTAATTGAAATTACCATACAAAAATATAATATCAAATAACTAGGACCTACAAAAAAAAAACTATTATTAAATCATCTTTCTTATGAGTTTTCATTAAAAGAAATCTTTCACTTAATCTTATCTTAATGTGTGAGATAGGTATTTTATTTTGACCGGGTTATTTCAAATAAATCATGTCAAGAATGATTATATATGCTGTTCTATGGATGAAAAAGGATATGCTCTTGAATTCTCCTGGATGGTTCAAGAAAAACCATGATAAAATCTTGTTTAGAGCAGTACCATAAAGTACAAAATTAATTATAAAACTTCAAATGTATAGATTTAATTAAATTCCATTTTAATTACTTATAAACACATGAAAAAGTGATGTTAGAATAAATTCATGAAAATAATTATCATAAAAATTAACTAAAAATAAATCGCAATAAAATTTTAGTGTTCAAAAAATTATTTGAACACAGAAATATTTATGTATACACGTGCAAAAAATCAACGATCTGGTTCGTATAAATCGCCGAATTGACTGTCAAAGAACTTGCAGAAAGGGTTAACATCTCGATCAAATCATACCATTAAATTTTGACTGAAAAATTGAACATGCATCGAGTTACAGCAAAATTTGTTCCTCGTTTGATGACCGAACAGCAGAAAAAACATAGATTGGAAAATTGCCGCCAACTCCTTGAACAAGCCGATGACGATGAAACATTCATGCACATGATTGTAACGTGAGACGAAGGTTGGGTTTACGACATCGAAACAAAAGTTCAATCATCAAAAAATCACACATTACAAAAATGTGCTACTAACATATAAACATTTTGTGCTCAAATAATAATAACACAAAAACTAAACGAGATATCATCATTCCAAGAATATATTTATGGAGAAGGGTTTGCGGAACATAACGCTGCCAACCACACGTTACTAAGTATCTCCGTTAGCAAGTAATGAAAAACGTTCGGTTATTTTTTGAACAGACTCGTATACATTCGCTTATAACTCACAAATAAAGTGAGATAGTCAAGTAAAACAAACATAGGATAAATTATATTTTATTTAGTACTTTACCTTGCATTTGTTTTCCCGCGTAATCACCATTTAGATCATTTACAAATACATATTTCTCCCAACGGTGAACCCGCTTTATAATTCCTTAAATGAAGAATGTTGGCTGTTTTTTATTGATCCACAATCTTACCACGTATTTCAGCTCGTCATCCGTGGTAAAATATTCTCAACATCCCTCTTTAATTATAAATAGAAATAAAGATTGAAGGGCGCCAAATCTAATTAGTATGGAGGGTGAAGAATAGGTCCAAATCTCAACTTCCTTAAGAGCCTTGGCGGGTGCACATTTATGTGCGACTCGTATGTGACCGAGCATTATCCTATTGCACAATTATCGGTTCCATGTATTTTCGTATACGACACACACGACTCATAAAGTGTTTTAAAGTCCCTATGATTCACAAGATTTTACAGTTGACCTGGATTTCTGGTAGTCGGTTCCGTATACATGTATGGGATCCCAAAATACCGTCAACAAAATATTTTTGGAAAGGCTTGTGTTTTGAATTTTTTGATTATCTGTCTTTTTTTTTTTTAGGGGGGGTTGTAAAGATGTATCTGAGTTTCATCTACCATCACCATATTGAAAAGGAAATCGTCTCCTCCGTCACCACAACTTTCTTTTCGGTTTTTTTTTTTCTTTACCGTGAGTTTGCGTGGTACTCACCTGAACAGATTTTACGGTAGCCTAGTCGTACAAAAATATGTACTACTCGTTCTTTTGATATGCCTATCTGGGAGGCGTTATTGTATGAATCGTCGGTAATTTTGAATCGATTTTTCTACATCTTTTTGGTTCTTCTCACGATTGAAGAAACCACTTGTTTACTGCGAGGTTTATACTTAATAATATGCGCTTTTCCAGTTTTGATGCACGAAGTTTTATCGTCCACCTACTCATAGTACTTCGATCAGTAGTTTCACCGCCTAAATGGCTTTTACATGAAGATGAATGTCAATAGCCTTCACTTTTCCGTTGTTAAAAATTCAATCACCGCTGTTTTAGACTATTGATTTAACAGGCTAACATAAAATGGCGACTGACAGAAAATGAGAGGGCGTGGGTCAGAGAAAATTTGGAATGTTATTATTAGGGAACAAGATAGCAGCACCTATCGCTTTTGCGACATTTTGTTCTCACGTTTTGTTTCAGTAAGCATTAGATTTCAGTCGCTTCGTATTTTTACCAAAATTCCCAAGTTCTATTAATATCTGAATAATCAAACTGTAATGAACCGGATGGTAATTTAATGTTAGAAATAATTAGTAAATTTTCAAAACGACATATGTGTACGTGTACATGTATTATCGTATTTGTATATTAAAAACAGGTTTTGTTGAATTAATGCAAAATTAATTGGTTTCTGCTATGAATATATTATTAACTGTTTAATACAAACAAATAATTACAGTAATTTAAATGTTATTAAAAGAAAAGTAGGCCTATTACAGAATAATTATCTCCCTCGTAAACAAATTACATTGCCTTGTGAATTCATCCAAACTGTTTTAAACTTTATTAGTAATATAGTAATAATATCCTGCAGGAAAATCAATATTTGAGATGGAGTTTAAATGCCTCATATTGTATCTCGTATTTAAAACGTAGTCTAATGCGTATGACGGTTATGTATTTTTATGCGTAAGAAGTTTTTATGTTTAAAATTTTCGTAATATATGATTAACAAGACTCTTTTAATGAATATTTTTATCGATAATAATACTTACATTTTTTTAAATAAATTTCGCGTTTGTTTTACAGATGTTTAACAGATTGACGGTAATATACCACTGTAGCAATCAAATATATATACGCGCGCATGTGTGTCGAGAAGAGTTGACCAAATCTTTTTGATAGATTAAGGATATTAAAATAAATAAAAAATCTGGCAACGTATTTTATGACTTAAATACCTTCTTCATTGCAAAATCTCAGTTATACGTAATATTACAATTAAAACATTAGGGGTATAACATTTTTTTGCAATAATTTCATCTTTTAAAACAATAAATAAGGTACTAAAACGATTAGAGAACTTCTCTGGTGACCAGTTTTTTAATGTTTTTAATAACACATTGTAATGTTAAATATCAAATTACAAATTATTAATACAAAATAAAAAATTATAAATAGAAAAGTTCAAAAAATCTTTTGTTTTTATAATAAAACTTAGGAGTTATAGCCAAAAACCAGATATATATTTTGTATTTTCTTAAAAAATTTGCTTAAATAAAGTTTTCTCTAAATATAACACTCCTTTAATAAAAATTAAAATTCGAAAAAAGAAATATTCAAAATTTTTTAGTTCCGGGATGTATAATTTTTTTTAAAAATAGTAGCTATTTCTTAATAGCTCTATATAAGAAGTAAAAATCCTCAAAAAAATATTTAAATCGATAGGAGATAGAGGAAAAGAACAAAAAAATGTATATTTAATTTTAAGAGGGAGCTTGAATTTTTTTTTAAATTTTTTACTTCCATGTACGAAGTAAGGAAGTATTGTGATCGCAAATATTTCCGTTTTAGATTTCAAAGAAAATATCCATTTTCACCATCCCTAAATCTATTTTGAATAGTTTTTTTTTTTTGCGTGACGTCCGAACGTATGTATGTACCTATCTCCCATAACTCAAAAACGTTTAGCCGAAGGATGTTGAAATTTTGGATTTAGGACTGTTGTAATATCTGGTTGTGCACCTCTCCTTTTGGTTGCAATCGACTGAACCAAAAGTGTCCAAAAAAGTACAAAATCCAAAAAACAATTATATTTTGGACTTTTTCTTAACTGCAGTAATAAACACTCATTGAGAGCTTATCAACGATATATAAGTGGTACTTATTTTCATTGGTTCCAGAGTTATAGCCAAATAAATTTTTAATTAATGAAATATTTGGGTCTTACAAGGGAAGGCACATCGGTTCGAATCCGACTTCATCTCCTTTTTTTAACGTTTTTTTTAAATTTAAATATATTGATTTATTAAAATTATTAACTCGTGACTGTTAAAAGTTGTTACAATAAATAATTATTCAATAATAACAATAAAAAATAATATGAAAAAAATCAGTAGTTATTAGTGAAATAGAATTTTTTTAAAATGGTGTATGTAATTTAACAGGCAGTATTACATATGTGTGTATGTAATAGATTTGGTGGTACATCTGATTATTCAATATTAATTGAAAATTATAATTTAGAATCGTATCATTCTTGGATTTTCTAGTTTAATTTCTGTTTAATTTTATTTAATTATTCTAGATTTTCTTTTAATTTTTTTATTAAAATTAACTTTAGAGTGACTGAAAAATAAACCCTCCAAGAACAACATATCCACTGAGTCGTACACGCCCGATCTTTAATAAATTGCAAAAAAATTCTTATCTTTTAGTTCACTACTCCTCTGATATTGTCGGGCAATATTCTCCCTAAGTCGGAGTTTATCATCATTTCATTTATTTGTTTTTTGTTGTCAATCATTTAATCGCTCTTTGGTTTGATATAATTCTTCTGATCTTAATTTGTGTACACGTTCTCTAATTTTCTAATTTTCTCTCTATTTATATTCATCATCTTCTCAATCTTTTTATTCTTCCCTTGGTCTTAACAATTCCTTCCTCTTCATATTCATCTTCTTGTTTTTTTTTTTTTTGACATATATTTCTTCATGTTATTTTTCTTTTTCCTGTATGATTATTTCTTTTCATTTTTGATTATTCACCAAATAATCCAATATTAAAAAATTGAATGATTTACACCGTAATATAAAAATATTTGACACAAATTGAAGAAAATTAGTTTGGTAAATCCTGAGATATAAAACCAAAATCAGTGCGAATCTCATTCATACACATATATCCAGATATATGTGAAGATTGTCTAGATGAAGCAGTTTGACCCTAAAAAGAAAGATTTTGAAAAAACCCGATACCCTATTTTTTTATATGATCATCATACCTTTAACGTTCGTCTGTATTCGCCGGAAAATTAAAATTCATGAAGTCCCCTAGCTGGTTTCATTTTCCACACTGTCTGCTATTTTGAATTTTTTCAATAAAAATTTATATTTTAAGGACAAATTAATATATATTAACGAAATTTTATTTATTGTATCAAACATTTTCTATAAACTAAATAACCTTGAATATTTTACTTTTGAAAATTCAAAAACAGCGGCCATTTAAATTACTTAATCATTAGCAGCTCCGTAAATATCAAATTTATCGACTTTTTTAATGGTAAAATATTAAGGATTTTATTGTGAACAAAATAACACCTCATTTATTCAAATCGGTCGATAAACTACTGAAATTTGGGTTAAATTATTAAAGGGGATTATAAAAATTATTTAATTTGAAAATGTGCCTATTCTATTTCGTTCTTAATTACAGTTGAAATTGTTTTTTTAAGATTAAATTAGTGAAGGTTATGAATACATGGATAAAATCGTTACGTTATGCTTCTGTAGTAAACTCACATATACTGATTGCGTGGATATAATTCTTATTAATGATAAATATGGTATTTCTGTTGCCCATAAAGTTAAATTTCTGGGTGTTTTTAATAGATTGTAAATTCTCTTAAAATATCAAATTGATTTTGATTTAGAACATTAATGAAACCGTATTGTTTTTTTATTAAAATTCATTAATAGAACACTGCATTTTTCAGGATTATTATATATTTATTATTATCCTAATGTAAATTCCATTCTAAAAAATAATATTATTTTTTGAGACTCCTTCAAAAAGTAAGAATGGGGTTTTTAGGTAGAAAAATTGGCTGTCGGATTGGCGTTCGTAAATATGAGTCATGTAGACCGATATTTAGAAAATCAAAAATGTTAACTTATCTTAGTGATTGTATTTATAAATGTGCAATCTTTCCTAAAAAGAATAGTCACTTACTTTTAAAAAAATTACAATATCCACCGCTATCTAACTAGACAACGAACTGTTTTTTTGTACAATTTAACATAACACTTCGGTTTATCAGAGAGTACTTTCTCGTAAACTCATTTACTTACTTTACTGTACTTTCTCGTTTCTCGTTTTACGGTTGTGTTGCAACTTTTAACAGAATCATTACTTTTAGAATCAGAAACTTTTACGGAATCATTTTAAAAAAATCTTCCACCAATTTATAAATGTACATAAACATAGCTCAAATAATTTTCATTAAAAGCGATTTCAGAACTGTGTATTATTTTGTAACTATTTTTTATATCGTTATCTTCATGTATTGATCTCAATATGGTTTCATATATTTGTTTATATTTTAAATAAATGTACTTAAATCATATATATTCTTTATCCGATAATTTATGTTTCATTTTTAATATTTACAATTTATCACATCATTACGTGTTCTAAATTATGTTTTTATTATGTCCCGATCAGATAAAATATTTATTTTACTTTATTAACATAAGAACATGTCACGATCTATAAATTCCTGAAGGAATTCAGGTTTCCGAATGTTATATTATCTATGATGTCATAAATGTTGATTTATAGGGGCTACAGCTCAGCTTCGATAAAACTGCTTAAGACATCTTGTAAGTATAAAAAATCGATTATCGAGAATTCAGTTTAAACAAGACATGTATGAGTTGGGTTTGATCGTTCCATTTCGTTCAAAAATGTAAAATAGTATGTACGTAGAATATACGGTTCTTCCCTTTAACGTGACGATTGCCGTTATATTGAAATTAGTTGTACGCATCATAGCTTGTTAATATCTACTCTCTACGCTGTAAAACCTACAAGTTTTTATAATCCAAAATAAAACTCCAGAACAAATGTATTTATTTATTTCAAACCACAGACTTATTCCCTGCTTCAGTCACTTTGCGATAGAGAAATTTTGTAACGTGAGAAAAAGCTATGCCTGACCGGAATCACCGCATGAATTATTTATAAATCGTGTTTACGTAATTGATATTCAGTTAATGTGTTAATGATGTTTTATTTAATTTATTTAATGAAACATTTTAATTTATTTAAAATTGAATAAAATGTAGTAATAAATTATTTAAATAAAATGGATTTAGTTGAATATTTTATTAAAATTATACTATATCAATAAAAATAAAGTCAGCAAAACGTTTCGTAAATTTTCTGACTTTTCCCTTGACAAATTTTTATTTCAAATACGGTATAAATTTGTTTTTTGCAATTTTTGATGTAACAATTGCGTTAAAAATCAGTCGAATTAACACTTAGAAAAACAATAAAATTATTTTAATAAAATAAAGTAAGTGTAAAAACAAGTTTTTTTTATCAATTACTGTTCTTTACTCTTATTAAACTTATCCATAAAAAAAATAAAATGAAAAGAATTTAAATTGAAGTTTCTATTTAATAATATTAAATATGCTCTCTTTAACGTAAATACGATCAATAAAACTTATATAGTATTTCTTTTAAATAGCTTTACTTTTTGAAGAGAATTTCATGACGTATTTTATTTCATTTCAAAAATCATAAGGTAAGAAACCTTTAAATTTAAACGATCACACAATAAAGTGACAAAAGATCATATAAGATATAAATAACATCATATAACTTAATATCATACATCATATAAAGATCACATAATATTACCGATCTCTGAAGCATAATGGTAGCGTCTCTACCTTTCATCTGGAAGTTCCGGGTTCGAATCCCGGTCAGGCATAGCATTTTTCATTCGCTACAATATTTTCATTTCTTATTTCCATGTACAAGCTTTAATCTTATATGTGAATTAATCATAAAATAAAATATATAAATATATAAAATGTTTTGGTGGGAAAAACAAGTAAAGGACTGCAAAACTTTATCCTTGACAGAATCGTATTTCAGATACGGCATATTGAAATAAAAATTATCATTGAAACATGAAAATATTTGCGAAAATGCCGATAATAAAATTTTGGCTCATCACTATACTAAAAAAAGCTAAAATAAACATGCAGGATTCTGCATTTTTACTCTACGTCTTTCCCTAGTTGGAATTTTTACTCAGCCGGATTTGTATGGGCGTTGTCAAGTACTACGCCGTTTAGTGGTATGTTTTCATAGATTTATTCGTAACCCATCTTAGGAAGTTTTGTTGATTGATTTTTTCATAGTAATCATGTGTTTTTTTTAAACTAACGATTAGTGTTAGTACGGCGTTTGGAACAACCTCCTCCTCATGAATTATTATGTCTCCTTCATCTTTGGAAATTGACGGCTGCAATTGAGGATTCTCTAATTGACTCCATCAAAGTAATGAGAACTCCCTCATTGCTTTTGTCCTCCCAACATTTTTCATTTGAATGTGAAGTTAAAATTTAGTTTTTGTACATATAAGTTATAGAAACTTTCTTCTCGAAATTTTTTGTGGATTTCAAGTGAAAAGTTTTTTTTATTGTTTGTTGTATTCAGCCACTTAAATCCTGAATTGTAAAATTTAGCCTTTAAACCTGTTTATCTCCCTCCCCTTTCCAGCCTAGATCATGTTTAAGTCTATTTCGTAACTTAAAATGTCAGTATTATTTTCTCAATCAAGTAAAAATTAAATACAATTCTCTAACAGCTTATGAATAAAAATAGTCGAACGCTTTTACGAGTTTTTCTTTTTCTTCAACTTTTATCTGGGGAATTGTTAGTTAACATTTAAAATTAAATTTAAGTTTAAGAAGATGTAATACAAAAAACGCTACTGAACAAATGAACCTAAAAAACAAACCAAATAAAATGGAATTACCAAATCAGTCGAAAATAAATATTTAAAATAAAAAATCGATATCGTATGACACGAAATTTAGGCACTACAACATTAAAATAAAACTAGAATGATTCTATTTCGACAAAAATAATGACGCTAAAAAATAAATAAAATTGAAAAAAATAAAAATTGAATAAAAATTAAAAATATTAGGTCAGATGCGCAAAGATAACATAAATATATTAAGATCAAATATTTGAAAAAATTATAGACTCGTTATGAAATATAATATTGTGTTTCTTTAAACATGTAAAAAGAATGACTGAAAAACAGTCAGATCTAGGAAATACTTATCTATTTTCTAATAAGAGCAAACCTAATTGGTTTATAGAAATGGAAAAGAAATTAAGACATAAAGAAACAGGAAATGTGTAAAAGAGAAATGTTTAGGAACACAATATAAAATTTACAAAGTTTTCAGGAAAACCTAGCAGCAAAGTGAGAAAAGCTTGGAACAGAAGAACCAAAACCAACACAAAGTGAAAGAATGGAAAAATATTAGCAAAACATCAAAGCCAAAAATAAAATGTAAAGTAAAGTTGTTTAAAAGTGGTTCATTGAAGAACAGAATTGAAATAAAATACCTTAACATTTAATTTAATCCTCTTTAAAATTCCTTTACAAGCGACTGGCATTCCTTATTTATGTTCGAATGATAGTAGAATTTTCTCTGGTGGTTTTTTTATGAAATAATATTATCCCACAAAGTAACTGGTAGCAAAAAAAGAGTACATGATCGTATTGTAACTGAATTCGAAGTACAATGATTCAATTCGTTGTAATATAAAAGCTTAAAAATAATGAAGGTTTGAATTTTACTGCTATTTGTTCGTAAATTTCACTTATAACTTTTTTTAGCAGAAAGAAAACAGTGAACCGTATAACTCATAATTACTGCACAATTTTGTACTCATTTACAAAAATTACTGATTGTTGCGTTACATATATTATTAAATAGATTACGTATTTATATATTTGTTTTTCTTAAATTTCATTAAAATAAGCTCAACTATCTCACTTCAGATAGTTTTATTAAATTTAAAAAAAAGTATTAGATCTGACTAATTATTATCGTAATAATCTATTTATTATTTCTGTACTTTTCTAAACAATATTATAGATTTTATTTCTTTACGTATATAGTAACATTTATTTCTTTATTAAGCTTAAAGAATATATACAAATTGTAAAACACTTTTAAAATGTACTGTGCTCGCTGAACTAAAAGCCTATTCTAAAATTATTCAGGCTAAAGGGAGATGGTGTAATCCAATCCTAAAGTAAAAAAAATAAATGATAATTGACATCTTGTATACAAAATAAATAAGTAAAATTTGAAAAATAAAGAAAATTATTATTTTAAATTATAAAGAAAACTATTTAAAAAATAGTTAAAAAGTAAAATTTTGTAAATTTAATCAAGACAATAAAAAATTGTATGAGATATTTTTCTTTTGGAAGGCGAAAAATGTTTTTGCGTTATCATCATCCGAATGAAAATTTTCTCAAGAAATTGTTAGTGTCCCAGGCGGTGTTGACTAAATTTAATGGAATGATTCTGGATGTGAACAAAAAAAAATACGTTTCATTTTCCTACTTCGTTTCATTTTCCTCCTGACCGCCATTTTGAAACCACAAAAGTTTGAATCTGATATAGTTTTTCCCACCCAACAATATCTTCTATAAAAAAAAATAAGTGAAAATCTTACATTTGAAAATTGTAAAACGGCCCCCAATTAAAAATGTTTTAATCATTAATAACATTGTAAAGATTAGTTATACCGATTTATGTTTCTAAAAAATAAAATTATAATTCTTTTACTATGAACTAAATGACACATCATTTATTCAAATAGGTTGAAACGCAGATGAGATATAGCTAACATTTTTAAAGTAGATCACAAAATTTAGGCTGTATGATAATTTTGTGTCTGTTTTCACTTCCTTCACTAATTGAATTAAAAATTATTGATAATAATCTCTATTATTTGTATTAATACAAACGTTACTAAAATTTCATTAAAATTTATAAAATATTCCATTAAAGTGTTATATTTCTTAAAATAAATTTTAATTGATTAAACAAGAAATGTCGGACAGAGAAAATTGAAGTTAGATAGGGCATCTGTCTATATATTCTTTCTTGTTTTGTTTATGTTGATGACCTGGATTAAAGTACAGTGTTTGCTCTTAAGTTTGGTCAACAGTTTCCTAGTTACTGTGTTAGAAAAGATATAAACCTGTACGCAGTTTTTTCATTTTGATACTTTTTCTTGTTCTGGTAATATATTTATATTTTTCTGATCATTTTATTTGTTAACTATTATTTTCTTAAAATTCACTTTACTCTATATATTACGAGTCTATAAAACAAAGTGTCTTGACTGACTAACTCATTATCACACAGTTCCAACCGTTTAACGTAAGTAGGTGAATTTTTAGGATACGTTGTTTTTACGTTAGGCAACACTAAAAAAGTAAAAAGAAAGGATTTTTGAAAACTCCCGTCTATAAGGAGGTGAAAATGGTTAAGGACAAATTTTTGTATAAAAATTTCATATTCCATGAAATGAAAGTGTTACAGCCGTGAAAATTGATATTTAGATTCTTCTTAAAAAAGTTGACACATGTTTCTCAATTTTTCAAGTATCCAATCCCCGTTTGAGGCATTGGCTTCATAACCGAATCCCGGCTGCTGAGATGGAGCCCAGGAACGGCATAGCCGGGCCTGGTCACCCACAAAACATCTTTAAACTATTGTATAAGTTTCAAAACCAATTATTATTAATAATTATCAATGCATCATCTTTATTAACATAAGGATATATTATATTCTGCAAATTCCTAAAAGAGTTAAGGTTTCAGACTGCTTATTACGGTATGATATAAATGTTTATTACTGGAAAATTATAACTAAGCACCGAAAAAACTTGCTACAGTTGACTAGGGAATAAGAAATATCAATTATGCAACAATTCCGCTAACAGATCTCGTTTGAGAATACATAACTATTATTGAGGTTTGTTTTTGTTTTGTCATTCAAAATCATAGATAAAGCCGAAATAGAAGGGTATCAAGGGCTTCCCACTGAGCTACTTAGTAGTTAGTTTTCTACTATAAAAGTAGTTAATACTTTTAAGAAGAAAATTAAATGGGTTAATAAAGTATACACGTACAAAAGTAAAGAGTAAATTATTTTACTTTTTGAGTAAAATTTTGAGATATAGGACCCATGGTGAAGTCCCATAAAAAATCTTAGCTACGTGATAGGATTATATTATGTGAAAAATTTACCTTTTCTAAGTATGATTTTATGATATGGGACCGATGAAGTCCATCCATATCTCTCCATCTCCATCCTGATTACCGTAGGGGAAGACCTTGTGACGATTCCAGTCGCCGCACCACTTCCTCCATTCCCTAGCCCTAATGGTCTTTACCGAAGGTCGTCTTATTGATCCTCTTAACTCTTATTACATATCACAGTCATCAGTTTGGCTTCGTCAGGATGACGCCTATGCAAATGCCTCGATAGACATTTCCATCGGTTTTTTAACTCTGTAATTTGCTATCGCCTTTGCTGTAGGCGTCTTCCAAACATTTTGTAGCTCTCTCAACTATCTTCTAGTATAACTGTTCCATTATTTCCGTTCCGTCACAATTAAATGGCATCATTGCTCCATATACAGAAATCGACGTTTTCATATCAGTTTATTTAGTCTGTAAATATCAAGAAAAAACAGGCTAATACACTCTAAATGACATACTTAGTTACAAAGTCGGATGAAAATTCCAAATTTTCATATGGTTTTTTGGTTTGATCTAAATTGAAATTTTAATAGACATAAGAGATAAGCTATATCCTTTGTTTATAAAGCATGCGAATATGTAAATTGGATTTTAAAATAATCTTAAAATAAAGCATGTTATTTAAAATTATGATATACGCTTGATTAGGGATTTTCTCAAAATTTTTGTTTTTCTCCCATATGTATCTCCCCTTATGTATTATAATATACAATTTCCTTTGCGAAGAAGTTACGTTATTTTTATCCATCTGAAAGGTTCCTGGTTCGAATACCAATCAGTTATGTTTGTTCTTCACAATATATACATTTTCTTATTTCATTTCCTTCTAAGAAATTTAATGTCAGGAATATACAGTTCTAACAATTTCACAAATTTCGATTTAATATCAGAAAAATTGAAAGGGTATTACAAATAAAAGTAATTTATATACTTATAATAAATCAAAAAGTCGCATTTATATAAAATATATTCTTATATAAAATTACATCGGCAATTGGAATGGGAAATATACCTTTCTTTATTTGTTATATTTTAACTATGTTTTTTAATCTAAAATTCCATGTAATTAAAATAAATTATAAATATAATGTAATGTATAACATTATAGATAAATATATATAGAGTTAATAAAGTACAAGAACCCTTAAATAACTTTTCAACCGTTGAAGAAAAATAGAATTTAGCAAATACTAATACCTTTTTTTTGTTTTTTTTTTTATTTATCTTAAATAATAATAATACCTTGGAACAAAAAAACCATGAAATCACCACATCCTAAGTTTACTTAGGAGACGGCAACTCAAAAATTGTAAACGTCAATTGTCAAATTATAAGAGAGCAGGTCATTTAAAAAAGAATTTACGTTAAAAAAAAATAGGATTACAACAAACCTAACCAAAATGGCGATCATTTAATCTTTTCACAACTACAGTAAATCTTAAATAACTGATTAGCCGTAAAACACTAAAAAAGTAGAATTTAGCAAATCATCCCACTTTAAATTGTATTTTTTTGTCACATAATATATTTATATATTTAAAACCTGTGCCTTCAGAACAATGAATAGATGTGTTGAATATCTATAACAGTCCTAAGAGAACGAAAGACAAACAGGAATTTATTCTTGCCATTATATATTCTGTTTTATTTTGACAGATGGATGATAAAAAAATAAATTTTTTGTAGCATATTGGTTGGTTTTTTAACTGTATTAGTTTTCTTGGCCTTTCTCCCGCCACTACCCCATTCGGTCGCTCTAAAGCATAAGACCGAATGTCTGTGCCACAAACGGCTACTGAGCCTCGAAACAGTTTAGCGACCAGTGTCCTAACTTGTTCCTATAGCTAACCTAAAAGCGTGAACGGAATAAGCGTGGTACCATACACCGCTCGCTTGCTTGTCCCACCGCCCACTTGCCATGTATCACTAAAATGGGTAGGCGGACCCCTCAACTACTAAAACATATATGACTATCAACAATTAAATTTATCTAGTCAAAGAGAGCAATTCGCTGCCATTCCTAGGCCGCTGAATACCAGCAAGTACCTGTCCACCATAAAAGTGTTTGAAGCCGTAATCTGGCTGGTAGCCAGCCATATCTCTCGGTTATCTTCCTACAGCAGCGCGGTAGGAGTCTTTTACCTTGAAGGATACTGTTCGAATCCTTTCAATGTTAATAAATTGAAGGGAAACAAATCGACGACATATATTGACGTTTTGCGGTTGGTGGTTCTCATTATGAATACTCTAGTACAAATGAGCATTTTTGCGCAAAGTGCTCAATCCAAACTTCTTTTGTAAAAATACAGTAAATATGTCACTTTTTCTAATGTACTAGTACGAGGCATGTTTTTAAAGTGAGCTCCGATTTGAAATAAAAATAAAACCGAAAAGTATGTAAAATTTGTGTCATTAACTTATAAAAACTACATTTATTAATACTTTTTTCTACATATCTGCATTCAATTTTAACGTATTTTTCATCCAATATCAGCCGCAGAATTGATTTTTCCAATTAAAATTTGGATTACTTGAATTTTAGCAAGATCATGAATTGTAGCAATCAGTATAAATGGTTCTGATTTTTTATAATCTGTATACATCATATAAAGCCATTAATTTTATAAGCGGCAAATCTAAAAAGCACCTTAGTTTAAAAACACGCCTCATAAAATGCAAAATTGAATTTAAAATTTTAATTTTTTTTATTTCATATATAAAATGTTATATGTCGTATCTTTTTTAGTGTTTGTAGCGGTTTGTTTTTAAGTTGCTCAGCCGGTATTTTATAAAACCTTCTCTGATGATGAACAGCGTGATTGTAATAGTCATCAGTAATTTAATTAAATAAAACATATTTAAGAAAGTGTACAGTAAAGAACGGTATAATTTTCATAATTCATATATAATGTACATATTTCAAACACCGATAACAGAATGCTGGAGTCTCTTCTCAGATAATAACAGTAGTAAAACAAATTGTAAATAAAGATTCTAAAATAAATTGAACGAATATTCTAGACTTACATCAGATAGTTATGAATTTTTAATTTTCTTATTTATGAAACGTAATATACAAACTAAATGTAATATTTTTACTCTTTCAGATATTTGTAAGTTTGTATTTGAGAGTATGATTTTATTCAGAAGATTGTTGCTGAAAAGATTTAGAGTGTATGCTTCGGAATTGTAATATTTCTTTTTTATTATTATTATTATGCAAAATTTCATTCTATTATATAATACTATTTTCATTATTTTTGTTGTTGCTGTTTCTGGCAGTGATATATCGGTAGACGTAGTGAATATCGGTGGGGTGTTGTAGTGAAGGTGGTACTTTTGTTGTCGACGAAGCCGTGAAAAAGAAATCAACGCGAAGGAAACGGTAAACATAATAATCGCAGTATATTCATTGACATAGTCGTGACTTCGTCGTCCTCGACGTCACACAGGAAAAGACCGGAGAAACGGGTGGAGGTACGAGGACGATCGGAGTTTTGGACAGATTGGAGGATCACTTGGCAGCAGGAAATGTCATTTGAAAATATGATGATGTATTCCTCGCTGTGCTCTCTCGTTCTGTTTCCGTCTACTCTTTACCCTTCCTCCATGACCCTGTTTTCTTTTCTATCTTTCCTTTCGACAGATTATATCACTGTGTCGTCTTTCCCTCATATTTGTTTCGCGTTGTGCTGTTGAACCGTCTTCAACATCTTCGTCGTCTTGGAGACGCCCCGACAACACCCGCCGCACATTCTCTCTCTACCTATCATTCGCAAACACGGCTCGATCCTGTTCTTTACCGCTACTACCACCACTACTGCCACCCGATTCCTTCACTTACATACAATATACCGAGTTACAACTCTGAAAAATTAAATTGGAAAATATATTTCCTTGTGATTAAATGAGAAATTCTGTCTCATGAAGAAAAATAAAAAAAATAAAAGATATCAAACAGAAATTAAAAAGATATTTTTTTTTTATATCTTAGCTTATTATATTTGTTGTAATATATATATATATATATATATATTTAACGTGAAGTAATTATAATAAAAAGTTAACAAGATAGGAATAATAAATTCATTAAATACACTGATACATCTATATTCTTTTATGTCTCATTAGAATTCAGTTAAAGAAATATTTCAAAATAATAAATTGTAGAATATACAGAGTGATTCAGGTGGAAAGAGAAATAATTTGGGAACAGATTCTAGAGTTTCAGATAAGTTTATGCAAATTTTTTGTATAAACTTTTATAATTTTTTTTTGTTTTTTATTGAGTTTATTAAGAAAGTTTCTTATAAATTAAATTCACTACAAATTCTGATAATAAAATTTATTCATTTATTAGTCATTTAACAAAGTTACTGTACTTCAAACCTAAAACAACGTGTTTTTCATCACCGAATTTTTCTGTTTTAGATTGGATATTGTATAATTACGAGAGGTACAGTGTCTTGATTTTTCAGGTCAAAAAACATTAAGTTTATCTCTTATATAATACCTTAGAAAGTTGAGAATGACATCATTTATCGGGAGAACTGAAAACTGGGAGAAAAGCCGTAACTCGATAATAAAGCGTTTTTGGATATATGTCTATATGGACTTATATCAAGTATTTCCTTATTTCAAGTATTTGAATCAGTTCCCAAATTGTTTCCCTTTTCACCTGAATGTTTAATTGTTGGAATGTGAATAAAAACTAGAATAGTAATAGGTAAGGAAGCATCTAATAGAAAAAAAATCCCTTTCGGCACGCCGGAAAGCGGAGGTAGATTTCACCGGTCCTAAGTAGAGGATAAAAAATATTCCCACCTTAAAGTTAAGAAAAACTTCAAATTTACTCGATACGACAATGGTTGCATGTGTAAAAACGTTTCACCTGTTTAGCATACGACAAGCCCCATCTTCTTACAATTCCAACAACATTTTGGTTATCCCTTGCCGTAAGGGTTGGTTATATCAAAAATTGTTTCAGACAAGTTTTAGGTAATGTTTAGAGGATTAACGACCACTTTAAATTAATTCTATACTGTGCCTATTAAGGGAGATATGATTTTTTTTATCTTCGAAACCCCATTTTTTCAACCCCCTGGCCCAATGGTTGGTGATATAAAAAAAATTTACTTAAATAAGTTTTAAGCCCATATCCAAAGAATAGTAGGAACTTTAAACGAATTCAATATTTTACTTAATTAGAAAGTTGTAACGATAATTTTTTAATTTGAAAAAGCCCACTCATTTCCACCCCCATAGTTCGATTTTGGCCATTAACGAACTCGACTAAGATTTTGGGACGAGTTATTTTTAAAGAACACATTGAAAGTTATTGGCGCAAAATTACGGCAGTTATCGTGTCCACAAGAAAGTTAAATATATATATATAAATATATATAAACTTTTTACCTGTCGGTGGTTTTGGGATCTGGGAGATGTGATACGCGAAGATGTCGAAATTTTCCGGAAGTCGAATCATGGTACCCATTACAATAGGTAGCTTTCTTATGAAATCTACCTAAAAACCTGTTAAGCAATAACACGGAACTAAGTCTTGAATAAACGTCCTGTGAGGCGTTATTTTTGTAGTCTACCACACTTCTTTGCATTTCTGTTGTATTTTGTTTATATAATTACGCTGAATTGACCTTTTTATCTACCTTCACGTTTTTGATGAAAAACGTAAACACTAAGTAAAAGGAAAAAATAAAGACTGAATGTATTTTTCACATATGTTTATAGAGGAGATTGGAGAAGACTAAATAGAAAAAGTGAAAAATGAAGAAATAATGGGAATAGTGGAGAGGAGAATAGAAAATTCAAAAAAGTAAAACATATGTACATCATAAGAAAAAATGGATCGATTAAAATCTTTCAATAGAAGGTGGACAAAAAGAGAAGCCAAAGAAAGTATAACTTTCAAACGATCTATAAAAGAAATTAAGAGCCTTCAGGATTTTATAAATTTAACAGCGAATAGAGGAAAAGGGAGATGACAATGGTACAAGGGACCTCTCTTAATGTAGATAACCATTTAATAATTTGATAATGAGGAATTAGATAAATTTTAAATATCCACTATTATATGACTTTAATAACAAATAATAGCATTAATAATTAATGTATGTTAGTTGACGTATAATAGAATTATGATAAAATGAATTACTCAAAAAGTAAAATAAATAACAAAACAAAATCAATGTATAAAAGATTCACATACAAAAAAATACATTCATACCTTTGGCGTGACCGCACGGAGTCTCCTAGTTGATTTCAAGAATGTAAAGGAAAAAAAAGCAGTTCATTTTTAATAATGTTCATTATTAGTTTCGCCTAAACTCATAAATCAGGCAGACTATACGAAAAATATTTGCTTTTCCGAATTAAAAATTAAATTCCTACATTCAGTGCCTTCTAAACTTTAGTGCGTCCCGAACATAATTAACCAATTTAGTCCACCCCTCAACATTCATTACACAAATGATATCCTGCTCTCTTAATTCATTTCTTCCATACCAGAAGAACCTAATATTTTCGAGAATCCAACATGAACTTAAAAAAATATACAATGGTCTCCATCTTTTGAGCGTTAATAGGAAGCGTGTGCCTCTTTCGATCTTCCTGTATAGGACACTGATTAAGAGTAACGGCCCACACTTCGCTCTCAACAATGTATTAATAAAATTTTTGTTATTTAAATTATGTATATAGTCCCTTTCCCCCAAAATTAAATCTAATTTATGATATATATCGTATATCATCCCCGCATAGCTCTCTCAAACCATACTTCTTTACATTTCTGGTTTATTTTCTTAAGAATAACCCAAAATTGACCTTTCCATCTATCTCTGTCTTTTGTATCAAGCACCATATCTCTAATCATAATCCTAATCCCTTACAATACTCATTTACTTTTAGTTCATCCAAATTCTCTTTCCGATGAAATTTCCGAGAATCTTTTGGGTATTCTGTTGTGCAGAGGAAATAACATCGTCAATACGTACTTAGAATGCATTTCTAAATGCCAGCAGATAGATAAGTTGAGATTTAGATTTTAAGTACTGATATAATTAGGAGTGTTACTTAGTAGCTTAAATATCTTCTTAAGAAAAAACTTTTAGACGTATTCCAATTTTTTCCCATTTATATTCCCAAACTTGAGCCCCGTAAAACACTATTGCCCTACTGGTAGCGTCAAATACTCTAAGTTTTGCAGATATCGAATCATCATTTCTAAGTTATAGATTTCCTCAGATGTTATTTACGGTGAATTTTGCTGTAGCCAATTTTTTTTAAATTGGTCTGTGAATAATAAGCAAGACGAATGTAAGATCGACAGTTAATTCTAGTTATCCACACTTCAATAATATTGCCTTTCATTTTGTTCAGTACTAATAATACATTATATAAATCACTTTAGAAATAGATAAATATATTACTAAACGTATAAAAATATCCGCTATTTGCCTAGATGGATTACGTGAAACGGTGATCAGGGCCGCATCACAAAAATACACATAAAATTAATTATAAAATTATACATGATTAATATCAATGATTTAATATTTAAAAACATTTAATAATTTTAAGGTTAAATTAATCAAAATTCAGAAGGCAAGTTCCAGGCAAATTCCAGTATAGAAGGCAGAAGGCAAATTCCAGTAAAAAAAATTCAGCGTTTTAAAATATTTTAAATAGATATTATTTAAAAATATATTAATAAAAAAATTCTGTAAAAGAAATTTTTTTAAATTTATTCTTAAATAAGTTACTGGGAAGACATTTTAATGATAAGATAATTTATTAAAAATCGCAATGGAAGCAGAAAAGGTCTTTTTCGTAAGCTGAAGTATAGTGTACGTTTTTAAAAGAAAATTATTAAAGAGTAAAAAAGACGTGTGTTTAATGGTCAAATTATTTACAAAAAAATTTGATTTTTTGTTATTGGTTTTTCAGCTATATTCCGAATAATATTTAATTTTGATGATAAAAACATCATAAGGGGGTTAAATCGAACCCAATATTTTTTTAATGAAAATTTTGATATTTTACATTGTTGAATTGTTGCATAATTATATTAACTATTGCATTATTAACTATTATATAATATTGCATTCTATATTGTATAATTAAGTTATTAATATTTGAAAACTCTGTGATGTGTTTTAAATAAAAATCTGTCTAGTTCAAATTCAGGAAAGTTGAACAAACCCTCTGCTGGATTTTTTAAAAGTCAATTTAAGTTATGACATGATTTAGAAATAAATTGCAGAATACAGGTCGGGTGTAAAATATGACAATCATCGATTTTTGTTAGTTTTATTTACAAGTGACTTAATAAGTTTCACTTCCACTGACAAAGATACGATTAGCAAGGTTGTTCCATGTACTCGTATATTCAGTAGCAGCCAACGGTTTGCCCGTTACTATGTTGAATCTAATTTAATCACAATTTGTTTACATTTATTTTTTTTGATGATATTTCTATACTTATTACGTCTCACAAATTTACAAAAAACAATTTTATTTATTATTAAAAATTATAATTTTAACTCGGACTTAGAATGCACTCGCGTCATATCTTTAGTTTTATGGAATGAACTACAAGAACTTGACATTTTTAAAGGAAAATAAATTGGCAACCCTGATTTGTAAGAGGAATTAAAATATCTAAATCTTAGAGATAAGATGTCATTCCAGTAACAATGAATCATTGTATTCCTTGTACATCATTCTACTAATACATAATTGTACCAAGTACATTGTACTTATGTACTCCTTGTGTTCGAAGTGGAAACATATTTTAAAAATAGTGCTACGGTTTGGATCACACCCCTATTATTCCGTTGAAATTTCAATATTCCATGTCATAGTGCTATTTCTGGCGGCAATACAATACAGTTGTAGGTAAAAATATTTTCGAATTTCTGCATCTGCAACGAGAAAAAACCATCAGGTCCTGTGCACTTCGTAAGAACTCCTCGAAACATTGACAGAGTCATGCAAGCAATAATGAGGTCTTCCTCAGCGCTTAACCAGAAAGCACATTGCAGTCCTTAGTTTATTCCACACCGGTGTCAGAAGAATCCTATCCAAGGTTTGAACTTTCATTCATATAAAATAATGTAAGTTCAAACCAAATCGGGTGACATTTTATGCAAAATTTATTAACATTTTTTTATAGATAAAATGTACCTCCTAATGAATGGTAAAACGTATTTTCATTTATTGGGAACTATAAACAAAGAAAAAATTTCGTTACTGGGTAAGAATCCTAAGCAGCTTTATATACATTCCTTTACAATACATTGTAACAGTACAGTCTACATTGATATGTTTTGGAACCGTAGGTTATTTTTTCGAAGAGGAAAGGCACATGATAACAATTTTGACCGTTACACAATAATGTTACAAGATTTCCTTACTCTTTAACCGCTTTTTCGTCGGATAAACTTGAATGTGATATGGTTCCTACAGGATAGATCACTTTGACCCCGTAGGGGAAGACAACCGCATCGCATTGTGAAGATTCTGGTCGTCACACCAACTACTCCGTTCCTATCCTTGATGGGCTATACCGGACCGAGATCGTCTTTTATACCCTCTAAACTTGATAACATAACACAGTCATCAGTTTTAGCCTTGATGAGCTTTACCGGACAGAGGTCGTCTTTTAGACTCTCTGAATTTGGTAACATAACACAGCCGATCAGTTTGGCCTCTGTTAGGATACCACCTATGCAAATGTCTCGGCAGACATTTCCATCAGCGTAATGTCTGCCGTGGTCAGCATATCGCCAAATGTCTCAACAACCCAAGAGCGAACCTTGGATAGTAAGTAAGTACATTTCCATTAGTGTATTTACAAAACCTACTCGCCTTCGTATGGCCACTTCCAACGACGACCACCTACCATAACTTACAACCCTCAACTATCAAATTAACCGTTTCACTAAAGAATAGTCCACACTTCCAGAGCATTTGTGGTGGCGGATCAAGATATGTTTTCTTATCACCTGATTTCAGAAGTATTGCGTAACCGGTAGTTCTCCGGAGTATTTTTTTCTAGGGGTATCTATAGTCTAAAGTGTTTATCAGTATACTTAATAACATTAATAACTCAAAGCCTCTGTACAAGAAGAAATTATACTAATCCCAAACAAATTGTGCAAGCAGGGACTCGAAATCGGCGGTATAGACTACAACAAAGAGTGTATAGAAAATGGTAGAGGACATTTGTCTGATATATTATTTAATAATTAAAGTTACGCTAATAAATGACATTATATTTACTTTAGATTATATTTTTCATTTCATCTTTAAAATCGTCAGGTTACCATGATTCTATTTGTGTATTATAATAATACCCTCTGTCTTGTATTGTTATTAAGTTCTATTTTATTCCAAATATCGGTTCTTCCTGTTTTTCTTCTCTTATCAAAGTGCCAAGAGCAAATCCTCTATTCCGGAATAATTTCAACTCCCGTTAATTTCCATTCCCTCTACACGTCCCGATAAGAAGTTCGACTACTACCCTCCACATTGCTTTCTCTCCCTTATTCTCCACCAAATTCCACTTCATTCTCCCCTTTCTGTCCGAACAAATTTCTCCCTTCCTGTCCACTCTTTCCCCTTCGACGATCATCAATTGTAACTTATTCACTTTTATATTAATACCCTTCAACTAATACCGTTGTTACACATAAATAAATCGATCTAGTTTAAACGGAGCAATTTGTGAAATCTTATTGGTTCGAATCTTTAAATTCCTTTATTTATGTAGATTATTATCGATTATTCTTGTTGCGGTTTTTTTTTATTTTTCTGATATATTACTTATAATTTAATATAATCTTTAATTTTTTACTGAATAAATGTTACATTTTTGAAGAATAAATGATATTTGAATTGATGAGAGTGAACATGATTACTCTATAAAGTACGCATTAAGACTGAACAATACGGAATTAGATGCATTGTTACATTATTAATATAAAATATCAGTTGTTAATAAGGCTGGTTGAATATAGAAAATTTCACGTATTTTACAATGAGTAAGAAGAACTATACAGTTTATATATTTATTTGCTTTTACACATAATAATGAGGAGATGAAACAAACATGAATCTTAACAAATAGTCCTATCCATATTTGAAGGTAGAAATTTGGAATTCTACAATCGATATTATTTTTGTATTGATTCCGATCTGTTAATCAGAGGATATTTTAACCTTTAATTTTATGACCACTGCAAGTTCATTGTTTATTTATTTCCTCTCATTCAAAAATTAGTGGTTCTTTCATGTAAGGTTAACAAACTTTCTTTGTATTCTGTGTACGTAAATAAAAAAAAGATAAATTTAAATTCTTAAAAGCGTCTGTTTAAGTAGTGTACTGTTTAAAAGTCTCTTTACATCTGTTCTTTAGTCTTCTATTTTTATTGATTTCAGAGTTGCTGTTGTAGCTATCGTTTACATAAGTTATTGAATCAGCTTTTTTACTTTAGATGTTTTCTAAATAAAAAGTATTCTCTGAGGACGAAAAATTATTATAATTCGAAATATATTAAGGTCGTTAAACAAGTTGACATCTACAAAAAACTTAATTTACCTAGTTCCTCGGTAGATGTGATATGGAAAACAGGAAAAAAACAGTTATAATATTTTTCATTGTATGTTAATTACAAAATAACAAATCGTTTTTCATTAACCTTACCAAACTTCGGGTCGTTTTTCCATTATAGTATTACAGTTATTTGCAGTTTATTAATTAAAAATAGTTTTTCTGGAAAAAAAAGATTATTTATTAATTTTAAATAGCAGGTATCTTCGTTTTGATGAGCCCAATAAAAAAGTATGTATAATAATTAAAACAGTTGTAGATATATAATGGATGAATTGATATTTTGTAATTAAACATGGGGTTGTTATTTTCTACTTTCTCGACAATAGCTAAATAACTCCTGTACACTTAGACCTATTTACCTATAATAGAATGTACAGTGATCGCTCAAATCTTTTACGTGGTGTTTCTTGGAAGTCTCAAAATTATATAACCCCCCTCTACCTGAAAAACACAAAAAACAACCTTGGAAAATTCCGGAAGAATGAATTGCCCTTATTTTTAACAAATATCTTCGACCTACCTAACACTGAAACTTGAAATTAGGCTCAGATATTCTATATATGGGACATTGATGTAATTAAAATTTAAACTTAATAAATTGGGTAAATGGGGGTATTTATAGCTATTTTATAATTTATTATTTTGTGGAGCATCATAGAAACCTGAAATCCGGTATTGCTAATAATATATGAGTTGTTAACATTAGTAAAGTTTAAGTCGAACAGTCTTTGGCGAAAATACAATCAGCTTAATTATTTTAGTATTTTTGTTATGTATTTCCAAAAAACTCAAAAACTCTAAAAATACTGATCTCTAAAAACTCAAGAAACTTGAAAAAAAACATTTTCTTCTATATATGATAATTTCTTTCCAATTTTCAGTCCACGATACTGCTTTAATCAAAATAATTGATTTTTTAGATTTTTTAAAAATATTTTTAAACCGGCTCAACTATTAGCTCCAAATGAGACCAAAATAAGACTTTAGAAATAAAGACTTTGTATAAGATCTTCATTGAATTAAGCTTTTAGGCCTCTACAGATAAGAGGATAAGGCGGTACCCGATTTCAGATTTTATTAGTTTTTCAAGTAATTATCATCATTAAATGAATAATATATTAAATAGGAAATTTAATTAAAATGTCCACTTATTAAAAAATCATACAACAAATTAAAAAACTTTACATGAATTCAGCATTTCTATATTCCATCCCCCCTTATCACCCAACAAAATATCCCCAGAGACTTTAATAACAGCATTTTCTTGTAAACTCATTAAACAGATTTTATATTAAATTGCGAAATTAAATTAAAATGTTACAAGGGAATTATACGACAGGATATTCATTTTTACACGAAGTAAATATTGCTACTTTCTGGACCCTGTAACACCTAGTGAAATATGTAACTGAATCAAAGAAGGAGGTGCCGCCGGTATTTACAGCCATTTTGAAATTTAATTTTTTTGGGAGCATGGAAGGACGTAAAATTCGGTACAATGATGATTTATTATTAAATTCGGGCTGTATGATTTATTTAATTAGCTTAGTAAAATTTTAGCCCAAATCCTATTAGGTGGACTGCACCCAAAATAATATTGATATAACTAAAATTATATTGTCTCCGGGAATCCGGAGTAATATAATAAGTTATACCTTTTTTTTTTTTAATTAAATAGATCTTGAAACGTCGATATATGCAAAATTGCCCTTATACACAAATTATTGGCTTATCGATTTACATTCCCTGAATAGCTATGATATTGTAACAGTAATATTGAGAAAGTAAAAATAGCTGGGAAAGTAAAAATTAATATACAAAGTTAATATACAAAGTTGTTATGGAGGAAAGGAAAAATATTTGAGAACTGATTCCACATTTTGAAATAAGGAAAAACGTTCTTACAAATATATGTCCGAAACCGTTTTATTATCGAGTTACAGTTAGCGAAAATTTTCGCCCGGATTTCAGTTCCCGGTGATGTGAGGACATACTGAAAATTTTAAGACGTTATATAAGGGGGAAATTTGATAGTTTCTTATGTTTTGAACTGAAAAATTGAATGAAACAGATCTATATCTGTCGTAGTTTTTATGATATCCAATGTAAAACTGCATTCGGTGATGAAAACCACGTTTTTTTTTTTTTAAATAAGATGACAAAGCGACTAGTAAATACGTAAAGTTTTTCATCAAAACTCGTAGAGAATTTAATATTATGGGAAAATTGATGAAATAAAGTTTACAAAAAACAAAAAAATAAATATTTATTATTAAAAACAGAACTCATTATAAAAATTTTATCAATTTGTAAAAATTAAAATATGTTATTAATACAATCATTTTAGACATTTGAAAAATTAAATTATTTTTAATCTACTTAAAAAAAATATATACTCACTGTAGTTTTTTACTGTGTATTAATTTAGAATAAATGATCAAAAATTTCACCAGTGACATCGACGTACTTTTCAACTCGGGTTTTACATTTTCTATCGCCATCCTAGTGATAACTTTGCGTCCCTTGATGAGGGAAACAACATTTAGAGTGCAAGCGATCATTTCAAAACGTTACCTTTTGCTTTTATACTCGCATTTTATCCCTCCCATAAACAGTAATTTAATGGAGTAAGGTCCGGTGTTCTTGGTGGCCAATTTACCGGGCCCCTACGTCCAATTCATTTACCAGAAAATTTTTCATGTAAAAAATAGTAGAATATCTAAATAATAGTAGAATTCTCTTACTTAATTTGTTGATGCTCCATCAGATGCATAGTATTCATTATTTAAAATTCCAGATAATTTCTGCCGTGTCATATTGTATGAAATGGTCTATTTAAAGTCGATGAACTTTCTGATCATAATAAGGTTGCAACATGTAATATCTTCCATGTTGTACTTTCTGGAATGTTCAGTAATATAGAACTTCTTCGCGTGCTTGTTGTAGGACTAAGTTGAACCGCCTGAAGAGTGTTCTTTCATAATCATTTACCGATTGATATCACATGAAACATGATCGCTGGGAAGAGTACCATTCTCACGAAGATTATTAAAAACTCTACAAATTAGTATACGTTTTGAACTACTGGTCCAAAATACCTACGTTATTCTTCGACCGCAGCTAGAGCACTTCCATCGCAAAAGCCGTACACAAAATTCATATCAGCATATTTTGCATGAGTGAAAGACGCGGCATTTTTCAAAACAAAGAATTCAAAACGGACTTTCCCTTTTTTAAATTCAGACGCAATTATAAAATTTTAGGCACAGTTTAGAGTACAACAAACTCAAAATTCTATATAACTTGATTCTCAAAAATAATTAAACGCAGATAAAATTATGTCAAAAGCAACTAAAATGCCTAACGTTTTATTATTACCGCGTAGCCACAATTTCTGGGACCCATTTTAGTCAATTTTTCAGGTCAAAAAATATAATAAAACATCAAATTTACCCCTTATGTTACGCTTTAAAAATTTCAATATATCGTCGTGTCAGCCGAGCAAATGAAATCCAGGAAAAATGTTTTCACTAGCAAGTAACTGAATAACAAAGCGTTTTCGGACATATGTTTGTATGAATGTTTTTCCTTATTTCAAGCTGTAGAATCAATTTCCAAATTATTTACCTTTTCTCATGAATCACTTTGTGTTACGCGTACATTTTTAAGGTTAAATAAAGATAGAAAAAACACTCTAGATAATTTTTTAAACCTTTTGTTATTAGTTTCATTTTTAATTGTTACAAATTTATTTGCAAAATACTAGCAGTGCATCAAAAGGGTTGATAAAAAATTTAATGATGTAAAATTGCAGTAATTCCGTTTTTTCTTACCGTAAAAAGTAAAATAAAAATCAAATTAAGTTTGTTTAATACCAAAATAAGTTTCTGTGTTATTCACTACCTTCTTACCAACCCTTTATGGGCAATCTTTACGTAAGATTCTACAGGCTCTTAATAAACGAGTAAAACTAAACATGTTGAATAAAGAATTCAATAACCCATAATTATTTTCAAACTTGTTGTTTATTTTTATTGTAATATTATTTAATTGGAGAATATATTTTAGCTTTAAACAAAGTTTTTATCGAGTTAAGAACCAGTGTTTTATCAAAGACCTAACTTTAATTATAATAACAGCTTTATAAGTTAATTTCTAAACTGTATAAAAACTGGTGTAAAGTTTAGTTTGCACTTATGAATAGTTTTGATACTAAGAAAAATGATAAAGTGTATTTGTATTAGACGTTTGTCATTGTTTATTAACAATAATAGTAAAAATTGTGTTTGTATTTATTTATTTTTTTATATTTAATTTCTTTGTTTTGTAATATTGAAAATCTTGATTCGTTTAATATCTGTTAAAATCTGCACATTTTGTTACGTTCTGTTTTTAATAAACTGCAAAATTTTTACGTTTGTATTTAGTTTTTGTAACTTTATTCATAGCATTTTACTCAGATCAAATTCTCTACAAGTTTTATTTAAAAAACTTGTGATCGTCACCCATTCAACAAAGTCATTTTATGTCAAACATAAAATAGTATGTTTCTAGACCCCAATGTTTTGTCCTTACCACAAACCATTCAAAAACCACTAAAAACAATACCGAGACCCATTATTTTCAGTTGCACAGGTGACACTTGATAAAAATCACCAGTCACCTCTCAGTCTGGGTTTGGTTTAATTCCATCGAAGGCGCAGTAATCATCGCCTGAAAACACCCGCCACGAAGCGCTTCCGAACCTATACTTATAGGAACTTTCTTCCCTGCTCTCACCAACAAAACCTGTCCTGAGATATCCCGGGAAATGTTTATTTATTTATTTTTTTATTCTCCTAATTTGTACGTTGTAATCTGTTCAACTATTGAATAATAAGCAACCCCCAATGACCGGATGAGATGAGGATGATATGTAAATGAAGTGTATTCTTGTATAGACTCTCAGGACGACCATTCCTGAGACGTGTGGTTAATTGAATCCGGATTACAAAAGTACACCCACCGGGTTGGTCTAATGGTGAACGCGTCTTCCCAAATCAGCTGATTTGGAAGTCGAGAGTTCCAGCGTTCAAGACCTAGTAAAGCCAGCTATTTTTACACGGACTTGAATACTAGATCGTGGTTACCGGTGTTCTTTGGTGGTTGGGTATCAATTAACCAGACATCTCAGGTATGGTCGAACTGAGAATGTACAAGACTACACTTATACATATCATCCTCATTCATCCTCCGAAGTATAATCTAAACGGTAGTTACCGGAGGCTAAACAGGAAAAGAAAGAAAGGATTACCAAAGTACACCGGTATCCACTGTCACATTGGTATAATTATTTATTTATATTTATTTAATTTTTAAATCTGGTCTATTTTTATTTCAAAATTTATTAATTATGTAAGTAAATTAATAATTTTATTTTATCTACTGTTATTCAAAATTTTCCTTTGATAGGAACTGGTAGGTTACAATTGAATAATACTTCCATTATGAGAGTATATATATATACATATATACATATATATTTTACGAGTTAACTAGTATTAAAAATGAATTATAATTTCACTAATAGAATTACAAATTTAATGCCATAGATTTTAATTAATTTTCATTAAATTATGATGTAATTATTACAATAATAGTTCTTGCCCGTGGCTTTACCCATGAATTTTGGATTTGTACCTAGATTAAAATACAAAAGAAATATAAATTTTTGTTAAGGTTCTACTGTAATTTGAAGATTAATAATGTTAATGGGCGTATTGGCAAATTAAACTATTTACATTGTCGAGGATTTTGGTCTTGTCAAATTGTTTCTAGCGATTGAACATACTAAAAATATCTATTTGAGTACTTCTTTGTAAAACCACATTAATGTTTTTTTTTCTTTTGGTAGAAGAATGACCAGAAATTTAGGCGAGTGTACTCTAGAAAAGGCCACGTAAAAACGTCCATGAGTGAAACAATCTTCCCGTGGGCCAATTCCCGCCATCTTCAGAGCTTCTGCCTATTGATAGTCATGGTAAAATATAGCTTTAAGTGAAGCTGAAGTCTTTTAGAAATAAAAAAGGATATTCTGGTGGTATAAAAGGTATTCGCGGAGTAAGTTGATCAATAATGCAACAAGATTTTGAGTCGAATTTGAACGATAAAATGATGAAAAAAGAGGACCGGAGTCGTTTGCTATAACACAATCATTACTACATATTGGTCTGCTCGTTCCCAAAATTAAAAATACAGCGAAAATTAAAAAATTCTCCGTTTTTTTTCAAAGAAAATTCTAAATACCAGTTTTTAAGACTCTAACAACTTCGGCTAAATATAGTTTCATGAAAAACTTTAATACCTCTCCCTACCAAATTGGATTTCTGAAAAATGGTTAAATATTTATAATTTTATTTTCTAACGAGTGCTGAGAGTCAATTTTCACGAGAACTTCGGTTTGTGAGATTTAGAATTTATATGAAAAACTTTGCCCATCTTTGACAGTCTCCAAGTAATAGTTTTGAAAAATTGTATTTTTGAAAGGTGTAAAATGTGTATCAGTTTATTTTAAATTAGATTCTAAATATCAATTATGCACTTTTGTAACAGTTTTATATCACTTTTGTAACACTCATAGGCGGCGAGTCAATGTGGCGAGACCCTCATTGTGGGACCATGTAGGTGTTCCTTGATGCCGTTGCGTTGTTCAGTCGGCTCAGTAGTTTTTCGGGGAAAAATTACTCCTATCATGCTGCTGTAGGAAGCTACCCGAGAGTAATGGCTGGCCACCAGCCAATAAAGCTCCAACCGCTTTAATATGTTGGATAGCTACTTGCTGGCATTCAGCGACATAGGCGTGGCAACGAATTGCTGTCTTAACGATTTAAATAAATTTATTGAGTGTCATATATATTTTATTAGTTCACGGGGTGGGATTTTTTTATTTTTTATTTTTTTTTTTTAAGTGAGCGGTGAGACACAAAACCAGTGGTATGTGGCACCACGCTTAGTTCGCTCACGCAATTAGGTTAGCTCCAGGAGCTAGTTAGGACTGGTCGCTTAACTGTTTCGAGACTCAGTAGCCGTTTGTGGTACAGACATTCGGTCTTATGCTTTAGGGCGACCAAATTTGGAGGTGGCGGAAGAAATGCCATGCAAACCAATATCTTGCCCTGTAAACATACAGTACTCTATTACAAATCGAGAAACATAAAAAATGGCACCATCGGAAACGCAGTCCACAAGTAAATTTAGCCAGGTAGAACACCAGATGATGATGAACAACTACTGCTAGCGTAAGTTTGTGTCATTTAAATATTGGTATTTTTATGACTACACTTCTGTAATTTTGGGGATTATATGAAAATCAGGACATAAAGAAGAGAATTACGATGATAGATATTGTTCAATTTAAAAATATACGTGTTATTTTTTACAAGTTGTCAGATTCTTGCAATAAATTCTTGAACTATAATGGATATATATATATCTGTGTATACATTAATATGAATTTGTTATTAAAAAAACTAACTTTTGACAAATGTTCGTATTAAAAATTTTGAATGTTAGTTTTTTTAAAAGAAGCACTATAAAATACACAAAAAACTGATAAAATCCAAGTAAAGGTTTTTTATCGTAGATCTGTGAAATTCATTAATTTAATTTTCATTGTAACTCATCTTCTTAAGCTAAATATATTTAATTTAACTGAAGTGAAAAAAGGAAACAGCAAATATTGTTTCTTTCTTCGTAATATATGTAAATTATAATTATGCCAGTGATGTAGTATGCAAATTTTGATTTACATAAGACATCACCTTTAGATACCTACATTTAACCGTAAATATTCCCAGAGATAATAGTCCGTGTTAAAATTCCATTACCGTAACTGAAGTCTGCACAGTATAAGGAAGGATCTATGATGTTATTTTCATAAATGCAGCCTCGTTACAGGCTGATAACTCTTTTACCACATTTCAGAGGCCCTCAACGACAAGCCTAGCTGTCATCTCTTATTCCGGTCCAATCTCGCTTTTATTACTTCTAGTAGGTAGGTTGAATCCCACAAGAGGGATTGAACCTTAAAATTAATAGAAAACCGACAGGAACGTTTCTTTCCCTTGTCTGATTAATACATCCTTTTTTTGAATTCTTTTTATTCCGATATGGCTTCGCAGTCAAACTAAATTTATAATTTTGTAATTTTTTTTTTGTTTGAATTTCAGTTTGGATTTTTGGATAATTTTTTTATAAATAAGGAAATACTGGCTGGAATCATTAGATAAAGCAAAATATTTCAAACTTTTTCTACAACGGAACATTGTGTAAATGATGAGATTTAAGGAATACCTTGGTTAATTTGTAGGATCGGTAGACATAATTGCAAACAACAAATAGAATAAGTAAGTAAATCAGAAACATTTATTTTCGAACAAAACATATATAATTTGTAAAATCAGTTAACGAATCTTATATATATATCGTTTTGAAGTAGAAGTATTTTTTATAAGTGATCCACTATTAACAGTTATACTATAAACTACTTTTAAAATAAGTTTTTAAAATAATTAAGTAGCCATCGTTTTGTTAGGGTTCTCGTACTCCGAAGATTTTTACATCAATATTTATTTCAAAGCCATTTAAAATTATATATCACAACTCCACTCTTCCAAATTTAAAATGTTTGAGTTATCACCTTCCTTGGGTGCTAGAGGGTTTAGTGGACTCTCACCTTAAAATAAACCGTTTCGAAGTACGAGTATTTGCTAAATTTATTTTTTCTTAGTTTCACGGTTGGAAAATTTATTTACCACCCTTAAAACGTAAATTACCTTCTGAACACCAATATACGTATACACACACAAATATAGTATTATTATCGGTTTTAAAATGTTTTTCATTCCGTTTTCCCTGTAATATTTTAAAAAAATATATATTTACTTAACATATAAGATCGACATTTTATGTATATATTGCTCATAGATATAAGTACCGTCTTTAAGTAAATCTTACCGTCTATAAGTAAAGTCTTTATTAAAACATTTTTGAATTTATCAAACTTTTTTTTTGTTATTAAAGGCATAGAAAAAAATTATTTCCCAGTATTCTGTAGTCATAGAAAAGTAAAGTAAGAAAAGTAAAAGTTTATATTATAAGTTTTAATGGGAAATATATCCAACCAAAAAGAAAGTGAGATATTTCTTAACAATTTAAATTGAAATAACTGCATTTATTAAAAAACATAAGTAAAACTTTAATTTTCTTTTTTTTCTTCTTAGGAAATAAATTTTAATATTTTTACAACAAATTTAATATATATATTGCGTAGTTCTACGGAAATTTTAATTGTATGAATCTTTCATTTAGATATAACATTATTTAAATTTATATTCAGAATAAATAAATAAACAGATTTTGTATTACGTATATGATCTAGAAACGTTTCCTCATTTTTTTTATCATTTTTGAATCTTTAAAATATTAAAAAAATATTTAAATGTTTCGTTAAAAAGTTAGTGAAAAGTAGTAGTAGTTGAAAAGTTATTTTTTCTTTTAAATTTCAATTGAAAATTTGAACAAAAATCTATAAAATTATTCATTCAGAAATATTTAGAAACATTTCACTGGAATATTGGAAATATTTTTTGTATTAGATATATTGATATATTTTTTAAATTTCTTTTAATTTTTAATAAATATATTTCACGATACATAGAAAGTTAACAAACTGTGGCACACAAACAGCTGAAAGTAAAAAACAATTATATTTGGTAAATGATTCTACCTCGAAATTATCCATTTTTTACAAACTACTATAACCGCAACATCGCAGGGGAATAGCTATAATATTTCTTAAAAATAATGATAGAATTGTGAAGTATCATTTTAAAGGACATTAAAGAAATACGGGATGGAGCGACCACCGGTCGCTGGACTCATAAATTGATCCCGTATATCAAGTCGTGGTTTGTTAGGAGGTATGGAGAGACAGATTTCTGGACGGTCCAATGGCTTGCGGGCCATAGAACGTTCAAAAAGTACCTCTGGGCTACAGGAAGAAGATCGACCCCGAGATGTCAATATTATGATCTCCCGGACGATGTGGAGCATTTCTAGCTTGCTCACATTGAGAGGCTATGAGGCCGTTGGGGGAAGACTCACCCCAGTAGACGTGATGTGATGTATACTCTCCTCCAAGGAAAGCTGAAACCGGTTTTCCAGGTGGTTTCGAGAAATCCTCTCTCAGACGACTATGGAGAAAGAGAATCGATAGGGCATTTTTCTGCCGGAGACTGAGGAGGGAAGGCCAGCCCTCGAGGATGAGGAGCGGGGGTTCTACTGGATCGCCGCTGCTAGGTGCCCCCGGGGATGCTGGAAGCTGTGGCTCAAAAGCAACAGGTGAGCCCGATATGGTAATACTGTGATCTAACGGATGATGTGAGCAAGCATTTTTGGCTTGCCCATGTTGGGAGGCTATGAAGCCGGTTGGAGAAGATATCACCCCGGAAGACGTGATGAGATATGTGCTGTCTTCAAGAATGGCTGGGATCGATGTTCCATCGAGAAGTCATTTCACCGAAAATGATCGAGGAACAGAACCGATGGGGAAGTGTTCTGCCGGAGACCGATGGTGGAAGGCCAGCCCTCTGGTGTGGGTAGCAGGGGTCCAACCGGATCGTCGCTGCTGGGTGCCCTCGGGGGACGCCAAAACAAGACAATTGAATTCGACCCGTTCAGCATCGAATTCAATTGTTGGTAAGCAGTTGTTTGTATATTAATTATAATTATATACTTATACCAACGGGCCATGCTTAACAAAATTATTACTAAACATAAATTGATAAAAATGTGTATACACGTTCTTCTTACAATGTAAATGTAAAAATAAAAAAAAAATTGACCGCGACAGGAAAGCATGTAACCATACAGCGCAGGCAAAGCCATGACAGAGATGCTTGTATATATATATATATATATATATATATATATATATATATATAATATTTTAATTTTTCATTTTACATATATTTTGCTTTTAACATTATTTTTTTTTTACTTTCTTTCTTCAACTTTCATCTATGTGATGATGTGATTTATCAGGATTTACTCATTGTTTTTGTATTCTTTTTCACTTTCTGTTTTATATTTTATTTATTTTCTGTACATCCCCACCGAAAAAATTATTCGAAATAAGTATGAACGGAGTATTTCTCTGTGTGTGTGTTTGTTCGCGCGTGCGCGTGTGAGAGTAATGACACATCTTCATAAATAATTTGTCTACCCTTATAATTTTAACAAAAATGACAAAAATCCATTACGTTATTCTCATAACCTTCATTCCCTTTTCATTTATAGGCAGTTACGTTTTTTTTTATTCTTTGCATTACCACCTGGAAATACTGTTATAAATCAGACAGTTATTTCTATTTTCAACTGGGGTATGTTCTTTTCCACACATTTTTTTTGCATTTAAACTACATAACCGTACATGAAAACACACACACACACTTAAAAATTCGTTAGTCAAAAATAATGCATTAAAATATTTATTTTTACTTTCCCGATGAATAACATAGAATTGCTATTTTATAGGAAAGTATGGTGATAATGTCAAAAATTGGGTACCAGATAATTTTAGCAAATCTTTACATTTTAGGGTCTAACTAATTCATCTAGATAGAAAAACTTTACGAAAAAGTTTACGTATGTACGTCTGTAAATTGCAATGCTTTTGCCCTTATTTCTCAGGACTGACCGATTAACCGATTTTCTTGAAATTTTGTTCAAATATTTCTACATATGGGGATTTGTTAATTTTTTTCATAATTCGTTGACGGGTGGGGGATACTGAGAAAAACCAAACTACAGTTTTCTTCAGATTCATTTTAGAAAAAATGTAATTAAAGTAAATTTCTTATCTTCAATGTATTATATATCAATAATCAATAATAAAAAAAAAATCAACTCGCTCTTCTTAAAATTGAAATATATGATTTTCCTCGTGTTCTTTCGGTTTAAATGTTTTTTTTTGAAAATTTATACTTATGTATAGACTATCAAGAAACATATCAACATTTTTTTTTAAATTATAGACTCCGGACCTAAAGCGCAGAAGAAGATTTTGCAATGAAAAACCTGTACAAAATATTGTATCACTTGACCAGCATAGCTGGAAGTCATTTACTTAGTTTTTTTTTTTTTAACTTAATTCCGGGTGTTTCCTGGGCATTGCTTACTTTTTTGTTGTACAACACATTATGTATATAATTTATAAAACGTTTAATACTCGAATATAATTAAAGTTTTATTAAAGTAACAGAAACAAACTTATGATGAGCCATAATAATATATAACCATAATATATTGGATTTCTTTATCCAATACAAAATCGTTTATTAATTTCATTAAAATTAAATAATTACTCTCTATATACTGTTAATATCTTTAAACAAATCATTATTTAAATACAATCTATATGTTGTTTAAACAATTTAAGGTGCAAAAACTTACATACCGAGAACGATGTGAATACAAATATAAGAGGTATTAACTAATTAAAAAATGATTCCATAATCTATTAGTTGTTAATCCAGTATCGAAATTTCTTTAATGGAAATGAAGCGACTGATTATATTAAAATGTATGTATATTCTTGTCTTAATCACAATTTATATTCACGTAGAACTGTCAAACAAACTATTTCTATTAAATATCTAGTTCTGTTAGACGATTCAGATGCGAAATGGAAATTTCATGAATTGAAATTTAAAAAAAATAACTAATGGTTTATGCCCTTAAAATGTATAAATTGAGAAATATTACCACCAAAATTTATTTATTATGTAGTATATACAATGGTCTCGTACATTCTATACAAGATTGCATGTCGATCGAGTAAATTTAAAACTTATGTAGTTAGGATACAAGTTGAGTAAAGGAAGCTTGTTGGAATAATGAATTTTAAGGGTTCGCGATTAAATAATTTAATTTTTTTTTTAAATACATTTTATAAATGTTACGTTAAAACATGTATTTATAAATTTGTAAGAATGTTTTACAACAGAAGTGGTGAATAGAAAATAAAAAATATATGTAACAGGAGAAATGGAGAAGGTATACATATTTGCTCCTTTAATACATACTTAATTTGTTTGAAGATCCCTCTTATGCATAGGATCCAAAGTATTTAAAATGTTTAATAAAGAATTAAATGACATAACTTTTGGAAAAAAATCTGCCGACAAGATAAATAAATGGTTATTTGATATCCAAGATATTGACAGTTTGTTTTTAAGATAGAATAGAAAGTAGATAACTGGCTATTGTTGAATAAATTACGTTTAGATTACTAGATAATATTCAGACAAGGATTTATACTCTTAACACAAACAGTAAACGGAAACTTGGAATTTAATTATCAATTTATAGTTTATATATGCAATAAAAAAATAAATATTAATTTAAATTTAATTATAAAATAGTAAATAAATAATTTTTATTCTGATCAGTACATAATGATAGTTTATATATCATGTAATATAAACATAAAAATAAATTATAAAATAAAAAATACGTGTAATTAAAATCCATATTGATTATATAAATACAAACACATGAAGTAATATTAAATAAATTACTACAAAATAATTCACAATTCAGAAGGCAATAATTAAAATATTTTGAGGTCATATTTATGTACACGTTGAACTGGATGCAGATTAAGCGAGTTTTTTTTTTTTTGAATTAGCTTACTTAAAAATTCATCAAAAGAATAATATTGTTCCGGGAAAAGAAAATGTTGTAATTGTATTTTAAATAAATTTGGTAGGATTTTTTTCAAATAATTCCGGTAATCTATCAAAAATAATACCGAAAGCATAATAAGGTCCTTTCTCGTAAGTTTTGCGCTGAGTTATAAAAAAACAGTTCCGTATTTGGTTTCGTAAAGATTTTATTATATCTTAGTGTAATAATATCCTGTTATTTTATTTTTTTAAACTTTTCTATATTATATTAACCATACTAACGTATATTTGGATGATGTAAATACTTCAGAGTAATTTCTTACACAATATCATCAACTGCAAAATATATCATTTTAAAGAAATCGGTAAAAAATTACCAAACATCTTCTCACCAATTTATTTAAAATACAGTTAAAATATTCTCTTTTATGGCAAAAATTAATTCTTTTAACGAATTTTTAAATAATATTATTTAATAATAAAACAAAAAAGTAAAGATTTGCCAAATTTGACCCGATTTTCATACCTTCCCTTATGTAAGAGTACTATATAACTATATAAAATAAATATATACCCGGGAAAGTAAGAATGTATTTAGGAGAGTGGTTTTTTCCAATATATTTCCTTATTACAATAATTTTTGAAATTGTTTTTGCATTATAAAAAGCTTAAAAGCTCAACTCAAAACACAACTCGTAACCGATATTATATTATACAAATTAACCCTCAAAAAAAATAAGAATTTTAGATTAAATAATTTTATTTTTCTGTTTAGAAATCTGAACGTTTTGCAATAGTTATTTAACCAAAATTTCATATTAAAGGAAAAATTTACAATAAAGCCCCCTTTTAAAAATTTCTTCATTTACCAGTATTAGCGTTACGCAAAAAGGAGTCACCCAAATATTAACCGATGTCGAGAACATCATCGAGCGTGTGTTCTCGTTCAAGTCCGAAGTGAAGGAGTTTTGGCCAATAAGCAGTTTTATCACACGTATTAATCAACAGAAAAGTCGAGAAGATGGAACTGCGAGAGAATGAGAGAAAGCCCCCTGCGTAGCTGCCGTTTGTCGGTGCTTGCACTGATGGATGGTAGTGATGAAGCACTGGGACCCTCATCCCTTCGTGGAAAAGACCGAGACCCGGTGTGGGTCTCATTCACGGGGTGCCCACATTAGAGGCTAAGGCGTCAAGACTGAGTGTTAGCATGGAAAGGTCCTCTTGAGAGGTCGAAGAACAAGACCGTGGGATGAGGGACAGCTCCTGCGGAGCCGTCTTTCGTCTACGCTTACGCGGGTGGGCGGCGGCGGTGATACACGAAGACTCCGGAGCCAGGGAGTGCTTGAGTATATATTTCGGGGCCGTGGAGTGCTCGATTACGGATCCGGCCTAGGTTGGAGGAGCTAGTTGGTTAGTTAGGGCGCAAGAATACATACGAATCTTAACGACTAGCGGAGCTTGCGAGTCCGACACTTTGTCCGTAATCGGGATTCCCCTCCTCATCAAAAACAAATATTAACCATTATATTTTTAAAAACCTCTTAGATTTTTTTTTTTTTTTTTTATCTGTTTGATTACATTTAACAGTATATAGTATAGTCAGTGAAATTCAAAAAGCAACAAATTAAATTAAAATATTTTATTCTTGTTAATAAAACTTTAAAAAAAATTGGATATTATCCAACAGTTATTAACAAATTAATATTATTCCCTTTACAGTGTTTTACAAAATAATCATAGTTTTTTATAAATAATGTTATGTACCTTTTTAGGAAATAAGTTGTCTCATTTTTAATACCAGTACCCACCGCATTGGTCTAGTGGTAAAACTCGTCATCGTTAATCAGTTGATTCTGAAGTCGAGAATTGTCAGGTTCAAATCCTAATAAATGTAGTTGCTTTTATTCGGATTTGAATACTAGATGGTAGATACCGGTGTTCTTTGGTGATGGGTTTCAATTAACCACACGTCTCAGGTTTGGTGGGCTTAGTCTGTACAAGACTATACCTCACTCACGAATACCTCATTATTATTACTCAATCATATGAAAAAATGGAGGGTTTATTTTGAAAAATATTTCTAGGAATTTAATATTGTTGATTTTGTTAACGCTGTAGCAGAGCAACATCTCTAGCAAGGGCAAGTATTGTAATTAGTCTAATTTAGGAATATGCAGTTTTCACCGAATTTTGAAGTTTTGACACCTAAGAAATCCAAAAATCGGATAAAATTTTCCGGATGTTAATTTTTGTATGTACATGTGCGTTCGGTGTTGGCCTCTACATCACCTTTTATCTACATATGGGGCATGATGCCACTAAAGTCAAGGGGGTGAGTCTGTAGAACAAGGCCACCCTCAGTATCTCGAGATTTTGCCTCATTAGTCATATTTTTCTTAAGCACATTTGTTAACAATTAAAAAATAACAATATTTGCAAAAAAGGTTTTTGCAAAATCGCTTCCCCATCCAGTTGCAGTTGAGTTGTCTACTAAGTTGTGACGTCACAGGTGAGCGGTAGAATTAAATAAATTAATATTTAAAGTTTAAAAAAGTTTGGCTGGGTTTTGAACTCGATCGCCCAGTCGACTCGGTACCTGATGTGTTAAGTCTTGCGGCTTAACTAGTCTGCCGACCGTACAAGCGAAATGTGTTCAATGTATATTGTGAAATTACATTAGTTTAGTTAGTACCAACCGTCAACGCTAGTATCGCTACATCCGCGCGAATTTCATACGGTTTGCGCGCGCGATTTAGTTAAAATCTTGTATTAAATAAATGAAAAAAATATTATATTTAAATAAAATTATAAATATTTTTAATTAATTTGTGTGTGTAAACCGTGCATGAGAAACAACCCATACTTGTAGGACTTTCCCAGAACGCGACTTTAGCCACGTGACGGGAAAGTTTTACAACTGTGTTGTCAGACTTTTTTATAAGTTTTTTGTTTATGTATCTGTTTTAATACGTATTTGTATTCATTTTTGTGATAAAGTTGTGTAAAAAAAAAATTATTATAATATACTTACATCAAGTAAATTTTGGTTTGACTCATTTTATTTATGTTTCTAAGGGTGTTGAGTTTTTTAAATGTAACAGTTGTTTTTAATGAAATTTCAATATTTTCAATTTTTCGTTTATAATACTACATACATTAGATGTAGTATTATAAACGAAAAGTTGATACATTAGATGTATGTAGTATTATGTCTATAATACAATACATTAGATTGTACTACATACAATCTAATTTTTTTTAAATTTTTTATTTTTTATTTATTGTTAATTTTCATTAATATACGTATATGAAAAGGTTATCTAAACATTAATGGCTATTTTCTCCAAACAGGATGTTGGTGACTCCATGTATCGCATACATAATAGACCCATATTATAATTATCCGTTAATTTATATTGTTTATAACCGTTATTTATAAATCTAGACGTCCTTGGCACCAGACAGGCTTGATAACGAGTGCGCGCACAAAGACGCGCACGCGCGCTCGCACGTACTCACGCAAACACACACACACACACCTGCCAATCATTTGAAAACTGTGTCTTTCTAAAAAGAATATATAAAAACCGAATATAATAGGATGTAACAAAAGAAATCTAATATTTAATTTGTTATAGCACTTTTTGGATTAGGTATACATTGTTAATTTAAGCAAGAAAGACAGTTTAACTTGTATCCATGGCTGTAGCTTAATTCTCTATCTTTCGGCTTGATAGCACCACTACCAAACAGGCAACACCTGAACTCCTCAAGCCTTCTATGTTTTATAATTTGCTTATTCTAAATCTATCATTACAGTTAAACGTATCTTCGGTAGACGTTTAATTTTAATGATCCAAGTGACAATACCATTTGTTGATGGCATAATTAGTTTAAAATAACCGGATATCTGTGTAAATGGAAGAGTACGAGATGATTAAGACTGTTTGAAGAAAGTTTTTAACATTCTTTTGACTGAAGGAAATTTTTTTTTTTTTGGATATGCTGCATACATGGCTTTTCCTCAACTTGCAAGATAGACCAGAAAATTTTATTTGGCAACAACAGGGTTTGTCTCCGTCTGGCTTAACTCTGTACGAAATTAGTGTGAATTTTCCCAACCACTGGATCAGTCAGCATGGTTCTGGTTGCGATGGCCTCCATGGTCACCCGATCTGACTTCACGTTATTATTTCTTTGAGGTTTTATAAAGGATCTTGTGGATGTGCCTGCACTACCTACTGATCTACCCGATTTGAGGCACTGAATGCAATCCTCTGTCGTTTATATTACTTCAGATATGCTGGTTAATGTGTGGGGTGAACTCTTCTATTGGTTGGACTTATGCTTCATGACTAAAGGTGGTGATATTAAACATTTCTAGAGAAAATGTATAAGAGTAACTCTTTATTTTTATTTGTGGTTCATCACTGTTAGTTAAAGTGTTAAGAGATATTAAATATTTTTAAAGCCCGATATCTTTTTTGTACACTTATTGTAACAAATTTTTCAAACAATAAGAAGTACTCTAAAAAGTGGTCATATTTTTGTAAATTTTTGAAACCGTCATTAAAGTAGTATAAAATGCTCTCCAAATAAGTTGATGAAACTGTTAAAAAAGTGTAACAAATTACGTTGAAGTTTGTTTTTATTAGCGTTTGTCATTGTTACATTTTCTCTTTAGACTGTTTCTCTCTCACTCATATATATATATATATATATACATATATAGAAAAACGTTTCTTTTCTATCCCTTTCTATCTTTTGAATGAAATGAAAGCTTTCATTTTGTACTATGTAGGACGTGAGGAGGGAGATAAAAACAATGTGGTGTCTTTTATTTCATAAAATTTTATCCGAAGAAAAGTGGAATAAGGGGTTATGGAAAAAAGAGGGATTGTGCAAGGAGGAGGAGAGGTTTGAAAGAGGAAAAAGAGGTTGGTAGTCTGACATTGTTTGGCAAGAACGATAGCTGGAATCAGATTTCCACTCTGTCTCCAAAGAAAGAAGAATTGAAAAGAGAGAGCATGATAGAATAAAGGGATGAGAAGCAAAAAAAGAAAGAAAGAAGAAAGAACACCCCTACCAACATTGGAGGGGATATTTTTATATCAAAACTGCCACGACGACCATATATATATATATATATATATATATATATATATATATATGAATTTAAATCCAGTTCTTGAAGAAGGTAACTCCAAGCAGAAGAAGACTAAGTTAAACAACAAGGAAGGAACACAAAAAGAAAATTACTACTTTTATAAAACAACATATAACAACAACAGCAATATCTAAAATTCTGTTCTTCAAAGATTGTGAAAGACAGCGAGAGAGAGAAAGTGAGTGAGTGAGGAAGAGAATCTTCGTCTCTAAGAAAATCTTTTTTCCGGTCTAATTAAAACAAGTAAGTATTAAAAGGAAATTACTGTGATGTAACCAAAGTATTCCTTTCATCCACTTGCTTGATAACCGCTAAAATAAATATTATCACTTAAAACATGAAATAAATTTACTTTAGAAAACATTATATATTTATATATCGTTAGAGAGAGAGAGAGAGAGAGAGAGAGAGAGAGAGAGAGAGAAGCAGATTTTCTACAAATGATCAAAATTGCTTTTATAAAAGTAAAGTATTAAAATAGATTTTCTTAGAGCTGCAGAACCCTATTTTATTCAGTAACGTGAATATTTTTTATTGTTAAATTATTTCTTACGAAGAAACATAAAGATTCTCAAAACATGTTCTCTAAGCGAAAATAAAATCAGTAATTTATGTAAGTATGGTTACTGGAAAACACTTCGTTTTCCAGTAATACCTTTCGAAAAATTTCGCTTTGATTTGTGAGCCAAGGGTGAAATTGTCATACTGAAATCCCTTGAAGGAATTTAAGGGGTAAATTTTATGGTTTTATATAGTTTTGAACCTGAAAAATTGTATAATACAGAAAGCAAAAACGTATCTAAAATAATTTTTTTTGTAGAAAATTATTATAAAACAAAAAATGTATATCGCAAAAAAAATTTTTTCAGGTTTGACGTACAGTAACTTTACTAAGTTGTAGAGTAAATTCAATTTTGAACCAAAAATCTGTTCTGAAAATTTAATTCTGAAAAAAATTATTTTTTAAATAATTTTTTTCAGAAACTTGAAGAGTTTACAAGATTTGACTTTTATTAAAAACAAAATAAATCAAAACGTGGAAGAAAAATACTTTATTATAATTGTAAACCAACATAAGAAAAATTTCAATATTTCAAAAATATTTTAAAAGCAAATAAAATTATTAAAAATGAATAAATAAAAACGTATTACAATAATGTTTTAAATATTCTCCTTCGCTGTTTACAAAATATTCTGTTCGTTTTAAAATTCCTTGGATGATTCTTTTTAATGTATCAGAATTGTTTCGTAAAATTTCAAAAATGTTGAAAATTCTTTGTTAATATTCTAAAGATTTCATATGACCCCACAGAAACAAACATGGTAGTATATGTTGGAGGTTTTAATGATTTAGATATTCATGCAGTTAAATACGGTTGCCTAGAAAGATAACTTTTATTTTTCCACAACTACAGCTATAAAGAAAATTATGGTAATTGTTCAAAATTTTAAGTTTGGGGTTTTTGAAAATCTCAGTGTTGACCGAAAAAAAGAAAAATCGGTCTTTTTTTCGTTTCCTATTTTATTCATTTCTGACGGCGCAGTCAGAAGTGCACTGTTTTTCAGAGTATAACGCAGTACAAACTCTCGATTGACGAGTTGACGCACAAGCATCTATTTTAAACCCACACACCACTATGACTCACTGTATAAGTGCGTATGAAAAAACCAATAAATATATACATAATAAACCTATTAAACATAAACTCCAGTTGGAGGTTTTCTATCTTAAATGTATATCGTCTACCTTAAATTGTGCGTAACTGAAATACGAATGAACCAATCCACAGCAAATGCACATGCACAACTTGAGATCAAACTAAAATATGTATATTCGAACTTAACTGAAATTTATGTAATAGTTTTGGAGATTTTCTAGTCACAAAATTTTAACATTTTTTGGGACAATTGAGCGTAACTAAAGAACGACTAAACTAAGTTTCATAAAATTTTCACATGCACAACTTCAAATACTTTAATACAGGATATTTAAATTTCAATGAAATCGATGTAGTAATCTTGAAGATTTTCGAGCAAGTCTGTAAAAAAACGTAAAACATACCATGGATAACTCCGGAAGGATATGTGTACATACACATATCTTTCCGGAATCATCCAAAATTTAACGTACAAACATTCAATTTTTAAATTAATTAGAGAATGGGATGAATTATTTATTTGCATTTAAAAATTTTTGTTTTTATCGGGTCATAGTAGAAATTTAAAAACCGGTTGTATGGCTACAGTGATTTTGGCTACAGTAATTTTTTTAGTGTTTGTTATATATCTCCAAAAATGAATTTCTAAAACTCATTAAGCACCAAATTGGCCAAAGTTTTTGAGTGTAGGAGATATTTATTGAATTAAGTTTTAGGTCCCTAAAGATAAATGAGTATTAATATTATTAAAAAGATTCTATATTAAAGCTCGAAAATAAAATGGGATATTTATTTTTATGAAAGGTAAACATTAGCTACATTCGGCTGACCTCTATCACCTAATGTAATATCGCCAGAACCTTTAGAAACACTTTGTAGAAATCAAGAAATCAATTTCTAAAACCGTTTACCAAATCCGTTATTTAAAATGAAAAGACTTTTAAATTAATTATAAAGTTATTATTATTTATAAACCCTTGAAATTTTAAAGTAAACTGGGAAATGAGGAAAACTAGGTAATCCAACCCTAGGTAAAATAAATATTTTGAAATTTTTTTTTAATTTTCTGTTTATCACTCATATAACTTTTTATAATTTTACTCTCTGTAACTTTATAAATATCTGCTTTATTATAATTATTCGGTTTTTTTGTTATTAATTTAACAAAGAATTAAACAAAATACAGCTAAATTAATTATTTCAGAGAGGGAGTGCTGTAACAACCACTTTATAACAATTTTATTATATTCACTGCTACTGTATGCTGCTGCAAGTATGATAAGTAAGGGTTAAACATTTTTTTCAAGTCTTATTGTGTATCACTGTTCCAAAAAATCTAATCACATTTTTATTTACAAAAATCAGTTTTTTACAATCAAGTTTTTCTCTTTTTGTATACGTTTTCTTATTTAGTTTTCAAAATGACATTCAATTTTTCTCATATTTCATAAAAAAAATAATTCTTCAATGAATAAATCGATATTATTATTGAATCGGGCTCGATAACTGTACGGTAAAACCTTTGCCAAAAGTTCCCAAAATGAATTAAGGGATATGAAAAAAGATTTGTCGGACCTTAGGAAATTAATAGATTATATGTTCATCGCGCATTTCACACAGCCGTAAACTGAAGTTAGGTTAAAAATTATTCATTAAGTGTACATTTCTTTTAATTTTTTTTATATATTTTTTTTATATTTCTTGAACGGAAAATTTAATAAAACGAAATATAAAAATTAAAGAAAAATAATCTAAAATTAAATTTAAAAGTTTTTTGTTTCATTTGAAGCTGGTTAAAAATGAAAATACGGTATTTTTAAGCCCAGGAATCGAGTTTTACAAAATAATGTGTAAACATAATTTTATAAAGAAACTTTAAATTTTACGTATCTTTTGAAAATAAAGGAAACACATGTTTTTTACCAATTGTCCTAATGATAAAATCTAAAGAAAAGAGGGAAAATGATTTAAAAATATCCCCGTCATTGCTCTTGGATAAATTTTTATTTCAAATTCGCCTTAGAAATTTTTTAGGATTAATCACTTAATATGCAAAATTTAGAATGCAATCGCGAAAAATATCAAAACGATCAGTAAAAAAATTTGAATCCTATTTGAGTAACAAAAACATTTTTTGTCCCAGTAAATTCCCTTGACTATATGACTTTTTATCAATAGAATTAAACTGTATTTAGAGTAAAAATTCCTAAAAATACCAACACTTAGCAAAGAAATTTGAATACGTTTGACCTCTATACTAGGTTACAACCTATATAACATATTTACAATATTTTTGAGAAACATCTTGACCCCCATAGGGAAAACTTGCTTTGTGATGATCCCAGTCGCCATACCAACTCCTCCGTTCTAGCCCTGATAGACTTTACTGGAGGTTGTAGAGGGTCTTTTAGAACCCCTAAACTTGAAAATGCAACGCAGTCATCAGTTTGGCCTCCGTCACGAAGCCACCGATGCAAATGCCTCTGTCCAAATCTCCACCAGTGTATTTATACAACATGCCATCGCGTTCGTATGGTCTCTTTCAACCACTACCACTTATTATAACTTACAAACCTCAACTATCAATTTAACCGATTCTAGGAAACGCGATAACCGCACCTTCCTCTAATACATAAAAACTCTTCCTATATCTAGTTAGACAATTAGTCTACGTACTCAGATCATTATTTGGTTGAGTCTAAACACCATAAATTCTATTCTCAACCAACAAAACAAGTGTTGATGGCAACACGATAATTTTGTCCTACAATTCAATTTACTCAAAGTCCTCTTGATTTACTTAAAAATCAAGAAACAGTTCATTTCGAAGAAACAGATGAGTATTAGAAATTACAATTTTTTAAAAATAAATTTGTGCGACGGGTTCCATGGTGGCCCTTTAAAAAAAAAACCAAAAAGAAACGGTTGTCTATATTAATTTTAAATAAAGTTGGATTTTCAAACTTGAAAATTAAAGTTTCAAAAATGCTTACCATATCAAATATTTCGGCTAAAGTTTTCGGTATAAAGCAAAACCTATTCAGAAATAATATAGAATACTCTCCCACAAAATGTAATCAAATATTTTTTTTTAATCTTAAATAACTTAAGTACCTAATTTCTTAGTAGAAAACGTCAATTTTCTACTACCACTAAACAAAAACCCAAAAATTAAAAATGGTGAAAACTACCCATCTCCCTTTTTTTAATTTTTTTCCAAAATCTAATGCCATGATTGCCCATATATAGACATTTTTTGAGCAATTTTTAAGAATTTATGTTGAAGCAGTCCAGAGATATTAATCAAAATATTGACCAATAAATATATCTAAGAAACCTTCCAGAAAATGTTTGTTGGTTATTTTTGACTAGAAGAAACTTTAAACATCGATATTTGAAAAAACTCTGGTACTCAAAATTTTGGGCGATTGCTGTAATTTTTCTTTATAACTATGCTACTCTAAAAGCATTAAAGCTACAGCCAGGAAAATAATAAAATGAGATTTACAACAAAAAAAAAATCACTCTTCTAACTTACACAAATTCTGCACTTCAGCATTCTAAAAATTAGCTTTCTCCTGTAATTGAGTAGTATGAAATGTTATAAATCTTTGGAGAATTGAGAAGTCATAATAAAACAGACCCTTTCATGCTATTTCATGAATTGCCTTAACGAGAAGAGGGCAAACCCGAACGAGTATATCCTAATGATGTAAAAAGTATTCCTACTTTAAGAAACTCTAATTTGTTGCATGATGTATTTTCCCTTGGCAAAAAACTGCCTGATTTATAACTGTCTTTGTTTTACTATTTTTGGTCGATTTCGTTTTTTATTATTTTTAGTAACTGTATTTTTTTTTTTAATTTAAACATTATAGTAAATATTTTTTTGAGCTTCATAAATAATGGTAATATTTTTTCAGTAAAAAAACGGTTTATTTACTTATTTATTTTAATGTAATTTCACGAATTTCTGATCTCCGTGGGAGAATGGTAACGGGTATAACTTTTATTCGGAGGTTCTAGTTTCAAGTCCTGGTTCATGAATACATTTTTTCACACGCTACAAAAATATATTTAACATTATTATCTTTCGGCCTTTTGTTACAGAGTCCAACCAAAATAAATGCAATGTAGAGGAGTTAATTACTATTTAGCTTTCTCTTCTTTAAATCAATTTCAAAAATTCAATATATTTATTAATTGCATCAGGTTGCAGATATTTAATTATTAAAAAAATATACAAATCTTCATATTTATTGATTTTTTTTTTTTTGCAGGTGAGTGAAAAAATTCGTTTTAATAATGTATGGACTTCTAATAAAAACTTAAGGTAAAATTACTTATATTTTCTTTAATTTATGGATTATATTCAAGTTCTACCTGTATGTACATTTTAAATTTAAAATAGTTTGTCTTAAAAAAATACCTTATTGATTTAAATATAATAATCGGTATTTGTAAAAATAGAACGATCTGATTTCAATCAGATATTTTTCATTATAAAATTGTGTTACAATTTCAAGACAAATTACTTATTCAAAAATGTATAAAACATTTTTACGTAGAAGTTATAAATGTTGTTTATACCCTCTATCGGCTGCACGGATAACACCAAGACAACAGCTTAATTTTCCGTAACGCTTTGTGTGCAGTCTTCTTAGGAGGACTATGATCCGTTTTGAGCTCATCCATATCAACAGGTAATAGTGGAATATACGAGGTGCGTGAGAAAAGTAAATGAGACTTACTTTTTACTTACCAAAGTTTTTATTTTTTTCAAACAACAATATTATCCCCTTCAAAGTAGTTCCCTTGGGCAGATATACACCGGCGGAGTCGTTGTTCCCACTCCTGGTAGCAGCGCTGGAAGGCTTCAACTGGTAGCGCTTATAACCGGTCAGTCACAGTTTTTTTAATGTTCTCCAGAGTTCCAAAACGACGTCCTTTTAAGATATATTTCAATTTAAGGAAAAGGAAAAAGTCACAAGGACTCAAATCAGGTGAATAGGGGGGTTGAGGAACCGTATGAATGCGTTTTGTGGTCAAAACGCATTTCCTGATGGAAATGGCCGTGTGACACAGGGCATTGTCATGATGAAGCATTCACTTGTCTGCAATGTCTGGTCTCATGCGAATCACTCTTTTCGCGAAACACTTGGTTGACAGTTTGTCCTGGAGGAAAAAATTCTTTATGCACGATACCCCTACTGTCAAAAAAGCAAATCAGTGCGGTTTTGATCTTTGATTTGCCCATTCGACATTTTTTCGGTCGAGGAGATGACGGAGTGTGCCACTCTTCGCTTTGTCGCTTTGTTTCAGGATCGTACTCAAATATCCAGGATTCATCACCTGTGATCACACGATTTAAGAAGAATTCTCTGTCATTGTCAATCCTCTCAAGAAGATCAACGCACACGTTTCTTCGATTATCCTTCTGTTCCGTTGTGAGGTTTTTCGGCACCAATTTCGCACAAACCTTTCGCATGTCCAAATCGTCTGTCAAAATTTGATGTACGGTGAAGGTGTTTAAATCATGCTGTTCACTCATCATCCTTATTGTTAAACGACTTCTGATCTCACGAGAAGCCTCACACGCTCAACGTTTTCGTTAGATTGTGAAGTTGAAGGTCTTCCTGAGCGAGGTTGATCTTCAACGTATTCTCGGCCTTCCAAAAATGATTTGTGCCGGCGGAAAACTTGTGCTCTCGATAAGCAATGTTCCCCATAGGCCTGTTTCAACTTTTCAAAGGTCATACTTGCGCATTCATCAAGTTTAACACAAAACTTGACTGCACAATGTTCTAAAATTCCGATGCTCCATTTTCGTAACACACAACAAAAACACAATTTTACTGATAGCGCTGTCTAAAATAATATGTTGGCTGAACGGAGTTGAAACTCTTATTGAGCATGTGGAAGGGATTAAAAAACCGGTCCAGCACAGACCGGTAGACATTGCGTTGCCAGATCGTTCGCAGTGTTACCAATCTCATTACTTTTCTCTTTTTTTCTTTTTTTTCGTAAATACTCTTTTTTCCCCATATCCTCATAAGACAAAGTCATAGGATGTAATAGCTAGAGATTTTGGGGAGCCAAGATTATAGTGCCATGACTTAGGCTTTCGTACGCCCTAACCAGCGTTGAGGCGATGTTTCATTTAGAAACCGATGAACTTGGTTGTACCGATATGGCGGGGTCTAATTTTGCTGAAAAATGATTCCTTCAGAATTTTCATTAAGTAGTGGAGAAAGCCACTTGTACAGCATCTTAAGATAAGATACCCTTTTACCGTGTTTCCTTAAAAAAAAGGCGATAAATTTTATACATAACCATAAAAAAAAAACAATTACTTCGGGTGAATCACCCTTCTGCTGTACGATCTCGTGTCTCCATATGTGAACATTGGAACTGAAACTTTACCGCTTAAATGAAATGTGGCTTCATTACTAAAAATGGACTGCGGTTAGAACAATATGAACTAAAAGGTTACCACAGAACTCCTTACGTTTTATTTTGTCACTTACCGGGTTTTGTAGATGTTTTACCGGTTGTAATCAGTAAGTTCTGAAACACAAACGTTGTCTTAATACACTCTTAACAGTGGTACACGGGATCGCAAGTTCTCACTCAGTGCAATGAATGAACTTTTCAGACTTCGCTGAAAAGCCTCTTGAAATTGATGTACATTTTCTGCTGAAGTGCGTGGTCACTATTTCCCTTACATAAACACCCCGATTTTTCTTTTTTTTTTATTCTTTAACGAATATTCTTAGCCGATGTTAGATTGATCCTGAGACGTTTATAGAAACGCCTGCTGGATCGTTATTATGGACTCTGTCTTGCTAAAACACAGAAAGTCTTCTTTTGCATAAGCCCGATGTAGTTTATTATGACTAAGGTTAGAGCGTATGTTTGAGTTCTAGTATTGCAGTCTTATTTGAAACTTTAGGACGTACAGTTTCAGATGGTGTAAATTTCATCTATTGATCGTTCATGATTGCACAAATGCAATCAGGTCAATCATTTTAAAATCAGGTCTTTATTTTTGATACATCCCTTTTTTTAAAGATTTTTCTTAAAATATTAATAATGCTCAAGTTTTTTTTTTTAAAATAGGATACAAATTTTAAAACAATTTTTTTAATCACTTTCTAAGGTATACTTTATTAGGTAAGCTGTTATTTATAAGCAGCAAATAAATGTATACATTAGTAAATCTTGAAGTACTTTGGTAAAACGTCATGAGATACTTTGATGAATGAATATCCATTGGCATTCCTTTTAACAACACAATCTGTTACATTTTCTTGTGATTTTGAATTTTTTTTTATTTTAAACTTAATAGGTATTTTTTATGTTAAATTTTAATTAAATTTGTTGCTTAGAAGTTTTCTTTAATTATTAGATTTTGATAATCTAATGGTGGATAATTAAGTTAAAAATGTCCCATGGTAAATATATTGTTCTGCGAAGTAGTTTGGATAATCGTGTAAAGTTTTAATGTTTTAACTGCTTCTATTCCTAAAAGATGAATTCCGTATATCAAAATGAATTTAAGAACAGTTTTCTGAGGAGATGACAGCTGTTTTTTTTTATTACACTTATTCAGTATACCGGCAAATTCAGGTAAGCAGCTGTCTGCTTTTGTTGAATTTTACCATGTTAAACTTTTTGAACTTGAACTTGTTCGATAGTTTCGAAATTCTGCTAGAAACGAAATTCATAACTAATATTGCTCTAACAGTGCGTAAGAAGGTTTTAAAATAATTAAATAAAAGATATTAAAACTTAAAAGCTAAAAATTTATTTAAATATTTTCAACCCTTAGGAACGATTACAATTTTTTTTTTTTTTTTTTAAATTTTACTTATAAATTTGTGAACGCGTGCGCATGTGAATGTCTGTTTTGATTAAGTATATGTAACAAATTTTATCCAACATATTTTTATTTTCCTGACATCATAGCTCTAAAACTATACTACAAGAAGGAAAATTATGGTAATCAGCCGAAAAATGGGATATGAATTCTTTGCATTTCACGACGTGTCATTACCCAGGAACTCAAAAAAACAAGTGTGGTTACATAAATTCATATGTACATATGTGCGTGTGCTGGCGTATTCGAAATTTAAAACTTTTTGACTGGATTAACTGATTTTGATGAAATTTTCTACGTGGACTTGTAAATATACAGACTTGGCAGTCTGTAGATAAAATTTTGATGTCAGTATCTCCAGCAGGAGAAACATTTTATATTACTCCAACGGAGAAATTGTCTATTTTCTTGAAATTTTGCAAACATAACCCCACTCAAAAGCTTAACAATATATGCTTGCTGCTTATTTTACCATTAAAAAAAAAGAAAAGAAGATTGCCCCAAAATTTCCCATTCCCCAAAAAACGAAATAATATTTTTTATTGCTTATTTTTTAACCGTATTTATTTTACGTCCTCCGACGCATAATAGTAGTGCAAACGACAAAAAAAATGTACTTTGGATGGCATATTGATTGTGAGGGAGCCGATCAAAGTTTAGAAATATCGACTTTTTAATGTTCAAAACTTTTTCGGTTTGTTTAAAATTTAATATTAATAAGTGTAAATAATAAACTTTCAGTAACAACATTACTAAAAAATTTCAGCCTGATTCACCCCTGCCCGAAAAAGTAATCTTTAGGTAACCTTTTTCTAAGTGGAACGTTTTTAATTTCTTCCATTTGACTTAGTAAACGTAGAAAAAAATTTGTTTAATGTAATTTTGTAGGTAAGGGAGCACAAAAAATAAAAAAATACCGATCTTTTGAATTCTTATAATTTTTTTTTGGTTTATTTAAACCTATTAACGTAATTATAGAATAAAACTTCATCATAAATTACCAGCACTCCAAAGAGGAAATCTTAGTTAACTTTTTCATGTATAATTATTGTACCACCACACGAATAAATTACCAATGCCAGGAAATTATTAAAACTTTATTGCCTGCCTTTTTTTTAAATTTTTGTAGAACATAATATTGTTTTTTTTTTCGATATTACTTTAAAGTTATACTTCAAGTTAAAAATCCCTTGTCAGTTCGAGCGAGAACAATGACAAATCATTAGGTTATAGTTATTTCATTGAGCTCACTTTTTACTTCCTTATACAAAGTAAAGGAAATATTGTGATTGCGAAAAATTTCGGTTTTCAAATTTCAGCGGAAATATCCATTTTTGACCATCCCTGAATCCATTCTAATTATTTTCGGCGTGATGTCTGTACGTACGAATGTGTGTCGCATAACTCAAAAACGATTAGCTGTAGGATGTTAAAATTTTGAATCTAGAACTGTTGTAACATCTATTTGTGCACCTCCCCCTTTGATTGCAATCGACTGAACCAAAAGTGTTCAAAAAAGCCCAAAATCCAAAAAAAATTTGGATTTTGGACTTTTTCTTCCCAATGAGGCATCATGAATGCTCTCAATTAGGGGTTTTTACTGCAGTTTAAAAAAAGTTCAAAATCCAAATTTTTTTTGGATTTAGGCTTTTTTGAACACTTTTCGATCAGTTGATTCAACGAAAAGGGAAGGGATTGCAGTGAAAGGGGAGGTACACAAATAGTTGTTACAACAGTCTTAAATCCAAAAGTTCAATAACCTACGGCTAATCGTTTTTGAGTTATGCGACATATATACGTATGTACAAACGTTACGCAACTACTATACAAAATGAAATCAGGGATGGTAAAAATAAATATTTCCGTTGAAATCTGAAAACCGAAAAATTTCGCGATCACAATACCTCCTTTACTTCATACAACGAAGTAAAAAGTGTTACAAAATAAAGTTAAAATGTACACATAAAATTTCCAGTTTTAATGACTGGGATGACTTGCTTTATTTTGCACAAAACTTTAAAGACAGGTTCTATTGTCGTTCTTTGTAAATGCATTTCATGTTTAATATCAAATTTATTTCTTTATTTTGTTTTTGTTCTGATATAAGTTGAAAACGACTTTTAGCACAAATATGTTGTAAAGAATGGCATTAAGGATTTTTTAGTTTTCGCAGAAATTTGAAGATATTCCGTGTAAATTTTTAACTAAAATTCAATCTTCTCGTTCGTATCTGCATTTTTACGCAAAATCTGTTGATAGTTCATTCAGTTGTCCTGTTCTGGCAGTAATAAATTCTGATTATTATTGCAATTTTGAAATGGATTTTTATTCCAGTCATGGGACTCTTCTTGTCTTTTAGTGGTTTTTAATTGGAAAATATGCTCCTGAATTATGTCTTAACACTTTATTCATACTTATTTTATTTTCGATTAAAAAATCACAGCTTATCAAAACACTGCGTATTATTATATTTCACATAAGGTTCCCATAAATCTAATTTTAAAATTAAAGCATTGATTTATCGTTCAGTAAATGAGTAAATACTAGATACTGATCAAAGTCACTGTATCCACCAGCTCAATACTTTTTTTATGGGAAAGAAAAATTATCACAGATTCATAAAATTTACGATAGATTGCAGTACAGTACAGTGCAGTAAAAATATAAACAAACATGCGTATTTATAACGAAAAAGCTGCAAACACATATGTGCATAGCAAGACAAACACCATTACCGCCAAACGCATATATTTGTCTATAGCGAGTCAGGCACTACTGTTGCTGAACGCATGTATGTGCGCGTAGCAGTTAAAAGGTTAATTATAGTAAGCAGGTTGAAATGTCCACTACTCGCGGCTTGCACAAATATTAGTATTCATATATGACCGGTTGTCTAATGATCACGCACATAGATGATAGTTTGACACTCTAGCAGTGTTCCGCTCTCCCACATCACCACTCATACTACTAGCGACGCATCAATGTAGCAACCAGTTAATAGTCACGGACGCCGCGGGCTCCATTCGGTCAATTCAGAATGCCTTGTTTTTTTATTTTTATTATTTTCATCATTTCGATGAATATTTTATGTATGTTTATGGAACCCTTTATGACATTTTGTGGGACGCAGGTTTCCGTGGAACACACTTTGAATAGCACCGATTTATATTATTTCAAAATTAAAATGCATCAATTATTTATGCCCGCATAGGTTAATACAAAACTAGGCATCAGAAATAAACAAAATTATATTTTAGTCAATTTAAATAACCAATCTTGTTAAAAATAATGCTTAACCATCTTAAATATTATACTTTTTAAAAGTATATATTGCAGTGCTTTTTTATATGCTTTTTTATTACAGTGGTTTTCTTTGTAGTATTCTAGTCGCGTATATCTTTGCCGATGATTTTTAATTTTAATTAATTCTCACCCTCAAAGTAAAGCCAAAAAGCGGTCTTCTTTAGTTATTGGGTTGATATAGAACTTTGTGTAAATCTACTGAAATTTAATTTATTTTTACAATAAAACCATTTATTTATTTTAAAGAAAAGGAAAAATAAAATCTAAATTTTCTTCACAAATAAGAATACAAAAAAGAAATATCTCTAAAGGAGAAAGTGATTTTTTTTTATAAATACAGAAAAAAATAAAATACGTACAAGAAGTAAATAAATAAAGTTATCATCAAGCAACTTCACAATATTTGTAATGCCTCAACGTACTAAAAATTATAAGTTAAACTAAAATTTTTGATGCTTTAAGAAAAATACATCCTTAAATCCAACTATTTAAAAATACCCTAAGGCTAAAAAATTTCAAAAGCCTTTCACTCCATCGAAGCAGGTGACCATTAACTTTCTTTTGAATAAACAGCCATTTATTAATTTTTTTTTTAATCAGTTGAACGATATTAATTAATATATAAAGTACAAATTTTTTTTTATGGTTAATTTGATGTACTCTGTATTCTTCATAATAATCCAGTGTTGGGTATAAATGAAGTGGTTGTACGAGTAAAATATTGTTTTACAGTCTAGCTTTATAATTATATAGTAAATATAAATATAAAAAATATAAAAAAAGGGAAAGAAATCCTCATGGATTAAATTTTTCATGTCAGGATTTTTGCAGATCTTCGCATTTAATGACCCTTTCTTAACAACAATGATACAATTTTAGCGTTGAAAAATTGTGAAAGGATGTTGGCATGATTTTTTCTTTGTATCTCTACACTGGATGGACCGATTTGTATGAAATTTGGTACGATGATTTTTGTACCAGGGGCATTAATGACATTAAATTTTAAAAACAGTTGATCAAACAGATAAGGACCTTATGGGTACACGTATCTCAAGATTTTCTGATAGAGGAGAATATGTTTTTTTTTTTTTTAATATGTAATTCTTTAATTTTAAAGAGATATCCTTTAATGATCCCATTAATTTCCCTCTTAAGTTGTAGTCTGTCAAAAACGAGGGGAGGCAAGGAGCCAGAGGGAGCTATTTGCCACATTTTTAAATTATATATTTAATTCTGTTTTTATATTTCAATATCTACTGACAAAATAGAGATTTCAACAAAAGAGTTTAACGTAAAAAAAGTTGTAATAATTTCCTGGAAATCGTTTTTTACTTCTGTACCAACCAAGAACAAGGAAGTATTGTAATCGCGAAAAATTTCTGTTTTCAGATTTCAACGGAAATATTAATTTTGTCCATCCCTGAATCCATTTTGACTAGTTTCGGCGTGACGTATCTACGTACGTACGTACGTATTTATTTCACATAACTCAAAAACGATTAGCTGTAGAATGTTGAAATGTTTCATTTAGGACTATTGTAAAATCTAGTTGTGCACCTCCTCCTTTGATTGTAATCGACTGGACAAAAAGTGTCTAAAAAAGCCCGAAATCAAAAAAAGTTGAATTTTTGACTTTTTCTTAACTGCAGTAGCAATCAACCCTTTATTGAGGTCTTTTCTACGATATATATAATAAATGGTACTTATGAGAAGGCGGAGAAAACGGGAGGCTTATTGTTGCTAGCCTACTCCCGAATACAAGAGGGCCCTTCCAACATAGGAGGCAATTGCTTACTGGTGTGGTCTGTTCAGCCCTGCTATATGGCGCCGAGTTGTAGGTGGGCGTTTTTAGTGCCAAGTACATGGGTAAATTGGAATCCATCCATAGGAGGTGTTGCATCAGAGTAGCGGCCGCCTATAGTAGTGGTGTCCAGGGAGGCGGTTGAGGTGATTGCTGGATTCCCGCCTGTAGACTTGATGATAATGCGGTGTAGCAGAACTAGTGAACTGAGAACACTCCCATTAGAGGAAAGGAAGCGTTCTGCTGAAGAATTAGAAGATGGCACGTCGCACAAACATTGCAGGAGCGGTGTCACGAAGGATAGGTGGACCCATGCCTTATTGGGGACATCAGGGCGTGGTGCCGGAGGACCCATGGCACGCTGAGTTTTGAGAACGCAAAAAAAATATTTTAAAAGTTAAAAAATTCAACATTTTAAAATTTTAAATCAACACCTTACCCTCAATATTGCTCTCAAAGTATTTTTTTTGGATCACTTGCATTACTATTACGCCTAACATAATAAATATCAGTTAAAAAATATGCAGTAAATAAAAGAGAAGAGGGAGTTTTGGGAAAAATATTTTTAAAAATGATAAGAAGCACGCACGAACGTATTGAGCTTAATATAAAGTGAGGTTGTATTTACAAAATGTTAATAAAATTGACCCCAAATCTGTACAAAAAATTGTTCCATATACACGAGTCTCTGAATAAAATTTCATCGGTTTATCCAGTCAAACGTTATTAAGCTTCAAAGGCGTCAATTTACGTACGATAAATCCGTACGAAAATTACCTACCCTTTTTTTTTGTTTTTTGGGGTTCTGCGTCATGAAACTCGAGAAATGCAAATAAACTCATATCCAATTTTTTTAATGATTATCATACTTTCCTTCTTGCAGCATATCTCTAGAATTATGATTCTAGGAAAGTAATAGTATTAATAATTTAAATGTGTTTAGTATTTTATTTTTTCTGAAAAAAGATTTAATTTTAAGCATTAAGGAATAAAAGTCCTTAAGTAAGGAATGTTTCTCTTTAAAAATGTATTTTATTTTGTTTATTTCTGTTTCCGTCATAAAATAATTTATTAATAATAATAGCATAGCATTATTTATGAATATATTATGTTTTTAATACATAAAATATGTCTTTAAAAACTTTTTGTTATTAAAATAATACTGTTTTTTATTCATTCATTACAATAATGGAACTAGTGAACCGAATAAAGAAGTTATCTTTATATTAGCATCGTGTAAGTTATTTATAACAAAATGAATATATATATACAATATACAATGATACAATGTATGTATATATAGTATGATGGATTTTATATAGTATGTAGAGGATTTTTCAAAGCTTGAAGAGGAATGTTATGCAAAAGGCTTGTGAGAGACACAGTAGTAACCATAGCAACAAGCAACGCTGCTTTTAATCCATCCCGTGTACAGGGAAAAATCGAACACCCTCTTCCCACTGCTCTTATATACACCATACAACGTCCCACCTAATGTTATCCCATCGGGATTCGAACCCAAAGCTTCACCGCTTACCTTCTGAGCCAATTAAAACTTGCAAACCGGTTTTACGGATACACGAACATGAACTAAATTCACATTAAAACACGGCCGGGGTCTGAGAACATTCTCCTCTCTTCCTTCTGTACTGCATATACCTTTCTACTTTCCGTTTAACTCCCCTTTAGTATTCTTAATTCCGTCACGTAATTGTCCTGTCTGTTATGTTTCTTCTTACGAATTTACGTATAAGAACATTTAATGATTGCCATTCTTTCTTAATTCGTTTTCTTATAACACACAAATAATTAAAAACGTTTATATTAAAATAAATTTTAATTTATTTAAATAATGTAATTGAATTAAAAATTACAAATATAATTAAATGTTCTTCTTTTAAGATCAATACAATAAATGGATTCAAAACTTTTTAACTCTAATCTTGTTACAAATGTTTCTGTTTTTCAACTAATTTATTTTAATTTTCAACGTTTATTTTAATTGCATTATATCTTTGTCGATGAGTTTGAAGGTAAATAGTTTTAACGATTATCTTATTTAATTTTTTAAATTTTGTTCTGGTAATCTAGATAACTTCATCTCATTACGCGAATTATCTTTAGAAAAAATTAAGGAGAATAAAAAAAAATGTTTTTTTCAATGTAATACTTATACTGCGCAATTAGTTTTAAAGCATAAGTGATATGTGTCAAATGTAACATTAACAGAAGTTCTTCAAAACATACATAGAGCTATCTGTTTCCTAAAACCGAAATCTCTTTCTTGACAACCCCAAATTTTCTAAACAAAGAATGATGTGCCAAATTTAATGAAAAATGACGTGGTTAAATTGCCAATAGATAAAATTTTACAAAACAATTTTCAGAGAATTTAATTATGAGAGAATCTATATAAGTAACCTCTCAGCTGAACAAGTAGATTTTATGAAATAAAGAAACAGATCAAAACATGGCAGAAAAATTTAGTATTGTAATTTTAAGCCGAAACAAGAAACAATATTTCAATATTGTAAAATATCTAGAAATAAAATCAGCTATTAAAAATAAAATAAAAATGAAGTAAGACGATAGATTAATAGCATTATTTAAATTTCATCGTTTCCTATAAAAAATATTAAGAAATGAAAATTCATTATAAGATAATGAAGTTGAAGGGACTTAATTCAAGGCAGACTATACCAGATGATTTTATATAGGTGTTAATATTAAAATTTCTATTAATTATCTGAGTAATTCATGCTACATGATTTTATTAAGAGGATCAATAAATGCTACCTATATGATGCTATACGTATAATTTTTCCAGGAAATACAAAATTACCTTTGTTGTTTTCTATTTAAAAATTTTTAATTCGTTATTTAGAGATTGCTTTCAAATGCCCTGTAGTAGAATAGGATTTGGAAAATATGAATTTCAGGATATGTTGAATTTTTTTTTTTGGAAGTAGGCAGAATTAATACAACATATCCTGAAATTCAATTATCATTCAAAAAAAAGATATTTTTACACAAGATTTAAACAATTTTCGACACCTACTAATCACATTCTGAGACGCCGCCCGCCAGGACAACCCGCCTGGAGAGCCTATCTGCGGAGGGCGTGCCTAAGGCATGCATCTGTATATATATATAATGTATACATAATATTTAATTTTATTACTTAAAATTAGTAATACAAACAAATTATCTACTAATTTATTATAAATAATTTTATAAAGAAAAAATAGAAAAACAAAATTATGCATATTTTTTTCTTTTTTGCAAAATGATTCAACTTTGTATTCGTGATCCTAAATTAGTAGATCATTTTTTTTCTTTTTAAGAAGATAAAGTTACTTTTTTTTCCCCCAAAATGTTTTTCACCTTTCCCTTAATTGTTAAAAATAGTTTTCTGAAAGATTGTCAAAAATTATTTCTTTAGAAATATGTAATAATTTTTTTTTTATCTTTTGCAATTTCTTTGAACCAGCTTATTTTAGTTCTTTTACTTTCCGTCTAGCGCTATTGCAGAATCATAACTGTAATAGTGAAAGTATTGTAATCGATCCAGTTTGAGCATATGCAGTTTTCATTGTATCTTGACGTTTTGAGGCCTAAGGAAATCAAAAAACCGAATGGAATCGGCGGATGTTTGTATGTACGTGTGTGTGTTTGGTGTAGCCCTATATATCGCCTTATATATATATATAGAACTACGGGACCGATTTTGACGAAACTTTATCATATTACTTCGATATCTAGGGGATTGATGCCATTAAATTTTCAATTTAAAAGATTAAAAGGGTGAAGGGTGATAGGGCAAGACACCCTCAGTATCTCGATGTTTTGCCTAATTAAGGTGTTATTTTTCTTGGGCATATTTGTTAATAATTAAAAAATAGTAATATCTGCAAAATATTTGCAAAATTGCACCCACCACCCCAAAAAAAATGCTGTAAACTAGTGGCTAAGTACCCATACTGACGTAGTGCATACTGAATCAGTAGTACTCCCTGTCACAAGGAGCACTAGTGCAGCACTGACATCTGCAATTGTTTTTAAAGTGTAAAAAAATTATTTTTTAAAAAAGCTGTTATTTAACTAATATTAATATTAACATTAATAAAAAAGGAAACAATTAAAATTTATTAAGTATATATAGTTTTATTTTTATTTATATACAGTCATTACATCACATTGATAGATTGACAAAAAGCAATAGATAGGTTTCATGATAATATTGCGTATATCAAATAATGATAATATAGAAATTTTAGCCGATGTAGAATGCATTATAATCCTCTGTGATATAACATTATAACAAATGTATTGTTATGTACCGCTTATGTCATCATTTGATAGGAATGTAATGTTGTTTCAATGTTCGCATAATATTAAAAATCCATATAATATGAGTTATCGTAGTTCGTGTTATAAAACACAGGATATCTTGCTACATTTTCAGTAAATTGTAACATTTACTACACTTGTCAAATAATATTATATTATACATTAATATTGAATAATTAATTCGTTGTTTTTATTTCACTACAAGTTAAAAGCAAAAAAAAAATAATTGATTAATCATAATTCTTAATATAAATAATTGTGTAAGTTATTTAATTAGTTGTATAAGTAATATATTTTTAATTATAGATTTGTATTTTTATATATAAGTTAATATAACAGTAATTAATGAATAAATGGTACGATAATAGGCAGTGATTGTCACTAATCATTAAGAATTAGCCATTAAAGAAAATACTATGTTTTATGTTTTCGAATTATATAAACTAAAAAAGGAAGGGAACAGAATAGGAAAAATTGAGTTATACCGGGTGTACAAAAAAAATACAGCTTTAATTTACGATATTTTAGCTCATGGATGAGGTGTTCAGCGTTGATATATAGCTAGTTAGAATCAAAGAGCGAAATTACAGTTTTAAATGCCCCTACGGCCGTAGATTGATACCTTAACTTTCCACATGAAAGCGCCACTGACAAAGATGGTGACTTGTGAACAGAAAGCCATCTGTGTTTTTCAATTTGCTTAATGTGAATCTGTAGTTACAGTATAATCGTGAACCTCCGAGTGATGAAACATTCGTTGATTGGATAATAGGGAAAAATACTAGACGCCCGAGGGTATCTGAAAAAAATGTCGAACTTGTCGGGGAATCTTTCCTGCTTAGTCCTAAAAAGAATGTAGTAGGAAAGCCAGGTAACTAGTAATGCCGGTGATGACAGTGTGCAGTGTTTTAATGAAACGGTTACGCTTGCGTCAGTATTGTTTACATCTGTTAGACTTTGAAACCTACCGACTACGCTGTGCGTGCCAAATCTGCAATTGAAATGTTACGGACTGAAATTAGCGACTTTATTTAAATTGAATTGCGTTTAGTGATTAGCTAAATTTCATCTTACTGGAAAAAATTAACATTCATGATGTCCGTATCAAGAGCTCTAAAACTCCCATAATTCGAAAGAGATTCAATAGAATTAAATCTTTTCTTTGCGATATCCCGACAAGTTTACGGGCCGTTCTTTTTCACTGAAGTGAGCGTTCAGGAGTTATTTGGGAACGTTGCATACATGGCTGGCTCTTTGCCCGAGTACAAGAAGGACCAGAGAATTTTATCTGACAACTTGTTTGCGAGCTTGACAAATTGTTTGACAACTCAATTTTATCTGAGCTTGTTTGCGATTGCCACCCGATGTGATTCCTTTGGGGTTTTGTAAAACAGCTTGTTTATTGTCCTCCACTACCTACTGAGATCTACCCGATTTGATGCAAGGGATGAAAGCAACTGTGCAATTACACCATACATGCTGCTTGTGGAAAGAACTCTCCTGTTGGATTTGAAATCCAACCAATATTAAAGTAACGAAAGCTGCGCACATTGAACACTTATCACGAGAAACTCTAGAGTTACTGTTTTTTTTTTTTAAATGACTGGCATCGACTGCTTTGATCATTTTGTCTAGTGAGAATGGGTAAATCGTAGCGAATGAAAAATGTCATTCCTGACCGGGATTCAAACCCGTGACCCCAAATGAAAGGATGAGATACTACCAATCCGCCACGGAAATTTATTACTCGAACATTAGAATGTATTCTTTTCTGCTTTATTTTATAAAATCATTTGAAGAATGAAGGCTGCAGTAATTATGGAAATTACGTATAAAAATTATGTTTTATAAATTAAATTTAAATTATAATATGTCAGTATTATTTTACTGTTGTTTTTCAATACAGCTCATTCCACCTCCAAAAGTTCCCTACTCTTGAACAAGACTTAACAGAGACGCGAGTTATGTACAGTCTGTAAGAATCTTACCTGTTCAGTAGACCTCGATATTCTCATCAAGATGATATTCCCATAGACGACCGTAGAACTACTGTGTAATAGAAATAAACGGCTTTGATGATCCATTATTTTAAGCAATTCAAATTTCATTTTAACAAAGAACACTTGAATCTTCACATAATCCAAAAATAAAAGTCAATAGGAGTAAGATATGGAGAAGTGGAGGCCAGGCTATCCAGCCTTCTCGTCCGACCAGTCGCTGAGGAAATATTTTGTTAATCCTGCACGATTATAGAAAAACGTGTAGGAACTCCGTCTAACAAGAGAATGGATTTCTCTGGTCTTCAGGGAACAGCATCCTAATCTAATAGTTGTTTGCCGTTATACTTTTATTAGCAAAAAGAATGGACTTTTAGCTCGTCCGATTGCCCACTCTTCATTAACCTTTGAGCTGTCTGATTGATGTTCCATAACGACAGAACTTTATAAAAACTTAATCATTCTGAAACATTAAATGTAGCTTTATCATTAAGAATAAAAATCATTAAAAAATTTAACTCGTTAAAAAATTTCCCATTGTGATTTAACTTATCCCGAATGTTTGTCACAAATTCAAATCGTTTAATTTTGTCCTGTTGGATAAATTTTACGTAATACTTTGCTTTTATGACGGTTAAAACGTATTTATATTTTTACTTTCATGGCATCATGGCATCATACCTCTAAAGTTATGCAGCAAGAAGGAAAGTTTGGTAACCAGTGAAAAATTGGGGTATGTGTTTTTTTTGCATTTCTCGACGTTTCGTGACTCAGGAGCCCCAAAAATCGTGGGAGTAATAATGTTCGTACATACGAATGTATGTATGTATGTATGTTGGTATGTTTGAAGCTTAATAACTTTTGATTGGATAAATTTGTCATACAGACTCGGGTATATGGGACAACTGTTGGTAAAAGTTTGAGATCAATACTTCCAGGGGGTGAGATGGTTTTTTTGGAGTCAATTTACACAAAAGTTTTGCAACCATAACCCCACGTATATTCAGTACATACGGAAATGCATATATTATTTTTTTTAAATTTCCCTCAAATTCTCCCCTTCCCAAAAAATCGATAAAGTTATATTTTTAATAATAGAAGTTTAAGTGGTGACAGTGATGGAGTAGGGGAGCCGATCAGAGTTTAAAAATATCGATTTCTTTAATTTTTAAAAACATTCTTTGGTTTATTTAAATTTTGATTAATAATGTTACAATAAAATTTTATAATTCACCCCATCACCAAAAAATAAATCTTAGGTAACTTTTATTGTCTGTACATTTTTCAGTGGAATGTTTGTTTTTTAGTTTCTTCCATTTATCGTAGTAAACGTAGACAAAAACGTTTCTTTTGGGAGATGGGGAACAGAAAAATGTAAAAAATATAGATTACTTGAATTTTTTATACTTTATGTATAACTATCTTTACACCATCAAAGATTAAATAACTAATGCCAGGAAAGCGCGAATTTGTTGTCAGCTTTTTTAAATTTGTGAACAATTATTTTACTGTACTTCATGGTAGACACTGATAGTCGTCCTGGCTCTAAACGTTTCAGTAAGCTGTCTATTTTTCTGAGTCGTTTGACCCATCAGTGAATCTTATTTTTATGTAGTTGGTTTTCATTTAACAGTCAACGATATTCATGCCTAACAACTGCAATTAATTCAAACTTAAAACAAAAAAAAAACAATTGAAACTTCCTCTGCACCACAGTCCTGGAAACTAACAAACGTTATACGACTATTGACCTTGTAACTTAGGGCGCACGCGATGGTACTTCATTACGTATCAAAAACTTCGACAATATCTCCACTTTGATATGTATTTCATGTCTTTCATCTTTTACTCCAAAGATATGACACTGAAGCCCAATTATTACTCAAACATTATAGACATGTTGTACATATATGTTTACACAATGTATCTTCATTTACTCCGCTCCCCATAGCCGGACCCGCATCCAAGCATAATTCAGCTCCAGGGGTGCCATCGCCTCAAACTACCTCGGCAGAACACAAGGTCCCGCCCAGGTAGCAGGGACTCAGTCATGCAGTATATGCAACGCCTTTAATGAGGACCCCATAAGGGGTCCACTTACCGGGACTGCGGTCATTATGCCCTTGCCTCTAATGGGGACCCCTTCCTCGGGACCACGATCTTGCATTCCCTCCCACAGAGATGCATCGAAGGAGTCCCCGCCTAATCATTGAGGTGGGACGCCCATTGAGGTGGAACGCCGCAGCCTCGCACCACTCCTAGACGGGGCTGTCTCCCACAGACATTCATCAGCACTGAGTAGACACCGCATCTTCATATCGCAGGTGAAGCCGTGCAGCCCCTATCTCGGGTGCATGCCCATGCAACCGACTGGAATGACACCGAGCTTCTTGTCGACAGTCCTTCCGTAGGTGACCGGCCTCACCACAGGTGAAAAAATGGCCACTGCAATCTGTCCTCGTACACGAATTGACCCTGTCGCCTGGCTTCCGCATCGAAAACTTTGGTAGTGAAATGAACGTCTCATAACCCTACAAGCCACCTTTCCAATGCGGGTACTTCTATCAGCAAATAATTTATCCTTAAGTATAGGCGACACAGCCACTCATGGTCAGAAAAAGGATAATATTTGAGATTAGTGACTTTTATGATCTTAAATCTACGTGAAACGTTTTTTACGATTTATTTATGATCGTTGTTTTTAAACAGCCCATTTTTTTCTAAATGCTTAATTTTATTCTATTAATAAAAACTTGTACGTAAAGAGATTTAAAACTTAAATTATATTTTTTTTTAAATTCAAAATAATATTAAACTAGTAAATTACCGTTATTTGTCCACATATTCATTCTCCTTCGTTTTCAATGCCCGCCACCGTCTTGCAGATAGCTTCCGTAATAACAATATTCCTGTGGCTGCCATGAACCATTTTCGAGCAGCTTCAATGACTACTTTATTGGAACAAAAGTTTTACACCCTAAAACTTCTTTCAAAAATCCAAACACATGGTAATCCTAGGGTTTGAGGTCCGGACTATAGAGGCGATGTCCCGGAATAGTCTACTTTAATTAACTGATTGTTGATTTTTTCCGCTTGTTTTTGATGGCTGTTTTTACTGGACCCTTCAGTAAATTTCAGTATTACTTGGCGTTTGTAGCGCACAAATTTGTTAGGAAATCGATTTGAACATCTTATCCCAAAAGAATGAAATCAATTTATATTGTTGGAAAAATAGTTTGCTTACTCTTTTGGTTTCGGAGTTGACGGTTTTGTAATTGCATCCATGTTTTTATGCTTTCCAGAGTAAATTAGTGCACTTAAGTTTCATCGCTACTGACAGACTAAAAATTGATCCCGCTTTTCTTCATATACTGAAAGATCGTGTGAACCCACCAGCAAACGTGTTTCCTTATTTTTGTCCATTAGCAGTCATGGAATCTAACGTGCGCATATTTTCGGTTAACTAAGTTAATTTCTAATGCAGTTATCTACACTACTGAAATTAATATTGAATGCAAAACAATAATCCGCACTGTAATTCGATGATCATTTTGAACAGGTATGTTAATCTTCGCCCATTTTCATTTTTTTTTTGAAAAAATGTTATAACAATCTGTTCTTTACTTACAAACAAATATCATATAACAACTAAGTGGTGAATGACTAGAAAATGTTAGTGCTTCTTTCTTCACATCAGACATTGCTAAAATTTGAACACTGGTCGTATTATTACGCGAACGGAATTAATTTTTCATTATTATTTTTATTATTATTAAAATACATCTGTAATAAGTTAAAAAATAATAGCAAAAAATAAAATAATATACCATAATTTAAAATAAAATAACTGTTTCAACTAGATATACATAAATTAATTACATTTTCATATTTTAAGGATTATATTTACTTTTAATTTAATTTTCAATAAGCTAATTCATTATTTATTATGACATAACATGTCATGAATAATATTTCATATTACGTTACATTAGAATCTATAACTTACAAGTAATATAGTCAATGATACATTAATTTAATCAATCAGCAGTGTCATTATTCATTAACATTAGAACTTCGATTCAACATTTTAATATAGGCGTAACATGCATATTATAACATATACAAATTTTAAATTTTAAATTCTGAGCAATTATTTTAAAAGTTTTTTCATATTTTAATATACCATAGTAGATAGGATCAGGAAAACAAGATATATATGTAGAAAACGGTTGACCCGTGCAAGGAGAAAATCTGTATCGCGTTATCAGGCACAGATTTTCTCCAGGTCAATTACCAATCCATTTTTTGAGTCAGGTTAACATCAATTGTCAGATTAGCTGTAGGTAATGTCGTAAACACTGACCTGTTTAGATAATACATTCTGAGGAGAGAGATAAGGGTTAAGGTTAGAGTTAAGAGTTAAAGTTATAGTTTGGAAAGGGTGGTTAATGGTAAAATACCATGGTATAGCAATACTAAACTCCATCTCGTAGGATACTTGCATTACGTTTAAACAAAACATAAATGTAATACATTGTAATGTATTATATTTAAACGGAAATATAGTCGCTACAATAAGACAAACCACATGTTCCATGCTACTAGACATGCGTAGAACAGATAATCAACTTAGGCAAAGCGCCATCAGTCATCTTCAATGGCTGACTCCGTATCCGATTGTGACAACTATTAAGGTTAGTTTGACTTATTTTGCATTTCCATCACTTAATTTATGTTATCTTTAGTTTTTTTATCGTTAAAATAATCATATGTCAGTATGAAAAAATAACCAACTGATGAAAAAAAAAGGAATAAAGTTTTTTTTTACTATTCTGCTGTATGATTATACTGTATATAAATAACCTATACACGAGGGTCGTTAATAATAATTAAAAGTCAAATAACTGTAGAAAAAAATTATTTTTTCAATGACAACGTAACTAATTTTACAACATAATCCCTGGATACATTTAGGTTCTTTTCCCACCTTTCAACGAGGTTCCTTATTCCAGTATTTGTTCACCTCTGTGTTTGAGCCACTCTTTTACCCCATTTTTGATTAGCTCATTATTGTAGATTTTAGTACCTCATAAAACTTATATGAGAGCACAAAATAAAAAAGAATCTGATTGTGAACCATTGGAACTGTAAAGTGGATATATGGCTACACATTCCGATCCAACTTCTGAATTGATTCTTGTGTCTTTTGGGCGGTATCAGGACTGGACTTAAGTAAAAGCATTAAGCCTTTTAAGATAGAATAATGATGTTTTCCTCCTTTTTTCTTCCAAATAACTGCAGTTTATTGTATTATTGCCATTTATTGCGGTTATTTGGAACTTACTTTTTAATGTCCTAATCAAAATAATGTGACAACCCCTATCATTTCATTTAAAATATTTGAATTGTCCCCCTCCCATTGGGGATGACTTGGTCGTGAGATCTGGTAGTTTCATACCGAAAATCAATCGTTTTGAGGTAATAGAATTTCATAGTAAATTTCATATTTTTATGTTCAATTTCTGAAAAGTTATTTATTGACTTCCACATACTTTGCTAAACATTCTTTACTTACATAATATTAACCTGTTATACTAATTCTGAAGATTATTATTAAATCTATTATAAAAAAAAACTCTTTCATTTTATATTAATAATAAAAGATTTGAATAATTGTAAAAAAATATTAATAACTAAAAAACGTAAAGACAAATTAATTCTTAAAAACTGTTTATCTGAATTATATATTGCACTCTTTTTTTGAAAATAGAAAAAGATCAAAATTCTCCCTGTGGAGTATTAAATGATGAATTTTCACTCGAAACAGAATTAAATACTTAGAATCGGTGTAAGAACCTTCCTAAAATTACAGCGTTAAAAGTCACTGTTTCAAAATCTTGTAATTATATAAAGACAGCTGTTGCATTCCCTGTTTCACACAACCTTTATAACTTACAGATTTAATATTTAATTTGAAGATGTCATAAAGAAGTGATAATCCATCGATAATTTTCCTTACTTTGCAACAATACATTTTTCTGTATTATATGAGAATTTCTGACGTCTAGCTTTACCCAATTGATACTTCAGCCATTGTTTATTTTGCATTCACTAGACTCGAAGCAAAGTCTTGAGTCAGCTCACAAGTAACTACACCCACCGTATTACATTGAGGATGAATTCACTTGTTATACATCCCAGCAAGGACCTGGTAGATTTAGTACTAAGTATCCCGTTTTATCACAAATGAAGAAAAACGAATTAAAGATAAGTAAAAAGGGAATTGAATTGTGTTTCGAGGGATTGTGGGTAGTGTGGGCGCCTACCCCACCCACAATCCCTGGGGGCTTTTCTATTCTGAAATAATCAACAATATACTGATCAACGGTTTTCTAGTGAATAATTTAAACTTTATTGTATAGAACACAAAAAACTGCTTTTTCTCAAAAATTAGTATTACAAGAGAATAAGTAGCCTACAGGCTTCTCAAGGATTCCCAAGGAAAACCGTCGCCTTCTTAGAATTGTATTGCATAAAGAAATTTTAAACTAAATCGTATTGTCAGATTCGTATTGGAGATGTCGCAACAATATAATGTTATAAACCAATATTAAAAATGCTGACCTTAGCATAGTATAATTCTTTGCAAAGTAAAATTCAATATAAAGCAATGAAAAAAAAGACCCGCCTAATACTCGTATTAAATGAAAGTTTACTGATAAAAAAGTGTTTTACTTTTTACAAAGTTAAAAATGTTGAATATGACAATAATTAAATTTACATTATATGAATATTATAAATTGGTGGAAAAAATGTATATTTGTCAGCTATTTACCACTGATTTAATTGTTTTGTTTTTGCAAGGACGTTTTCATTATAAACCGACAATAAAGTGATTTTACATATTATCTTACATTATTCCGACCAGAGTTATATTTTAAGCTACACTTCAGTATAATTCTTTTAAAAATGCATTTCTTATTAAAACCATTCGTTAACACAAATTATTTCCTTTTTCGAAAATATTTTATAAGTTTTTTTTATTATTGTTATTTATTTTTTAAAATTATTATTGTTTAAAAATTTAATTTATATTTCAGTGTTTTAATAGTTTTAATATTACAATAAATAATTTACGGTGAATATCCTATATGCATATCTGAAACGTACGCACAAGCGACGAACATAGTTTCTTTCTTTTTTATAAACAGTATATAGCTCACATACTAGGCATCCAAGACTTACTGTTATTTTTCTTAATTACAGAGAATTCATTTTGCTTTCATGTATGTACGATGTCCTGTAAATTCTTGGTGTTTATGAGTGATGAAAACGTGATTATTTTTGTTGTGAAATGTGCTCTTGTGAATAATTACATTTTGTAATATTGTTTTTACAAAATAAAGAGTTCATTAGACATAGTTTTTAAAACTTTTCTGCAGATCTGCTCAATTAATTGTTTCTAACTGTTTGCAAGCACTTTCGTAATCTATCATGCAATTTAGAATCTGATTTTAATTCTAACGTTTTGGGAATTAGACGCATTGTGTAAATATTTGCTCATTATGAGACAAATTGCCTTAAGCAACCTCATTTAGTGCTGTACAACTCATGACTCTTCTCTGCTCTTATTTTTTAGCGATAGATGTAAACTCATTCCACTCTGTTCCTCTACTCTATTCCATCTGTTCGATGAAGTTTAAGAAAATAGATTCATCTGCAACCTCTTCCTCCTATTTTTACTTAATTTAAATACTTCATTCATCACATTTTTTCCCTTTGCTCTCCTGGGCTGGAACTGCAAACAAGTTTAGCTCAACTGAGGACAGTGTCCTTTAACTCAAACAAGCCTTTCCGCCTACCGGCAATACATCCGGCACGGCAGGTCGGCTAGCCGGTCTGGATCTTTTGATTCTTCAATTCGTCTGCCTCAAACCGCCGGAGAGGGTTGAACGGGGCCCGACTACGTCGTTCCCGGGCCCAACTCAGCAACCGGGTCTCGATATTAAAGTCTCTGATCCATTCCTTACAATATGTCTCTTTAGTTTTTAGAATCTCGGTGACTAAGTTCTCAACTATTCTCCATTTTTGTTGACCTTTAAGCATAAATACTACTATTGTATCTGGAGTAACTCCAAGACTCGAGCTCTCACTATGTTCTTCCCGTTTGACACATTCGAATATCGTGGGGAGTTCATTCTTCACTAATTTATTTATTTATTGTTATGGTTTTTATTTATGTATTAATACCAAACCAAATAACTAAAGAAAAAAAATCTCTTCCATGATTCCTAAATAACTGAATAGTAATTTCTATGAAAAATCTAAGTCTTTAACCGTGTGACGTGTTGATTAAACTCTTTTACAAAAAAGTGGATTTTACTAATCATTATTTTTCTTAAATATTCTACCGAGACATGAGACATAGTGTTAATTATCAGAATACATTTTCATTATTTATTGTAACCATTGATAAAATGTTTTCTTATTATAAAATATAAATATCAGTAAGTAATGAGAGAGGGTCCAACCAGTGATGAAAACCTCATGAAAACAAATACATTATAATAATAAACGCCCATATTGATAAACATACTTACAGTAACAAGAAAGATCCAATAAACACTCATTATGTCAAAAGCACCATCATTACTGGATTTTACAACTTGTTAAATATATCGACCGATGTTATCAATACAGTTTGCACCAAAAATTAGTAATAAAAAATATTACCGGAAAAAATAAAACATGAAAATAGAGTATCTTCAGCGACAATCATTAAAGTCCAGCACTTGAACCCTTTTCAATCGTTTAACGACATCACGTTGTCTAGCAGATTCAAAGCAAGAGGATTTTACAAGTTTATTTCAGTCTAACCGGACTGAAACGGTTAGTCTCATCCCGAACATACAGTATTCCAGGAATTCATTTATTTCGGAATTCTTGAGGATCCAACAAATATTTTTTCCTGTTAATACCTTTCATTATTGAAAAAATGTGTCAAATGATGCGGATAGTCATTAAATCGTTGTTCGTATTTTTCAAATAAATTCTTTAACTTTCCGCTTCACTCAGTAGAATGATGCAATAAATGCGTTGTTTTTTTACCATACTCTCCATAGAATTGTTATATATTTTGTTTGAAAAGGAAAAATTTCAATTTTACCTTCTCGACATACCCAACATTAAACTCCGTTTGTCCAAACAGATTTCAAAATAACTTTTACAATCTTGTTGGGAACCATTTTTTAATCAACATATTCTCGCTGACAAATAGAGTTTTATGTTAATTTTTATGCTATTCTACCTGAGATGACAATCGAAATGCGTTTTTAAACATCTTACATCCCGTGACTGGAGCAGGGGTACTTTATTTAATAACAGAATAAACACTCCTTTACAAAAAATATCAAAATAACATGATAAGAACGTGAAAATAACATCTATAGACTTGTTTACATTAAAAACTCACCTCCTTGTTGGGTAAAGCTAAGAAATCGTACAAAATTCATTTTTACCGTATCTCTATGCCAATAATGTTTCGCATATCCACATATCTTTTTAATTTTATTAAATGTATTGAGGGTTCATTCGTAATAAATATATAAATAAATTTATATATATATGTTAAAGTACCATCGAAACTCGATTACAACTACTGTTATTTTTAATTTAATTAAGTACTACAAAATTTATTGTAATACGACATAACTGATCTGTTATTAATTTTTCCAAATAACTTGTTATAGTTATTTCAGGTATTAATGATAATAAATATTTGTGAATCAAAAAATGGTAATCTATATTAAAATAGATAATAAGCAGTATACTGGAATGTATAATAATAGTAACCTGAGCTTGGTCGGCTGAGACGGATCTTCAATGTTATATCCCTGGACAGCACTCTGATCGGATCTTCAATGTTATATCCCTGGACAGCACTCTGATCGGATCTTCAATGTTATATCCTTCGTCTGTACTCCTGTTCGATTTTCAGTGTCGTATCCATGCTGAAATGTCAGAAAGGGTCGTATCCGTGGTCGGCACTCCCAGTCGAGTGGTCGACCACGGGTATGACAACACAATGTCATGTCCGTAATGTCTTCGTGGTCGGCACTCCCAGTCAGATCATTCCTGTCCAAGAGTGCCGCCACGGGTATGACGTCATGTCCGTAATATCATATTCTTGCATTACTGTCCAAGAGTGCCGCCACGGGTATGACGTCATGTCCGTAATGTCATATTCGTGCATTACTGTCCAAGAGTGCCGCCACGGGTATGACGTCATGTCCGTAATATCATATTCTTGCATTACTGTCCAAGAGTGCCGCCACGGGTATGACGTCATGTCCGTAATGTCATATTCGTGGTCGGCACTCCCAGTCAGGTCATTCCTGTCCAAGAGTGCCGCCACGGGTATGACGTCTTGTCCGTAATGTGATATTCGTGCATTCCTGTCCAAGAGTGTCGCCACGGGTATGACGTCATGTCCGTAATGTCATATTCGTGGTCGGCACTCCCAGTCAGGTCATTCCCGACCAAGAGTGCCGGCCACGGGTATGTCAGATGTCGTATGTGGTGGAGTCTACGCTGCCATGTCCGGAGTCGGTACGCTGGTTCGGGCCGGCTGCCGTGTCTTGGTCTGCAGATCCAATAGTGGGCCAGATAGGTCAACCGTGGTCCTCTCTCTCAAGATCTGAAAATAAACCAAAAACATAAAAGGTACATTGTCTTTTCAGTGCCTTAATTTTTATTTCATATTATTTTAAAAAATAATCATTCTAGTTAAGTTTCGATGGTATATTAACATTTCTTACTGATTATATTTTTGATTAAATACATATATACAGATATAAAACAATTTTTACAAAAAATACATTTAATTATTAATTTTTTATGCACTGACCCTCGATACATTTAATAAAATTAATATATGGACTTGGTTTAGTAAAATAAAAGTTGTAATTGGCTGGATCTATGGAAAGCTGCAGAAGGGAACAAACTTAATTTAACTACATTACCAGTTCTCGGATGAACTTAGCCGGTTAAAAAAGTAGGAATTATCTTCATATATAAATATATATTTTATACCATTATTAATATTCTTTTTATTATCAATAAAATTGATAATTCCATTATTAATTAAAATGTATTTAATAGCATATCCTTTTTGTTTTTCACTTGATTAATTATATATACATTTTTCATCTGAAAAAAATTAAAAAACATTAAAATAATACAGTATATTGTATAACTTAAATTAAAATTACAACTATACAAAAAATAAATAAATGTTACCAAGATGAATTTCTTACAATGTAGACAAAATTAAAAGATTTAAAAATATTAATTATATAATTATTCAGTTGCTTTTTTTATAAAACTAACTACTTGCATTCATAATTTATTTTCACATCTTCCATTTTTTTGTTATCCCATCTAGTGAAGAAGTGTAAAATATTTTTAAATACTTGTTATAGCATAATATTTTATGCTCTATATATATAAATATATATTAAAATATTATGTATTACATAAATTATAATATATATTTCTTATTTTTATCTACAAATGTATACTCTGTTACAATTAAAACAACTGTTTTTAACAGAAGAAAAAATATATATGTAATAGTTATGCGATCATCTTTATGTTAAATTTATTTTTGCATTTCAATCTTAAATTATTTTGATAGCTATTGCTTCAATATTTTCATTACAATTTTGATAATACTGATGTATTGTATTCTTATATATTTTATTTCACATTTATTATTATGCAAGTCTTTAACACCTGTAATCCCACTAGGGGTACAATAATATTTTCCGATCTCCTTGGTGGAGTTTCAGCATTTCTTCCTGGGGTTCCGGGTTCGAATCCCAGACATGCATAACATTTTTCATAAGCTACGAATTTTAATTTTCAAAGGATAAAATTATCAAAGGATTCGATACCCATCATGTCAAATACAAATAATAATGCCCCAGACAAAATCCAATCCTGTGTCGGTGCAGTTACATTTACGCACACGTCTGGGGTGGGCAACGACAGAGTACTTCGGTACTTTCACCTAATTCGGTTAAAGGGAAAACGGTTTTTCTCAGAAACTTCCCTGTGGTGTACGTAATTGGCAGTTTCGAACTGTCCGAGTCGAAATTGTGCTTCTCACTTTTGCTACTTGTACCGAATGCGGGAGGTACGACCGTAATCTTTTTTTACCAACGTTGAGTGGAGTGCAGACGGGGAGTGCTTCTTCCCCTTCTCGGTAATGGAAACCGGGTTAGGGATAAGCTTGCTCTGCCGAAGTTTTACACCGTCATCACTTCAGCCCTTGGCATGGATTATCCCACGTATAAGGGTACCTGACTCCGGCTCAGGAAGTTAGGTATGTCTGACATTCCGAATCAGGGAGATATTTGGTGAAATAAGGAAAAAATGCCTTATAAATGCCTTATGATATTTGGTTTAATAAGATCAGTATTTTTGCATGCAAGGCTGCAGGAGGACCAGTTAAGGAGACAAGGAAGACTGTTATGGGACTGTTTTTTTAAACAATCAACGACCTATAATCATCATGGCTACTCAAAATCAAGAAGATAGGACTTATAGACATTGAGGTTGTACCGCATGCTACGCTAATATCTTCAAGAGAGTAGTTGTCTGCGGGGATTTTGTATGAACAAGTATTTGTTGCATGTCGATGACTGAACACACGACGCAACAGAGAAGTTGTTCCCTCCTCGACGCATGTCTTGACGTTTAACAAATCCAAATGTGCCGAAAAGATAAAGGCTGATTTTCATACACTGGATGTTTGTCCATTCATCCCGACTCCATTGCGATGCTTTGGGCATCAGAAATTTGGACATACAGCGGCGAGATGCATTAAGGAATAGATCTGTCATTATGGTAACCCATCACATCCAGATGACCTGTGTAGGGATCTGTCGGTTTGTGTCAACCGTCATGAGTATCACTGTTCGAGATTGCGAAGCCATCCAATTTACGAGGAGAAAGTAGCAATCCAAGAGATAAAGACCATTAAAAGATCCAGCCACTTCGAAGCTAGAAAAAATCACCTATAGCAGATCACGAAGGTTGCGTCTTATGCTCAGGTTGTTGCAATTATTGCAGCTTTCTCTAAACCAAAAACCGTAATCTAAACTGTCACCAGCTCCATCGGACATGGTCGAACATATCAGTGACAAATTGAAAAAATAACCATTTACAAAAACTAGTTCAAATCCGACGCAGGAAAAAAAGACTTCAAACAAAAGCTTGTACACAACTTAAGAGTGAGTCTTCGATCAGTCAGAAATGAAGGAAAGTGAAAAACTGCAGAACAATTTTGAATATAATACGCCGACGGTAAAAATTGAAACAGAAAATCTCCATTCAGGAAATCTGGAAAAAGATGAAGTAATTGGTTTGCATGGCATTTCTCTCGCCACCACCCCATTCCGTCGCCCTAAAGCATAAGACCGAATGTCTGTGCCATAAACGGCTACTGAGCCTCGAAACAGTTAAGCAACCAGTCCTAACTAGCTCCTGAAGCTAACCTAATTGCGTGAGCGAACTAAGCGTGGTGCCACACACCACTCGCTTTGTGTTCCACCGCTCAGGATAACCCGCGGAAGCTTGGGAGGCTCTTTAGCCGCCCCAAACATTTTAGCGTTAAGTGTACATCAATCCTAGACTGATACAATGATCACCGCACCATCTGGATCGGTATCATCTAATGCCGGCAGCAAAGCATCCTCCGTTATCTATTGCAGAGATGGCGCGAAAGATTCCATTCAGAGACCTCAGACAGGCTGAAGTACAAGAGCTAGAGCCCATCAGGAGGATGAAAAAAGAAGTAGAAAAGGATGGCCTAGGGTAAACCTAGGCGATAGATCATCCACATATAGTCATTTTTATAAATTTTAATGTAAGAATGAATTTTAAATAACTGCAGGACAGCAAAGCCGTTTTGATAGATTTGAAATTTCTTTAGAAATGGTATATATACTTTTAAGTGGAAAACGACCAATACATCATTGTCATCTTTTATTCTTTTGGGGTTTTAATGTCCTACAACAAGTCTATTTCTGGATTATCTGTCTGACTAGGTCGCTAGTTATTTTATCAGGGAGGGAAAGAATTTATTTTTACTTTTAATTAATTATTTTTACTAACCCCGTTTTACACACACACACACACACACACATGGAGAGAGAGTGTAAAACCTCCCACTATCGGACACGGCTCGGATCAACAATCTTTCCGTTATTTATAGGTGTCTGCTCTTGAGAGAACAGTATTATGTGTTTATTTCATGTAAATTAAAGTTAAACAAAAACTTTGTTGCTATTTAATACGACTTTGTAAAATTCAAGTTCGTTTATTAATTGTTTTTTCCGAAAATAAAACATGTCCTCTGTGTTCACATTTGAATAAAAAAAATACTCTACTTCTGTAATCAACCAATAAAATAAGAGAAAATTGCTGTACTATACTAAAATTTAATAAATACAATAAGCTATGAAAATATTACTCAAGCTACAGAAAACAAAGAGTATTATTCAGAACACATCTACAAAAGTAATGTAAAAATAAAAATAAAAAACCAGATTCGGATATGTACAATTTATTTATACCTGGATGGTTTAAAATAGCTGTCTATTTTTGTTTGAACTAAGTCCTGGAACATATTTTTTCAATAAGTGACTGCACTTCGAAACTAAAATAACGCCTTTTGAATATCCTTTTTGTAAGAAATATTGCTATAATTTTGTAACTTCTCAAGCTTTCTTGCTTGTGATAGTAAATTCAGGTTAATTGTCATTAGTTTTGGAAGTATTCAAATCTGAGGCACCAACAACATCCCGGATGTCAGTTGATACGTCTTCTTTGTTGAGTGTTTTATCAATGTTCGGATGGATACTCTTTGTAATTTCCAAATGGTTCAATAAGTTCTTGAAATTCACCCTCTTTCACAGAATTTCAAATTTGGTTTAGTAAGATTTTCAATGTCGGAGTTGAAGTTAGTTTTTGGAGGTTTAATACCGGCTTTTACGAACCAATTTCTCACTGTCGTAGTAGTAACCTGCTTTATAGCCATATGGATCCATAAAACTTGATCCAACATATCAATACTTTTAGAAAGTTCTTCAACACCCGTAACTTTCATTGTTGACAATAATTACCGTAACACTTTTTTCTGTACTGAATTTTAGAGTTCTGAATGATAAAGCATTTGACATACTGCAGTAGTATCTGGGGGAAGAAATATTAGTTTTACATTTTATAAGCTAACATTAAGGCTAAATTCTTGGACAATGCAAAATCCCGTGCATTGTCCAAGAATACTATAACTTTCCTATTTTGCATTCCTATTCTACGATAAAAACTTAATCAGTACATCATTGTGTCTCTAGTCGTTCAAGATTTTTTATTCGAATACCATTCAGTCTCTAATGGATTTACGGTTCACACCGTTAAAACATCGTGGCTTCTCAGCTTTGCCGATTATTAGTATTTTTTCAACTTAACCTAGACATATTCGCAGCCAAGATAACAATCACTCTTTTGTTTTTATATCTTCCCCCTGCATATTTTTCCTCTTTCAAACATATTGTCTCACTCAGCAAAGCCCGGATAAAAGACCAATCTATCACATTAAAAATGTTTCTTTCATTATTACTCTCGCTTATTTCATTTCATTTTTCTTCCATTCAGACACCGAATTCTAATTTACATTACCAGTATCGCAACAAACATTTTTATATGAAAAGTTATGTCTAATTCGGAATTTATTTAACACCTGATACTTCGGTTATGAACTCATCGTAACCGACTTCTTTAGCAATTTCTGGGGTTCTCACGCATCAAAGTTCCAGAGGTCGGAATATTAGCACGAGCCCTGCAAAACCACTCAAGTCAAATTGTCAACCGCTAGGCCTGACATTTTAGGAAATGGACGTTTGCCCAACTGATTGTCATTATCAGTCCATGACTTTAGGATATCAGGTTTGCTTTTTAACATATCGTATATGTGAGTTTTTCCGACATTAAACCGTTTTGCTTTATCACACACACTTATTTTTTTATTATTATTGCTATTTTCTTATAATATCAAGCGTTTACGATTTTGAGATATTTTAAGTTGCGGTAACGGTGGTAGTAAATATTTTTACAAAGTACACAAAATTGAACGTAGAGTAGACGTGCATATAAAAAATATACTACAAGAAAAAATACAGTACTATACCGTAACAAAAATACTTCACGTTTCAGTATACAATATATACTTGCACACACGCTGGATGATAAATGATTGAAATTATTACATCAACGTCTAGGCGGGAAGTGGTGCGATACACAAAAAGAAAAACAAATTAGTAGCACTGAATATAAAATAAAGCAAGGAAAATTACAATTTTTATTCTTACTGTTGCTTTTTCAGAGCTGATTAAAAGTTTTTAAAGGTATGTTTATTGTCAGTGTTTGTTACTTAGAAGGTCCGTTATTGAGAAGTATTTTATCCATTAATGAACTGCTGAAGAATTTGAAAGTGTCTGTTATTGAGAAGTGTCCGTTAAGGGAAGTCTCAGTGTATAAATCATAATTAAACTTTTTCTATTTAACATAAAACATATATATATATTAATGATAAAATTTGTTGTTGATTAATAAAGATGAAACTATATTTTCAAATTACCTTAATTTACAACCTGTCTTCAAAATATAAATTATTGAAAAATATAAAATAATCAATTATACGCTTCTATCCACTGTTCCTCGGTGTGTTAGTGATGTCTTTGAGTTTATTTTCATTATTTATCCAGATTGCATACTTATATCCTCCAGTTTCAACGTTTTATAATTAATCTGAATATCTATATTTGGTACAAAATGTTTCAATGATTGCTAAGAAACAGAACTTATAATAATGTTATTGTTACTTTAATTTTTAACTTTATTTTTTTTTTTCTTATTTTTATTTACAATGTACGGTTTTTTACATTAGGTACTTAAGAACTTGCCCTTGATTGATTGCAGCTTTGATTAATAATATAGTAGTCCAAAAATGCTGAAAAATTTGAACTGCATCTCTTACCAAAGAAGCAGCCTAATAAGGAGGGAGCAATGCGACCCCTACTCCGGAGGAGTCGCAATTGCTGGTTTATTTATTTATCTAACTAGTAAGTTTTAGAAAGGAAAGGTTGTGTAGAAGTTCTTCTTCATCCACTTCTGTTATGGCTGCCTTCCAGGACGCATCTCTGCTGGGCTCTGTTCCGGACTCCAGTCCGTGATGTTGGGATGAGTAGAGGGCCTTCCTTCTTCATCTTCTTCTCCCTCTTCTTCTTCCGAAGACCTCTTCATTCTTCTTTGGCCTGCACTTTCCAAGAATTGGCAGTAACCGAAGTTACATGCCGTTAACCTTGAAATTTCCGAGGCCCCGAAGGTCTGAACGGGGGAAAGTGCAGGTTTCTTCGTTCTTCCGTGCTGTCAGTGGCTGCTGGGCGGGTGACTGCTGGGCAGGTGGCTGCTGGGCTCGTTCCCTCTTTCTTCTTTCTTGAAAGGAAAGGAAGGTAATAGGGAACTTACAAAATGGTGATACCTATTCCCGATCGCGGTTTTGGGGCGGCGATTTTCTTAGAAGAAGTAAACAGAAATTATTCACTCCACGTAATTATTAACCTTCAGACACACGTGTGTCCGAGAAGGGGTTGGGGGGACCGCGTGGCCGCAGTGAAGAAACCATTTGTTTTTGTGGTGGCTGTTGGTATCTGCAAAAAAAGAAGCAGAACACACACACACGAAGAAAAAAACCAAAATTAAATAAATAATAAATAAATTTAAAAAATTGGATTTTTACTTTCCTTTGGTCTGGCAGGATGAGAGGAAGGAAAGGCCGTTTCCCGAGACGGCACGACGAATCGTTCCACATCCACGTTTCTCCCGTTTCTGAAACAATTATGTAATACACACTTAATGACTTTAATAATACAGTATTAGTGACGTTTTCGGATTTAATAACAATCATACCTGACAGAGCATTACAGCTTAATTTTTGCATTTGGGTAGAGTCTAATGCAATACAAATATTGTGATTTATTCAACTGATTCGAATGCACGGTTTGTCAGAAAAGATGCATCCAAAATTTTCTACGGCACATATTTGGAATAGCTCCATCAAAATTTAGATTTTGAACTTAGATTTCCATATAGTGCAACTTTAACGTTGACATTCTGTGTTAGGTTTATTGCTGTTATTTGAATCATGAAGATATAACCTATGACACATTTGATGTTTTCCTTTGGTGATAGTTTGGAAAAAATTGTACATTGACATTTTTACTTATAGACCAAAAAAACTTTTTTAAAAAACTTGAGAACAAAAAATCGATTTAAGGGTAATCGATAAGAGTTTGGGAATCAAGTATTTAAACTTACATATTTGTATAACTTTGGAGAGTAAAAATATAAGGTAGCTGCTCATTCGAGAAGAAAACGGATTTCTCACTCCCATGCAAACAGGCGCACTCAACGTTACATTGTGCTATCCATTTATATACGTCATTTAGTAAGACAACGAGCGCCATCTCATAATCACATAGCGGCTGATTCATTCTGAATTTATTAAATGGAATAATAAAGCATACTATTAGTGAGTAACGTTAATTCTATACATAAAAAAGAAAACTTTTTAGGAAAACTTATTTGTTCAAATTGCTGCTACAATTTATATTAGAAAAATAATAAAACTTACTATGTATTATGAATTTACTCTAATATTTAAATAATTTTATAATTCAAAAGTAGAAAAATGAAATGAACCGTTCCAATTAATTTCTCTTTATTGTAGAAGTAAAGAAGTAAACAAAATCAAAGTTAAGTAAATTAATTTGAACTAATAAAAGTTAACATGCCTTTAACTCCCCTAATTTAAAGAATTGAATTTGGAATCCTTGCCCAATTTATCCCCAACAATTTTCCTTCTTCCTTGGACTCTTCAAAAAGAACTTTCTTTTAAAGTTTCAATGAAATTAGGCGCTGCTATCTGATTTAGACATCGCTTATAATAATGATTATTGTTGATCAATAACACAGTCCTTCGAAATATATTTAAAGCAGTTTTACTACACGGTTTGGGCAAGTCCTCATACCAGCAGTTCATACTAAGGAATAAAGGAATGAAAGTATGTCATTAATTTTGAAAGCTGTCTAGTTCCCTAAACATTTATTTGATTTGTGCTCACTACTTGTGTCTTAATAAATATAAAACATGATGTCCTGGCTGACCGATAACCAATGCCCAGCAAACACTATTGAAGATAAATGATAAATATTAATATACAAATTATTTACAGCTTAAGTGCGCACTAAGAAAGAATTTTCTGAAATTGCGAGTTGAAAAAGCTAAAATGAAATAACATTAAATTTGAATATTTTTGAAATTCTGGGTTGAAACTTGATTTTTGGCGTATATGTAATTTTTGATTTTTTTTAATTTTTGGCTACTAATCTTCATGTGAATATCTAAAACCCGTTTTTAATTTTTTTTAAATTCAACCTTGAAAGAGAATGAAGAAAGTTAAAAAATTACTGAAGAATTATTACAAATTTTCGAACTATCATAAACGAGACATTCATTCGATTTGAGGTTAAAAATACGCTTCAGATAAATATGTAAGAACCATTTTCGGGATTTTTTTCAATTAAAATCTTTTAAGGGATGCAACACTGTGTAAGGGGTGGGTATCAGATAAATAGTTGTTTATAAAATTTATTTCTTGACCATTAATATTGCCGGTTGTTAGCAACACATTATTCTAGTAATGTAATTTTTTAGTCCATTGGTTAGTTTAGGTAGCAATTTTTTGTATGTGATATCATAGGAAAGCTGATATATAGGTAATTAAAAAATTCTATTTCTAATAAATTTCGACGTTACAGTCTTTTAATGAAAATATCACGTAAAAATAAATACATGTATTAATTCAGTTGTTAAATGATATTTTTTTCAATTAATGATTTTATTACGTAATTATATAAAAGTAAAAAAAATTGTATTTTTATATTTATTGAAAAAAAAGATCGAGCAACAAGCAAGCGGAAAAAATATTTCATATATTTGCATATAAAAAAAAGCAATTATTGCATTTCATTTCAACATTTTTGGTGGCAAATAGCAATGAACGGATAGTACTCGACAACGGAGAGGTAAGATTTTATTGCTTTTTTGTCAGATATTAAAAATTGATTAACAGATGAATACAGAGTTTGTTTAGTCTGTATCATCATTTATATGTGTTGTGTGTATGTGTATGGATGGGTGTTATGTGGCAGTCGTCTGCGAGTGTGTCTACCGCAATGCTTTCAACACACAAACGTTTACGTGGCTCGCGGGCAGGCATTTATTAAAAAAATCTCTTTTTTCTTTACAATCTCATCCTGTTTAAATACAAATGGACAAACGTGAGCTGATTCAACCGGTTCTAGGAAGAAAGAAATATGGAAATGTTAAAATAAACGGATAAAATGAACGAGTTTATAAATAAAACGTTAGGCAATAAAGCGTCAACTCTGCTAGACTAGAAAAGAAAAATAAATGGTGGATGAACGAGGATATACATATAACTGATCGTTTTTTAAGTCCTCAGATAACTGAGTAGCACGCACCGACCGTAAAATAAATATATATGATAAATTTATTTGTAATGACTTGAAAATAAATTTAAAAAGTAATCTGTAACAAATTTATCATGTGTTTTAAATACGGAAAAGCAGATTACATTATTATTGCATAATGACCCGACGACACACCGTTAATTATTTTGATTTAACTACACTGCATTGATATCTAATGACTCCAATGAGTAAATGACAGAGTTGGTTTGTTTTTGAACGTACTTTTGTATTTATGTACACTCTTCGAACGGGTAAAAATTACCACAATACAGACCGACACACAATTATTTGAATGCGCACGCACGCACGCACACACTCAATTATTTAAATATATATTATGGTGAACTTACTTCAATATAAAATATTGTTAATAGCTTCGCGTCTGTTAAATTGCATATTGTAAGTACCGTGTACATAAATCAAAAGTAATTATCGTTTTGTAGATAAGATAAAAAAGAATTTAGATAAACTTGCGTAAATGTATTACAATAAGCTTGGTACTGAATTAAATAAATATTTTTCAAAATATTTTATATTTTTGCTAGGACCATCATAATTGAATTGAATGATATTATCTGCCCTTCCTAGCATTGTCATTCTAACATTCGAAGTTGACGCGTTTCTCAGTACTTCCGTCCCCAAAATTATTTTAGCACTGCAAAAGGGAGTGCTAAAAGTTGTTTTGAGAATGGAGGTGTTCCTAAACGCGTCAACTATGAATGTTAGAATGAAAATACTAGTAATGGCAGAAAACAACACTCAAATCAATTAAATAAACATTCTATATTTAATAAATTACCAAAGATGAAAAAGTGCAATTAAAATGACGCATTTTTTAATGCGAAATGACTCACTTAGGACCTCGCATATATTACTTATTTTCTCTTCTTTCATTCGTTTCTCATTTTTTCAGCATGTCTTCGGTTTTGCTCATCTATCCATTTTCTTCCCGTCATTTTTTCTACCAAAAGAACTTTTATATTGTAAGCTATTCATCAGAAATTATCTCTATCGTAACAGTCCTCTTCTTTCAAACCTATTCTTCGGAGGTTCTCTACCATCTATTTCAGATAATTTGATTTGTTCTTCATGTTCCAAAGCTTATCAAAGATTTATTTATTTATTCTGTTTGATTCAACTTGATCATAACCCTAAAAATTTTAATTTTTTTCTTTTTCTTATCGCTGTTTCTCGGTCTTCTTGATTTTGGTAGATCTCCTTATTAGATTTCAGTTTGTATCCTTTCTCTGTTACTTTAGATACTGGATTTCCCTTAGCAAGCTTCTTTCGGTCTTCATCAATTTTTTGAAATACTGAAATGTAAGTTAAAATATTTTCTTTCGTTTATCCTGTTTAGCACCCGGAAACACCGTAAGGTATTACTTCAGAGGATGAATGAGGATAAATATGTATAAATATAAATGAAGTGTAGTCTTGTACAACCTCAGATCGACCATTCCTGAGATGTGTGATTAATTGAAACCCAACCACCAAAAATCACCGGTATCCACGGCCTAGTTTTCAAATCCGTATAAAAGTAATTGCCTTTACTAGGAATTGAACCTTAGAACTTTCGACTCCGAAAGTTGCTGATTTGCGATGACGAGTTAATTTATAATATTTTAGTCCCGTATAAGATTACTGGTGTTACTACAATTGTATAGCGTTTTAATTTCGCGAACTTTGAGAGATTTTTCTTATTGTAGATGACTTTGGTGACAAATCTAAGCTTCTCCAGTATAATATTCAATTTTCAATTGACGTTTTATCTATTTCTGTTCTGCTTATAATCTCTCGTAGCTATTTAAAATGGTTGGTGACATTTATCGTTCCCTACTTAGTCCCGATTGGTTTTTGAATGAATCATTTAACGTTCGTCACGAATTTTCGTTTTGGTTACCTGTATTCCATTATATTAATATGTCACTTTGGTTACTTGTTAGGGGAATTTCATTTAGACTGGGAGATAATAAGCCTAATTTTTAATTTGTTTTTTGTTTTATTTGTCAGTTATTATTTTTCTTGATATCTGTATGAAAGTGTCTACGATAACTTCAGAATATGAATCATTGATGCCATTTAGTTTTGGTTACAATGGTCTTTCAAGCGGGAAGGATCATTCGCCATGAAATTAATGTAACTCTGTCGACTTTTTTTAATGTATGTAAATGTTGAGTGTGCACACGCGCGTATATATGTGGGCGCATTAGATACTGATAATGCTTCAGCTCAGGTGTGTAGTATCACATGTAAGGCTTACCACCGGTTCTATCTGTCAATGTAAACAAAAGATTACTCATACAATACACCTGGTGCAAATTTTAAGACACGTAAAAGGCCTATCGTAATCTGTTGTTTAGTCAGAACATTATCTTTTCTGTTTCTATGCAAATAAAAAAAATATTTTTTATTTTTTATTCATTTATTTGATTTTTGAAAATTTCAAGTTATTTTCAAATAAGAAAATATTTTAAAAAATTATTTACATTAGAGAAATAATTAGGTCAGCATTCTATTTTAAAAACGTTTGTTTAAAGTATAAAGTAACTTATAAATACAGTTTAATGAAAGAATGTAAAAGAAAAACTAAAAGAATTAATTTAAAAATTTTAACCGTTATAGAAGCGGTTCAGAGCTGAAATATCTACAAACATAAAACAAAAACTACACTGTCATTATATCTAGAAAGCGATTTAGCATTTTCTACGCTAGAATTCCGTCAGCTAATGAAAATAGCAGTTGATGCTCGTAAAACTTAAAAAAGAAATTTAATGTGGACACCGCATGACTTCCTTGTACGTCTATTAAATTACATATGTACATTTTTTGCTGCACTTCATGTAAAGTTATTTCATTTGAAATGAGATACGATCCTCCAATTCTTTAATAAAGTGGACAGTTACACAATTTCTGAAACTAAAGAACGTGTACAAAAATTAATAACAGAAGAATTATATCAAACAAAAGAGCGATTAAATCATTAGCAACAAAAAACAAAGAAAATGATTATCAACTCCGACTTAGGGAGAATATTGTCCGACAACATCAGAGAAGTAATGGACTGAAAGAAGAATTTTTGCAATTTGTAAAGATCGGGCATGTATGCCTCAGTGTATATGTTGTTTTTGTGAGGGTCTTATTTTTCAGTTACTCTGCAGTTAACTTTAATTTAGGTAAAATTAAACAGAACTTGCAAAATAATTAAATAAAATTAAACACAGATTAAGCAATAAAATCCATAAATAATAGGAATCTAAATCATAATTTTCAATTAATATTAAATAATCAGATGTTTCACCAATTCTATTCACGGTTTTTTCTTATTATTGAAGAATTATTAGTTATTGTAAAACCTTTTTCTACAATCACGGTTTAATAATTATTAATAAATCAATATATTTAAATTTAAAAAAAATGTAAATGAAATAGATGAAGTCTGATTCGAACCGATGTGTCTTCCCTTGTAAGATCCAATGTCATTAATTAAACTTTTATTTGGCTATAACTCTGGAACCAATTAAAATAAGTACCACTTATGATATATGATTGAAAAGCTCTCAATGGGGGCTTATTACTGCAGTTTTTGGGCTTTTTTGGATACTTTTGGTTCAGTCGATTGCAATCAAAAGTTTTGCGACTAGATGTTACAACAATCCTAAATCCAAAATTTCAACATCTTACAGCTAATCGTTTTTGATTATGCGAGATACATATGTACGTACAGACGTCGCGCCGAAACTAGTCAAAATGGATCCAGGGATGGTCAAAATAGATATTTCTGTTGAAATCTGAAAACCGAAATTTTTCGTCATAATAATACTTCCTTTACTTCATACAAGGAAGTACAAAAGAACGATTTATCCATAGTACTGTGTTTAAAAAAATCGTAGGAAAAGTTTAATTACTCTATTAGATTCCTCAGTATTTTCTTCGTAAAATCTATTAAACAGAAATTAGTGTTTTTAAATTTATTATGAAAGACGTATCCATTTCAATTTTTCTTTTATTGGCTTGAAAAAAAAATACCCTTTTCAGGAGATTTACAGAAAAGTAAAATAAAAACTATAAAAAATAAAATTTGATATTTAATAACATGTTACTCATCTAATTTTCATTTATCAATCTGCCGCGTACCAATTTAATTATACAATTTTTAAAACATTCATGAAGTTTAATGTAAAAGAAGCATATTCCGGGATGTGATGGTCATTTTCAAATGAACTGGGTGCGCATATCTTTAACTGTACAATTTTATAATGTTCTGAATGATCTGTAAATAAGTTATTAATAAATTCCAGCTACATAGTACATTGGTACCAGACTCTCATATTGAATGAGAGTACTGCGGTGTCATATGCTCCTTGTAACTCATAAAATAGTATCAACTCTGTTACTACCATACGTCTTCATCATTTTATTTTGATTTCAAATTGTTTTATACGATTGAAATGACGATTCAGAAGTTTCCAAATTTATTTTTACACAGAAAAATCATTTAATGCGGTCGCAACAAAATCCAAAACGTTACAACCAAAGTATTCGCGTCGTAAATTGTGCTTTTCGAACCATATAGTCAGACGCCGATTATCGGAAAGCAAATTTTCCAGATATACAACTATCCGGATTGCTTATATTCACATTAGACAATCAAAAAAAAATTAATACACTACTTAAAAAAAAAAAACTGAAATATTTTTCAATTAAAGCTTTGATTCAATAAGAAATGTATAGTTATCAATCTTTGAGTTTACTGGGTTTTTTAAATAACATTTTGAAATTTGTATAGAACTTTAAGTTTTGAAATATCGTTTTATTTTTATCGAAATACATATATCTTTTTTTATATGTTTTCTACTTTATTTTAAGCGTGATATCCATTAAACATTAGAATGATATTCCAGTACGTATGTTAAACTTTTTAATTTTCCAATTATCCGGATTTTTGATTATTTTGATTCGGCTTGCAAAGTTAATCCGGATAATCGGCGTTCTATAGTACTTTTACATTGGAGACTTGTGAAAAAATAGTGTCTGGAAACTAGTTTTATTTGATATTTACTATCGTCATGCGTTTCTTGAAGTAGAACATACCAATCGATTTGACATATTTCCACGTAAAAGGTATATTTTAATATAAAATTATATACTGGTTTAGTTTCAGTACGTCTTGGAAAATCACTATTAAATACTACTTAATGTACACTTGTAACTGCCACAAGCAAAAACAGCTTAATTAAGAACGCAAAGTCATGCCTTGATATGTGGTAATTCCAGTAGTCCAGGGTGAAGAAATAATTACAATGGGCTTGTAGATAACGCACGTATGTATTAATAATTGAAAAAACTGAATTAAAAAAATTACATAATTTTATATAAAAAAATTATATAATTTAAAAAATTATATAATTTTGATTAATTATTTTTTTTAGCGTAGGCGTACTTCAGCAAGTTCAGAAGTAACAAAAAAAAAACAAAAAACCTTCGGTTCGGCACGCCGGAAGGCGGAGTTAGATTTTGCCGGGGTAAAATAGGGATAGGCGAACTCGGATTGTACGAGGTCGGATCAAACATTACTTTCCATGTTTTACGGACACATGTTTTCTCATTAGACTACAAGCTATTGATAAATTTATCAAGACGATTCCTGTGCCTATTAAGGAAGCTATGATTTTTTTTGTCCTTGAAACCACATGTTTTCCACCCTTTGGTCCTTATCCAAAGAATAGTAGGAACTTTAAACGAATTCGATATTTTACTTAATAAGAAAGGTATAGCGATATTTTGTTTTTGCTGTTTTTTTTTTTTTTGGTTCTGGTTATCCCTTGGTGTAAGGATTGGTCATATTAAAAATTGTTTCAGATAAAATTTTTAGGGAATGTTTGCAGGACCAAATAATTTATCTGTTTTGGTGTTTTTTTGTTTTTTTTTTATATTTTCTTTTACTGTAGATAGTTATAAATGTGATAACTCATTGAAATGAGATATTTAATTAAAAAATATATATTAGGTTGGCTATGGAGAAGTTATTGAATATTTGATAAAAACCGATTCCATACTGTCCCTATTAAGAGAGGTATGATGTTTTTTGTCTTCGAAATCCTATTTTTTCTATCCCCTGGGCCAGTGGTTGGCGATATCAAAAAACTTTAGTTAGATAAGTTTTAGGCCCTTATCAAAAGAATAGTAGGAACTTTTAACGAATTCGATATTTTACTTAATAAGAAAGTTATAGCAATATTTTATTTTTTTGAAAAAGGCCCCATTTCCACCCTCATGATCCGATTTTACCCATTAACAAACTCAACCGAGATTTTTTGTCATTATATTTTATGTATCAATGTGAAAGTTATTGGCGCAAAATTATGGCAGTTATCGTGTCAATAAGAAAGTGAAATGAAATGTGTACATATATATATATATATATATATATATATGTGTGTGTGTGTGTGTTTACATAATATTTTGGACTGACGGTGGTTTTTGGTCTGGAGGATGTGAAACGCGAAGATATGTCAAAATTTTCCGGAAGTCGAATCATAGTACTCATTACAAAAAGTAGATTTCTTATGAAATCTACCCAATACTCGGAGTTATTGATTATTGACTTTTATTTCGTAATAGATTACTATCCAATTTTGAGAGAAGAGGAGTTTAGTTCCTATTTAGTACAATCTGTTGCTTAAATATTTATATTTTAAAAATGTTAATTTTGTTACTGAATTGCATGTGTAAATAGAATATTTAAAAAAATATCTCGCGAAGAAAAAATTCGGTCAATTTATTGCTGTATTAATACGAAAATAATTTATCTATTTTGGTGGTTTTTTTTTTAATATTTTCTTTTAATGTAGATAGTTATAAATGTGATAACTCATTGAAATGAGATATTTAATTAAAAAATATATATTCATATATTAGGTTGACTATGAAGAAGTTATTGAATATTTGATAATTTGGAACCTAAAAAATAATTTTGTTTTGATAACAAGATTTTTGTTCGATAGTCCAGTGTAAAATTCTTAATCCAGAATCAAAACTAACAAATGATTCCCAATTAAATTTGCTGTAGTTCCAGATCATTATTGATTAAACAAGAAATAAATATTAAAAATGAAAAAACGCGACTGTTAAAAAAACATTGCTCTTTAATACAGGATAATTAAAAAGCGTGCGGGTAACTATTTTGTATATAGTATAACTTTCTTTTTTTCAATTTTTTTAATCATATATATATATATATATACCCTATGACACTTTTGGTAACATAAGAATTCCAACGCGGGATCATCCATCTAAAACGGTTCAGCCGTTCAGCCGTTACGGTGTAACAAACATACATACTTTTTTCCCCCTTCTCACCACAACCGGATATCCAGTTAAGTATACTCATTTGGGGAGAGTGTCCATATACTCTAAGGAGGCGTCCCCCACCCACCGGTTGTGCGCCCGGCACGGCAGGTTAGTCTCCCCGGTCTCGGATCTTTTTTTTTTCTTTTTCAGTGCCTGCCTCTAATTCCCCGATTCGAAGACGAGGTCCGGCGTTGCCATCCCCCACCCCTTCCACGGGAAACCAGGACTCGGTATTTTCTTTTCTTTTCCCCACTCACTGTATCCCCAGGAGTTCCATCCCCATCACAGGAACCCGCACACCTCAGCATACGGGCCCTCCGAGGATGGACTGTCCTCCCTTTCCTGCACCGTGCCTAAAGTCCTTGGCGCCTCACGTCTTCCTCTTTCGTTCTAAGAACCACTGCAGCGAAGTTTGCGAACCAATCCCAATTATTATTGTTACTAGTTAGCCAACTCACTAGATTTTCCGCAGTTAAATTGTTTATTATTATTTCGTATCTTAAATTCTACCATCTCTGGCACGTGAAAACCGTGTGTTCCACGGTATCTACCTCTTGGCAATAGATACATTGAGGGCTTGTACGCTTACCAAATCTGTACAGATACTGGCCGAAGGACCCGTGACCGGTCATTATCTGCGTCATGTAAAAGTTCATGTTACCTTTTTCCTTGTTTAGCTAGTTATCCTAATTAGGTATCAATTGTCTAGTCCATGTCCCCCGTTTGCAATCCAGTCCATTCATTCTGCCATTCACTCACAATGATGTTTTCCACCTTACTTTTTAGCATTCCTGTTGTTCTCAATCTTCGCTTTTTTATTAATAATTCTATGGGTGGCACCTCCGCCAGAACATACAACGCCCCATATGAAATTGTTCGATACCCTGCTACCGTTGTTATTAGTGCTAGACGGTGTATACTCCTCAGTTTTCGCATGTTCCTCTGTACGTTTATTGCCTCTCCCCATATTGGGGCAGCGTACAGCATCGATGACATTACCGCAGAGGTTATCAACCTTCTGACCGACGTTATGGTGCGTTATTGTTATTGAACAATCCCTTCAGTGCTCTGGTGGTGGGAGCAATCCTTTTGCATATCATTTCTACATGTGCACTAAACCTGAGGTTCTTGTCCAACACAACCCCCAAGTATTTCGTGTTATTAACTTCTTCTATGCGCTCCCCTCTTATTTCCACATTTATATTTCTAATTCTTCTTCGGCCCGAGAACACAATGCATTGGGATTTTGCCGTAGATATCTGCAGCTGATTGTCCCTTAGCCATTCATCAATCTGGATCAAGGCTCTATTGGCATTATTCTCTAGATTGTTTATATCCCCGTCTTCTACCAGGATTGCCACGTCGTCTGCATACCCTAGGATAGTCATACCCTCTGGATAGTGTAACCTAAAGATTTCGTCGTAAAAAATGTTCCAAAGCAGGGGACCGAGCACGGACCCCTGTGGAACACCCCCGAACATCCGATAGGAAACCAAGCCTTCAACTGTATTGACTTCGATATACCTCTCGTGCAGGTATTGTCTGATTTCATTAATTATATAGCTAGAAATATCCATTCTCATCAATGTGTCAACTATAGCAGACCATGGCACCGACCCAAAAGCATTTTTGATGTCTAACTGTATCATTAGGGGTAATCGTCTTCTGACTGATTACTCCACGTGCCTCTTCTGACTGATTTTGCCCAGTTTGCTTAGTGCATCAATTGAGGAAAAACCTTTTCTAAATCCATATTGGTCTGGATGTAAACAGTTTTTTGCATCAAGTTCTTCCTGGAGTCTGGTGGCTATCATACGTTCGACTGCTTTGCCCATATTATTGATTAAACTGATGGGCCGGAAACGTTTCTGTTCGTTATTCACCCCTGGCTTAGGTAGAAACACTGTCCTTGCAGTTTTCTAACATTTTGGGAACGTACGATGCTGTAGCCCATGACTAGCTACGTCCACATCTTCCCATGGTATGACCCCTGCCAGCCCCTTGATAACCGCCGCCGGTATTCCATCCGGTCCCGGACTCTTTTTGTTCTTTAGTTTCTTTATTGCATTCATGACTTCTAATTGGGTGAATCTGGCCCTTCCGCAGATGATTGTCTGATGGTCATCCCTCTCTTGTCTCGGAAACAGGACTCTCATTTGTTGTGTAGCCTTTTCGGCATTAAGGACTGGTACATGTCTACCTAATCTTTTCGTTATGATCTGGAATGCCTTCCCCAAGCGGTCGGCATCCAGCTCTGCGCACAACTCTAACCATAAGTTGCGTTTAGACATTTTGATCATGTAGTTGAGTTTTTTCCTGGCTGTCCTGTATCGTTCTAACGCGATATTACTTCCTCTGTCATTTCTGTGCGCACTCGTAGTCTTTAGGCTCTTCTCTTACTATTTTGCATCAATGTACGTTGTTCTGCAATCTCGTTAGTCCACCAGTATACCGGGTGGTATATGGTTGTATTCTGGGAGATTCTAGATATTTCATCGACAATTATTCCCTGAAATATATTAGGATCCATAAGTGTACTTGTCATCATTTTATTAGCTGACCTCCTTATTACCCGTTGTATTTGATGATTTGTTAGTCGAGGGCTTATGCGTGATTGTAATGATCTAGCGTATTGATCTCTGATGGTGATAGAGACTGCTCTATAGTCACTTCCAGTTTCATCGTTGATTACTGAACATTCAACTGTGTTTGGATGAATTCTTCCATCGATTATCACCAAGTCTATAATGGATTCGTGTCCTCTGGCACTGTAAGTGGGTGTTCCGTCATTTGTACATACAAAGCCCGTGGTCTCCAAGAATTCCTCAAGGATTCTACCTCTTGCGTTAGAGGATTCTGAGCCTGCTAACATGGTTTTGCTATTAAAATCCCCTAGGATTATTACTCGCTTGCGTGACTGTGTGACGACCCGTTGTAAACAGAACATTCTATCTTGGAAATCCTCTATTGTGATGTTTGGGCTAATATATACCCCGACTATCATCAATTCGGCTAGCTCAACAGCTATAATGCCCTCATCGCGTGAATGAAGATCTTTGTTACCAGTTGTTCTCCTGAACGCCGCCACGTCACCATTTCTATCTGAAACCATTGTTTCCTGACTACTGAGAGTCTATTTGGCTCAGTAGCCACCGGCCCCTTGTGAGGTCGTATCCTCAATAGGAAGGGACTCACATCGTCGCATGTCGTCGCTGGACATAGGACTCAATTCCGCGTCCAACGACACCCTACACGGGCGGTTCTATAACTTAGAGAAATTGTGTCTTATAAATTTGTTGAAATAAAAACTAAGTCCTAGTTTACAGTTAATAATTATTACGTCATCGGCAAGCTTTTGCCTGTCGATTGACTTAGGAAATTTTCTTTCTATAATACGTATTTAGTATAACCTTAAAATACTAAAAAATAAGTCAAAAAAGATCCTTAACTCACTCTATGACTGTAATAGGTTCAAGTCAAACACCAATTATTGAATATCACTCTCACTGATCACTTTCAACGGCCCAAAGGTCGGAGAAATCATAAAAAAATAACTCACTAAACTCAAATTGTTAGTTTTCAGAAAAACGTTAACTTCTGTTCCTTGTTCAAACTACATCACCTAAAAAAAATACAGTTGAGCTTGGTTGTGTCAGGAATACAGTCGTATCCCTTACAGTCGGTTGAGACCCCCAACCGCGACACTAGTGATGAAGGCCGCGGGACGGTCGTACGAGGACCTTCTACGGGCAGTGAGGAATACCGTGACACCGAGATAGGACAACATTTTGTCTGCACATAGGGGTCAGGGAGAGGACTTCCACATAAGAGTACAGGAAACAGGTGACGTAGCTGTCAAGTTGAGAAAACAAATACTGAAAAAGGTGGAAGGTTGCACAGTCACAGCTGGTAGGAGCGTTCGGAGTGTGTATCTGCTGATTAAGAACGTCGACGCCCTCGCATCGGAGGAGGAATTGGTACGTGAAATGAGGAAGACTGCTGGGGATTCGGTCACAATTGATGTTCTCTTCCTATGACCATCGTATGGGGAAACCAAGGTGGCGACGGTCCCGTCTCTGGTGGCCGAGGAACTGCTAAAGGTTGGACGAATTCGTGTGAATGGGTGTCTTGCCGGGTCTCAAGGAAGTCCACCGAGGAACCATGCTATCAGTGCGGGGAATATAACACCGGACAGGGTCCTGCAGTGGCCCCGACAAAAGGGGACATTGTTTTTGAATTGTAGGGTTGAAGGGCATCTCCGTAAAAACTGTCCAATGGAAGCTAAATGTTCAATATATAATTCCCGCGTACATTCACTTGTGGGTCGGGGCAGTAGGGCCAGCTGCAAAAAATTAGTTTCCTCGCGTTTGCTTGTGGGGACCTAGGCTTAGGACAGCTCCATCCAGGAAAGGTGGGCCGCATAGGTGTCCCACTCTCGATGATTGGATGGAGACTTACTTATGTCTTCAGAATGGGCGGGGTAAAGTAAGAACGGAGTCCCACTGGGGGATCCCTTGGGGTCCCCTCATTGGAGGCATGGCTTGCAATAAGACCGAGTATCGGCTATCGGGGGAGCATTAGTTTTCGAATAGCTAGTTTGAGGCGATGGCACCCCTGCAGCTATGTAAATGCTTAGTTGCAAGTCCGGCTAAAGGGAGGGGATAAAAAATGAACTCAAAAAAAAGGAATACAGTTGTAAATATATACTTGAATACGTTATATATGACTAATGTTTGGATATGTGAACGTTGATGAATTAAAACAGTTGCAGTTGTCATAGGTTACTTTTAAAAAAGAAGACCAATGAGAGAGAATTCGTTATTGATTTTAAATATTTGAGAAATCACAAATGACCACAAAAGTGCACGCCTAGCTGAATTCATTTTCCAAGAACACATTTTCGCAATATCTATTACTCTAAGACCAATTAATATTGAAATGATATTCTTAATCCATTATTTCTTATCGGTTTAAATAGACAAATTAACATTCCTATATCATTCTCTTTGTTGTTACTGTCAAATGACATCGGTACGAAGAATGCGAGATGTACTCAGCTGCTTGGCATTCTTTCTTTAAGCTTTCCAACTTGTACAGTAGATGTGAATTTGCATAGTACATCCTTCTCAATTCGTCTTGATTTAATCAATTCATCTGTATCTTTCCTCTTAATTTTTGGTTATTTTTATTGGATATATATCGTAATGTTTTGAAAACCAATAATTTTTACCAAACGCTATACGACGTCATAAAATGTATTTTTTTATTATCACTAATTATTATACTTAACTATTATATTACTTAATATAATTGTTATACTAAGTTATAATGTTAAATTTATTGCAGTTGATCAAAATTAGTTTACATTAATAATGAATTTCTAGTGCGGGAAGTGAGATAAATAAAATTTTTTTCCCATAAATATTATATCTTTTTTAAACAATATAACATTTATTTTGATGAAATTTATTTTTCATGTTTAGATTTTCACAAGTCTATCATGATTTCGTTTCTTTCAAATTTCGTGCGTACTACCCTTGCCGTAATTTATAAGATTATTCACTAAAAATTATGAGAACATTTCAATTATTTGTAACTTACATATATAGAATATTTGGAAAAAATTGTATTAATGAATAATTAAAAATTTTGTTTTAGCAAACTTTGCTTTTCTCTATTACTGCTCATCAGCATTTCTGTGAAGACAAAGTATAGCGATAGGACAAAATTTCGGGAAACAGGATTTCTGCAAATATTGACGATTCAAAACTCCTTTAGTCGAAAAAAAGGTTTGTTAAACAAAAGTTGTATCTACTTTTAAGTAGCCAAAATAAATAATTTAATGGAAATTTTCAGAAGATCTACGTACAAAACACACACACACACACACACACACACACACACACACACACACACACACACACACACACACACACACACACTCACTCCCTCTCGCACAAACACACACGCACACAACAGTTTATACTTTAATTAATTTCACGTTTACTTTAATTAATATTTACACGTCCTGTATTGCTTTGGTATAAAAATTAGGTTTAGTAGGATAAAAGTACTTAAAAGATTATTTAAAATTTAAAAGTTTTAAATTGATTGGTTTTCTAGAGGGGAGGATAGTCAACAGCATTTATAAACAGTTTTTGCCTTTTCTTTCGAAAACCTGTTTTAATATAGCCAAATATTTGGCTATATTTTATTATTCAAATATATAAATATAATACATTATATTGCAATATACAGCCAAAATATATATATATACTATGAATCCACTTTTATATACGAGTATATATCGTATCTCGTATATATCTATAAACTACAATTTTTTACCTTATTGGATAAAACTTTAGTAAATCTTTCTGAATTAATTGAGTACATAAAATAATCTAGTAAGTAAAATTTTAAGCCCTAAAATTTAATTGGGCTAAACGAGGCCCTTACTTAAAATGTAATTTTTTTTTACTTTAATTTTTAAGATTGAGAATACAACTTGTATAGAATAACTTGTGAGAATAATATCTAATACTATTGTAGACGACATGGGAACTTCTTAATAAAGGACAGTTTCTAGATACCGAATTAAAAATTTAACAATTTTTCGGTCAAGGTCAAGATCCTAGTCATTCCAGTGGGACCTTGATCTAAAATCTTTAACTAAGAATTTTATTTTTTTCTCAATTAAACTTTTAACAACGCATAATTTTAAAGTATTAAACGTTACTTCATCAAGGAATTAAAATCGGTCCCAAATTTTTTTTCAACGCCGATATTTTTTGCTATTGTATTCTAAATATTGCGTAATTAACTGATTGATATTTAAAAAATCTAAGCCATATTTGAAATAAACAACTGTCAAGGATAAAGCTAAGGTAAGTTTTGTAATCCATTGTCGGCTTTTTTTTCAAATGCTTTATTGTATGACCTTATAAATTTACAGGTTTTTATCTTATGATCGATTTAAATAAAATAAAATATATATTGTGAAAATTAAACTAAATTGACTGTAAATTAAAGCCCTTTAAAAGGAAAAAAAATTAATCATACTTGCATTAAAGAGTGTGTGTTTAATTATTAAATAGACACTCAATTTAGTTTCTTTTCATTTTATTTTTTTAAAGGCGAGTTTGATTATAGTTTGAAAGAACTAATTTAAAAAAGTAATTAATTTAAAAAACTTCTGTTTACATTTACTTCATTTTATTAAATTAAATTTATTATGTTTCTAGTTGCTAGTTCCACTAATAAATAAAAGTATATATTAAATTTTTTTTAGATGGAATATTTCTTTTTACGTGTAATTTTTTTTTATTTATTCGATTGTAAATCCTACATTATTAATGAAAAAAATAGACCATTCCCTTTATCAAGTACTGACCATTCGTGAATAACATGTAATTTTTAAACTGCAACATAAATTTTAAGATACTAATTGTCGTGTAATAAATATTATTTAAAAATAATAATAATGGAATGAAAAATAAATTTCAATTAAAAAAATAATTAATTTAAAAATCTGGCAAAGGGATAATTACATAACCGGCTTTGGCTGAACAGATTATTACAATTTTGCTACAGGGTTTTTAATTATTAATGAGTTAATTAGGCAATATTTAGAATAAAATTGCCAAAAAAGAATCTGATGTGAACGCTACGTGACTTCCTTTGTACGCCTATTATTTTTTTTATTGTTATTAAATTATTGTGTATTAAAAACAATTTTTACAATCGGAGGATAATAATTATTAATAAATCAATATAATTAAATATAAAAAAAAGTTAAAAAAAAGGATATAAAGTCGGATTCGAACCGATGTTCCTTCCCCTTGTAAGATCCAAATATTTCATTAATTAAAATTTTATTTGGCTATAACTCTAGCACCAATTAAAATAAGTACCACTTATGATATATTGTTGAAGAGCTCTCAATGAGAGCTTATTACTGCTTATTACAAAAGTCCAAAATGTAGAGTTTTTGGATTTTGGGCATTTCGACAACTTTGGGCCAGTAGATTGCAATCAAAAGGGGGGGGGTGGACAACTAGATATTACAGAAGTCCTAAATCTAAAATTTCAACATCCTACGGCTAAGCGTTTTTGATTTATGTTAGATACAGACGTCACATCGAAACTAGTCAAAATGGATTCAGAGATGTTCAAAATGGATATTTCCGTTTAAATCTGAAAACCGAAATTTTTAGAGATCACAATACTTCCTTTACTTTGTACAAGGAAGTAAAAATCAAAGTGTTCGGTAAAATTATTAAGTCCGATTTTATTCCCTATATCAAATGATATTTTTACTTAAAATTCTCCATTATTAAATCTATAAGTGAGAAAAAAATCAAAAGTCTTCGTAAAAGTTTAGTTCTATTGATTCCTTTGACCAAATAATGCGTTTTTGTTATCAAAATTATACTGTAAGTTTACTTATAAAAATAAGAAAAAATGTTTAAAAAAATAATTTGGGTCCATTTGAACCCCCGTGGTCGACAGCTACCTCGTATAAGATTTTTAATAACAGCCTCAATTTAAATAAAATAGATAAATATCGTAAATTATAAAAATATGTTCTATTGCCTCTTAGGCAGCTAAGCTGTTTTATGGTGGTGTTTTTTCTTATTCAAACCCTCATAGAGAAGTGGACGCATAAAACCCTTTTTTTCTTTTTTTTGTCGTTTCTTATTTCAGTCACATAATTACAAATTTGATGAGTTCTTTACAAATATTATTCTGTCATATTTTTTATGTATTTGAACGAATTAATTTTCAATTATTTTTATTTTTTTCGAGAGTTATGCTAATCTCCAGTTTGTAGAAACCGATTTTCATGAAATTTTGTGAGATGACTTCTGAATACGGATTATTAATGACATTTAATTTTGTTACAAATGGTCAATAGGATGAGGAGAATTTTCGGTCACCATGGTTTCCGTATCTCAAAATTTTATTCAAAGAGTAGGATAATTTTGTTTTTAACATAATTCTCTACTTAGTTTTCCTTCTAAGTAGTTACCATGTCAAAGTTGAAAACCCTCGAAAGTCAGAGTTACATTTTTTTTCCGGCTTTATCAGTAGTTTTTAAAAACTGACTGTATGAGTTATATAGTTAATTCATTATTCCCAGAGAAAACAAAAACTTCACTGCTAACTCTTCGGACCTTTGGTATTTTACATAAGTAACAACTGTAAGAAAGATTCGGAAAAATTATTGAATATTGTATTTAAAATTAAGAGTACCAGTATATGTCGTAAACTATTCTTTACATGCTAATAAAAAGACTAAATTATTTACTATCGATTTTAAAATTATGTACATTCTTATTTTCGTTTATGTCGTATATTTTACTATCGCTGTATATGTTTACAATATTTCTTTTATATTTACCAATATATTCTGATTATAAAGTATATTTTCTTATTAATAGAATTTTTTAATGTAGTATGAAAGGTGAACGATTCATTATTTTGAAATATTTGTTGGTAAAACTGACAAGAACAGGTATGTAGGGTTCAGTCAATTTCACGCTAAAGAGGTGAACGTTCAACTTAGTGTAAAACCGTCTGTGTTCAAAGGGTTATGTGATGTTATGAAGAAGCAGGGTATATTTTTTTTTTTGAGTGGGTATTTTTTTGTGACGTGTTTGGTGATATTAATAAAGTGGGTGGAAACAGAAAGGGTGCATACCGATGGACAATCAGGGAGGAAAAAGTGAGAAAATAAGTTTTATATACATGTAGGTAGACCTACATATATGTATAAAATTCCAGCGGTTAGGGAGAGTTTGGTATTTTTGGAGCTTGAATTTCCTCTTTCTTCCACCTATCCGGGGGGGGGGGAGGAGGAATTGCTGACAGATCGGGAAAAACACCTAAAACGATGCCGCAGTGTGACAGACCTCCCCTCTCACGGTATGTGATCGGGGTCTTCAATAAACTCTAGACCCTGTTTTCTTGACGTTATTTTCAATGGTAATTTTACTTATATTTTCTTTCTTTCTTTTGAATAAAAATACGATTTTTAGTAATAACATGTCATTATCCCATGTTTTAAATCGTACATCTGGACATGAATTAGATTCTTGAATAAATACAGTAGAATTTTTTTTTATATAAAAATGACATTATTATATTTTACCCTGAATTCATATAATAATATATATATATATATATATATTTATAGAGAGAGAGAGGGTGAACGTGAGAGAGCGAGAGATAGAGCGAGTTTCTAAAAATACTGAATTGTTATTTATAATTTTTATTTTTAAATTATAATCAAGAAAATAACACATTAATATATACACACACGCGCGCGAGCACGCACACAGAGGTTGTTTCAGGAAGTTTCTGCCTATTTTACATGCGTATTCTTTCATAAGTATGAAAAATGTTTATATTAACGTGTATAGAAACGTTTTGAGTTACATCTAGCGAAAGATTTTACCCGGATTTCTGTATTAAAGATCAAATAATAATACTAAATTTAAACTCTGCAACTGCAAATTATTCAGCAAAATTATTGGTTTTATATTAAATCTTTATTATCTTATTCAGTGGCCAGAGCCGCTCTATTTACGTTGTCAGATTATGTTACTACTGGTGATTTTTTTAATTTCGCAGACATTCATTTAGAGTTTTATCATAGTAAACAAAAGTTGATCCCACAGTAAAAATGCTAGTTTTGTTGAGAGTTAAAGGCTGAACAGGAGAGGAGAGGATTTGGAATGTAATCATTGAAATCATTGAAAAATAGTTGTTATCAATGAAAAAGTTCACATTACTATCACAGTAAGTTGAAAAAAATAGATAACAGTAAATTCCAAAACTTTTCAAAGTAAGAGTAGAATATTCTTGTATCGAAAGGGGTTTGTATAACAACTTATCCCTTGAAGAAAAGAAAGAAAAGATTTATTTAAAATGTGATCGAAAAAGTTTAATGAATTTATTCCATTTTTCGTAATTCGATGGTATATTGTACTAACTTTTTTTTTTTAATTCATTAGCTATTTGAGTTTAGTTTAGCTATTTGTGCATCTTATGGTGATTGTTATTTGTAGAATTATGTTGATAAATTCAAGAAGAAAAATTTAATCCCAGTGTAATAAATAAAAGTAAACTCATCGACTGCGTAAAGTTCTGCTGTATCAAATCCTACGTGATTTAAACAAAAATACAATCAAACATTTAAAATATCTGCATAGCTATATAAAAACAACGTTTTCTAACTTAATCAGAGATTTATTTCCCAGCAATTACCAATATTGAAAACAACCTTGATGTTCTACACTTTCCCAAAAATTGAACCGTAATTGAACACTATATGATGATGTACAATAATTATATACTAGATGTACAGGAAAAAGTCAAACATTTTTTGAAGAGAATTTTAATATATATTTGCCTAATTCGAAAAAAAAACAAGGAGTAACATCAGCTATGAGATTATCAACACCCGTTAAGAGAAGATCGTTGCAAAAGCAATCTGAAGAAAAAATGAAAAAATTCGTTTTTATTATAATAAAATATGGGTAGTTAATACGGATTAGTTTTTTTTTAATCTTGTACATTTTACGCGGGAATCAACCATGATATATTTAAATAATTCTTTATATTTATATATTCTTTAAATAAACATCTCAATAATAAAATGTAGTTTGTAAGAATAACAAAATATAATTTATAAAAATAAGACTGATATCATCTAATTTTTATCAACATCAATAAAGATTTAACACCGTTCAAATATATCCAAATTGGTATATTTTTGAAGATCACTAAAAATCAATCATTAAAATTGTAAGAATAAAAAAATATCTATTCCATTCATTGGTGGGAGGGAGAAAATTGTAAAAATCAGCAGAAAAAATTAATCAACTATTTGGATAATCATGATGTTGTTAATTACTACAGTAAAATATATTATTTGTTATCAAAAGATTATTTTATATATATAGACGGATTTTTGAAGAATATAAAAAACTTTGAGGACATGTTCTACAAGTAAAATAAAAACGAAAGTTCGTATAAATATAACTTCGAAAACGTTTCGTTAGCGAGTATCGATTGGTGAAAGATTTCCCTGATTTCTGCGCCTTCGTTACAATTAAGATAGACTGTAAATTTTTGGGATCAAAATTAAGGGATAGATTTAGTGCTTTTATATGAAATCTAAACTGTAAAATTAAAAAAAAATAAGTTCCAGAACTGTATTTTAAATAGTTTTAAGAAATCTGGGGTAAAATACAATAGATTGGGGTTAAACAACAGGTTATTTTATGTTTGGCACAAAATAACTTTATGAAATGTGTAAACACATATCGAAAGATATATCTTTATGTGCATACGTATCTATACACTCAGTGTCCGGGCAGATGCTGACCAAACGTAACGATGTAACTCAGAACATCAAAATATACGAAATATTTCATGTGGAAAACCCCCGTCGTCGTTACAAACATTTTATGTTTTGTATGTCAAAAAAGCATTCTATTTTTTTCAACAAAAATGTTTACCTTAAAAATAGATTGCGATATTTTAATAAAATTTTTCGTATATATACCCGACATCTGCTAAATAAATTAATAAAAAATTTTATTGATTTTTTGGAAATTTCAAAATTGCGGTTATTTAATTTTTTTATCGGTTATAATTTCGTAAATATTAATTTTATCAAATTATATTTTTACTAGATAAAATATTAAGCCTTTTATTGTGAATAAAATAACACTTTATTTGTTCAAATTGATTGATAATCAGCTAATATATGGCTTATATTATCAAATAGTTTTGACAATTACTGCTTAATTTTTGCGTTACACTTTAACCAATCTATATGAAGTTTTTTAGGATGATTTCTGAATCAAGTTTTGCTTAAAGAGTAAAATAATTTTTTTACGTAAATTTTTACTGGCAAATTTAATTACTTTCATTTTCCACTTTCATTTTAATTATAGGTAAGAGGGTTGTGTAACTTTAAAATAGTTGAAAGTTACACAATAAAATAGCCATCTACTTTATTTTTTCTTTCCATTATTTATGGATTTTGCATGTTTACCTTCCTACAGAATTTAACTAGTAATTTACAGTAATTTTATATTATTTTTCTTCTTTCCTAAGCACGTGTTTTTGTAAGTTGAGTAAGATTCTATCTAAATTTAATATTACAAACAGTTCATTATTTTAAATAATAATGATATATAGATATAACAACTGTAAAGTGAATATAAATAAAATAATAAATTTAAAATAATATATAATTAATTCTATAAAATTAAAAAAAAACTATCAATAATGAAGTTTTATTTTGAAGTATTAAGAACTAATTATTTTGAAAGAAAAATATAAGATACGATATTTTTTATCGGAATATTTGACGCCTGAATAATGAAAAATATAAAAAACTCACTTTATAGTTATTTATAAAAGCGAAATAAATGCCTGCTTGAACATCTGTATTTTTACTTTTCTCATGAATTTGTTGTTAAATAGTTTAATGTAAATAATTCTCAGTACGTAAAATCCTCCCTACCGTGTATATACAAAGGGACGGATTGTGCAACACATTATTGTTTTGTTAATGACAGTTTTGTTTATCTTAAGTTACTTCCGTTTAATTTTACTTTTGGATTTACTTTGTGAAGGTAGATCAAAGCAATAGCCTATATTTAGTAAATAATTGTCTTTTGTGTACGTTTACATGTTTGTGTGTGTAGCATGTGTATAAGCGCTGCGTTATTAGTTGTAAGAAGGTGAGGGGTGGTGGTAGAGGGATTTCTGTTGTAAGGGACCGTCTGCTGTAAGTAGTCGGAGATGTTCTTTCGAGAACCGGCTTGTAAAAGGGGTGAAATGTTGGACTCGCTGATGACGGTAGGAGTGGCAAAAGGGAGATGCTTTTGTGAGTCGCGTGTTTAATTGACAACTACGTACCCGTGTGGTGGTAGCGCGTACGGGAGTAGAGGGTGCCAGAAATCCGGAAGGGTGGAACTTTCAGGGACCTCTTATAAGGTTGAGTCGTTGAGTGTGTCTCATCAAGAGTCTGCGGGTGAGAAGGAGATGAATTTTAGAAAGTATCAGACAAGACAGAGTATGAAGCTTTTGCCTCTCTCAATCGCTCTCTCTCTGTCTATCTCTCTCTCCCTGTGTGTGTGTGTTTGTGCAATACAGTTTGCCTAGAATGCCTGTTGAGCCTTAACACTGAACGTAACACACAAAGACAACTGTCAGGGACAGGCACAACTCAATTACATGACAAACAATAACTGGTACATTCTATAGCAAAACTAGTTCCAGTCACTAAGTACAATCCCTCTCAGTAAATCATAAAGAATTCATAAATTTATTGGATCTAAATTCATTTGTTGTCAACATTGACGGAAATTTTTTCTATTTAATTTTTAATAAATGCATTTTTATAAATTATTTATTAGTTTATGTCGTTTATATCTTGAATTACGGACTATAATGACTTCATTTCATTATTTTTTAATTAGACTTGAAAATAATTACTGTAAAAATTACCCAGTAGTATTAATTTTAGATTTATTAAATTCCTTACCGAATGATTTTTATTTGTTAAATACATTTTCATTGTTTAAGATCAAGGCGATGAATTACAAGACGCATATTTTGTAATCACTCAAAAGGGAACTGAAAAATGAGAAGTCAAATCAAACATAAAAAATAATACGTATACATATAACTGCATTAGATATTTATCTGTTTACACTATTTTTTTTTCTCAATTTTTCCGATACTCATATTCATTTTAACGTAGCGATTTAATTAATTTTGTAAGAGATTTTAGTGTATTGAAAGACGTGCGTTCAAGTTTTCAAAGACCTCACACATGATCGTTTACCTAAACTAAAACTAATCTCCTTACGGTTTCGACGTACACGTACGTATTGATCTAATTGAAAAATATAAGACTAAACTAATTAACTTCTTTCTTTTTTTTAACGATATACGTCTTTTATTTATCTTCACTTCTTCTCTTTAGGTTAATAAGCTTTATGCTCTAGACATTGTAATAATAATAATCTGTTGAATTACCCATCAAATTTAGGGAAGAGTAAAAACGTAGATGCGGAGTAATTCTGCCTTGGGTGTCTCGAGTAGGACTGTCTCTATTAATAGTACAGCGAAGAAAATAGTATACCACGTAACGTGTCGGGACATCGTAGGTAGCAAGAAGCCAACCTTGTACGTCAACTGAGGTTTCTAAACTTTGAAGACTAATACTTAAATCTAATTAAATGAGCTGAATATGTTTTACATATATTTATAAAAATTTACCTTAACGTATCCAAGTCACAGTAGATGATTAATTTATATATGTTATCAAAGTTTACATACACGGATATATAAGTAATTTATTAAATTAATTATATAGTTTTATATATATATATATTGATTTATGTCAAACTTTGATTAAATTTTTGGTTAGAAATTTAAGACAAAGAAGCGTTAGCTTAAATAATTAAAGTGTTAAAATGTTAAAAACGAAATTCTTATTAGGCTAATATTTTAAAAATAAATAAACTACCTTTTAACAGATGGATCATAGGAATCTATGGTAAAGCCTTAGAATAAAAAAAATTTGTGATTAATGTAAATATTTATTTTTTAATATAAACACATGAAAATGTTTATGGCAAATATGTGAAAATCAGTGGTGGCTCGTAGCTAAAATCAGAGGAGGTGCTGCTCCAGAAAAATTTTTTCTGGGCCTTTTCAAGGTCATAGTTAAAGTTTTCTGTAAATTAAAGAATTGAAAAAAAATAATCAAACAGAACAGCTGGAAACAGGATAATAGTCTAATCCTACATTTTATCACATTCAAGAATACGGTACACAGTTTTTAATAACATTGTGCTTAAAAACCGTGGGATTAACCGAATAAATAATAAAATGTCAATACAGATAATAATTGTAGTATTATTGGATAATAACTTAATAAAATGTCCGCTTAAAAACAATATAATCCAACGGTGGTTAATTTAAATTTCTGTCAGAAACAAATACATAGATAGTTTTTATTAACTACCTTCTCGTTCGCCCTTCCAGCGTGTTCTTGGACGGATTTGACACTAAAGAGTCCTTGCTTTCCGCCATCTTCTGATCGTTAGTGAAAAAACAGTTAACCACTTTCATATTCCTTCCACCGACTAAACTAGAAAAGGGAACGAACAAGGAACGTTCCATACACACGCGGAGTAAAAAGAAAACTACCTCCCACCAGCACGCCAGGGTCGACGCTGCGGGAGCAACAGTGCTTCTTCTTCCTCGTAGTCTAGCGTTCAGCTTCCTTTTTTTCGCATGCGCACAACAGCCAGACACCAAGCCGCTGGAACTGTGAAGCGTACAGTTCCATACAAAGATTTTTGTATCTTTTTCATAAACTGGGAGATGGTTACTCCCATTAAGCTTATATTTTGTACAGTTTAAAGAAAAAAGAACTCGTTATATTTAATTTTATCGATAATATCAAATAAAAATAGGGAGTCCTGCAGTTCCACAGTGCCTATACGCGAGCCGCCACCGGTGAAAATATTTACATAGAAAATAACTACAGAATAATTCACAATTCAGAAGGCGTTAATGAAAATTATTTGAAAAATTTAAAATTTAATATATTTAATTATAAGCCGCTCGAGCTCGCTTCACTTGCCCTTCCCGTCTAGACAGGAGGGTCCTTCTCCTGAACCCCCGCTGTGTTCGTTATCCTCATGGTTGTCATCGTAATACTGATAAATAACTATTAAAGTATTCAGACTTAAAAAACCTGAAAAAACTAAATTACAAAAGACAGAATATTAGTAACTATGGTAACTAAAGTACACACACCTTTGACGAGGAAAACTTCACAACTTCACCCCAACTTCACAACTTTAGCCCAAGAGCTAGGGCTTTGATGTACGGCTTAAATCCTTTCTTATGATAACACAAATATATCTTGAAAGTTTGAAAGCAATCGGTCGGTTGATTATCGCGTGATGCTGTTGCAAACGGACAGACAGGCAGAACCTGCTTATTACAAACTTTTAACATTTATATTACAAACTTTTTCATTTATTTGAGTGTTATTTAAAAATTCACCTGACTGTGTAACATTGTTTTTGAAAAAAGAATTCACTATTATTTTAAGAACATTGCAAATTCATAAATATAAACTCATGGATAAGATAACGTTTTTAATTTTCTAAATGTTCGGAGCACACAACTCATATTTATGGATGCCAAGCAATCTGATAACTGAATTTTGTATATTAAAAAAAAAACTTGTTCTTATTTTTTGAGTAAGCCTTAGGAGATATTATATTTTAAACTGGAATATGTATAAGCATAATTAATTCATTTAACAAGTATAATTATCTTAGCATATTATTAATGCGCCTACTAAGAAGCTCTTGTTTAGAGAATCGTATACGTTGTACAACCACACGTTCAGGTATACATATATAAACTAATTTTAAAGAAATCCGATGTGGACACCACATGATTTTACGCCTATTAAATTACATATAAAAGTTTTTAAAAGTACATAAAATTTTATTTCACAAATAACTATTGATTTTTTTTTTTTATTATTATTATTGAATTATTATTTACTGTAATTTTTTCTTTTTTTACAATCACAGATTAATAATTATTAATAAATCATTCATTTAAATAATTTAAACTAAAAAAAAAGTTAAGAAAAAAAGGAAATGAGATCGAATTCGAACCGATGTTCCTTCCCCTTGTAAGATGTAAATACTTCATTAATTAAAATTTTATTTGGCTATATCCCTGGAACCCAATGAAAATAAGTACCACTCGGTGATATATTGTTGAAAAGTTTTGAATGAGGGCTTATTACTGCAGTTAAGAAAAAGTAAAAAAATCCACATTTTTTGGACATTTTTGGTCAAGTCGATTGCAATCAAAAAGGGAGGTGCACAACTAGATGGTACAGGAATCCTAAATCCAAAATTTCAACATCCTACGCCTAATCGTTTTTGAGTTATGCAAGCGACCACAATTCTCAGGAGTAGTCGACCTGAGACTGTAAAAGACTACACTTCATTCACATTCATACATATCATCCTCATTCATCCTCTGAAGTAATACCTTACGGTGGTTCCGGAGGCTAAACAGAAAAATGGAATTATGCGAAATACATACATAAGTACTTACGTACGTAGAGACGTCACGCCGAAACTAGTCAAAATGGATTTAGGAATGGTCAAAATGAATATTTCCGTTTAAATCTGAAAAGCAAAATTTTTCGCGATCACTATACTTCATTTACTTTGTACAAGGAAGTAAAAAATCCATCTAAAATTGTTTTGCTATAAATATTTCCTTACGTTAACACCAAAATTTTCGTTAGCAGTATAAATTTACACTTCTTTTTCTTAATAAAATAATGTTGGATTATAATTAAATTAAATTTGTATTAAAAATTTTTATTACTTATTAATTAATTATTTTTAAAATTATATAATGAGGAAATAATGTGATTTCTTAGAAGTAATTAATTACCGGATTGATTCTTAATTAGTATTTTAATTAAATAATTAATTGCTTCTTTCGGGCTAATTATTACTTTCATTTTAATTAAATTTTAAGTATTGTTTTAAAAGATAAAATAAACAAATACATCTAATATTATTATTACAAGACAACATTTGATTAATTAATATTTTGTAAATTAAATTAGGATCTTTGTTATGATAATAATTATAATTTCAATATATTCATACTTCACATGAAGTAATAACTGAAAATGTTAGGAATTCTACAAAGTAAAAAGGTAAAGGAATATTTTGGTTAACGGAATTAAATTTATAAGGCTTTCTTCATTTAGTTTTCTCTCATCCTTTATATATGCTTTTTCTTTTTAAATTACCTTCCACACCGTCATTTATTTTCATTTTCTTTCTATCAAGGGTCTTTTCATCAATAACACTAAGTGTAATACGTCTTTGGTATTGGTGTATTCTGTCTCTATAGAGTAAATTTTAGCATTATGTTCCTAGATCTAATATTACCAACCGGTACAATATGAATCTGGTGTAATTCACTTTCTTATGCAATCATTGCCCCTTTCAGTTTGACAAAAGAAGAACCATTTTCAATCTTCTTCTGTTCAAAATCAAATTTATATGCATTTTTTGTTGACATCTCACAACATTATTCATAGTCGTTTTATTTTTTCCGTTCTTATTTCATTTTATACTAAAATCCTATTTCCTGATATACGCACACACACCAAAAAAAACTTAAATATATATATATATTAATATATGTAAAAGAACATGTCCTGATTGAATGACTGATTCATCAACTTCCAGTAAAAATTACTGAAGTTAAATTGTTGAAAGTTTTTATACACGTTGTTACGATGTAAATGCACACTGGAAAGATTTTTTTGAAATTCCGAGTTTAAAGGGTTAAAATAGAGTAAAATTGAAATTTATTATTTTTTTTAATTTCTCTGTAACTAATGAAATTATCAACTTGATTTTTGATATGCGTAATCTTCAAGTGAATATATAAAAACTAATTTCTAGATTTTTTGTAATGCCGAATTTAAAGGGTAAAAAACTATTTGAATTTTTTTTTGAAATCCGGCTATTTTTTTTTAATTTTTCGGTGACAAATGAAGATATAAAATTGGCGTGTAATATTCATGAGAATATCTAAAAATAAATTTCTAGATTTTTCAAAATTTAAACTTAAAAGTGATGAAGAAAGGTAAAAAAATTAGAAAAAAAACTTTTAAATTTTTCCTATTTCTGAATATACTAAACGAGATATTCACTTGATTGGGGATTGCAAATACTCTTCAGATAAATATCTAAAAACCATTTTTTATGGGATGCGACGGTATATGACTTGGAGGCTCTACCTACACAGGCTCTGTTACAGTATGTACTAGGTGTGTGAGAAAAGTAATGAGACTGAATTTTTACTTACCAAGTTTTTATTTTTTTCAAACAACAATATTATCCCCTTCAAAGTAGTTCCCTTGGGCAGCTATACACCGGCGGACTCGTTGTTCCCACTCCCGGTAGCAGCGCTGGAAGGCTTCAACTGGTAGGGCATTTAACTGATCGATCACATGCTTTTGAATTTTCTCCAGAGTTCCAATATGACGTCCTTTTAAGACATGTTTCAATTTTGGGAAAAGGAAAATTCAAAAGGACTTAAATCAGGGGAATAGGGGGGTTGAGGAAACGTAGGAATGCGTATTGAGATAAAAAATTACGTGATGGAAATGGTCGTCTGACACGGAGCATTGTCATGAAATTGTCACAAACTTTTGCCATTCAAAATTTGATGCACGGTGAAAGTGTTTAAATTTATCTGTTCACTCATCATCCTTGTTAAACGACGGTCTGATCTCACAAGAATCCTCACACGCTCAAGGTTTCGTCATATTTTAAAGTTGAAGGTCTCCCTGAGCGAGGTTGCTCTTCAACGTGTTCTCGGCCTTACAAAAATGATTTGTGCCGCCGGAAAACTTGTGCTCTTGATAAGAAATTTTCTCCAAAGGCGTCTTTCAACTTTTCAAAGGTCACACTCGCAGATTCCCCAAGTTTAACACAAAACTTGATTGCACAACGTCGCTCTAAATTCCGATGCTCCATTTTCGTAATACACAACAAAAACACAGCTTCACTGGCCGGATCTATATAGTTACAAAATTTTTACTCTATGGTGTATTTAAAATTGTAGTTCACCATCACGGCTCCTCCACATTAAATCAAATCTTTTTTTAATAGCAATGTGGATATGTGTTCCATGATTTTAATGTAAAGTTTTTTTAAGAAGAACAACGGTGAAAACCATTTCGCGATAAATGCCTTTGTCTTTGAGTTATAACCAACCAAAATTGCATGAATGGAAAAATCGCGGTAGTAATAAAACGAGGTAAAACGCCCTGAAGTAACATTTTCATTTCGTATTACCTTCGGAATTACATCGAAGAAAATATTTTAAATGGTTAACGTTGGAATTAATCTCCCAAACGCTAATAATAATAATAATAACAAAAAAAAATTAATTTTCAACACTACTATATAATATACACTACTATAAATAGCTAGGTCAATTGATAGTATTTACTTTAATTATCATGATATTTAATTTTTTAATTAATTGTATATTCTATTTAACCTTTCCTCTACCCCTTTTTGAGTGATTGCATAAGTCCAAATACCATCAGAAAACATCTTAGCTAGGATATTTTCACCTAGCTAAGATTTTTCTTAGCTAGGATTTCATCTAACTTAATGCACTTAGCGCATTAAGTTAAGATGAAAATAAAAATCTTGCAACACTTCGAGTAAAATTTTAAGTTACGGGACCCATAAGATCATATTTCCCTTCTTCCTTGACAAATTACAATCTAAATTAAATAGTATTAATTGCCAATAAGCAGAAATCATCGTGAAGATCGGTCCGTCCAATTTAATATTAAATAAAAATACAGGCTACCATAGACACATACATCCTTCAAAATATTTCAATGCTAAAATTATTTTTTTTTGTTTCACGGGTCTTTAAATGTTAAAACCTGTAGAAACCTCGACTTTCATAATTTGACTCGATTAACATACCTTCCCTTATATAGTACTCTAATATTGCAGTATAACAATATGACCAGGAAAGTAAAAAATTATTTACCTTCAAGAACAATGAGTGTCACAAATTTTGAATCCCGATTTATTTTTTATAAAAACTGATGAACGTTAACGCTTCTATCTCTGTTTTTAGGGTTATTTTTCTTTCCTACATTTTAAACATTTTATGATTTTAAAGAGTAAAAATCATTTACAGCTAATTTTTTGTCAGCTATTTCAATGGATGAACGTTAAATTTATCTGTAACTCATTCTCTGTCAATCAGATATGAATGACGATTTTATTCTGTGTGTTTAAAAAAGTAATTCGAAAGTCGTCCACTATGGTTGATTGAAATTGACCGCAGATGACCCCTTGTAACGTTTTACATCATTAAACTTTAATGCCGTGGATTTCTTATTATGCTTTAACAAATTATATGAGCAAATGTGTTTATAATGAAATACTAGATTTATATTAGAATTTTTATCAGTTAAAAGAGAAAATGGAATTACATGATATATTATTCTACTTTTTTTTTGTTCAACCTCCGGGACCACCGTTACATATTGCTTCAGAGAATGAGATGAATGATTTGTAGCGTATGTGAAAATGCCATACCTGACCGGGATTCGAACCCGGGACCTCCGGATGAAAGGCCGAGACGCTACCACTCACGCCACGGAGGCTGGCATATTATTGTATCTTTTTTTTTTTTTTGTTTTACCTCCGGGTCCGCAGTCAAGCAATTCATTCCGCAGAGGATGAGATGAATGTTTTGTAGAGTGTGTGAAAATGCCATGCCTGACCGGGATTATATTATTGTACCTAATGAATAAAAAGCCCACTCACTTCTTTAACGGAAACTTGCCTACAACGTAACAATTTTTTTTTTTTTTTTTTGTTAATTTTGTTAATTTTTGACCTATATAAATTATAGGTTAGAAATTTAAGTTTTTAAGTAATAGGATGATTTTACTTATCAATAATTTCACAATTATATTATATAACTTACTTAAATACAATATTAAATATATTTAATGGAACAAATTATTAAAACTGTAAGGTAATTGATAAAATAATAATAGTAACCTAAGTAACAATTAAGGTTTATTTATAACAGAGTTTTCTATTTCCCTGTTTATCTTTTTACAGTTTAATAGTTTATATTTAAAATTCAATTCAATTTATATTAAGAGTTTTTTATTCATTTTATTTATTTTTTGAACAAAATGTAAATCCAATTTACAAATATTTCTCTTGAGAAAATTTGTTTATTGTACTGTGAACGGCTTTATTAAATATTTATAACTCTATTTTTAATTATCCATGGCTTCACAAGCGTACTTGGGAAAACTAGGTTTAACTGTAGATCTAGTTAAAATTTGTCATTGTAAATTAAGTTGCAATATAATATGAAATATTTTTAATAGATAAATTTAAAAGTTTCACAAAATTTACTAATTTTATTCAAAATTACATAAAGGTTAAAAATTAATTAAAGATTCACTATTATGTCAGGGTTTTTATATCCTATAAAAAAGAAGATTGTTCTATAAAAAAAATTCATCGAAATCAGTGCAGTAGTATTTGCTAACTGAAGAAATTAACGTTTCATATATTGATACATTTTCTCAAAATTGTACAATAACTTACTTTTTTGAAAAATTAACATTACGTTAGATTTTTTTTTTGTAACCTATATATTTTTCTATAAAAATGAAAGCAATTTAAAAAATATTCATCGAAATCAATGTTGTAGTTATTACGTGATTGAGTAAGAAACAAACAAATAAACTTTCGAATTTGATTATTAATATGATAAAATAAATAAAAATAAGTTTTGAAGAATAATAAAAAGTAAACCAATCAAACAAGAACAAGAATCTGGCCTACCGCTTAACAAGAGATATTTACAACAAAACGAATACCTCATTAAAAGCCAAAATCAGGCATTATAATTCAATAATTACACCAGAAAGTCTTTACGCATCAGAATGCATTTTACTTTAAACACCGTAAAATAAAAACTATAGTAAAAATATAGAAAAATCTTGAAAAAATCCTAGGACCAGTAAAAATTGTTGAAAACTAATACGATTTCAGAAATAATAATTTACAAAAAATGAAACTGAGAAAATGTCAGATTTAATCAGAAAAAGAAGTCAAATTCTTCGGCTACATTACGAGAATAAATGATTATAGGTTCACAAAACAAATCTACAACCACATTTACAACAAAAACAATAGATATCAATGGAACTTAGTGGTTTAAAAAGAAATAACAACCTACAGAAAATTGGTACATGATTTCAAGGTTTTCCAAGAGAAGAAGGAAGAAAAAATCAGCAATGTCTTTTCAGAGGAATGACAGTATAAAAAAAAGCGAAAGATTGAAAATATATTGGAAAACCAGTAAAAAAAAAAATTAATACAAAATGTCGCTTCGGCACGGTAATTACAAAGTGGTCCTCGGCCAATTTCGAAAAAAGTGTAAGCAAAAAATAAGGTCGATTTAAAGAAAGATTACCGCAATAAAATTTTTTTAAATTATACTTTTTAATTTTTCTTAAAATATTAGCTTTTTGAAGTCCGTGTCAAATTAAAACCATATGATTTGGTGCCAAATTCAGAATTTATTAAAATTTGAAAAAATACAATTTGGTTGAATTTATTTTTATTACTGATTTATTTTTGTTTTGATTTTAAGTTTACTTTAATTTACGTTTTTCTTCACAAAATTGGTACCACATAAATAAAATGCTGTCAAAAATAAAATACGATACTGATAATACTTGTAATAACAAAATATATGAATAGAAAAGAGATAATTAAACTGCAACCAAGCGGAAGGTTAGATTCCTGTGGAATGCGTTAATATGTAATATTAATTTTTCAAATAATTTTTTAAGAACTTTCTGCAAAAATATTTTATAATTAGAATAACATCATAAAATATCATTACGTATAAAAATTTCAATACCAAGAAATGGTGACATAAAAAAATGAATATTTTGAAATCAATTTTGGAAACAATAAAAATTTTTTTTAACATGTTTTTAAAATGTTGTTTTAACCTTTTTTCTTTCTTTTTCTGTTTAATCTCCGGAACCACCCTGTAAGGTATAACATTCATGTTGTTTCAACCTAAAAAATACAGAACAATAAAATTTAGAAATGAAAACTTCTCACTTCCAAGCCATTATTGGTAGGATAACCAAAAATATTTAATTGAAAAGTGTAGACTTGTAACAAATAATTTTAAACGGCATTGAAAAACAAAATATTTTGACTTAAATACCCTTCGACTATTGGACTTATACAAAAAAATAGATCGTTTCGTGATGGAGCACTTGGTAATTTTTTTTTAACGTTTCACTGTTGATTGATTAGTTATTTACGAGGTACATTTATGAAAAAATTAAATGGTTGCCGGTTTCGATATCGTAACCCAATGGTTTTTACTTAATTTTTTTTTTAATTCCCTTTAAAGTGATGCTAAATTCTGATCCATTTATTACAGTTTCGGATAAGCCAAGATTACGATTATTTAAGTTACAATAAATATCAAAGTAATTCACAGGCATTTACTAATAAAAAATAAAAAATAAAAAATATACAGGATTTGGGCAGTATTCTACCTATTTATGTAGATTAAAGGTGTTATGTAGAAACAAAAAGATATAATTTTTATAAAACTAAGTAAATGATAAATTTTCACTAATTTTTTTAAACAAAATATTTTACCAACAATTTTTTTGATGACTACAATTAACTTTACTTTTTATAAATCGGGTATTAGAAATTTCATTTTACTTTACTGAAAACAAAAAAAACCCGCATCGAAATCGCTTTGTAATGTAACAATGAACACTACATTGGGTTGATGAGGGTAACTCTTAATCCTGATTTACCCTTCGTTTATTTTTCTAACGTAATTAATTACGCGTATAATGACTGTTAAAACAGCAATTACATTAGTCTAAGTTAATTAATAAGAAACCGGTTAATCTGAATAGGATTATGAAAAAGTCACATAATAAGCAAATTCATTGTTACCCTCTTCAAATGACCCAATTACACCTGTATCTAAAGACAGTTATTTAAAAGTTGCACTTGGTGTACTTTTAAACTTAGTGTACTTGAAAAGCAACAAATTATTCACTGGTTACATTTTAATCATCAAGTTTAATTTTGCATAAAACAGTTGCTGCTTTGCTTCTCAAATAGACGTAATATACATAGTTTATTGCTTGTATAGAATTCTCATAAAACATAACTGCCGTATTTCTGTGTCGATAAAGCGAAATTTCTGATATTTTATTAAAATTCTCGTAGGATGATCGAATTGATTTCATTTGCACGAGTTACATAATCATGGCATACTATTTTGCCTAGAGCGTCTGAATAAAACGCTTGTATATTCCCACCATGGTTGTATATTCCCATCTAAAGTGTAATAAAAATTCATAGGGCACCCTCAAAAGGTTAGAATGAGTTTTAAAGAATAAATATGGCTATAAGATTAGTATTTGGTGTGAATCATGAAGACCCATATTTTAGGAATTGAATTATTTTCACTTATATTTGTGTTTATGAATTTTTAATCTATACTAAAAAAAAAATAATAATTTATTATTACTATTTATTATCTATTTTTAAATTATGTATATATAATTCATTATTTACGTGACAAAGTTAGATTAAATTAGCCGTAGGATGTTGATATTTTGGATTTAGGACTGTTGTAACATCCAATTGTACTCCTCCTCTTTTGATTGCAACCGTCTGAACCAAAAGTGTCCAAGAAAGCCAAACAAATTTGGATTTTGGACTTTTTCTTAACTGCAGTAATAAGCTCTCATTGAGAGCTTTTTAACGATATATCATATAAGTGATACTTATTTTCGTTGGTTCCAGAGTTACAGCTAAATAAAATTTTAATTAATGAAATTTTGTTTTCTTGTTTAACCTCCGGGACCACCGTTAAGTATTGCTTCAGAGAATGAGATGAACATTGTAACGTGTATGAAAATGCCATGCCTGATCGGGATTCGAACCCGGGACCTCCAGATGAAAGGCCGAGACGCTACCACTCCCGCCACGGAGACCGGCAAGTTACACTCTCCTCATAATACATTTAATTAAATATTTGGATCAAAGGAAAGGCACATCAGTTCGAATCAAACTTCATTTCCTTTTTTCTTTATTAAGTTTTTTAAAATTTAAATATATTGATTTATTAATAATTATGATCCCCTGTAAAAACGTTTTTTCGAAAAATAATAATTCAATAATAACCATAAAAAAAATAATATGAAAAAATATCAGAAGTTATTAATGAAATTAAATTTTATGTTTAATTTTCAATTTAAAAAAAATGTGTACTTGTAATTTGATAGGCATACAAGGAAGTTATGTGGTGTCCACATCAGATTTTACTTTTAAAACATTATATTATTTTTTCTATGTACATTTTATATAAAGAATTATAAAGAAATAAAAAAAAAAGTTATTGAGATTATTTTTATACAATAATGTGGTCGCTGCACTCGCATGTGTGAGTAAAAATTGATAATTTGATAAGTATTTTATTTTTATTCTTTTACTTTTTTATATTTCTTTTAAAGAACACACCGGGATGAATTATTTTACTATAATAAAAATTTATTTTATCGCTGTGATTTTCTTCAGAAAACGTGATGTTGATGCTTAAATGCTGGTAAATAGTGAAATCTAAGTTCCGTAAGTACTTTCATGAATATAGCCTTTTATCGACATACTCTTACTCTCTCTTAGTTTTTCTATATCTTTCTCTTTCACCTAAAGATATAGAACTTTCTCTCAAGAGAGAGAGCTTGGGAAAACCAAGAGTGGGGGGGAGGCAGTGAAGAAAAATTTATAGAACAGCAGGGAATTTTTTTACCATTACATCAAAATTAAGGAACTCATGCGTATACCTTATAATTTACGTGTTAGGGTTTATAAATGGACAATTACGTGTACACTCAAGTTTCTAATAAAATTATTTATTAATTTTATTTACATACAAATTTAAAAATAAATAACGTACCTCATTATATACAAACGTTTACTGTCTCCTACAAACTTATTATACACGCTCTTATAGTTCTTTATTAACTCACTTATTCTGAAAATCTGTTCAAAGGTTAGGTAAATTTTTTCATATAATTTAATGCCCGTTAAGAAGTTAAGAAGTTAAGAAGTTAAGAGGATACTGTTTGGTGGGGTTTGGGGATACATTACATTAGTATATTAACTTGCTTATGTATTTGAGGAATTTCATTTATTGTTGAGTTACAATAAACGTTTTTTTTTTTTATCTTTTTCTTTGGTTACGTTTTACTAGATATTTTCAGACTGGATTAATGGATTTTTATTAAATTTTATATGATGAATTTTTAATAAAGTTCTACTCAGGGTAGAATAAATATTTTTACATAATTCGTTATCTCCATACTAATCAGGTCGATAATGAAGTGGAATTTTAAATGTTCCTTTCAAACTACACCGTTCAATTCGTCTTCATGCAGTGTCACTTGAACTATGTGATTAGTTCTAGTGTTAGAACACTGCTGACACAGAAGTTACTTTACCATCCGTACAAATTGCGGATTGTCGAGGAAATGAAATTAATGCAGTGCTTCATCAATTCTGTGAAGGAACGGTTAGAAAGATAAACGAGAACAATGACTTTATTAACAAACAATTGACGTCGGACGAACCGGTTTTTAACTTAAAGGATTTGTTTAATAAATAACATTTTCGTTTATGGACACAAAAAAAATCCTACATGATTACACCAGCACCTGCTACACTGCAACAAGGTTATCGCGCAGTGCGCTGTGTCATCGTATGGTATAATAGGCCCTTATTTTTTGGAAAATGACGTTGGCCTCACGATTATATTCACATCAGATCGACACATCCTTGAGCTGAAAATTTTCTTGCGGAAAACTACATAAACATTTCACAAATTATTGATAACTCTATGTTTCAACGTGTTGGATCAACAACACATACACCACAAATATCGATGGTGCTGTATGACATCGTTTAACAACCTTATAATTTCGGGAAATAATAAAATTTCATGACTACTCACGTATCTGATTTGTTGATAAGCAATTTTTTATTGTGAGGTCACCTTATAAACAATGTGTGTACTAGTCGACCTGTTATGACACAAGAACTAAAAACCAAGATCCAAAATTGCTGAAATTTCTTTCGAAAATTTGATACAAATTGAGCAGAATTTCACTACGAGATAGGAATGTCAACGCAGAGAAGGAGCTCACTTGCAAGATGTGATTTTCAAAAACAAATTTTGTGTATGTATTTTTAAATGTCAAGTTTTTTTCTGTTTAAATGTTATAAATAAATTTATTTAATAGTTTGTTAATAAGAATATTTAATATTCAAAATTATCCGTTTTTCTTAATCATATACATATATATATATATTAATTTTTTATTAGTACTGTTACATAATTTAATGTTCCATTTAATTTTTTTTTAAGTACTCTGTCGAGGTAAAATCTTTGGTAATTAAAGTTATGCAACCCTTTGCAGTTGTTAACTATGTTTTTAATTATATTTTTATATGTACTGAAGAAGTAGAAATCTCTGCCAAAGCGATTAATATAAATAGAAGAAAAAGCAATAATTTTAAGTTAATTTAGAATTTTATTTTTATTAATAATTTTATGTGATAATATATACCAAAAATAACAAGATCAATAATTGCCACTGCAATTACATATTTAGTTTTGTGGTTACGTTCTAGCAGATAAAACAAATAGGATCTTTTTTCATTCTACTACCTATTATCATAGCTATTCTCATGTTGTTGGCTGTTTTATATCAAGTATACAGACAACTTTCAAAAACTGTGTAGTAGAAGAGTAGAGTGTTGGACTACTTTTGTAGTAATAAATATGACTAAAGGTAAACTCTATGAATCAAATTTACATTAAATTTGATTTTGAAACGGAAAATTATTCATAAATTTTATAGATAATATATTCTAATATGTTTTCTAGTAAACTGATTAAAAGTTTTTATAATGACAAAAGTTAATAATGTAATTAATCTGTAAAAAAAACACTTTGTATTAAAATTAGGCTTAATAATATGTGTGTAAATACGATAACTTTTTCATACATGTTTTTATAACCGAGTGTACTGATGAGAAAGTAAGATGAGACTGTACATCCACTGCCTCTGTAATCTTGATTGCGCTTCCCTAGGATCAAAGTCTATCAACTTCAACCCTCCTCCTCGTCGTCCCCCTGATCCGTTAACCCCCCAACCACCCTCACAACTACTACGTCTTTCACCAATTTGGTTATTCATGTAAAAAGAATCCGTCTAGATTAAGGTATCGTAGAGTAAAAGATTTTCAACAGAGACTTTGACCGCTTCCGACCTTACTGCTTACTATAGTATAATCTGTTGCGGTACCTTAATCTTTGGTTAGTAACACCAAATTTGTATTCCTTCATCTTCTCCTTCATCCTAATCTATCTTTTTTTTAATGAAAATATATTTTTATAATTACTAATTTGTATCACAATATTCTCGTAATATACTTTCATTCATGTAAAGAAATAATTAGCTCATGCACAATAAATTCTGTCAATGAAAATTATGTATTAAATATCATATCAGAGAATAGTTATTCAAAACACATAATCTAAACGTAAAGCTATATTTGGTGAGGTATAACTCTGCCGACGAGTTTGAACATTAATAAAACACTCTTTATAATAATGGTAAAAAATATGAGCATATAGTGATGTGAATAAAGATCACTAATTACGTTTACTTGGTTTTCGAGTATATGCTGGCAAGTAGGTGAGTAAATTCAGTATTTGCCTTACTAGTAAGTATTTACTGAGAACTACACACATTTACTGATTTTATGTAAGTAATTAGTGAAATGAAGTCCATTAACACTACTGTTTTTTTATATTTTTTTCTGTTTAGCGGTAAGGTATTACTTCAGAGAATGAATAAGAATGGAATGTATGAATGTAAATGATTTTGTCTTGTACAGTCTCAGGACAACCCAACCACTAAAGAACACCAGTATCCACGATCTAGTATTGCAATCCGTACAAAAGTAACTGCCTTTATTAGGATTTGGGCCTCAGAATTCTCGACTTCGAAATCAGCTGATTTGCGATGATGAGTTTAGCACTAGACCAACCCGGTGGGTTCTTAAGTTTTGATCTTTTCTTTTTAATCTCTGGAACCACCGTTAGATATTAACTTCAGTCGATGAGATGAATTTCAATTTTTGTAGCCTGTGAAAATGCCATGCCTGACCGGAATTCGAACCTGGGACCTCCGGATGAAAGGCCGAGACGCTACCACTTGCACCACAGAGGCCGACTTAAGTTTTGATCTCTCTCTCTATCTCGAGAACACACATGTAACGATCACATGCTCAAAGCAATAAATGTGTAAAATTTAGCTTGTTTTATTTATTTATTTTTTTTTTAAACATTTTTTGGAAGGAAAAAGAATATCAGGAAAATTTATTTACAGAGTGAAAAAATTAGTGTAATAACAAGTAATTTACTTGTATCATATTCGGGATGTTCATCATCAACTGCCCAATGTGTAAATCTCTTCAGGTTCACACCTCACGTTCCAATTTTACTTCTCATTTCTCCCCGTTGCATTTCAACTTTTATTAGTTTCAACAGCTCGTTCAACACCAGTCTTTGTAAGTCATTAGGCGATAGGTCGGTAGTTTCATTTGAGATGCAAAATTTCCTTTTAGACATCGTCTTGTTGGATTTTTCAAGAGCTGTATGTATTTTAGGTTGCTCTTCCTCAGTTAAGTGTTGTTTTTCTTCTTTATGCGACTCTACTTCAGCACTTTCTGCACCTGGCACCTGTTTCAATAAGGATTTTCATATTCTTTAATAATTGAATCAAACTCTCTCCCACTGCTGTAGTTTTATATTTTTGTTTCTCGTTTTATTCTTATCTGTTCGTTTTTATTTCCGTCTTTATATTGTTTAATATCTTCTTAACTTTGTTCCTTGTTGTTCTATTCTCTATTGACTGTCCGTATTCAGTTTAAATGTTGCACCATGCTTTTTCTTTTGCTGCTGTCACTTTACTGGAAAGTGACCAGTTGAGAACGATTTGTTTTTAAGCGCATTAACAAAACTAATCCTTTTGTCAGTGGCGCAAGATTTTTCCGATTCAGAAGAAAAAAATTACGTTTCGTCTTCACTAGACATGTTCACCAGTCAAACGTGTATAAGGAATGAGAATTCATTTTATACGATGATTTTACTTCATGATAAACGTGTTTTATCATCATACCGAACGTGATGACATTCTGTTTGATTCCTATACAGAGATTACTAAAAATTAAGTAAAAGAAATACTTATACTGCAAGTACACTATTCGCAAATATTTATTCTTATCAGTATTTACTTATAAGTAAACGTTAAATTTATTCACCTAATTTTAATTAAATACTTTACTTGATCGTCAAGTAAATTTACGTATCAGTCAGTAATAATACAGTTTATTCTCATCATCCATAATTTTATTTTACTTCGCAATTACTTTTTTTTTTAACTTATGGGCTTTCTTCATTATTTAAATGATTTTATTAAAACAATACAGTGAAAAAAATCAAAAAAAAAATACGACTTGTTTAATAAAATTTAAGTTAAATTTTAGCGTTTGTAAAACGGGGTAAAGGTTTTCAAAAAACATTCCCTATTAACCGCCCAATAAATAATATTTCCTTATTGCCTACAAAATATTTAAACGTAAATGAAACAATGGTTATCCATTTATTTTTTATAGGTTATACGAAATTATTAGATTAATCTCTGATTTTAGTATAAATAAATGTCATTCTATGTGGGTGCACGAATGTTTTTTTTCACACCTCCTCCTAAACCACTGGACCGATTTCAACTAAACTTGGAGCAGTTATTACTTATTAACTGTGATAGACATCCTTACCGCAAACGCTGCGGAAGGGGTGAGAGGTGAGAATCTTAAAACATTATAAAAGGTTAATTCTAGAACACTTGGGAATATTCTAGAAAACTTTCGACCACTATTACATTTAGAAATTTGCAGATCTTCCTAAAAGTTTCTAGAACATTTTGAAGAATTCTAGATCATTCTCAAGTATTTTTAAATATTATTAAATTTTTGAACAAAAACGAAAGAAAAAATGTTGTCTACAGGCAAGCACTGGGTTAATCTAAATAGTTACTGCCTTGAACTCTGTTGTTTTGTAGTTTGGAAGTTGGTGTTTATTTGAAAGTATATTGTAGATTTGTACATATTTGTAGAGTTGCAATAGTAATTGTACTGTATACTGTTTCAAAGTTAAAAAAACATGCACTTTTTTGAACTCCTTACGTTTTTATTCAAACCATAATATTTTAAGGTAATAAGTAGGCTAAAAATATTAAAGGTTAAATTCAACCAGAAGGAATGTAAGAGATTTATGATTTTCGTGAAAAGTTAGTGATAATTTTTATAAAAAAGAAATGATGGGTCTCAAAAGAGATTATGACCCCAAATATCGGCGTGTATGTAAGCCAGTTATTGTACAAAAAAGGATATTTTCCGCTCTTGTTTTTATTTGTGACAAACGGTTTTGTTATTATTTTTAATATTTTCATTTTAGAAATTAATATTTTTACTTACTTGTTGTGCTGACAAGTAGACGCATATTTCTAATCTGTTAAGTTCTTTAAAATATGGGAATTTTTAGTTTTTACTAGCTGATACCTTATGAACTCGGCTAGAAGGTATTGTGGTGCTGCAATGTGGTACCATGTTGTTTTTTGGTTGTTGTTTTTCCATTTTGCAAATATCGTTCTATGTTCGAGCTCCTGGAAATTGTATCGTAAATACGGATATCTTGGAACCAAGAAAATTGAAAAAAATATTAATTAATCCAAAAAAAGGTTCTCCTTGAATTAAATACAGTATCTTTTTTCTCAAAGTTTCATTGAAGCTGCTTTAACAATTTATAGAGTGATGAATATAGAAACTAACAACAAAAATTTCGATTTAGTCCAAACCTTGCGGTTTGTATCCATAGTAAAAAAATAATTTCAGTATTCATTAATCTGTCGTAAATTTAGTTTAAAAATGAAACCGGATCGTCTAGTCCTGTGTTCTATTCGTTTTGACTTTGTCAAGCACAGTCTCAAGAAAACATTGTCCTCATCACCGACTCTGTAACAATAAGTACATAATCGTCATTCGTTTACGATTGCGTGACTGTATGAACGTTCAGTATTATAGTTATTGATGATGAGAAGTAGTTAATTAACTGATTACAGGTTTTTTTTTCTTTTCTGTCAACAAAAAAATTGTTAATAGAATGTAATAGTTTTATTACCTTAATTTAAATGTTTTTTAATTACTTTTTAAAAAGAGAAATGTCTTTTAACCTAAATTGTTAAATGAATTCCGTCTCGTATTATTGTTATTAATTTTATTAAATTAATTATGAGTTATTCATATTTATAATATCTGGAAAAAAGCTAAATAAGCCTATACATAATTAATTTATAAAGTGCGTTTTGAATTTACGGTATATTTTTTGAATAGAGAGGAAAAAAAGAGAGATTTATCATTGAATAGATGAGTTTGATACAAAAAAGAAACTCAAAATTAAAAGAGCGAAACTAACTGAGCTTTTTACGTGTGGTTTAAGCTTTTAAAAAGAGCGATATATATATATATATATACTACTGTATTTTGAAATGAATTCCCGTACTGAAAATTATATAAAACGTTAGAATTAAATGAAAAAATAAAAGTTAACACTTCGTTCAATATATTTTTTTTATTTAATTTCTTTTAACTCTGTTAAGTATTTTAAATTGACGACTATCTCTCAATAATATATCAAAACTTTACTAATTAAATTAGGTTCACAATAAGGAAAATATTTAATATTATGTATGTTTGTAAAAATTCCTTTTATTTTTTTAAATAGTTAAATAAAATATGTACAACACGTATATAGTTATTTACGAGTATTTGTCAAAGTAACATTTATTCTTCAAAATTTTAATTTTAATTATGCTAGCTGTTGTATTTATTAATCTAACAAAAATTTGTATATGTGTGTGTGTGTGTGTGTGTGTGTATGTATATATATATAAATATATAAGATAATATATCATTGTTTTATTATTTTCAATCAATAAATATTTTAATTTTTAATTGAAAAATAAAATGCAATTAGATAAAAAATCAATCTGTTTAAAAAAGATAGCATTTTACTTTCCCTGCTAGATAACTGTATAATATAATATACTTTTACGCGCGTATTTTGATTGTTTTTTTTTTTTTTGTTGGTATCTTGATAGAGAGTGGACTGATTTGCATTAAAATTTGTTTATTGTACCAAAATTTGTTGTTTGTAGCAAAGATCGACCCTGAGGTCGACCTCAAGGCCCCCGCGGTTTCCAGGGGCCAGCAATTTCAGTTTACTTCTGTTAAAAAAAAAACCATCGTGGTCAAGTTTTTTTTAGTTTCATATCTTTAAGAAACCATAAACGATTATAAATATCTCATGTCTGGGCGAATTAATTTTTTAAAGTGCATATTTTCGAAATGTCTGTCACTTATTACTGTGAAACCATTTAATATTTATTTCATGTCCTTGATTAATTATCGTCTCATTAGTTTATGTAGTAGATAAATCTAACATTTCTATGTAATTTGTTTTGAGTTATTACTGTCATGACATCGATGCGAGACGTAATCGGCTGCCCGATGTCTCATAGTTTCATTCGCAGTCTAAACCCCCTCTACTTGTTCAGTGAATGGGAGCGGCACCTTTTTATAATACGACTTGTATTGTAATCTCTTTTATCCGTGTTCTTGATTTCTGGTTATATCTATTGCACATATATCGCAACATTCTGAAAAACAAAAGAAAATTTATACAAAACGCTACACAGATCTCACTAAATATATATTCTCATTGATTATTAGTTTTTATGAATTACAGATTTTTTCTATCGTTTGACCATTCTAATTGGACAACGAATTATTTCATAACACTTGTTTGACTTGAATGAGGAAATCTAGTCGTAAATATCGAAGCGCCATCATTAATAGGAAACAAATGGAAGATACGAAACTGGTTTCAAACAAATCTTTCATCTTTAAAACAATTATTTTTCTTAAAGTTTTATTAACATTTTAATAATCAAAATTAAGATAGATTATCAATATAGATTAGCGACTCTTATCACACTAATATCTGTAAATCTAAAAATTTGTTTCTCAGTCACCCAAAACATTACTTGAATTATTTTTATATTTTTTTCTACTTGAATTATTTTTATATTTTTTTTCTTTTTATAGAAAAACTTGTTGACTTCAAAATATTCGATATAGTAGGTTGATTTATTGAAAAATGAAGAAATATGCAATTTTGGAAAAATTCTTCAGTATATGAAACGTTAATTTCTTAGCGAATACTAAGAACACCGATTTCAAAGAAACTTTTCTTATTTTATTATACAGAAATATTTAGATTACAAAAAACCCGCCAGCTGAACTTTAAATAACATCTAGATGTGCCATGACTCTAGATGAAACAAATGAGAATCAAAAGGTTCAATTTAACGTCAATCATTCGCGCAAAGTCGCGGGTAGCCGCTAGTTTGCTAAAATTTATTGCAGACTATCAATGTGATAATTCGTAAGATATATTCATGGCAAGACATAAAGTACAATATTGTAAATCCATTAAAAAATACAGTACAATACACAAATAATAAAAAAAAATCAATTTATTTTTTTACTACTGACGTAGTGAGAATTTGTATGTTGGCGGCGGGAAAGTAAACAAAAATCAAAATTTATACAGCATAAAAAAGATAAATAAAAATTTAACTGTTGGTTTCGTAATATTATTTATAAAATTAATTCATAATAATAATAAAAATTAATATGAAACAAATATATTAATTTTATTAATAAAAATATTATTTTTTAATAATTAAATCTTCCTACACTTTTGTGATTTTGAAAGGTGATATATAAATGAGTGTGTGTAACAATATTAGTAGGTATGACACAAAGCTGGTTCAAATATTTTCAATCTGAAAATTAAGGAGCGGATCATTGCGCTCCTTTCTGATTCTCCAATGACTGAAAAAGTGAATGAAATCATGAAAAAAATTGAGCAACATTGCCTCCGTTGCACGAGTGGTAGCGTCTCGGCCTTTCATCTGGAGGTCCCGGGTTCAAATTCCGGTCAAGCATGGCATTTCCACACGTTAAAAAATCATTCATCTCATTCTCTGAAGCAATGCAAAAACACCGGCACATTAGCGGTCATGATAACAATAACAAATTAAAATTCGATCATAAAATTTTTAAACCGTTTGAAGAAGATTATATACAAATAAAATTCAACGTTTTGATTTTACATGATTTAAAAATTAAAATTTAACATTTTTTATCTGTGGACCGTTGCTAAAGCGGAACAAAATCTAATTTGGAAATGGCTATTTACGGTCGATGAAAAATGTGCACAATAATGAACAAAGATCGTCGTTGAATCGAGGTGAAACACCGCAAACGATGGAAAACGATGGTTGACGCCAAGAAAAGTGATTCTGTGTGTGTGTTGTGGGGGTCGGAAAGAATAGTTCACTATAAGCTGCTACCGATCGGTTAAACGATTGATTCTAACTTTAGCTCTTGACAACTTAAAAGTTTACTTAAAGCAATCCAAATAAAGTGTCTAAGTCGATGAGAAACGTTTCTTCTTCCATCATGACGACATCAGATCCAAGATATCTTTGATGACTAATCAAAATTAAGAGAGCTTGACCACCAGAGTTTTGATCCATCCATTGTATAGTCCTGACCTTCCACTGTCAAATTACAATTTTTTTTGTAGTTTGGAAAACATATCCCAGTTTTTCTTCCAGAAAACATAAAAAACTCTAGTGACGATTTTACCTCAAAAATAGAAAAGATGGTGCCAAAAAAACGGCATGCATTTGGTTTAATAAACTTCATTTGAAATATTAAAAAACATTATTTTTCGATTTAAAATACGAAGAAATTTTTTCCCCAACCCTTTATTTTGTAAGATAAACTTTTGAAATCGGTTTTATTGTAAATTTTTTTTACTTATAATTTTATTATTTTATTAATTAAAAAAATCCTTTTGTAATTGTTATAAATAAATATGTAACATTTTAAAACAAATATTGTTGGTTATAGAAATCCTGTTATGAAAACTGATCTTTTATCTAATCATTTGAATTTTAAACCACTCATTATTTTAATTAATTATCCTGAATACTATTTGTTTTGATAGATTATTATCAAGCGTTAGTTAGTTATTCGCCATTTGATTTAAATTTATTTAAACATATATAAGCCAACCTACAAAATTAATAATGTTTATATAATGTTAACAGCAGTTATATAATTTCAAGATAGATTCATATTTATTTTGTTTTATATTTGGTGTGTGTGTGTGTGTTGTGTGTGTCCATGTCCTCGCGCGCGCTGATATGTGTTTTGTCTATTCTCTGAAATAAATTTCTCCCTTTATTCAATTAAAATTTCAATCATTGAATTTCGCTTTGATATATTCGTTGTAATTTTAACAGCATTATTGTGTATTGAAATGTGGTTTTGAAATATGAGATCTAATTAAATAGAATTTCGTCACATATTGTTTTATTTTATTGACACAAAAACATTTCCAACTGAATTTTATTCTGAAAACACTGTTGTAAGACAATATAACATCTATTTTAACGCATTAAAATTTTTTTAAAATAAATCTAAGTGTAAATTTGAAAATGTAAACACGATTTTATTAATGGAAGTAACCTAGTTTGAATGAATATAAGTAAAGAGTGATTCACAAAAAATTTAATTAATTCTACTGATGAACATAAAGAAGAAAGTTCATCTAAACATACGTTCGGAAATCCTTTATTATCCAGTATCGACTGACATTAGATTTCACCCTGATTTCTGCGTCTTCGGTAAAATTAAGTCAGCCTGTAATTCATGGGACCTAAATAAAAGAACAAATTTAATGTTTTTATATGAAATCTACCCTGAAAAATTGGAAAAAAAAACTAGATCATGAGATCTAGTTTTAAACTGAAAAAATTCAGTTATATTTTTTTTAAGTATTTGAGAAATCTGAAGACAAAAGATTGGGGGTTGAAAAACACAAAATTTTATGTTTGGCGTAAAATAACTTTGTTAAATAGGTAAAAACGCGTAAAAAATGTAAGACAATACTTGTACAGAATTTGATTCTGAGTAAAATGGTTGGATAAAGTCTTCACAAAATAAATACGAACGTATTAAAAATAAAAGATATTAAAAGTGCTAGATTTTAACTAGGTGTTAAACGAAACCACATTTTCAATATTGTAAAACAAAAGAATTAAAAATTTTAGAAACATAAACAGTCAAAATTAAAAAGCAAATAAAATAACACATCAATTTATTGGACAAATTTAATGCTAATTAAAAATTAATTTTATATCTAAATTCGTTTGAAATAATTTATTTCATAAGTTGGTTATAATAAGAGCTGATGCCAACAATTAAGTTTTTTGTACTGTATTTCTCTGCGTGCATGCTTGCGTGCGTGCGTGCCTGCGTGCGTGTGAAGTGTGAGGGCCTGTGTATTTTTCGTTATGAAACCATCTCACACCGAAGCAACCATGTGGGCACCTCATGAATGGCCAATTAAAAGTTGTGAAAAGGAAAAATCAGAATTGGACACATCATTTTATATGGCACTGAAAAATATTTTGACGTAAAAGACGTCAGACTATCATCACAATACTTGCTATTTTTTTAGGGTTATTTTTTTTTTTTTTTTATTAAAATGTTGATCATTTAATATTTTTCAAAGCTATTTCAAAGTTGGTCTACAGCATTTCTTAAGTAACTGCTCAGCAGTGAGCAATTATTGAAAAAGAAAGAAAATTAAACAAATCATCAATCATCACAACGGTCTATTATGAAGTATAAAACAACCCCCGAACCAACATTGGGGACAACTAAAAAAATTTCAGTTAGAAAGGGTGGGATTGTGGAAAATGATATAATGAGCATTGAAAAATGAAAAATTATGACGTAAAAAAATAGGCCTAATAAAACTGGCTACCATTTAATATTTTTACTAACAGTTTTAAAAGGGATCTACAGTACACCCCAAGTATTAGTCTCATATTGAACTATAGGTCATCTTAAGGTAGGAACGTTGTTTGCTAGATTTAATTTTTCTATGTTTAATGGTTGAAAAATTATTTACGGTTTACCATAAGATCACACACCGAGCGCGCGCGCGAGCACACACACACACACATATATATATAACTTACATATATGCATACGGATGTTCTGATTTTTACATAAAATTTAATGTAACAATCGTTAGCTACAATTTTGGAGTTTTCTAGAATGTACTAAAAGCAACGTGATTTTAATTTATATCAGTATTCTTTATATCTTAATAGTTATGACATCATTAATTTTTTTTCGTTCACCAAACAAAACTTCAATTCTAGACTAAATTCATAAAATACCCTATAAGGAATCGGATCTATTTACCTCATATTCTATAGTGACATTAACATTATTAAAAATGCACGTTACCAAATAGATTATTTATTCATTCAACTCTTAATAGAAAATAAAATTTTCCCTCTCTGTTCTAGTAGGAGATTATTACTTCAAACTCAACACATACAGAATCGGGCCGTTATAAGAGATATTTTTGTTGACAGATTAATCAATCCCTTTTTCACCCCAAAATTATTATTTGTACGATCAATGAAGAATGCTTAGACTTCCACCCTTACGCCCACTGCCAACAAAGGACTCATCTGACCTTATATCAAAAATATATCTCAGCTTAAATTGTCAGATTTCTTTGACAGTTGGCAATAAGTCACAGTAAACATAGTGACAGTTAGGCGTTCATTTATAACAAAAATATACTCTTTCTTAAGTTGGTATGAATGGGACACTTTTTGCAAATTCTTTCTTTATTAATGAAACAAGATAACGTACATTTATTTTTAAGAAACTAACTATACGAAATTAATCGTTTTCGTTTACTGCAAAAAATTCTCTAATTTGTTTTTCTTATTTTTTGCTATTTATAATTTACTATAGATATTTTTTTACAGTATTAAGTACTGAAATTCTGCAAACATTTATAGTTTTATTTTATTATAATAAATTAGGTTTAACATGACGGGTTCCTTAAATTCCAACTGTAGTTAAAATGTATTTAATAACAAATAGAATAAAAAAAGATTCTCAGTAAAAATAATATTGCTTATCCAACCTGGACACATACCTCGACCAACTTCCTCTCGGACATATGGAATGCCTACGTAATCGTGGATTTCAGCATTCCTTTGAACCACGACTCTAAGGTTAAGTTCAATAGAAGCTTGTTCTGAAACCGTTGAATGACTTCCACGTTGCTGTTACTGGCCGTTCCCTAGATTTCAATATCGTACGTCTATATCGATTTCAAGAAAGCACTGCAGAGCAGAACCTTGTTGGACAAATAAAGTTGTGATCTCTTACCCAACACCCAGTAAATGTTCTTAAGTTTAATTTCAAGCATCTTCCTTTTCTCCCTAACATTACCCCTCCACATCAAACGGCGATCAAGGTAAAAGTCCAGATACCGTACTGTACTGACTTGAGGTATCCTGACACCATTTAACTGAACTGCAGAGCAATCTTCCCGTCTCATCGTGAATTTCACGTGGATGGACTTCGCCGGATTAACCTTTATCCTGTATGTTTGCAACCAAACGCTGTTGCATCCATTGCAGATTACAATTTCTCCGAGGCAGTAGCCGGGCTATTGTCAAATGCGCCGTGTCATCCGCGTACGATGCAACCGTGACGTTGGCTGGAGTAGACAGGTCAGAAATGTAGATCAAGAACACAACCGGCTCCAAAACTACGGAACCCTACAGAGCCCTAGAGCCCTACGGAACCCTCAAAAAACGCAGACATCTCTTGATTGTAATTAACGCACGAGAAGTGACCATCTATATAACTGACCTATATAACCGTGATCTATATAACCGTAAAAATTACGGTTTTAGTAGGCACGATTTCAATTTGAAAAGAAGACCTGTTATCAAAAACTTGTCAAATGCTTGCTATATGTCCAAAAAGGCCGCCGAACAATAATATTTCTCTTCAAGATACCTGATAATAACACCAGTAATTCTATATTCCGCAGTAGAGTGACCATTCCTAAAAACGAATTGATGGTCGGATATCACACCTTCACTCTCCAACAACAGCCATAATCTAAGCAGGAACAGCTTCTCGAGTATCTTGGGTAATGCCGGTAGCAGGCTTATAGGCATATTCAAAGACACCTCCTGCGAAGGCTTCCCAGGTTTCAAGACCACCGTTACTTGCGACACCTTCCATTCCGAAGGGTAGTGGGTTACCCTAAGGATTGCATTAAATAGATCCCGTATGTAAGAAATAGCCCGAGACGGTAGTGAAGATATCACAATCAATAACAACAAAAATATGAAAAAAAGAATAAAAAGATAATAAAGCATATAAATATATAAAAAATATATGTGATTTAATTTCGTAGAAACTTTTACGATTTAATTTATTTACAACTTTGTTTTACTTTTAGGTAAATTTCATAAGAAAGCTACCTATTGTAATGGGTACCATGATTCGACTTCAGGAAAATTTCGACATATCTTCGCGTTTAATATCCCCCAGATCCCAAAACCTCAATCAGTTCAAAAGTTTATATACACATTTATATATATTTCACTTTCTTGCGGACACGATAACTGCCGTAATTTTGTGCCGATCACTTTCAAATTGATCCTTAAAAATAACTCGTTCCAAAATCTCGGTTGAGTTTGTTAATTTGCCAAGTCGAACCATGGGGATGGAAATGGAGGGGATTTTTCGAGAAAACAAAGTATCGTTATAACAATTAGTAAAATATTGAACTCGTTTAAAATTCCTACTATTCTTTGGATAAGGGCCTAAAACTCGTCTAATTAAAGTTTTTCACATCACCAACCATTTGCCCTGGGGATGAAAAAATAGGGTTTCGAATACAAAAAAGAATCATACCTCCGATAATAGGCACAGTATAAATTGGTCGTTAGTCCTGTACACATTACCTAAAACCTTTGTCTGAAACAATTTTTGATATAAGCAGCCCTTACGGCATAGGATGATCAAAAGTTTGCTGGAATTGTAGGAAGGTAGGGCTTGTCGTATGCTAAACATTTAAAACTTTTTTCATATGCAACCATTGTCGTATTGAGTAAATTTGAAGTTTTTCTTAACCTTAACGTGGAAATTATTTTATCCCCTACTTAGCACCGGTGAAATCTGCCTCCGCCTTCCGGCGTGCCGAAAGGGACTATTTTATCTTATTATTCTTTTTTTTTAATTTTTTAGGATTTTATAATACTACTTTATTTGTTTCTGCCCTTCGCAGCAGTGTCACTATAACATTTGTAGTTGACGCGTTTCGGACTACTACCATTCTCAAAACTATCTATAACAATCCTCTATATAACTTATAATAGACACAACTTAACGAGTGTTAAAAGTAGTTTTGAAAATAGAGATACTCCGAAACTCGTTAACTATTAGTAATAAAGTGACAATGCTAGGAAGGGCAGAAAATAGCATCCAAATCATTTACCATAATCCTAGCGGAAGTATGATATATTATAAAAATTATTATACTACCTTTTGACCGGCTTAATCGGGAAAGTCTTGCAATATTGTCTGGTTTTATACATTTACAATCCTTAAACGTTTTTTTCTTTTTCTTTTTTTGGCTAAAAATAAATTACGTTGGTAATTACGTAACTAAAATTTCATCAGCAGTTTTTTTGTTAACTCGATGGAATAAAACATTTTGGAGAAAAATATTGTATTATTAATGGATTTATTTTAATTAATTAAAGTAATGAATAACTAATAATACTGAAAGCATTGATATGTTCTTTGAATACAATATTTAACTATATATTTATAATACATGATATTATATAGTAACACTGATAGTAGTAGTAGTATACTATAGCATTATAACTAATGAAACTCATTTGACCTATACATAGTTTATAAACATGTACTACGAGATAGACAAGTTTGTCAGTTCGTAATACAACGTTGTATTTACTCGTGTTAACTACTGTACCGAGCAATCCCTTTTCCCAAATCCCCTCTCCGCCACCCTATTGCTTTTCAATGTAACCCATCATCATTTTACTTATTCCCATACCTGCATGTCATTATTCTGTACAAAATTTACTATTATGCACGTATTGTTTATGATGGATATACTAGTATGTATGTAAATCTTTAACTACAGAATTTCTGAGTGATGCTAAATATATATAACATAATACATTGTTTTAAATATGTATACGTATGCTACAATGAAAAACAGTATATTAAATTAATTAGATAATTATTAATTATTCGTTTTAATGGCCAGATTTATTTATTAATTCTTCCATAAGAGTACATGGTTAGAAGGTTATAATTTCATCTATATCTGTTTATATTTTGTGACTATATATATATATTGTATTCAGTCATTTGACTGGTTTGATGCAGCTCTCCAAGATTCCCTATCTAGTGCTAGTCGTTTCATTTCAGTATACCCTCTACATCCTACATCCCTAACAATTTGTTTTACATATTCCAAACGAGGCCTGCCTACACAATTTTTCCCTTCTACCTGTCCTTCCAAAATTAAAGCGACTATTCCAGGATGCCTTAGTATGTGGCCTATAAGTCTGTCTCTTCTTTTAACTATATTTTTCCAAATGCTTCTTTCTTCATCTATTTGCCGCAATACCTCCTCATTTGTCACTTTATCCACCCATCTGATTTTTAACATTCTCCTATAGCACCACATTTCAAAAGCTTCTAACCTTTTCTTCTCAGATACTCCGATTGTCCAAGTTTCACTTCCATATAAAGCGACACTCCAAACATACACTTTCAAAAATCTTTTCCTGACATTTAAATTAATTTTTGATGTAAACAACTTATATTTCTTACTGAAGGCTCGTTTAGCTTGTGCTATTCGCCATTTTATATCGCTCCTGCTTCGTCCATCTTTAGTAATTTTACTTCCCAAATAACAAAATTCTTCTACCTCCATAATCTTTTCTCCTCCTATTTTCACATTCAGTGGTCCATCTTTGTTATTTCTACTACATTTCATTACTTTTGTTTTGTTCTTGTTTATTTTCATGCGATAGTTTTTGCGTAGGACTTCATCTATGCCGTTCATTGTTTCTTCTAAATCCTTTTTACTCTCGGCTAGAATTACTATATCATCAGCAAATCGTAGCATCTTTATCTTTTCACCTTGTACTGTTACTCCGAATCTAAATTGTTCTTTAACATCATTAACTGCTAGTTCCATGTAAAGATTAAAAAGTAACGGAGACAGGGAACACCCTTGTCGGACTCCCTTTCTTATTATGGCTTCTTTCTTATGTTCTTCAATTGCTACTGTTGCTGTTTGGTTCCTGTAGATGTTAGCAATTGTTCTTCTATCTCTGTATTTGAACCCTAATTTTTTTAAAATGCTGAACATTTTATTCTAGTCTACGTTATCGAATGCCTTTTCTAGGTCTATAAACGCCAAGTATGTTGGTTTATTTTCTTTAATCTTCCTTCTACTATTAATCTGAGGCCTAAAATTGCTTCCCTTGTCCCTATACTTTTTCTGAAACCAAATTGGTCTTCTCCTATCACTTCCTCCACTCTCCTCTCAATTCTTCTGTATAGAATTTTAGTTAAGATTTTTGATGCATGACTAGTTAAACTAATTGTTCTGTATTCTTCACATTTATCTGCCCCTGCTTTCTTTGGTATCAATACTATAACACTTTTTTTGAAGTCTGACGGAAATTCCCCTTTTTCATAAATATTACACACGAGTTTGTATAATCTATCAATCGCTTCCTCACCTGCACTGCGCAGTAATTCTACAGGTATTCCGTCTATTGCAGGAGCCTTTCTGCCATTTAAATCTTTTAATGCTCTCTTAAATTCAGATTTCAGTATTGTTTCTCCCATTTCATCCTCCTCAACTTCCTCTTCTTCCTCTATAAAACTATTTTCTAATTCATTTCCTCCGTATAACTCTTCAATATATTCCACCCATCTATCGACTTTACCTTTCGTATTATATATAGGTGTACCATCTTTGTTTAACACATTATTAGATTTTAATTTATGTACCCCAAAATTTTCCTTAACTTTCCTGTATGCTCCGTCTATTTTACCAATGTTCATTTCTCTTTCCACTTCTGAACACTTTTCTTTAATCCACTCTTCTTTCGCCAGTTTGCACTTCCTGTTTATAGAATTTCTTAATTGCCGATAGTTCCTTTTACTTTCTTCATCACTAGCATTCTTATATTTTCTACGTTCATCCATCAACTGCAATATATCGTCTGAAACCCAAGGTTTTCTACCAGTTATCTTTATTCCGCCTAAGTTTGCTTCTGCTGATTTAAGAATTTCCTTTTTAACATTCTCCCATTCTTCTTCTACATTTTCTACCTTATCTTTTTTACTCAGACCTCTTGCGATGTCCTCCTCAAAAATCTTCTTTACCTCCTCTTCCTCAAGCTTCTCTAAATTCCACCGATTCATCTGACACCTTTTCTTCAGGTTTTTAAACCCCAATCTACATTTCATTATCACCAAATTATGGTCGCTATCAATGTCTGCTCCAGAGTAAGTTTTGCAGTCCACGAGTTGATTTCTAAATCTTTGCTTAACCATGATATAATCTATCTGATACCTTGCAGTATCGCCTGGCTTTTTCCAAGTGTATATTCTTCTATTATGATTTTTAAATTGGGTGTTGGCAATTACTAAATTATACTTCGTGCAAAACTCTATAAGTCGGTCCCCTCTTTCATTCCTTTTGCCCAGCCCGTATTCACCCACTATATTTCCTTCCTTGCCTTTTCCAATGCTTGCATTCCAATCTCCAACTATTATTAAATTTTCATCTCCTTTTACGTGTTTAATTGCTTCATCAATCTCTTCGTATACACATTCTATCTTATATACATATATATAATATTCTTATATACATATATATATATATATGTGTATATAAGAGCGATGTATGTGATGTATTTTCCAATTGAATTAACTGTTTATTTTATGCTCTGTGTTCTATTCTATTAAGTTTGTTTAGATCTTTTGTAAGTTTAAATTTAGTTAATCTTACATACACTAAGGAAACTAACTAGTATAGACAATTCAAACAAAACATTTCACTTGCAGATTTTCATTCTGTTATCATAGAAATATGTAGTTTCTCACATTTGCATATTTACAGTTGAAAATTATTCAATTCAACTTGATTAAATTATTAATTAATATTTATTATTAGCTTACTTTATTGTATAATTTTAAAAATCGGAATTGAAAAATGAATTTTTCGATTTTTTTTTTAAATTTGGGAGTTTTTCTATCAGGGATGGAGTATTAAGTTATTTTAGTGACATTATTTTTTTTTTTAAATACATATTGATCATTAAAAATTTGAAAACATTTTTTTTCGTTTTGGGGCTCTCATATTTAACGAAAAGCATTCTGGTAAAACGCATTAAGAAAATAATCCCTAAATGTGTTAATAAATTTAAAAAACTTTTAATTTTTTTTTAAATATGAAGATAACCATAATTTTATAAAAACAAGTTGTAATTTTCTTGTAAGGGACGAAATTTTTTGGCTAAATTTTTCTTCAAGAAATACTCAAAAGTAAGGGCTATCAAAAAATTAAGAATTTTACATTTTAAATGCAATGGCTAACTTGCAAGATGATTTTTAATTAAAAACATATTTTTTGTTACCATAAAATTCTTTTTCCAACCTACCTCCCCGGGCTGGATCCACAATAAAGCAAAGTACAGCCCAAGGGGTACTCTACTCAAACGGGCCTTCCTGTCCGCCGGCTATAAGTCTAGTCCGACAGGTCAGCCCGTCAGTTAGATCTTTCCATTGCCTGCCTCTAACTCCTATGGCGGGGTATCCAAGCCCACTGCGTCGTTCCTTGACCCCATCTCAGAAGCCGGGACTCGGTCTTGATGCCAATGCCTCTAGTGAGAGCTGAGAACCCCCTGTGTAGGGCACCCACACCGGGTCTCGGTCTTTTTCTCGAAGGGATGAGAAAGTCCCAGTGCCTCATCACTGCCGCCTATCCGTGCAAGCACAGACGAACGGCAGCTCCGCAGGGGGCTGTCCCTGAACTCCTTGCCACCCCATCGTTCCTGGCTTTGTGCTGGAGTATCCCTGTCACAAAGTGTCAATTACCGTACGAAACCTCTCTGTCCCTGATAATATACAATCTACGATTGTTTCAACTGTAAGGGGCTCAGTCACTAATTCACAGTGACGTTCAATAGCCCACGTCCGGCAGTCCAACACGACGTGTTCCGGTGCAGACGGACCACGTCTCCACAGACCCTTGGAAGGGCACATGTTAAAACATTTTATAGTAGTTTGAAGGCCTACTGATGTAGAAAATATAGATACAAAAAATTTCCATTAATTGCTTTTCTGAAGCATCATATAGCTAACAATAAAATTGTAAATATAATTATATAACCAATTTTTGTGGAGTGGATGAATTTAAATAAAAGTTTTTCGTAATCTGTAATTTAGATAAAAGAAATTCAACTAGCTTTTTGTTTCGGCCAATACATTCCACTCAATTTTCCAATTTTTAGAAAACTGTAGTACATTCTTTTACCCGAAGGTAGTTCCTGTCTACCGAGTTTGGAGAAATCGGTAGACGGGGTTCAGAATTATAACGCCAAGTACAGGGAACATACATATGTACGTATATGGAGTGTACCAAGAAGTGTTAGAATGCTAGTTCAAAACCAAGATGATAAAGTTGTAGAAATATCTGAAGCACATTTCAAGAAAATGAAAGTCGAAATCGAAATTAATGAATGGGGATAAATTTATGGGCATTACATGAATGCCATGACATTCATATACATGGACATTTAAGTTTGATCGCAATCGGTCAAGAAGGACAGGGAAATACGTACTTTATGAGTACTTTATCTCTAAATTTTAAGGTATATAAATTTAATTTATATTAAAATACTAAATCTTTTTATATTAATGTCCCTTACATAGCTAAACTAGCAAACCGTTTGATTGTGTTTGGTTTTATTCAAAACTTTCTTGTAAATGGATGCGTGCAAAAACTCTTTTTTCCTTTCTGAACTCAATGTTACATTTTTGTATTGCTTAGTACTAAATAGATAATTCCATTATATCAGCATATCGCTCTGATTATATGTATTCGGAAAATGTCTTTTATGGGTAAAAGGATAATATGCGTAATATTTTTTTTTTGTCAATTATTATTTTACTTAATGTCTTCAGTCCGAATAAACCTTTTAAAAAATGTTGTACGATGATATCTGAATGTGGGTCGTTGAGGCCTTTAATTTTTGTTGAAATAGCTCAAAGGGGTGGAGAGACAGCCACCAAAATCTCAAAATTTTACTCAAAGAGTAGAATTTTTTTTTATATATAACCCTTTAATTACATATTTTTATACTGTAACGTTCTAGGTTGAAGATCTCTGTAGCTAGAGTTTCCGGCTTTTTTTAATACTTGTAGTATTTTCCTTTTGCTTTTAATTTTTAATTAATACCACCTTTAATTAATGAAAAGGAAAAAAGAACGATTCATAAATTAAAGTTGTGCTATATTTACACGAGTATAATAATTAAAACAATAAAAATAAGCTATTTTATTTGGTCTATTAACAAGTAGTATTGCTTGGAAATTTTAGTAGATGCATTTAGTAACGTAACTAAAAATTTATCTTGTTTTGTTCTTATGTATTCCTCTAAATAATGTAAAAATTTTGATATAATATGCTACACGTTTTACTAGTATCAGCACTTCAATTTGTATGTTTTTTATTTATTTTCATTAAATTTTTTAAATATTTGTTCTTTTAGACTACAGCAATTTAATTATGTATTTGGGCGATTTCATTCAGAGTGGAGCCTATTTCCTTTTTTATATTTTATCATTAATTTGTTTTGCTTAATATCTTTAGGCTGGATTAACAGAGTTTAATGAAATTATTTACAATGATTTTTGAATATAACTTACTTTTTGGGGGAGGGGGTTTTCTGAGCGAAAACGCTTTGGCGTTATTATCTTCAAAATAAATGTGCCATTTAATTTCGATTACAATTTTGGTTAAGCAGGTGGGGGAACATACGGCTAACATAAGTACCATATTTCAAAATTTTACTCTAACAGTAAAATAAGTTTTTTATAACTTTTTTTTTTTTTAATTGCAACTTACATATTTTAATGTCCACTTAAGTTTCTTCATAACTGGTAGTATGTTATGGGTGAAACCTTGATAGAATTGTATAAATTTCCCAGTTTAGCCGGAAAAGTTATGAAATTCTTTGCTGGCTGTATTTATTATTCAAAATAAACATATTATTATGTGCAATAATGAGTACAGAAATTTTGATAATGTTATGGTAATACAGGAGGTAAATTTCCCAATATTTTAATTTTTTGCATGTTACCAATCTTACTAAAGTAAAACTGCTAAATATTTAGTCTCATTTAAGTTTTTTCACATACTTAATACCCATTTATTCATTAGATCTAGAGATTCTTGTCTTATTGAAAAAAGTTTATGAGAAAAAATGTAGATTTAAATAATAATTCGAGTCTTAATATTTTACTGCTTATTTCAGTTAATATTAGAAATAAATATAATTATAATTTTTAATATTATTTTATTTAATGATATTTATTTTTAATTAATTCAATTTTATTCATAATACTTTTTAAATATAATTTTAATTAATAAATAAATGATTAAACATTAAGACAAAACAAAAGAAAAGAAGCTCTTTTCGATTGTTAATATCCTTTTGATTGTAAATATAGATTTAATTCAGTTGTATTCACATCGTGTTAAGAGTTTTATGAATATTCTGAGCTAATATAAAAGAAGGCGGTCTCTAAGGATCGTTCATTTTTGATTTTTAAGAGGATGAATACCGACAATGGCAGTAAGGATAGAAAGGGAAAAGTGTGTAGGAGAAGGGAGTATATATATATATATATATATATATATATATATATTCACTAAGAGAGCAAGCAAGATACAAAAGGGTGGCATGGTGTGCCCTTTGATCTGGTTATGCGGGTTTGGGGTTTCTTGTCCACGGGGCACCAAGGGTTGGAAAAGATGACATTCTCTGAAACCCCCCTTTCTATCCCTGAAAGAGATGAAGGGATGTTACCAGGGGGGAGTGAACCTTGTAAAATCTGCTGTACTGTTTAACAATTCTGCTGCTTCCTTCACCGATGTTTGTTACTCTTTATCTCTTATTCCCCCTCTCACTATCTTTCTTATTTCATCCCGATCTTTTGTCATGATTATTTATCTGTTCTAGAAGTTAATAAAAAAAAAAAAAGGAATAAAAAGAATAACTTGTGTTATGTAAATGATATAATGTATTCATTTTTTTTCTTTCATTGACGTGTGTATAAAAAGAGGAAACATTACGTAACCTGTAAATAATCTTTTACCCCTTTTAAAAATTAAATTCTTTTCTTGTTTATCTTCATAATCTTAATACCTTGGAATATCTATCGATTTGCACTCTTTTCTTTCCACAAGTGTTTTGTGTAGTAACGCTTGAATTTACGCACAAAGAAAGATTAACAATTTGTTAAAAGTTTAACTGAAAAATTATTTTCTCGTTTTCTTAACTTATAGTCATAAAAAAAGTTTAACTATAATAAATATACGAGTATATATATATATATATATATATATATATATATATAAGTATTCCCCGTTACGGCTTTACCCTTACTATATGCGTATAGAACATAAAAAATTAGTAATGGTTTTTTTAATAATTATGTGTGGGCTGTTGCTCTCAGAATTTTTGTTAGTCACAATTTCCCTTGTATTATCTCTTCTGCTCCTAATTATATCATTTGAAATAGGGTATTGTACTTTCTATAATTATCTATAAATGTTTAGTTAGAAGATGTTTCCCAAAATCAAATTTTTATTGAAATCAAGATAATATTGAATATTCAAGAACGACTTTGCTCCCTGTACAGCAAATTCCAGGATTTTCATCATTACATATTTTAGCATTGCAATGGTTACCTATTTAATCAAGTTACTTACTTGAATATCTTTTGAATTCAGAGAGTCAATTTCAGTGTAATAGCCCAAAGCTGATTTGAGACCTAATATATTTCTCGAAGGTTGAACTCGATATTGAACCGAGTGTATACGTTACTCTTTAAATTTTTGAGAACGCTTTGGCTTAGATTCACGTTTATTTGCCATAATAAATTCTAGTAACCCTAGAAGTTCTTCTTCCTATCTGTGACCTTGCCCATTTAGATATTACGAAAATATTAATATAAAACTGTAAGTCGAATCTATGCCAATTATATGCAAGGTTTAACCTGATGGAAGTTTTTGATTCAGGATATAAAAATTTAGACAATCACATTAAATCTAATAAAACACACAATAACTTTCTGAAGAAGTAGATTCAGATATTGAAATTCAACGTATTCCTGAAACCATCAAAAATTTGTTTAATTTGTTAGTAAACGAAGACCCTTGCTCTTAATAAAGACCTTGGCCTAGCTTCGCGGACGCTACAAATGGCACTAGACCTTGTCTGTGCATAACAGAAAAAATGGAGAATTAAAGTTAATCAGAATAAATCAAAGAATGTCACATTTTTCCATGCAAAAGGGTGACTGTCCCAGTATGTACTAGGACGGTGTCTTGATCCCACTAGCAGAGAGTGTGCGGTACTTAGAACTTCACTTAGATGGGCGTTTGACCTGGAATTGTCACGTGGGGATGAAGAGAAAACAACTAAACACGAAGTATAGGGAAATACATTGGTTTCTACGGAGAAACTCAGGCCTCACATTATCCAGTAAAGTACTGATTTACAAGGTTATTCTTCAACCAATCTGGACGTACGGGGTGAAGTTGTATGGAACAACAAGTAATAGTAACATAGAAATCGTACAACGCTTTCAAAACAAAGTAACAGGGCAATTGCAGAGGCACCAAAGTTTACGCGGAATGATGAAATTCACGAATATCTAGTGCTTCCAACGGTTCGTGAGGATGCTCGACAGCGCAGTGTTAAATACCTACCAGCAACGACTTGAAAATTACGTCAACCACTTTGTTATTAATCTGCACTATAACAGAAGGGACGTCCGAAGGTTGAAACGTCTTCATGTGCACCACTTAGGGGCTACTACATGACAATTTGATATTTGACAGCGCCAAATCTAGTGGTATTGTATTTTATTTTTTATTTATTAATTTTTGGTTTTTATGGACTATGAATTGTTGGCAGAAATATTTTTTTAAGATTTAAGATTCGACTTTAAGATTTAATATTGGACTTTAAAACTATTTATAACTATTATTATGAACTACTTATTTTGGGAGTCCCTTGAGAATCCCTTATCATGTGCTTCCTGTCAAGCAACTTACTTATGGCTGCACTCAGGGAGCCGATTGTAAATCATTCCCTTTAATTCTATTTTCAGATTGATTTGTTTTTCGTATATTAAGATAATAATATAAAATGATTTTTTATAGACAATGAAATTAAATTTAGTAAAAGAAGTTCTAGGTTATTTATTTATACGGTTATTTTTTATTTAAGATTTATATTATAGTGAGATTGGTGAAGTTTGAACTGGGATAAACATTCCGGGGACCATAAGGAAGAGCTACAGATAAAATTTCAAGATGATTGGTTCTATAGTTTTCACTGTTGTCTGGAACAAACGAAAAAGGAATTTATCTCTTTATGTAGTAGTGAGATACATGTTTGTATGTGTGTGTGTGTGTGCGCGCGCGCGGGCGCCTAAGTCTTCTCTAAAATAAAACTGAAAAACTGAAATGAATATTACACATCTATATTAATATATAATATATATATATATATATATTATCCGCAAAATTCATTTGTGGATAATGAATTTTATTCATTACCAATTATAGTTGTTAACCAATTATAATTTCATAATCTAAATGAAATTTTAACCTTTGAAACAAGAGAATATATTAATTGATAAAAATAATAGAGTTTTTATTAAAATTACGTTCAGAATTACTGTAACATCTAGAAAAATAATGATGTATCACAAAAAAACTGAAAATTATCAGGAAATCTTTTACAAGTGAAAATGAAGAAAAAAGGAAAAACAATTCGCATAAACATGGGCCGCAAACGCTTCATTTTTGAATTATAGCTTACGAAAAATTTCTTCCTGATTTCTCCTTGAAAGGCAAGATAAAGCAATACTGGCATTCTTGGATCTTAAATTAGCGAGTAAATTTGACGGTTTCATATTGTTTTTGACATGAATAACTGAATAAAGATCTCAGAATTGTTTATCTAGTAACTTTTGAAAAAATTATTGTAATCACTAAAAATTAGCGTCATAAAACTGAAATTTATTATTGACATTGTTAAATTCTCAGCAAAAAAATAAAATTTTTTCGTAACATTGATTAAACATGAAGAAGAGTTTAAGAGATTTGACTCTTATTAAAAATAAAATAGAGCAAAACATGGCAGAAAAAATACTGTAGAAGGAAAATATTGTAAACTTTTTAGGATCCTGAGAAATACGAAATTTTATTGGTTTATGATTAAGTTTTGGGAGATTAATAACTAATTCGTATTTTAAAAATTCAAGTACTCATTAGGATTGAGTTAAATTGTATCAAGGCTGCATTAAAAATTAGATAACAACAGTTTAATCAATTTAATTTTTAACGCTTTTAAAGTTTAATAGAAATATAATAATCTACTCTATTCCTTAAATAACTGTTAATCAGTGAAATACTAAAAAAATAAATTAATAAAAAATAAACAAATAGTCTTACTTCGAAACGATTTATTTTGCAGTAAGACATGAGACTTTACTTTAGATCACTTTTGAAACTAATTTGGAAAATTTATTTAAATAGTAGCCAGTTTGATTAGGGTTTGTAGTATTTTACGTCAAAATTGTTACTTTTCAATGTCATTTAAAATGATTTGTCACAACCCTACTTTTCTGTTGAAAATGTTTGAGTTGCCTCTCCCGTAGGTGCTTGTGATGGGGTGTCTCCAACCAAAAACAAAATCGTTTTATTGTATTACAGCATTTCTTAAATTTAATTCTTTTATCTTAACTGTTGAAAAATGATTTAATGGTTGCCACATTTCGTTAACTCTCGGTACACATATATATTTATTTAAAGTGGGTCACCGATTATTCCAACTACGACTTTCCAAAATTCCAACAATCTAAACTGCTTACACCCGCGCGATACAATTAAAAAATTAATACACTATTTATAATATCTGAAATAGTCTATCATTCAATTGAAGCTTTCTTCAACAGGTCACGATCTTGGGCATACTAGATGTATAAATGACTTTTTTGCAATTAGTATAATTAAGTACGTTTTATTGAAACTTACGTAAATTAAAGCTTATGTTAAACTAATTATAAAATTAACTTCTGAAAAGATTGGTCAAGCATGAACTATGATAAAGTTATGTAATGCCTTGCATTATGGTTACCTGTTTGGTCTAATGGTAAACTCGTCACCGCAAATCAGCTGATTTCCAAGTCGAGAGTTCTAAGGCTCAAATCCTAGTTAAGGCACTTACTGTTATACTGATTTTTGAATATTAGATACCGATGTTTTGGTGGTTGGGTTTCAATTAATCACACATCTCAGGAACGGTCGACCTCAGACTGTACAAGATTACACTTAATTTACATTCATATATATCATCCTCATTCACCCTCTGAAGTAATATCTTACGGTGGTTCCGGAGGCTGAAAAAGAAAAATAAAGGTTTCTGAAAACAGAAAGGTTAGATGAAAAAGCTCATGAATGTCTGTCTATCGCTACGGACTGATTGTAACGATAAAAATAATGCAATTTTACATATATCCTTTGTTTAAAACGATTGCGTGATCTTGCAGCTCCTAAACCATCAACATTAAAGCGAATACAGACAACGGATTTTTTTTTTTTTAAGAAAGAATAGTGTTTTTAAAATTGTATTGTATGTTTTGATTACTGAATAGAAGTTTTGTATTAACATAATTTTTTAATTTATTTCAGAAATGGCTTTTTTTATATCACACTTAGTAACTTAACTCAGTCAAATAAACTTTCTGTTTAATACGTTTTTGTAAGTTTTTTAAATTACATTTTTATAAAACAGGATACTAAATTTTAATTTCCTTCAAATATTTTGTAAATTCTGATTTCTTTAATTTTAAATTTTTACTCAGTGAGTTTTAGTGGGTTTAGTGTTATATTAAAACTGACGTTTTTGTTTATTAATAAATATTATATATATATATATATATATATATATATATATATATATATATATATTAATAAATAAATAAATAAATTTATATATATTTGTTTTTTTTTTTTATTTTGTGTTCTGAGAATTTTTTTAGTTTTACTGAAATATATTTATTTATTTTAGTATTTTTATTGTATGAAACCCTAGACATTTTGAATTCCGAGAACATATGATAAATCGATTTTAATATTCCAATTATCAGGATTTCTGATTATCCGGATCTGGGGATGTGCCCTTGCAAAGGTCAACCCGGGTAATCAGCGATCCACTGAAACTTAGCTGCAATACTTTGCAGCTTATATATACCACCATATGCTTATATATATATATATATATATATATAAAAGCAAGATGGATATGTATATATATATATATATATATACATATCATCACTTAATGCCATAATAAGTTGCAAAGTATTGATTGACTTTCCCGACTACGACGGTCAAGAAGTAGTATATTAAAGAAAAACAATTCTAAAAAATCTTTAATTGAAAAATTCGACAAATTTGCAAAAATGTTATATTGTAATCGTAAAAATATTCTAATAACAAAAATAGAAAAAAGAGTTGTAAAAATATAAAATCGTAAAAAATTCTAAGAAATTGTAAAGAAAAACGTCATTATATTAATTATTCTTCCACAATTGTGCCTCATTAAAATGACTCTTTTAATAGCTACAGCATTTCTCAAAATTAGTTTTATAGACGTTGAGATTGAAAAAACTAAAAAAAAGATTTTCCGAATTTTTTAAAATTGGGAGTCTATCGAGAAGGTTTTTTTATTGATTATAATGATTACCAAAATAAGATTGAAGCATCAAAATTCCCAAATTGGTATATACTTTTTTTTAATTTAGGGGCTTTCTTATTCTGTGGGGAAAATTTAGGAAAAAATCTGAAAAACAAATCTAAAAAAAAATTACGACAGAATTGTTGAAAAATAAATAAATTAAAAAAAAGCAGAATTAATATAAATAAGAGAATTTAAAATAAAGTTATCAAAAAATAATTGCTTTTCATTTTGAGGCCCAAAATATAATATAGGTTTCAAAGCTACTTTAATTTTAATAGTAGTGAAGAAAGATACAAAGAATAAATCTTTAATAGTAAAAATTAAAAAAGTTAGAGCCAAAAGATAAAAGAACAGAATACACACACATTTTTTAAAGGTCAAGGAATAAATTTAAGAAAGATTTTTTTAAATATCTATATAAGCGTAAAAATTTTTTTTTAAATAACACCCATTTTCTGTAAATCTAACATCCCCTTCAATAGGGGCTAAAATAAGAAAAAAATATTTTCAAAAAGCCTTTCTGCATTTTAGGTCTGGGTTCTATAATTTTAAAAATTTGTAGACGTATCTTGACATTAATATGAAGTAAAAACTTACAAAAAATCGTTGTAAAATATTTAAACCGAAGAGAGGCAGAACAAAAACGTAATTTCAATTTTAAGAGGTGGAGATTGATTTTGTGAATTTCTTTTTTTTATTATAATTATTTATATTTTCAGTGGAGATAAACATATTTGCTTTTAATAAAGTTATTTCTAAAATGCTTTTGAAGAAATTCAAAATTGGTTTATCGTAATATCCCCTCATCCCTTAAATAAATTTGAAAAAATGAATAGGATCAGTGCACACACACACACAAACACACACACACACACACACACACACACACACATATATATATATATATATATATATATATTTGATCTAAATTTTATGAAAATCTGTTCGGTTAATCTTGAGACATAAGGCCAAAAACAGTGCGACACACATACGTATGCTCATAAATACATACTTATGTTGCTTTTGATATAGATAAACCAGTTGGATCCTAAAACGCAAATATATGCAAAACAAAACCGTTACCCCATTCTTGAAATAATCACCATATTTTCCCATTAAAAGTCCTAGACTTCTCCTTGCGAGAATCTAATAATATATAATGATAAACTAACTACTGTAGTTTATTAAAATTTCATTATAATATTTTTAAGATAAGAAAGATATTCATATATCCTACTCGTGTTTTTCTGAGTTAAAGGTACATAGATAATAATGTAACTTTTACTCAGAAAAAATTATAAGGTATTTTTATTCCTGTGTATGCTAGAAATTAAATTCTATAATTCAAAGTACTAGATTCAATGAAATAGAAAGTTTTGCATACATAGTTTATTATAAAAAACTGATTTATTGCGTAAAATAATAAAATTTCTAAATCTATTTATATAAGTATAAATTTGAATAAAAGAGTAATGAATTTAACTGTTCGAAGAAGAATTATTAAAAGGAATGGTGAAGTACAATTCTGTGAAATGAGAAAAATACACTGTATTCTAATAATTGTAATAATAATATTACAATAATAGTAAACAGAACTTGTAACTAAATAATATTTTAGTAAATCAAGTAGATGGTAAGGAAAGGAGTGTTTAAAAGAAAATAGATAACAAAGCATAGAATATTTAAAATGAAATATTTGATAATGATTAATTTTAAAATTATATACCAACTGTATATCATTACCACTAAATTGATGAAAAGTAGTTTCGTAAAAAATTGTGGAATAAAATTAATTGTTACAGATTAAACACAAACTTATATTTCCTTTTTTCTTATTTATTACTTTTTCATCGGTTAGTATGGATCAGAATATTATAATTTCATCAACTCAAATTGGTAAAAAAATAATCGATATAATTTTTTATTTCTAGACAAAGTAGAATATATATATATATATATATATATGAGAGGAATATTGGAACTTACAAAGGAATGAAGAAGGACTGGAACAGAAATGGATGGAGACACTGTTGGCGTAAGGGAGCTGCCGCCAGGCAGAACACCAGATGATGACGATAGTGGTAAATTGATGTATATGTTGTAAAACAACAATGTAAGAAGTAAGCGAGACAAGATTGTCCTATAACACCGGAAGACGGAGGTCGATTTCACCGGTGCTAAGTAGGGGATAAAAAGGATTTCCACCTTAAAGTTAACAAAACTTCAAATTTACTCAATACGACAATGATTGCATGTGAAAAAATTTTCACATGTTTAGCATACGACAAGCCAATCTGCTTCATACAATTCCAGCAACATTTTGGTTATCCCTTGCCATAAGGGTTGGTTATATCAAAAATTGTTTCATACAAACGTTTTAAATAATGTTAGAGGACTAATGACCACTTTAAACAGATTCGATACTGTGCCTATTAAGGGAGGTATGATTTTTTTGTCTTCGAAACCCCATTTTTTTCCACCCCTTGGGACAATGGTTGGATATATCAAAAACTTTACTTTTAGGCCCTTATTCAAAGAATAGTAAAAACTAAACAAACTAATGAACTCGACCGAGATTTTGGGACGAGTTATTTTTAAGGAACAATTTGAAAGTGATCGGCGCAAAATTACGGCAGGTAACGTGTCCACAAGAAAGTGAAATATATATATATAAACTTTTGAACTGACAGTGGTTTTGGGGTCTGGGGGATGTAAAACGCGAAGATATGTCCAAATTTTCCGGAAGTCGAATCATGATACCCGTTACAATAGGCAGCTTTCTCATGAAATCTACCTAAAACACATTTCAGCATAGAAACAATCTAGAACGTTTTATGTATGTACCTGTTTTTTAGATTTTCATGAAATCTGGCACGATTTATTCTGTGTATGAAGCATTAATTTTATTTAAATTTGTCACAAATAGTCAAAAGAGCAGGGAAATACAAATTTTTATGGTTCCCGTATTTCAAATTTTACTCAAAAAGGAAGTTAATAACATCTAATTTTTAATGTCGCTTGTTTAACATAGGATACTTTCTGATTATATCTTATTCAAACCCCTTTGGAGCAGAAACTATTTACTTTTCTTTTTTGACATTTCTTTGACTCAAAGTTAAATCTTTTGCTAATTAACTGAACCCATTTCATTAATATATCGCTTTAGTTATGTATTTGAGAATTTATCAATCAAGAGTATAAATGTTGTAAGCCTATTTTTAATTTATTTTTGCTAATAATTGTAGTTTTTCTTGATATTTTCAAACTAGATAAACCGATTTCTATGAAATTTTGTTCGATAATTTCTGAATATCGGTCATTAATATCATTTGATTTTGATTGCAATTCATCAAGATGGGGGGATACGGTTACTATGGGTTCCATATCTAAAAACTTTACTCAAAGCATGGAATAATTTTTTTTTTTATAATTCTTTCCTTGTATACTTTCATGCGTTAATGTTTCAATTAATTTTTCTCCTAAATAATAAGCTGTCGACAGAAAAACCCTCGGTAGTCAAAGTTATGATTCTCTTTGCTGGCTTTTTTTTATGTATCCCTGTGTACAAAATACGTACCTGATTCTTAAGAAAAAACGTGACAATATTTTAATGAATCTTGTTAAAAGACTTATGTTGGTTTTTTATGCACAATAAGAGATCTGTGTTTTGTTTTATTTTTAAGTTCAGAGTTATGTAAATAGAAAGATAATAGAAGATAAAATCTAGAACAAAATCAAGATAAGTGAGGGTGAAGGATGTACAAACATATTGAGGTTAAAGAGTAGCGTAGAATAGAAACAAATGAAGAAAACCATCAAACCAGTTGTATGATTGATGACCTAAGTAAATATATAGTCTAGTCATATACATTACGTTCTTTCAGTGTGGTAAATACAACTAAAAAAAAAATATTGTTATTCATTTTTTTAACATTCATTTATTTTTAACAATAAAATTAAAGTAGGTGTGAAGGATAGTGCATGTCCCAAGAGAGCACTTCAATCGGTATCCCTCAAAATTAAAAAATATTCCCACCCTTTATCCCAGGTATACTTTATTTTATAATGTTAGTGAGGGGTTGAACGATGGGACGGATTTCAAGTTAAAAGGGGGTTGTACGATACTAGGGAAGACCACCGTTCGTTCTCTCAGCTCTCTTATTGTCTCCCCATATCTGTTATGAGCTTATAATTTAATATTGTACATTACGAGAGAAGTGGTAAAGTACCTCACCCCGTCAACCCAACACCACTATATACCATCGTGAACTCCACAGTTTAACCTATCTCTTCTTTCCTTTTTTTTTTTTCTGAGCGTAGGTAAAAAAATCCTTTTCCACTAATTTATTGTTTCTTTTGATACCGGTAAAATAACGTGTTCTAATAAAAATCTGCAGTAAAAAATTTAATAGTAGTTGTTTATACAATTATAAAAAAGAATATTAATTTTTAACTTACGAAGAAGAATGCTACCGAAGAAAAGGTAGTAATTAATAATTTTTATCTTTTTTCCCCCATTAAAGATAAGTTGGTGTGTTTTGCATACATGTAGAAGTCATTAAAGTATGACTTTGTCACGAATGTAGATGTCGAGGTATATAGTAAAATATTTTTCCGTGCTTCTAAGAAATGGGGTGCTAAGTGATTTTTTTTTATAATTTATTATTAAATATGTGAAATAAAATGGGTATAGTATACTGTATACTAAATAAAATAACTTAAAAAACAGTAAGAAAAGTGAATTTAAAAAATCTGATGTGGACATCACATGACTTCCTTGTACGTCTATTAAATTACATATATATATATATATATATATATATATATATATATATATGTAATATATATGTATATATATATATACACACATATATATTACACATATATATATATATATAATAGTAATAATAATAATAAAAATTATTATTATTATTATTATTATTACTATTATTGAATTATTATTTATTGTAATAACGTTTTTACAATCAGAGGTTAATTATTATTAATAAATCAATATATTTAAATTTAAAAAAAAACTTAAAATAAAAAGGGAATGAAGTCGGATTAGAGACGATGTGCCTTCCCCCTGTACGACCAAATATTTCATTACTTAAATTTTTATTGGGATATAACTCTGGAACCAATGAAAATAAGTACCACTTATAATATATCATTGAATATCTCTCAATGAGGGCTTATTACTGCAGTTAAGAAAAAGTCCAAAATCCAAATTTTTGGGGTTTTGGGCTTTTTTATAGACACGTTTGGTCCAGTCCATTGCAATCAAAAAAGGAAGTCCACAACTAGATGTAACGGTTCTAAATCCAAAATTTCAACATTTTACGGATAATCGCTTTTGAGATACATACGTAGGTACAGACGTCACGCTGAAATTAGTCAAAATGGATTCGGGGATGGTTAAAATAGATATTTCTGCTGAAATCTAAAAACCAAAATTTTTCGCGGTTACAGTACTTTCTTGTAAAACCGCAATAATACATAGAAATACGTATACTTTTTATTTAAATTTTGACTTTTTAACATTTTTTTACTAAACTAATTTAAGTTCAATAAAGGTTTTTTTTATTGACTTAAAAAAAACAAAATTTAAAGAATATTTGAAAAATGATAATTCTACATTTTAGTGAGGTTTTTCTGAAAACAGATTTATTATCTTTTCCCCTGACTGATGATCACGAGAAGCAGCATTTGTCATTCATTACACTTTCTTTTAGGCGTTTCCTTCCTCATCTTCCAATAATTATTCATTATTTCGGTTTGAGTTTGCCTTATCTCTTCCGACCATATGTTGTTGGTTTCTTTTTTTCTCCTTTCTTTGGAAACCCTTGAAATCTTGTATCAGTTTTTGAACGTTTATCTACCTTGTACTCTTCTTCTTCAGATATTTTTATTTCTTTTAGTCCTTTGTGAAACACTAATGTCTATTAATTTCTTTCTTTTTGTTAAATTTGAATAAAAACTTACTTTTGTAAACCTCTTTTAGCTTTTTATTCATTCTAATAAGGTGGCCAAAAAATATGGTTCTTATTATTGTGATGGATTCTGATAATTTTTTAGTTTCATTGAATTAAGAGCTTTGTACTTCTGAGTTGTATTCGTTTTCAGCAATTTGTACGAGACCTACAATTTCGTTTTTTTCTATTACATTTATTTTACCCGATTTCAATCTGAAGATACATTCTGCTGCTATCAGGCTTTCTATTTTGATTACCTTAGTGTAACACGTGATTTTGGATTTTATTGGGATGTTCGTTTTATTAAAAATATCTTTTGTTAATCGGTAAGTCAATTCTATTTTTCTCGTTCTTGTTTGATCGACTTCTTTTTTAAACTACTGATTTGGATTATTTTCCCAGATATTATTTCTATTTTTTTTTTCAAGTTTTATTTTACTTCATGTTTGGATAAAAATAAAAAAATAAACAGACGTCTAAAGAAGATAATATGAACAATGAACTAAGATTGTTTGAAATAAATTATTTCGTGACATCATCATTTATCTTACTAAATAATGATGACTCCTAAATATTTTTAAACACTTTCAAATTGTAGAACAAAAGTACAAATAATATAAATTTTCTGTGAAATGTTCTCTTTATGTATGAAATAAAATTCCTTGCAGAGGCAATTCCTTCATAAAAAATTCAACTGATGTGGACACTACATAATTCCTTACACACCTGTTAAGTTACAAATACACATTTATTTAAAATTTAAAGTAGATAAAATCTTATTTCATTAATAACCGCTGATATTTTTTCACTTTTTTACTGAATTATTATTTTTTGTAAGTTTTTTTTTGCAACCATATTTTTAAATAAATAAAAAGTTGCCTATAACTTTGCAACCAATAAAAAAATAAGTACGCCTTATGATATATCGTTGAAAAGCTCTCAATGAGAGCTTATTACTGCAGTTAAGAAAAAGTCCAAAATCCAAATTGGTTTTGGATTTTGGGCTTTTTTGGACACTTTTGGTCCAGTCGATGCAATAAAAAGGGGAGGTGCACAACTAGATGTTACAACAGTCCTAAATCCAAAATTTCAATTCTATGGCTCATCGTTTTTGATTTATGCGAGACACATACGTACGTACGTACAGACGTCACGCCGAAACTAGTCAAAATGGATTCAGAGATGGTCAAACTGGATATTTTTGGTGAAATCTGACAACCGAAATTATTCACGATTACAATACCTCCTTTACTTCGTACAAAGAAGTAAAAACAAAAAATATTAAAAAACCATCATCGAAACCAGTCCATGAGTAAGACTAAGAAAAAATATAGAAAAAGACTTTCAAATTAACTTCATTTTCTTCATATTCGGTAGTTTTTTAAATTATTATTTATTTATTTTAAGGAAATATACATTTTTTATTGGATTTTTTAATATAATTTTTATTTACCGATATTAGAGATTGGCTTATAAATAAAACTCCTCATAAAAACCAAGCCATATGTAAGAAATGGAAAATGTCCACGTCCGTTATGGTATTACAGCAACTCAGATTTTTATCCGAAAGGTCTGTTATTCGAATTCCGGTCAGACCTAGTATGTTGCAAAATTTTTCATTTCATTATTCCCAAGCAAAACCTTTCTTACCTTATGCAACGAATTAATAAATATCAAAAAATATTAATGAATTTTTTATTTACTAAGCAAATAAATAAATTTTTATATTGTTCGGTAAATAATAATGCATTATATAGATTACATCAGGTATGGGTACATACGCCATTACGTGGATTAAAAAAAGTCAAGCATTTGTCGGGATGGATCAAAAGAGACTGTGGTAAAATGTTGATGAGTACCATCATGACATGCGTTATTAGTTATAAAAAAAACAAATAGATTTGATTTCAGTTTATATATATATATATATATATATATATATATATATATATATTTATTTATTTATTTATATATATATATAAATATATAAAATAATTCTAAGGTATCTAAACATGAAGATATTTTAATTAGTTTATTTTTTATATACTCGTGGATACGTTGAAAGAGATGGATGAATGAGGGTTCTTAGCATTTTTTAATTAGTATTATTACACTCATCTGTAAAATAATATTGTTTTTCAGTAAAGAAAATGTTTTAATTATATTATAAATAAATTTGTGGGAAGATGTTTTTAAATAAAGGTTCCATAGTTTATTTAAAAATTTTTTTATATATTTTTTTAAAGTTTAAATAAAAGATTGATTAATTGATGTAATCAACATTAATTATTATCTAAGAGCATGGTTTGGTGAAATTATATTCTTATAATTATATTTATTTCTATACTTAAAAACTGATGAACAATTTCTTAATTCACCACAGAAGCTTTTGAAAATTGTTCATGAGAATATGAAAATGGAATTTTTGAAGCATATGAAAAATGCCACACCTAACCGGGATTCAACCCGGGGTTTCGCGGATGAAAGACTGGTACTACGCTACTACTCCAGTTTTTAGTTTTTTTTTGTTTTTTTTGTTTAAGCTTATGTATGGATAAAATTCCATTCAAAGAGGCTACATATTTATTTTTTCCTAAAATTAAAAAAAAAAAAATATATATATATATATATATATCGTTTGTGTGTACGCGTACATTTATTATTTATATAATAGTTTGGATATACTTAATTTCTTGGAATACAGTTTAAAAATAAAAATTTCAGTCAAACTGTAATCTTTTGTTTTCTTTTAGTAATATTAGAAAAAATGATTAAAAAAACAGGTTGGTTAAAAATCAATTAATATTATAAAAATGATGTGTGGTATACCTAATTTGACAGACGTCGGGTGAATATCCATGTAGATTTTAGGCTACTTGATTGTTTATTTTTGTTTACTGCTGTGCTGTTGTATTTTCTACGCTCCTAATCCCACGAGCGGTTTTACTAGTCGGTTCCTTTGACAAGATATCCATCCATCTTTTTTTTTCAATTCACTAAGCCTCTTAAGTTATTCGGTAGTTGAGTTTTCTGTTAGCCTTTATGTTAAGAACATCGGCCGTATTGAAAGAAGATATTTATTTTACACAACCCCCAATTTAATTTATCATTAATTATTAAAAGTTATTTTTTATTGTATGAAAATTGCTAAGCCTTAGACTTGTAATTGAACCCAAATCCTTTGGTTAATAAAAAAAGATAGACTGTACTGTTTCGGATTGGGAGTCTAGAATTTCATATGAAGTCAATATTCAGTTTTTTCCTGAAGTAAAAATTATATTGTATTCATTCCTTTCCAAATAAAACACAGTTTTCGTTAACAAGAAACGTAATTTTCTTTCTCTGATTTCTGTGCCTCAGCAGCCTATTTGTGTACCCTCGGTTAGTGTTATTCTATCAGATATATAACCCTTTATTACTTGTAGGATAAGGGTCTGATGTATTCCTAATAAAATTTTGGGAAATATTTTCCTCATATATTTTTTCATGCTTCAATATTTATTTCCCCTTCAAATTATTCCTGAAGTTATCCTGGTTGAGTTACAAAAAAACCCATTTATCTGACTTAAAATCGTTAATATACTAATTCTTTCAAATAAAATTCTTATTTTTACATAAACTTACCAGAATAAATATGAAAAATCTCAAAAATTAGAATATTGAAAAATTTAACTTTATGTTAAAAATTGGCCCTTGTCTACACAAACCCTTATTTCTATTTCACGAACCTTTATTTTAGTACACGAACCCTTTTTTTAGTTCACAAACTACGCGCTCACTTAATACATTTTTATCTCCTGCTGAGTGGATATACAGAAAACAATTCTAATTGCGCACCAAGACTACCACTGGTCATTAAACCGATATTACCTAAAAAATATGTACGTATTTATATTTTGTAAAAATATATATATATCGTAAAATGTATTGTTTCCACTAACGATACGGGTGAGTTTCAAAACTAGTTTATAAAAACTATTAATTGCTGCAAATCATTTCATACACAAGTTAATGGAAGGTTTTAAAAAGCATATCCATTTTTAAATAATTTTGTAAATATTCTATTAGAATTTCGAGGCAGATATTTATATAATATTGAAAGGTGTAAACTAACCTATTAGGATTAAGGATCTTATTATCAGATGTCAATGACTATTTAAAAAATATAGTAAGTAAATATCATGAAATGAGCAGACTGCAGCATGTAAAATGATTGGGATACTTTAATAAAAAATAGTTTTAAAGTTATGATTTAGATTTATATCTTAAATTTTACAAGATATATTGCATCATTTGTATTCTTAGAATTTAATATTAAAAAAATTTTCGTTTATTTTTTAATTAGTAAGGTAAGTCGAGGCACGTAACATTCACCATGCGGAGAGGTGACTGTCCTCGTATGTACTTCGAAAGTGTCTTGATCCCGCAAACGGAAACTGTGCAGTACCTGGGACTTCACCTGGAACTATCACGTGAGGATGAAGAGAAAACAGCTGATCGCAAGGTACAGGGAACTACAATGGCTGCCACGAAGGAACTCAGGCCTCACGTTACCCAACAAGATCTTAATTTATAAGGCTATTCTGCGCCCAATTTGGACGTACGGTGTAGAATTTTGAGGAACGGCTAGTACTAGTAATATGGAAATTATACAACGATTTCAGAACAAAGTAGCGTGAACCATTGCCGAAGCGCAATGGTTCACGCGGGATGAAGTTCACGATTACCTGGAGCTTCCGTCGGTTCGTAAGATTGCACGGCAGGGCAGTCAAATACCTTGAAGAGACTTGAGAATCATGTAAACCACTTTTTAATTAATCTACTCGATAACAGTAGGGACGTCCGACGGTTGAGACGTGTATATATATACTCGACTTGGGTCTGCGTAACAGTTTGGAGTCTGACAAGTTTAGTAGTAATGTATTTAATTTCTTTGTTTTTATTCTTGATTTTTCTTTTTCTTTTTATTCGTTGTTATTAATTTTTTATGTGGACTATGTGGTGCTGAAATTAATGTTTTACGATTTATTACTAAGCTTAAAATTTCATATTGGACTTTAAGTTTACTTACACTATTCATTATGTATTAGTTATTTTGGGGGTTCCTTAAGGACCTCCTTATCATGCATTTGTCAGGAGACTTACTCATGGCTCCGCAGGAGAGCCGATTGTAATTATAATTGTTATTGGAAAAAAAAATTAATTTTTCCGCGTTATTTTAATATCACCTACATTAGTATTTATTATTTAACTGAGATAAACTGCGCGCAGTCGTCTACTTTAAAATTTCCTAACCTAGGTTGCAGAGCGTGGTTTATAACAGACTTTTATGTCCAGGTACTTGTTTCGGAATTCGGAGCCACAGATTCTATTTTCGTACATATAAATATTTAGAAATTATTAATTTGATACGATTTCACTTTCATTTTCCTATTACTACTAAATTCTTCATTTTCAGCAAATATTTACAGCCGTAGACGTTTCTTACATTCTGTATTCCATCTTTTACAATCTCATACTTAATCTTTATCGATTTCCCTTGTTTCAATACCGTTTAATTCTAAGTTTTTCTTACCATTTATGTTTTTCTCTTGAAGAATGTTTTCTATAGCAGTATATTTTTACTCTTCATCATGAGACTACTATACCACTCGAGTAGTTTTCTCTCGACTATCTCGGCTATCGTTGCATTACCATTTATTTTGTGTTCTATCGTTGCGCAACTAACTAGACCATATCAGGTTACCTCTACGCCTTTAAAAGTAGGTTGTCATAGCGGAATATAAATTTGCTGCGAAGTGACCAATTTAAAAAAAAAAAAAAAGAAGAAAACTGTTCATCAGCAAAGGTTTATATCTGTTATATAATAATTCAAGAAGCGTTTCCCACCGAATTTGTTATTTTTTAATTTTCCTTTGAAAGCTTTTTTAATATGCATCCAGAGCTAGTAAATATGAAAATATTTCCACGTTAAGGCGAAGGAATAACATTTCAGTGAACTTAATTAATAAATGTTTTACTTACTTTCTGTTGTATTCTGTTGTCTTTTAATCTTGAATAAATTTAATAGATTTAAATTGTATTTAATTTGCGTAGTAAATTTTTATCTTTATTTTCAGAAAGCTTAAATTTATCTTTTAAATTAAATAGTTAAATGAGAATCACAAAATTGAATTATATTAAAAATTCAATGTACAATTCGACACACCCTATTTTAAGTTATGAATACAAAGTTTATATGAATTTGTTTCAAACTTTCTTTTAAAGTTCACGAAATATGGCGGTAAAAGAACTATTCGGATCAGTATCTGATTGTTGAAACTTATGTGTTTATATAGAACTGAAGTAAATAAGAAAAAGAGATTCCTTTTAATTTAAAGCAAAATTTACCTAAATCGATTGTCAAAATGTATTGTGATATATACAGATTTATTCACGAAGAATGTAACAAACGTGCAGAACTTTTCAAATTTATGTTCTACTAATGAAAATAAAGAAGAAATATTATATAAACACAGGTTTGGAAAAGCTTCGTTAGCGAGTGTATGCTGCCGAAAGATTTCGATCTAATTTTTGCGTCTTCTATAAAATTAAAAAAGACTATAATTCTTGGAACTCAAGTTAAGGAGTTTTTTATATGAAATCTTACCCGAAAATTAAAAAAAATAGTCCCAAAGCTGTATTTTAAGTAGTTTTTTTAGATATCTTGAGTAAAAGTAAAGATTATCATATTTAACAATTTTGTTATTTTTTATGTAATTAGAAAATTTTGTTTCATTTTAATACCTAATTAAAATCTACTACATTTTGATGTGTTTTGTTTTTAATAGACTTTGAAATTCTTTCCTTTGTACTTATTTATTTTCTCTGGATTTATTCATAAATTTTTACTCAGTCAAATTCTCTACTAGTTTTGTTTGAAATTTTTATGTGTTTATCATCCATTTAACAGAGTTATTTTACGCCAAACATAAAATAATATGTTTTTCGACCCCAGTCTTTCATCATTTACCACGAATTTCTCGAAAATTACTAAGAATGCAGTTTTTGAATCAATTTTTTTTGGTGAAACTTCTTATAAAACCACTAATTTAACCCTTTACTTAGAGTCTCAAAATGTTTGACATAATTTTACCGAAGATGCAGAAATCAGGGTGAAATCTTTCGCCAGCCGACACTCGCTAACGAAGCGTTTCCGAGTTGTATATTTACGTGAATTTTTATTTTATTTTTACTAGTAGAACTTGTCTTGAAAGTTTGTTACATATTCGTGAATCCCTTTGTGTGTAATGTATAAAGGTTTTTGATCTCTGTAATTAGGGATTGTTAAAAAATAATATTTTCAGTTTATAGCAGTAAATAGCAGTTTGTAGTTTCATATTAAATTACATTTTATAAAAACTATTTCCCCCATAGCATCACCTTATTTTTATAATTAATAAAAAATAAAAATTAAAAAATAAAGAATTAATTAAAAATGAATACGGTTACATTAAAATATGTAAGTCATTCACTATATAATATCGTATTTCATCATCCTTATTTTAGGTTCAAGTGTTGTTTTCATATCTATTTTTACTACTTACAACAAACGGCGTTAATCTTTAAACAATCATATGTAATATATATATATATATATATATATATATATATATTTCCTGTTTGTTTGTCCCGTATGCGTTCCTATGCCATTTAACCGATTGCGATGAAACTTTGGTGAGTTGCTGCAGCACGCCCGTGAAGGTTTCTGAATTACCTTGAACACGCTAGGTGGTGCTGGGTTTGAGATATTTCGAAAAATTTTATTTATAGTCCGATTTGGCTCACATTCAGAACATATATTAATATAAGTTATAGTAAGTAAGTAAATATATTAATATTAATTACGTGAAAAGAAATATTTTTTTGCAAAATATGGATCCGCTAGTTGGTGTTGGGATCAAGATATTTCGAAAAATTGTATTTATGGTCTGATTTGGCTCATATTAAGAATATATATTGGTTACGTGAAAAGAAATATTTTTGTGAAAAAGGGAAGTAGGGAAAAAGGGAAAGAGGTAAAGATGGGAAGAGGGAAAAAGGGAAAGATTAACTTTGTGATGTTCCGTAACGTTCAGTTTTTTAATGTTTTATCAAACTTTCATTTGTGTTCTTTTAATCTTTATATATACTCAAATCAACCAATAGCAAAGCATTACCGGGTCAGCCAGTAGGTTATAAATTTTCCAGTATATTAACGCTTTTAATAAGAATAAAATCTTATCGGTGTAGTAATATATTTTAATTCATTGCTTCAAAAATTTTTTGTAATAAAAAGAATAACAAATATATGTATATATATATATATATATATATATATATATATATATTTGGGTATCCCAGGAAGTGTTAACAAAAGTGACTAATTCAAAGCATCAAAATAAAAAATAAAGTTCAGATGGTAGGAAATTTTTTTCAATAAAAATTCGGTCTGCATTTTCCCAAAAACATCTTTTATAGAGTAAATTATTCCAGAAATTTTACCTTAAAAATGTCAAAATAGTGGCCATTCAAATTTGCCAATTGTTATTAGTTTTGAAAATATTATTTTTATTTAATTATATTTTCTTAGATAAAATATAAATTTTTTTATTATGAACAGTAGAATCACTTTATTTATTCAAATCGGATAATAAACAACTGTATTATAGATAAAATGTTTTTATCCTAATGTGTACGTTGCAATCTTTTCACCTAGGAAACAGTAAGCACTCCCTCCCCGCAGCCCAATTAGATGATATTTATGTTATAAATGAGGTATAGTCTTGTACAGACTCAGCCGACTATTCCTGATAGGTGTGGTTAATTAAATCCCAATTAGCGAAGAACACCGGTATCCACTGTCAGTTATTCAAATCCAACTAATAAACCAACTATAAAATGTTATAAAACCAACTAGCTTTTACTAGGATTCGAACCTCAGAACCTTCGACTTCAAAAATCAGCTTTAAAAAAATTGATTTACGATAAAGTTAACCACTATACCGGCCCCGTGGGCTATTTTTAAAGTTGTTAAGTAGTTTGACAATTCTGTGCCTCTTTTGTTATTACTAAAAATAAAAATCTTTATTAATAATCTTTAATTCAATTAGTGAAGGAATGAATTTATTTTGTAGAAAATGTTCTTCGGTACGTATACTCCAAATTTTATTAAAATATCTTAATCCGTTCTTAAGACATAAATGTTAATTGTAAAAACACAAAATAGCGGATAGAGTGGAAACTGAAGCGAAATAGAGCATTTCTTCAAATGAACGGTATTTTTACATTTTGATGACCTGAATCAGTGTCTTATATTAGGAAATATCTCCCCGGAAAATCGTGCGCGCACGCGTGTGTGTATGTATGTGTGTGTGTCTGACGAAGAAATGGAAATGAACTACCTGTCGGGTCATTTGAAATTGTTAATATACGAACAAAAAGTAATTAGAAAAGAAGAATTAATGTTAGGAATTCTCAAACCACTTAAAATTATATGAAACAATATTGATACAATAAAAAGAGGTATTTAAGGAATTTTGAAATGAGCGAAATACTGTGTAAACAGTGGAAGATATTTTAAACAAGTTTATTTTTTATTTTAATAATTGATTTTGTTTCTAGATATTTTCAATATTGAAATTATTCTTGTTTATGTTTAAAATATAGTCCAGTATATTTTTATCATGTTTCAATCTGTTTGGTTTTTATAAAAGTTAAATTTCCTAAACTCAGTTTGAGTTGATATTACATAGATTTTTAAGAAAGTAAATTTTCTACAAATTTCGTGAAATTATTTATTTGTTTTTTATTTTTTATTTTAATGAAATTATAATACATCAAATCTAACTAATTGTATTTTTCAATACCAATTTTATTTTTGTGTTTACAGCAACATTGTAAAAATTATTTCAGCTACAATTCTGAGACCTAATTTATTTTCTTTTTCAAGTAAAAAACCATACATCATCATAATTTACTCTTGGTATACTTCATGAATGAAACGATTCCGGCCCCATGCATTTTTTCTGTTTCTTCATTAGACACTCCGTACTCCGTATATAACAAAATTAATTATTTTACCAAATTTACAAATTAGAAATTGTTTTTGACTTTTGAAAGAAAATATTCTCCTTTTAAGTAACGCTAATAAACTTATTTTTAAAAATTCATCGGTATAGAAAAATTAATAAGTTGTGTTTTATGTTTAATGACGCTGACACCAATTAAAAAGTTATTGCTTAAAAGTTAAAGTTAGTATTGAGAAATAAAAAAGAAAATGCATGAACGTGCAGTTTTTTTACAACCCTAAATTTTAGATAATAAAGAAAAGAATAAAAAGAAGAAAAATAAGAAATAACGATAACTCTTGTTGATTGTTGATATCAGTTAAGGGTATCTACCCTTCCTGTTCATTCAAATGTTGCCTTTTCTCCCTTTTTATTTAGAGGTGTGCGCGTTTTTTGACGCTTATAACTCCTCCTTGTCTGATTATTAAATCCTTTTATAGATTAGACTACAAGCCTATGGTATTACCATTTTAAAAATTACTGATGTTTGAGAAATTAAAAAAAATATATATTTATTTAAAACTCTTGCAACTTAAATTAAGGGGTAAAGTTGACGGCTTTTTAAAGTGTAAATAACATGAAACAATCCTGATATAAAAAGAAGAACCACCCAAGAAATTTTAAATCGAGCGAAATATTGTGTAAAGAATAAAGAACGGTAACAAAAATTAGTGCAACAGGTTTTTATTTATTTAATAATTGATTTTGTTTTTTTAAATTTACAACATTGAAATGATTCTTGTTTCGATTTAAACTTATAATGTATTTTAAGTATTTTTCTATGACGTTTCGGTCTGTTTTGGAACAAATGAGAATAGATTTTCTTAAATTCTGCTTCATGTTCCGACATTATTTTTAAGTATAACTTCTCAAAAGTAAATTGTCAATAAATTTTATTTGGGTGCTGATGATAATTTAACAAACTTATTTTACGTCAAAAATAAAATATTTGTTTTGCTATATATTTTGTTTTATATTTTGTTAATATTTTGTTTTCTCGGTTTTACTATTTTTTTTTTTTTTGAAAAGCTGCCATAGATAAACAAAATGTACGATAAATTTAAGATACAAGAACTGTAGTATTGCTTTACATTACCCTTGGAGTATAAATCAGGACGAAATTTTTCGCAAGCTATACGTCGTAAGCGATGAGTTTTCGGATTCATAGTTATATATTTTTTCTTATTTTTTACTTGTAGAACATATCCAAAATTTATTTTCGTTTCGTCGAGGAACATATCTATATATATATGTGTGTGTATATATACACTAGCCGGTCGATGCTCTTCTGGACCCCTGGGAACCAGGCGAATCCCGGAGCTGACGCAGGATTCCCTGGAGCCACCCGGAGGCACGAGGTCTATCTTAGGACCGAAGAGCTTGCTTTGCTCACCATACCCATCTAGCCAGAGAGCTCCGTCTCCTAACCCCCTGTAGTGTTCATTACCTTCATGATTGTGGTAATAATACTGATAAATAACAATTAAAGTATTCAGGCTTTATAGAAACCTGATAATGGAATTAAATTATAATAAGAATAATAGAGATTCAGCATAATCTACAGAAAGATTTAATTATGACAGAATAATAGCAATCACTATTATTCTCTCTTTTGTAATTTTAGTTTATTTTTCAGTTATCTATAAAGCCTGAGTACTTTAATTGTTACTTATCAGTCGAGAGTTCTAAGATTCAAATTCTAATAAAGGCAGTTACTTTGAATACTAGATCGTGGATACTAGTGTTCTTTGGTGGTTGGGTTTCAATTTACCACACATCTCAGGAATGATCGACCTGAGACTGTAAAGTCTCAGGTCTTCATCCCGAAGGTGATTTGTGCCTTGGCTTATGGCTTAAAACCTTATCTGGAATAAACACAAATATATCCTGCAAATTTGAAAGCAATCGGTCGATTGGTTCTCGCATGATGTCAGAACAAACAAACACAAGACAGACAAACACACAAACTTTCGACTTTATATGTAAGATGTTACTCTTATTTATTTACAAATTATTTATATAGGTATTTAAATTTTATTAATAGGATCACAGGTAATTTATTTACTGTATAAAATGTACAGGGTGAAAGAGTGTTGTGACAGTAGTGAGGTCGAGCCTTGTTATTCCAAAGTAGAGCCGGCCAGCGTGCGTGCGGTTGTGTTTTAAAGGGACTGTACCTATAGGGGACCGATCACAAAGGGCTGTTGTACTACACACGATGTTGAAAGGGAGAGAGACAGAGTGAGAGGGAAGTAGGATGGTTTCGATTCATCCTTATCAAGGGAGAATGAGAGCAACAACTACCCCAAATCACGTACTTTGTCCCAGAGTTTACTACAGGGAAAGTAAAAGCGGTTATATTATACTTTTCAACTGGAATTAAAACCTTCCAATGTACTTAACGGCGCTACTTCTAGCCCATTATGCGCTTAATGAGCAAGAAACTTTTTTTTTATCCGGGTATTGATTTTGGATCATTATAGAACATTTGCTTGGGAGAGACAGATACAGGCGGTCTGGTTTTCCCGTCACATCGTAACATCTTTTCTTTTATTACACTGTTTTGCGAACCGAAAGATTTTGAAACCTATTTGACAACTGACAATCATCGGCTTACGGGCTCTACTTTGGAATAATGTAAGTATTACTGTCTAGAAAAAGGGTGAAGGATCTGATAACAATTGTTGAGTTTATTACGACAAAAATCGATTGAAGTGAGAAAGATTTCAAACCGACTACTACCGAGCCGTAAGACTTGCCTTTCGGTGTACACCTTGTTATTATGTGAATCGTTTATATTTCTGAACTGTGTAAACAAAATCGAGTATTGTGTACGAGACATATATATACAAAGTGTTTCTAAAATAGTGGGCTAACTATACGTTTTTGGATTCTACTTGTAAAACTAAACAAAAAATATCATTAGGAAAATGGAAATTTCTCCTTCGTTCTCCCCTATTTTTTTTTTTTTTTTGTTGAAGAAATGAGAATGCCATTTACGCACGCCTAAGCAGTGTTGATCTCGCTAACAGGAGAAAGATGTTATTAATATACGTATGTAAACCTGCGCACTACCGACTAAACCACCACGCCTGGCTACCACCCTTCCTGGAACCGCTAACGATGCATTCCTTCTGGAAGGGGATTACACGCCCACTCACACACTCATACGTCATAGTGCAATCGCATCATAATAGGAAAATCAACAGAAACATATCAGTTACAGCAAAACAACAGCAAACAAGATACATCACCATACAGCAAGATACAGAAAACAGATTATGAAATTACAAACTACATACAAAGAAAAAAAGTCATATAATATATATAAATACAAGAGAATAAAAACTCTCACAACAATATAAACAGAGAAAAATCATCAAAAAAATCAGCAAGAACATAAAAAAAGAAACGCCTGAAAAGAGACATTCATTAATATTATACGATCAGTGCAACAACACAACACTAAAAATGCATAGATCGGACAGCAGCAAAAAAAAATCTGCAGCCGAACAGCAAAACCTCACAGAATGCAAAAGATACAAAATACTACAATAAGGCCCCAAGAAAAAGGGAATTAGCCCAAGATCAGAAAGACATAATATTCATCAAAAACAAAATACTCAAATATATACGTAAAAAAAAACAGTACATCATAATATCAGTACACAGCAAACTTTCATCGTAAACTAACCAGGGACATATACGTACCCCTTACTACCTTTTTTTTTTTTTTTTTTTTTTTTTTTTTTTACTACCTGCGGACGCCATCAGATACAGGAGCGGAGTGTCCACGGCCTCTTCACACATCAAAGCGTTCCCCACATGTACGGGGGACCCCCTAGTCGCTCACTCGCGAACCTGTCATTCTCCGACACCGCCTATTGCTTCCGACTCCTCCCATGCTTGGAGGTCTCTCATCTTGATTTTTACATACGTAGTGATCGCCTTCCAGTTTTCTTTCTTTTTTATCACTATGTCCATCAGCTCCTCAGGCTGAAACAACACTTCCCTACCTAGTATGTCAAGTAGCTCTGTCCTAGGTCCTTTATCTCGGAAAGTGGAAAAACACGTGGTACGGAGATTCCTCCTCTTCACAGACCGGGCAGTTCTGTTCATCGTCGAGGCCGTACTTATGAAGTTATGCTCTGTATCCCCTATGGATCCCTGAATCGTTCTCCCCTGTCCGTCATTTTGTTATTTCTATATAAAAATGTATATCTGAAGTTTGGATAGAGGAATCATATTAATATTTTGTAAGCGTCTTTATAATAAAGTTTTAAAATTGGCAAAAACCTAAATACTTAAATACCTTTGCAAATTACAAATTGGCGGTCATTTTATTTTTCAATCCGTTATATCTAGATAAATATAGGTTTTATCAAAATGTGTATCATTTACTAAAATATTGAAAGAAAGACCTAATAATTAATAATAAAACCTAATAATTAAAGAAATAAAACAACTTCCTCTGATAATCTTACGTTAATTGTTGTAGAACATAAGGTATACTATTTTTTTTTTTTTAAATAAACCGTTAACAATAGTTAAAAGTTATAACAGATGTTCAAAGTGTCCATCATTTGAGATTACACAAGTCTCCAGTCTTTTTCTGAGAGATTGTATTAACTGTTCAAAAATTCCGGGAGTATTCCTAATTTCTTGAAATCCATTTTGGATCTTTTGTTGAAGATCCTCAATTTGTGTATTGGAGTTGAATAAACAATGTTTCAAATGGCCTCACAGGTCAATGTGATCTTAAAATGCTATCAGCTGTCCGCGGCTTCCCACGCGTCCTTGACGAGTTTTGAGCTAGTTTCATCTTCAGTTTCAGCAGCTCTGCATGCTGCTTGATGTTCAACTTGCAAGATGTTTTGTAGTCTAACACGGAGCGAATGAGACAGATAATGAAGTGAAAAACGGGTGAGAAGGAGATAGTAGATAAAATGGTGATTCTCTCACAACGGGGTAAAGAAGAAAACAGTTATGCACAAATGTTCAACTTTGATTGTTCGGAGTTAAGAACGCTATCAGAATCGGATAAATTGAATTTTATAGCAAATTTTATGGGATTTCAGAAAACAAATTCAAATTTAGTTGATTTCCTCACTGTTTTTGAGACATTTGCAAAAAATCGCAAAAATACGGGTTAATACTTTTCTTATGGGGTAGAAAAAGGGAGTGGGGTAGTTTTTCAAAATAAAATGTAGATAACGATTTTCCTTTTGGTTGGAACAGTTAGTATAAAAATTTTCATCACGATTGGAATAAAACTAGATCTGTAGATAAAGACAAACGGACACACAAACATTTTTCTTTATAACGTAGAGTAGTCAATTATTATTGCAAATTACAGGAATTATTTAAAGCGTCGTTCTTCTAATTGTATGCTCTAGTAGCATTGCTTAAACAATGAATAACACTTTTTTCAATAAAGGTTTGTCCTAATCTATAAAATCAGTGGCTTTTCAGACAGCAACAGACTGTTCAGTGCATTTGGATTTAAAGAAAATACTATGTCTTTAATGAATCCCTTGTCATCAAATCATATGATGGCTATTAAAAATTATATGATGGTGACTATTCTACTTGTTCCTCGATGTTCTATCCGTTTAGAAACAGTTTAATCGAGAAAGCCCTTAACTTTAATAGTATAATGAAGTGGTATCAGTATTGCTACCACAAGTACGAGTGGAAGATGACAAACAAACTTGTTTAACAACTCGGGACTAATTACTTCTCAGAATATGAACTGCTCGCAAAACTTCGTAAAAATAAGATCCAAGCCTCTTTTTTTACGTGACCTCAAACCAAAGAAACATGAACTTCTAGTTACATTAGGTTCCTTTTCCATAATTATGCAAAGAATTTAATCGGATCGAAAAATAATACTCTTCGATGTAGTTTGAAAATCATCAGATCTCATCACAATGAACCAGAAAAATCTAAGGATCTACTTCACAACTTAAAGTCAGTTAAGTATTCTTGCTAGAAGAAATTTAATTTAAATTAGTTTAGAATGTTTCGCTAACTTTGATTGGTTATTTCCAACCTAACAGGAAGACTTTCATAAACAACTTTTGAGAGCTCTTTATTTATACTCCGTAATAACTTGTTTGTTTTCTAAAATATAACTAACTAGCAGCACTAATGTTTAAGTTTTTTTTTTGGCAGGCGAACTAGTATGTTACCATACCTTACTCTTACATTTAGATTTCCATTCAAAATGTTGAATCCGAGTTTAATTAGAAGTTATTATGCAATATAAATAACGATAACCTTCCTCTAAAAAAACTGCGTTTTAAGTTTTATACGACCAATTGGTCTAGTGATTAAACTCAGAATCGTAAAATTAGCTGATTTTTGAGTTACAAAGAGTTCTAAGGTTCGATTCCTTGTTAAGACAGTTATGGATTTGAATGCTAGACTGTGGATATTGGTGTTCTTTGGTGGTTGGGTTTCAATTAACCATTCATCTCGAAGTGGTCAACCTGAACCTGTTCAAGAAAATAAGTTTACAGGTTATATGTATCCTTACATTGTACTATGTCTGCAATTATGTCAGGCCTTGCAAGCCGGTAGTGCTGATTACAGTTGCCGATCTACACACACACACACACACACACACACACACACAAACACACTCTCTCTCACACCCAGTAGTAGCTGGAAAACTGGTGATAGAAAACGAAAAAGATAATTTTCATACGAAGTAAAATCGCATGTCTTCGTAATTTTGAGTTGACCATCTCGGAACCCACTTTGAACCCGTATTTCGATGATACAGCTTATCACGGAAACTGGAATTATCAGCGCCAATATTCGCACTACAAACTTCAACGATTTCCTAAATGTTTATGCTCTTATTCTTGCGAATAAGATTATTAGTACGATTTTGCAAACTTTCATCGCTCTTTCGCTACGATAAAAATCAATGAAACTTGTTTTATCTGCTTAAAAACATTTGTACTACATTGTTTTAACATTCACGAATGAATTTCGGCCGGTTTTACACATTCAGAAAACAAGAATTTTATCACAACACGGTACTCGGTTCTTCCACGGTACACATTTAAATCGGAGCCAACATTTTGATAATTGAAATCTTTTTCGAACAGCTGATATTTTCTACGTCAGGGATACCAACTTGAACTTCAACAATTTCAGTTTATTCTATTAAATAGTTTTCCCTGTGATTCAGTTTATTTCTTTATTATATGAACCTCGATAAAACATAATATTTATAAATTTTAAATAAAATTTACCTACGTCTAAAAATGTTCTGTTATGAAATAGTTAGATTCTGTTACAAAGAGAATAGAACTCGAATCCTTAAAATTTTTGACAACAAGAAATAAGTTTAAAAATTTTAATATTTGGGAGAAATCATAACACCGAATATAAATGAAAAAATGGGATGAGGTTTTTTCAGAACAAGAAACAACAAAAGTACAAAAAAGAATTTTAAGAAAAATTTATGAACCAAAATATAAAGATGGATTTACAACCTGAAAATTGATAAAGAAATTTACAAACATACTGAAAAAATTGAGGACTTGATACGGAAAAGAAGATAATGGTTTTATGGACATTTATGCAGAATGAACAACCAAAGATTGACAAAACAAATATTTAATTTCCATATGAACAGAGCCTCAAAAGCCAACTAGTTTAAAAAAACAGATCTAAAAACATTAAACATTTTTATGAAACTGTGTAAAGTCTGAGATAAATTTAGAAAAGTGATTCGAGAATCTAACTTTGCAGAGAGAAAGAAAAAGGAGGGTATAAACCTGAATAAATGGACGGAAGAAAGGCGACAACAACCGAGCAAAAGAATGAAAACCTTTTGGAAAAAAGAAAAAGAAGTGAGAGCTATGCTAACCAAACGTGTTACGTAGTGGTCGAAACGAAAAGAAAATAAATAAATAAGATTATTTAATGTTTAATTTTAATAGTATTTACATTAAAAAAAAGTTTAAATTATTAGTGAATATAAGAAAAAAATTGAGAGGAAATTGAGAGGAAAGGAATATATTTTTATAACCCTATGTTTTAGAGTAAAGAAGTAAAAATAAGAAAAGTTAAAAAAGAAGGATCAATAACCTTTGTTTACTCTTACTGAACATATCTTGTAACATATTAAGTGCTGCAATAAATACTATATTTTATTTACGTGCTATTAAAACGTTATCTGTCATAGTCCTGTTTTTTTGTTTATGCTAAATTTGGTAATTTTTTTATGATAAGCACGGTTTATTTTTAATTTTGTATTTTATGATAAATAAATTATCCATAGTAAAAATCTTGGTTAAATAGTTACAACTGCAACTTGATCTTTTAAAAAGTTTCAATTGCAAACATAATTCAGCCACGATTGAAATAACTTGTTACAATTTACATCAATCCTAGTTATCCTAGTACTAAACCCTAAATTTGTTTGTTATATAAGATGATTCGCAAAGAATGTAACAAACTATCGGGGCATTATCTACTGAAAATAAAGAAGAAATTTATATAAACGTAGCTTCGTTATTAAATCATTCGCTGGCGAATGATTTTTGCGCCTTCGGTAAAATTAAGCCATACTGTAGTTATTGGGACCCAAAATAAAGAGTAAATTTAGTGGTTTTATATGAAATTTTACCTCAAAGATTTTAAAAGATAAGTCACAGAACTCTAATTTTGGTAGTTTTCGAGAATTCTGAGACAAAAGGCATACGATTAGGATAGAATAATACACTATTTTATATTTGGCGTAAAATAACTTTGTTAAAGCGTAATAAACACATAAATTTTTAAACAAAATTTGTAGAGAATTTGATTCTGAGTAAAATTGTATGAATAAACTTAGCAGAAACTAAATATAAACGTAAGAATGTCAAAGTTTATTAAATACAAAACAAACAAAAATGTGGCAGATTTTAACTAGGTATTAAATAAAAAAAATTTTAGTATTATAAAACAAATTTATTAAATATTTTCGAAAATTACAGAATCAAAATTTAAAAAAAAAATTGAAAAATAAAATAAAATAACATATTAATAAAACAATTAATTTATAGACATCTTTCAGACTAATCAAAAGTTAATTTTATCTAAATTAGTATGAAATTTATTTCATAAGTTGGCAGTACTTACCGATTCCAACGATTAAGTTTTTCATTCCATTTGAACAGCGATAAACATTTAAATAAGTGAATGGAATGTGGTGTCTGTCTCATTATCTAACAATGCGTTATACATTTTTCAATGAAGAATTGGCAGACATCATTTTAATTAATGATTTTTTCAAATTTTGTAAGTTTTATTGGCTATTAAACAAAGTTACATTACGCTTAAGATAAATCAATGGGTTTTTTGACTCCAATTATCCCAGATTTCTCGAAAACTACTAAAAATAGACTTCTGTGACTGTCACAGAATTTTAAAATTGTCAAGTCAAATTTCATAAAAAAAACAGTCAAATTTACCCCTTAATCTAGGCCCCAAGAATTAATTTGGCTTAATTTTACCGAAGGCGCAGAAATCAAAGAGAAATCTTTCGCCAGTCGACACTAGCTTACGAAGCGTTTCGCGACTTACGTTTATATGAAATTTCTTCTTTATTATAAGCTTTTATTTAACTTGCTTTAGTTATAATCAAATCTTGCACTGCTATATCTTTTGATCTATCGCATAAAAATCAATGAAATTTGGTACACGTATGTAACTTCGATGACAATACAATACTACGATGTTACAATTTGGATATGACCCTCCTCCCACAAGCTACCCCTACACTAAATTCATGCATATTGCTGAAAATTTTTATTTCTCATGAACTATCGTATGAAAATCACTGAAATTTGGTACACGTATGTAACTTCGATGTGTAAAAATAAATATTTTTACTTCTTAGTCTTATTAACAAACAAACTTGAACAAACAATAATATTCAGATATAAATATTATTAAGAATTTTTTTTTTTTTGACGTAAAAAGTTGATTGTTCAATAAGACTAAAAAGTAAAAAATAAAAAAAAAATACAAAAAAAACAAAAAAATTACAAAAATATATTTGATTACATATAAAAAATTATTTTTTTAAAAAAGCTTTTATTTAACTAATATAAATATTAACATTAATAAAAAAAGGAAACAAATTAGAAAAACCCTCTAAAAAGTAAAAAATAAGAATTAAATCAAATTGAGAATTTTAAACAAAAAATATAACATATTAACAAATATAAAAATGCAGTGAAAAGTAAAAAATAAATTGTATAAATATCTAATAAATAAATGTAATAATTATTCAATTTTAAAATTAAAAGTAATGAAAATATTTAGTTAAATAAAAGCGTGGCGCAGTTTTTATAACAATTTTTTCGAATAAGTATTTATAGACATTTGCTGTATTTATGGATATTTGCTGGGAGGAGGCTTATCGCAAAAAAACAATTTCGATTTTCTTCGTAGACATTTTAGAAAACTTTAAAAAATCAAATTTGTTATCTATAATGCAATATAAATAATACAAAATCCGTTTTCATAAAATCAGCCCTCACCTCTTAAAGTTGAAATATTTTTTTTTTGCTCTATTTTCCTTCGATTTAAAAGATTTTTGAAAGTTCATATACAGAACTATCAAGTAAAGCCTACAATGTTTTTAAATTATAAATTCCGAACTTAAAATACAGAAAATGTTTTTTGAAGATACTCTTTTCTTATTTTAGCCTTCATCAAAGGAGTGTTAGATTCAGAGAAAACTTTACTTAACTAAATTTGTTAAGCTTAACCTACATTGACATTTTTAGAAAGGTTGTATTAAAATCTTTTCTCCATTTCTAAAAATTACATACTGTATTCTTTTTTTTAGACTTATGTTTTTTGGCTCCAACTCTTTTAATTTTTATTAAATTTTTTTTCATATTTTTCTTCATCACTTAAAAAGGCTGTTAAATTTAGCTTAGCTTTGTCACCTGTTTTATATTCTGGATCCAAAATGAGAAGCAATTTTTTTCATTACTTTCATAAAAGTTATACTTTATTTTTTAATACTTTTAAACAATTCTCTTTTAAATTAACTTTTTTTTAGAGATCACATCTTTATAAATAAATTTTCCCTACAAAATGAGGAAGCCCATCAAATTTTGATGCTTAAATCTTAATCTGGTAATCGTGATTAGACGTAACTGAGAAAGTTTTGCAATCTTTTGCCAGCTTTTTCTTCTCTTCTCTTGACCGATTGTGTCAAAAATAAAAGTGACCTCAATGCGCTGTATACAGAAAGCACCGTGTTAAATTTCATTCAAGTGGGTCGATTGATTCTGGAGATGTCAGGTTAAACGGGCTAACGTACTTAATTACACCCTCCCATAATATTTCAATGCTAAAATGTTTTTGATTAGATGAGAAACAAAAAGTGAAAATATTCAAAAATCCCAACGAGCAAAATTTGATCCAGTTAGGACACTTTCTTTTATAATATATACTGTATGACTATTTATCCGGAAATATAAAAGTTAATTTATTTGATAAAACATTTTTAAGAATTAATTTTGTTAAAATATTAAGTTTTTTGTTCAATTTTTTACATTACATTATCTACCCCACTCCTTCTTATGGGTATGACACATGTAAACCACTTGAACTACAAGAAGTATAAGCAACAGTTACTTTCTCTTATAGTAATGATATTTACTATGTGGTGATAGAATGAATTTTTTTTGTCTTCAGTCATTTGATGAAGGTTTGATGAAGTTCTACAAAATTCCCTATCTAGTGCCAGTCGTTTCATTTCGGTATACTCCCTACATCCTACATCCCCAACACTTTGTTTTACATATTCAAAATGTTACCTGCCTGCACAATTTTTCCAATTTACCTGTCCGTCCAATATCCAGTAGAATAGGTTTATTACTTGTGATGACTGTATAGCATGTACTAGTCTTGGAAAACTGTTATCGTATATTTAACTCAATGAAAAAGGCAGTGGGGAAACATTTTCCTTGGTAATGGCAACACCCATTACCAGTGAATGTTTAAATAAAAAAATATTCCCTGGCGCACATCCAATGAAATACAAAATGGCGCATTTTGGATGTGCGCCATTTTGGGAGCCTCATGTGAGGTTGGGTACAATCATTATGATTACACTTATCGTATATATACACACGCATGCGCGCGCGTTGATCGTAATAAAGAAACAAATGGGAAATAAACTATTTAATAGAATAAATTGAAACTGTCTGTCGTCAAATTGGCACTCCTGACAAAAGATGTCATTTGAATGAAAAAAGCCCTTTAGTATAAAAAACTCTTCTATTTATTTCAAAATATCGGCACGGTTGGAAAGTGATTATAGGATGCTGTAATAATTTTTTTATTTTCCGAACTTGTAAAACTGAGCAGAATTTTCTCGTAGATGTTAAACTAAAATTGTTTAAAACAGTTTATATCGAGGGCAGAGAGAGGGTAACTGATTTTCATTTTGTAACGGAAGACCGTTACAATATCGCATTAATGATGTTATTCGCATAGACAGACAGATAAAAATTTGAAAAATTTCTGAAATTGTAGTGTGAGTATCGGCATTGTCTATGACATCGATTTTGATAAGCTGAATTGTAACAAAACTTATTTGAGGTGCTTTCCAAGACAATCGAGTCAAAATCATAAAGACATCCGAATTCAAATTTGTACGCAACAAACGACGGGTTTTAGCGGAAGATTTTTTAGGTCGCATAACAACTTATGATTTGGATTTGTCATTTTGAGTTGGAATCTCAACGCCACAATGAGGAATGGAAATATCCTATTTCGCCAACAGGAAAGAATTTAAAACCTAGTCATCTGCCGGTAAAGTGATGCTAACAGTGTTCGGGGAATATAAAAACTGTGGAATGCTAGAAAATAAACTGAAACCAAGTAGGAAACGTCCTTGTTCTCTCTTAAAACGTATAATTCTTCTGCACGATAACGCCTATATCCACACCACTTAAAAGATATGGGAAGCTACCGGGTCGGGAGGTGTTGTCATAGCCATTTTCTCAAAGTTTTTTTTTTGTTTGTTCCTTTATTATTTTTAAGTGATGCACGATTTCACCCGCAACAAACTGGTCAAGATTGAGGTACAAGAATAGCTCGGACCCTAAGTGAATAATTATTATTTACTGCTGGAGTAAGAAAGCACACAGAAAGATGGTTAAAAAATTTAACCATCGGAAATTATTTTGAAAAGTAGTGTTAGTTTCATGGTTGTTGAATAAATAATAAATTTTGTACACTAATTTGTTCTTTTAAATAATGAAAGATTCTCACCAATATTAATTTGTAAAAATATATTAGTTAGAAGCTTACACTACTTCAAGTACCTGTTAAAAAAGAATACATTTTATATTATTCCCGGTTTATTCAATTATAAAGCGTTGATGTAAATTGTTTCTTCCTTATTATAAATTCATGATTTCTTTTTAAGCAGCTATATAATTTGTCATATCAGGAAAAAAAGAACTACTGTATATTATAATTTCTGAACTAGCGACGTTATCGATTGATTTTTTACTCGAATAAAAAAACTTCTATTCAAGTAATTGCGTGTACAGTAGTTGTAAAAATTTTAACACCTTAGTTTATAAATTTTAAACAAGGAGAATAGCTTTTATAAGTATCGAATTTTAAATTTTATTTATTTATTTATCATTGATCTGAATATTAGACTTAACTAATGAGTCTATCTATCTACCCATGACCTATATATATATATATATATATATATATATATAAATATATAATCGTATGAGAAAAATGGACTTTTTAATATATATATTTTATAAAGATTAGATTATAATTTATAAGTACATTTTTTTAGATATATATGTTACTTCGGTTTTTCTTTTATTTTTTTTACTTCCTTGTACAATGTAAAGAGAGTATTGCGATCGCGAAATATTTCGGTTTTCAGATTTCAACGAAAATATCCGTTTTTACTACCCATTTTAACTAGTTTCGGCGCGCGGCGTGATGTCTGTACGTACGTAAGTACGTATGTATATCGCATAACTCAAAAACGATTAGCCATAGAGTGTCAAAAAAAGCCCAAAATCCAAAAAATTTGGATTTTAGATTTTTTTCTTAACTGCAGTAATAAGCCCTCATTGACAGCTTTTCGATGATATAGTGGTGCTTAATATGATATAATGAACATAAGTGGTACTTATTTACATTGGTTCCAGAGTTATAGCCAAGTAAAATTTTAATTAATGAAATATTTGTATCTTACCTTATAAGGTGAAGGCTCATCGGTTCAAATCCGACATCATCTCTTTCTTTTTAACTTTTTCTTTAAAATAAATATATTTATTTATTAATAATTATTAACCTCTGATTGTAAAAAAAAGTTTTTACATTAAATAATAATTCAATATAACAATTAAAAAATAAAAAATAAATATGAAAAAATCAGAAGTTATTAATGAACTGAAATTTTATGTACTTTTCATGTTAAAAAAATGTGTATATGTAATTTAATAGGCGCACAAGTAAGTTACGTGGTGTTCACATCAGGTTGTTTTTTATACATATCTTCTTTGGTAATGGTGAGACAAATTACATGAACAAAATATACATACAGAGTGTTTAACAACATGTAAGAACCCTTAAATAATTTTTCAACAGTTAAACAAATTTTGCGACATCAAAATGATGTATTCTTTAGTATGAGATCATCATTCCTTAAACTCCAAGAAATAAAATATTATTAATTATATGGATTTTAGTCAAGATTTTAACAAAATATTTAATTGCAAAGTGTCAAAATTATTATTTTTTTTTTCATATTTTGTGTCACATGTTTTTTTAATCAATAATCTATCCTTATACATATAAAAAATGTTATTAAAGTATGAAAGTTTTTAAACAAAAGATTTTCAATACCTTTAAACACTGAAAAATGAGGCCGTTACATCTAAGAATTCAAGGGAGAGGGGATAACTAAATGTTAAATGGAAAGGTAGAATTGTGCCATTTAAAAGATATTCAAAAACTAAATTATGTCATAAAAAACTACGGTCTATGACAATCGTAACAAAAATAACGGTCAAAAATGTTGTTTATAATTTATTTCATAAGTAATCTGTATTTCCTATTAAATAACTACTCATTAGTAAAAAACAAAAAAAAAATTAGAAAATGCCTCCACCACAAAATTACCTATTTTTGGGTGTACATGGGATGTACTTCAGAATGCTTTTGAAAACTACCTGTAAAACCATATTAAACAGCCGTCAATTGTTTAGGGATTCTTAGCTCAAAAGTTTTTACATCAAATTCTTTTTATTGTTTTTTTTTTTTTTTTTTAAATGATATGCATAATCTTATCATTTCCTTTTGAAATTAGTAACTATAAGTTCCTGACGATCGCGTCCCGGAAAGATATTCCTTTCAAGGTAGGAGTATTTGTTAAATTTCAATTTTATTTTTCTGTTTAAGTTGAATAATCAAGATTTATGGTCAGGTAATTGTGTTAATTAGATATAGGGTGTGTTAAGAAAATGGAAAAGTTTGAAATTTGTGTACGTAGCTCTATGCGCTAATTCAGTATTGAACAACTTATAGAATCCAGCTCACACCATCTTGCCATTTAGTTATCATCGGTACTTGGAGTAGTGCACAACATGCTTTTGCCATTAAAACTTTGTATAAAAATTGATAGGGTGGAGGCTGTACGTAGAAAATTTCGCCGCCAATTTATTTTAGGACGCCACGATCTTGTGACTTCTGTACACGCAGTTAACACGTTGATAGGTAATTTTTATGAATCAGGTTTAGCATTAAAAAAGAAACTTCCAGGCAGTGTGCGGCCGTTCAAACGCCAGATAATATCTAGATTGTTCGAACTGCTGTCATAAGAATTCCGCACAATCCAATTCGTCGACATGCAGTGCCTTTACAAACCGTTTGATAAGTACTTTAGCAGGATTTAACTGTACCGTCCGCACAAGTTACAGATCGTCCAGGAACTGAAATCAAACAATGACATAATAACCATCAGTTCTGTGGACGAATGGTCGGTTGTAAAGATAAACGAGGAGAATGATTTTGTTAACAAACGTTGGATGTCGGATGAGGACCCGTTTCCTTAACAGATTTTTTGTTTTTGGGCACACAAGAATTCTTCACAGCAAAAAGGTTGATTACCTTGTGGTGTGCTATGTCATCGTTTGGTATAATAGGTATTTTTTGAAAACTAGGATGGCCTCAAGACTACAATCACATCAGATCGATACGTTGCAGTACTGAAAAACTTTGTTGTGCAAAAAACAACAAACATTTCTAAAAATTACTGACAACGCTTATTTTTAATAAAATAGATCAACATTATGCACAGCACAAATACTGATGGCTGCTCTAAGCCAATCGTTTAGTGACCGTATAATTTCGATAAATGGTGTCATTCCATAGCTTCCCAGATTTCCTGATGTCGATGTGCGATTTCTTCCTGTGGGGTCATTTTAAAAGCAAAGTGTACAGTATTCGACCTGTTACGACAGAAGAACTAAGAGCCAATATCTGAACACCAGTTACTAAAATTCCTGTTGAAATCTTGCGTCGAACGTACAGAGTTTCACTACGAGACTGGAGAAATATCTATGCAAACGAAGATCATCTGCAAGATGTGATCTTCAAAAATAAATTTGGTGTATGTATAAATGACATGTTTCTTTCCTATTTAAATAAATTTATTTAAATATTATTTAAATTAATTTATTTAATATAATTTTTTCATAAGAATATTTTATTTTCAAAATTCCCAGTTTCCTTCAATCACTCTTTATTAAAAATGAATTTTGAATGATTACTGAAAAATTATTTCAGTGTCTGTTTTCAAATAAAGAATACAGTTTATTATGTTCCTACTGTCGGTACTTGAGGTTGAACTTTACAAAAATAAAGCTTTCCGTTAGATTTTAGAAATAATTACTCAATGTTTTAAATTATTTCATACTGCGATTGTATTATATGAAATTATTTCATAATATTCTTTTTTGTCCTTTCCCTTGTCTACATTCACTTCGACCGCTTGTTACTGAAAAATTATTGGTCGTTTATATTACTTCTTATCTCCTAAAAAATATCACATCGATGTCGTTAACCGTTTTTGTGTTGTTATTGGATTTGTTAAAATCAATATAAACCAGATACAGATCATATATCTTTGGATCTGTACGATATAGAATCACGTGAAAAGGTTCATTACCAGTAAATGTTATTTTAAATTAAATAATATGCTATTTGATAAATGTATTGCTAACATTTATTAAAAATTTTTATTTTTTAAGAATTCATTGCTTTAATAAGAGATTGAAAGAGAGAGAATCGATTTTTATTTTCATTACCTAAAATGTAGTGAATTTGTTTCAAAATCTGATAAACGATTTTACTTTTATACAACCTTAAACTAAAGCGCATGTACCTTTTGCGTCGATAGTAAGCAGTGTTAATATTCTCTTCAAAGATAACCTATTTAAATCTTTCTTTTTTAAACTCGTACATTTATACCCTTACAAGACAACAGTTTTATCAAGAAATTTTGTTAGAAAAGCCTGTGTTAAAATTTTAGTAGGGAATGAAATTCCATCCTTTACCATAAAACATTTTCGTAAACTGTTCAACGTGATCGTATAAAATACATACAAGCAGCTGTCCGCGACTTCTTATGCGAACTTGACGAGTAGTTAATTCGTCAATGGCACTCACAATTGAGTAGAGAAAAAAACAGTTCTGCACCAATTTTCAGCTTTGATTTTTAATTACTTCGAAGATAAGAACGCTGCTATCAAGAGCCGAAAAAATTTCAGTTTGTAGCAAATTTTATTGCATTTCAGAAAATGACTTCCACTTTTGTCAATTTCCTTACCGTTTTCGAGATGTTGGCGAAAAACCACAAATTTAAGTGTTAAAATTTTACTTTGTCGGGTGGAAAAAGGGATTAGTTTTTCAAAATGAAATTTAGATAACAATTTTCCTTGGTTTGGAACTGTTTGTGTGCAACATTTCATCACGATCGGGAAAAAACTGTATAATACTAAAGGACACACTAACATTCTTCTTTATATAAATAGATAGAAGATAATGGGTTTATTACAGTTTTAATTAAGGTCTAACAGGTCAGCAACGGGGCTCCGATTTCTGGACCCCGTTTTGTTTATTATGCTCATCGTTGTTGAAAATAATACTGATAAATAACAATTAAGGCCTCACCAGTTTTCTTTCCTCCAAAATTTATATCGTTCTTGACATGGAAGAACTGACACCTTCCTCATACCTTTCCAAGAGTGCTAGGGCATCGATCTGTGGCTTAAAACCTTCCCTGGGGTAACACGAATGTATCCTGTAAATTTGAAAACAATCGGTCCGTTGGTACTCGCGTAGTTCTCTGATGCTCCCCCCCCCCCCCATTTATTTCGAAAACTATCAAGTTATGTGCAAAGTGCCGATGTCATCAGGTCATTTTTGATCCTCTATTAAAACATAACATTTATTTTGCTCGATTACGTATTAGCCTTGCGCACCCCCCTCCCAACATACTCACTCTCTCACACACTCACACGCGCGCGCGCATATATATATATATATATATATAAATATATATACACAAACAATTTTTTTTAATAATTTAAACTTTCCTCATTTTTTAAGAAATTGATTTCTTGTAAGGTTACGTTAGATGAATGAAATTATAGTTTAATCATTTCATTTAATCATTTTTATATAACTGAATCGAAACTGTACTCATTTATTTCAATTTACTTAAAATTCTTTTTAGTTTATTCGTTCAGATTATGTTTGTATGCTTTCCATTGTTTTTTTCTCTATATCCTTCAATACATTACATTTGTGTATTTTTGTTTGTATGCTGTTTGTTGCAAATTTCTTTTCTGTTATTTCTTATTTTCTTTTATTTTATATAACATTCTTCTGTTTGTTTGTTTATCTGTAATCTCATTGCAGTTTCTGTTAGGTGCTTTTATATTTTTCATTAATATTTTCCCATTTTTTCATTAAGATATCCTTATATTTTTAGAGATGTTTCAAAGAAAAAATCTTTGTTTTTTCTTTAATAATGTTTTCTTTTTTTTCTTTTTTCTTCTTTGAAGTATTCAGAAGCAATGTACCGGTATATTCATGTAGCTTTCTGCTGTCCTACTTTTAGATTCATAAATCTATCTCTTCATACTGATCCTTTTTTTTAATATTTTATCTTATAAACTTAATGTTCTTTGATATTACGATCTTGTATTTTTAAATTACGATTTTATTTATATTTAAAATAATTTGTTATAAATTGTTTTTTATTAAGTGCTTTTTAAAGCGCAAATTAGGTGATTTGGTATTATATAACTATGTAAAAACTATAAAATAAAAAAAAACTGTCTTTTAAGTATTGTGCCTCAGAAATACATTTAAAAAAATAGATTTAAGTAAGTTGTAAGTAATCTATGAAAAAAAGTTTTTATTACTATGTTCCCAAATCTAAACATTTATCTTTGCCAGCCTGGGCGTATGAATCCTATGTATGTTGGCCTGTGTTTTGTCTTACAACTCTGGTCCCCGATAACCGATTTTTTGTTAACTTGGTACTCAGATACTACCTTAGGAAGAAAAGGATATTTTTAATTTTTGAAAAAAATTGGAAAAAGAGGAATTTTGGCCGAAATAAAATTTCAGATTTGTTCTGGGGCACTTAAGCAAACATTTTATTTTACAAAGTTGAAGACTTTTTATCAAGATCACAATTGACAGAAAATATTTAATTAATATTCACCCCCTCAACAAAATATTACTATATATTTTTATTGTTTTAGATATACCTTGCTTCAGAAAAGGAATTAATAGGAGTTTTTTGCATCTATATTTTTTACATTTATAAGCCTCATCAATAAGCTTCAAACCACTACTCAGATTTTTTGCCCATTCCACATCAAGGGTCTGTAATAAAAAAAAATGTTTAATTAAAAAAATTAATCTATTTCAAATTTAAATCCACCTCGAAAGTTACCCAGTGCATTTAAAATGTAAAAATCCAATTTTTATGGTAAACAGACACTTTATTAGTTTTTAAAAAAAATTAACCGTAAATTTTCACCTCTTGCCTGGAAAATTTGCTATTTTGTTTATTTAGAATTATTGCTGTATTTTTGTTTAAACAATTTAAAAATAATTTTTTAATTAAATTATTTTTTTAAATTTATTATAAGCAATTTGTTTTCTTTTTTACCTCTCCCTCCACAACCGAATCCGCAATTAAGCATAAATACAGCTCTGAGGAGTGCCATCTTCTCAAACTACCTCGGCAGAACTCAAGGTCTCATCCAGTATTATAACCACTTAGAGATTACTTTCTTAAAAATTAAGTTTACCTGAATTCTTTCCCTTGAGTATTAAAGAACCAAAATTAAAAAATAATTTTTTTGAAATTTAGGATTTTTAAGCTCAACACGTACTTTTTTAAACAATAAAGTCAGTAAAAGAACTTAATACACCTCCTAAGATGTGAAAGTTCCCCAATCTTTTTTTTTAAATCTAAACAATTTTTTTAAATTTCGATTAATTTATTTAAAATCAACAAAAAAAAAATTAATCAGTAACATTAAAATTTATTTCGATATGCATTTTTTTTAAATATGTTAATAACTTAGATGAATATATTTTACAGCAGTTACATATCAGCATGCCAAATCAACAAAAATTTATTTATTTGCCAATAAGTCCAATAGTAATAAAATAATACTTTTTTTTTATAATTATTAATAAATTATATTATAAATAGCTTAAATCTACATAAATTAGATACTTGCTCTCCGGTGGGAGTGGTAAGCTTTAAAATAAAAGTTTTTTTACATCGTAACAAAATATCGTAAAATGAAAAATTAAATCAGATTGAAATAAATAAAATAGACAAATAGATGTTGTAAGTAAAGTGAAATAATAATAAACAATTAAATACATCAAAGCCAATAATTATCAGTTATGAACAATTAGTCATAATAATGATACAGAATATTTAATGTAAAAATGAAATAACCTCTAGAAATACCGCGAGCAACAAACAAGAGCAAAGTAGGCTTTACACTACAGAAAGAAATGTTTAGAGTAAAGCAAGTAAAAACTAAAACAATCAGGTGAAATTTAATTCACCTTAATTTAAAGTTAAATTGATCAATTATCTAATTTTGTAACGCTCTTATTTATTATACGATGTCTATTTGTTTTTCTAACAAACTAAAAAAAAAAAAAATAATATTCAGCAGCATCAGGATCGCATAAATTAATTTTACTCTTACCACGGCTAAAATTGTGTGATAAACTCAAAATCTTGAGTTTTTGGATGTTTTATCTTCAGTTATTCAATAATTACAAAATCAGTTTTATATTTAAACTCATAACTCATAAAAACTGTAAAGTTTACTTTATTTTACTAAAAATGTTTGTGAAAATAAATCATCAAAATTTAATGAAAATATAAAAAAATCTATATTTTTGAAAGAAAAAAGCGAAGAAATTATGTAAATGTGTACAGTTATCCCCAGAGGTACTGGCCAAACTTAAGTGGCTGATTCAGGACATCAAAAAAAAGAAACCCTATCTTGGTTCAATTTTTATTTATTTTTTTTTTTTTCAATAAAAATGTATATTTAAAGAACTGATTGAAATATTTTAATTAAATTTAGTGTACATTTACTTTATAAATATCTACAAAATAAATGAAATTGAAAATTGTGGCCATTTAAATTTTTTCATTGAAATATGTTTTATCAAATGAAATTTTAGGCCTTTTCTTGTGAACAAAATGAGATCTTATTAAATCAGAATAGAAATCATTAAATTAGAATAGATCTTATTAAATCAGAATTTGAATAGAAATTCAATTTTTAATTCAATTAGTAACGGAAGTGAAAACAGGCAAAAAATTATTGTTAAAAATGACATAGTCTGATATACATGCAGATGTTCTTAAAAGGTGAGGCCAAACTCTGCCTCTAGAGTTTGGCCTCACTAATTAATGCCTCACTAATTAATGCTACTTAACACAGAAGAAAAAATTTCCAGTGAACATAGGTCCGATAACGCATATTTTTCTATCTGTCCACCATTTTGTGTTTTTTAAGAAAAAACTATTTTTCAAGAACGGTTGGAGATAACGCAATAATTTGTGCTTTATTTTAAAGTAACATTTTTTAATAGAAAATAAATAACGATACTCTTCGTTAACAAATTTCAAAATGGCGGTCATTACAATTTTTCAACCTTAAATATCTTAGGAATTATGAAACTTATCAATTGTATTGTATTATAAAAATTATTAGCAATTTTTTGTGATTAAAACGACACGTTAATCATAATAATCCACGAAAAACAACAGAATTATTGAAAAAAAGTAGGCCTCAACCGATGTGGCGGTCATGTTAGTTTTTTTATTACCATGACTCACTTGATAGCTAAACCAAATTTTCTTATTAAAATTGCTAAAACTTCAACGTTATAGATATTTAATAATTATTGTAAGAGCATGAGAAATTTTGTTTGTCTTCTGATGAGAATCACAACGAATGTTCAAAATGACCTCTACTCATTCTAACACAATTCACTGCGACTGACGTATACGTTTAACAATTCCTGGCTGATCCCTGATTGCTTGAAAAGAGCGAAAAATTCTATTTTCAAACTGATGAACATTGACAATTGGTGTTGAATAAACGATAGACTTCACATATCCCCAAATATAATAGTCTAATGGATTCAGATCTAGAGAGCGTGCAGGCCAACGAATGTGACCGCCCCGACCAATCCACCTTCCTTGAAAACGAACAGTTAATTTTTCTCTGACCGTGTTTTTCAGTGTCTTTTAAAATGGTCTCCCTAATTTTACCCTTTTCATTGAATTTTTTTTATTTTCCCTTTAGTACATGGGCTGTAATAATTTTCTTTTAAAAAATCGATCGTTTCGAGGTACGAGGGTTTCTTAAATATCATTTTTTTACTTTTAACGGTTGAAAAAGGTATTTAAGGGTTGATATACATACTTTATCAAACCCCTTTATTATTGCCGCCTACTTAATTCCTCATTATCATATTCCTTTACCTTTGTTTTATTGTTTTATTCTAATTTGTTTTCAAAGAGATTTTCTCTCCTAAATATCATTTGTAAATATGGAATTGTATGTTTTTTTTTTATTTTTTTATTTTTATTATGATTAGGTTTTGTGTTAAACTTTTCATTTCATCAACATTTCAAAATAAATATAACAAATCCTACCCTACTAAAGGGCTTTTGTATGTATGGCTGTCTCTCTCTCACTCTCTCTCTCTCTCTCTCTCTCTCTCTCTCTCTCTCTCTCTCTCTCTCTCTCTCTCTCTCTCTGTGTGTGTGTGTGTGTCCCTTAGCTTAGCACCGGAATGTACCGATCACTAGCGAAAAATCCTGATTCGTTAGTATCAATTTCTAGAGTTAGAAATTTAACTTTCGTTATATCAAGTTTCATCACTCAAAAGAAATATTTTTACACAAGAGGTAATCAATTTTGGACACCTAATAATCCCAGTCCGAGTTAAAAAAAGATTTAAACAAAGACTAGAAATTTCGGAACTATAAAAATATGGAATTAATCAAGAAAACGTTTTAATCTCGGAAAGTAGACTTTTCTACGAAGAAGAACTCCAATACAATATAAAAAAATTACAGAAGAAATAATGAAAAGGTCAGCGAGAGATTCAAAAAGTACTTGCAGGAAAAAAAGAAAAGGAACTCTAAGAAATATGTTAAATGTGTTCTATTATTGGCCTAAATGAAAAAAAAATAATCGCAATAGCCCACTAAATCACAATTCCGCTAATCAGAATTAGATACGGTCCTAGTAAGCATTAAAGAATTTAAATTTCATTATTAAAGAATTTAATAATTCTTTCAAATTTATGTTAATTTTCGGAATGAATTTATATTAAAAGAAGTTTTGTATACAAAAAATAAAAAACAAAACTATAATAATAAGATTGATTTTTAAATTTATTATAATTTTGTTTTCTTTAAAACGTTTTAAAAGTACGTAACTTTATCTAAGAAATAATTTGCATACATATCGACAACTCACTGTCCTTTTAAAATTTAATTTACCTACTTAATTTAATTACTAAAATAGGTTATATAATTTTAAAGGTTAAGATTTTACGAAAAAGATGAATAGAATTGAAGTGTGTTTTAATATTCATTTATCGTTCATTATAACATGTTCGCATCATTAATTAGCATTATAAAGGCACGATAAATGATAAAGATAGATATATATGAAGAAGTGAGAGGATGATAAAGATAGAATTATTACAGAGACGAGTAATTCAGGGACAGAGCAACTACAGCGCCAATCATATTACCAACTCAGCCGTGAAATTAGATCATAAATCATGGCTTGTCCTACTATATGTATATATGTATGTATAAATTTGTGTTTGTGTGCATGTGTGAGCGCACGTGTGTGAAATGTTAGTCCGTACAAACGATGATATTATTACTCGTTTACAATATATATGCATATGATATGTAAATATTATAAGTAAAACAACCAAAAAAATTACTGATTTTGACACGTAATTTACCACTGGAAGCTGTTAGTTAATTGCTTAAAAAAATAGAATTTATGAATAAGGATTAGCCAGAATAAAAAAAAAACAAGGAAAACGTAGCGGTGACTGGAAAATAGAGAATAAAAATATAATGTATATCGTATTTATTGTTACTTTTAAATATATTAACTTGAGAACTGAAATAAAACTTGACATACAGGCTAGAATTAATACTTTTACTTACAGTAATGAATCGCTAAGAAAGTGAAAGAAAAACTTATAGTTTTCCCTACAAGTGTTCAGTGTGAGCACTTTCATCACTAGGCACACATTTAAAGATAGGAGAGTTCGTCCTAAATTTAAACAGTATGTCTGGCGTAGTGGAAGCGACAGTTGCTTCAATCCTGTCTCTTAAATCGGGTAGATCAGTAGGTAGCGGAGGTACATACACAAGATTCTTTATAAAATCTCAAAGGAAATAATCACATGAAGTCAGATCGGATGACCTTGGACACCACCACAAACAAGATAAATCATTGGGCCCAGTGGCTTAGGTAGCGGGGATGGTGGAGGCGGCCCGCCCGGGCGACACTTTTTGGGGGCGGCAAAATTTTACAATAAATAATATCTTGTAATCTGAACTAAAAATTTTAACCATTTCTTTTCATATTTTTGCCTCAATTCATGAGGTTGATTCATGATTTTCTTTAAGTGCGTGTTGTTTTGTGATTGTAAAATTATTGAACTTTGTCGACATTTTGTGTTATTAATTTTACGTAATAATAACTTTATCTTGTTGACGCATATTTTAAATGTTGTGTATATATCAATAAGTGACATACGTGTAAAAACTTTTGTAACAAATGTGTTATTATATTATAAACATATATACATGACTTCTTTATTTGTACCCTGTACAATACACAATAACGAATTTATTCTCGCCGAAAGGTTCTTTAGAATTTGTGTAAATTTTGAAGCCTTTTGGATTTAATACCTAAATAAGCGAGCAGTGAATTTGGTCTACGCCCCGGACGGCTGAAACCCACGCTACGCCACTGATTGGCGCAATCAGCACAGGCGCTATGCCGACCGCCGTTGCTTGTTTGTAGCCGGCCTTCCTAACTATTTTTTATGACTGCGAATGAAAGATTTCCTGATAGGTTCAACATTTCTTCAGAACACCTTGGTTTACTCGTACTCTTTGTACACAGGCATCCGGTCGTATCAAACTGATTTCGTCATCAACAAAATAAGTTTGATTTATTATCGCTTTGAGGGGCACATTAAACTTTCTACGAAACGCACGATGAACTGTAACTACAGTTTTATATCTAGCGAACTGTAAAACACGGAAGACTTTCTGTCAGGTGTAGCCATATTTTCTAGTATTTCTATCACTCGGAATGATAGGGAACAAGCTAAGGCCATGCGTGCAAATAAAATTGTTCAGTTTTCTCTTTGGTTCTAGCTTTAAATTAACACTGTAAACCTCATCTAATAGATATTATAACAAATTAGAACCCCAATATTCTTTTTTTTGCACTCTGTATGAACACATGTATTAAAAATGGTATTAACATTTGCAGAGTGCTAATTAAGTGTAGGAGTCCTTAAATAAATTTCAATCTAGAATCAACATAGAAAAATTAAATTTAGCTAATGTTCCTACCGTAAAAAGATTATTTTTTGGTATGAAAGGACCCGATCCCAAGCACCCAATGATCCCATATGCGTATATGATCAGGTAAGGTTGAGACATTTTTAAAGGCCATTGAAAAACAAAACGTTTGACATAAAAAAAAAACAACGAACTAGGATAACCCCGACCAAAATTAAAGAAATTTAAGATTTTTCAATGAACAACTGTACTCTCTGACCTTATATACAGAATGTTAATAATGAATGGGAATCGTTAAACATCTTTTCAACAGTTAAACATAAAAATAAATTTCAAATGTTCATACCTCAAAAAGATATATTTTTCGGTATGGAACCACCGTATTTCCAAGTTTTTATCTGGAGTAACTCCAACTTTTAAATGAAAAGGGTAAGATTGTGACACATCATTTTAAAAAGAGTACTTAATAAGAAAAATTATTACATAAAAACATCGGATTACGTCAATTTTAACCAAAATTATGGTTATTTCATATATTCACATTTAGTTTCAAAAATGGTCTACAGTAACTTAAATAAATGCTCAACATTGCAACACAAAAAAAAATAATATTTAACAAATACTCTTACCTCAAAGAAGGCTATATTTTGTTACGACATTACTAATTTGGGTATACTGTAGGATACTAATGAAATTAGTTGTCATAAATATTAAACGGCCAAAATTTCGGTTAATTTTTCATAGCCTGAAGTTTATTTACGTCAGCTTTTTTCAGTGTCCTTTAAAATAATGTGTCACAACACTACCCTTTCTGTTTTCATTGGTTTTGAGATGTTCCGCAAGGGAGCTTGGGGACACAGTGTTGACATACTTAAAATAAATCATTTCGAAGTAAAAGCATTTGCTAAATTTAATTTTGCTACATTTAACTGTTGAAAAGTTATTTAAAGATTCCCATACTTTTTATGTACTTTTACCTGTAGTCAATTCATTAGTTTCAGTCAATTCACTGGTTTACTACTCCTTTCCATACCTTTATGTTGTTTGTTAGTCGTTTATCCTGAATATATTTACAAAAAAATTACATCTTTAATTATCTGCTTAACACATCCTAATCTTTTTCTTCCTCTAAATTTATGTTTTTATCCGTTGTTATCAAGATTTATCTTAATCTCTTTACATGATTAGCCTTGAATTTTCTTTTATTCTTCTCGAGATATTTTTATTCATAAATTTTATCTTTATGTACTGCTTCATTTTAAATGTTTTTATTTTAATTTTATTCTTCATGTTTCATAATCAATAATTGTTTACTCCATACCTTCATGATTTTTTTTTTTATTCATTGATGTTATTTTAAACAAACTTATTTTTCGCATGAAAAAATTTTATTATTTTTTTGTGATACGTAAATAGGATTTTATAAATTTGTTATCTTTCTCAAGGAGAGAGGAACCGTTATCTGAAATTGAATTTTTAAATTTTATAATATAATTACGAATAATAAAACTCCTCTTACTTAAAAAGGTGGGGGGGGGGGTAAATTTTCTTCTCTATTTTAGTTTATCAACTATAAAATTATATTTTTTAAAGTACTTTTTATTTCTAAAGAAATGAGTAATTTTTTAAATGTTCTTAATTTTTAATCGTTTTCTGTGAGAAATTAACACATAATACCTTAGAATTGAGTTTATTATTAACTGTAACACTCCTTTAACAGAATATTATAAAAGTATATTTATTATTTTAATAATATAATAATTGAAAAAAAAGTAAGATCATAAAACTGTTGTAGGTTTTAGATATATCACTAAAAATGAGGATGCAACTTTAAGCTCTATATAAATACTAGTAAAATTTAACTATAACGTTGCCAGTTTTGCCTTTTTAAACTAATAGTAATAATAATGATAATTCTATTTTCCACACAATTAGTGTTCAAAGGACAGAAAAAAAGTTAAGAAAGTGTTAGATCTACCATTATAAATCAAATTACTGAATTGCTTTTAAGAAAAATGCAACCGTGCTTCTCATATCGCTAAACGATAATCGATGAGAAAGATTCGCTAAGAGATCTTGGAAAACGAAATATATTATTATGAAAAAATTTTAATCTTAATAAAATTAGGTAATCCAATTTTTTTTTTCAAATTTATCTTTTAAATTCACCATTTTTAAATTGATAATTTTTAAAATAAATTTTACGTAGGACTCTATTTTTACATTATTTTTTAGTATAAAATAATACTTAACTCCCAGTATCTCGGCTATGAGAAGAACCATTCTACTAAGTGCCAACGTGGAGGGTAGATGGCCGGGTCCGGCTAAAATGTAGCGTACTCTATTGCCCTTGGGGCGAGAAACAACTCAAAGGCAGATAAAACAGCACGACTAACTACTTAAGATGGAGAAGGCAAGAAAGTAACCACTCAAACAAAAAAATCCATTGAATATTCTCAGATTTAGAACACAATAGAAGCATTTCTTTATAAATTAAATATGGATATAAAATAAATACTTTAGTAGTAATGGATCAACTACATTGCAAGAGTATTGGAACATGCATAATAGCTTACAGCTATTGAATCCAAACCTGATTTACCAATTAAATAAATTAAATGAATAAAAAACATGTCTGTTTTTACCTACTCGGCTATAATATGTAAGTTATATTGTATAGCTAAACTGCATCTGCAAGTTTTATCACTTTAATAAAATTTTACATTATGAGATTTTTGCCGATCATGACATCTCATGACACTCTACAAAAACACAATTTTAGCAGTGAAAAATTCCTAAAGAATATATGTAGGTTCATCTGTTTTTTTTTGTTTTTTTTTTTAATAACTTAAGGCTAGATAGATCGATTTGAATTAAATTTCGTACGATGATTTCCACGTATGAGTTATTTAATTTTGTTTACCATCGGTAAGGAGACAGGGTAATACGGATCATTGTAGCTCTCGTTTCACCAAACATTAATTAATAGGTAGGTAAATTTTTTCACATAATATTTGATTCTTGAGTTGGAAAGGTAGTTTTTGATGGAGTTTAATCTTACTGAAACCCCCGATAGGGGGGAGGAGAATAAAATATATTTTTTCTTTTCTTTCTGAACTCAGAATCTCATAATTGTATTAATTTGAGGATTATATTACATTAGTATCTCCTTTAGTTATTTACTTAGGAGATTTCATTAAGGAGAAGGTGTTTCTTAATACGTCTATTGTTTTGTTGGTTTTTTTTTGTAAACAAACTGAAATGTGTTTCACAATTTTTTTAAAATCCAATTTCAAGGGTTGCAAAGGGAGCAAATCTTTTAATAAAAATTCTATATTTTAGGAACTTAACGCATAACAGCCGTAAAAAATTGGTGTTAGACTTTGCTTCTAAAAAAAAATTTATTTTTATTTCACCATTTTTTCAAAAAAACAAGTTTGCTGGATGACAGTGTTTTCCGTGAAGCCGAAGGTGCTTAAGTCGTAAAAATTAATATTTAGATTTTGAGAACAAAAATGTACTTATTTCACCATTTTTCAAAAATAAAATTTTAGGGGTTAATTTTCTTATAAGATTTTGTACGAAAATTCTAAATTTCAACACTGTGACTGAATAATGATTGTATTCGAAAAGAGAACTTTGGCATCCACAGTTTTGGCCAAGAGGAGTTTATGCATATTCCGGGAATATATCTTATACAGTCAAAATATCTTTTTGAGTTCAAACGGCTTCAGTTTTCCTTAAATCTGTGTTTTGCCATAACTATCAATAAATTCTTGGGCAGATTTTGAAGATGGTGGGAATCGACCAACGGGAAGATTGCCACCTATGGAGTAAGAAGGGAGTTTTTTTTTCATGGAAAGTTACTGGCCTGGTTACAGTTTACTGGTCTGTTCCAGAGTGCGCTCAATTAACTATCAGGTCATTCCTCTCACCTGAAAAGAAAACCGTTAATTAAATTTAGAAAGAAGTATTCAAACAATTTTTTCTTTTAAGTGTTTTCTATTCGCCTAAAAGAAAACATCGTCCGAGAACGCTAAACATCGCTGGTCAACAAAGATGGACGTGTACAAACATTACTAGCGTAAAGCTAACCACTAAAAACAATTTGACAAGATTAAAATCCTCAGCCAAGTAAATAGATTAATTTGTTAATATGCTTACTAAAACATTAACGTTTAAGTTACGGTAGAATTTTAACAATACTCTAATGTTTCTTTTGAAATCTTTTCAAAACACATGCGCAAAAACACGGGCAAAAGCTTGTGTAGTTATACAGTATAAATATATAGCAGGGAATAAAAAAAATATTTTATAATTAATTTAGTTCTGATATGATGCTTTTGATTAAAAATTTTAAAAAACTCATATAATTCAATTAGTCAAATTATTTAATTAGGACTTTAAAATATAAGAAGATATTCTCAGTGAAGCAATACATAATTATGATTAAAGTCTGTGAGGCAGTTTAAAGTAAAATGAAAGGATGGAGAACAAAATTAAGATAATACTAAAAGACTTATCTTAATTGAAAATTATCTGACTAAGAAAACAAGGTATAATTATTTTAAAACTGTAAGGTAAATACTTTAATTAGAATTATGGATTTATACTTTTTTCTTTTTTTTTTATTACATAATTTTAATAATTAGAGAATGTATTTATTTCATTCAAAGTTAAAAACGTAGTTTTATGTATTAAATTAATAAAAAAAATAACGCTTTCTAATTATTTAATTAATGTCACAATAAAATAAAAATTATTTATTTTATAAAGAAAATTGTATTAACCAAAAATAAGTTATATATAGAAACAAAAACCCTCTTTTATATTTTTAAATTAATGATATTAGTTGATAAAAAAAAAGAATGTTAAAACTTAACGCAAAACGAAAAAACCCACAAAACACGACCATATCTGAGACGTGTGGGTAATTGAACCTCAACCACCAAGTTATATCGGTATCCATTATCTGGTTATTCAAATTTGTAAAACAACAATTAAGTTTTATTAGGATTTGATCCTCCGAATCTACGACTTCGAAGATCAACTGTTAATCAACTTATTTATGACGTCGAGTTAACCACTAGACCAGCCCGGTGGGCTAATTATAAAAAAGAAAAAAAAGATTTTATTTTATAGAAAGAATTATTCTGTCGATGAAATATTAAATAATGTTAATTCAAAGATTAAAACAAACAAAAAATCATTTATTTCATTCTGTTGTGTGCACAACTTATTTTAAAAATAATTTTCATTAAAACTTTTTGAATTCTAAAATTTTTTTTTTTTGTTTTATATTACATGTGTTTACCTTAATTTTATTACGTATGTTTTTTATTTTAAATAATTAATAGGTACTTCAATCACATCTGTTTTTTTATTTTATAGTAATTAATTAGGTATTTTGTAATTATGCTCTGATAAAGGTTTTTCCAAGCTTTCCATTGATCCTTCCAGGCAAATGCTAAAACATTTCCTTTTTTTAACCGTACATTAGCATATGTATTGATTTCTGTTGCAATTTATGAATTGTAACATTATATTCCCATCATAGATTTGTTTATTTATTCATACATAATCACCTTTTTAAAAACTGTTGAGTTGCTTAATTAAATATGTAATAAACATATTTTTTTTGTAATTTACTTTTTTGTCACTCAATTGAAAATAATTTATTTCATTTTAACTTTATTGTCGTTTCTGTAAATAACAACCAAAATCAAAGTTATATTTTTTGTAATTAATTTACTTCTTATTCGTTAATAACAATACAAATTAAACAATTTTTGTATATGAAACATTTCAAATTTTTCTGTCTGATTTTATTTTCATTATGTTACATTTACATTTTTCTATTATGTTTAAATTTTTATTTATGCTACTGAATTTATTTTATTATTTTTTGTTGCTTTTTTTACATGTTGGCCTAACTGTTTGTCATATTTCATGACGTTTATATTCTCTACACCTTCTAAAAAAACGTTTAATTTTGTCAAACAAATATAAAATCTATTACGGTCTTTGTTGTCATATAAAATGTAAATATTCCTTTATTTTCAGTTTGGTTACTTTTTCCATTATTATTACTTTTATACGATATTACAAAGGATTTATTTAAAATTTTATATATTTTATGTTTAATTAAATTATTAACGTAATTAATGTTTTAGTTTATAATTGTTACAAGTAGTAGTAACATAAAAAAAATCAAACAACGCTTCCAAAACAAAATAACGAGGGCGCTTGCAGAGGCGCCATGGTTCACGCGGATTGATGAAATTTACGAATATCTAGAACTTCCGACGGTTCGTGTGGTTGCGCGATAGCGCAGTGTTAAATACCAGCAACGACTTGAAAATCAAGTCAACCACTTTGCTATCAATCTGCTCGATAACAGCAGGAACGTCTGAAGGTAAACGTCTTCATGTGCTCGATTTACGGGTTACTGCATGACAATTGGATATTTAACAACACCAAATTTACTGGTATTGTTTTTTATTTGTCTTTATTTATTTTTTATGTTTGGCTTTTGTGGACTATGAAGTGTTGGCAGAAATGTTGTTTAAGATTTAATATTGGACTTTAAGATAAGTTATAACTATTATTATGAATTGCTTATTTTGGGAGTTCCTTAAGAACCCGTTATTATGTGCTTCTTTTCAAGCGACTTACTTATGACTCCATTTTGGGGAGCCGACTGTAAATATACTTGATCAAAAAAAAAAAAAAATTGTTAGTGTTAATAAGCGTTGTAAAATGTAGCAGGGAATTTTGTAGTTAAAATTATTTTATACGTATTATTATTATTATTATTTATTTTAATTATTTTAGTACACTTTTCTTTTTAAATAATTCATGTCATAGTTGTCAGTAAAATAAATTTGTTGGATGATTTCATTTTTAATCATTTTATTACATACGTCATTATCCATCAGACTTACTTATTGTCAAATTATTTTAATCTAATTTAAACTTTTTATTTTTTATTTTTACGTTCCCGACTATAGATTGTTCTATTGCTACTGCTACAGCATAGCTATAAATGTAAAGTATAGCGAACGGTCAAACTTTTGGGAATTGGAGTTTTAGAAAAGTTTGAACTATTACAAACGTAGACTTTTCAAGACTTTCTTAGTTCAGAAAACACAAAAAAAAAACGGAAAATGTCTATACGTACATTAGGTGCTGACCTGTATTTTGATTAATTCTCCGAAATATATTCTTCAAAAATGGCTTTAAGTAACTTTTCAACATTTTATTTTATCTCCAAATAAAATTTACAATCAGTTACACTGTTACAGACACGATAAGGAAAATTCACACACAATCACATGTAGAGAGGCTCCCATCGAAGTTCCTCAAAAATTACATACTAATTCCAGTATAGGACATTCAATTTAAGTACAGAACTAAAGTTAGGTCAGAGAACAGTGCCATTGATAGTTCAGCATAAATTAAAAACAATCATAACCAGAGATAAAACGAAAATAAGACTAATAATTAATGAAAAAAGAATTAATAAAATTGAACGAAGTGAAATACAAATATGATAGGTAACACTAAGTTGATGCAGTTCCCCTCAAATCACATAAAGTCATCAAAATCCAACAAGTGGATTCGTTTTAGTCTTCTTACCGTCTTCACTGTTGTCTAAAATGTTAACAGCTAAATAATTCACGTGGTTGTTTACCCACAGTGTATTATAGTTAGCGTACTTAGTATATACTTAATCGCTGTATTTCTTTTCAAACATACTGTAAACTCACATATTCATAGATCTTACTATTATTTACGAACCAAGGCGCCTCTGTAATGCTTCTTAGAATTGAAAAACTTTTTTTCATTTTTTTAGATGAAAAATTTAATTTGTTATATATTTCATCATAAAAAAGAATTTGATTTTATGTCAAAAGTTTTGTTTTTCAAGGCCATTTCAGTATTATATATTATATTGTATTCCTATCGTTTCAATTTAGAATCTTTCTATTACCCCTACCCACAGAGTACCTGGCGGCTTTGGAGGTGGTGATCAGATATCGAAACATCAATCGTTTTGAGGTAAAACCATTTATCAGATTTTCATTTTTCTATGTTTAACTATTGAAAAGTATTTAAGCTTTGCCATATTTTGTTAATACCTTGTATATACTTATATTATAAATATACAGCTGTTAACTTTGTCTTGGTATAAAGAAGATTTTATTATAACTCTTGAGTATAAACATACTCTTTGAAAGAATACTCTGGTCTGATGCAAATCTAAGTACGTAAATCTAAGCTATTTATATATTTTAAATCCGCTTATTACAATTGTATTTTTTTATACGTTTCTTATAGTTTTTTTTTTACTGTTTAGAAACAAAATAGGATATATTTTTATTTAAAGCGATCAGTGCATGAAAAAATGAAAAATTATCGATTTTCTGTTTTTTTATTAAACATTTTATCAAAATTCCCTTTTTTCCCCCGTCTGTATTGTTACTCAAATAGTATTGCTCTAAAGGGAAAGTATAGCGATTGGGTTTGCAAATTTCAATTTTCAAGATCCCCCATAGTCCAACAAACACAAAAAACTTTTTAGAAATTTCCTAAATAAGTATGATGTACATACATACTTACTTGTGTGTATCTTGACTGCATCACCGGACTGGGCCAAATAAATTCTTCGAAAATGCTGAAAAAAATTTATATATGTGGGTCATTAATGACATAAAATTTTAAACAAAATTAAAAAATCTGATGTGCACAACACATTATTTTCTTGTACGCCTATTATGTTACATTTACACATTTTTTTAAAAATATAAAGTAGATAAAATTTTATTTCATTAAAAGTTTATCATATTTCTTCTTTTTTTTTGCTATTATTGAATTATTATTTATCGTAAATTTTTTTTTTATAATGAGGGGCTAATAATTATTAATAAATCAATATATGTAAATTAAAAAAAAAAGTTAAAAAAGTGGAGATGAAGTCTGATTCGAACCGATGTGCCTTCTCCTAAGATCCCAGTATTTCATTAATTAAAATTTTATTTGGCTATAACTCTTGAACCAATGAAAATAAGTACCACTTATGATATATCGTTGAACAGCTCTCAATGAGGGATTATTACTGCAGTTAAGAAAAAGTCCAAAATCTAAAAGTAATTCCCTTTATCAGCATTTCAACCTTAGAACTCTCGACTTCGAAATCAGCTGAATTGCCATGAGGAGTTCATCACTAGACCAACCCTGTGGATTAATTACTATACCCTACATCCATTATGCTAGTTAAACGCTTCTGGTACGTATTAAATAACAGAACTAAAATACAAAATAATAATATAATAAAATACAATTAAATAGTAACAAACCAGTTTTCATAAATACTACTACTACTAGTCGCTGAAGGTTTTTATACTTGATCACATTATACATCACTCACTCACTCCCAAAATCACGGAGCCTTACGTCACACAATATGTTTACTATATCATGCGGCTTCCCCTAAGAATATGTTTAAAGATTATTTATACGAGCTAAAAAGAAACAGACTTTTTAGTTTTTTTGTATAAACATTTTTACTTGTGTTTGGAATTGATGTAAATAAATTTTTCTAACATAAGGTTAGGTTAATAAAATCACTCATACCGTGGTCAATTTCTAAATGTATTAAACTTTTAAAAGCAGTGGTTATCACTGCTTTTAGTGGTATTTCCTTATCACCGATAAGGAAAATTAATATAAATAATTTAGAGATAATTTTATTCTATTTGTTAACTTAATATTAATGTTCTGCGTCTAGTTTAATAATATCAGGAATTATCGTGCTAAATCATTTTCAGGAGCACAATTGTAATCAAACAGACGTTTGTTTGCATCAATTACAAATATAAGTAGAATAGTCTATAAATGCCCTTACCGAATGATTAAACACATTCATCAATAAGATTAATGTATAAAACATTACATAGTCACGAGAAATAAAAAATGTAAATAATAAGTTCATCTAGTTTATAAAAGCCAATCTTGAATTGTTCATCAAAATAATCTCTAATGATTAATTGAAATAAAATAATTATTTAAAAAAAAATGAAAACGACATCAGGACCACGTAATGTGAATCATATATAGAATTATAAGATTCATACAGTGTCTACTGATGCTATATATTACATATAACTTATATTGGGTCTGAAAGGTTTAAGACGAGACATCTCGATTTTTAATGAGTTTATTTACTGCCCTACATATCTTGTGCAGAAATTCACATTACCTGCCCTCCGTACAGAAGACCACATTGCATCATCTACGTGAAGCATACATGTAGAATATCAGGATTCTCACTTTCCCTACCTACCCCCTCACCCGGACGGTGAAAAATTGCTTTTTGCCAATTTTTTGTGTCAAAAAATTGTTTCAACATCGTGGAACCACCACAAAAAGCAGCTCTGTCGATTGCAACCAGATTTATTTCAATCTGATTAATAGGAAAAATGTTATGCGCGATCAAAATATAAAAAGAAATATACAGGTCGAATACATAACCTTCTTTTTTGAAGTCGGTTAAAAATATAAATTTTTAATTGTACTTATCTAAAATTAATATAAAATTGCCAAAATACTTAACTATCTATTGCATAAATTTTTGTTAAAAATTAGTAAGAAGACATCCCGACTGGTTGTAAAAAGCTGAAAGTTGGTCAACTGTTTCTAATCCAATTACGACTCTTTTCATTCTCAGTTTCTAAAAAATGAGAATTTGTTACAGAATTTTAGTAACACAGTGATTCACAGTAACATACTTGAGCTTGCTGCGTAATAATACTGTAATCATAGTAAAATACAAAATACGTAAGTAAACACTGTTGAATTACTGGTCGATTATAAATATGTTTTTATTAGTAATACTAGTAAGAAGATGGAGAATTCTTTTGCTGTTATTCTACATTATCGTAGAAAGAAGAAACTTCATCCTGGTGAAATATGAATTCCCTGACCATTTTCAAAAACTTGTCCTACTGACCGTTATTTAAAGGTAGAAGATTTAAAAATTTTTGAGCCAAATATGAGTACATTTCTTTATAAATCATTAATCTAGGTCTAGGTACAAATTTATCCAACACATTCCTTAATACTTGAGTTCCTTCTGTTTCATTTCTGCGTTCTTTAGTTCTGTCAAAAAAACACTTTAAGTATTGCTTACCTTTCTTAGGTTCATTCTTTCATCATTTTTTGACGCGTTTCGGAACCACTCCATTGTCAAAACTTATTGTACTAGTACTTTTAAATTTCTGTTAATCTTTATATAGCGTTTAATCAACGCCCCTCCCTATATTTGACGCCATGTCTTATCTGGCCTTCTTCTTGTTTACACTTATTACTGTTTACATGTATGGTGGTTATTAATGGTTTCACTTATCTTCCTTTTCATTTATCAATTTCATATTTTCAATAAATGGAGGTTCTTGAAAGAAAAGGATATCCCCTTGATTGTTGATCTGTTCATTTATGGTCGTTTTATTGTTACTTTTAAATTTAAAGATTTCTAGATTTTTCTAAAATGTTCATTCTTCTTCTATTAATATATTTGTGAATTAATTTCATTAGTTCTTCCATTTTCATTTGTTTTTTTTTTTGTTTTTTTTATTAAATCCGTTTTTATTCTTACAAAATCCAACTACAGATTTATTGTATAGGACAAAAGGCGGCAATATCCTCCATAATCAACTGGAACGGATTTTCCGACCTTCTACTTCTAATTTATGGCGCTAAAGAAATTCCCATAAATAGCTATCTAATAAATTTCTCGCCGTGACACTTTTTCGATAAAGTTTATTATGTATTTTAAGAGCATTATGTTTAGTAAGAGTGTTCAAAAAGTGACGCAATCTTATGGAAAAATTTTTCCTTCTTTTTTTTGTATGTTTAATTGGGAAAAGTTGTGGAAATGGATTATACAATGCACAGAGAATATTGTCTCCTAAAAAGTTAATGGACATGCAAGCTGCATATTCTATTACTTCCAAGAAGTCTGTTCGACTCCTATGTAGCCAGTCTATTCTCTCCTTTGGTAGTCCCCAAACAGCATTGCGCAAGTGTTGAAAGTTCGGTACAGAATTCGTGTAGTTACCTGCAGACACGGGAAAACGTGTACCTTTCTGTCAGTGGTTCATGTTATCATGTAATGCCAGATGTGGAAGAACTCGATGACTGGTTTTTGTTTGATGAGGCACGGTTCCACCTTTACGGATACGTTAATGCACAGAATTCATACATTTGGTGTACGGAAAATCCCCATCAGCTACACGGACAAAAAGCCGGTGTTTGATGTACAATATCACGTAGGCGAATCTTCATGACATTCTTTAATGGCACAATGAACAGTGAACACTAAATACAGATGGTGCGGACCTGCAGACCGCCTTAATTTCACATGTTTTCAGCAGGACAATGCTACGGCTCATACAGCCAACAACACTATGACTTTCTTGGATCAGTGATTTCACGAACAAGCGATTTAGAAGGGGTTTTGTTCTCCTCAATCTCCTGATTTATTACTTCCTTCTCGTTGGGATACCTTAGGGATGCTGCTTATAAAACTCATCATCACACCGCTCCCGAATTGCAGAGCGAAATTGAACGATTAGTCGCTGCAATTTCTCAATAAACGTGACAACATGTATTTAAGAGCATGAAACGTCGTATTCAGTTACGTGAACTGAGGTACTTTCAACTACTATTGTAATTTACTCATTTTCCCATAAGCTTGCGTCACTTTTTGAACACCTTAGCCCACCGGGCTGGTCTAGTAGTTGATTCGTCATCGCAAATCAGTTGCTTAACAGCTGATTTTCGAAGTCGACGGTTCTAAAGTTCAAACCCTAGTAAAGGTTAGTTGCTTTTGTACAAATTTGAATACCGGACAGTGAGTACCGGTGTACTTTGATAGTTGGGGTTCAAATAACCACAGTGTCAGGGATGGTTGACCTGAGTCTATAAAAGGCAACACATGATTTACATGTCATAATATCATCCTCACCTCATTGGGCCGTGAGGGTTGCTTATTTTTCACTAGTTGAACAGATTTCAACATACACTATAAGTAATATATTTATTTTCCTATGCAATATTATTAATATATCCCAATATATTGCTTTCCTTTATTTCGTACATATATACTTGTGTTTAAAGTGGTAATAAATTATGCGGAATCCTTAAATAACTTTTCATCATTTAAACATAGAAAAAGTTTTCATTTTGCTAATTTTAAATTTGTTCGATTTTTCATCTAGCAGATGTTCCTATCTTGAAATAATTTTTGTGTCAGTATGAGATCACCACACCCCAAATCCGCTGTGGGTCTCCGGGAGGAGACAACTCAAATATTTTGATTTTGTTTTTTTAAGAATTGTGTTACGGCATATCATTTTTTACAGCCTCTAAAACAAAGATTTTGATATAAGAAACGTCTTACTACATCAACCCTAAACTAAAATTGCTGCTTTTATTAATTTTCAATACTTCTTAAATAATTATTCAATAATAAATAAGATTTAGTAAATACTTATATTTCAAAATAATCATTTTTTTCGGTATGATACCACTTGGGGTATACTGTAGACCAATTTTGAAGCATATTGTAAAAAAGTATTTAATAGAACCATTTTGGTTAAGGTAGTCGTAGCTAGTTGATTTTTATGTCAAAATATTTGTTTTTCAATTCCCTTCAACTTAATTCATCACAATCCTATCATTTCCATTTAAAATTTTTCAGTTATTCTTTCTCCCTGGAGGACCATGAACGTTCAGGATGTGGTAAAATAATATCAAAACATCGATCATTTCAAGGCTTTTCTTCATGTTTAGTTGAGATTAATTAAATAATTTTCTCATAATTATATTCGTTAGAATATTTTTTTGCAAAATTTTATTTTTTTAATGTTAATTTAACAAAATTATTCTGTCAAACAAAAAATTGTGTTTTATCAACACAAGTTTTTTTGTGTTTTACAACAATTTTTCTCAAAGATTACCAGAGATACAGTGATCTGTTTTATTAAATTTTTTGAGTAAATACCATATAAAAAAATGCATAAAAATCATCCCTTGATTTAAAATATTTCACTATGATTTCATTTTATTTTTGGAAAAGAAAATCAGAAGGGAAATTTTTCGTAAGCCGTAAATTGAAAATGAAGCTTTACCAAGCCAATATTCATATGAATTTTTATTTTATTTTTACATGTAGAATATATCCTGGATCTTTTTCTTTGTTTGTAAAACACCACTCTTTATACACACGCGCTCGCACACACACACACACACACACACACACACCCACATTTTCTTCTATTTCATATTAAAATAATGGACAAAAGTCCCACAAGATTTGGAATTTTTTCAAAACGGACCACAGGGTGTAGATTTTCTTGATTCAATTCTTTTTATGTTATTGAGTTAATGGATAATTAATTGTTTTGATTCCGGTGTACCAATATAACATTGTTCGTGTCTTTGTCACGTGTGCGCGCACGTGTTTATATATGTGTCTGCAAGTGTTCTAGAGAGTGTGTGTTTATATTTGAGCATACGTGACTCTAAGTTTAAATGACGGGTAACATTTGTACAGTTTTATCGTTAAACAGGACTAAAGTGAAGGTTAAGCTAGTTCAAAGGGTTACGCAGCCCTCAGATGTCGTTGATCCAGAGAGACAGTATGGAATAGGATGAATCAGGACCGGTTATCCCGAGGGAATATCAGTAGAGAATAGGAGGAGAGTAACTCTCTGAGGAATACAGGGACAAAAATCGCATTTACAGTAAATAACAACGGTAAACTGTATAAATATTGAAAGGCCTCTTTCCCCTTTCCGAGTGTGTATCTCACCCTAGTTTTTATATCGGCCTATATCTACAATCTACACATTTACTGATCTACAAAGCATTAGACACACACTGATAACTAAAAAGAAAAAAAACTGATAATGTTCACACACCAAAAAAACGGTCCGTTTCATTTTTTATTGCGACGATAAAACATTCTCAGGGTGTATTCTTCATTCACTTCATTGTTCAGTCAAATTCACTCGATATACTATCACGTAATCGATTTTATTCATTTTAAAATTTAGATGTAATAATTTTTTATCAAATAAAGAACCTAATTAATATGCAGAAAATCATGGGTTTGACATTTTTACTTTCCCGGCTACAGCGGTATATGCTATAGAAGCTATAATTCTTGCATATATATATATATATAATATACAATTATAGCAGCTATAATGTAACGGGAAGTATATAGATCAGTCAAAAAAAATCTAAAACAGTTTTATTTTTTTTTTAATTTTGTACCTAAGAAAATATTAACAAACAATTTTTTAACAAAACAAAATATGAATAGATTTAAATAAATTGTAAACAAGCAGCAAAAAAAATTTATTCCAATGCCTACAAGTCCAAAAAATTTATTTTGAACAAACGGTCGTTTTTGCATGTGTACGTGCGTATGTGGCCTGAATTTTTTCGTGTAACTCTGGGTTTCCTTTGAACGATTTTCATCAATCTTGGTATACAAGTACTATCTTTGGGGGAGGGGGAGAATGTTTTAAATTTTTGAAAAAATTTGATTACCGGTGAAGGGATAGTGGAGGGGTGTTTTGGCCGAAATAAAATTTTAAATCTTTATTGGCATTTTAGGATGATTTTTTCTACAGATAGTTTTTTAACGATTTCGCAAATTAACAAAAATTTGTATTTAATATTCACCCCCTCCCAAAAATTACTTTTTTTAAATTACATTACTTTTCTTTTTTACGTATATCATGCTTATAAAAAGAATTAACGGGATTTTTGCATTTATATTTTTTTCTACCTATAATTTACAAAAAAAAAAAAAATTAATTTATTTTAATTTTAAATACATCTCTCTAGTTACTCGTTGCTTTTAAAATGTAAAAATCTTGATTTTTTTTATCCCTTACTCAGTATTTCCTGAAAAAAAAAAATTAGCTACAACGTTTTACCTCTTCCTAGAAAATTATAACTTTATTTATTTGGATTAAGGCTGTATTCTTTATATTTATAAACAGTTTAATTTTTTTTTTAATTTATTACCTCCGATTAGGGATAATTTCCTAAAAATTAATTATACCCGAATCCTTCAGAATGAGAGCTCCCACAATGAAAAGAAAATATTTTCGCAGTTTCAAATTTTTAATGCGTAAAACATATTTTTTTAAGAATAAATTCCCTAAAATAATTTAATACCCTTCCGCTGATGGGGTAGATCCCAAATTTATTAAAAGTTTTTTTTTTTAATTTCGATTTTAATTTATTTAAAATCAAATTTTATAGAATACTTTAATCATTAAAAACAAACCTGATGCATGTGTCATCAAATTTTCAAAAATACGAAAATATATTATCTGAAATTGGGATATTAATATTAAAAAATTTATTAACTGCTTTATTTAATTGAGCATTTCAGCTTCAAAAATTAAAATTAGAAATTGTAAATATAATCAAAATGTATATTTTATTCATTAAATTGAAAAAATGAATTTCATGTCTTGACCAGCATAACCGGAAAAGTTATGCAATTCATTTCCGGATTTTTTGAATGACGATTAAGTTTGACTTTGCAGAATTACTTTTTTTATGAAAAGTTATTAATTAAAATTAAAAATATATAAATTTAAATTACTCATGTTTATAATGTTTTTATTTATCGAACACATATCGGAAAAGATTTGCATAACTTTCCCAGTTTCACTCTTAACAGATTTTTATTTTATGAACAAGTATCTCGAAGTTTTTACTTCAATTTTTTTTCAATGCCCTTTTAAATGATGCGTCAAAATCCTATCTAAAATTCAGTTTGTAATGGTTGAGTTACCCTCCCAATATAGGGTCCTCCTACATGTTTAGGGTGAAGTGGTCTTTCTTATACCGAAATATAAATCGTTTTGAGGTAGGGGTATTTTCTAAATTTAATTTTTACTTGTTTAATTGTTGAAATGCTACTTAAGGTTCCCACACTGATAACATTAATCAATTTACAGTCTACTGTTACGCTACATAAACAATCCAGTACCAAGCAAATAGTGATAAAAAGAATTATAAAATATATCTTAAAAATCTCTGGTTAAATTATAAGAAAATAACTTAGATCAGGACCACCAATGGAACTTTATTTAAAAAAAAAGAAAGAAATCGAAATAATTTCTTTCAGTGAAAAAATAAACGGTCAATTGAAAACTTATTTTTCTTAAATTTTTAATATATTTCAGTTTACTTTGGTAAACGAAGAAACTATATTCATATTAATCGTTTATTCAGTACTATAAATATATCTCATTACATTTTTATCCAATTATTCAAATGAATAATCTAATGTATAAAATAAAATATACCATGTTTGTTATTGTTATTCAATCTGGGCCTAAAATTGTACTGATTTGAGTAGAAGTCGACTTTATATTACAAGAAAAGAACAGGGAAGGGCTATAGACTAAAAAAGAAAGATTTTGATTGAGATTTATTTTTTTGTTTTTTACATTTGTATTCGGAACATGAAACAACAGCTTGCGTAACCCGTATTCCCTTAAACGATGTTGTTTTGGAGGTTCTTTCTTTCTTCCTGCCCTTTGAAAAATATACCCATCTTAAGGTCATACTGCTTATATCACTTTATTTTACTTCAGTTATTATTTATTATAAAAAATAAAATATCACATTCTTTTATTTAAATTACATACAAATTTAAGTTAAATTATACGATTATCATTTATATATTTCGTAATTTTTTATTTGAAATTTTATTTAAAATAAAAGTACAATATTTTTTGACGACTCGGTAACTTAAAAAAAAACCACCGCCCGATTTATATTGCGCTTAGTATAATTGACTATTCCATGAATGATTGTTAAATTTTCTTGTGACATCTATTTTCAGTGACTTCCAGCATCGTTTGAAAATATATATATTTATCGGTGCACTGATCAATATATCACTTTATTATGAATTGACAACGTATATAGTTAGCAGTATACATACTTATTTGTCAGGCTAGAATGTACCATTAATTGAAGCCTAACAACAAATTATAGGGAAATAAATTTGAGGTAAAACTGACAACCATAAAATGTAACTTCCATACTTGTACATCTGCTCCACCAGAAAATAAATAAAAGTGTAAATCGCATTATGCAAAAAGAAAATGAATTTATTTTTATAAAATTATTTTTGTTCTCCGAGTGGTAAAATCTCTTTTTTGATCCCGTAGATACGGAGTTCGAATCTGGTTCAGAAATGTCACCACACTCCTCTATATTGTAAATAATATTATCTCCAGATTTTCATGAAGAAGGGTATCTGGCCGTAAAATTCATACGAAATTATTCCTGTTAAGCCCAAAATAAAAGTATTTGGTGAAAAAAGTGGACGTAATAAAAAAAAAAAATTAAAGCCTGTATTTTTAATTCCAGATTTCTCTAATAAATAAATTAATTTCCTTTTTTAATTTTCACTAATTGTTTTTATATTTTTAGTATCTAATAAGTACACTTTTTCTTTTCCTTATTATTACTGTTTCACAATTTTATAGCAAATTACGATGAAATAGAATTAAATTTTTTTTATAAAATTATAATATTTAAAAATACGTATTTTGTTTGTTATTTAACGTACTAGTAACGACTTTAAACGACGTCACATAAATAAAAATTTACTTTCTAAGTATTATAGCGTATTATCAAGAATAGAAATCATACCATTGCTAGGAATAGTAACCATACATTGCTACTAGGAATAGTAAAAAATGAAGTGGTTTCCCTTTTTATTTTTTTATGGATCCTATTTAGGGTACATATACTAATTTAATACATATATTGATAAAATTTGTCAACTTTTGATCAGATATGTAAACATAATCTGTTGTCCAGCTAAAGTATTTTTTTCTGAATAGTAGCTGTTTAGCACTATAAGGACAGGTTTTGTAAAACTTTAAGATGCATAGTACTTTTAACGAACAAGCACTTAAATTGACCGTGCAAACTAGAAAAAACAATTTGCGCCTTCTCTTATTAGTTAAAATGACATTCAATGTACATTGATAGCCCAGTTCAGTTTAAATTTTGCCAGTGGAGCAAAAATATTTAGTGGGTCTTCTTCTTTTACCAAAAGAAATTTTCCAAATTTTTTATAAATGAAGTAGACAAATGAAAAAATTATTAACTTTAGAAAAAAAAATCTATTTGTATTATGAGATTGATTTCGAGTAGATTAAAGAAATTAAAATTAAAATAATCGCGAAAATTTTTATTTGGGTAAAATTTTTGACTGCGTAACACAGAAATGAAAAACAATAATTAAGGAATATATACGGTTACTTGCAGGCGAATATTTTTTATTAATACAAGTGAAAAAAACACATATTTTATGTGCTTTTAACGACTTTTGGACAAATAGTATTCAGTATATGTTTAAAATTGTAGCTGGAAATTTAAGTACATTAAGATAAATTTCTTGTTGTTAAATAAATTTTCTGGTTGATCATACATCATCCGAAAACGCTGTTTCGTTCTGTGTTTATTTAATTCACTTCTAAAATTGTATAAATGGCACAAACAACTAAATTGTCTTTCTTTAATTATTTACTGGTTGATATTAAGTATTGCTGATAATGGACAAATCATTCATACCTTTTGTTACTCGCACATTTTATTCGTAAACAATGTATAATAGTTCGTAATCGGGCAGAATACAATCTCTGATTAATGTTGAGAACGGCAGTACAGGTTCACCTTACTATTCAAGTGTTCACAAACACGTGCTTCACAGAATTGTAGTACAATTCACTGAATTATACCGCAATTTGATGAGCTTAAATTTTAACATTTACTGTTTACATTATTATATCTGTGAAATCTAAAGAAATTTATGTAATATTTAATCTTTTAAATTATCTTAATCTTCAGAAATTTTTTTTGCTTCTTTTCAATACGATCTGTATACAATTATTTATAAAATAATATTGCAGCGTATATTATTATGATTATTATTATGTTTAAAAAAGGAGAGAATTTATGTACATCATTAATTTCATAGAAAGTAAATCAAATTTGAAATTCTACCCACAATTATATGAAATATTGGATGAAATAATGTAAATAAAAACTCTCTCCCTCTCTCTCTCTCTCTCTCTCTCTCTCTCTCTCTCTCTCTGTGTGTGTGTGTGTGTATACATACGCTCGAATGAGCGTGCGTTCGCGCGTGTGTGTATTCATAAAGTATTAATATATATATATATATATATATATATAAAGATTCTCATAAAGAAACAGAAAGAATTTCACGGTATGTTCTATAAATTAGAATGTAGGAAAAGTATATATAAACGTGCTTCCGGTAACATTACGTTTTCGGATCGTAGGTAAAGAAAAATTTTTTCCTGCTTTCTGTCCTAGAATAAAATGAAGCGATACTGAATTTTTTGAAATTAAAGAATAAATTTGATAGTTTCATTAGCGTTTTTACATGAATTGAATAAAATATTTCTCACAAATGTAGCTCTAATAATTTTTGAGAAAATAATTGTAAAACACCAAAACTTTGTGTCTTAAAACACAGTTTTTTGTTGTTTTTTTTTGTATTGGACGATTAAAAAATTGTGGAGAATTTAACATGACAAATTGTATAAGAATTTATAAACAAAACAGACCGAATCATGATGGAAAAATACTGTATTATAATTTTGTATCGCAAAAAGTAAAACAAATATTGGAAAATATATATTAAAAAAAAAGAAAGACGATAGTTTAATAGCATTATTTAAATTTCATAGTTATCCTACCTTATTGAAGGGCATTTTTATGTGTGTCTGTCTGTACGTGTGTCCGACCCCCTTAGCTAATAATGTGCTCAGATAAAAGGCACCGGAATGTACTGAATTCTGGCGGAAAATCCCGATTCGTTAGTACATGTTTCGTGGTGATCAGGTGTGAATATTTGTTATATTATTATATTTTTGTTACTTATAATTGTTGCTATTATTTATACTTGTAATATATATTTATTTCTTCAATTGATATGTACGCGAAATATATATTAATAATATATTTTATTATTTATGTGATTGTTTTTCTTCATAAAATAATGAACTATAACGAAAACGTAATTACTCAAATTAACCATGATACAATTGGAAAACTGTTCCTTCTGACCATCCTTCATCATACTTTTCTGATTTCATTTAATTTTCTTATTAATTATTCATCGAATACTCATTTTAATTAAAGAAAAGGAACTGCTAACATTTTTTTTTTTTATTAATAATACTGATGTTTTAATTCACCTTATAAATTCATGTTTTCTATTATTATTTAATATTGATTTATTATTAATTTTAAATTTATTTTTATGGTTCTATTTATAGCCCATTACAGAGTCATTATTCTGACTTTATTATGTTTAGTTTTTCTTTTAAGGGAACTTTTATAATATTTTAGTTTTTTGTTTTTTTTTTTGTTACAAAACCTTTTTTTTACTAAGTGTATGAAATCAGAAATACTAATTATTATTATCTCTGAAATTAATCAGAAGAAGCAGTAGCTTGAAAAATAACTAATAACCGAAAATCGATGATACAAATTGTTCACACTGGGCAATAAGAACCAGTAAAATGTATTTTAGTTCTTGGAATGAAGAGGTAATCAATTTTGGATATCTAATAATCCCATTCCGAGACGCCGCCCGCCAGGACAACCCGCCAGGAGGGCCTAGCTGCGAAGGGCATCCCATAGGCACGCCCGGAGAAGCTAGTATAAAAATATTATGAAATGAAAGTTCATTACTTAGAAGTAATTTTTAAAAAATTGTGTAAGTCTACAATATTACCAGCTGATCATAATTTTTTTAATTTTTGTTCAATTTTATTGCACTGTAAACTTTGAAAATAGAAGAAAATTATAATATTTGAGTATCAATTTCTAAAAATCCATTTTAATTTTTCAAATAATGTTTAATTCAGATGTCACTTTTGTTTATAATTCTAAATTAATCTATAGTCTATAATTCTGTTTAATTAAATTTTTCAAGTAAAAAACCATTAGAAACCATCAAAAGTTTACATTGTAAATTCCAAGAATTTCAATATGGTTACATTTTATCCTTGGAATAGAAATCAGCGGGAAAATTTTTCCAACGTATAACTCGAAAATGAACCGGTCCCAGGAAGATTATTTATATGAAAACTCTTAATTACTTTCACATAGAACATATTTTGAAATTTTTTTAGCTTCTTTGTGAGACTATCTGTGTGCAACTACTTGAAAAATAATATTGCAATTTATATTGTTGTTAATATAATTTGCATGTCATGTAAACAGTTTAAAAATGATTAAATTTAGAGATGATAAAATCGTATCAAAATTATGTTTACGATTTTAGTTTTTTCTTTTGCCTAAAAATATTTAAAAAAAAACAACTAGTTTTATTTAATATTAATGATGCTCGGTTTTTCTTACACCTTCCAGCAATGGTACAAATTACGTAGAGTGAATTATTTTTCTTTTATCGAATACTATACAATCTTAATGGTCAAAGAATGTCAATTGGGTTTCGATTTCCATTATCTGTTATAAATTTTAATTGTTTTATATAATAATTAAGAGATACGTTATTTTGATATGTATAAAAAGTACTAATGGGGTACCAAGTTTTTTAGAGGTATTCTTTTTAGGTCGATTTCATAAGAAATCTACCTATTGTAATAGGTACCATGATTCGACTTCCGGAAAATGACGACATATCTTACCGTTTCACATCACCCAGACCCCAAAACCACCGTCAGTTCAAATGTTTATACATAAATTTTTATATATATACTTCAGTTTCTTGTGAACACGATAACTGCCGTGATTTTGCGCCAATCACTTTCAAATTGATAGATAAAATATAACGACCCAAAATCTCGGTCGAGTACGTTAATGGGAAAAATCGGACCATGGGGTTGGAAATGGGGGGCATTTAAAAAAAAAAAATATCGCTATAACTTTCTTATTAAGAAAATTATCGAATTCGTTTAAAGTTCCAATTTTTGGGGGGATAAGGGCCTAAAAGTTATCTAAGTAAACTCTTTTGATATCACCAACCATTGGCCCAGAGGCTGGAAAAATGGGGTTTCAAAAAAAAAATCATACCTCCCTTAATAGCCACAGTATCGAATCGGTTTAAAGTGGTCTTTAGTCGTCTAAGCATTACTTAAAATTTTTGTCTGAAATAATTTTTGATATGAGCAATTTTTATGGATGACCAAAATGTTGCTGGAATTGTAAGAAGATGAGGCTTGCCGTATGCTAAACATGTGAAACATTTTTTCACATGCAGTCATTGTCGTATTGAGTAAAATTGAAGTTTTTCTTAACTTTAAGGGGAAAATCTTTTTTATCCCCTACTTAATACCAGTGAAATCTACCTCCACCTTCCGGCGAGCCGAAAAGGATTTTTTTTAGAAAACATAAGGAAGTAATAAAATTATTATAAATTTAATATCTGTTTTTCATCAAGCATACTTCATTTCGTTTCATATATTAATTTTCCCCACGTATAATTCGCAAACGAAGTATTTCCACACTGATACCCCAAAAATTTGGTGTCGCTAAACACAATTTTCCTTTGATTAGACATACATACAATTTTTCATTTAATTACCAGAAACAAATAAAATTTTTCTACAAAATTTGTAGGAAATTTAAATCCAACAAGATCTTAATTTATAAGGCTATCCTGCGCCCAATCTGGATGTACGGTGTAGAATTATGGAGAACGGCTAGTACTAGTAATATGGAAATTATACAACGATTCCAGAACAAAGTAGCGAGGGGGGGTAATTGCCGAAGCGCTATAGTTCACGCGGAATGATGAGATTCACGATTACCTGGAACTCCCGTCGGTTCATGAGATTGCACGGCAGCGCAGTCAAATACCTGCAGAGACTTGAGAATTATGTAAACCACTTTGCAATTAATCTATTCGATAACAGCAGGGACGTCCGACGGTTGAGACGTGTCCGTGAACTCGACCTAGGGTCTGCGTGACAGTTTGTAGTTTGACAAGTTTAGTATATTGTATTTCATTTCTTTGTCTTTACTCTTTCCTTTTATTCTTGTTTTTACTTTTTCTTTTTCTTTTTATTCCTTCTTATTAATATCTTTTTTTATTGACTATGTGGTGCTGAAGTTAATTTTTTGTGATTCATGACTGAGCTTGGAATTTCATACTGAACTTTAAGTTTACTTGCAACTATTTATTTATTGTGTATTACTTATTTTGGGGGTTCCTTAAGGACCTCCTTATAACGTAATTTTTTCAGGAGACTTACTTATGACTCCACAGGAGACCCGATTGTAATTATAATTGTTATTGAACAAAAAAAAATGTGACAGAAAAGTATTATAATTTTACAAAGAAAAAAATTTAATAGTGAAGAAATCAAAAGAAACAAAATCAATTAAAAATTACAGTTAAATAAGGCGATAGTTTAATAAAATTGTTTAAATTTCATTCTGTTCCGTAAAAAAAATTAAGAAATGAAAATTCATTACTTAGAAATAAATAGTTTTTAAAAAATATTGTTAATTTTTTTTTTTTTTTTTTTTGTAACTCGATAAATTAACAGTTTTTCCGGATATGATTATATGAAATTTTTTCTTCATACTCATTTTTTGAACATGACCTGAAACTTTTTTTTTGTTTCTTTATGGAACACTCTCTAGTATAATTACTTTACTCAGTTCGTTTGTTTTCTCCAAAATTCAATGTCTGAGTGTATATGTAGGCAAATACAATTATTGCTACCGGCTTGCCAGGCCTAACGTAGATGCAAACCTAGTACAATGTAAATGTAAATATACCGGTAAACATGTATTCTGGAACAGATTCAGGTCGGCCACTTCTGAAACGAATGGTTAATTGAAACCCAACCACCAAAGAACACAGGTATCCACAGCCTAGCATTCAAATCCATATAAAAGCAACTGCCTTTACAAGGACTGGAACCATAGAACTGTCGACTTCAAAAATACTTTATTGAATATGGGAAAATATTCTCTATTAGAACAAATTTTAATATGCATTGGAAAGGTGAAGTTTTATAAAATAATTGTGATTTTAATTAACGTCAAGGGAAAATATTTTCTTAAATATATATTATTTTAAGGTGATATGAATAATATGTATATTGTTTATACTTTATAAAAATATAAAAATTGTTATAAAAGAAATTGTTTATAGTAGTAATAAAATTTTTTTATTATTATTATTAGTTATATTACAAATTTAAGGTTTAGTTTTCTTCCTTATTCTGAATATGAGAATACTATATTAAATTTCGTATATGTATTTTGTAGGTATTTTTAATAAAGAAAAATGTAAAATAAAATAAAAAATTAAAAAAAAACCAACTTCAAAGTACCGGTAAAAATTCGTAGTATAAAGTATATAAGATTTAGTATTATATTATTTTCAATGCTTTGTTGCTGTGATCCTTTATTTTAGTAAAACGTTGAGCCGTTGCGGAGGTATATCACTGGGAGTTGAAAGACGGTTAGGAGAGGTAGATTTTTTCTTTTTTTTTCTATTTTTTTATTTTAGCAATGAAAGTACTTTTATAGCGCTTGTGATAAGTAAACACAACAGATGGAATAGAAATTGAGGCAATGATGGGCGAACACGCCCTGTGTCCAACGCATGCGCTATATAACAAAGGAACATCACAGGGTGAGTTTTCAGTCGCGAGTGAAACACCGAGGGGTGCGTCAGACCCTTAATCGTAAACCTTTCAACTCGGACTATATCATATTGTATTTTATTATATTATATTATATTACATAACACAGTTTATTATTAAAAGAGTTTAGTGCCGCGCGGTGTATGTTCTTTATTACTATTATCATTATTTAAATATATATATATATATATATATATACAATATATAGTATATATTGTATATATAAAATTGTGATCGCTTTGCATAATTATATTAACTGGCTTTTTTAAAAATGAATAAAAGTAATTTTTTTTCCAGTAATTAAATTTTGTTTTAATTAAATTTTATTGCTCTATCTAATAAATGGAGTATAAAAATATAATTATAAATAAAATATATGCATAAAAATTAATTATCAGAAATATATATGTGATTTATATTATAGCTTATTTTATATGTAAATAAAATATTACGTTATCCCTTTTAAATTAAATTAAAAGAGATATGTTAAAGTGATATATTTAAATGGAATTTAAATTTGTTTAAATTTTTAATTAAAAAAAATTGGACTCAGAATACAATTTTATAAGCTAAAAGCAAAATAAATATATAGTATAGTCTATATTTGAACAATTAAAAGGAAATTTTGTTAAAAATAAAAAAAAAATATGATTTTTTCGTTAAAAAATAAAATAAAAACTGTAATATATTCAGTTTTATTAAACATTAACTATTTTCACGTAAATAATTTAATTATCGGTATAGCTCTTAAATTTCAAAAAAAATAAATTTGTATTCAAATAATAATAAAAATTTCAACGTTTACATTTTAAACTAATTTGAAATTTTATTTTTAATGCTCTAAATCTTTTATTTGTTAATTATAATTTATTTAATTATAATTTGTTTACTATTTTAAATATCTACTTATATGCTGTTATTATTCTTTTTTAATATAATTAAATCTTGTTATTCAAAAACAAGTATTTAAAATAAATATCAGTTATTTTTAAAATAATAATTACGGATATTGATTCCAAATTTACAAAAAATAAATTAATGAATAAAATTCAAAACTTGGAACATCTCTAAGTTAACATTAAAAAAATATACATATATTTTTAACTTAATATTATATATATATATATGAATAAATCTACCTGCTTGGTTAATTTTAATGACTATCATGCTACATTATATTTACTTTCAATGCTTTTATTAATAAAATGATTATAATTAAATTGTTCTTATATTTTAAATATGTCATTGAGTTTCAATTATTATTAGTTGGTCTTTTTTAATTCTATTTCATATAAATGTATAAATAATAAGTTGTGATGTTACGTAAAATATTTAGTTTATTTAACCATTTTACAAAAAAAATTTAGTTAAAATGTATTAATCAGTTAATGAAGTAATATATTTAAAATAAAAAATTAAAATAAACTAAAAAATGTGGAATTTATTAATATTAAAAAAACATAACTGATAAACAAAAAAAAAAATGTGATTTAAGTGTAAACTGTAATTTAAAAGTGCTACGAATTTAAATATCAATAGTTTTTTAAATGTATTCTGTAAAATATATTTGAATACATATAAGTTTAAATTTAATTATAAATTGATATAAAAAAAAACCAGGAATATGTATCCACATCATTATTCAGAACCTGAAGATGTTTATACACCTCCTTTACCAAGGAGAAACGCACAGAGGTAAGCTAAATTAATTATATTTGTAATAACGTTATAATAAAGTTTTTTTTAACTTTTTTCTTTTGATAGATTAATTACTAAAAAAATATATATAAAAGAATTAACGAGGAACTAAGGCCAAAAAAGAAAAGAATAACGTTAAATTAAATATTTATTTTAAAATAATTAATTGATTTATACTTTAATATACTGAAATCAATATTAAATCAATAATTAATGAAATCAATAATTATTATTTCAAACCGACATATTTTTTCATCCTTTCTAACTGTTTTAAAAGAATTATTTTTATTGGTTATTCCAGAACTCACTCACTGAATACTGACAAAAATAATATACGAGAGTTTCATTGTATTGTTTTTTTACATGTTCACATAAACATAAATCTTTACAATTTTTTTAATAAAAGCGAAATTTATCTTATGTAAATTATAATGAAAAATATAAATATAAATTTTATGGAGTAAAAAGATACAGTACTAAACAATTTTTAATATTTTATTCGTTCTTTTATTAAAAAAATGTTTAAGCATATAAAAGGACAGCTTAATGAGTATTTAATTTAGTTTTAAATATATGATGAAAATCATATACGTTTTTATAATAATCAGTTTTATGTAACTCATTGGATGAAATTACGACGTCGATTTATGTTATTTAAAAATTAGATTATTACTTTTTCATCATCAATATATTTTATAATTCTTTAAGTATTTCATTGACCAAATAAATCCATTTTTTATATCTCTTTACAATAGTGTACAGTTTTTAAAATTCTTTGTGTAATATTTTTTCTTACTTCACATATTTTACTTTAAAATTAATATATTATAATTTAATTTCTACAAAGTAAAAAGAATAATTTAATTAACGTTTTCTTTTTTAAATTTGCCTTTGGTAGTTTTTTTTATACATATTTTCTTTTGTCATCCTTTTTTATATAATAATATATTATATTATAGATAATGTCAGAAATGATTAGATATGCATATCCATGGATAAATTGAAAGGAACTACCCTAACATTTACCTGAATGCATCGAAGGGAAAACGTAGTAAAATCTTGAACAGAACAAATTATAAAAGTTATTAATTATAAAATTTAAAAATAATAAATGTGATTAAAGTCCTTTTAATTATTTAAAATACGTATACATTAAAAAGTTTTAAAGTACGAGTACGTATCTAAAAAATAATTCACAACTCAAAATAATTCATTAATCAACTATTTGTGCATAATTATATTTGTACATGTTGAACGGGTTAATAAAATTTAGGTATTTTTTTTTTTATTCATCGATAAAGTAATTTTTTTATGAAATAAAATCTTTTATAATTTATATAATAAATTTTTGGAAATTTTTTAAAAATAATCAGTAATTTATTAAAATGTCAATGGAAGACCCTTTCTAGTAAGTCAAATCTTTCTATTGAGTTACACAAAAACAGTTCTGTTACTAGTATCTGGTAATTTGTCATAACTTAAGTATTAGAGAAAAGGTATTACAATCTCACCAAATTTTCTTTTTCAATCTATTCTGACATGTAGAGAATCCCTAAGCCCAAAATAAATCGTTAAAAATTATCTAGTTTAAAATCAAAAAAATTAAATTTTCATACAATTTAATCTAATTTTTTCTGCTTTTTTCCTTTTTTCACCATTGGAGAAAATGGCGTGGATTTCCGTCCTCTATCTGGTTAAAAATTGTCTCATGTATCTATTTTTAAACAGTCTGAAATTTGTAAACTGTTATAAAATTAAATTATTAATAACTTCTTATTATTTCTTTTTTTTACTTCTGTAATTCTGATGAGTTTAAATAATTCTATTTCAATATAGATAGTTATTTAACTGATTTTTTTTTTTTACTTTTAAGCATAACCTTTTTTTATGAAATCTTTTCTTGAGATTTTTATGTTCGACCACTTTTTTTTATTAGTTTTTTAAATAGGTGTTTTGTTATTAGTAAACTTTTTATACCTAATTTTCATGCAGCTTAAGTATTTATAAAGTTAACGGGTTAATATATGAGAAAGTTTGTCCGAAAGATCTGTTCAACCGTTCATTAATTTAAACTTTCTAACAGTAAACCTCTTTAATATAAGGTATGTTACCGCTTTTCCAAACTTATTATATATATATTATATAAATGAAAGGATTTATTTCAATTTAAGTAATAATAAATCATTTTTAAATTATTTACTTACGTGGAAATAAAATCAATCTTTATCTGAAAATATTTTTATTACTATTTACAAGATTACTGGGCTGGTCTAGTAGTTAAAATTTCATCGCAAATCAGTTTTTTAACATCTGGTTTTTGAAGTCGAAGGTTCTGAGGTTCAATTCCTAATCAAAGTTGATTGTTTTTTTTCAGATTTTTTAATATTAGACAGTGGTGGATACCAGTGTACTTTGATATTTTGGGTTCAATTAACCATTTTTCTCAGGAATGGTCGGCCTGAGATATATAAGACTTCATCTCAGTTACATTTTATGCATATAACACGTATTTTATTTGGACTCGGGGTTGCTATATGTTCACAGATGTAACAGTTTGTTACGTACACGTTAGGAAAATAAAGAAAATGGTATCTACAAAGCCTGACTTATTTTTGTGTAACTTTAACATTATTTGTTGAAAAAAAATTGTAAAAAAGTATTTTCAAACTTTTTAATTATATCAGTCATATAGGAAAGGAAATATGATAAAAATCTTTTCTTTTATTTATTAAAGAATTTACAAAAAAATATTTAAATAGATATTTAATGTATGTTTATCTGTAATTTTAAATTATTTAAGTAATGCAAAAAATATTTAATTTTGACAGCAACAATATTGATTTATACCTAACATTTTTGTTTAGTTTTATATAATAAAATTATTTAATACTGTAAAAGAATTATCTTACTTTTCAGTTTAAAATATTTAAAAAGCTGTCCTGCATTTTTTAATTAGTTTTTACTGGAAATCTTTGTTTTAATCACTATACTTTCCTTTTTAGATTATTTTATTTTTGATAATTATGTAAAAATATATTGTATTTTTATACGAATGTAAGTTATTGTATGATCTTTAAAAATAGACTATCAAAAGGACTTTTCCACTTACAAGGAGTATAATCGTTAACGATTTGACTCCTAAGAGTTATCATCCTTATCTGATAAAAAGAAAAGCTATTTCTTTTCATGTGAAATAACATTAATCCCTGAATAATTATAAATTAATATTTTTCTTTATCAATTAATTACTACTTTTTTATAAAAGGATAATAATTAAGAAATTGAAAATCGATCTTGTTTTAATTTTTTTTTTACTTTTTGTAAAATTTTTAAAACAAAAATATAATGGAGTTCTACCAAAAAGTGCAGAAATGAAATTTAATAAATCTTATTTGTTTACTAAAATTTCATATCTAAATAATATTTCAGCTGAATCGAGACAAGAAACAAGAAGCTTACTTTATATTATGATTAAAAGTCTTCATTGGTTTACAAATTTTTTTAATAGAATAAATTTGTATAAACATTTTCCAATATATAACTTTTTTCCTCAATAACAATTATAGTTACAATCGACTCTCCTGCGGAGCCATTAGTAAGTTTTCTGACCAAAGCAGTGATACCGGGTTCCTTAAGGAACCAACAAATTAAGTAATACACAATATATAGTTACAAGTAAACTTAAAATCCAGTATGAAATTTCAAGCACACTCATAAATCACAAAACATTAACTTCAGCACCATATATTCCACAAGAACGAACATTAATAACTAAGAATAAAAAGAAAGATAAGTAAGTAATAAAGAAATTAGATACACCAGTAAACATTTAAAATATTTTTTCCAAATGATATAACGATTTATTATTTCTGTATTATTTAAATAACAACAGATATTTTGATCTAATTACAGTTTGCTCAGCGAGAATAATTTTTGTAACGTATGAAAAAATCCAAATCACACACCGGGACTCCAACCTAGATCTTTTAAAATGATTGTTATTAAAGAAACAATTATAAATTAGTTGAAATATAAAAATAATTATTTATAAATAGATTATTTTTTTTTAATCTTTTAACATGTTTTCAATGCTCAATTTTCACAAAACATTAAAAACTAATAATACAATTTTGTTGAATTATAATTAATGTAAAAAAATTAAATAGAGTTTAATTTTAAATTATTAATTTTAAATTTAATTTTGAAACTTATACCGCAGTAAAGGTTCTTTAAGTCACTCTTTATAGTAAAATTTCGAATAAATTTTTAAAATTATGCTAAATTTTCTTAGATTTCTAATCTTTATCCCTACTATAAACCCATACGGGATAGAAAGGATAAGGCAGATTTTTTTAAAAATAACCTTTTTTATGCTATACAATCTGTTCAGCAAGATAAGTGAACAATAAGTAAATAAAATCTATATTTGAACCAACATTAAGTAGTCACAGATCCACTTGCTAGTGACTTAACTATAACAACGAAATGAAATAGAAGATCACTTCGTACAGCCAGACCATAAAGTCACCTAATTGAAACGATAAGGCAAATGCAAGAATATTGTTAGTCAGCAATCTTGAAAAATCACTCATCGTATTATCCAATAAATTAACTGCCAAATAATTTGGGTACTGATCCAAACGATTTTGATACTGTAGACTGACCAGAGAGATTTCCTGCCGAACGGTTCACAAATTTACATCATTATATATGAGACTATTGCTTACGTACCAGGGTATGTTTAACATTTTTCGCAGTGTTTTTGTCTGGTAGCGTTCAAATATGTCAATACTGGAGTTGCATGCTGTACCGATTTAAGAATTTATAAAGTACAATAATGAATCAAAAAATTGTGTTTAATGACTCCAATTTTAGGTGTTTTACAAGAATTTTCTCAAATATTATTAGGGCTACATTTATGGGATTTATTCAGGTAAAAAACCATATCAAACCATCAAATTTATTCTTTTTTTAAATTTAAAAATGTCAGTATTGCTTCATTTTACTCTAGGAGCAGAAATCAGGACGCAATTTTTCATAAGCGACAATTCGGAAACGAAATACTTCCGGATGCATGTGTATACTTTTTTATATTTTCACTTGCAGATATTCTGAAATTCTTTCCGTTTCTTCGTGAGATTGTGTGTGTGTGTGTGTGTGTGTGTGTGTGTGTGTGTGTGTGTGTGTGTGTGTGTGTGTGTGTGTGTGTGTGTGTGTGTGTGTGTGTGTGTGTGTGTGTGTGTGTGTGTGTGTGTGTGTGTGTGTGTGTGTGTGTGTGTGTGTGTGTGTGTGTGTGTGTGTGTGTGTGTGTGTGTGTGTGTGTGTGTGTGTGTGAAATAAAAAAACATATGCATATAAAAATATAATAATATCTTAGGAACACGCGCGCGCGCGCACACACACACACACACACATATATATATATATATATTATATATATATATATAACAAGACATATTTTACTTAAAAATATTAGCTTTATTAATTTCTTGGGTTAACCAATCAACTAAACAAACTTATAAATTAAATACACTACGTTTCACTTAGAATTCTCTAAGCTTCCTAAGCTTCTCTATTAAGCTTATCAGCTTCTCCATTAAGCTTCTATTAAGCTAATATATAAACTTAATATATAAGCTTCTATTAAGCTTCCAAATTAACTCTCTAAGAAATTAAGAGTTGATTTCTTATTAGTAAGAGAACTTTGTATGATGTGTGTATGAATGTGAATTGTCATCTGAGGAAACGTAGAGAATTTTAAGTGAAACTAATGTATTTAATTTATAAATTTAAGTAGTTGATTGGTTAATCCAAAAGATTAATAAAGGTAATATTTTTAAGTAAAATATGTCTTGTTATTATATTTAATTCTATCCAATCAAGAGGAAAATAAACTTAAATAAATTACATTTAAGTTAATTATATATAAATATATATATATATATATATATATATATATATATATATATATACACACACACTATCATCCCCGTCGCAGTTTCGCCCGCTCTATATGTTTACTTGCGTTACCCGTCGCGGTCAATCTTTTTTTTATTTTATGATTTTTAATTAAGTAACCATCTGCAGGTACAACCAGTCAAGTCACACATACAATAACAGTGGCATTGGCTGTATTGGTTGAGCCGTCGCGCCGTTCACCGACGAAGCCCTTAAAAAATCGAAATTTTAAAAACCCGAAAAAAGTTTTATATATTTTTCTGAAGAGTATTTGGAAATCCAAATCCACTGAATATCTTGTTTAGAATATTTGGAAACGAGGAAAATTTGCAATCATTGTTCAAAATTTTGTTACCTTTCTTCACTCCTTTTAAAGTCTAACTTCAGAAAATCTCGAAATTGGTTTTTAGGTGTTCACGTGAAGATTAGGTACACCAAAAATCAAGTTTATACAGAGAAATTCAAGTAGTAGTAAATTTCGTTGTTAATTTTAACCCTTTAAACTCAGAATTTCATTCATTATCCACGATAAGGTGAATTATCGCAAAACATGTTCGAGGTGATTGTGTGTCAAACCAATACAGTTGACTCAAAATCAGAAAGATGCGCGAATTCACATTTATACGGAAATTAAACGATGTTTTTTAGCAGAAGGTAATGTTTTTTACTTCCTTGTACTAATTAGAGGGAAATATTGTAATCGCGAAAAATTTCGTTTTAAGTTTTCAATAGAAATATCCGTTTTGACCATCCCTGAATCGATTTTGAATTGTTTCGGCGTGACGAACGTACGTATGTATCTCTCATTACTCAAAAACGATTAGCTGTAGAATGTTGAAATTTCGTGTTTAGGACTGTTGTAACGGTTCAGTTGTGCACCTCCTCTTTTCATTGCAATCGACTGGGCTAAAAATGTGTATACAGTCATAGCTCTAAATAAAGCGAGGTTTCAATTTTTAAACATTTAGATTTTGGACTTTTTCTTAACTGCAATAATAAACCTTCGTTGAGAACTTTTCAACGATATATCATAAGTGGTAATTATTTTCATCGGTTCCAAAGTTATAGCCAAATAAAATTTTAATCAATGAAATATTTGGATCTTGTAAGGGATTAACTTAACAAGGGGTTTAAAAGAGGTTAACTTAACAATTTTAACAAGCGGTTACAAGTATAAGGGCTAGAAAGAAGCACATCGGTTCGAATCCGACTTCATGTACATATAATTTTTTTAACTTCGTTTTTGTTTTTTTTTAATTTAAATATATTGATTTATTAATAATTATTAACCTCTGATAGTAAAAGTATTTTTTTAAATATATAATAATCCAATAACAATACAAAAAATATGAAAAAATAATCAGACGTTATTAGTGAAAAAAATTTTAATATACTTTTAATTTTAATTCAAAAATCGTTGCAATCAGAGGTTAATATAATAAATCAAAATATTTAATTTTTAAAAATTCAACAAAAAAAAATACGTACGATTATATGAAGTCGGATTCGAACCGATGTGTACATTGTTACGGATCCGACACGTTCTCACTTTCACCATATAAAACTACTTGAGCAACGTGAAACAATATTAATATATTAACTAATATAAAATGCTAAGGATTTTTAGGGACATTCTTCTTGAATACAATTGAATATTGCGTGTATTGAGTATTTTGTGTTGAAGACACGTAAACAGTGTATTATTCACACACGCAATATGGTTCAAATCGGTGTCCCGAAGCCCGTACCTTTCCCTTGTTAGCTACAGTAATATGGATCTATAGTAATTTCGTATCTCACTTTCAAATGACATAAGTTTAAATGAAGTGCAGCAAAAACGTGTATATGTAATTTAATAGGCGTACAAGGAAGTCATGTGATGTCCACATCAGATTTTTAAAATCGCATAATAACCGTGATGTAACTTGGATTCATCATTTTGAACCAGAATCCAAACGTCAGCGTATGAAATGGAAATATCCGAGTTCACCCGCCAGAAAATAAATTCAAAACCTAAGCCGTTAAACTGTATTCTATTGGTGTTTTGGGATTATAAAGGTGTAATCTATAGCGATTATTTGGAAGAACAACGTAAAGTCAACGTAAAATTTTGACATGCTAGAATATAAAGTGAAACCCGTAATAAGAAGAAAACTTCCTGAAACCCTGAAACTTCTCTCTCAAAAGGCGTAATTTTTTTTACATTATAACGCCCGCCCCCATACCGCTCAAATGACATGGAAAGCTATTCAAAAGTCGGGTTGGGAAATCACTTTTCAATCCCGATCTTACAAGATTTGATTTTTGTATATCTCCCAAAAACATTTTCGTGGCACAGAGTTCGGCAACAATAAGCATATTAAAAAATACGGTATAAAGAACTGTTCAGAAAACCAGGTAAACAATTCATTACTACTTTTGTATTAAGAGGAAATTTTACAAAAAGTTAGCAAAAATGCTTAAATGCGGGATTATGTTGAAAAATAGATAGTTTTATTGTTATAGAATAAATAATAATTTTTCTACAGTAATTAATTTGTCTCTTTAGTATTCAGACAAACGTCTCTTGTAAACATATTATTAAAGAATTATAAATCTTGATCTACAATAAAACTTAATTTATTATTTTGTAGTTTAATAAAAAGAACAATGTTTACAATGATAACGTAACATAAAGTTGTTTTAAAGGGCCATATTATATTTATATAAAAAGATTGAGAGAGAGTATGATTGAGACGAACGGAGTGAAGCTATAGTAAAAGTTTTCATACTATATTGTTGGATGCTAGGTTTCATAATAAAAATCAATTTAAGAAGTTGTTTAAGAGGGTTTTCATTATATTTCATTATATAAACGAATTCTCTTTAATATTAAACATAAGTATAAAGTAATATACAGAGTGTCCCGTATAAAACGCAACCCACCCTTATATTGGTAGGTATTGAAATAATAAAAAGGCATGTGTAAATGTAAATGTAATTTTTATTATTACCATCCATTACCTTACATTTAGAGTAAATGTTGGAAGTGGCCGGCATCTTCTTTAATACAAGCTTCAATTCTTTTTACAGCGTTTCTTGCAACTTTTTTCAAAGTTTGTGGCTGGATATTTAATACAGCTTGTTCAATATTGACTTTCAATTGTTCAAGTGTTCGCGGTTTGTTGCTGTAGGCTTTTTCTTTGAGGTAACTCCATAGAAGAAAATCCGCCGCAGTCAAATCTGGAGATCTTAATGGCCACAAGCCTCGACCGATAACACGATTACCAAAGAATTCCTCAACGAAATCAGAAGTTGAACCTGCGTAGCGCGATGTCGCACCGTCATGCTGTAGCCACCAGTGTCTGTCTTCCTCTTCCAAGAGTGCGATGAACTTAAATAAAATATCCTGATATCGTTCTGCATTAATGGTGTACTCGAAAAAATAGGACCGATTATTTTCTTCCGCGATATCGCGCACCACACGCCCAACTTCTGCGGGTGTAATGGTTTTTCGTGATAAACGTGGGGATTTTCAGCACTCCTAATTCTACTGTTTTGGCTGTTTACGTAGCCATCCAAATGAAACCGTGCTTCATCTGTGAAAAATAACGAATCCATAACATTAATATTTCACGCAGAAATCGACGGAACCGTTGACAATATTGTAGCCGTTTTTCTTTGTCAAACTCAAGAAGTTGATGAACCGTTTGAATGCCATAAGGTCGTAATTATAATTGTTTGGTCGCCCGATGAACAGTTGATTTAGACAAATTAATTTCAGCAGACAAACGTCTGATCGATTTATTTGGCGAGGTGAGTAATCGGTCTTTGATTTCAGTGACTGTATCTGTATTCAACACTGACGCGGATCTTTTGTGTTCCTTGTTATTAAAAGAACCGGTCTCTCTAAATTTTGCAACTAACCTTAACACTGATGTTTTGTTAGGAGTTGGTTTATCTGGGTAGTTATGGCGAAACAAAAAAACAAATCTTGCACTGCAACTACTGATTTCGTACTGAAGTACGATTCGACAATGAAAACACGTTCATCTAGTGAAAACACCATCTTGTCTCTAGCAATACACTGAACGTTATGATTGCATTGTTGTTACTATCGGTAGTGTTCTACTGCGTCGCCGCGATGTTTAGATGTTGGATGAGTCCATTTCAGTAACGAGTAGGGGAGTCAGCTTGACTTCTGAAATTTCATGGATGAGTGATTGATGGTTTGCGTTTTATATGGAACACTCTGTATTTGCATGTATTTATGTTAATACAAGTTTTTTTGTGGTTTAGTTGAGTATGTTTTTATTTCTTTAAAACATACACGACTAAAAATTTATCAAATTTGGAAACTTAAAACCACAATTGCTGATCTCCTTAGCGTAATGGTAACGTCTCAATCTTTCATCAGGAGGTCATGGGTTCGAATACTGGTCATGCATGGCATTTTTCATACGCTATAAATTTCAATTCTCATAGAGAAAAATTACCAAAACAGTTGTCGATGCCCGTCATTTCAAAAAAAAAGAAATATTAAAAATTCTATTTTAACTAATACAGATCTTATTTTTAGCCGAAACGTTTTTTTGGTTTATCTAATAAAAATATTTATAATTGTAAATAAGCAAAAGTTTTATGTTTTGATTTATTGTACACTATAATGAATTAAAATATAATGTAATTCATTATACATTATAATAAATATAATTTTTTTTTTTTACTAATCTTAAATCTTTTTAAAAGTTGATTTTAATTTACAAAGTTTATTGTTAATTTCTTTTTGTCTTAATTAAAAGTCTGAATTTTTATTTTTATTTAAAGTTATACTTTTATCTACTTCACCTTTATTTAATTTAAATATATCCTAATTATGTAAATAGGTAAATGGGGCACCAGTAATTTAGTTATAAGATAAGTAAAAACAGAAAGAATGTAATATATTTTTATCATTCATTTACATATACGAAAGGGAATATATATGTATTTTATTTCTCTACTATTCCTTCTTTTTGTCGTATATATTTGCTTAAAACATATTTTTTTATCTTAATTTTATCGCTTATTTATTTTTTTCTTTTTGTATAAATAAAATATCAAGTTCATTATTTTCAGCCGTACTTTAATTTTATTAATGTTATGCGAAAATGTATTCGTTTCATTTTTCATAAACTCAGATATTATGATAGGATTAATGTTAAAAATTCAGCATTAACATCAGTTATTATTTTATTTAATCTTATTATTATTCTCAACCTATATGCATTTTTCAATGCAGCATTTGAATGATTGATTGGTCACCCAAGATAATAATCCTTGTAAAATAGAAGAATAAATAAGGTTAACATGTGAGAACAAAACACTTTACCATTTAATAACGATTTTTATTTACCTACAGATAGAACAATATTGAGTAATAATTTTGATTAAATTGTAAACTACCTTTTATAGAGAATATAGAAATAAAAACTGAGAGAGAGTATTTCAACATCTCTCGCGAATTATAAATACGTAATGATATTTTTAGTGTTTTATTTTCCCGGCGAATATAGGTAAAATAGCTATATTAAAGGGAAGAGTATGATGTGATGGTTATGTCAAAGTTGGGGTATAAGGACTTTTGCAAACCTTTACGTTTTAGGGTCCAAATAGTTCATCTAGACAAACCCATTGGGTTGGTTTAGTGGTGAACTTGTCATCGTAAATCAGCTGATTTCGAAGTCTAAGAGTTCTAAGATTCAAATCTTAGTAAACCCTACTTTTATACGGATTTGAAAACTAGATCGTGAATACCGGTGTTCTTTGGTGGTTGGGGTTCAATTAACCACATATTTCAGGAAGGGTCGACCTGAGACTGTACAAAACTGTACTTCATTTGCATTCATACATATCATTCTCATTCATCCTTTGAAGTAATACCTTACGGTGGTTCCGGAGGCTAAACAGAAAGAGAAAGTTAATTTAAGCAAAAAAAGGATACGTGTAAGTGCGTACGTATGTTTTGCACTGCTTTTCACCTTATATGTTAGGATTGCCCAACCGATTTTTTTAAAATTTGGCTCAAATATTTCTATTCATGGAGCATTAATTATATGGTTTTTTTTCAAAATTCGTTAAGGAATGGGAAGATATCGCGAAAAACCCGATTTTAATTTACATTAGAGGAATTTCAGAGAAAACATTATTCAAGGAATTTTGTTATCTTTTCCGCTATCTCCCTTTAGTTTAAGAACTTTTCAGAAATATTTTAAAAGTTTATATACTTCATATTTTGAAAGAGCTATACAAAAACGTCTAAATTTTTTTTAAATTATAGATCCCGGACCTAAATTGCAAAAAATGTTTTTTTCTTATTTAGCCTCTATTGAGTGGATGGTTGATTTAGAGAAAACTTTAATAAAATCTGTTAAGCATAACTAATGTATAATATCTTTATAAAATTCTTTCAAAAATTAAATCCCCACCTTAAAAAAAATATATATATTGTGTATTTTTTTTTCTATAACTCTTCCAATTTTTATTATTAGTAGCCGGGAGGGTCATGCAATATTTTCTCCCCGTTTCGATATTTGTTACGAAATGTTTGGTATATATTGCCTTATTACTTATGAACACTTAGTTTTATTTAAGTTGCTCATTGGCAAATTAAATAAAACTATTTAGTTGAATCATTATTCGACTTAACGTTGATACGATTATAAACAAACCATGAATAAAAATGTTTTTCTTTTTTTTTTGTTTTTTTATTTTACGTATCATAATAAAAATTATGTTAAAAAATTAAATCAAATCATTAAAAATGTAAATCATAACTTTAAAAGGAAAGAAAAGAGGTTTAAAAATATGATTTTTAAATAACTGGTAAAAATAATAAAATAACTTTTTATATATACAAAAAAATACATGTAGTGATTAGAGTTGTTGAGTAGCATAACAAAATAAATAAAAAAGTTCACGTAAACAATTTCTTATTTTCCCGTTGCCTGCCTGACATTTTGAGTTCCATCAATAAATGTCTTATGTGGACACCACATAGTAGGTGTCCACAAAAGTAACTGCCTTTACTAAGATTTGAACCTTAGAACACTAGACTTCGAAATCCTTGTACACCTATGAAATTATATATACACATTTATTTTTAAGTGAAAAGTATATAAAATTTTATTTCATTAATAACTTATATTTTTTTCTTTTTTTTCTTATTTTTCTATTTTTATTATTGAATAAAAAAAATATTTATAAAATATTTATTATTATTCATCGAAATTTTTTTTTGCAGAGAGAGGTTAATAATTATTAATAAATCAATATATTTAAATTTTAAAAAAAAATTTACAAAAAGGAGATGAAGTCTGATTCGAACCGATGTGTGTTCCCTAAAATCTAAATATTTCATCAATAAAGATTTATTTTTGCTATACCTCTGGAACCAATGAAAACAAGTACCACCTATGACATACCGTTGAAAAGCTCTCAATGAGGGCTTATTACAGCAGTTAAAAAATAGTCCAAAATTCTTTTTTTTGGGGGGGGGGGCTTTTTTGGACACTTTTTTTCAGTTGATTGCAATCAAAAGGGGAAGTGTACAACTAGATGTTACAACATTCCTAAATCAAAAATTTCAACATCCTTAAATCAAAAATTTCAACATCCTGTAGCTAATCGTTTTTGAGCTATGCGAGATGCGTACATACGTACGTATCTCAGACGTCACACCGCAACTAGTCAAAATGGATTCAGGGATGGATTTAAATGAATATTTTCGTTGAAATTTGAAAACCGATATTTTTCGCGATCACAATACTTTCTTTTCTTCGTACAAGGAAGTAAAAATATATACAAAGTGTTATTAAAGTATCGAAACGAATTCATATATTAAAACTGAAGGATACTGTGAGGAGGCAAAAGCAAATGCGGGTTTATGGTGTTTGAAATTTTCGTCCGCCATCTTGGATCCACTACATTGTATCAAATTTTTTTTGTAAGGTGATCATTTACGTTGACCTAGCCATTTAATTTATAGTAGTGTTGGAAGTTATTAGTTATTGTGTGTTAGTTATTATTAGTGTTTATTATTAGGAAGGCTGTTATTATTATTAGTGTTTTGGCTATTAATTCCACCATTAAATGTTTAAAGTTTGTTATTCTATGCAATTCTGAAGATAAAATGAAATAAAATATTACTAATAAAATATACTACATTTTACTTATTTTTATTCTTACTACGATTTTTTGTAATTCTGATTCCTTATAACTGGAAAACGAAAGAATTTATCGAGAAACAGTTTTTCTCGATAAAAATTTGATATTAAAATCATGTACAAATATTGCATCTCCATCTTAATATTAAAAAAAATAACCTTTGATTCAATGTGACGGAAAAAATGTCAAACATACTATAAAATAGTAATTTTATAACTTAGTAGATTTGTTCTTGTTTCAACCCCCTAGTATCCGTCAGTTTTGAAATATGAAGCAGTTTCTATACTTTAATAGCTCCTGTATATTTAGAACGGATTGATATAATGTAATGATAATTGGTATACAAGTATTTAATAACATCTTCAAAATTAAAAAATTTGAAAATTATGCCTTTAAAAATTCCAAGTGGTCACGACAAATTATCTATTTTAATAGATCTGTAAATATTAGTTTTATGGAATTACGTTTCAATTGGATAAAATATTAATCCTGCTATTATTAACAAAATGGCATCTCTCTTGTTCAGATTTTTTTATAAACAGCTGAGATATCGTTGTAATTATTAAATTGGATCAAAAAATTATTCAGTCTAGCAATGTTGTATTTTCACTTCCTTTACTAATTTAATTGAAAATAATTAATAATATTTGATATTATTAGGAATAATAGAATAGGTAAATAATTTTTCATCAGTTAAACGTAGAAAAATAAAATTTTGCCAATCCTAGCTCAAATACGAACTATTTTTCTGTGTGAGATCACCACACCCCAAACACCCAGGGGCTTCCCATGAAAGAGCAACTCAAACATTTTAATTGGAAATGTTAGAGTTGTGTCACATCATTTTTAAGTGTATTGAAAAACAAAAATATTGACTTGAAATACCTCAGGATAAATTAAAAACTAGTTTTAGAGTTTGTGTTATGGAACCTTAAGAAGTGGTCTTATACAAAAAAAAAAATTTTCTTGAGGTACGAAGATTTGTTTCATTTTTTACTCGCTTGTAGGAAGATCCCGAAAAATGTCGATTTAACTCAAAAACGATTAGCCATAGGATGTTGAAATTTTGGATGGATTTAGGATTGTTGTAACATCTAGTTGTGCACCTCTCTTTTTGATTGCAATTGACTGAACCAAAAGTGTCCAAAAAAGCCCAAAATCAAAAAAAAAATTGGATTTTGGACTTTTCTTAAGTGCAGTAATAAGCTCTCATTGAGAGCTTCAACGATATATCATTAGTGGTACTTATTTTCATTTGTTTCAGAGTTATAAGCAAATAAAAGTTTAATATAAAAAAAAAGTGAATAAGACAGTATTACGTTCATTATAAGTATAGAAGATTGGAGAAATTTTTGTGTGGAGTCAATCGCTGCTAAGAAATTGGTCGAAACGTTTTTTTTCAAATGAAATAAATTTTAAAAATTATAAGCAAAAAACAGGAATTAAATAGTTAGAAAAGTTACTTTATTAGTAATGATGCAAAAATTTATTTGTTAAATGAAATAGAAAATAGGTAACTAATGCATTTTAAAATCATTTTGTGAATCGAAATAATGAAGTAATTTTGAGAGTATTATATGATAAATTAGAAAAATAAAACAAACAAAAAGAAATGAATTAAACAAGACTTGAATTAGAATACATTATTTTAAATAAAATGAACTTAATATAAAGAAATAAGATTTGATGTAAATGAAAATACAAAGTTATGACAAACCCTCGAGTTATTATATATTATTTAATTGCTGCCATCCGGGGCAGCAGTGGGAGTTTGGCTGAATAGTTTATAGTTTATTTAAATAATAGTTTAGAGTTTTCCTAAATAGACGAGAGTTTTCCTTTAGAAATCGTAAGCTATTCTGGGATAAAGTTATCCAATTATATATTGAAATCTGTAACACAATAATGTTTTAGAATAAAACATAATCGAGAATTTAGGCCCGTAGCAAATGGTTAAATTTCTATTCTATAGATTGTGAGAGATTTGTTGTTCGCAAAAGTACTTGTAGATTATATACTTCTTTAAACATAAATACTTGTATTCAAAACAAACTTTATTAGTTATAAAAGGTTTATACGTAATAGTTAAGTATGAATTGTTTCAATGATAGAATTATTTCATTTTGCAGTTCTTAAAGTTTAATTTATTTTCTTTAATTTGTACTTTTTTTCTTATTTTATTGATTTATTTCTTCGTTATATATATAAGAGAGAAACAGATATTCACTTCCTTTGGAATTCTCCTTTAAATGTGATTTTTTTTTTATATTCGGTGTTAAAGACATAACATTTAATTAATAATTATTAAACAGTTAATTATATTTTAATCGTTTACATTTAATATTTATTAAAATATAGTAAGATACAATTTTCTATAAACTTAATTACAATTAATTTAATTAATTAATTTAAGTTTAACTTAATTAAACTTAATTAAATTTTCAAGAAATTTAATGCGAGAGATCTGCCATCATTACATAAATGTCGATCTCCACATTGGCGGAGTGATAGCGTCTCGACCTTTTGAATGAGCAAAAAATCATCAGTTACCACCTCAAATAATCAAACGGCATTAAATTATGTGAAAAATTTACCTAAAATTTGTATAAAATTTTGTGATATGTAAATTTTGAAGCCCGGATTTCCCTACCCTCTTAATCAATTTTTATTAAAATTAAATATAACTAGTATTCAGAAATCAACGGACAAAAAAATATCAAGCAGAACGATAACTGATGAAAAAAATAAAAAAGATGTGTGTTTATTATTTGTATATAAAAAAAAGTGAATAAGACAGTATTACGTTCATTATAAGTATAGAAGATTGGAGAAATTTTCTGTGGAGTCAATCGCCGCTAAGAAATTGGTTGAAACACCTTCCAGACTTTTTCAATGTTAACATTATGATTTTTAGTCAGAAAGAGTCGTGAAACTTCAAAACACTGACTAGCAAAGTTTGACCCGATTAGCATACTTTCTCTTACATACTATATTGAGTAGCTGTACAATTGGGAATGTAAAAACATCTTAAATTCATCTATTAGACTGCATAATTTTTCCTTTACAATTTTTTTCGATTTATTTGCAATAAAATTACAATGAAAATGTAAGAGGAACTTTCTCAACAAAATAAACAAAAGAAATCATCGAAATTAGTGAGTTTGTTCAAATTTAAACCTTAACCATTTACAAAAAATATATATATGTATATATATACTAGCCAGTCAAGCCACTGTGACTCTCTAGGCATGGTGCGGTTCAAGGTGAGTTGACCTGGACCCCTGTCCAACGAAGCCGATCCCAGGACCTTAGAGCTCACTTCGCCCGCCATTCCACTCTAACCAGGACCCCTGCAGTGTTCGTAACCCTCACAGTTGTGAGAATAATATTGATAAAAACAATTAAAGTATTCAGGTTTTATAGAAACCTGTAAAAGAAACTAAATAAAAAAAAGTAGTAACTATGGTAAATGAAGTACACAGACCATTGACGAGGAAAACTTCACAACTTATTTTAGTTGCCTTGGTGAAAGAAATTAACTTAATCTTTAATTAATAATTTTGTCTTCTTTAATGAATCTCTTTTTCAGCTTCACCTCGAAGCTGAATAGTAGCTTTGGGTGACAGCTTTACCTCGAAGACGGCAACGGCCTTGGTCTATGGCTTCATACTTTCCCTGAGATAACACGAATTTATCCTGCAGATTTGAAAGTAATCAGTCCGTTAGTTCTCGCATGCTATAGTGTATACGAGAACGTACAAACAGATCGACAGACAAACAAACTTTCGGGTTTATGTATAAGATATATTTACGGGTGAAGTAAGAACATTTTTCTTTGTTTTGAATTTATCTAAGATAAGGTTGTCATAAGACGTAATATTACAATTAAATATTTGTATTATTTTAAATTATGTAGTTGATTATACTTTTAATTTATTTACCAATATTAAATGATTTAAAATTATTAGCCAATTGTTTTCTTACAACGTACTTGCAATACATTAACGTAAAATAAAATATTTATATTTTTTCATATCTTTACCTTTTGACCTTCTGATGCATCTTGCATCTCATCTCGCTGCTATATAAAAAGACAACGTCATTTTCATTTGTTCTCAATAACAACGAAAACTACTGAACCGATCGTTACAAACTGTACTTTTCTTATCACCCTCCAGAACTTTTATTACAGTTCAAACCTCACCAATCTCGCTTCTATAAAAATCATAAATTTAAAGAAACGTATAAATAAATAACCTAGAACTTCTTTTGCTAAATATAATGTCGTTGTCTTCACTGATTTGTTTCTATGTCAATATCGATTTCTTCAGAAAGTTATTCTGTAATTTACTAAGCTTAATATCATATTCTAATCTGGCGGTAATCCACGAGAACTCATCCTTAAGCGAACAGAGTACCACTCTGTAGATTTTTACAGAACTAAACTGATTTGTACTGAACTAACAAGTTCCATACAAATAATTGGCATAGATTTGAGTTTAAATTTGATATTAATATTTCCACAACGCTGAGGTCAAACGATAAGAAGAAAAACTTTTAGGGTTACTAGAATTTATGATCGTAGACAACTTGAGTCAACACCAGCGCATTCTCAATAACTTGAAGAGCAACGTATACGCTGGGCTCGAAATCGAGTTCAACATCTGTGTAATATGTTAGGTCTCAAATAAGATTTTGATTATCATCCTGAAATTGGCTTCGTAAGATATTTAAATAGGTAATGCAACCATTACAATGCCAAAAAAAAAAGAAATGGAATAATGAAACACGTGGACTTTATGGTGGTGGGACAAAGTAGTCCTTGAACAACTTCAATATGTTCCTGATAAAAAATTTGATTTTGTGAACAATTTTTTTATCTAAACACTTCATTTTATCCAGTAGTTGTGAATAGCGATAACTCACATTATTACTAAAAAAATTATTTCCAATTTTTTAAATTCTATACGCACAAAGCACGGGTAAAGCCGCGACGGGGAATAGTAGTTTATCGTAAGGCTGTATTCTCGTTAATTGTGGATTTGAAACAACTAACAAACCTTACAATTAACTAACTTGGAATTCGCTCACACAAAATCTAAAAAAAGAATATTTTAATTACGTTTTATCGTTTTAAACAACAATTTATAGTGCAGCTTATTACAAGTTTATTTTCCATTTATTAACTGAAAATTATATTATGGTTTTACTTGCTGGGATTCTACTTTCAAATCTCATTTGATGCCTTTAACTTAATTACCAAAATATGTGGTTGTTGAATTTACGGGTTCATTCATTCATAGTGTTCTGCCATTAGGGCAGGTCCTGTTACGGCTGCTGTTCTCCATCTTGTTCTTTCCTTTGCTAATCTCTTTGTTTCAGTATATTTTCCCTTTTCCATAATCCCATCCATCATTTGAAATCTTTTCTTTCCTTCCATTCACCAAGCCTTTTATCGCATCCACTAATAAACACCTTTTTATACAATATCTAGCCAGTTCCCTTTCTTATATTCAATCACATTTAGCATTTTTATGTTCTCTTCAATTCTCCTTAATTTTCTTCATTTGTTACGTGGTCTTGGCATCTGACATTTATCATTCTGCGCCACACCCACATCTCAAAAGCCTCAATTCGTTTTTTGTCTGGCTTTCCCACCGCCGACGTTTCAGCTACTTGGAGCATTGCACTTCAAATAAAACATTTCAATAATATTCTCCTCAACGCTAAGTTTAACTTTTCACACAGCAGCCTTTCCTTCTTATTAAATGTCTGCTTATTTCTTGATATTCTTGTTTTAATTTCTAATTTGTAAGACATGTCATCCAGTTCTTTTATAAACCTTCCTAAGGACTGAAATTACTTCACCTGCTGTAAAACTTAATTTCAATCTTCTCCTCTTTTCCACTTAACACCATACATTTTTTTTTCTATTTGTTGATTCTCATACTGACTGATATAGATTACTTGACTCTCGGCCAGTACCGCCATGTCTTCAGAAAAATGTATAAATTCTATTCTTCTTCCCACGATCTTTATTCGTCTTTTCCCATTCAGACAGCATTTAATTACGGGTTAAGAAAGATAAACTATTTTACATTTGTTGTATACTTATGTTTGTAAAGTCCTCATGTTTTTCAATAAAGTTAATGGAAATTTTGGTTGTTTGATTTATAATTAAGTAATATAGACAATCGATAATTTAATTAAACTAAGTTCTTTAACACTATTTTCCAGAAAAAATATTTATTGACTTTAAATTGTACAATATATTTCTTTTAAAACTTCCAAAAAATCGAAATAAGTATTTGCTCTTTATCACATTCTAAGTTATATTATTTGGTTGAATTACTGTTTTTTTTCCCGAAGTTAATTCAGTATGAAAAAAAAATTGTATGGAGCGTTGAAAAGCGTGTAGTTATTTGTGGGTCTATTCTCTATCTGTTTAGTTTTTTATACTTTCTTTTTGTATTGTTACCCAAAATTTATTTGTTTAAATATAAATTGTACGCTAATTCTTCTTATATTCGAAAAGCTTCTTTGTAAATATTAATTATCTCATTCACCTAGATATGACGAGTATTTTAAATCTACGTATTAAGAATGTGTAGTTTTTTTATATAAACTTAAACAACAATAATTTTTTTTTTCAAGCGTCCTAGAATGTAATTAAATAAAACTAAACAAATAATTTCTAAGGAGTCAGCGTGATGTCAATAAAAACATACTCGTAAGTAATTAATATAATATAACATAACCTGATAAAAATTATGGAATTGATCACGAAATGATAAATATTGCGTGTAAACATGAAACAATGAGATTTTTTTATAGTTATATTCTCATTGTGCGTGTGAATATATCGTAATATACCCGTGTAGTACTGAAATATATATGAGTTTAAAGTTTTATTTAATTTTAATGTATTTTATTACGTTTGTTCATAATGCTTAACAGATTTAGTTCTTTTGAAAAAAAGAAAGAAAAATACAAATATATAAGTATGGACAGAAGATATTCGAGTACCGCATATATATATATAAACTTATATTTATCCACTAGGCTATGTATGTGCCTACGGTAAAAGTACAGAATGAGATAGCCGAGTGCAGTGGTAGGCCTCTCTACCACTCTCCTGTGCTTTAGGTCATTATTGATCAGCTGTGGTGACACCCCCTCTCTTCTGTATAAACCCCCCCTCTATCACGTGAACCACCGCGAAGAAAATTGTAGTGGGGGAAAATTCGCGATCCCTAAAGACTTTCAGTCTGATGACAGCCAAGTGCTATCTCCACTCCCGTAGGCTTGTCTTTTTTCTCTTATATTTTCTTTAGTTGAAGACATAAATTATCTGAAATAAAAAAAATTAACTTACTTTCAGATTATCTTAAGCGATTATCTATTTTATTTTATATATAGTACACCATAACACCATGCATTACCATTAAAAGTATATATAATATATAATAAATAATAATATTAATATAAGCTTTATATTATTAATAATATTATATATAATATATTTAAGTATATATATATATATATATTTATATATATATATTGTTTTTGTTTCAATTATTTTCTTATGTTAAAAATATAAAGCGTTATTTTATTTCCCAATTACGTTTTTGTTATTTTAATTTTATTATTAATTAAAATATTCTTTACAAACCACAGAAATTTAGAAAACATTAAAGGAAAGAATCTTTTTTGTTTTAATAATTAAAATTTAATCTTTACCACATTTGAAATACATAAAAAAAGTTCTAACAATATACTCTATCAAACTAGCTATACTCTACTAAATAACTAATCTTTTTTTCAGTAACCTGGTCTAGTTTAAATAATAATAATTTTTAAATAATTTTTTTATACTACCTTTTAAATAATATGTTATTCAAAAATGGTTAATTTTATTTTTTTAAATTTGCTTCTCTTGATAAGCCGAATAAGAAAACTTGTGTAATTATTAAAATTAGAAAGATTATAATTGGAAAAATGTATTTTTTTTTTTTTTTTAATTAAATAATTGCCAGTTTTGCTGCTTCAAAGAGTATTACTGTATTAAAACTGAGTCATTGTGCGTAGCTTTATAAATTATTTCTTGATTGCTTATGGTAAAATAATGTTCTGACTAATAATTTTCTTAGGAAATTATTGTACATCACCCAATTGGTATGATATATTTAATTTCATTAATTACTCAATGATGGCGTCAAAAAAATAAAAATTCTTCAAAATAGTTATGTAGGTAAATTATCTTTTATTTAAAATTTTATCTTGACTTTTGAGGACTGTTTACAAAGTCCTCGACCTGACAAGGAAAACACAAGATTTTCAGAAATTCTTTTTTATTTTTCAACGTAGTCTCACCTACGTTGAAAAATAAAAAAGCCACAGACTTATCACTTTTTAATATCCGCTGTACAATACAATTTATCGAATTCAGTAAAATAAGCAGTAGTCTAAGATTTACCTTTTCATTTGAAATGAATATTGTTCCAGCGAACCATTTCCTCAGGTTGTGGAAGATGAAGTACTCGCTGGTACCCAAATCCGGTTAATACGGTGCATGTGGAAACACCTCGTAGCGTAGATGATAATGATACTGCAGAGGTCTGCAGCAACAAACCGAGATGTATGTATTCAGGTGTATTATATTCGTGAAAGAGCACATTCTTTTGTTCAGATGATTTTACCTGAACGGCACCCGGTCCAGTAGTGGAAAGAAATACTTCCCGTCGATGTTCCAGCCTTTTCCAGGTAATCTATCAAAAACGTATCACGATAACCCCAAAAAAACCGTGGTCATGACCTTTCCTGCAGATGGAACCGTTATCAATTTCGTTGATAACATTCACCTATATATTTTGTGTAGAAGAATTTATAACAGATCAACTAAGAACGTTCAATTTTTTCAAAGTGGTTGAACATATCCACTAAAATATACTAAGCTATAGATAATTTTTTTAATGTTTTTATAGAGCATGATACGGCTTTATTATTAAAATTTAAATTTTTCTATTTTTTTTTCAGGAATTATTGATTTAAGACAATATTGAGTGTCTCTAAAAAATTCCTCATTTTTATTAGTATAAATACTAGCTGCAGGGTGTGCCTACGGCACGCCTCCGCAGCTAGGCCCTCCGGGCAGCTTGCCCTGACGGGTGGCGTCTCGAAATGGGATTATTAGGTGTCCAAAATTGATTACTTCTTTTGTAGGAATGAAAATTGATCAAGAAAAAGCGAAAAATTATCAGCTAATCTTCCCAATTAAATTTGGTTTAGATCTGTTTAGGCATCTTTTAAAGATTGCATACTCTCAATATTTTCATCAAGATCCATAATATCCATATGCAAATTAAGTCACTACGAGAGCTAGAAGCTTAAATATAAATAAAATTAATTAATTTATTATTTAAACATTATATTCAATTTACGAAACAAATTATCGTAATACGAAACTAATCTTCCTTGACACAATAACAAAAGAGAAGTTGGCTTCAAAATCAATAAATCGCTAAGAAGGATATCTATTTTTATTATTGTTTACTATTTGATTTGACCCACGTATTATGTACGTAACATTTTGCTTGTATGTTTAATTGTAATTACAAGATCAAAAAAAAAAAATATATATATATATATACGATTCTAAATGGATAATCGATAGTATTTTCACTATCGATTTATTTTTATCTAAATAGTGGTGTTTTAAGATATGCTACGATATCGAATGAATGAATTACGAAAGTAAAATTTATTTTATAATTATTATTACTCTTCTTATTTATTGTTTATGAACATTTAAGAAAAAATGTTATGATTTTTTACGGCCGTATGTTCATTCATGTAAGCATGTTCTCTCTTTTAGCTCTTAGTCGTTGGTGCTGCTTCTCCTTACTAACTGTTTATAAAAATTTAAGAAAAAAACACCGTAAGATTTTTTGACGGGTAGTATGTTTGATCATGTAAGCATGTTCTCAGCTAAGGGGGACGCACACACAGACAGACACACATACAAATGCCCTTTGGTAGGGTAGGACATGTACGTATATATAGATTTATAGTTAAAATTGATTTCTTTATTTTATTTAAGTCATGGACACCACAAACGCAAACAAATCCAAACACAAGTAGAGAGTATATTTATACATTTCCATTCAAACAAAATTGGTTGAAATGGATTCACGGAAACATCAAAAACACATAAACTGGTGAAAAAGTCAACAACTGACTGTATTCTTTGAAAAATTGAATTCTTTCTACTTTCCTAAAAAAAAAAAAATAACTTTTTGTTTGTTTCTTTGATGGAGTAGTTTTAAATTTTAGTATACGAAATAAAAAAAATAATAGTAAAATTGTAAGTTATATGCTAGATAAGCCATGTAATGTTATTTTACAAAAATAAATAAATAAACTTATTGCATTATTTATATATATTCAATATTTTTAAAGTTTTAAACTGTTTTATTTTTCATTTTTTGTTTGTATTTCTATTTATAATCTTAGAAAATAGAATATACATGTGTATCATAATCAGTAATTTAAAATAAATTAAATTACAAGCATAAATATTCCCATAGCCAGTAAAGTAATAATTGCATTTCATCCATAAGTCAACATACAGGTTAGTTGAATTAATAAAATCTGGCAGCTAAGCAGTTCTAACAACTAGTTGTAATTTTACCATATTATAATAATAATTTATTTAAAAAACGAGATAATGCAAAGTATAAATTAGCATATAAATTTAATAAAATAATTTTCCAATCCTTAAAAACATAGAAAAACTATCTTTTATCAAAACATTCTATATTTTCGATATGAGACCACCATATCTACAACATTCCTACCGCGTCCCTTGTAGAATCTAACTAAAACATTTTAAATGAAAAGAATAGGACTGTAACAAACCACTTTAAAGAAATTGATAAACAAATATTTGTACGTAGAAAAAAATTTATCGGGTTAGTATAGCTCTAACCAAAATGGCAGCCAAACAATTCATGTTTTTTTTTTGTTTTTTTTACACCTAGTTCAAAATTGGTTACAGTATCTTATTAATAACTGCTCAACAGTAAAAAGCTAACAAAAAAAAATAATTTATTAAATGGTTTCACATAAAAAGTATCTATATTTAAGTATGAGACCGCTATACCTTAAATCCTCTATGGTAGAGTAACTAAATAATTTTAAATGAAAATAAATCATTTATTAAAATGTAATTTTAATATTGAATATATTTGCGCGCGCACACACACACACACACACACACACACACACATACACACACACACACACAAATTATTGTTTCTAGCGCATTGTCCCATGTGTAAGAAATGTTAACTAGCGTTAAATACCTTATGTGTTAGGAATCATGTTATTGAAACAATTTCTAAAGAATGTACATCACAATATAATACATCCAAACAACATGGCATCGTATTAAAAATTATGGTAAAATTATCTAAATTACCATAGGTACCTGTATAAAGTAGTTAAAATAACAATAACATAATAGACGCATGAAGGATAAAGAATCATTAATTTTAAAATTAAAAACTAATTCTAAATATAAATATTTTTTATAAAAGCTGCTAAAGGTACAAATCGGATAGTAAATTTTCCACTTTGGTATATTTTAGGTTATATGATTATCTATCTTGCATCGTTTAATAAACGTTATTACTTATTTATAGAATAAATAAATCATAATTTATTATTTAATCTGCTCATAAATGTTCAGGCTAATTTTGCGTTGACGTCATATGAATTTACACATGTATGAATCCAGTTGCACTAGACCGGGTTGGTCTAGTGGTGAACTTGTCATCGCAAATCAGCTGATTTCGAAGCCGAGAGTTCTAAGGTTCAAATCCTAGTAAAGGCAGTTACTTTTATACGGATTTTGAATACTATATCGTGGATACCGGTGTCCTTTAGTGGTTGGGTTTCAACTAACCACACATCTCAGGTATGGTCGACCTGAGACTGTACAAGACTACACTTTATTCATATCACCCTCATTCATTCTCTGAAGTAATACCTTACGGTGGTTCCGAAAGCTAAACAGAAAAAGAACAGTTGCAGTTTGTTAGGCAGTGCTTGTTTTTATTGCTATTGATACATTACGTGTAGATAATTTGTGTAAATCGGCATAATTGTATGAATTGTTTACTTTAAAGTAATTATAGTTTTGCGGTAGATTTTGAGATAAATAAAATACTGCTCATTCTCTCTACTTTGGGGAAATTTTATTTTTATTGATAAAAATATTGTTGGCTGTAATAAATTTTAATTATATATTATTTAATTACGACACTTTTTTTTAAATAATTAAGTATATACAATAAATTTATTTAAATAATTAATGGCTTATTTATATAATCTTTCAACAAATAATATTTTTATTTATTAAATAAAAGTTAAGCTTCAAATAACAATGCGGACACTTCATAAGTCGATCAATTTAATGTCCTTATCCAAAGAATTCCATTTAAGTAATAAAATTTTTATTTAATCTCTTTTTTCATATATTAAGATAGAAAGATACCTTATTTGTTACTTTTAATTTCTATATATAATAATTTCTGTTTAATATGGGAAAAAGTCAATTTCAATTCAGCGGTTTGTTCGTTTTGCTGTTTCTTTGTTATTTATAAATGGTTTTTACCACCTCCCGGAAATTTTAAATATTTCTTTCTTCCCTTTGCTTTTTTCCTTCAGGAAATCGAACGGCTATTTAAATTTTATGTAATATAGCCTTTTTAGATTTGTAATGATAACGCAGATATGCGTGAAAGAAATTATAATTTAAAAAAGAACGTTTCTTTTTATATTAACTCTTTTTTATATTCATTGTTCGTTTATGTTAATTTAACAAGGAGAAATATTTTTATTTTATATGCATATATATATATATTTTTTTTTTTTTTATTTAAATGCTCTTAATTATAATAATCGATCAATTATGATCGATTTATTTAGACCGGATAATTGGAATTTCAGTCTGCTTTTTTTTCAAATGACAAAATAAATCAATTAAAAAGATTTGTTACATAATTGTGGACTATAACTTATATACTTTTTAATAAATAACAGTGTTATTAACACTTCGGGATTTATTAATTGGTCTCATTTTTCATAATAGTTTGGTTTTGTTATTAATTAAAAATAAAAATAAAATTATCTAATCTTGACGTTAACTTATTTATTCTCTTAACCTTTGCGACCTGGAAGGATCTCATCCTTTATGATATCAGAAATAATAATAATTTATCAATATAATAGAAATTATAAACCAGACCTTTTTTTGGTTTATTTAAAAATTAATTACTTCATAAAAAGGAAAATAAATAATAAAACGTTGTTCTCTTCTGAATTTTTTTTAAATTCTTGAATTATTCAAAATTTTATAGTAGATTTTTAAACTTTTTTTTTCATTAGTATTTTATAATTAAAAAAAAATTTTAAAAATCATGTTCAATTTATTATAATATTTGGGTTTTCATCTTAACCGATGACTTACATGGGCGAAATATATCAAATCTAAGCGGATACAGTTGTATCTCAAATTTAAAAATATGTACTGGCTTATAGGACATAGATCTCGGGTTTTAAGTAGAAAGTAAATGATTGATTTATAAATCGGATTTAAAGCCTGTTTGGTCTTACGGGCTTGAATTATGGATTACAGGATGCAACTCCAGTATTGACATACTTAAACACTACCAGACAAATACATTGCGAAAAATGCTAAACATACCGTGGTACATAAGTAATAGCCTCATGTATAATGATGTTAATGATATTAATGATGTTAAGTTGCGAACCGTTTGGCAGGAAATCTCTCTTGTCAGCCTACCTTATCAAAACAGTTTGGATCAGTACCCGAATTATTTAGCGGTGAATTTATTAGATAACACGATCAGTGATCTTTCAAGATTGCTGAGAAGCAATATTCATGGTTTGCCTTATCGTTTCAATTAGGTGACTTCATGGTCTGGCTGTACGGAGTGCTCTTCTATTTCATTTCGTTGTTATCGTTAATTCACCAGCCGCTGGGTCTGTTACTACTAAATTTTAGTTCAAATATAGATCTTATTTATTTATTTTTCAATTATCATGCTGAACAGATTGTAAAGTTGCTGTGTCATTATAATAAAAAATAAAAAAAAATTATTATTGCATTTTATCTTGATTTTATTATATACGCGTGTGTATACACACACGCGCGCACACGCACACACGCACACACACACACACACAAAATGATTCATGAATAATATATCAGAACTTTTGGAAATGTTTTACTGATGAAAATAAAGAAGAAAGTTCATATGAACATAGGTTCGGAAACATTTCGTTACTGAGTGTCGGCTGAGTGCCCTGATTTCTGCGCCTTTGGTAAAATTAAGCCAGACTGTAATTCTTGGGACCCAAATTAAGAGGTAAATTTAGTGGTTTTATATGAAATCTCACAGAAAAAAAAAATAGATCCTAGAACTTAATTTTCGAGAGATCTGGAATAAAAAAAAAAACAAAAGACTGAAATCCAGAAACACACTAATTTATGTTTGGCGTAAAGTAACTTTGTAAATGGATAACAACACATAAAAGTTTCAAAAAAAGTTTGTAAATAATTTGATTCTGAGTTATAAGTAACATTTTTACCATTTATTTTCAATGTGACTGTTTCGGGTGCTTCACACATAAACGTTTTGCAGAATAATTTTCAGAATAAATTAGTTTTATTATGTTTGTATTTGTTTTTTTTTTTTTTAATATTTAATCCCACATTCTGATTGTGTTTTTAATAAATTTAGAAATTCTTATGTTTGTATTTACGTAGTTTCTGTAGACTGTATTACCAAATTCATTAGTAAAAAATGCAATATAATTAAAAAATACCATTTTACTTATAATCATATTTTCTACAAGTTTTGTTTGAAAAATTTATATGTTTATTACACATTTAAAAAAATTATTTTACACCAAACATAAATCAGTATGTTTTTTATCCCAATCTCTTGTCTTTTTCCTCTGGTTTCACAAAATCTACTAAAAATACAGTACCGGGATCTATTTTTTTATTTTATTTTTTCAATTTTTCAGGTTAAATTTCAAATAAAATCACTAAATTTACCCGTTAATTTTGATCTCAAGAATTACAGTCGAGCTTAAGTTTACCAAAGAGGCTGAAATCAGGGCGAATCTTTTGCCAGCCGACACTCGCTAAGTGTTTCCGAACCTATGTTTACGTTTTTTTTTTTTTTTTTGTTTTTTTTCACCAGTAGAACATATCAGGAAAGTTGTATTAATCTTTTTTTTTATGATGAATATTATTTAAAAATTTAATCGACAAAGTAATATTTTTTTATTAAAAAAATCTTTTAATTTTATTTAAAATGATTCAGTAATTTAATAAAAAAGTCAACTTAAGTATAATAGATCTCCTTTTTTTGAAAGCTAAAATATTATGTTGAGGTACAGTATATGAAATTAGTTCTGTTTTCTGATTTGTTAGTGATAGATATTATTTTTTTTTTTTTTAAGAATAAGTGACTACATTCTTTTTTCTTTTACAAAGATTGCACATTCATGAATATAAATTTATCAATAAATTAAAAATTATTAATTTACTTAATGTTTAAGATCTATATGAATTCATATTTATGTGGGCAAAAAGTTATTTAACAACTCATTTTTGTGTCCTTAAAAGTATATTTTTAGTTTTTTATAGAGTTTTAATCTATTTATTATAAATGTATTAAAAAACCAAGTATCCTCTTTTTCATTACAGGGATTAGAATTTCTAGACCTATTCCGGTACCTATCGTTTCCTCGGTCTTCTCATATCTCTTCTTCCCACAGGTTGATAAGCTAAGGTAGCTCTGGTATCATTTCTCGTTTCATCCTACTCAATTGGTTGCACCACCTTTGTCTATTTTGTTTTATTCTATCGTATAAAGGATGTACTGAAAGCTCTCTTCGTATATCCTCATTCTTGGTCCTATCCCTCCGTGTGCAACTAACCATATACACTAAGTAAAAACCTCATCTCCGCCGCCTGAATTCTGCTGTCCAGCTAATAAAATAAATAATAATTATTTTTTTAAATTCGAACCCGGAGGCCCCGGGTTCGAATACCGGTCTGACACGGCATTTTCACACGCTAAAAACGTGTCATTTTATTTCACCCTCCGAAGCATACCGCAATGATGGTCCTGGAGGCAAAAAAAAAGTATTAAAAGATAAAAATAAACAAAATTTTCTGTAGTTAATTTAACTAGAAATACTGTTATATTAGATATTGTTTATTTATTATATTAAATACAGTATGCTATACAATTCATATTTAATTATCTACAACAAATTTGTCAATACGAATTATTTGTATAGCTGTCATTTCAATAATAGTGAAAATATTGAAATGGAGTTCAATACTGAACATGTAATTCTCGCATGTGTGCGTGTATATTATATTAATTGTACTACGAGAGGAGAATTGGAATCGGTAGAGGGGTTGAATTGGGGAAGTATCGTTTTGTAGCCACTCACTAAACTCGTTAACTAGTCACGTACGGTATCGAATTTTTTCAAATGCATCTGCATAATCACCCTCTCAACCTAAATCTATCTATCTCACTTCCTCTCTTTTTTTCCCGCATTTTCTTTTTCACTTTCACTTGTATGAGCACATAGAAAATAAATTTAAAATTATTCACAGCATGCGGATAATCTACTTGCTTATTATTAAACTCGCGTTGAATTTAAGTAATTGTATTACAGAATCAATTTATTTATAAATATGCTAATATTTATTTTAATAAACAATATTTGTAGGTTAAATTTATTTTTTATTTTTTTTTAATTACATTATGTAATTCTAATATTATTCTTTAATGTATAGTCTATTTCCATGTATAATAATAAAATTATTCTCACTTTGTATGGAACTCTAAATAGATTAATATTTTTACTGTGATGTTATTGTTATTTCATAATAAATTCATTGTTTATTTATTACGATTGAAGCTATTTTACTTGGAATAAATAATACTGTTCAGTTTTGTTTACTTTTCAGGATAAATAAATAATTTACGTAATACGAGGCTGACCAATATGTATATACATATATATATATATATATATATATATATATATAATTTTATAATTTTATTCTTATTTTGTATTTATATATTATGTAACAACTTATATAGTTGTATACTTATATGTATACATACTTTTTTTTATATGTTATTATAAAATGACTTAATAATAGCAATAAAGAAAAAGAAAGGAAAATCTTGTGAGAAATCCTAGAACCGATAAAAATAGATGAAAATATTAATAAAGAAGTTGTAGAGATCTTTTTAAATAGAATTAAACTGAGAAGAAAATGTCAAATTGCAACAGAAACAGAAGAGACAAAATCAGAATGAAAGATAACAGGCTCACAAAATATATCTTCATCTACATTTGTAACACAAAAAAAAAAAACGGAAATTAATGGATTACAGGAGTTTAAAAAGACATAAAAGAAATTAAAATGTTTGAATAAATAGTATAAGTTTCCAAGTTAAGGCGGAAAAATAATTTGATGTCTAGTGAGAGAAGTCAAAAACAAAGCAAAATAATCACTTATTGAAAGACCAGAATAAAAAAACGATCAGAAGAAAAAGAAATTGTTGCAAAACATTGCTTCATAAGGTTCTCATTCAGCCATATTCAATTAAAGAAAAAATATATATACGTACAAAATTCACTCTTACGTTTTCCTTGACAAATTAGGAGAAGATAAAAAAAAAATTAAATAAAATTAGAAAAACATTGTTTAAAGTTCTTAAAGAACGTGGCAGAAATTCAAAACTGATAAACCTCATCAAACGGACTCTCACAGACACAAAGTCCAAGATTAAATTTAAAGAGGAAATATCTCATCCTTTGGAATTAAAACAGGAGACAGGCAGGGAGATGGACTGTCTCCTCTTCTCATTAGTGTAGTCTTGGAAAAAACGTGGTAGAATGGAGGAAAGCTTGCCAAGAAGGCCTGAAGCAATTCAAATTGGAATATGCGATCTGAAATATCTGACTGAACGATGATAGACTGGCCTTTACAGATGATATCACCCTCTTGGCAGAAGATATAGAAACGGGAGAACAACAACTTAGCGTTTTACACGGAATGGCCAAAAAGGGAGGCTTACAAATTTCCATAGAAATACATAGTATATAACGAATATTAAAGACGCACCAAAATTGTTACGGATAGAGCTTGGAAGAATTAGGAAGATGACCAAATTTAGTTACTTGGGTGAAGTTATCCAACCAAATGGAATGGACAAGGAAGCAAACATTGTCAGGATCACTAAGATTCTAAAATCCTATGGCCAAACGAAGGGCAATGAGAAATGGTCTCAAGGATTGGCAAGATCAGGCATTATACAACGGTAATCCGAATAAGAGTTTTATACGCGGCAGAATGTGTAGTTAAATGGTTCAAGCAAGTTAAAGAGGACCTACGGGTAGCAAATATAAACGTAGCGGATTTAAAAGATAGAGGGGTGCTTATGAAAAAATCTTAGAATTTAAAGATATACCGAAGGAGAAAAAAGGGATGTTTGTCCTAAAGTGGTCGGAAGATAGAAAAAAGCGGCAAATGAAAGAATCAACGAATATTGGAGAACTGAAAAAATAGCCAGAACTTAACTATTTCATGTGGTCCTACAGTGACCGGTGTCGAAAAAAATATCTGATGTGGACACCACATGACTTCCTTGTACGCCTTTTAAATTACATATACACATTTCTTTTTTTTTCTTTTTTTTTTAATGAAAAGTACACAAAATTTTATTTCATTAATAACTTCTGATTTTTTCTTTTTTTTTGTTATTAAATTATTATTCATCGTAATTTTTTTTTACAATAAGAGGTTAATAATTATAAATAAATCAATATATTTAAATTAAAAAAAAGGAGATGAAATCAGATTCGAACCGATGTGTCTTCCCTAAGACCCAAATATTTCATTAATTAAAATTTTATTTAGCTATAACTCTGTAACCAATTAAAATAAGTACCACTTATGACATATAGAAAAGCTTTCAATGAGGGTTTATTACTGCAGTTAAGAAAAATTCCAAAATACAAATTTTGTGATTTTGGGTTTTCTTGAACACCTTTGGTCCAGTCGACTGCAATCAAAAGGGGAGGTGCACAATTAGATGTTACAACAGTCCTAAATCAAAAATTTCATCATTCTACGCCTAATAGTTTTTGAGTTATGCGAGATCCATACGTACGTAGTACAGACGCCACGCCCATACTAGTCAAAATAGATTCAGGATGGTCAAAATGGACATTTCCGTTAAAATCTGAAAACCGAGATTTTTCGCGATCACAATACTTCTTTTACTTCGTACAAGGAAAAAAATGTATATTTGTAGCATAATATATTCTACAATAAATAAGTAAATATATTTACGTAAAATATAAGGAAATATGTTCAAATGTAGTATATTTTTACACATATGTAAAAATATATGTAGTACCGCTCAGACACTTAGTGCCGATTTGAGTTTAGTGTTTCGTACATTGTTTGCAGTGTTTATCAGATTTTATCAGTGTTTTATCAGTTTTTTGTCAAATATGCCGTTTTATAGTGCAATAGCTTATAATCTTTGTTATTCATTTACCAAAAAAAAAGAAAAAAAATGGACACAGCACCTCGAAAACACAGCAGAATTATTAATCTATCTCAGCATGCATGCATGTCACAGAGAATGACTCCTGAAGACGTAGAGTAGGTAAGTAGGTTTGGCTATTGTAAACAGATTTTTAAAGCAGTTTAAAGATACCGATTCTTTTTCTCCCAAAAGAGAGGGAAAATGTAGTCATAAAAGAAAAATACATCTCAGATAGGTCGTTTATCGATTAGAAAAAGCAAAATGAATCCTAGGTTATGTCTCAGATAGGTTATATCTCTGCAGATAGAGAAGTGAGAAAGAATGAGTAGGTGTGAGGACTGTTAAAGGAAGACTATAGGAAGTCGGTCAGAGAGCATATTAACCAATAAAAAAGCAACTGCTGCCTTCAGTATTTTGCAATAAACGCCTATAATGGGCTGAAACCTACAAGAGCATACAGTAGAACAATGGAAAAAAGTTTTTCCATGAATCACAATTTCTAATAAATTACATTTTGAAGATCAGGTACATAAAATAAACTTTGTACGCGAAAGTCTTAATATGATTACAGAATTTTCTCATATCCTGCAAACACCAAAACATCCTCCAATGTTTTGAGGTTTATGACCTTTCATGGACCAACACCATCGGTTCTAGAAGAAGAAATGATAAATCCTGATAAATAGATGTATTTACTCAGAGAAGAGTGATCTTTACTTCTCTCTTACAAAAATTCTAGTCGACGACGGGATTTTCATCTAGATCTTGCAATTTGCGCTAACATCCAAAAAATTCAACAAAAAAAAATCTTCACTGAATAGGTATAAACTTTCTTCCATATCCTGACAACTCGCCACAGTAAAATTCGATCAAGAATCTTGTGGTCAATTTGTAAGTTAAAACGTGCCAAAGAAGATTGAACAACAAATATTTCTATGATTTCTTCAATAATCACGATGTAGATTCATGACGATGAATTAAAAAAAATATGAAAAACTAGTTGAATCAATCCCTAAACGTTCAGAAGGTAATAAAGAACGATCTCCATGGCGGAGAGGTAGAGTTTAAACCTTTCATCCGGAGGTCCCGGGTTTGAATCCCAGTCAGGCATGGTATTTTTCATACGTTACAAAATTCCATTTCCATATCCCACTTGAAGCTTATGTGCTAATATCAATTAGCAACAAAAAAATAAAATAAAAGGAAGAGAAAACTTATCAACTATTGAAATATAAATTTGCACTCTTTATTGTTAATATATTCTTTATTAGGAGGAATTTATTGTTCTACATTGAGTTTGCAGTTTATTTAAGCGATACTTACTGTGTATTATTTATATTCACACATTTGTTAAAAAAAATATATAATTAAATAATTGTATAATTAAATAAATAATTAAAAAAAGCTGACAATAAACAATTTCCTGACATTGGTTATTTATTCTTACATAATGAAAAACATTGATACATGAAAAAAGTTTAAAAAATTTTCTTTTTTTTTACTTTTATTGCTCCTCCACATCAAAATCACCTTCCAAGAAATTTTTTGATTTGTCTACGTTAACTAAGTTAAATGAACTTAAAAAACGTTCCACTGAGAAATGTACAATAAATAAAAATTTACCTCGGGTTTTTTGGGGGTGGATGGGAGTGAATTATGATGAAATTTTATTGCAATATTATTATTATTAAAAGTTTAAATAAACGAAAAAGTTTCAAAAAATTCCAAAAAGTCTTATTTTAAATTCTGATCAGCTTCTTAACCCCCAGTATCGCCCCCAAAATTTTATTTTATTTTATTAAATTTTTTTTTAGATCACTTACACTATTACTAATACTTAGGAAGACATAAATAGAAATTTATTTTGAAAAATATTCAGTAAAGAAATAAACAAATAGTTTTTTTCGATGTTTTGGGGAAGTGGTAAGATAAGCATATACGCATATATAGAGCTTAATATAAACTGGGACTATATTTGCAAAATTTTGAGAAAATTGATCCCAAAGAAACTTAACTATTTACCCCTAACCATGGAGATATTGATTCCAAACCTTTACCAACAAATTGTCTCATATATATGTTGTCTTTGTGCCAAGTCTCATCAAAATATCGGTTTATCCAATCAAAAGTTATTAAGCTTCAAACACGCCTACACATTTTCATACGTACGGTCATTACCTCCTATCCTACTTTACTCTGTTTTTTGAGATCCCTGGATCCTGAACCGTCAAGAAATGCAAAAAAACCCATATCCCACTTTTTTTATCTATTATCATACTTTCTTTCTTCCAGCATAGCTTTAAAGCTATGACGGAAGGAAAAAATAACTTCTTGACGTCTGGCGTATTCGATTTTTATAAGATAATATTAGAAATAATTTTGAAGCCGACAATATATAAATCCATAAAATAGAAAACTTTTATTTTCATAAATATATAATATTAATGTAATTCGTTTCACAGGTCATTCATTATCATCTTTTATAAGATAAAAAGCAGTTATAATAGACTTATGTTAAAGCTATCCATTACATTATTTTTATGCACATTGCCATGAAAAAACTAGTAATAAGTATAAATTTTTCATTACATATTAATGTTTTTTTTTTTTATTTTAGATTAGAGTAATAACAGTTTACGACATTTTATTACGGTTTTTACATTTGAATTTGCATATTTATAATTATTTAAATTGATGTTATATTATGTTAATTTTTTTCTTTTTTTTAATAAAAGATTCAATAAAATCGTTCTATATAATCGATATTCTATCCGTAAAGTAATTTAGTAAACTGATTGATAGGTTTGTCAAGAATAGCAATTTAGTTTTATAAACTAAAGAGAGGGTAAATTGTTAAGGGGTTAAAGCTTGTTCGGTCCTTAGAAATTGAATTAGAATTAGACATGAATCTTGCGTGAGTTGTTCTCCTGTTATGTGAGAGAGAAAAAATATAGACCTTCTAATGTGTTAAGGAAATTAACGTCAAACGTTCACTAAAACAGTTTGATAATGCAACGAACCCCTTTTCTTTATTTATAAAAAAAAGAAACTTAAACGTAGCCTGACCTAGTATCACGTGATCTAAAAAAGATAACCTTTAACAGTCCTCCCCCTTTTTTTACATATATCTAATAAACCCAAAGGAGATTTCACACGGGATTTTTTTATTTAACTTTTAAATAACCGTACGTTATGATTTTTGTTATGATATCAATTATATTTATGATTGTTTCTTATTCATTGTTTCATTATAAATTATTTTTCATATTTTTTTTAATTTTAGAGTATAAATTGGCTTTTTCCATATTTTTTTTTATATCAGATTTAATTTTTTTTTAATTTGCAATATTTTTTTTTAAAAAACTTCATTTTCCATTTTATTAAATACTAGTCGGTCAGGGCTCCGATCCTGAACCCCCTTAGTGTTTGGTATTCCCATGATTGTGAGAATAATACTGATAAATAACAATTAAAGCTTCATAAAGGTTTTTCCTTCGCCTCTCTCGATCTTGACATAGAAGCTGGTCCTGCTGGAGACGAAGCTACTGCTTGAGTCTGAGCGAAGCGCTTTTCGTCAGCAACTAACCTAGTCACACACTTCAGGTGTTTCAGAGGAACGAGATACTATCATCCTTTTAGCAAACATTGAATAATAATAAAAATTACTTCTCTTTTTTAAAACATATTATTTAAACTTTTGACAATCCAGTATTGACAGCCAAAGTAAACGATCAAAACAAGTTCGCTAAATGAACTAATTTAAGCAATTACAATAAAAATTACAATTAATAATAAAATATTAAATATTTTACAGATTACTTTAGATGATTAATGGTGTAGATGTGAACTCTGTGATCTTTTTCTTGTACAGGTAACAGAAATATAATAAAGCAAAATGATTAATTTTGTTTATTTAATAAATATCTTTAATATCTTAACCCCTATTTGGATTATCGAGATACTCTAATTGGAGATAATGATCAAGCCTCTAAGGTGTAAAGTTTTATTAAAATATGTCCACTAGTTTTTTCGTAATGAGCGCAGACGTTCCGACCCTAGTTTACTTCTTCTTTTTTGTATATGTATAGATATTAATTTAGTTTTGTGGTTAGTAATTTTTGAATTTAAATTTTATTTTTGCATTTATATAATTATACTGTATATGTATTCAGTATAGTTCGTAAGGGAAAGTATGTTACTCTAACCAAATTTTCTTTGTCAAAGTTTTTGGATATTCTGCCGTTTCATTATCATTTTTCATTGAAAAATGCCAGAATTATGTATCTATGTTGTTTGCCTGTTATTCGCTTGGTATTTTCTGATCGATTACATCGTTTTAATGGTAAATGGATTCCAACAGAATACAATAGGACTCATGGTTTTAGAAAACGCATTAAGCTAAGTAGAACAGCAGCCTGAAGTGATATTTATTTCTTAAAAGATGGAGTCATTTTGGAACAAAGAAATATATTCTTTCTTAAAAAATTAATTAATTAAAAAAATCCCGTTCGGTATGCCAGAAGGCGGAGGTGGATTTCAGCGGTGCTAAGTAGGGGATAAAAAATATTTCACCTTAAAGTAAAAAAAACTTCAAATTTACTCAATACGACAATGATTGCATGTGAAAAAAGTTTCACATGTTTAGCATACAACAAGCCCCATCTTCTTATAAATGCAGCATTTTGGTCATCCCTTGCCGTAAGGGTTGATCATATCAAAAATTGATTCAGACAAAAGTTTTAGGTAATGTTTAGAGGACGAACGACCATTTTAAACCGATTCAATACTGTGTCTATTAAGGAGGTATGATTTTTTATTTATCTTCAAAACCCCATTTTTTCCACCTCCTGGGACAATGGTTGGTGATATCAAAAAACTTTACTTTCATAAGTTTTAGGCCCTTATCCAAAAAATAGTAGGAACTTTAAATTAATTCGATATTTTACTTAATAAGAAAGATATAGCGATATTTTGTTTTTTCGAAACCCCCCATTTTCACCCCCATGGGTGGAAATGGCTGTTAACGAACTCGACCGAGATTTTTGGACGAGTTATTTTTAAGGAATAATTTGAAAGTGATAGGCGCAAAATTACTGCGTTATCGTGTCCGCAAGGAAGTGAAAAAAAAAATATATATATAGATATATAAATGTATATATATATATTATGTATATAAATGTAATGTATGTATATAAATGTAAGTTTATACATTTATGAACTTTTGAGCTGACGGTGGTTTTAGGGTCTAGGGGATGTGAAACGAGAAGATATGTCGACATTTTCCGGAAGTCAAATCATGGCACTCATTACAAGAGGTAGGGTAGCTTTCTTATGAAATCTACCTAAAATAAGAACCATAGTCAAACACCAATTTCCGTGACGGGGAAGATGCGTCTCGTCCTTTTATTCCCAGTTGCGGATTCGAATCCCGGTCAGGCATGGCATATTTTTTTCATAGGCTACAAAATTTCATTTTCATGTTCTCAATTACAAGCTACAAAGCTTCTGTGATGAATTAATGAATAAATTCATTAATTCGTAGGTTCAACATTTTTTTTGTAATTTAGTATGGCATATTGTTAAAATATTAAAAATCTATTTTAGTACTACGTTAATTAAACCTACTTTCCATAGTACTCATAGTTTAATAACTTAGATTTTTACATTTCCAATGACCCGTGTTTTTCTATAATCCGTGGATTCTGTAGTCCATATTTATTCGGATTAGCGAGTTTCTGTTGTATGCAGATGATATTTTATGGTACTTGACTATGTTTATTTTTAAAATGTCCTTTTAAATTTTTCAACAAGTATTATGAATACAGGATATTAATTACTATTCAAATCATTAAAACACAAATATAACGCTTATCAGTAACATTAATTTCCTTTTTTCTTTCAGTTATTTATTAATCTAATATATATGAGACTGTGTCATATGCTGGTGGTTGGTTATTTTATTTATTTATTTATTTTTTTATTATTACGTGGTATCGTATGGTTGTGACTGAATTTGAAACAGATTCGTGATGATACTGTATATTATACGGAGCTTGATACGGTCGAGCGAATTGCATACTGTTGATGAATCTTTTTCCAGGCACCACCACAAGTACTAGTAACATCTGCGGTGAATATCCCTTATGAAAAAAAAAATATATATATATACATATATAACAATACACATTGTCGATTGCTTGGTTCTATAACAACGCCGACGTCAAAATTGCAGCCCGCGCCACCATCTGCCCACAACTGTGAAGTCCTCACAGTCACATTCACTAAAGTGGTACTCGCTGCGCGTAACACAATATGATCACTAGAATTATGAACCTTTTCAAATTTTCCCATTCAGCTTCTAATTGCGCAATTGTGTTTTTTTTTATGTAACAGAGTTTCATTTTAATGAAAAAGAGCATTTCGTTTTTATGAAAAGCAGATTTTATTTAACTGTAAAACACATTCATGTTGAAATCAGTTCTTTTTTGTTTTGAAATAATAATTATTATTATGGATAAGGAAAATAAAATGCACTGATAATAAATTAATATTACAAAAAAATGTTATAAACTATTTGAATTTGTTAAATTTAATTCATCAAAATAAAAGATATTTAAAATTTATCTTTATCATTTTGTTCAAACTTTGATTACAGTTTTCTTTTTCAGATAAGTGTAGGTGTTATGTATATTTTTAATCTAAAAATAAATTATTTGATAAAGTAACAGCGAAAATTTCTTTTAGTTTACAAGACCAAGAGATATTTTAAATAACTGATAAATTACATAAATAAAAAAATAAATTTAAAAACAACATTTTTCCGTTGTTGATTGGAAAAATAAATTTGAGATTTTTTTTTTTAACTTACTTTTTTTTTGATTTGACAATGAGATTTTAACAGTTTCAATTTCATTTTACCATTCCTAAGTTTCATCGTCCACCGCTTCCGCTAACTACCTACCTTTGTTATATGATTCTAATTAATTAGTCACCCTATTGTCATCATCATCAGGTGTTCTGCCGCCAGCAGGTACCTTACACCACCGCTACACCCATCCATTTCTGTCCCAAGCTTTCTCTTACGTCCTCTTGTAGTTTCCAAGTTTCAGCTCGCTTTATCCTTCTTCCTTGCTTCCTTTCTTCTTTACCTTTCCAAAGCAGTTGTCAAGATTGCACTTCCTCTATCCACTTAACGGTTTTCTTATCTTTTCTGTTAGTGACGCATAAGTATTCTTTCTCCTGTAATCGTTCATTACTTTCTCATTCCTCACTTTATGCGCCCGCCTTACTTTCTCCCGCCTTCTCTACATATGTACCACAAAAGTCTCAATTCAGGTCCTTTCCTTCTTCTTCATCATTCATACTTCACTTCCAAACAACAGAACACTCCAAACATAACACTTTACTAAACTCTTCCTTAAATTTAAGTCCAAACTTCTCTTACATAGTAATTCCCTCTTGGAACGGAACGGAACGCAACGGTAGCGGAAGTTAAATATCTTTCTACTAATCGAAGAACCTGGAAGAATGTCCCTTGCTGCTTTGTCTTTCTTTTATCGGTTGGGTTATTATTTATTTAATGAGGGTTGTAAATTTTTATGTTTTATTTATGGATGGAGTTCGTTTTTGTTCCGGTTCTTTAGACAAATGCGAAGTAAATAACCGGAGCTGATCGTGGGAGATTAGGTGCATACGAGCCTCGTACTCCCGGTGTAATTCCCCTTCAGTCCTTTCTGTGCTAGCGTCTGGCAGGAATACGCCTTCCGGAGCCCTAGTGTTTGGAGGAAACAATGCGCTCCCTTCTGCGGAGCGCATTTTAATGTGGTCTTGCGAAAATAGTCAACTTTATACATATTATTTTGTTGAAAACAAAATTATCTACTATTTATCTTTATTGGATAATCAATGTTTTTTAGATTTGTTTAAAAGCATGTTTTAATTTTTTTTTTTTTCATGTTTTGAGTTAGACAGTTGGCTGATTCCATTCTATTTACTTGATCTCCTAGGGCTATATTTTCCTAGAAAAAACTTTACTTAACTCCATCAGGTTTTCTGTTAACTTTTAAAAAAAATAAAAATATTGTTTTCAAATAGATTTAACATGTTGTTAAAAAATAATCTTATTTAGAAGTATTGGTCCGTATCTAAACGAATGATTTTTTTTTAAATACATTACATTTTCTCTTCTTTTAAGTGTTCATTATCAGCATTTTTTACAGTAACAGACATTTCTTGCACTAAAAATTCAATTTTTATGATCTTCTCATGAATTCTCATCGATATTCGTTTTTTAAATTGACGAGAATATCTTCTCCATTCATCTGACTCCAGGCCTCTCTCATTGTTAATATTTTTGTGGCTCCCAAACAAACACCTTCTGATTTATTTTATCCTAATTCATCCTCATCAGATAACTATATCGCTTTAGGTATATATATATATATATATATATATATATGCGTGTATCACGTTAACATTTATCCTCGTTAACCACCCGATTCGACAATATAAGATTGCAATTTGATCACCAGTAATCCATTTCCATAGCCCTACAGATAGGTCTTCCTAGTACTCAAATAAGCTTGCTGAGGGGAACAGGAAACGTCGAACAGGTTGCTCTGACAAAGCGAAAAACGGTAGAAGGTTATTCTACAAGGCGGAATATAAATTTTTCCCGGTCTCGTACATCCGTCGGGGATTAGACCAACAATCTAGAGAGGGTCATCCGTCATCTAGGGAGGGTCGGTCATCAGTCTGTCTCGTCTAGTCTTATGTTTGTGTTTTTAAAGTTTCCAGTTTTTCGTTTAGTTAAACTTTGCGTCTAAAATATTTGTAAACTTTTTTTCAGTTTTTTCAATATGTTTAGTACGTTTCACATCAGAAGTGGATTAGTTGATTTAGACATTAAACTTTTTCATGAAAACATTAGTTTTCATTGAAAACTAATTTAAAAATAAGGAAGCTAAATTTCTGTCGATTTAACCAGTTGATGGCTCAAAAATAAAAATAAATAAATTCAAGGCGATTTTGCATTACTTTAGACCAAAAGCGATCAAATTATTATATATTGTAATTTATAAGCAAGGGTAACTAGTGTAGTGTGAAATGAGTTCCAAAATACTTGAAAAGGTGTGATTATTATTGTTACTATTTATTTTATAACTCCCTGATGAAGCTAACAAATGGAATTGGATATTATTCATTAATTTCATTCATTGATAAGATTTACGAATATTTCTTTAGGATTGTACATTGATTCTTTTCATAACTGAATGATTCTGTTGACAGACACTTATAATTTTTCTTATGTTATCTGTTCTGACTAAAAAAATCTCCTTTCAACCAACCTTTCAATTTTTTATTCCTTTTCAAAACTGTTTTCTCTTTTTATATACATTGAACCTTATGGTGCTGTAGCATTTGTTTTCTTTTCTCTACGTATGTATGTGTGCGCGCGGTCTTATGCAAGTATTCGTATTGTGCGAACTAACATTCTTTATATTTTTATTAAAGGCCTTTGTCATCGTTTTAGGTAGCGAACAAAAAAGGAGTTTCCAATTTCGAGATTTTTTTTCATACACTACTAAACAGATATCATATTTCAATCTTGAATAGTAATGCATAGATTATCCCTATCCTAGAGGCTGTAGTAACAAGAAAATATTATGCATGATTGTTCACGTATGAAAAATAAACCACAATACTTATTCATCAGATAATTTTGAAATATTTATAATCACTATACAACTTAAACAAAGCTGATAAAATATTTAGTAATATATTTTATTTCACTCGACTAGCAACATAAAGGATGTCTTACGAAAAAATGCAAGGAATTTAAGAATATATTTTATAACTGAGAATAACAAATAGAGTTTACATAAAGATGGCTCTCAGAAATGCTTCGTTTTCGAGTTACAGCTAAAAACATTTCACCCTGATTTATGCTCTAAGGTCAGATTGAAGCCACTTTGAAATTCTGGGAGTTTAAATGAAAATATAAATTTGATAACGTTTTATCTAATAAACTGAATAATAGAGGTCTCGCATCTGTATTTCTACTAACATTTTACAGAATTATTGTAAACAAAAAAAAAATATCTGTCGTAAAATACAAATATGTAGGTTTGATATGTAGTTTCGTTAAATTGAGAGTAAACTAACTAAATTTAGTAACACATTATTAAATAATTTAATTCTGAGATAATCTGTTAAAGTAATGTTTTCTTAACATAATTAGAGTTTAAGAAATTTGATTACTTTTATTAAAAACAAAATAAAGGGAACCGTGACAGAAAAAATTGCGCAATAATTTTAATCCGGCACAAGAATTATTACAGTATGGGAAAATACCTAGAAGTAAAAACATTTATTAAAAATAAATATTAAACAAACAGTAATTTAATAACATTATCTAAATTTCATTGTCTTATGTAAAAATTACCAAAGAACAAAATACAATATTTTTTCTGCCACCATTCGGTTTGTTTAGTTTTAATGAAAGTAAAATATGTTATAGTCATCATCATGTTCAGTTAACGTTACTTAGTAGATTTTCGCAGAATTAAATTTTCAAAGTTTTCATTATTTACTTACAGTTTAACAAAGTTGTTGCCTTAAAAATATTGTGTTTTAAAACACATATTTTTTTATGTTTTATATACTTTTTCTAAAAAAAAATATTTGTAGTTGGTGCGGATCTATTTTATTCAATTTTTCTGGTCAAAACCGTATGTAACCATTCAATTTTTCCTTTAATTTAAGATTCAAGAATTTCAGTATGAATTTATTTTACCCTGGATCATCAAAGGATGAAATCACTCGATATCAGTAATTCGAAATGAAGCATTTCCAGAACCTTACTTATATAAAATTTATTTTTTTACTTTTATTTGTAAAAAATGTCCTAAACTGTCCACATTTCTTTATGAGACACATATTAAATTCAATTAAAACTATGTATATAAATACATTAGCTAATTTATCTGATTATTATGAATAATTTTATGAATGAAACAAAGAGAAAAACAATACTATGCCTTTATCAGGGTGAGAAAGTCTTTTCTCTTTTTTTATTTTTATCTTTTTTAGGAAAAGGTAATGAACATAGGGGATGCCTGTAACTCCTCCCTTCCAAAAAAAGATTATGCCTATGTACGAAAAAAAAATTGTTAGACTTATTTTAATGCATTTTCTTGCTAAAATATTTTATAATTCTTTTGCTGAAAAGCAAATAATGCAAATTTAGCAATGTGATCAAAGGATAAATAAAATCATATTTAAATGATTAAATTGTAAAAATATAAAGTAAATAATTTTTTTATTGTGATTAATATTTAACAATACATTATATAAATCACATCAGAAATGAGTAGATATGTTATTACAAGGATAAAAAATAATTTTTTTATTTATTCAAAGGTAAAACTCAGGATTTGCCTGAATGGATAGGAGAAACTATAGAAAAGTCTTGGTTAGAGCAGTATCAAAAAATTTACTATTAATTACAAAATAAAAATGGATGTAATTAAAGTACAAGGTTCTTCAAAAATGAAAAACACAAATAGGGGGACAAAACTGTTGGTAAGCGGATTATAATACTGTAAGAACAATAAGTTGGTAACCCTGTGATGAATTTTTACCTGCTGTTTGAGTAAAATTGTTTTGTTTATAACCTCAAAGTTTCTGTTTAGAATGATGAGTTCCCTTGAAGTTTGAAAATTAGTTAAAAAACCTTACAGTAATCCGTTTTTTTTTTGTTTTTTTTTTTTTTGCTTTCCGAAGGTAAAAAACCTATTAACATTTACATTCGTATGATCAAACAATGCGGAAAAAGTTGTATGAATGGCAGAAATGTTTACAACTGGGTAGAAAAATTTTAAAACTATAGAACTGCATAACTTATGAGCACCGTTCTGGACGTCCGCTTGAGGTTTTAACTCCAGCGCTTGAAACTCGCTTAGACTCTTTCTTCCAAGAAGACCGACGAATTACAGTGGAGATTATAACTGAAAAATTACCCGTAAGTATCGGTACAGTTCAAAACATAATTATCGACAAGCTCAAGTACTATGAAAAAGAACAACATGGGTTTGAAAAAAGATGGTAGATCATAGAAAATAGACAAGCCTTCGCACATGTACAGAGCTGAAACAACTATATCACCGGGAAGATGAGATGCTATTTTGCACAGTACTCTAACCTCTGATGAGATATAGATTCCCCATTATGAACCGAAATCAAAAAGACAGAGCATGGAGTAGAAGTACATGAGTTGATCTGTAAAGAAAAAATTTCTTACTCAACCATCAGCAGGAAAAACCACAATGAAAATCATTTAGGATGCAGAAGACCCGGTTTTTGTCAGTTTTCTAGAATATTAGCAAACAATTAATAACTCAAACTATTGTGACATGCTTACCAACAATATGAAGCCAACAATGTTGAAAAAACGCCCTGTATCTCAACGGAAAAGCATTATCCTTCTACTTCACGATAATGCATAACACAGCGCAAGTAACTCGATAAATTTCATCGGGAAGTGGTACCTCACTTTCCAGACAATGCTGACTTGGCGTCATAGAACTTCCACATGTTTTGTTTTTTCAAGGAGCTGCTATGTGGTGTAGTGGTAATGACGACATCAAAAAAATGTGCTAAATTGGCTTCGATATCAAAATATTACAACAGATTTGTTACTAGGAATTATACTGAATATAAAATATTAATTATACGAATTAATAGATAAGTATTAGTACTAATTAATAAATAATTTATTATTTAAAAAATCATTGTTACAGTAATATTATTTCTATAAAAGAAAAATATTTTTAATGATATTTTAAATAAATTAGTAAGAAGAACGTTTGTAGAGGTTTCGGTAATTTATTAAAAACGATATCGGAAACGTAATAAGACTTCCTTTGTTTTACTTTCTTTTTTTTTCTTTAATACGTTATGTAATCTAAGTTCAGTATACTTCAACTAGTCTACCTTACATGTACTATTCACTTTCACCGTATCCCTCTCTACTTTGTTAAGGACTTTCATAAGTTTATATGCCAAAAAGACTGTCTTCCGGGCACATCATGCTCAATGATTCCAATGAATCTTTCCCATAATTGTTGATGAGCTTATTTTAACTAATTTTGTTGGTTTAAATAGGGAACTTTTAAAGTTTGGAGGAGTTTTTCTGCGTTTACGTTTATTGGACCTGCCTAATATGTGCTGAAAGCATCATAAAATTCCCGGTGATTGGGCACAGTCTAATTACACAAAAGGGACACAAGAACAAGTACAAATGAATTCGTTGTACATTTTCCTCTGATGTGCGTGGTCGCCCTGGACTATTTCCCTCACATAAATACTCCAATTCTTCAAATTGTTTATACCAGCGACGAATCCTCTTAGCCGACGGTAGATCGGCACTGAAACGCTGTCAAAACTCACTCTGGATCGTTAATACGCACTCTACATTGCTAAATTGTAGAATATAAAATGACTTCTGTTATGTATACGTCATGTTGTTTACGACTGAGGTTAGCGTACATTTAAGCGCTAGTACTGTCCTGCGGCCGGTATTTTAAACTCGAGAACACGCACTCTCAAATGGTCAGTGCAAATTTCACTGCCCATGTGTGGTTATACAGATGTATGGTTTTAAGATCAGGTCATTCTTTTTGACATAGATGTATGTATAAATTTTTACACAGTATAACTATACAGTGCCATGAAAATAGAAATTCTAAATAATAATAATAAAATATATTTATATATTTCTTCTTTCGGTTAAGTTTAAATTTGCTTAACTTGTTTAATTTGTATTCTTTTAAAATAGTACATTTTAAATCCTCCACTTATGTTTTCTGTAACGTAACAAAAAATAAAAATAATATTTTTTTTAATAGCTTCGTGGGAAAAGAAACAAGTAAATGCTTAAGTGGAAAAAAGTAAAGGATGAATATAAGACATCGAGAGGTTTAAAAAGGAAGAAAAGATAAGAGGGTAGATGTGGAAAAGGGTTAAATGTAGTAGTTGTACTAGAAGGGTGAGTGGAACGAGGAACGAAAAAGTAGAATAAGTAAGAGAGAAAGAGCGAGGGAGGTAAAAAATCTACGGGAAGTGTTTCTATAGTAAACAGAATAAGATGATAGTAAAGAACCTGAGGCAGGGGTTAGACCGATGTGGGTGGGGATGAATCGAAGGACAAAGAGAGAAGTCGGCTTGCTCATCTCGTCTACACCGTATCTAGTCTAACCGAAAGGGGAGCGATGCATTACAATTCTATACTGTGTGATACGGTACAGAAAAGAACGGGGTTGGTAGAAGCGGTACGGACAACGAGTATTTTACCTCGAGGCTTTCTCTCATTCATCCTCTCTTTTTCTCTCTCATTCATTCTCTATCTCTGCAGAGGCTTTGCTGTTCTTTCTGTAAGAAATAATTCGTTTAGAACCCAGGTGCATCTTCTTCAGCCTCATCACATTAAGTGTCCTCCAATTTACCCACGTTTTCTTCTTGCACTTACTTTAATTATCATTGTCATTATTATTATTATTATTGCTATCATCATCTTAATACCCTTCTTCTTCTACTTCAGTAGTTATTAACAATACCAAACGATATACTCTCTGGTTGGTTGTTGTCTGTTTGAATAAATATCTAATCTCTTTGTTTGAGCCTCCCAATAGAGGCAGGATATCGTGTTTCTTACTAATATTGTTTAGGTGTTTTAAAATATATTTTGCCGACCGACTCATTCCCATCTCCCTCTACACTCTTGCCTAATACATACAATTAATTTATAACAGGGTTTAGTTTTTGTATATTCTTATACACCTGTATACCACTTTCATATAGTAAATTACTAGTACTTATTTAAACAAATAACCTTTTACAATAATTTTAAAAAAATATATCTTAATTAATTTTAATTGCAAAGCTTGAATAATGGCAAAAATATTTTATAAATTTTATTTAGATAAGTACTTCGTTTTTTTTTTGTTTTTTTTTATAAAATAATGACGAAATCATCAGTTATAAAAAGTTTCAAAAATATTAAACAAATATTCTTTAAGTAAAAAGTTCTTTTATAAAATTTCTTTGTATCTTTCTTTTCCTAGTAAGACGATATTTAACTATTATCAGTAAGCAAAGTAAAACTATTTTATTTTATTTTATTTGTAATACTCCTTACAATTTTAATTTTAAAAAGTTTCTTTATTTTGTACTTAATAAATAATGTATATTTTTTTTAAATTATTTTTTTTATTATTGTTATAATTAAATTCTTTTATTGTCACCAGCCACTATAGGATCGAGTTTGAAGTTAATTTTTGGTCGGCCTCCTACTCGTTCAACTCCTTAATTTTCAAAGCTGTGTTATTTAGCTCTTCTGATCATTTCTTATTACTGTACTCTATCTCAAGAGAGAAAGAGCGAAGGAGGTAAAAAATCTACCGAATCCGTTTATAGTCTTGTACCTTATTTCTGATTATATTCTATTCTATATATCTTCGGTATGTTTTTTTACCTGAAATTATGAAATCGTTGATTTGTGTGAACTATTTAACATGTTACTTTTGTCTCCGTTATGTTCGTTAAAAATGATCTTGGTTAGCCTTTTAGGGTTCTAATTAAATGTCCATAAAAGTCTTCGTTTTTGTATGACGTCTGTAAATCTGGTTGTTTCGAGATAGATATTTTTGTTCTTCTGCATTTTCCAGCTCTCATTAGTTTTTCTTAGTTCAAGTATCTTTCTCAATAACTTTCTCGTGCTAATTTCTATTTTGTCTACTTTTCACTTATTTATTGTTCTAAATTCTTCACCATACAACACTTCAGGTAGAATTGCTGTGGTGTAGTGCCTAATGTTATCGATCGTAAATGTTTTTTTTTGTTGTTTTCACTCTTTGTCAAGGCGTTTGCTTTCTGTATTTTGCTGATCCTTACATTATTTGCTTCTTTACCTTATCCGTTTGGTTGAATAATTTCTCTTGGTACTTGAATTTCTCTGTTTTATTAATTTTTACAAATTTTGATTCTAGATATTTGGAACTTATTTAATAATGTTTGTTATGTATTTTTTTTCAAAAGATATTTATTTGTAGCCATGTCTTTTTTGCTGTCTCCTTCAGAATGTTCAGATGTTCCTTTATTTTTGTGTTTACTCTTTTGTTTATAAAATAAATAAATTAATTTTTTTCTAATTTGTCATAATAATTATATAGATTATATCAGGAATGACTAGATATGCTACCCCATAGATAAATTAAAGTATTGCCCTGAATTTACCTGGATGATTAAAATGAACCTGTGGTTAAACTTTGATCAAATCAGCATCGTAGAATATATAATTAATTATAAAATTAAAAATTATGGTTGATTAAAATAAATTATTAATTGTTTAAAATACAGTTCATAAAATAATATTAAGCTAGATACATAAAGATACTAAATTAAAAAATAAAAAATAAAAACAATTACTCACAATTCAGAAAGCGTTATTTGAGTGCATATGTAGTCGAAACGAGATTTGGAAAATTCAGTTGTTATGTTTTTACTTTATTTTTTAATTAGTTTTAAAAATTTTATTAATTAGTTTTAAAAATTTTATTAAAATTTCGAGGTTTTTATACGTTTTCAATATTAAAAATGTCGGGAAATTTTAACAATATTATTTATTGCCTGTCTTTTACTTATATGCAAGGAATACGTCAACTCAGGATAAAATAATAATATTCAGCCCCGGATAAATCCAACCCCACTTCTTTGCAATAAGATCTACGCACACGTCCAGAGCGGAAAACGACATAGTAATTTAGTACTTTCACTTATGTCAGCCCAGCCAACGGGGAATTGACCTTGCTGAGGAGTTCCCTGTGGATTACGGAATTGGCGGTCCCGAGCTGTCCAAGCTGCTTGCGGTTGTGCTTCTCGGTTTCACTGTTAGCAGCGGTGGCGGGAGGCACGTCTGTGGTCTGTTTTGCTGACACTGGGTGGAGTGCGGACGGGGAGAGCCGGGTTGTGGGTAGGCTACTGTGAGCTTGCTCAGTCAAAGTCTTGCACCGTCCAGCGTGAGTCATTTCGTCCCTTGGCAGGGATTGTTCCACGGATAAGGGTATCGGTGCCCTTACAGCTACGTGCGAGCTATGGGATGTCGGTATCATGGGTCAGGCAGTACCTGACTCCCCGGCCCGGGTTAAATTTGTGGGAGGCGGCTGACTCTGGGGAAACCCAGGCAAGATAAATGAGATGGGCCACGCCCAACCGACTCTCCGCCCGCACCTTATGATATTATCACTGGCGTAAAAATTAGTTTATGGACAACGTAGCATCCACAACTTCTGTGGCAGAGGGTCCACGTAAAATCCATCGTCCTGGAAAGCCTTTGTATTTGCAGGTGAAGAGTGTAGAATTTAGTGATAGGATAAGTTATAGATCTGGTAAGGAAGAACACTTCTAACTTTAGACCACAGAATAGTGGTTCAGTACCAAAATAAATAAATTATAAAGAAGAAAGACGGCGATTTTTCGAAAAATAACACTTTCGTGATAGCTCGTGGCTTCACGGAAGCTACTGGAGGACCGGTTAAAGAACAAAAACACTGCAGTGGGACTTTTTATGGAAACTTGTCAACGACGTTCAATCGTTGCGATTATTAAAAGTCAAAAAAATCGGAGTCGTGGAGAATGCGGTATCTCCTCATAGTACTTCGAACACCTCAAAGAGCGTTATCATGTGCAGGGATTTATTAAACTGCACAGAAGACGAGATTGTAGATGTATTTCAGGAATGAGGTGTTGTTGCATGCCGTCACTTAAACACGCGACGTAACGGAGAAGTTCTATCATCTGCTTCACAAGTGTTAACTTTCAATAAACTGAAGTGTCCGGAAAAGATAAAAGCTAGGTATGACAGGTTGGATATGCGTCCGTTTATCCCAACACCTTTGCGTTGCTTTGGGTGTCAGACATTAGGACACACGGCGGCTCGTTGCACAAAGAAGAAGATATGTGTATGTGGTGAACCATTACATCCAGATGATCCGTATAGGGATCCTCCTGTCTGTGTCAACTGTCCCAGACACTGTTCTGCAAGGCCTAGGAATAGTCTTATTTACAAACAGGAAGTAGCTGTCCAAGGAATCAAGATAAAACAGAAAAACAGCTACTTTGACGCAAGGAAAATTGTACTTGGCAGAACGCCAAAGATAGCCTCGTATGCACAAGTTGCAGCCGCTCCTGCAGCTTCTTTAAAATCACAAAACGTGGTTTCAGAATTGGCAGCAGCTTTGGTCGAACACATGCACCATCGAGGATAAAATGAAAAATCAACCATTAAGAGCGCAAGTTGTCCAAAGCTGCCGCAGAAGAAAGCAGATGTTTCCGTGGAAAAGAACTCCGTTAAGCCTAAATTTGAGCCAACAGTTATTACATATGTTTAGCCGAAAGAAGCAGTAACTGAAAGAAAGAGTAAGCTAACTACATCTAAAGTAAAAGTGCAGGAAGAAAAAAAATCTTTATCGAGGGATCCGCGAAACCAGAAGTGGTTATATTGGAAAAGGAAGATTTTAAACAACTAACAATTTAGTCTCCGAAAGCACTGAGGCCTTTTACCGAGAGGGCAAGAATTTTAGACGCTTCACATTTTCTAGTGGTGAATGCATTCTGTCTCAACTGCGATGTACTTCTGACTGCGCCAGCAGAGCCGATGTCATCCGATGCCGGCAGCAGGAGATCCTCCCGGACTTATGGCGGAGGATCTGAAGAGTCTATCTCCGAGGCCTTGGATACCTTGGAATTCGACATCGAGGTCTTTAGAAAGATGGAAAAAAGAAGCAAAAAAGGATGGCTAAAATGGAAACCAAGGCGATAGAATTAGAAGAGGTAGATCGTATGTTTCCATGAAGAATTTTATTATAAACAACATATATGTTTAATGTTTCATTAACATGATAGTTTTTATCACAGTGAAGTTTTCTTTGATAGTTTTGACCAAATTTCGTAAGAAATGGTTAGACAGATTTTTAAAATAACAAGGGCCTTTACACCCTTTTTATATTGTGTTTTCCGGGTTTCAATAACCATTGACAAGTCTGTTTTTAGATGCTCTTTTTGACAAGCCAAGTCCTTGACTGTGTCACTTGTGTTCTTTTTAGGGGAGGAAAAGATATTCATTTTTATTTTTATTTTTTTGATGTGGAAGGGGCTAATGACCATAAAACTTAAAAAAACTTTAAAAAAATTATTTGTCAGTCATCCATACAAAAAAAGTCTAATACGTTCGCACGACGCACTTATACACAAACTCATGCTTGCGTACTACATTGTGTACATTTGCTTTCTACTTTGTGTATAGAATAATATAAAATATGATACAATACTAGAATTAGCACTCGATTTAAACATTCTGTTTTAGAAGCGAATGTATGTGTATTGCAAGAGTGTGCGTGCGGTCTTTATGCGTGTCTGTCTCTCTCTCACTCTCTCTGTATGTGTGTATGGGCGCACGCGCGCGCGCGTGTTTGTATGTCAGAAGTTTGGAATAAAAGAAAGAATTTAACAGAACAATGTAGAAATTGATGAATGTTTTTTTTTTAGAAATGTTTAAAACTCTATTTTCCAGAAAAAAATCCTTTATTTATTCCTATTTTTATAAAACGTTTTATTTGGTATGTAATATGATTAATATATTGTAACACTTTATAACTTCAGGGATATTCATAAATACAGTTTTACGGAAAAACAAAATTCCATTGAATATGTACGTATATTAATTGTTCGTTTTATATCGCATTTTATTAAGAAAAAAATAATTAAGTACTTCTAATTAAATTATATTTTGTACTTGAAGAAAAAAATAAAATTATTCCTGGAAGCCGATTTTGATTTTTAATAACATTTCTGAAATATTTCATTTTTAAATTATTTATTAATTTATTTACACAACCTACCTAACGTTCAGTTACAGCATAACGTTTTGGGATAAAAGATAAGTATCTTTAGTGTATGAAAACCCCCAATCATAACCGGTATTCGAACCCAGAATCTTTCGCATGAAAGGCGGAATTCTTACCATTCTGTCAAGAAGATTCGATTTTTGAATTCATTTTTTTTCATCTCGAAGATTCTGGGTTTGATTCTTCAGTAGTTTAAGGTCTTCGCCCTCGACATACTACCACTTAAAATAAAACTTAAGTAGAACATAAAAGTACATATTATACAAGTAAATATTTTCGGAAAAAAAATTATTCTACTTTTGAGTCAAATTTTGAGTGTGAAACTAGCGTTCTTCCTAGCACCATGATCAATTCTAATCAAAATTAAATGGCATTAGGTTCATATTCAGAATCATCATAGATTTTTTTTTTTTTAAATTGGTTAATTCAATCTGAAAATATCAAACAAATCAATAGTAACGAAAAGAAGCAAAGAATTAGGCTTATCGTCCCCTACAGCTGAATGAAATTCCCAAACATATAACGAAAATGGCATAAATAAAAATACAATGGAATTTTCTAATTATCTTTTATTTTTTTGCTTGAATTTTTTTTTTTCTCTCATCCGAGTTGTGATCAAAATTAAATAGCATCAATGCTCTAAATACAGAAATTATCCTGACAAATTTCTTCCAATCGGTCCATCCAGTCTGAAAATATATGCAAAAAATACAGGCCTACATACATACACATATATAAAAAGACGAAGAAGATGTTTATTTGTTCGGGATAAACAAAAAAACTACTTGTTCAGTGGCAACTAAATTTTTACCCATGTTCTTGACAAAACTGAAAAGGATTTTAGATATATTCATCTCGAAAAACCTCGAAAAAAGTATATATATATATTTATAGTAGCGAAGATTTACCGGTTGAAGCACAAACTTTAACGAATTAAATTAATGAACTGTGAATTGTGAGTCTCTATCACTGTGTGAGGTAGGCTTGAACTGAATGATTCGAATCAATCGAATGAATAATATTATAAAAATAATAGAATAAAATTTATATTAAATAAAATCTATATCTATATCTATTATACAAATAAGAAGAGGTTTCTGTTTGTTCGAGATAACCAAACATCTACTCGATCAATCACAACCAAATTTTTAGCTATGTTTCTTAGCATAACTGAGAAAGTTTTTAAATACATATTATCTCGAAGAACCAACCGATCGGTTGCTTTCAAATTTTCAAGATACTTTCATATTATACCATAGAAGGTTTTAAGTCACAGACCGAGGCTCTAGCTACCTTGAAGGTTAAAATATTAAAAAATTAAAAATATTCTTTATTTCTTCACTCCTAAGTAGGGTGAAGTTGTAAATTAAAAATATTCAATAAAGAAAAAAGATTAATCCTTTTACTTAATTATTACATTTCTGCCTCCATGGAAAAGAAAAAAATGTATGTATTTTTCTTTGTCAAAGGTGTGTGTAAAATTGTTGATAAGATAATAATTACTATTATCGTTTCTGTTAAGATCACTATAGTTTTTATGTTTAGTACTGCATATCATTCTTAGTTCATTCTTTTTTATTTGTCAGTATTATTCTCACAATCATGAGAATAATAATCAGGGTGGGGAGTCCAGGCGGCGTTGCTTTCTGGGAAGACGGAAATGGTGACCGAAGCGATCTCTGCGGTTGTTCAAGGCATCGTCCTTCCATCATCACAGGAATGGGCGAGCGAAGCGAGCCCTCTGGGGTAGGCCCCGTAGCCCCGGGAGACTCTGAGGAGCCCCGGAGATAGCTCCGGGATTCGCCTGAGCCGACCCGGACCCTGAGGGTTCTGGCTAGACGGGCCGCTAGTATATATATATATTAATAAATATTTATACATTCACTCATATCCTTCTGCAATCTGTCAATGCTGAAATGTTTTTTTGATTAGAGGGAAATCAAGAAACTTGAAGACTTTGTAAAAACTTCGACATACAAAATTTGACCGGAATAGTTAGCATAAGTAAAAAAAGTAAATAAAACATAAGTAAATAAATAAGTTTTATTTACTTAAATAAAACTTATATCAGAAGTAGTTTAAATAAGGATTACCAACTAAAATATTAAGCTGTCTTTTTTCTTAATATTATGTTTTAAATCCCTTAGTGAATTTTATATACATCATATTAAATTAATATTTCATCTTTATTGTTTCAGATTGGGTACAGCTCCCACTCAGCCAGCACCGGTCGCTATGCCAGTATTCCCCCTGCGACCGGCGTCCACTACAGCAGCCGCGCATTATTCCCCATACTCCCCGTCCAGATTCCATATAGACAAACGATGCCAGCACCGTTGTTCGTGGAAATGTTGTTCGTTCGCTCTTATATTACTGTGCGTTGTTCTCACAGCCATGCTCGCATACTTCGGTGGTAAGTATCTTTATTATTAATTACTATTTAATAGCTACTTGATCATTAATTACAAAGCATATTTACCTGCTACACGTAAACAAGTATTATTGAATATTCATATGTATGATTATTGGAATGTGTTTAATACTAGTATCCGTAATAATAATTGGCAATCTATGCAATTAATGGAACCAGTAGATTAAAAATACGTTTATGTAATATACTTAAATAAATATTAGCAAAAGCGTGTAGACATAGATATTACAAGAAAAATACCTTTTTATGTTCTTTTTTATACAACAATCATTCGGAAAGTTTTAGGCCTGACAAAGAAAAAAAAAAATTTTTCAGTTGTTTTTTTTTTCAACTTAATCACCTTTCAAGTCGATACCTTTAGACCAACGACTTTACAATTTTGTAATGCCCTCAGTACAATGCAATTTGTCCATCTCTACAAAATATGCGGTTATCTCAGCTTTGACCTTATTATTTAAATGAATTTTCGCCCAACTATTCATTTCTTCAAGTTTAGGAAGAGATAGCAATCGTTGAGAATGGCGCATATGGACGCACCTTGAAGCATAGGTCCATGGTATACTATAGCAACAATCCGATACTTGTCTCTAAACAATCGAAAATCGTGTTTGAAAGACACCTTATTTTACGTGTGACAGCTGGACCGTTTCGTTTTCACTATCTTTGGCGCACTTTCGCCAGTTTTCACACACTGTTTGGTCTCTAGCTAGTTATGGTAAATCCATGTTTCATTTAATTCTGTTATAAAAAGTCGAAGAAATTATGCGAAATCGTGTTTAAATTCAGTCTAAACACCTTTGAGAAGTTTTTAGTTGAATTCATTTGTGATTGACTGTTAACAAACACACGGCATCCATCTAGCGGAAAACCTTTTCATGCCTAAAACATTGGAGAGAATGAAGTGGGCACTGTGTATCAAAATGTTTGCGATTTCAGCATGCCCGTGTACCTTCAGTCGGGAATCATTTAATACGACATAGTATATTTTGTCATAATTTCGTCGGTGGTCTGGACGTTCCGAGCGTTTATCACCCTGAATGGATGTACGACCACGTTTAAATTCAGTAGTCCAGTTTTTAACAGTCAGAAACAAACGGGAAGAACCCTTTAAAGTTGAATCTAAATCTGTTTGCATTTCTGTCGGGGTTTAATCTTTTAAAAAAGTACTCTATAGTAGCTCAAATTTTGTTTTACTCGATCACCACAAACAAGCAACCAAAACTCACGCGTCTGAAACTTCCCAGCACGCCATGTAAAGGATCAATCTTGACAAATATCGTAATCAAATAAAGAATCATATATATAAAAGAACCTTGTTGAATGAAAGAAAAAATCATAACTATAACAATTACAAGATAATTATAACTATTACAGATGTTAAATAATGTAAAAGACCCTTCACAATACAAATCTACTTTTACCCGAAGGATCAAAAGCAATACCAATTAAATAAAAAAAGACCGGAAGAAACAAAACCATGAGCAACTATAAAAGAAATAGTATCAACTAATTTTAATTAAGTTATAATAAATAAACCACAAATAACTAAGCCTATATAATAAGCAGAAGAATAAGCAATCAAAATCCTCAAATATCTGTGAATCATACAAATATTCTAATATAAAAACAACCAAATAAACAAATACTCAAAAAGAAATAAGCATAGTTGAACAAAAAAATACAAAAACATAACTTAAACAATGAATAAATTCATACCTGCCATGTTTAAGCATTTTACCAGCCAAAATTTTAGAACCAGAAGTAAGAGCCTCAACATGAGCCCTTGGTAATCATAAATGGAAACTAAATAAACGGACACAAAATAAAAAAAAAACATTAAATAATTATTAACAAGAAAATCAAAAAACAAATAATTAAAACCAACCAAAAAAAAAAGTAATAACATAAAAAATTCTTAATAAAAAAGGTAAAGAACCAAAAAGAGTATGAAAAATTGAAAAAAAACTGCTTGATAACCCAAACCAAAAACCAACAAAAATACAAGAACTAATCTAAACTTAAAAAAAAAATAATAATAAAACATCAATAACAAAATCTAAAATTAAAACGAAATAACTAAAAAAAGTAAAAATCAGACAAAAAATAAAAAGAATAAACAGAAATAAAAACAAAACAAATTTAAAATTCTTAAACAACAACAAAAATATAATAAATTTTATCAATTATAAAAAAAAATAAATAAACCAATAGAAATAAAAAAAATAAAAAATAAACCAATTATATAAACAAATCAATTAGGTAAAAAACAAAAAAGGATCAAAGATAATAAAAAATAAATAAATTTTAACATATGAAAGACATACTATCCAAATAATCTCTTCTAGGCTACGAATATTTTCCTTTTTTGTTAATTATTGTTTTTTCGCCATCTCTGTGTCAGAACGAGAACATTCCGAATGACCCTAGTACATAAAGTTTTACATGGAATATTGTGAGCGTTCGTATACACACACATGTGCGCGCGCGCGCACACACACACACATACAGACACACATTCTTTTATATATATATATATATATATATATATTCATCAGCATTCACGTACTATTTTGATTCGCATAGCATTCTCGTGGCCTCAAAATGACTGTGCAGTTTGGTCAAAAAATATACCTTAGTAAACATGAAGCTTTGTTTCGCTATGGTAGAGGTTTTTTTTAACATGGTGATTTTTTTTTTTGTCTCATGAAAGCGAATATTTAGGCTATACTTCAATATTTGAAGATATAAAAGGAGGATACCTAACCATACAATCATGAACTGGATTATGAAATTTCCACATTACAGTTTTTGCATTAGATAAGAAACCTTTTAGAAGAAGTATGAAAATCTGTATCGATAACAAAGAACATCATTATTACTGTAAGGAGTGCTGTCATAAACCACTCTAATGTCTATAAAATACATAATTTGTCATAAACTTTCTTACTTATATGAGCATTATACAATTATTTTATATATAATATATCTGTAATTATTTATATGTAATATTTTATATCATATTGTAATATGACATAAAATACTTAAAAACGAGTTATTTTTTTAATTTTTTGTGAAAAACATGTGTGCTTTTACACATTAGCACTTTTAATTACACACCATTTAAACAAGTTTTTAATATGTTACGAATATTACATTATAAAAACGGAATATTGTCGATTTCATTTGGTTTTTTTATTATTTTATTTTCTTAGAAATTTACTTTTTTTCATTATTTCACAAGTAATAAACATTTTATATAAAATTTAGGCTGAATTAAGATAATAATATCGTTTATCCTACGAGCATTTAACACTTTTATCATCATATAATGATAAATATCTGCCATTAGGCAAGTCCCTTGCAGAATATCCATCTCCATTCTCCTTAATCCCAGTTAAAAATTTAAGATCTTTATAGCTCACTTTTCTTTTAGATCACTTTTAATTTTTGCTCTTTTAACACTTCTACTGATCCTTCATGTACTGTGTTAATATATAATTTTCTTGTATGACATGTTTCAGTTAATTAGCTTTCCTATTTCGAATTTTTTCTGATTAAGCTTCTATTTTCGTTAACTCTTCACATTACTCCATTTTCACTTTGTACGTCCATTTAATCTTTTCCTTTTTTTCTTTATTCCACAATTTAAATCGACAGAAGTAGACTTCAGATACACTCCAAATGAAAAATTTATGTTTAATGCTTTCTTAGCCGTTGTTATATTTGTTTTTATTTTGTTTTTCGGTAGTCTTCAGTTAACACGGTGTAATTCAAATAACCTATTTGTCCAGTTTTCCCTTTTTATGTAGACATCCATTTGTTTATGGTCTCCTACCTCTTTACTTTAGCTTTCTTAACATTCATTCCAATTCAGTATTCTAACTTATAATTTTAAAACTGTTTGTTAAATATCCGGATGGTTCTCTCCTAAAAAAAACTCATTGAGAACCTTATAAAATTTATTCTCTTTCCCTCAACACCGATTCCTTCATCTTCTTCTAAAGTATTTTTTATCATATCATTTCATGTTTTATAATTTACAGAATGATATCTTTGCGAATATTTTAGATTTAAAAAGTAAAATAATAATATTAATAAATAAATATGTATTTTTTCTGATTGGTGCATAACAATGTATTGTATACATCAGTATATAATGTATTAAGTTAAGCATATAATATAACCTTTATATACCTTTATATCTTTATATAAAATATTGCTTATCGGTTAAAAAAAGGAACCCTCAACTTTTTTCTGGGATGATCAAGGAAATATATGGTAAAAATCTTGTCAGACCGTATCATAAAATATATTAGTAATTATAAGATAAAAATAAAATTTATTGTAGTCCATATTGATTATTCAAAACCCGTGAAACAATGTTAAGGTACATACATGAAAATGCTAAGTATATAAAATTACTAGAAAATAATAAACATTCAAAATACTTTAATGAAAATTATTTGAACACATTTCTATTTACACGTTGAACGAGATACAGAATTTACATTTACATTTTACATTTTTTTTAAAATGTTTTAAATAATCATAAGATTATACAAATCAGAAAGTTTGCTTGTATGTTAATCATATAAAAACTACTGCACCGATTTCTATGAATCTTTTTTTCCATTTTGTTTCTTTTTTATAGACTACAACACTACAAAAAAAAATCCGATTTAATACGTTAATTTCTCGAAACATGAAGAAATATTCTATTTTTAAAAAAATTAACAGTTTGTGAAACATGTAAATTTATTTAATCGGCGAGCACTACCAAACCGATTTCAATTTATGTTTTTTTCTTTTTTTAATTATTTTTCTTTTATTATAGAGAAAATATAAATCTGTTGGAATATTGTAACAATCCAAGATACTTATGAGTTCTTCATGGTACGTTATCGTGTAAACAGCATTGCCCAGAGTTGAAAGGAAAGTTTTCCGCGAGAAATAATATTACTTGCAAACATTTTGTTTGCAATAAATGTTAAGCATTTATTGTGAACAAAATTATACCTTAGTTGTGGAAATCGGTTCACAAGTAACCAAACACAGAAAATGCATAACATAATTTCCTGCCAGATTTCATCTCCTCTATTGAATGAGGTATTGAATACGAAAATTTATACCTAGCCAACCATTTTAGGTACACTTTTTTTTACATCTGGAACCAACGTTAGGTATTGCTTCTCAGGATGAGATGAATTATTTATAGCGTGTGAAAATACCATGCCTAACCGGGATTCGAACTCGGGATCTCCGGATGAAAGGCCGAGATGCTACCAATCGCGCCACGAAAGCCGGCATTTTAGGTACACCTGCATATATATATATATATATATATATACAGACTAGCTCCCCGTCACAGCTTTGCTGCGCTATATGGTTACTTTCGTTTCCCGAAGCGGTCAATCTTTTTATTTTGTTTTTTAGTCAAGTAACGGGAGGCAAGTGCAGCCAGTCACACATACAATTACGATGGCAGTGGCTGTATTGGTTGAGCCACATCGCCGTATAACTAAGCAACTATAACTTCGCACCGCTTAAAAAAATCAGAATTAAAAAAATCGGAATTAGATTTTTTTTTTTTTTTTTTTAATTATAAATTAAAAATAGTTTTTAAATGTTAATCTGTAGCATTTGCTGCAAGCCCAGATCTACTGAATATCTCGTTTACTATAATCGGGATTGGGAAAATTTGCAATCATTGTAAAAAATGTTTTACCTTTCAAGGTCGAATTTCAAAATATAGAAATTGGTTTATTGACTTGAAGATTACACTCACCAAAAATCAGGTTGATTTTTTCATTTGTTATCGAAAAATTAAAAAAATAACAGGGTAACAAAAAAATTAAACGTTCTATTAATCGTTGCAACTCGGAATTTCAAAAAATCTATAAATTGGCTTTTAGATATTCATAATTATTCACTTAAAATCTAGCTCAAAAAGCGATAGACACTCACGGTTCACTATTCATTAATTCAGTTCATTAAAGTTGGTGCTTCAACCGGCAAATCTCCACTACTACATATATCCAAAAACCTGAAATATATCCAAAAACCTTCTCAGTTATGGCAAGAAAAGTGGGTAAAAATATGTTTGTGATTGATCGAGTAATATTTTTGTTTATCCCTAACAAACAAATACCCTCATCCTCTTTATTTATTAGTATATATATATATATATACTAATAAATATGTATATAAATATATATATATATATATATATATTTTATAATGATTTAGTGATGTTTGTTAATTTTATACTGGTCAAATTACCTACAGATTAATTGATAATATGATTCTATGATAAATCTTATTATTAAATTTTATTTACATAAATAATTCCATTAAGGATTTACTCTGAATTTCGCTATAAATATTTTTAATATAAAGTATTATTAATTCAATCTCTTGTAAATGTTATTAGATGGTCTATAGTCTGAAAATAGAATTATTTTAGTTGTTATAAGTTAATTCTTTTACGAGGGCTATTGTTGAAGTGGCGCACCGTAACGTACAATTTGATGCCGGTACCGTTAATTCAAAATGATGAATTAAAGAGAACAACCAACCGATATAGAAAATAATAGGATTATATTTTCTATATGAAAGGCTTACGTGTACCATAGTTGTGCTCCCCTATCGGCTATTCTGACGTTATATCTGCTAAACAGTCTGCTTGTTACTGGTAGCATCATAAATACAACTGTACAACTGTAAAGGGTGTGTAATTCAAGAGTACAAGGACCGGGGGTTGCTTTCCTCTTTCATCCTCTCATATGTATATGTAGAATAGTTATAATTGAGTAACTAACTTGTTAGGTATCCAGTATTATTATTGCTGTATGTTTTGCTCTGTTGCACGTATTAGCAAGCAGTATTATTCTGAAATTTTCATCCTCGTCCTTTAGATACAGTGAGTGCATTGTATAGAGCTCTGACATGAGTTTAAAGAGCTTTACACACACACACACACACACACACACATTCTCTATGTTTTCATTACGTACCTCTTTCATTTATATGCATTTTATATTAATTCTCTCACATAACTATCTCTATTTCTATTTTCCTCTCTCGTTTTCAAGATACATCTGTTAATTTCTCTTCTTAAATTTCTCACTGAATTAAACTCTCGACTATTTAGAATCATGTGGATATAACACACTTTTGTTCTGTAGAAGCTATGAATGTCATATTATACCGGCACTTAATTATTTTCCTCAAATCTAGGTGTTAATTAAATTTAATCTATTTATTTAGAAATTTATATGTATACGCCCCCTTCCCTACTATGGCTACTATAATTCGGTTTTTTATGATAAAAATTAATATTATAATATGTGAAAAATACTAAGCCTGATCAAGATATGAACACAAAACCATAAAAAAACTAACAAACATTTCTAGAATGGTAATCCATACCTTAAATAATAATAAAATGCTTATACATTTAAATTAAAATTATGTACATTATTTTTACACTCCAAAACAATAAATTTATCTCGTTGCAATAGAAAAAACCTACAAAAGTTGTATAATTTTCCTAGGTTCGGCCTTGATAAAGTTTTATTTCAAATACGTAGTAGTGTTTTAAAATATTATTGACTTTATTAATATTATCATTATTTAAAATAGGAGTAGATCAAACCAATATAAAATACAAAATATAAATCGAATTTAGGTAACGAATTTTTGTAAATGCTTTTAGAAAACAACATTTCTTATTTTTTTTTTTAAATATTTTCTTTTTTCTGATGGGACAATACATTTTATCTTATTGGAGCCAAAATTTAACATACGTTAGAACTTACGTAGAGAAATACTTTTTTGCCAGATTTCACAAGTCTTTAGAAATCCGTATTAAAAATATATATCAGAAACTTTAAAAAACTTTAAACCAATCATATATCGCTACCACTGTATCGAATTTAAAGTTTTGACGATTCCCTTTTCCTCCAAAAAGATTTTATTTTTAAAATTAAAATAATTACTTCACCCCCCCCCCCACCACCACCCCCCTTCTGATTGATAAATTAAAAATTTAATACCATCAGTGCCCCATATAAAGGAATATAGGAATATTTGACCAAAATTTCAAGTGTTAATTATTATGCAGTCCGGATAGATTTATCAAAATACAGGCCAACATACATGTATCCTTTCGGAATTTTCCACTATTTTTTTATATTCTTGGGTTCTAGGAAATCATACAAAGTTGATATTTATAAAACCTTCCTCGCCCAAATTTTTTTCGATCTCTATATTTACCCTTATAGCTGCGTATCTCTATTGCTACAGAAGTAAAAAACGGTCTTACGCAATTCCGCGTAAGATAACCGAGTTTTCATTACTGACGCCTTCACTATTTCGCAGTCAGAAATGCACTCATTTTCAAAATACAACTCGCTACATACTTTCGGTTAACCAGTAGACCCTACAAACAAGCATCAATTTTCAACTCGCTCACCACTGAGACACACTACATAAATGCGTATGAAAAACACCATTACGCAGTCAATGAAACCTAAAATTATTTTCGACATTAAATTGAGAGCAATTCAACCAATCTTCAACAAAATTTCACATGTACAATTTCAGATACACTACTGCAGTATATCTAAATTTCAATGAAATTGGCAGAGTAGTTTTGGAGAGATTCAAGCCACAAAAGTTTGCACATAGGCCTATAAATAAATAAAATAAATAAAAATTTATATATATATATATATAAGTAAACATCATTTTAAGTTTATACTATATTTGTACTCCTCATACCCCAAAACGTAAAGAAAATTCATTTTCACCCCCCTTCACTAACACCATGCGACGGAAAGTTGTACCGTACTTTTCTTCGAAAAGTTGGTAAAAACTTTCGCGCAGTTGTCTACTTGCTTAAGAACATAGTTGCCAGGTTAATAAACATGGTATTCACTAAAAGCTATACCCCAAAAAATAAATCAAATAATTAAGAAGTACACAAAATGACAATTTGTAATACAAAAGTTATTTCTTCAATTCTAGTTCATTTATTCTAGATGAAGTTTGTCTTTTCATTATGTAATAAACAGATTTACTTAAGAGGTATGTTTGGGTAATATTGTCTAAAACATGATTATACATTATGGAATTGTGAAAATACAGCTTTTTTTACAATTTTAACCGTACAAAACATTTTTAAAATTTAATAAAATGCCCTTAAATGATACTAGTATAATAAATAAATTATTCTTCTCCTTTTTCTTTTCACAAATTTTTAAGTAACTTTAATAATTAAAAAGATAATCTGGATATTACCAAAACTCTTATTTAAAAAAAGAAACATAATTTTTTGGGTACACCGTAATTTCTCAATTAATTAGTGCCTTTATATATTTACACTCACATTGGTAAATAAAGTATTAGTTTCAACTTTTCAATCGTTAAACATTGAAAATGAAATTTGGCTAACACTCCTACTTTGAAATGATTTATATATTCAGTATTCGGTGTGAAACTACCACTACCAAAACCCGTATATGAGAGCAGTTCAAAAAGTTTAAATGAAAGGTACGTTATGATATACAATTTTAAAAGGCACCGAAAAGCAAATATTTGTTTGCAAATATATTCTAGCTACAACAATAACTTCAATATAATATTGTAATAAATAATATAATATATAATCCTAAATAATATTAATTAGCCGCCAGAACGATGACCATTTAATATATTTCATAGCTAGTTTCAAAATTTACCTACAGTACCGTGTAAATAACTGTTAAGCAGTTTAAAACAAAAGAATTGCAAAGCCTCATACCTCTAAAAAATATATTTTTTTTAAAGAGATGAATTACTTTCGATGTACGAGAAGATATTAAAAAATCCGTTTAGGCACACCGAAAAGCGGAGGTAGATTTCACTGGTGCTAAGTAAGAGATAAAAAAGATTTCCACCTTAAAGTTAAGAAAAACTTCGAATCTACTCAGAATGACCATGGTTGCATGTGAAAATAGTTTCACATGTCTAGCATACGGTAGATAAAAAATAGATAGAAAAAAGATAGATAAAAAATAGATAGGTAAAAAGTTGCCTTCTTTTTACAATTCCAGTAATATTTTGGTCATCCCTTGCAGTAAGGGTTTGTCATATAAAAAAATGGTTTCAGAAAAAAGTGTTAGTTAATGTTTAGAAGACTAACAACCTCTTTAAACCGATTCGATACTGGGCCTATTAAGAGAGTTATGAATTATTTTCTTCGAAACCCCATTTTTTCCATCCCCGGACCAATTGTTGGCGATAATTAAAAACTTTACTTTGATAAGTTTTAGGCCCTTATGTAAAGAATTGTACGAACTATAAACGAATTCGATATTTTACTTAATAGGAAAGTTATTTTGTTTTTTTTCGAAAAAGCCCTCCCATTTCCACCCGCATGGTCCGATTATGCCCTTTAACGAACTCGATCGAGATTTTGGGTCTTTATATTTTATGTATCAATTTGAAAGTGATTATCGCAAAATTACGGCAGTTATCGTGTCCACGAGAAAGTGAAATATATATATATATGTATAAACTTTTGAATTGACGGGTCTTAGGGATGTAAAACGCGAAAATATGTCGAAATTTTCTAGAAGTCGAATCATGGTACCCGTTACAACAGGTAGCTTTCTTATGAAATCTACCTAAAAGTAAAGGGGATTATTATAATTATTTTGTCTAATTTATTTTTACATTCTGGAATTTCAGTGTTACATAACGCCCAGTACATCTTTCCAAACGTTTTTTTCATTGCTAAAAATATTTTTTTAATTCTTCACTTGTTATGCCTTTTAAGGCATCGGCTGCTTTTTATTTTTTTATTTCACCTCTTCTACCGTGCCAAAACGCTTTCCTTTGTAATTCCTTTTCGTATTTGGAAATAAAATAAAGTAGCAAGGCGCGAGATCGGGCAAATACGGTGGATAGGACAAGGTGGTCATACCGTGTCTGTCAAAAATTGCTGCAAAGTGAGTGCGGTGGGCCGGGGGCATTGTCGTGATAGAAATAATATAATCACCTGTTCTCCATCATTCCGGTTCCGGCCTTTTTTCCGCACAGAAACACGAAATTTTTTTAAAATTTTCAGTTAACCGTAGAGGAGAACATTGTTCCAAAATGTAATTTTCTTGTGATGCACTCTTCGCTCGTACGTTCAATTGTTACTGCACACTTACAATGCTCTTGTCCACTGTTATCCCATTTATTTACACTGAACTGATATTCGCTGGTCCTCGTCAGTATTTATATCTCCGGGTCTGGGGTTTGACCTGTGGAAACAACAGTCAGATCCACCTTTTTGTTCGTCTCGGTGTTACGTTTTCTATTGTCCAAACCTTCTACACTGTAATAGAAATTAATTCTTAGTCTGTCACTAGGAATTTCACCATCCATAATATGTTGATCTGTTTTTGATTGACATATACAGATCGGACGGACTTATTTGGATAAAATTTGGCAAAATTATTTCTGTATATATGCGGAGTTAACGTCATTTAATTTTGGTCTCAATCATCAAGGAACAAACGAAATTGATTGCTTCCGTATCTCAATGTTTTACTCAAAGCTATTGGTAAATTTTTCACATAGGTTAAACTTATCTCTTTTTATCGTTTCTAGACTCAAATTAACATTCTTGTAGTAATTTAATGATATTATTTTATTAGTATGTCATCTTAGTTATTTATTTGAACAGTTTTATTCCAGAGTTGAAGATAAAAACCTTTTTCTTTTCCTTTATTTTATCTGTTATCGTTTTCCTTGAAACGATAATCTTCAGGCTATATAAACCAATTTTTATGGAATTTTATACGATAACTTCTGAAAATGGGAAATTTGTGCCATTTAATTTTGATTACAATTGGCCAATTACTCAGGTTACTATTTTTAATACAAAACCAATGGTGACTGTATCTTCCCATCCCCTTGATGAAAGAATGTATAAAACGGTGAATATTTTTTTCCATGTAGCTGGTAAATTAATGTATGTCGTTCATTGGTTTCTAAAAATGATAAAAAACAGATTTATCTCTTTAAAATAGTACCAGCTACAATTACGAGACAGTAAAATGAAAATTCTATTAACTATAACTTTTACCAAATTTTTGTATTGATTTCACAGGTATTCAAAATGAAGAGAAAAATTTTAGTTATTTTAAATTATAATAAATTTATTAAAATCTCATTATGAATCTTTACTTCCGCTATTGGAAACAAACAATTAATATACGATGCTACATACATTGCAACCGTTATTTCTTCCTAGCATAATTACATTCTAAACGTTTGGGTGCTGTGTGTACTTGAATGAGTGTTTGGGGGTTGCTTTATTCGTCTGTGTTTATATGTGTATTTGTATGGTATTTCAGCTCGAATACTAGATGATATATGAGCGTAATTTAAGTACATGTGTGTTTGTGTGTATAGTGAGTTCTGTACATATGTACACAAGTTCCAGCGTTTTGAAGCTGAAACCAAACAGAATTGCAAATGGTACGCCTAATAGAACCTCATGCTAAATACTCCACTGTACTCCCCTTTCGCTTATCTTGTATCCACAGACATTAATTCATCTCCATACCAAATCTTCTCTTGCGTATGTGCCTGTGCGTGCGCATTTGTTTACACACACACACACACACACACACACACACGCACGCACGCACGCGCGCGCGCGCGCACACACACACACACACACACATATATATATATATATATATATATATATATATATATATATATATATATGTGTGTGTACATCTTGAATAAAAACTGTAGGCAAATAAAAAATTCATTTTAATTTGTAAGGATGAAATAATAAGATGGCATGTAACTAACGAAATTTTTAGATGATTTTTTTTTACATGATCGATTCAAAAATGTTAAAATCGCTCAAAAAACACATTGAAATTCTTTGTGAAGAGGAAAAATAAAAAAGAAAGTACATTAACTATATGATTGTAAGTAACCTGATACTATCCACCAGAAATTTAAACAAACAAAAAACTCTTAGCAAGAATAAAAAGCCTCCTATACCAAGGTATAAGATTTTAACTATAAGATTTTTTACTTATAGTTAAAAAATCTGATGTGGACAACACATGATTTACTTGTACCCCTATTAAATTACATATACATATTTTTTTTTAAAATAAAAATTATAAAAAAATTTATTTCATCAATAACTTTGGATATTTTCTCATTTTTTTTTACTGTTATAGAATTTTTACTTAGCATAATTTTTTTTTACAATCAGAGGTTAATAATTATTAACAAATCAATATATTTAAATAAAAGAAACTGTTGTTTTATGTGCAATATGTCTGTCTGCATCTGCCTCCGGTTACTTCACTAAAAAACAAAAACCACGATGAAAACGCAAGCAACCATAAAGCCGCGACAGGGATGCTACTTAATTATAAAATTAAAAATAGATGAAATGAAATTCCATAGTAATAAACGCATGAAATAATATTAGGTAAATATATGAAGTTAATAAATGTAAAAAATAATTACAAAACAATCCACAATATACAATTAATAAAATGATTTGAATACATATTTATATACATGTTGAATGGGATGCAGAAAATTTAAGATCTTTTAAATTTTTTAATTAGTATTATTTAAAAAATTCATTGACATTGTTTCCGTAAACGAAAATCTTTTCATTTTATTTAAATAAATTGATGGAAACATTTTTTTACCTATCCAGCAATTTATTAGAAATTTCAATGGAAGCACAATTTATGGTAAATCTTCCCTTTCTAATACAATCCTACATCTTGGACGAAACGTCGAGGTTTTCTGCTTTTGGTTTTGTTTTTTGTTTGTTTGGTTGTTGACCTAATGAATTGCAATAGAAAATTTTCTGTTAATTTGGATAATTTTCTAACTTATTTGGTTTTTTTTACATTTGTCTAACCAAAGAATAGAGTTCAGTTATTATTTTATATATATATATATATATATATAAAGAAAATTTTCTATTGCAATTCATTAGGTCAACAACCAAACAAACAAAAAACAAAACCAAAAGCAGAAAACCTCGACGTTTCGTCCAAGATGTAGGATTGTATTAGAAAGGGAAGATTTACCATAAATTGTGCTTCCATTGAAATTTCTAATAAATTGCTGGATAGGTAAAAAAATGTTTCCATCAATTTATTTAAATAAAATGAAAAGATTTTCGTTTACGGAAACAATGTCAATGAATTTTTTAAATAATACTAATTAAAAAATTTAAAAGATCTTAAATTTTCTGCATCCCATTCAACATGTATATAAATATGTATTCAAATCATTTTATTAATTGTATATTGTGGATTGTTTTGTAATTATTTTTTACATTTATTAACTTCATATATTTACCTAATATTATTTCATGCGTTTATTACTATGGAATTTCATTTCATCTATTTTTAATTTTATAATTAAGTAGCATCCCTGTCGCGGCTTTATGGTTGCTTGCGTTTTCATCGTGGTTTTTGTTTTTTAGTGAAGTAACCGGAGGCAGATGCAGACAGACATATTGCACATAAAACAACAGTTTCTTTTATTTAAATATATTGATTTGTTAATAATTATTAACCTCTGATTGTAAAAAAAAATTATGCTAAGTAAAAATTCTATAACAGTAAAAAAAAATGAGAAAATATCCAAAGTTATTGATGAAATAAATTTTTTTATAATTTTTATTTAAAAAAAAAATATGTATATGTAATTTAATAGGGGTACAAGTAAATCATGTGTTGTCCACATCAGATTTTTTAACTATAAGTAAAAAATCTTATAGTTAAAATCTTATACCTTGGTATAGGAGGCGTTTTATTCTTGCTAAGAGTTTTTTGTTTGTTTAAATTTCTGGTGGATAGTATCAGGTTACTTACAATCATATAGTTAATGTACTTTCTTTTTTATTTTTCCTCTTCACAAAGAATTTCAATGTGTTTTTTGAGCGATTTTAACATTTTTGAATCGATCATGTAAAAAAAAATCATCTAAAAATTTCGTTAGTTACATGCCATCTTATTATTTCATCCTTACAAATTAAAATGAATTTTTTATTTGCCTACAGTTTTTATTCAAGATGGGGTCGGAAAGTTTGATTAAGTTGAGAAAGTTTTCCCTCCATTGTTAAAACATTAAGTTTTAAAAAACTAGACAAAAAAGTACGCTTCAAGTTTTCACAAAAGTGAACTTAAATTTTAATTATTTCTGTTGTGGGTTTATTTAAAAAATCATGATTATTTGTTGAAAATTAAATTTTATAAAATATCTGGTTACTAAAAATGTTTACTTAGCATCATGGTTTATTACAAAATAAATAAATTTAGAAACGTATTAAAAGACGGATATTTTACCCGGTTACCACAATTAACCTAGACACTAAGCCTTTAGTTTAGTGTCTAACTACCCCTTTTACATTAATTTCAAGAATAATAATGATCTGACCACAAACAAATTTTATTATTTTTTAAAATTGTTTTATCTCATAAATATTTATTTTTCAAAGTTTATAAAGCTTACTTGACGTGCAGGGTGTGGATGGATTGCTGGATCGGCGATTGGCTTCTTATTTATTATCAACGACATCCTATCGCGGTACACTATTTCCTCACGTAAAGAATAGTTAATTCGATAATCTAAATTAACTGGGGCTCGAAACCAAAACGCGTATCTTGGCGAAGTAAGCACCCTAGCGGGTTCCTAGCTAAACGAGCTGCTACTGAAACTATTAATTGTTCTAATCTTGTTCTAACCCCTTAGAACCCTTAAGCGACTCTCTGCAGGGTCAGACAATTAAGAAATCCAGCAACTACGATCCATTCCCTACGAGTTTTCCTATTGACTAGCAGGTCCAGAAAAGAATTAATCCTCTCAAGTTCCTAACAATCTTAGGAATTTCAGCCTCGTACTTAGGGCAAACATACAGGTTATGGTCCGTATTATCATCGACTCTACAGTCCGGACATAGCCCCAAACCAATCAAACCAGACCTAGTCCTCCATCTAGTCCTTAAAAGCACTATGTCTCGGATAAATCATAAAAAGATACCTAAAACATTCCAAGACTCAATAGAAGAGACAATATTTATAACTTTGGGAATTGTCCTTCATGCCCTTCTCTAGGCAAAAATATTCTATCAGGAATATTTCTTCTCATGGTAACGTCTATATTTGTCCAACTGAATAATCTCCACCATCTATCATAACATTAAAAACTGGCTAATTTTCCAACAACATTAAAAACTTCCAAACTATGTTGCACAATAAAACTTTCCGCTAATTCACCGCCGTCATTCGTGACTCCACTAAGCTAAAGAAGCGATTTGGCATTCTCATCAGCATCTATAGAATTGGATGATTACTAACAAGTTGGTATCCAGTATCCAGTCATTCCAAATGTCCATCAGTGGGGTGCTTGTACTGAAAGTATGAACAACAAAAACAATCAAGACCGTTAACAAGCTTGACAGCTATACTATGTATGTCAGAAATCTACCACCTACTGTAAGTAGACACAATCCAACGACTTCCTGCTAGAATTGCGGACATACTGTTAGATTCAGTATAAAACTTTTTCCAACCACTAAAGCCTCGCAGATCACTCTTACCTCATAAGGGTGCTGCAGAAGAAGAAACATATACAGTCCTTTTTTTAATACTCTCAGCTTATTCGATTTGGCAACATAGGCACCTTGGGCAATCAGCGGACAAAACCTAACCATCTAGATAGTTGAAGTAGGTGCGGAGACAGCATCCACAGTTCTTGCTCTCTATAGAGTGCAAGATTCTTTCAAGAGTGTATGATTCTTTCGCAACTTTTACAGTTGACAGAAGCAGGAGCCTCTGCCTTCTTTGGATATTCATCACGCTTGTGACCTTCCTCGCCACAATGCGCACAGAGCAAAGCTTATGGGCAAAACTTTCCTCTGTGACCAAACCTGTTACACACTTCAAGCACCTCTCCACATCAGTATAATCATTGATGCGACAAGATGAAAACATCTCAGAAGTAGACTTCTACTTCTGAGAGTAGAAGTCTACTCTCAGAAGTAAATTTCTTAAAGAGACCGTGCACAAGCTTCAAAGTGTGATACCGCTGGGCATCACGTTATCTGTTTTAAAAAGAAACCTACACTCGGCCTTAAAATTCCCCTCATCCAAATCAGTATTCTGCTCTCTAACGAGAGACATTTTTTCCTCATCTCAGTAGCGACGATGGATAAAGAATGGACAAACAATGGATAAAGGACCTCCGTTTTCATTTAGAGTCAAATTTCATCTCCATATTTTTGATGGCTAGGGGCTCGGTAAAAACACGGTTGGTCTCCTTGTCGTTCGCAGTGACCACTAAATCTATTTATTGCTTGTTATTTTTATGTTTCTTATTTTCAGATTTGACCTATTGCCAGAAAGACTAACCTCAAAGTCTTCCCTAGTCTCCTTAGCTAATACTGTGAAGACTCTTTTCTGTTAAGGAAAACAACCTCTGGCTTCTTACGGCTAAACTGGTGGCCTCTGTGTTTTTTAAGACTTCAGTGTAGCGATTCCGCTCTGCCCTAACAGGAACTGGAAGAGTCTCTTTAATAACCACCTCTTTTGGTCTACAGGCTAATACTTGATCCTTGAGGCTAATACTTGAGGATACTCAAGCGAATACTCTAGACTTTTGGTCTAGAGTCTTCGGGGTACTTCAAAAACCTTAAGAGATGATCTACCTTCTCTTCCATAGGCTTGACTAACGAGACAAAACTACCAAGTCTGCCCTTCTCATTGTGAAAATTACCAGATTTAACTTGGGATCCCGGGTAGAAGACCCAGTAAGATACTCTTCGTCAAACGAGGCGAAAGCATTACCCGCCCTCTTTTTGGCGATTTCTTTTGCCTTACCTTAGTTAAACTTCCAGGAGGAAGCCTAACTGAGGTAAGGCAAAAAAGTTGATGTAAAGATACATCAACGATATCAGAAAACATCTTCGCCAAGTTCCTAGCACAGTAAACTAATTAGTTTGCTGTCTTCTATCTGCCAACTAAGACTGGAAACCCACAATGAGCTACGGGCACCTGGAGGTCTGAATGTCCTGCTGTCACACCTCTTAGTCGCTACTGGTTCGGTTACCTGAATAAAAAGAAATACGCAACTATAGAGTAGTGTCTAGGATAAACCCTTGCTTGTTACAACTCTTGCTTACATCAGGAGTCGTTGTCACTACTTCGCCACGTGCCTTGTGGAGCATAAGTGTTTTACAAGCCCTCTTTTAGGTGAGTGTAGGCTGTTATCAGTGTTTGAGGATCAATAAGAAGACCTCCCGACAAGCCCATCAAGGCTATGAACGGAGTGGGTTGTGTGGCGACTGGAATCGTCACAAGGTTTCTTCCCCTTAGGGGGTCAGGATGTACCACTTTGTTTCATTTATTAGTAATAGCTAAAAGCTGTGTCAATTCTACTTTACACACTACTCTACTGTGTATCTAGATATTTACGCTTTCTAACTTGACAAATAATACATAGACGTCTTTTTTTCTTTTCAATTTTGGTCACTTTAAGACCATATTTCAACCTCCTCCTCCTCTTTACAGTTTTCTCTCTTCCCAGTGCCTCTTTATTTTCTTCGTATATTACTCTTTGCGTTCTTCGAACCATTTATTTTTTGGATTTTCTTTTTATTTTGTTCTTGAACACTCTCAAAGTTCATAATTTTGGTTTTAAAGGGGTCTCCATTTTTGGTATCTTTTTCTGTCATTTGTAGATTTTAAGTTCTTTTTAATATATTTAATTCAGTTTATTTTTTTTTAAGTTAAAAAAAAAATGAAAAACTAGTTTCGTTTGCCTGTTTTTACTTAATCTAACAAAGTGACAAAAGAACAATCATCTTTGCTTTTTCAATATGTCTGTTATTATTTCTATATTTTGATCAATTTCATTGTTGCTTCTGAGTTTAATTGTGTTTCTGTCCTTTATGGGAGTAATATTTTTCTTTACTGTTCTCCTTCTTTTTCTACATTTTCCATATTTCTGTTCATTTTATTAAGGAACACGCGCATATAAACTGTGGTTTTATTACTGTATTGTAGTGTCTAATTTTCAGGCAAAATGTATAAGCATTTTTTATTGTAGCCGTATATAATTAATATGTATGTATTTTAGGTACATTTCATAAGAAAGCTACCTATTTTAATGAGTACCATGATTCAACTTCCGGAAAATTTCGACTATCTTCGCGTTTCACATCCCCCAGAATCGAAAGCCAGCGTCAGTTCAAAAGTTTACGTATATAAATATATATATGTTCATTTTTTTTTTTAATTTTCTTTTGAAAACGATAACTGCCGTAATTTTGCGCCAATCACTTTTAGATTTATGCATAAAATATAACGACCTAAAATCTCGGTCGCGTTCATTAATGAGCAAAATCGAATCGGTTTAAAATAGTCGTTAGTCCTCTAAATATTACCTAACTCTTTTGTCCGAAACAATTTTTGATATGACCAACCCTTACGGCAAGGGATGATCAAACCATTGCTGGAATTGTAAGAACATGGGGCTTGTCGTATGCTAAACTTGTGAAACGTTTTTACATGCAACCATTGTCATATTGAGTAAATTTGAATTTCTTCTTAACTTAAGGTGGAAATCTTTTTTATTCTCTAGTTAGCACCGGTGAAATCTACCTCCGCCTTCCGGCGTGTCGAAAAGAATTTTTTATTATTATTATGTAAGCTTTTTAATTTTTAAACTCTATTTTGTGTTACTTTATATTATTATTTACATAAATAAAATTTCATTTACTTATTTCTTACTATTATTTCTTTCTCCTTCTCTATCAGAAGATATAAATATAGAAATTTTGAATTAAAAGCATACGTATATAAATTACTTATATCACTGATAAAAATAATTTATATATCATATTTAAATAATTTATTTTTTTGAGGTAGTAAATGTACCATCCTACGTTCATTTTTTAAGTACATTTTAATCTGAGATTTCATTAGAACGTTCCTTTCATAGTACATTCTGAGGAAGCAAAGATTTCTGTGAAAGCGCTAAATGTAGAAAAAATAAATGAAAATGTATTTTTATAAATAATTAAGAACTCATAATTAGCACTCTGGTGCTAGGTTGCAATTTACTAAACTTCAAATTATTTTAAATTTAAAGATGCAATCTTCTATTATTTTAAACAAGTAAAATCTTTGTAAAACATTGATAAAAATTTACTTACATCGGTTCATTTATGTATTTAAAATAAAACACTTAATAAGATATAATTTTTAATTTTAAATACAGTTTCGAATACTTCAAATCAAAAAATAAAGTGTGGAAAATCAAACTACATGCTCAAAAAATGACTCAAAAATGTTTTGTATATGAGCATTGATGGGCATTAAATTTTGAACAAATTTAAAAAAAGGCGAGAAATAGTTTACGCAGTTTTAATCTTTTACATTTTCTTTAGTGGTGATAGAAAATTGGATTTGAGTACGTTAAAACTTTTAAATAGTTTAAAATTTTATTCGATTGGATTTAATTAGGGGATATTGAACGTTTTTCCTAAATTTTTTCATACCTTGAAAACCCATTTACCAAAAAAAATAGAAATTTGGCACAACTATTTGGGTATATTTGAACCAGTTGGACAAGAGACCATTACGGTAACCAAATGTTTATTTTTTAATAAACTATTATATTTTACTTTTGTTGATTAGCATTTTATCGAATCAGCCTACCTTATTAAAGTAAATAATTACTAAAAAAAATATTTTTATGAGACCCAAAAAACAAGGGGCTGAATGAGACCTTTATTTAGAATAACATTTTTGTTACCGACTTTTTGAAGAGAATTAAGGTATTGCTTTCGGTCGCTCGGTGGGATTGGATGGGAGGGTGAAATTGAATGTCCTTTTCGTTAAGAGGTATGAGGAATACAAAAATACCAATCACTTAGAATATAATTTCGTTGTATATATAAGTATATATAGGCCTATGTATAACATTTGTGGCTCAAAAATCTCCAAAACTACTTGATCAATTTCATTGAAATTTAGATATGCTGTAGTGTATCTGTCGTTTGCATATGAAAATTTTGTGAAATATGGTTGAGTTGTTTCAAAGTAAGCTCAGTTAAGTTTGAAAACAGACATTTAAGGTCAGTAATCTCAATTTGAGGTTATGTTGACTTTTTATTATTGTATGCCTGTTTGTTTTTCGTATGTGCGAAAAGTGAGTAAACTTGATGCTCGTGTGGTAGTGTCTATTTGAAAATCGAACATCTGTGGGGCAATATTCTTTGAAAATCAGTCTGTTTCTGACTGCGAAATTGCAAGGGCGTCGGAAACGAAAGTCGTCATTTTGCGTAGAACTCTTCAAGAGGTTTTTAACATTAATTTTCAAGATTAAATATCAACATATTTAGTACTAATGCAATTAACGCGGTAACGTTTTTAAAAGATCATCTCATGACACTCGAGAATTAAAACTTTTTGTTAAATATCTATAATTTCTGATGATTTATCTGTTTTTAAAGTTGTGGCTGTTATTAAAAATACTATACGAGGTAGCTGTATTGAATCAAATGAGAACTATTTTTTTTAAATACTGATTTTTTTTAGGAATTATATTTTAACACAGCATAAGTTTAAAGATAAAACGTAATTTTAATAATGGGGGATATATTTACCCAAATTATTTTACTGAAAATTTTGCTTTTTTTCGTAATTACTTTACTCTAAATATTTCATAATTAATTGATTAGTACTCGTATTTATAACCTTATGGTATATATTTTTCTTAATTTGTCAAGGAAAAATTTGGGAAAGTTATGCAAACCTTTGCTTGTTTTTTTAAATTTTGATTTAGTTTTCCGGATTATAAAAAAGATATGATACACAGAAAAGTTTTGGTTAGTTCTCTTATATATTTAATACTGTTATTATGTATTTTTTAAGACCATTCTTTAACCAATCAACTTTTAGTTAAACATAAATTACCAATAGAATCACAGTCTTATTTTGACAATGTTTACCTCAAACTCAATTTTAATAAAAAAGAATTCTCATTTATGAAATCCTCACGTCTTTTTTTAGAAAAAAAAATGTTTTTAGTAAAAAGATAGAGGTTTATTGTGGGTAATACTACACTAATCCTTATACTTACTTTAAGATGCTATTTTGACGCGAGTCGTAAATTTTTTTACTGCTAGATTTAAAAGTAAGATAGGGGGCAGTAAACATGCTAACAGCTGAAAGAAAGTTACGGTAAACGTAGACTGACTAATCTGGACCCTTGTGTCACGTATCTCTGAAGGGAAGTGTAGATATTGCCTTCGTAACGCCGATGGGCAATTCGGCTATAATATTAACGTAGGAGTGATAAACGGGAAATGGTGGAAGCACGGGGAGTTATTTATAAGATGATGGAAAATAGAATCGACCAAGGAAGTAAAAACTTTCCTAACATGAGTTTTGCTGATATATCCTGATTCCTTAAATGATTATTATTTATGTTGATTATTCGAAACTTTTATGTTTTTTTTTTTGTATCATTGGATTAAAGCACAAAGCATCTAAATCTTTTTTTTTTTTTTACAAGTACACGATAATATTTTATTTGAATCCCGTCACAAATGAATAATATGCTACTCCGCGGATATAAAAAGGAATTCGCTCAACATTTCTTAGTAAAGATCAAATAGAAACAATAATAAAACCTTGATCAAAGCGCAATTTAAAAAATACGCAAATAATTAATTATAAAGTGAAAAAATAAATTATTATTAAATTAAGTATTAATTACTTGAAACATGAACAAATTAAATAATGTTAAGATAAATTTATTAAGATACTAACTTTAAAAAAAATTACAACAAAATAATTTACAATTCAGATGGCATTAATGAAAATTATTTGAGTACGTATTTGTCAACACATTGAATGGAATACTGAAAATTCATGAAATTTTAATTTTTAAATAGAAATTACTAAAAAAAAATTTATATATTTTTTTAAAAAAAAACATTTTTCAGTCTGTTTTATTTTTAATTAAAGAAAATTTTTCTTCATGCTCAATCGACGATTGATTCACAGAATTAAATCATCCTCAATCTTTTTCAAAATTTTATTTATTACTGGAAATTAAGATCTACAAGAAGAAATTAAGTTCTAAACCAGAATTAAAGATTTGTGTTATGCAACATCAATTTTTTTGGGTTTTACAATAATTTTCGAAATAAATTACTAGATATATAGTTCTGTGACCCGTGTTATTCAATATTTCGAGTCAAAAATCGTATATAAACCATCATATTTACCTATTAATTTAAGGTCAAAGAATTTCACTATGATTTAATTATATCAATTGAATAGAAATCAAAACAAAATCTTTTGAAGCTGTCAAGGAGAACAAAGCATGTCTGGATTCATGTTGATATGAACTTTATTTTATTGTTTTCTCTTGAAGAACTTTCTCTGAAATTCTTTCCGTTTTTTCGTGAGTAATCCGTATATTCTTTTTTGTTATTTTTATTAAAATTCAAAGAAATTTTTCTTATTGAAAGAAAAGTAAAAATATATATATATTTTTTTATTATTATTATTTAAATTATTTTCATTCTTCTTTTTATTTATGGTAAGGAAAGAAAACCTTATTTTATTTATAAATTTTTATGATGTTAATTAAATTGGAAAACCTCTTTAAATTGAAATGAAAAAGAATATTATTAAGTTATATTGTGTACAAACTAAAAGCTGGATTTTTTATTTATTTTATTATTTTGCGAAGCTTAAATCCATAATGAAATAAAGATACCATTTTGTATTCATTTTTCCGGTCTTCAAATTATATTTTATTTTTTAAATTTAATTTTTTTTGTGATGTTTTCATTTATATGAAAGAAATTTTTTCATCTATATACTGTTTTTGATTAAAAAATAAACCGAATAAAAAGGTCTTTTATTCTAATCGATACACAGTAATATATAATATAGATCATGTCATTATATGATAAATTATAAATTTAAAAAACATAAATTAGAAGACAAAAAATAGATAAAGATTAAAGTCCTTTCTAATAATTTTAAATACAGAGTGACTCTAGAAAAATGTAACAAAATTTTAGGAGATGTTCTGCTGGTGAGAATAAAGAAATAAGTTTATGTAAACACAGGTTCAAAAACGCTTCGCTAGCAAGTGTCCGATGACGAAAAATTTCGCTTTGATTTCTGCTCCTTTGGTAAAATTAAACCAAACCGTAATTCTTGTAACTCAAATTAAGGGATAAATTTAGTGATTTTATATTAAATCTGACCTGATAAAATGAAAAAAAAATAGGTCCGACACTTGTATTTTTAGTATTTCATTTGGAATATTTAATAGATAACAAAATATGGGGTTGAAAAACACAGCCATTTCTTCTTCGCCGACTTTTTAAAAAGTTTGTATCACCCATAAATCCTTGGAATCTTCGTAACATCCATGCCAAAAACCTATTCTAACATCTTTATGGATTAAATGTAATTTATTCCATTTTTAATGCAAAGCCTTTATTTTGTCAATTTCAAACAAAATAAATCACCACTTGAAATAAAGTGCATCTTAATTATTCAGCTCTACATCTTAATTTTAATTATGCGATAAATATGGGTGAAAATATTGATAGTGGAATTTGCGTGGAAAAAGACGTACTTAGTCAGAAAGAGTTAGCGGGCAGAATTAAAAATTATCATACTATACACAGTAAAGTATATATTATCAAAGTATAAATATCAATACGCGCGCGCGCAATCGAGAGAATACATATCGCTTGAAAAAAGCTCCAAGTGTATAATGAAGCCATACTGAAATTGTTGGAACTTAAACTAAGAAGTAAATTTGATGGTTTTTTACCTAAAAAGTTGAATAAAACAAATCAGAGAACTGTATCTGTAGTAATTTTTGTAAAAATTATTGTAAAACATAAAAACGTATTATTAAACATAAAAAAATTTAATTCATTACATTTTAAGTAAAATAAAATTTAGCAAAAAAAATGGAGAGAATTTAATGTTCAGAACTCTGTGTAAGTAATGTCAACTTAACATCCAGAACAGTTTAAGAAATTTTACTTTTGTTAAAAGCTAAACAAAATGTGGCACTAAAATATTGTGTAAGTAATTGTTCAATAAACAGTTTGAAAAGAAAAGGACCAAGGATACTTCCCTGAGACATTCCGTAATACGTGGAAATTGTATCACCATATATATTATTATTATAAACTTTTATTTTATTTGTTAATGATATTAAATTATCAAATTTTTATTTGAAACATTATAAAATTGTAATGATAAAAATCAATATAATAAAAAAATAAACATGTTTGAATATTCCCTATTTATTTGAACGAGTCATAGAAATTAACCTTTTATCGCTAATACAAAAGTCTAGCTTCTGCTAGGGATGCCAATGTATATAAATTAAACATTATTATTGCTATATAACTGCATTATTGCATATATTGCTGTATTAACTACATTTTTTTTTTTTAACGTATTTAAATTTTATTTTTATTTTCGAAATTTATATCTATATGTTGTTTTTAAATATTTTCTGTATGTTTAGAAAATAATAAAAACTGAATAAAATATTTTAAAAATATATAATTATAGGTAACGTTAAAATCAAATTTTCTAAAATAAAATAAACTTAAAATGTTATGAAATTGCACAACCATGACTGCAGATACCTGTCAGTTGAATAGTTTACATATATATATATATATATATATATATATATATATAAAGTTATATATATATATATATATATATATATATATATATATATAACTTTTTTTTTTTCATTAAAACCATTTACCTTTTTTTATAGTCAGTAATTGCCTGAAGTTAATTAAAAATTTAATAACAATTTTAATACAATGTAGATTAGCTAAACTTGTTACAGATATCATAGACAGCTTAGTTATTGTTCATTTATTTATTTACAGTTGTTTAATACTTAGATATTTTATCAGACACTGGATGACGCAAAACTATTTTTTTCTTTTTTTTTAAACCCGTTTAATGAATTTTAACATTCTGCCAATCAGAAACATTTTACATTATTTTTTCAGTGTTTTTAAACATTTTATAATTGCTTTTTTCTCATATGATTGGGTTTAAAATAACAAGTATTTTTCAGAAATTAATTTTTGTTCATCAATTTTTTATTTGTTATTAACTGGTAAAAGTTATTTTTAGATTTAGTTATCAGTAGGATTAAATAACTTTTCAGAATTATCTATAGCAAACAATTTTTTTTATATACAGAAAAAATATATATAGAAAAACTTAAATAATTGTTCAACAGTTAAATATAAAAAAATTAAATTGATCTATTTAAAAATTAAAGATTTTGTTTATAAACGATCTATATTACGGTATTAGATCACCTCACCTCCGAATCACCATGAGGAACAACTCAATAATGTTAAACGATAAAAACAGGACTGTGATATGTCATTTAAAAGGCAATAAAAACAAAAATTGTTGACATAAAAACGCATTGAAAAAAAAAGGTTGACGTTAAAACATCGAGCTATGATTACTCTAACAAAATAATGGCCATTAATGTTTTTTTTTTTTTTACAGCTATTTCAAAGTTTGTCTAAATTATCATTTAAATAATTGCTCAACAATGAAGCAAAAAACGTAGTATTTAATAAAGCTCCTATCTCAAAATAATATATTTTTCGGTATGAAATCACCACATATCACATCCATAAGACCACTCTCTCCACAACCACTATGATGGGCAAGGTAAAATTTTAAACGATAAGCGAAGGCTTGTGACAGATCATTTTCCAAAACAAAAAAAAAGAGGTCTATGTAATAAACTTCATGCTAAAACAATCCTAATAAAAATCATAGTCAGTTAATGTTTTTCACAGCTAGTTTCAAAATTAACCTGTAGTAGTTCTCATATCAAAAAATAGCTCGTTTTGTGGTAAAATGATTTTTTTTCATAATTTCCCGTTTGATCTATTAAGTAATGTAGACAACTTTTGAAATTATCAATGAAATTTCGCCACTGGGGACGTAAACCACACAGTAAAGCCATTTTTTAATTTGTTGTCATCGTCAAACCTTTGCCATGAAAGGCGCTGTTTAGAGTGAAGAAAAATAAAATATTCTCTGGAAGCTAAGTCAGGGCTATAAAATGGATGATTGAAGATTTTCCAATAAATTTTTTTCACTCGCCTCACCGGCTGATTTCTCATGTTTGGCCGGGCATCACTATGCAAAAACGAAATCCTGCTGGATAGCATTCTATGTCGTTTATTTTTTGTAGCTATTAGATTAAACTAGCTATCAAATGTATTCCATTAGAGGGAGAGGATTGTCAACACAGCGTTAAAAGTTTTGTTACCTGTAAACTTTTCCAGTTGCCCTGCATGAAGCCCTCTGGATCCTTAGGATATGTTCCTCTCGTATTGAAAACTAGATTGTTTTGATAAAATAAACTTGTTTTATTTCATTTTACTATGTTTAACTGCTTAAAAATTATTTAACGGTTCCCATACTTCTACGAGGTGTGTTTTAAAAGTAAGTTAGTTCAGAAAAAAAAAACAAAATATCTATTTATCTACGTAGCTGCCTTCAACATTAACACATTTTCCTTAGCGTTGCACTACTTTCTTCATTTTCTCTTATTGATATTCTGCTGCCAATGATTGTATGGAATTTACACATGCAGAAACACGATTTTTTCAATTCGTCGTCATCGTCAATCCTTTGTGATGCAAGCCACTGTTTAAGGTGAAGGAAAGAAAAGTAATGTCATAGCTGTAAGCTGGATAACTAAAGGTTTTCCAGTGAAATTTTTACAATCACCTTATCGTGTGATTTGCTGTGTGTGGTTGAGCATCGTCTTGCAAAAATAAACTCCCACGGGATATTATCGCAAGGAGTGTATCTTTTTTTGATAGCCCTTCTAAGAGTTTTTAACGTTTCATAATATCTATCGGCATTGACAGTAGTTCCGCGATCACTAATTCGACATACAAGACGCTTTTTGTTCGAAAAAATCAGTAATCGTAAGCTTCTTTACCGAGCGTTCTTCAATCTTCTTTGCCGAACGTTCTATTGAACTTCTTCAATCTAGGTAGGAAATACCGGGACATAGTAGTAACTATGTCCCGGCGTACAATAAAGAAATCCAGATTTAAATTCCGGTAAAAATACCATCAAACAATTCATCACCTTCATTTTCGTAACGCCACAAAAAATTCATGCGCTACTGCAAGACGTTTTACCTTGGCGTACGTCGGTTGATATCTTCGGCACCCATCCGGCACACAAATTTTTATAACCCAATTCTTCTCTCAAAACTTCATAAATCAAAAATCTTGAAACATCAGATACAATTGTAAAGCACCGGTTTTATCGAATATTTTCGTCAAATATTTCAATGAAATCTTCCGTTATCACCAACGGGGCTGGCCGCTACGTTGTTCACCATGGTCGTTCGTTCACCCTTCTCGAAATGAACAGTACCAATGTCTTAATTAAGCGACTCTCATAATATTCAAGTTTGCCTGTAAATTTCAGTCGCAGAGTTGGTTTTTGTTATCAAAAGTCGGATTACTTCTCGTACTTCACACATGGCGGTATCACAACTTGTAGTACTCATTATAAATGAATGAATATGAACATCAAGAAAATTATTAAACTATTGAAGCTAACAGCTTTGATTGATTGAGTGATTGAAATAACTAATCATTCATCATCTGTTTACATCGTAAATTCAGTAGAGGAAATTCAAAACGGACCTCATGAGGGTCCATTTGGGAGCTTGGAAGTATAGTGTTCTCATATCGGAAAAACGATCGTTTTGAGGAAAAAGAATGTGATAAATTTTGTTTTTTTTACGTTTAACGATTGAAAACTTATTTAAGGGTTGGTGGTACAGTTTATTAAAACCCGTTTAAATAAGTTTTTAATAACTTTTAATTTTCAAAATGTGTAATGAAAAACTACTGGAAAAAGTCTTTGATCCGTTTTATTTTAATTTACATATTTTATGATTTCTTTTTTTCTTTTTGCACGGCAAATAAATATGTCTATGAGTTGAATTAAAAATAGTTAAAATAATTCAAAATTAAACTTAAAGAATGCATATAAATAAATAAATTGAAATCCAAATTTATTTTTTGATGAGAAAATATATATATATATTTTTTTTTATTTAAATAAAAGTCTATCGTATTTTCTGTCAATAGAGTTTTTGATTTTACATCGAAGTTAAATTAACCGGTATATATTCGAGGTTTTTTTATTTACTTTTAATAATTTTCTTTCTCTTTATATAAATAGGAATTTTTTTTTAGGATTTATCTCTGTTAATCTCCAAATTCATCTTTTTACTGCCCTGTGCGAAGTAAAAACTGTATTGTGAACGCGAGAATTTCAGTTTTTACATTTCAATAGAAATATCCATTTTGACCCTCCCTGAATAAATTTTGACTAGTTTCGATGTGCCGTCTATACGTTCGTACGTATGTACGTATGTATCTCGCATAACTCAAAAAGGATTAGTCGTAGGATGTTGAAATTTTGGATTTAGGACTGTTGTAGCATCTAATTGTGCACCTTCCCTTTTGACTGAAATCAACTGAACCAAAAGTGTCCAAAAAAGCATAAAAGGGGAAGGCACATCGGTTCGAATCAGACTTCATTTCCTTTTCTTAACTTTTTTTTAATTTAAATATATTGATTTATTAATAATTATTAACCTCTGATTGTACAAAAAACTTTTATGATATATAATAATGCACTAATAACAATAAAAAAAATAAGAAAAAATACCAGAAGTTATTAATGAAATAAAATTTTATGTATTTTTCATTTTAAAAAAATGTGTTATGTAATTTAATAGGCGTACGAGGATGTCATGTGATGCCCAAATCAGATTTTTTTTATTTTTAATGATTATTAAAATATCAGTTTAATAAAATCAAAATTATGGTAATTTTGTTAAAGATTTAGCTATTATTTAAAACATCGTTATTATATCAAAAAATTTGAGTATTTAGGTTTTCATTTTAGATATATTAATTGCAATATTATGAAGATTAACAAAACGTTTAATAATTATAACCTATTTTATGGTATCTGTAAAAGTAGATTGCTAAATAAATCGAATATTATGGAAATAATTGGCAAAGGTAGTCTTGAAATTCTATAAAATGGTGCTTTACTCACTCCATTATATGAAAGTAGATCCTGAAATCTCAACAAAAAAAAGAAGAAATAAGTGTACTAAGTGAGATAAATTTTCTTTATTCTGTTTAATGTTATGTAGGAGATGGTAGATTGTACTCGTATAATACTGTAAGAAGTGAATTAAATATGGAGGCTGAACAGAATTTAAAAGCCGGAAAACCGTTACATAATTTTCTCGACTTTTCCTTTGAATAATTTTATTTCAAATACGCCATACGGTTGTTAAATATTAACTTAATTTTGAAATAGTTAGAGTACAATTCCGAAATAAATAAAAATATTCAGTTTAAAAATTTTGTTAAAATTTGACTCCATGATCAAATGCAGTATTTAGCTTAAAAATTAAGTAAATTAAAAGTATAATTGAGAAAAAAATTAAATTTTTACTACAAATGTTTGGGTCCAAATTAACACGTCTAAAATCAAATAAAATAAAAAATATTATAACAACTAAATTTCTTTTTTAATTTTTGAGTTAAATCCTACTAGCCTCTTTTTTAAAAAAAAATCTGATGTGGGCACCGCATGACTTCCTTGTATGCCTATTAAATTACATATACACATTTTTTTAATGAAAAGTACATAAAATTTTATTTCATTAACAACTTCTGATATTTTATTTCACATATATATTTTTTTGTTTGTTTTATAATTGAATTATTTATTATTTATAGTAAAACTTTTTTTACAATCAAAAGTTAATAATTATTAATAAAACAATATATTTAAATTAAAAGAAAAAAAGAGTTAAAAAAAGGAGGTGAAGTTTGTTCGAACCGATGTGCCATTCTAAAATTCAAATATCTCATTAATTAAAATTTCATTTGGCTATAACTCTGAAACCGATGAAAATAAGTACCACTTATGATATATCGAGAAAAGCTCTCAATGAGGGCTTATTACTGCAGTTAAGAAAAAGTCCAAAATACAATTTTTTTGGATTTTGGGCTTTTTTTGGACATTTTTGTTTCAATCGATTGTAATCCAAAAGGGATGTGGACAACTAGATGTTACAACAGTCCTAAATCCAAAATTTCAACATCCTACGGCTCTAATCATTTTTGAGTTATTCGGGATACATACGTACGTACAGTCGTCACGCCGAAACTAGTCAAAATAGATTCAGGGATGGTTAAAATGGTTATTTCCTTTGAAATCTGAAAACCGAAATTCTTCGCGATCACAATCCTTCCTTTACTTCATAAAAGAAAGTAAAAACCCATTCTACATTAATTAATACTATATAAAGATGAAATGTAAATGTTGAAAATTAAATTTAAGAAAATAAAATGATTTTTTAAGTACTCGTTCCATTTATTTCCTTTATTTTTTATGTGCCATTACGTTAAGATATTTTGACAGGTCACTCTTGAAAATAAATAAGAAATATTCAAGAATAACGAGTATACTATACCAGGTTTCTTCCCTATTTCATATTATTTATTGAGTTTTAAATTTCGTAACTAAAACATAAAAAAAAATTTTGTAGAATTTTTATTTTCTTAACTATATTTTAGTGCTGTATACCTATACAAGAGAAAGTGTGTTGATCGGGTCACATTCTCACATTTATAAATTTTTTTCAAATTTTGACGTTTCATGACTTAATAAAAACATTTTTTGGTATTGACTAATTTCAGAAAGATATATCTACGCACAAATGTATGGTGACCAATTTTTTTCTGGATGTCTTCAGATTAAATGGACCCTGATTCGAAATCGTTTTATTTATATTATTTTATATCACTTATTATATTTTTATTTTACTCGTATATCGTTTTACTGATATAATTTTATTGGGGGATTTTTGTCGGTTATCGTTTTCGTTGATATCTTGTAATTTTTATGAAATTTTGTACGTTATTGTGTTCAGACGATAACATCTGAATACGAGTCATTGATTGTGGGTGTTCTCAAAATTTTACTAAGCATGTAGAATAGGTTTTTATGTTTTAATATCTCTTAGAAGGCTAATATAACAATTTTTTGTTCGTGGTTCTTTCTCATCGAACCCTAAATTTTAGTTTCACTTTTTAAAAAAAATGTGATGAATATCTGAAGCCGCTATTCTTGGTAAAAAAAATTAACGGCAATGAAATTTAGAAAAATAAGAATTCGTAATAAAATTAATTAATCCACACAGTTATCAAGCCTTCGGTAAACAAGACTGAATAACCTTTTCGTCAAAGGAGAACTCTGCTTAATGTTTAGTTGTAATACATAAAAAAAAACTTAATATTTATTTTAGTTACTTAACTTATATGACAAGGATCATAGTACGTATCGTACATGTTCATCTATGCATAGTTAACTATTTTGATTACGATAGTTTATATTTAACTTGCCTTTAGAGATGACTAATACTGATTACATCTACCCGTAATTTACTGTTTATATTAGAGTTCACGTTTACTTGAAAGTTTTTGTTATGTTTACATGAAGTTTGTAATTACTATAATAATGTAAACATATCTACAATTTATAATTAACAATACATGTTTTATTAGTGATCTAATATGAAAACTTAAAAATGTTCTGCTTGATATCTTTTAATTTATGTATATATATATATATATATATATATATATATATATATATATATATATAAGGATGTGCGTAATTAATGTGAAATATATTTCATTTATTTTAATGTCAAATTATTCCCCTTTATAATTTTAAAATAATCTTCTTACATAAAAATGCGAAAGTTTATCTGTCTCTTAGCAATAATATCACGTGAAAACCAACCGACCGCTTGCTTTCGAATTTTCAGGATACATTATTGTTATATCAGGGAAGGTTTTAAGCCGTAGATCAAGGCCCTAGCGCCCCTTGGAGGTTAAGATATTAAATACATTCTTTAAAGAAAAAAGAATTAAACCTTTTACTTCATTATTATATTTCTGTCACCATGATAAGAAAAATATAATGAATTAAAATTATTAATGTTTTTTTTTCTGTAATGAATATTTGTAAAATATTTAATATTCTTACAACAATGAGGATAACGTACGCGTCCAGAGTCCGTGGGATGGAGTACCCTGACTTGGCAGTCGAGCGAGTGAGGCTAGCATAAATATAAAATATAAAATGAAAGACTCTAAGTATACAAATATTTTTTCAATAACTTCATTTATTTTTTTCATTAAGTAGCTCTTTTTAACAAAAAAAAAGGTGGTAAATGGTTTTATAACTTTCCTGACATTTTCTTTGACAGATTTTTATTTCAAATATGCTATAAAATTTATAAACTTAATGAATTAGATAAGCAATATTTAGAGTGCATTGGGTAAAAGATCAAAGCATTTAATAAAAAAATTGATATGGACACCACATGACTTCCTTAAACGCCTATTAAATTACATATACACATTTTTAAAAGTAAATAAAATCCTTATTTTACTAATAACTTCTAATCTTCTCATTTTTTATTGTTATTATTGAATTATTATTTATTGTAAAACTTTTAACAGTCAGAGGTTAATAGTTATTAATAAATCAATATATTTATATTAAAAAAAGTGTTAAAAGAAAAGAAAGGAGATAAACCTGATGTGCATTCCCCTTATAAAATCCAAATATTTCATTAATTAAAATTTCATTTGGCTATAATTTTGGAACCAATGAAAATAAATACCACTTATGATGTATCGTTGATAAGCTTCCAATGAGGGATTATTACTGCAGTTAAGAAAAAGTCCAAAAATCAATTTTTTTTGGATTTTGGGCTTTTTGGGACATTTTTGGTGAAGTCGATTGCAATCAAAAAGGGAGATGCACAAGTAGTTGTTACAACAATCCTAAATTCAAAATTTCAACATCCTACTGCTAATCGTTTTTAAGTTATACGAGATACGTACGTACAGACATCACGCCGAAACTAGAAAACGGATTTAGGGATGATCAAAATAGATATTTCTGTTGAAAACTGAAAACCGACGTTTTTCGCGATTACAATACTTTCTTTACTTCGAAAAGGAAGTAAAAATCTATATTCGATTTGATTCCCCCTTTATCGAATGTCCTTTTACTTTAAAATTATGCGTTATTTAAAGTATTACTGAGAAAATTATCGAAATTCTTAGTTTAGTAAAATATTTTTGATTCCCAGTTCACCTTAACCGAATGATATTATTATCAAAATTATAAGTATATTTAGAATAAAATTTGTTATATTCTGTATATAGTAACTCTGAAGTATTCAAAATAGAATTGCTAAAAAAAAAAATAAGAAATCTTTACAAAGAAAAATTTGGGTCCCCTTTGACTCACCTTGCTCAACAGATCCCTCATATAACATTTTTAATAATAGTTACATCCAGCTAAAATAATAGCCTTCTGCTGGTTTTAAACTAATAGTTTATGATTTATTTATTCACGAATTTATAGAAATAATAAAAACTTCAAAAAATGATTTAAATTCTTAAGTCAAGTCTTATGGAATTTCATTTTTTAAGAAAAAGGTTCGCATTTCTTTACATTAATACTGCTGTAAGTATATATATTGAACTTAATTTAATCAAGTTTAATTACTGAATACAAATTAAGTTACACAGTCAAGTTTTATTCTGTAGGATTTTCAATCTTAATTAAACTCTTTTTATTTGGGGCTTAATTCTTTTATTTATCGGTATAATTATTAAATATTTCAATAACTTAATACTTATTTCAATAACCCGATTTGATGCCAACATTTGATTTGATTTCAACAAGATTGAAATAAATTATAATTTACTCAATAAAAAAAAAATCTGCCTTCGTGATAACCCCTTGTTCGATGTGATCGAAAAGCAATCAAAACTGGGATATATATAACCAGATTATTTTTTCCTCTACGGGTTTTTGAGAAATAAAGCAAAAACTGTTTAAAAATAATACAGTGCATCCCTCACCCCTAAATCTGATCGACTTAAACTTTGGAATTTTAAATTATTTAATGAGGAATTTACATCTTATTAATGCTCAGTTTTCTACAACCACTTAACAAAAAACAAAAAAAAATCAGCGAAAACTCTCCCTCCCCTTTTGTTATTTTATCCAAATATAATGGCATCTATCTCTGTTGAAGCAGTCCCGAGTAAAGATCAAAATGTAGCCCAAAATCCCTGCGTAGGAATGTACATTTTTAAGAAATTTCTATAACATTTTTTAGAGATTTTTGGTCTAAGAAGGTATATTATTATTATTATAAATTTTGATATTTCAAAATTTTCAAAAATCCGATACCCAAAATTTTGGGTGAAAATATTGTCAAAGCACCAAATATCGACATTATTGACCGAATTATGTACTTTCCCATTTTTAACTACGCTGCTCCTCAGCAATACAGCTATAACCGGGAAAATAACATTTTATAATTTTTTTTTTCTGAAAAATTGAATAAAATAGATCTTAGAACCTGTCTCCAGTAGTTTTTTACTGGAGATCTGGGGTGAACACCCATAAATTGGGGTAAAAAATATGTTTTACACGTTTGACGTACAATAATCTTGTTAAACTGGTAATAAACACATAAAACGTTTAAACAAAACTTGAAAGAATTTCATTTAAAACAAAATTGTGTAAAATAAGTTTAATAACACAAAGAAAAATAAGAAAAAAATTGAATTTCATTTAGAAACAGTACGTTACTAGTTTGTCAGAAAAGTACATATTTAATGTAAACTAAAATCAAATTATTTTTTGGTAATGTGAAAAATTTGTAAAATAAAATTTACTGTTAAAACTTGGTGTAAAAATTTAAAAAAATGAAAATTATACAATTGTAAAATACAAACAAATAAATAAAAATTGCTTAGATAATATTTTTTTATTAGTGATAGAAATACAATAAATTATTTGAAAAATTATTATTTCAAAGTTGGAAATAAATAACAACAGTTGATCAACAATGCGCAAATACCGTGTTAGTTTTTAAATAATTCTTTAGGTTACATAAGTACATCGGGTATTATTTATTAACTGTACTCATTAGCAAAGGTTTTCTGTGAAATTTGGTATGAACGTGTTCGGTTTGCTATTAAAGTAATGCCGTACTTATTTACAACAAAAGAATACGCTGATAAGGTTTCATTTTAGGTATGTGTAATGAATGATAATGCTATAGTTACTGCAATAGAATATGAAATACTTATTTCGAATTGCAGGATTCCAGATCTCAAAACAAGTAGCGCGATTTTATGCAATCTTTGGGAAAGAGGTTCACTAACTAGTATTTGTACCAGCAGCGAACGATTTGACCAACACGACACTGTTATTGATAAAACTTTTTATGGGTGCAGTTCATCGCAGTCTAGGCGTCATGCACAATGTCTTTCTAAGCGGATCGGAATTTCTCATTCGATGATTTGAATGACACTTAAACAAAACAAGTTTTATCCTTATCATAAACAGCCAGTTCAACATCTACACTCAAGAGACGATCCGCTTCGCTTGGAATTCTGCAACTGGTGGAATACAAATCGAGAACCCTAAAAGTATGTTTTATTTACAGACGAGGAAAGTTTCACTCGAGTTGTCGTCAACAGCTTAGGCATTGGGCACCTGGGCAGAAATAAATCCTCATAAACCGGTGGAATGCAATTTTCAACACCGATTTAGCGTCAATATATAGTGCAGCCTTTTTCACAATCGGCTATTTGGACGGTTCATATTACCTAGCCGCTTAAATGCTGAAGTCTGCTTGCACTTTCTTCAAGAATTACCGCAGCTGCTTGAAGATTTTCCTGTAATGCTGAGACGCAAAGTATACTTCCAGCACGATGGCGCACCTTTCACCTCCCTTGTGTCGTTTCTACTCACTTAAATCATCATTTCCCTGAGAAATGGATCAGTCTGGAGGTCCACCTTCCTGGCTACCAAGGTCGCCTGATCTAATACCTTTAGAATTTTGCGGAAATGGATGAAAAATTTGATCACAAAATAAAACTACACTCTTATAAGGAATTAATTGTCCACATTATGGTTGCGGCTGAGCAACTTTTTTTATTTATCCTTTTTTAAACATCCCCGGCCTCTGCCGTTAGGCTATGCGCAGGAATGTCAGGGTGTCGTGGCAATCGACTGCCCCCTGTCTTGCCTTTCTGTGGCCTCCCATCGGGGTCCTCTCAGTTTCCTAGAGATGCAGTAGCCCTCCCTTCTGGACGACCACTACATCCCTCCACTGAGAGGCTACCCTTCCCGCCCCTGCGGCTGAGCAACTTAAAGTCAACCCTGAAGAACTAAAAAGAGCAACAACAGCAATACAGAAAGGGTGCCAAGAAATATGTTGAAAATAGCGAATTCATTTTTAAACTTTTATTATAAACTGGTACGTATAATTTTTGGCACTTTGGTTTAATATACTGTTTCTAATTAAATTTTTTCTATCTTTTCTTCATTTTATTCAATTTATCTTACACAATTTTTTTTAAATTAATTTTTTTATAAGTTTTATATGTTTATTACCATTTTAACAGTTATTGCACGTCAAACATAATAAACAGGATTTTTTACTCCAGTTTATTGGTCTTCACCCCAGATTTCTCAAAAACTATTGCAGATACAGTTCTGAAACCTATTTTATTCGATTCTCAGGTCAAAAACTACAAGAAATAACTAATTCTGCTCCTAAATTATCGTCCTATAAATTTCATTACGACCTCATTTTACCGGGATAGCTGAAATCCGAGCGAAATCTTTCACTGGCGGTAACTCGCAAACGAAGAATTTTAGGACATATGTTTATATGTACTTTTTCCATTATTTTTAGAAGTTGATTAGATTAGGAAAATCCCGGGAGAACTTCGTGATACATTCTATATACCAAATTTTATAGCATGTGATGTGAAACAATTGTATACGAAATGTAGTATTTCACGTATTAGTCCAGGCAGTATCTCTTCCGGGTTGAAGTTTTCCATAATATCGCTAATTTTTGCTTTAATGCCTTCGAAATGTCATAAGAAATGTTTATTTTGCTATGCGCCAGTTGAAAAAGGTGTTCTTAAACTTTTATTAAAATGAAAAAAAATCGCAAAAATATCCATTTTTTATCCTATTTCCCAGGATAACTCGATAACTGTTCAATTTAAAGAAACGTTTGAGAGAGAAAAAAGTTTGGTTTTTAAATTTTACACACAATATCATCGGTTGCAAATCGAAAATATGTTACTATTAATGCAAAAGTAGCAATAACTGTCAAAAAAATGAAAAAACCACAAGATTTTTCGGGAATTTTATCCGAGTAATTATACGTAGGACCTTCAGATTTTACCTCAAAGAACTTTTTGATATGATAAAGCAACATGCCAAATTTCATCAAGACCAGTTTGACAATTTTTTTGCTCAATAATTTTGAAATCCAGATGTACAGAAAATGCGATTTTTCCAAATTTTGTAAAGCGTGAAATAAAGTCTCTTGATACTTGAAAATTTAATCACATATAAAAGAGCATTTAAACTTTTATATATTTTGAAAAATTTATATCGCAAAATTTTGGAGAGCCAAGGGAATTTTTCAGACATAATTGCAATTTTTCTTCCGTTTTAACAAATTTAATTTTTTGTTTTCTTTTTATTCTGTAGACAGTTGATATCGTGTTAATTGATTATATATATATATATACCAGTTCTTTGAAAAAACACTCCCCAATTTTAAATTAAATTTACTTTCCTACATTTAGAATTACAAATGTATGTCTTAAATTACATGAAAGTACCAAGTTAGTTTTTTACCTCTTGAAGTAACACAATATGAACACCGTTTACAGCCCTCCAGACTCCACACTCTGGCAAGCATGTCTGCAGAAATCCCTTCCACGGCTTCATAATGTTATGCGGCTATTATTCTTTGGCGCAAATGGTCAACTGATTGGATTCTTTCTTTGTATGTCTTTTATGTAGCTCCAAAATAAGAAATCCATCGGCATCAAATCGGAACTTCGCGATAGCCGATCGATGGAAGGAAGCTTCTCTGTCTATCCAGCTTTCTGGAAACCTGTTGTTGAACGCAGTTCGCACAAATTCTGCATGACGTAGATTTGAGGAAACACATAGGTCTGTGAAAACACGTCCAATTACATGCCCGTAATAGTTTGTTAAAACAAATTTCTCAAAAATTGGATTATATGTGTACATCACACTTTCAGATGAACTCCACCTATTCGTGTAGATTTTCTGAGCCACATACTTGACAATTGCGGCGATTCACGACTACATAAATATGAATTTTTCATCAGCAGTAATGAAGTCTAATAAGATCTAAGAAATTTCAATTATTAATTGAACTCTTTGTGGTTTATCGTTAGATTTATTTTCAAGGAGTAGCTGCAGTTTATAAGCACGAAGTTTCAATCGATTGCGAACAAGATCGTGGTTTAAGGAATGTTCATTTGACAACACACACTGACTGACAACGTTATGGACTTCATTAGAAAGTCATTCGAATTCTTTCTGGTTTTCAGCACTAGTTTTAGTACAGCCTGGTGGGTGTACTTTCAAAAAGCTTCCGATTTTCAAAAGCTTTTCACACCACCTACGTATGTTTCTTCACTCGAGATATTTTACGACAGACTCGAGTATAATTTCTTTGTACCACAAAGTTACTGATTTTGTTTCTTCGAACCAGTATACGCATTGTACTTTCTCTTGTGGTAACGCCATGGTACTGAATCCGGGTTAACAATAGATTGGCTTTTACAATACTCTAATGCAGCTGCTGTCTGATGAAGGATGTGTAAACTTAATTGTTGTCGTTTCAAGATTACGCATAAAACACTATTGTGAAATGCAAAAATTAAATAAAAATTATATTCGTTCTTGAATCTTCGGAGTTCTTTTCAGGAACCGCAGGGACAATATTAGGTTGATTATGAAGACATTAATGAATATTCGTTGATTTAGAACGCTGGCTACAAGACGTTTTGATTTATTTCCCAGTTAAAAAATGCTCAACAAACCAAAACTATGCATATGATTTCCAATTAAATTTGCTCACGTTGCAGATCTTTAAAAATTAAAGAAAACTTTTCTTTAAATTTTTTTTTTTAAATGCATAAAATTTCTTGTCAAAAACGTAAATTCTGCAAAATAACTAATAATTACACTAGATTTATACTTATGTAAATCAGTCTATTTACAATAAAAAAATAGGTCTGTTGCTGAGTGATATCTTATAGCACGAATAGAGAAATAGGTGTCGAATGCAGCTGTGAATATAAGACAATTCAATTTGTCTCTTAGAACATCTCTCTTGTTTTACTCCTTTCTCTCTTCCTCTCTTGTGAACTTTAAGTTTGAGTCGTGCTCATCGTCTTCGTCGTCGACGTCGTTTTCAACTCTTGTACGAAGAAGGGTTTTGTTACTACGAAACCCACCATCCCCCCTCCCCCCAGATTAACAACCTCTACCATGACTCCCCCTTTACTCTTGTAAAACCTCCAACAGCTTTCCTTCTCTTTTCCCCATTTAAGAAATTTTAATTGAAGTTATATTGTTAAAGTTAACTGAAATACACTTCAGCTCGCTTTAATTCTTACCAAATAGACATTATTTACAATTTTAATTACTGATCGTTATATACATTAAAACATTATTTTTAACTTAAAACTTTAAAAATAAGCTTAATCTAATTAATTGTTATTCCTCTATTACTATTTTCAACAAGGCTAATAAATAACAATTTCAATGTAAATCGTTTATGTTTTCCAAATCTGGTTGATAAAGTGGTAGTGTCTCTTTCATTATCAGGAACGAATAAAATTCAAATCCCGAACCGGGATGGTTTTTTCATGATTCAAAAATATTAATTTTTCATACAAATATTAATAATAAAAATTAACTAGCTGTAATTGGGCTTTACCTGATCTTAATAATAAAATTGATGAATAAATATATGTTTTAAACACTTTTTATCTTAAGTAAAAATTACCCATAATTTTTTTTTTCTTAGTGATATCGCCACATAATTTTGAGCTTAATATTACAAAAACTGACCGAATAACTATATTTTTTTTTAAAGGATTGCTTCTTGGATACTGTTCCCTCTCATCATTCTATTCTGGGTTTTAATTAACACATTTGAGCGTGGCGATTTACAGATGTAAAAAAAAAAGCTAAACTTTTTCTCATTACATGAACAAGAGGCACAAGAAACTATGAGCCCTGTATGAAGAAGCTGGATTAGATTTCTTAATTAACCACATCATTATATTAATGCTTAACTAAAATGACAAACTCAAACTTTTTGTTTTAATTACACTATTTCTGACAGAATTCAAAGCAATATAGTCAATATACTACCAATGTAAAAAAAAACTAAAAAAAGGTACACTAAAGTGTAATCGTAAAATAATTCGCAAATAGATAACTCTCAAAACGTTTTTGCCATATAAGAAAAAAAATTTAAACTAGATGCGCATTTAATTTTATGAATAATCATCTCAATTAAATAAAAGAAGTTCGCAAACTGTATACATAAATATAAAAAGTGAAATAAAAAAAAATAAAAGTAAAAAGAGTCGGTCTCCAGGGCGGAGTGGTAGCGACTCGGCCTTTCTTCTGAAAGTCCCGGATTCGAATCTCGGTCACGTATGGCATTTTTCATACGCTACAAATTTTTATTTTCATATTCCTAAGTACAATCTTCTTTGTAAGTTTCTTATGAATTAATTAATCATTTAAACAAAAAAGACTGTAAAAAGTTGCATAATATTTCTGGTTTTACTCTTGACAGGTGTTTATTTCAAATTAATCACTGCGTTTTTAGATATTAATGATTTAATTATGCAGTATTTAGAATACCATTGTGAAAAAAAATAAAATGTTTAGAAAAAATCTGAGTCCTAATAGTTACCTCCTAAAGTATATTTATAAACTGCTACAACTTGAAAAATAGATAAAGTATCAAAAATTAGAAAAAAATTCAAAACGTGTTTTAAATTCTTAAGTCGGGTTCTACAAAATCCCCCTTTTTTATAAAAGTTCCCACCCAATTCGTCTGCCTTAAAAAAAAAATGTTTAGTTTAAACATTTAAAAAAATCTGACAATAAAGTAAATCATTTATAGTCAGATATTAAAAGTTTAATGCCGTCAGTGCTCCATATGTAGAAATTGTTTGAACTATTTTCGAAGAATTATCTTGAACCAGTTCGGAGATATTAATTAAAATACAAGCTAACGTTCGTACGCGCACACACCTTCCGAAAATTTCAAAATAAACAGCAATCCCGGGAAAGTTTATGCATTTCCTTTTTCGGTTTTTATAAGCTTTTATATAACTTGCTTTAGTTATAATCAAATCTTGCAACTGCTATATCTTTTGATCTATCGTATGAAAATCAATGAAATTGCTGTAGATGCTCGATGTAGATCGATGTAGATGTCGATGCTACATTTATGTAGCTTCGATGACAATACAGCACTACGGTGTCGGAATTTGATATGAACCGCCCCCACGCGCTACCCTTATGCTAAATTCATGCATTTAGTTGAACATTTTAATTTCTCATAAACTATCGTATGAAAATGATTGAAATTTGGTACACGTATGTAACTTCGATGTGTAAAAATAAATATTTTTACTTTTTTTTAGTCTTAAAAAAAAAGTACAAAAAAAATTACAAAAATATATTTGATTACATATAAAAAATTATTTTTTAAAAAAACTTTTATTTAACTAATATTAATATTAACATTAATAAAAAAAAGGAAACAAATTAGAAAAACCCTCTAAAAAGTAAAAAATAAGAATTAAATCAAATTTTAAATAATATTTTATTTTAAATGGAAAGTATATAATCTAACATTTTGCAAATTATAAGTATAAATTAATACAGTATAAATTGTAAATTAATACAGTTTTCAAAAGGATGTAACAGATTCTGTTAACTGGATTTTTTTTTATTGATTCATTTCATATCTTTTTCAATATATATAGTATTATTTCATAAAATTTTCTTAATAAATTATTTTTTTTTTAAATTAAAAATTACTCTAAAAATACAAATATATATTTCATTAACAATTAGGTTTGTTAAAATATTTTTTTGTAATCCTTTCAAATTCATTTTTTTTAAACATCGACTGTTTTATTATTATTTTGTTTTTTTTTAGGTCCTCTATAAAATACAATAATAATGGTAGTAACTTCTTTTGTAACGACTTCTATGACCTCCGACTGTAAGTTTGTTGACTGAAAAAAGATCTAAAAAAAAATTTGTTTGTTTACTTTCAAAATCGCATAAAACAAGTAAAAAAATTTTTATAGCTTTATTATATGATGAGATTTTTTCCTAAGTTATTTATTTCATTTTACTACTTTTTTTAGATTTTTATTTTAAAAGTTTTAAAAAAAATTAATAAAATAAATGTAGTTTACAAATATAATAAAATTTAACGATTAATAGAATTACGTTGTTTTTTTGCACTTGTACAAAAAAATAAATAAATAAATAAAATCTATATATATATATATATATATTTCAGGAAAAAGTTAGGTTAATATTTGTAATGAATGAGCAGGGGTACATTTAAAATACTATTGCTGAAGACACAAAAAATTTTGTAAGTTTTCTTGGCCGTCTTTTCCTGTAACAAACAACAGTTTTTTATATTAAAACCTAATAAGGCTACATAAATCCCAGTACATAATACTTACTGAAACATTTTTATCATTTTTTAATAATTACTTGAGCGAGAAACATATAACTTATCACCAATTTTTAGTTTTTTGTATAATCATAAATTATAAAAACAATTATTAATAATTCAGTCGCCTAAGAAGTAACCTAGGAATTTTACATTAGAAATTTTATGTCATAACTGTTTGAAATAATTCATAGATCCCCTTATAAACTGAGAAATCTATATACAGTATATATAAACCGGGTGTCCGAAAACGAACTCCATAATTTTCAATTAAATTTATTTTATTAAATTTAAAATTACAAATATATGTGTTTTATTACATGAAAGTACAAATGTAAAGTTCTTTTTACCTCTCAATATAAGCACTATTTACAGTCCTGCAGATGTTAAACCGATAATCCATCTCATTTTACACTCTGGCGAATATGTCTGCAGGAATATCTTCCATGGCTGCTGTTGTCGTCTGGCGCTACTAGATTTTTTTTTGTATACGATGTCTTTTACGTGCCTCCAAATGAAATCCATCGGCGTCAAATCGGGATTTCGCGATCGCCGAGCGATGAAAGCTTCTCTACTTTCCGGTCTTCTGGGAACTTCAAGTTAAGCGCAGTCCCAAACAACGTCTGCCTGACGTAGAAGGGCTCCTTCCTGTTATTATTAGGCCGTTCATATTTCCAGTCTGAAGAAACACAAAGTTTTATAACATATCCGAATACACTATGCCCGTAATAGCATGTTCATGAGAAAAAATGAAAAAAAAATTCGGACGATTAGTGCAGAAGTTTCATCTATGCTCAATAATTTTCACGCACCATGACAGCATTAAGTTTTGCATCATGAAAAAGTAAAATGCCTTGCAGATAGTTTTCATCAGCAAAAATTAATATGGTCATTACAAATTGAACTCTTAGTGGCTTAGTTTAGGTTTAATTTCATGGAGCGGCTATAGTTTATAAACACGAAGTTTCAATTGCTTGCGAGAAAAGCGTCATGGGCAATGCTTATAAGAGTGTTTAATGGACGACTAACATTATGAAATGAAGGTTTTGGATTTCGTTAAAAATTCTGTTGAATTCTTTCTGTGTTTTCAGCAATTTGTTTTAGATCTACCCGGTGAGTGTCCTTTCAAAACAATTCGGTGTTCCAAAAACTCTTCACATCACTTACTTATGCTTTTGTCATTTTGGAGAATTTCTACGATACACTCGAGTATTATTTCTTTGTAGGACAGTCACTAATTTTTTTTCTTCAAACTGGTATACGCACTGTACAGTACTTTTTCTTGTTCCATTGCCATGATATGCTGTGATGATAGCTGTGATGCCCGAGCTCATCACAGCTTGATCTGTGCATTATTCTAATACATTTGCTATTTTGATTAAAAAATAATTTTTGACAAGATTACGCATAAAATACTTTTGAGTACTGAAAAATAATAACTATATTCATTCTTGAATTCTTGGAGTTTTTTTTCGGACACCCAGTACTTGAGAAGGATGTTATGATATTCATAGACATAATTTTTTTCATAATATAGTTTAAATTAAAAAAAAAAAAATTGTTGTCTGTAGCAAAAAGGAAGACGTCTAAGCAGATGATTTAGGATATAAATCATATGCAAAATCTAAGTATTCTTTTTCAAAAAAGATCTAAATATTTCCTTATTTTTTCCGAACTCCTGTAAGATATTAAGCAGGGTTACCCCATCTAAAGAATCATAGTAAATCTTTTCGAAGTTTATAAAGGTTACAATGCAGTTTTTGCCAAATTCATTTGTGTCTTATTATGGTTTTTAAAAAAAAGGTAAAATATGATGCAGTTTTTAGTATAGGAAAATATTCGTTAATTAATTGTATTGATTAATGCTTGTTTTTTTTTTTTAATTTTGTAGTAAACTCTTCAAGAAATTACATATGAGTAAACCGAAATAATAGTGATGAGATTCAAACGGGTTAACCTCATCCTTTTACCTAATTGTTTTTTTTTCAAAGTTATTACATAAAGGGAGCTTCCCCTACTCTTTAATCAATCTTTTTTAAATTTAATTACACCAATTGTTCATCCATGAAATATGAATATATTAATTTTTATAATTATATATTCATCTGCTCCTAAAATTTCAATACACACCTACACCCTACACACACCTATTCATACATTAAATATCGTTACGTACTATCTAAATAACAATCGTATAACAGTTTAATTTTATTTTAAAGTTTATTTTATTAATTTAAATAAAAGTTTAATCAATTGGTATTTTCATAATTTTTTACTATTTTTTTATTTATCTATTTTTTTTTATAATATCTTTAATTTACAAAGTTGTACGATCGATTCATTTCTTATAAAAAAAAAGAAAACGAGAAAACAAAATTGTTGGATAGTTGTAATCTGATAATAAATTAAACTGTCGAATGTCGTAAATACATCATAGTTTCCCAAATAGAATATTTAGTATAGTAATATTAAACAAAGGACAGTTTACACGGATTTGAATACTAGATCGTGGATACCGGTGTTCTTTGGTGGTTGGGTTTCAATTAACCACACATCTCAGGAATGGTCGAACTGAGAATGTACAAGACTACACTCATTTACACTCATACATAATATCATCCTCATTCATCCTCTGAAGAATTATCTAACCGGTAGTTACCGGAGGCTAAACAGGAAAAAGGAATAAAAGGATACTGAATTCAAAAGAAGCGGGTAATCTGTCGGGGTCAATTTTATTCCTAATTAAAAGTTACCAGGAACGTATTCCGAATTGGCAAAACGTTTTGCAAAAAGAAAAAGCTTTTTATGTTTCCTTTATTAAAAATTCCTTTTATTTTACTATATTAATAAAAGAAAGATTTCTGAAATAAAGGACGATGAAATATAATGATAAGGGAGAGAAAAAAGCAGAATAATAAGCGGAAGGGGAAATATTTCAATGACAGGGACATTTTATTTTCGCTGTCTCGGGAGGACACAACCTGTTAAAAATGGAAGACTTATGAGCTCAAAGACACTGATGTCATTATTCTTACAAATGGCCCCCAACGTACCCCATTAGATATATCTTGAGTCGTAGTACTAGGATAAATCTAGGAAGGGTAATGCAAGAAGGGAATCGTGTATGTGTGTTTGCACGTGCGTGTGTATGAAGGGACCAAAAACCCTAATAAAATATTTCTCCCGTCTTCATGACATATTGTGTTTTATTGTATTGTACTCATATAGTGTTATATAAGCTAAGAATGGTATATATAGTACACGGATATTATTTAAAATTTACAATGTATTGCGAACATAAAATTTCATACGGATGTATATAATAAGCAATAAAACCTTTTTCATTTTTCATTATCATTTAAAATGTTACAGATTTTATTCTGTGCTGTTAAAATATCAAATAGTAGTAAGTAATAATAAATATTATTTAGAATTACCATGCGATAACATTATTTTTAAAGTCATTGTTTTTTATTACAGATTCATTTCACTATTATTTTTCAAACGTTAGCAAAATTTATTTATACAATTATTATACAGTTCAAAGAACATAATGTTTTAACTTATAACAATTTCCAGTATTTGATATTTAACAATAGCAACCGACTTGACAATATTTCATTAACCAATTACAACATTATTTAACAAAAACTCTAATATAAAATAATCAATTTAATTTTTATTTAAAAATATAAAATAACATTTTTATTTATTTAGATATTCCTTTTTTTCAATTTTTAGTATTGAAACTCTAATAAATAAATATTTTATTCTATATAATAATGCATGACATAAATCAAATCAGGAACGTGTTAACATTTCACGTATAAAAGAAAGAACTAGTACAGAATTCGCCTCGTAAATATAAATAAAAAATTATATACTATACAGAGTGATTCATGAAGAATGTAACAAACTTTCAGGACATATTCTATCGGTAAAAATAAAGAAGAAATTTTATTTCTTCTTCGAAAATGCTTCGTAAGCGAGTGTCGGCTAGTGAAAGATTTTGCACTGATTTTTGCACTTTCGAAAAAATTAAGCAGGACTGTAAATCTTAGGATCCAAAATAAGGAATACATTTTGTGATTTTATATGAAATTAGATCTGAAAAATTGAAAAAAATAGGTCCCACGATTATACTTTTAGTAATTATCAAGAAATCAGGAGTAAAAGACAAAAGATTTAGGTCGATAAACATTGTTTTTTGTGGATAATAAATAATTTAAACAAAATTTGTAGAGAATTTAAATAAAGTCTATAGAAGCTAAATATGAATGTAAGAATCTTGAAGGATATTAAAAAACAAAACATATTTTAACTAGATATTAGAAGAAGAAAAAATTTTTTTCATTATTTTTACTACTAGAACATGTTCTGAAATTTGTTACATTTTTCTTTAATCACTCTGTATATAAATAATTACAAAATAAAAAAAATTGGGATTAAAACTCGTATTAATTATTACTTAATATAAATATTGATAAATAATATAGGTGTTATATTATTATAAATACATGATGATATTAAATATTTAAAAAAAATACAAAATAAATCACATTTCAGAAAATGTTAATGAAATTTATTTCAGCATATATATTTATGTTAATGAGATGCAGAATATGTAATGTACTCTGAAAAGTAATAAGAGAACAAAATGTCACACTAAGCTAAAGTTGCTGCCTTCTTGAAGTTTCAGAATGGAAAAAAATACAGAGTGCTTCTTTGTGTGCCCTAAGGATGAGTTTTCCCAGGTCACTGCTAGACTAACCCATCGAGTTCGTCTAGCTTGTCTGACTTGTCATCACTAATCAGCTGATTTCGAAGTCGAGAGTTCTATGGTTCAAATCCTAGTAAAGGCAGTTACTTTCATAGATTTGAATACTAGATTGTGGATACCGGTGTTCTTTGGAGGTTGGGTTTCAGTTAATCACATATCTCAGGAATGGTCACCTGAGACTGTACAAGACTACACACTTCATTTACATTCATACATACTCTCTGAAACCACCTTACGGTGGTTCCAGAGGCTAAACCAATGAAAAGAGAGATCGCTGCTAAATTAGACAATGACATTAAATTTAGAAAACCACGTGATTTTTGTTACAATAATAATATAAAGTGATATTTTTTAGATAATGACATTAAATTTAGTAAATCATCCAATAACTTTCCAAAGAAGTCTATATTGACACAGACAACCATCAATGTTGACAACGATATTAAATTTTGTAAAACAAGTTTTAGGTTATTTGTATGGTTTTTTATTTATGACTTATGTAGTAGTGAGGTTTGTTGAGGTTTGTACTGTGGTTAATATTCCGGGGATTATAAGAAAGCTACAGCAAAAATTTCGTAATGATTGTTTCAGTAGTTTTCGTGAACAAACGAAAAATACGTTGCCTCTTTATATAGTAACCTTGTAGAATTATGAAATATTACCATCACGAAATCCTTTTCATGATATAACAAACAGGTTGGTAACATTTTATGTTATCAGGTGATTATAAAAGTTAATTAGTTGTTTTCATTAAGTTAGCATATTTCCAGGTTTTGTTAGAATTTGATATAATTTTAATTTTGATTTTTCCAGTATTAAGTTAAAATGGCAGACAAAACCGAATATTCTTTTTAATGTTTGAGTGTATGAACATACGCATGTAAATGAAAACATAAGACTTATTCAGGGTTTGGTAAGAAAGCTAGAGAAGTACCGCTTCGAAAGCGAGAAAAAAGCTTTTTCCATTGAGTCAGTCCTCGATTTTAAACAACCTGACGTCTTTCTAGTCGAATAAGTAGCTCTGGTTATTTTAAGCAATTCTGTTTATCAGGTAAAAGTCTTCAGACCTAAATATTTTCCGATAACACTTGGATTTAAACTGTTCGTATTAAATGACCTTTTTGACTGGTGCATGTCTTTAAGCGATACTTTTTGCAAAATCTCTTCTACGGCTTTTTTTTAAGAATTCAGTATTTTTCTCCGACGTGTGTGCCATTTATCTGAACAGTAAAATTTGTTACTTGTTCTTTTGGTGAAAAGACAGCGATGAAAAGTATGAGAGAATCACAAATCACCAACCCATGTGATGTGATGTAGGCAGCAATAACTGAAATTTATCTTAGAAGAACCATACTTTTTTGAAGTGTTAAGAGCATACCTTAACATGCTTGAAAATTAATCTGTTTTCCAACTTTAATTAGTTGATATGGAATTAAATGCCATTTTATAGCAAAGATAGAGCTCCAGTTCATTATTCTCATACGATAAGGGAATCTTTACATGAGCATTTTGAAGGAAGTTGGATCTGTAGGGACTCCGCTAAATTTAGCAGCCGCTTACAAGTGAAAACTTAATAATCTGTAACAACTCTCTTTGAGGCACAACCAAAGAAAAAAATTTCCATTTCTGATTAAGGAATTTTGATGGACTAAAAACTGCTGACAGAAACTGTTTTTATAACTTTGTTCCTTCAACGTGGAATAGATCTTCCATATTAAAAGTACTTGGAGACTGATAAAACTGTGTGAAAATAAGGGAGAAACACATGCAGACATAATTAAATTTTATTTTATGTATAAAAATATTAAATCTAATGAAAAACAATTTGTTTATTTCTTTTTAAGGAAAAGATATTATGTGGCTACGGTGTGGAAATATTTATTGAAAATATAATAAATTCGGTAAAAAGAAGTAGAAAATAAATTAAGTTTCGTGAAGAAAATGTACTACTAGTACAGTTAAGAAAAAAATTAAAAAACACAACAAAATTAAAATGTGAAAAATGGAAAGAAAGATCAACGATAGACGGACAGCTTGGTAATTGATAAATTCAACGAAGGAAATGAAATTATTCGATTTAAATGGTAAATAATAACAGTCTACTTACAAACACTGTTATTATAAAAGGAAGGAAATGTTATGTTGAATGTTTAAATAGATAAAAGTAAAAAAAAAATACTATGACTGAATGTACTTTAGCCAAAAATATTATATATATAAAAGCTATTAAATAAAAATAATGAATGAAGCAAATAAGGGATGAAATAAATGATTGCTAACATTATCTTAAAATAGGTAAAAGATCTATTACTGAAATTGACAGACCGATAAACCACTTTATTTAGTATAGTTCTTTAATATCAGATGTCGTCCTCGGTAAAATGTACGAACACAAGCACGACTAAAATCGAAAGGTTTTGTTATGCATGCAAATGTTGCATTATTATGTTACTACCTCACGACAAAATAAGTAAGCGGGTAAAGTAAAAAAAGTAAATAAGAGAAATAGTGTAATAAAAGTAGTGATTTGATCGTTGTCTAGAAAGAAAGAATATAAGAGAAAGGAAGAAATTCCTTCGACGGATAGTAACGATAAAGAGAAAAGAGGGTATGATGGGGCGTGGTAGATGTACGTATAACGGTGCAATGTCGGGGTTTTGAAACTGAACTCTTCTCACGCACGTACGCGTGACTGGCACCACGCATCACAATCACGCACATTGTCGACGCTTTCCTCCTGTACACTGCTGATTCCCAATTCATGCAAATCAGGACAAACGCAAAATTATCTCACTTGAATTGTGATAAATAAAGACAGGTATGAAACAGAGCTTAGCATACCAGTTCATCTTTCATGTCACAACACTCGTGTATATTATAAGCACAAGAAAAGGTATTTATTTATATATAAAAGCATGTACGACTCATGCTTGTTAACTATTAAGAATAAAATAATAATATAAACAGCAAATATTCTACGAATCAAAATTATTTACAATATAATGAAGTTAATTATTTTTTTACCCCAAAAATATTTTATTATAAATCTTACCGTATTTGTTAATTTTTCTTTTCTTTTTTACATAATCTGAAATAAAGTGATTAAATGTAACCAACCAAGTATATAATAATTCAGAAAAACGGGTAATTGTGAGAATTATATATTGTTATAAAAAAGTATATTTAACAAATGTATTTATAACATTTAAATATAAAAAAAAACATCCCACTATGAATACACACACAAAAGTTACGTAAATTTTGAATATTACATCTTGCAGGTGCGCTCCTAGGCAAAAATGTCGCAGTCTTCTAGGAAAAATCTGTATAGTTCAACGAAATATTTCAGCAAGAATTTTAGCGATTGCTATTAGGACCGTGGTTTTTTATTATTCTGTACTAGCAGGTTGATTACTAAACACTTTGCTATTAAGTTGAAAATAACGCCCATGGAAAATTCAGAAGGCTGTGGATCTGTCACCATTTCTCGAAATTATACGGTTGCCAAACGACTGGCATATGGCAGCCATCAATAATCGTACCGTAAGTGAGATTGAAACATTTTGTTGAAACCAAGCCTTATCAATAATTTACCGAAAAATCTGTTCGTTTTTGAGCAACAAAGTTTTTCATCACAGTGACGTATCAAACTGATGTGACAGTAGTCGTGAGACCATCTTTTTTTTTTAAAAAAAAAATAAAGACTTATGCCATACGATAAGACAAAACACGAAACGGCAATCTTGTTGCTATGTAGTGGAAAACCTAGTGTAGCTGTGTAGGATTCTCTTGCGCCCAAGAACAAATATTTTGTTAATTAACTAGGTTGAAACGAGCTTCATCCGATATCGGCAGTTTTCAACGTTATTGTCCTCATTTATCTTAACTACCATTCGTTTGCAGAATTGATAGCCCATTATGTTATTGTTTAGTGTCAATTCCTGCACGATCTGCAACTTGTACAGATGGTAAAGTAAGTCCTGTGAAAGTATTCTTCGATAACTCGAACAATGTAACTGCAAAAACGCTGCATGACGACGAATTGAACGGTATGGGCTTCTTATGACAGCAATTCGATATCGTCTGGTGTATGAACAGGCGCACCACCCTGGAGGTTTCTTTTTCGATTTTTTTTTTCGTGAACCTGTTTCCTCAAAATTACGTATTCATGTGTTAATTGCTTGTGCTGACGATACATGATCGTGACGTCCTAAATATGACTGGTAGCAAAATTCTCTAAGCACAACCTTCACACTGTCATTATTTTTACAAGAAGCTTTGAAGGCAAAAGTACGTTGCATACAGTTCAAGCATCCATGATAACTAAATCGGAAGATGGCGTGAGCTGGCTTAAGTTATTCAGTTATGATACTCTCCCTGAGCTACCAACACAATTTCAAAATTTTCCTTTTCCCTGAATCACTTTGTTCATAACAGGTTTTATATTTTCGCATTAATAGAATGGAACCCAAAGGTATCAGGGAATATTTTATCCCCTTATGCAGAGCCTGAACGTCAGTTCCTTGTCCTTGGTTTTTCAAATTACCTGGTGGGTATTTAATTATTTTTGTGGCAGTTATACAGCTGTTTTTATTTTAAGATGGAAGGACTTGGGAATTGCGTTCCGGTCTTTTGTAGGTCGGTTGTAAAGCATTTCGTACTGAAATTGTGAGCTGTCTACAAAAATATTTTTGCAACTAAAAAGAAATATATTTAAAATCAATTCAAGTTCTAAGTTTAAAATAATTTACTGTTAAGCACAAATCTTTTCACTTATTAAAATAGTGCTTAAGAAAAAAATTTGCAGAGAAAGAAAAACCTACAGATATTCATAAAGTGTGGCAACCGTAAAACCTACCAATAACTTTTTAACAGTTAAACGTACAACAATAAAACTTAAAAAATACTTTTTAATCTAAATCATCTATTTTTCGGAATAATACCAATACACACCAACGATCCCAATGGTCCTCATGAAAGAAGCAATTCATACATTTTAAACGGAAAGCGTAACAACATTTTAGCATATGATTTTGAATGGCACTAAAAAAAATTTGAAAGTAAGAACTTTTTTTACGACAACCCTAACCAAAATTGTAACGATTTAATATTTTTCACATCTAGTTTTAAAAGTGTCGTATAATATCTCTTAAATTACTACTCAACACCAAACATATATATATATATGAGCATATTTATAAATTTTTATATGTTTAGATTTAGTTTGGCCAACTGAAGGACATATGAAACAACATTTTGCATTCATTTCTCTTTCTTGTGGGCTTTTTCTTCCTGTCTTCCAATAGTTCTTTATTATTTACTTATTATTCATTATTCACGTTATTCAACTGTTTTTGTCTTCTCTATTCTCAGCAGACGTTGTTGGTTTATTTTTTCTCCTTGAAAATCCTTGAAATCTTCTACCATTTTTCTGAACGGGGTTCAATTTCGTAATATTTCTTTAGATATTTTCATGTTTTTTAGAGCTTTTTAAACTACTAACGTCCACTTACTACGATTACCTTTCAGCCTGTTATCATTCATTTTCAATAGGTGACTGAAGAATTTGGCTTTTCTCTTTCTGATGGAACCTGATATTTTCTCAGTTTCTTTTTATTTGTAGAGATATTTATTATTTTTTCATCTGTATTTGTTTTCACTGTTTTGATTTAAGATTTTTTCAAAATTTTCCATTTTTTTATTGCTTCATTTTACCTGTTTTTATACTGAAGATGCATTCTGATTCCTACCGACCTTCTGATATTGAATTGGCCGATTTTTATTTTTACTGAGATTTCTTTTTTATATAAATATATTTTGTTAATTGGTAGCCAATTACAGTATTCTCGTTCTTGCGTGATTGATGTTTTTATCTAAACCCATTTATTTGGATTTTATCGCAAATATTTACATTTATTGACTTGATTTTCCATTTTTCTTAATTAGGAATTTGTAGGAATCATTGATGTTATTCTGCTTTTTGATTGAAATATTTTTAGTTCTACTTTCTCCACGATTTATTTTATAGGTGGCTTACTTGTTCTGCTGCCGTTTTGAGATTCTCTGAAAAAAATTGCAATAACCAGCAAATCCTAGGAATTTAATTCCAATGCCTTTCAATTTGGAGCTATTGTTTCAGCTCTCACTCTTACTCTCTCTTTCCCTCTCTCACTCTATAAATATATATACTAGAGCATCCCCACCGCGGTTTTGCCCGCACTATATTATTGCATCAGGGGATGTTTAGCCGGTCAGGACTCTGTCCCGCTATGTTTATTAAACTCAAGCTTGTGAGAATAATAATGATAAATAAAAATATTAAAGCCTGTATAATTATTTTTAAATAACATTGTATTGTAATTTCTCTAGAGCAAAAATTTGGTCATTACAGGACCCGAAACTAAGAGTAATCTGAAAAATGCGGGTATCAAAATAGTCGGCCACCAACTTAGAAATAGTAATTACTCGTCTTTCGTACGGGTAAAAATGTATTTTGCACGGTTCTTAGCGTTAGTGACAAACATCACTAGGAAGTGACGGTACTTCGTTTCTCATTTTTTTAGATTTATGTTTTTTAGTCAAGTAACCGAAGGCAGATGCAACCACTGGCGTCGCTCAGTGGCAGTGGCTGTGTTGGTCTAGCCGCCCTTAAACTGTATATTAAAAAAAGTGTACATTTTTTTAAAAATGTACGTGCATTCTTTAAAAGCAACGATACACCGTCCCTCCCTTAAAAAAAATCTAAACTTACACCCGAAAATGGTTTTTACTTACTTAAATGGAGAATATTAGCCCAAATTGAGTGAATATCGTACAGTACAGTGAGGATTGGGGAAAATTTGCATCATTGTTGAAAATGGTTTTCCATTTCTTCACCACTTTCAAGTTCGAATTTTGAAAAATCTAGGAACTGGTTTTTAGATATTTTTATATATATCTTCATGAAATACACATGATACACATCCAAAATCAAGTTGATATCTTCGTTTGTTACCGAGAAATTAAAAAATCAGTAAATTAGATTGTTACTCTAATTCAACCCTTTAAACTCGGATTTTCAAAAACTCCTTCCATAGTGTGTACTTACACCGTAAGAAGAACGTGTATACTAATTTTCATCAATTTATTTTACTGGGCATTGATAATTATGCATCACTCACATTACATGTTCTTTTTAGATATTGATAAACAATTATTATTAATTAATTCTAAGCTAAAATATAATTGGTTGTATAAATAAATACATATATATATACTTTTTTATTAAATAATTTCTTTAAAGTAATTTATCTTTTTTTTTGTTGTAATCATTTTTTTACAGTCAGCTCTAGCCTGGAATTAATTAAAAGTATAATAATTTTAATTATTATAACATTCTATCAATCAGAAATATTTAAAATTATTTTTTAAATTGCTTTTAAAATTACTGAATATATTTTCTAATAACATTTGGTTTAAAATATGTATATATATATATATATGTAAAATATATATATATACACTTTTTACTTATGAATTTCCGTTCGTCAATTTTTTTATTTTTTGTTCTTAATTGGTAAATATTATTTTTAGATCTAGTTACGAGATTTTTTTTATCAGTGGGATTAAATATCTTTTTAAAATTATTTACAGATGCAAAATTATTTTATATGGAGAACCAATTAATAATCTATGGAAAACCTTAAATAACTTTTCAATTGTAGAAAATAAAAAAATTAATTTAAAAATGTTCCTACCTCGGTGTGAGACTACCACACCCAAAATCTCATGGAAGACAACTTTTTTTTAAAGAAAATTATGACTTTTTTATAATAAAAGACCTTTTCAATGAGATTCTCAGAACAGTGTGTTTCTCATCTGAATGTGTCTTGCATATACTATAGGTAATGGTCCCGAAGCCAGGTAAACCTTCTTGTGATGTTACTTTTTACAGACCTAGAAGTATTCTACCGATACTATTCAAGTTACTTGAAAAACTGTTTCTCCGGAGACTGTGGCTTATCTTAGAACGAGAGGAGATTATACCAGATCATCAAATTGGCTTTAGGAGTGCCCACTTTACCACTGAACAGACCCATAGAGCTGTCACTATTATAACCAGATGATTGGTGGATAAGTAGTATTGGACAGCAGCGTTTTTTAATGTGCACCAATTCTTTGATAAGATCTGGCTACCTGGTCTGCTGTATAAGCTAAATTGAGCCTCTCTCAGCTACTTTACTTAGTCCTGCGGAGTTTCTTGATGGGCGCCTTACCCAGGTTATATTCAATCAGGAATTAGCCGAATTCTTCAATACGAAGTCGGGAGTTCCTCAGAGCTGTGTTCTAGAGCTTATTCTATATTTGATTTTCACATCAGACCTTCCTGCTTTGGATTACGTCCCTCTTGAATCGTTTGCAGACGACACAGCAATCCTAGCTGATGTTGAAGACCTGAATCAAGCCTTTGCTAAACTACAATCAGAGTTAGACGAGATAGGCGCGTGGCTGACGAAGTGGAAAATGAAAGTGAATCAGAACAAATTGAGCCATCTGATATTTACGATGAAAAGGGTTGATTGTTCACAGACCACCTGATGGCGTCTACATCTCTCATACGGAACGGGTACGGTACATTGGCCTACACTTGGATTGTCGCCTGACATGGAAGGGCCACGAAGAAGAAAAAAGGAAACAACTTAACATCAAGTATAGGGAACTAAACTGGTTTCTGGGCAGAAACTCAGTTATCGTTATCCAATAAACTGTTTATCTATAGAGTTGTCCTTAGATCTATCTGGATGTATGGAATCCACCTCTGCGGTACAGCGAGTAACAGCAATATTGAAATAACTCAAAGATTTCAAAATAAATTGATGAGGATCATAACAGAAGCGCTGTGGTTTGTTAGAGGTAAAAAAATTCATGAATATCTATTTAAGAGATCCAAAAATTTACCTCGCGGTACAAACAGAGGTTAGACAAACATGCAAATTATCTGACAGTAAATCTGTTGGACAACAACGATGGCATCGTTTCCATGCTTCCATGTGCCGGACCTGGGAGATGTAACTAGATGAGTGACTGGGAAAAGGAACCTAGGAGTGGAAACACAAGATGAGTCTGTCACTGCGTTGTGAACGTCACTTTAATTGTCTACAAATTATAGCTACTTCTATTGTCGAGGAATATTTGTTTAATTTATATATTGGTTTGTTTTTATATATTGTTGTTATATATATATATATATATATATATATATATATTCATATAATGGTATGATGACATTGTTTTTAATTATATTTTTGTTCTTTTTACTTGTGATTTGTCTTTGGTGCTGTGTTGACTATAGAATTTTACTTGGACCTCTTACACAAATGCTTTTTCTATATATAAGATGTTGAACCTTTGTATGCTTTTTGAGGGGTTTCATCGGGGACCTCTCTTCATGTGATCATCACTAATCAAATTTACTTATGATCCCCCTATCAGGTACCGATTATAAATACTAACAGATAGACAAAAAAAATGTAATACTTTTCACAGCTAATTTCAAAAGTGACTTACAGTACACCCCATGTAATTGAAAAATAGATCGTTTCAAGGTTCAAGTATTAGCTCATTTTTTCTACTTTAACTGTAGAAAAGCTACTTAAGGGTGTTAATATAACAATTTAATTTGTAGATATAATCTTTTTTCTCAAATTTCAGATGTTTATAGCTTTCAGATTATTCAGTTGAGTTGAGATCATGATATTCATGTATTACGAAAAAAAATTATCACATTTTGGTTAATGTTTTTGTATGCAAGTCCTACTTTTATGAGATGATTAGCAGAAGTTGTTTCTGTCGTGTAGAGTATTTGTTGTCTTTGTATCTCTTGATTTAAAGTTCATTCGGTCACCTTAATGAAGTTGTTTTTATTTTTATTTTTAGAGGAATCTTTATCTTTAGGGATCTTTAATCTTCAGAATTTATATAACAAATATACTATTTTTAAACTACGGAGAGAGTGTGTTTTGATTGGAAAATGTTTCATTGTATCACAGAATAAAAAAAGAAGACAGATGTCTATAATTGTTTTAATCGCATTTAGTCCCAAAAACTACAACCTGTTCTCAACAACATGGCGCGGTTACTGAGAAAAGTGACGATTGAAGTGATTTCCCATTGTCCTCAGTGAGTCAAATATGCAGTTAGATTCTAGCTCGCCAAGCTCATGGAAATAACGAAGGATAAAAATTACACTTTAATTCTGTTTATTAAAAAAACGTAGTGTAAAATGAACATCATTACTTTAACAAAAAAAAAAACACCTTAATTTTACCTCTTTTACCTCATATACTTTACATGCTGTACATCCACAAAAAAGACTGGGGATTTAACGTAACAAATTAATCTAAAAATTACACGAAAAATTTGAACAAATTTTATAATTTTATCAGAAAAGATCGAAAATCTTTTGAAAAAGTACATAATTATTAAACTATTATAATTTATTCATTCGGTGTATTTGGATAAACATCTTAAGGAATTAATTTTGCAAAGATAAATTAAGATATGAACAGAATAATAAAACCAGGTAACTGGGGTGCTTTTTTACATTTTTCGTAATATATTTTCAATCCACCGAGAATATTATAAAAGTAATTTTTCGTTAGTTTTCAAAATAAAATTAATTAATTGAAAATATACACATTTTTTTTTTTTTTCGTTTTCATCAGAAAAAATTCATGAATATAAAATTATATTGTAAAAAAATTTCAAAAAGAAACTTAAAAAGCTTTCTGTGATATACAGGAGCATTGAAATAAGGTTATATTTATTGACATGAGACGAAGGAAACTTTTCTCATAAGGTATCAAAAATATTTATCAAAATAATAATTTTAAATGTTTTTGCTGATAACGGTGAAATTTATACCGCCGCAGTTTTTAATACATACTGCAGTTTAAAAGAATGCTTTACACATTTTTGTGATTTGTAGGGAATGAGAAGATTGACGAGGTAAAATATAAAAAAGGCATTTTTATGTATCTTTTTTTACTCGAACTTTGAACTGCTATATCTCGTGAAATATTTTATCTACCCCTATAAAATATTTTGGGTTATATCTTTAGTATGTATATATATATATTTATAAAAAAACATTTATATAATGTTTTCAAAAATTACAAAAAAAAACCTTTTCAGCTTTAATTATAATTTTTACCATTCAATTAATTTTTAAAAAGTGATAAAAAATTTATATCAAATTAGATTTTGAATTTAAAATTAAATTAATTTTGGTTACAATCTCTTAAGGGGATAGGTAAATAAAGACCCGTTTCGCAAGCCAAAAGTCCTCTTTCACAAAATTTTACCCAAAAGGTAGGTAAATTTTTTTCTTATAATTTAATATACCCCTTAGGTAGATGAAATACTTTCGGAATGTTTTTTTTTTAGTCAGCCCTGAATAAAGACATGGGGCAAAACATGTAATTTGATTTTTGTGATTTTGAGCTTAAAGATCCATTCTTGTACTAATTAAATGATTCCTTTACGTTAGTATATTACTTTGGTTACATATTCAAACAATGTCAATCAAAATGAATTTATTAAAAAGTTTTTTCTTTTCTTTTTTTTTAACCGTTAGGTATTGCTTCAGAGGATGAGATGAATGACAATTTTGTAGCGTATGAAAATGCCATGCCTGACTGGGATTCGAACCCGGGACCTCCGGATAAAAGTCCAAGACGCTAAAAGTAAAATAGGCTATTTAAAAAATAATATTGACTTAAAGAAAAACCGCACTAAAAAAAAGTATATACTCGTATAATACTTTTTCAATTATTGATCAATCTCTTTCTAAGTTGATTACTAATAAAGATTAGTAATTGTTTTAATTTGGCAAAAAAAAAATCACTTTTTTTTCAAAAGCACTTTTTAACATTTTTTTAAAAAAAGGAAAAATTTTTAAAATAGCTTAAAAAAGATATTTAGCCTAACATTACGAATTCAGTGCGACAACTTGGCTGGCTATCATAGTAATATTTCGTAAATGTGTGTGTGCGTGTGCGCGCGCGCGCGTTCTTTTTCTGACTAATTTACCAACTGTTAAACAGATTACAAGAAAACTTTGCTACGTAGTTTCATGAAACTTAGAAATTAGTTTAAGGAGAAGAAGATTAGCTATAGGTAAACTGACCTCGTATATTAGTTGTGTATTAATTATATAATGCATTGATGTACATTAACATTAAAAAAAAAGATTAAATTTCTTACCTCAAAATAATATTTTAATTAAAAATAGCTGATCAAGTACTTACTTGAATTACTACTATAATATTTTGACAGCAAGAGATCCTATTAAAAATGAAAAACTGCCGAAAAAAACCATTGATGACAAACATTGCTCTTTTTTCTGGTTTTGGTTCCATCGTGATTATGTACTGTACTAACAAATACCCCATTTGAATTTTGAAAATCGAAAGATTGGTTGCGAAGATATAACAATATTTCCAAATAACCGTAATCTATTAGATCGAGAGTGTAACTGACGCATGCAAAAGTTATCCTTCTACCTAGTAACAAATTCTTCCTTTGAATTTTGATATTCGGATAATTGTTTATAGAGATATAAGAGTACCCGTCGCACCTCCCAAAACAGCGCCCCAGGGGCACCCCGTTTGTTACCAGTTGATGGTGATGATTGGTCTAGCCTCACAAGAGGTGCTCACCTCACCGCTCTAACCTCACACGCAGTTCCCACGGGAAGCCTATTATTATTAAACAAAAATTTTATTAAACAGCAGTTTTTTAAATTTATTTAATTTGATTTATTTAGTGTAAATGTAATTTTGTTATTTTTGTAATATTATTTATTAGATTGATTCGAATCATTCAGTTCAAACCAATGTCACACACAGTTATAGAGACTCACAGTTCAGTTCATTAATTCAATTTATTAAAGTTTTTGCTTCAACCGCCAAATCTTCACTATTACATATATGTTATATATATATATATATATATATATATATATATAAATCTATGAAACTTCCGGTAACGTAAAGATTCCAACGCGGGTCATCCATCTAAATTGCTTAGGCCGTTGAGATTCTATGGCGGAATAAACATACGTACACCCTAAATACATTACACACTTTTTTGGGCAGTAGGATAAAAATATATTCTTTATATTTAAATCTATATTCTTTAATTTAAATAAAAAGGACAAAGAATTTGTTTTCTATACTTTCCATATGTAGTAAAATTGAAATTTTGTATAGGTTAAAAAAGGTCACATGTTTAAAAAATTTACATTAATCTATTTTGAAAACAGTCGTTTAAGGGGCTGGGTCATGAGGTAGACCGTAGTTAGAACTAATTATATCTCGATAACGGTTGTCATACAATTCTGAAATATCACCCAACGAATTGATCGTTAAAACTCTAACTTAGCCAGGAGAGTTAGATAACTCTTTGCCGGTCTTTTTTTTATTCTTGAGTTAAAATGAAAAAAATATTCTTGGCGCCAAATTGGTCTCCACATTTGTGATTGGAATGTAGTTCCTAAACGATTGGATTTAAGGAAATATATTCAAGAAAAAAAAAATCTTAAATTTTTATTTTCTAATCGATAATTGGCAAAGTAGTAGTAGTGGTTGCTTAAGAAAAAAAAAATTGGTCGCTATATTACAAAAGTGGGAGTAAATTAATTGAAAAATGCTAACTATTTTAAATACATTTAAGTAGGAAAAATAATTGAAGTTTTCCATTTACAGTATTTTGTAACTGATAAAGTTTCGAAGATTCTAATGGTTAATTGCTTAAAATGAACACTGTAAAATTGATTTTCAAAAAAAATTTATTTTTTGATATTTATCATAATTATTTACAAATTACTGTCTATTGAAAGTTATCTTTTTCAACTTTTATCATGTGTGTATGCGCGCTCGTATGTGTGAGTTTAATCCAGTTTTAACCAACTCTGTAAGCTTTTTAACAAATTTGTCGGAGATACAGATTTATCGGAGATAGTATTGTTGAAGTATTTGAAAACGGTGGCCCAGACGATTCTTTACTATTTCTACATTATTACAATTTATCTCTGATTCCGTGTAGTATGGCATTGTTGCGAGAGTCACAAATATGATGAACGTATTTATTGCTTTTCTAAGTAGTCTTCCTCAAGTTTTACACATTTTTCCAGCGTGTATGAAAAAACGTTTGAGGATCCATCACTAGCCAATTGTGTATAAACTCCTCTACTTCGTTATAGCTCTGGAATTAATGGCCTCCCAGTGCCTCCTTCATTGACCCAAGCAAAACGAAATCGCAGGGGGATGTTCTAAGGCGTCTTAGTAAATTATTTCCATTTTATCCCGATTGCTATGCGAGGCCTGGAAGAAGAAGGATCGCATCTCCAATCGGCTGACGATGCCTTTCGTTCCTGCAGGCGGTTTTCCTTTTGTCCAACAGTTGGCAGCATTACGCAGCATTAACAGTCCGAAATTCATGGAGGAAATGGACGAGCGATATGCCTTTTCAGTCTCAAAGACATTTGTGAGAAATTTTCCAGCTGACGGATGCGGTTTTGCCTTTACAGGCCGAGGCTCTCAACATCTACGTCACTGCATATTCACCGATTTTTAACTCGGGAATCTAGTGATGGATCCAAGTTTCATCACACGTAACTATTCTAAGCGAAAAATTATTTCACATCTTCAAAATCATTCAGGAGCCTTTGGTAAATATCCTGTCAAGCCTGTTTCTGATTTTCATTTAAATTCTTGAAACCTCACCCAATATAGTTTTTGCGGAGCCTGAGATGCTTTGTGATAATGGAACGGAAACTGCACGAAAGAAAAATAAACTGATTAGGACATGTGGTTAGAGGAAATTTAATCTTGAAATCTGCATTAGAAGAGTCAGTAGAAGGAGAAAGGAAGTGAGAAAGAAGAAGGAGGAAGTTAATAAACGAGGCGAAGTTGGGAAACTACAAGGAGACGAGGAACTCACGGGTTGACTATTGGTGAACGCATCTTCGCAAATCAGCTGATTTCGAAGTCGAAATCGAAAGTATTTTTATACGGGATTTGGAAGTCAAGAGTTCCAGCGTTCAAGTCCTAGTAAAGCCAATTATTTTTACACGGACTTGAATACTAGATCGTGGATACCGGCGTTCTTTAGTGTTTGGGTTTCAATTAACCACCCATTTCAGAAATGGTCGACCTGAGAGTGTACAAGAATACACTTCAATTACACTCATACATATCATCCTCATTCATCGTCTGAAATAATAATTGACGGTGATTCCCAGAGGCTAAACAGGAAAAAAAGGGGACGAAGAAGACTTAGAATAGATGGAGACAGATATGGCGTAAGGGACCTTTTTCTTTTTCCTGTTTAGCCTCCGGTAACTACCGTTTAGATAATACTTCAGAGGATGAATGAGGATGATATGTATGAGTGTGAATGAAGTGTACATTCTCAGTTCGACCATACCTGAGATGTGTGGTTAATTGAAACCCAACCACCAAAGAACACCGGTATCCAGGATCTAGTATTCAAGTCCGTGTAAAAATAATTGGCTTTACTAGGACTTGAACGCTGGAACTCTTGACTTCCAAGTCTGCTGATTTGGGAAGACGCGTTCACCACTAGACCAACACGGTGGGTGGCGTAAGGGACCTGCTGCCTAGCAAAACACCAGATGATGATGATACCAAAATTATAAATTTTTAAAGTTTATAAATTGAATGAAAGAGTAATAAGGACAAATTACAACCCAACCGTAAATTCCTTTCTTAAAAAATTAATTCTTTAAATTTTTTTATCCTCAAAGGAATACTAATATATGATCATGATTGAGAGATCATTCATTACCTCAGAAAGTAGTCGTTATGTCATCAACTAATCGTATGAAATTAATAAATTGTCTACTTCTCGAATTGTGATTTGTAAACATCCATACTAGTGAAAAAAATGTTTTTTTAATTTTTCAAAATGATAATACTATTCTATTTATCGGGAGATATACACGATCTTTCTGTTATATAAATAATTCAGTACTCAATTGCTTTTTATTTTCTTTGTTTTCTTTATCTGGCTAATATAAGTAATGCAACTGATACGTGTAATCAACATTAGCGGTTTTTTTTAGTGTTTTTGTTGAGAAAAATTTATTTTAACATGCTATTAAAACATTTTCATTTTCGTTATCTATTTTATTTAAAAAGCAGTAGGAATCTTTTTTAAGGCTTTACTCTGTTATAAAATCGTCGGCGAAAAGTGTAATTAGAATCTATCTTTTACATAATTTGTGTTAAATATAATACTAAATTAAGTGGAAATGCGAGTATTTAAGTCAAATATAATATAAATTATATAAACCGAGGTTGAGACCCGGGTTATTAGGTATGAGAAACGGTAACGGCAAAGCAACGAAAATAGCAGTAGTAGGCGATGTTAGGTAGAAATTGTATAGCATTTACAATTAGGCAATGTATTGTATTTAATGTTATATCGTGTGAGAAGGGAGGTTTGGAGTTAACGCGTACAGTAGCGCTCCGTTCGGTATACGTGTTGTGGGTGCGTTCCTTATTCATAGACCTGCAACAGCTCCCTTCGTTATGCGTCCCCCTTTTTGTTCTACCCCTTCACCTCTTTACACGAGTCTTCTCTATCACCTTCATAGGTTAGGTTAAGACAGTACATTCAAATACAGCCGCGTGCAGTATGTGCAAGCACCCACCTCCTCTTCTATACCGCTGACATGAGTGGTGCCTCTAACACCGCAGTAATAGGACCTGCGGAAGCGAGTAGAGATGGTGGAAGAGAAAGAGAATAGAGAGCGAGGGGGGTGAATTGTAAATGATCCAGGGTCTAACTATTAATACTGTGTAATTGCTACATTAATCATCGAGCGCAGACCACACTTCATGGATTATTTCCGCTTAAACCACCTCACCCTTAACTCTCCTACTCGTAATTCCAACACTTTATTCATTCTCAGAACTAAATTAACTGAAACAATCTACGAATAGACGAATATTAACTATGTACACATTTCGTACCTTCTTCAAACAGCTCTGTAAAGCTACATATCATCTAATAAACCTACGTTTTGTGGGTATGAAAATATAGCCCACACTTCTCCCCCCTCTAACCGACCGGACTCGATGCCATTTATATTTCATTACAGCAGTACTTTATTACAAAACACGATATTAAATTTATAGATTTGCGTTTAAGAATCTTACTTTGATTTCATGAAATACTAAATTTTAAGTTTTATAGACGTACTTTATGTTATTAATGTTTATATTTCATATTATTAATTTCATAACAGTATAATGTAATACGAGCATTACGACTAAGTTTAATTATACAAGATTTATACCTTATTCTGTTATTATTTTTTAATATAAATTAGATCATTAATTTTCTCTTCAATTTTTACTTTCCCGGCTATAGCGATATGTAGCTGATAAACGGGGAAGTATACAGATCGGTAAAAAAATTGGTCGTTTTTTAAGTTTTATTCTTCAAAAAAATTTTTAAAAGATTAAATTTAAATAAGGTGTAAATTATATGCGAAAAAATGTTTATTCCAGTGCTCCCAAATTCAAAAAATTTACTTTTATCAAACGGTTGTTTGCTTGTTCACATACGTATGTATGTGATGACATTATATTTAAAGCGTCTTATAACTCTGTAAGTGATCTTATTATTCTGAACCCAGTTGATGAATTTTCTTCAAAATTGGCAAACAGGTAGTACCTTCGTGAAGAAAGAATGAATTAAATTTTTGCAAAAATTGGAAAAGACTAAATAAAATTTCACATCTTTTGGGCTCAATAAGATTAATTAATTATTTTCAGATAATTGGGCTAAATAAAATTTCAGATCTTTACTGGAGCACTTTAGCAAAAAATATTTCTTACAAAAGTTAAAGCATTTTAACATCACAAATTACAACGTTTTTATTTAAAATTACTTTATATTCCAAAAAATTACTTTTATATTTTTCTTTCGTTAGGTGTAATTTGCTTCAGGAGTTATGGGAATTTTTTTCATCTATGTTTTTTAAATTAATAAACCTTCAAATCACTTAAAAATGATTTTGCTTATTCCACTTCGATGGTGTATGGTAACAAAAAATATTTTTTAATTTTTCTTTTTAAATTTATTTTAAATTAAAATCCATTTCGTAATTTAGTCATTCCTTTTAAAATGTAAAAATTTTTGTACTTTTACGAAATTTCAAAACCAAAAAAATGATAATTTTACAGATAACTACCGATTATACGCGAGCGGTTTAACCACGTTGTGGATTAACCGCGATGCCTTTCGAGAAAAAAAATCAAGTTTTAAAAACTTATAAAGATAAAAATTTTAAGTTTTTTCGTCATTCTGTGGTTTTACTTCTTCATTCATTTGCTACTTAAATATTTGCTTATTTTGAATATGATAATTCTGTAATTTAGTTCATTATGGATATAATAGGATAATAGTTCATTGTACGATACAGTTGTGCTACTTAAACTACGAAGTTCAATTAAAAGAAAGTGTTTTCAGTCAGTAAAACAACAGTCGCGTCTTATTTTTTAAAAAAATATATCTGAAAGAGTAAAACGCACAATTTTTTTTTTAATTTCGTATATATTTTTTTTTAATCGTTAGTTACTGCAGTTTTAATAATCGTTTGTTAACACATTATCTAAGTGCGAACACTATTGTATGTACAATCTATTTACGTACAGTATTAGTGATAGTGAAAATTTGTTATATGTTAGTATGTCTTTTGAATAAACGTCTGGATATTAATTTTACCAGATACGTAACAGTTTAGCATAGTGTACTGTATTTCATCTTATTACTTACTGTTATTATGCCGTAATACCGTTAGTGCATGTACATGCTGTACTGCTGTACATACATATTAAATCATTTTAACAGATGTTATTTTATTAAATATTATTTTTGGATCAACCGCGATTTTATGATTTTGGATTATCCGTGATCTTCCCGATTATTATTGCGGATAATCGGGATTGTAATTACTATTTGAATTTGTATATGTAAACATTAATTAGACGAGGTTAGCGCGAAGCGAGCGTAGGTTTTACTTGGTTAGATTAAGTTGATGTACATACGATTCGTCAATACACGGAATAATACTAAATATATGCAACCAAACAATATGCTTAAAGTAAATGATCGTGAAAAAAAAGGTAAAAAGTCTTGGCTGTGAAATTCCGAAAAAGTATCAAAATTCTATTTTTTGATAGTCCTTACTCTTTAAAAAAACAAATAATACTACTTCTTGAAACAAAATTAGTCAAAAGTTTTCACTCCTTTCCTAGAAAATTAAAACTTGGTCGTACCTTTATATTTTTAAACTATAAAAAAAATAAATCTTTTCTTTTTTTTTTTTTAATTTATACTTCCTTAAAAATTAATTTTACCCAAATTCTTCTCCTAAAGAATGAGACCCCCCCCCCCCCACAGCATGAAGAAAAGATTTTTCGCAATTTCAATTCTTTAAAATTCAAAATGTATTTTTCAAAAATGAATTGCCGGATTATCATTATTATTATTATTATTATTCAAACTAATGATTTATTTATTATAATATTATAGTCTTCTGTAAAGCATTTCCTTGTACAGAGTGATCTGCAAGTCACGCAACACATTTATTGGTCACGTGAGAAATATTTTACCATTATGTTATAAGTAATTTTAGTACTTTATGTCAATATTCATTTATTGATTTCTACCACTATTCTATATAACTCTCCCTCCCCCCCCCACGCTTTCATATTTTATTGACGTGACTCTCTGACTTTTGATTCAAATTTCATTACTTCCAGTCGACTGAAAGAATTTATTTATTTATTTTCTTTGTAATATTTTACACTTCGTGAAATATATATAAAATTATTTTTAATAGATTAGAAGTAAATATTTTATTCAGAAGGGCGTATAATATATATTTATAGACGAGCTCGTGAAGAATGGGTAGGAACTAATCCAGCGTTTGTCTGGATACATCAAGGAAAGTCGTGCACCGTGCTAAAATCTTAATCGCGTAAGAATAAAAACAAAAATCTTATAAATATAATTCAGATTAAAGTTCATATTAATAAATAAATATATTAAATAATAGTTTATAACTATCTGAAGAAAATAAATAAATAACATCAAGTTAAGAATTAAAGTAACAATTTTTGAAATACATTTGAGCACGTTTTATACATCTTGTATTAAACGATTTCTTTAATTATTTAAAAGTTTATAATAGAATAATCAGTTTTTTGAAAATCCATTTAATATGATTTTAAATAAAATCTTGAAAAGTATTTTTAAATTTAATTTAATAAAACGTTACGTAAGCATAAATGTGTCCTTCTTGTTTACTGAAGTTTTGTGTTATATAAAAATCGTTTCATAATGTTCTTCGAAGTTTCGAAAATTCATTAACAAAAAATTATTTCACTCATAAGAATAAAACAAATACTATACGAAAGAGTACTTCAAATAGTTTTTTCCACATATACTAGGCAGTTAGTAAACCATTTGCTCGCTAGGCGTTGACAGTAGAGAAAATAGCTGCCACGGGAAGCGAGAAGTCATTTTGTGTGTTAGAATTTCACTTGTCAAAGTCAGTAATTTCTGTGCAACGTGCGTTTCGGTTGAAATTTCATAAGGAGCCACCAAGTGACAATTCAATTCGTGCATGGTATAAACAATTCCGTGAAACTGATGGCTTGTGCAAGCGAAAATCAACTGATCGTCCATCAACCTCAGAAGTCAATGTCGAACGTGTGCGTGCAAGTTTCATTCGCAGCCCGTCAAAATCGACTGCAGGCGGAGAATTAGGAATTCCGAAAACAACAGTGTGGAAAGTTCTCCGTAAACGTTTATTATGCAAACCGTACCATCTTCAATTAATCCAGCGTCTTTCTGATGGAGATAAATAACATCGGCTCGATTTTTGTTTACAGTTACAGGAAAAGATGTTAGAAGTAGGTTTTCAAAACAAGATAATTTTCAGAGTTGAAGCTACTTTCTTTATTAACAGCAAAGTAAACCGTCATAACGCGCGAGTTTGGGGAACTGAAAACCCACACGCTTATGTGAACACATTCAGGATTCTCCAAAAGTAAACGTTTTTTGTGCGATCTCTCGTGAGGCAGTGTATGGGCCGTTCCTTTTTATGGAAACGACAGTACCCGGCATGATATACCTGGATATGTTCAATTATGGCGTATGCCTCATCTACTCAACTACTTCATTTTCCAGCAATATGGTTGTCCTGCCCATTTTCATAACGAGGTTCGACATTATACTCAACGCTGGATAGACGTGCGTCTGAAGAAGACCAACACATTATGCTGTGGCCACCAAGATCACCAGACCTCACGCCATGTGATTTCTTTCTCTGGGGTTACGTGAAAGATACGGTGTTTATCCCACCAATGCCGCACGATATCACTGAGCTAAAGAATCGCATAATCAATGCAATCAACTCTATCGAAAATGACGTGTAAGAACGAGTTTGACAAGAGATAGACTTTCGTATTGATGTGTGCCGTGTCACCAGAGAAGCACATATTGAACATTTATAGATTTTAACAAAAACTGTTTGAGTCCCTGCATCACCTCGTTCAACTTTCATTTAGGAAAGTGAAATAATTTTTTTGTACTAAATTTTTGTAACTCCTAAGAATATTATGAAACGCCCTATATATATATTTATATAAACAGTATATATATATATATATATATATATACTGTTAAATACGTATTTAAATAGGCTATGAAGCTCCTATTAACGTAAGGATTTCAACGCGGGTTATACATCTAAATCGGTTCAGCCGTTGCGCTCCTACGGTGAAACAAACATACATAGATACACCCAAATTACATTTCACTCCTTTTTGAGCAGTCTTGTTAAGATGGAAATACAAAGGATAACAAGCCGTTTCTGATAATTCGAAATATTATGTTGTTAAAAACACTAGTTCTTTAGTTTGGTTTGATACAGGTGGATATTAATTTTTTAACTATAAATGACTATTATTTTTTAGTAAAGACTGTACATTCATATATATAATCACAAGGATAAATTAACATTTTTAATTTACTAAATACGAGTATTTGTCTACATAAATCGTATATATGGGAGCCGAATAATGATCTGACAGCCCATTTTACTATCTTAAAAACTTGTGATTTTTTAAGGGAGCCCCAAGAGATAATATTATACGTCAGACGAGAATATACGTAATACAATAAATTTTAATTTAATTACTGCGACAAATTATAAACATAACCTTTTTTTTTATTAAGACTTCCAAAGCAAGACGGTACGGTTTGGTTTTGTTTCAAAAAAAAAATCAAGTTGAAAACCTAGAAATTTTTTACTATGGGTCATCATTAACGGGGGATTACATTCATGAGATTAGCAATGCATGTCTACTTGAGAAACGCACCATAAAAGTTTTATCTATATTTAATGTTAGATTATTTATTTTTTTTTTTTTTAATTATTATTTAAACTGTTTCTAATCCTGTTAAATAAATGTCACCTGATATGTAATACAATTTAACACCTATGTATGTAATGCAGTGGTATTACAAAAATTTTACTGATCTGAGATTTTGAAGAATATCTTAATAAATACTGAGAAAAGCAAGGAACCAAGGACACTTTCCCTGAGGTACTCCTTCTTTTATACTTTGGAATAAGATTCTAAGTTTTAATTAAATAACTAAAATTGAACATTATGTTTACATTTGATAAGGCAAAGGATATTTTTACCAACTGTGAGCAACTTCTCTGATTTACTATCAAATGAAACCTAACCGCAAACAGAGTGGAATATCATTTTTTAGAGGACGGTTTAGTTAAACTTGACATCTTAATAGTCTTTGCTTTTCCATTTGGAATCCAAAAATGTGTTTGAAAATAACAGTTAAAAAATCCTAAAACTGAACTTCAATTTTATTTTTAAACATGGAAATTGAATGTTGTCAGTGAAAAATATTTACACTTTTTTTTGTACAGCCTTTTAATTCAACTTTATAGGTGTACATTTATAACAATTTACTGGTGGTTGGAAAACAACTGCGTTATTTTATTTTTTAATAGCAACATTTTTCCAACTACCTACGATAACCAATCTCATATAGCAACGAAATAAAAATAAAAACTCGCTTAAATACTGAAATATTTATACCAAATACCTATATTCCGGTTGTAGAGTGATCGCTCAACCTGAAACGTTAGTTACTGAATAATGAATTCGTTTATAAATTCTTTAATAACAAAGGGATAAATGTAACTTTATAAATAACTTTTTTTTTTCAAAAAGTAGAAAGGATATATGGTGTATCAAGACATAGTGTTATATGTACAGAGATGCATACAATATATTAATCTTTAAATATCAACTGGTAAACTTAGAAAAATTTAGTTTAGCTAATGCTTCTATCTCGAAACGATATTTTTTTTTTGTATGAGACCATCACAACCCCAACCACCCATGGATCACACCTGGAGACAACTCAAAAATTTTAAATGGAAAGAATAGGATTATCATTTTAAATGGTAATTTAAAAACAAAAATTTTACATAAAAACTTAAAATCATAAAATTCAGCCTATCCAGGAATGATTTAATTATTTTTTTAAATTGCTTTTTAGAATTTTATTACTTATTTCTGATATTACTTGTTTTAAAATAACATACATTTTTTACGTATGAATTTTCTTTTTATTAATCTTTGCTACCTTGTACGAAGTAAAGGAAGTATTGTAATCACAAAAAAATTCGGTTTTCAGATTTCAACGGAAATATCCATTATGACTATCTCTGAATCCATTTTGACTAGTTTCGACGTGACGTCTGTACGTACGTATGTTTATCGCGTAACTCAAAACCATTAGCTGTAGAATACTGAAATTTTGGATTTAGGACTGTTGTAACATCTACTTGTACATTTTCCCTTTTGATTGCATCGATTGGAACAAAAAGCCCATAATCCAAAAACATTTGGATTTTTTACTTTTTCTTAACTGCATTCATAAGCCCACATTGAGAAATTTTCAACGATATATCATAAGTGGTATAATTTTTTTTCATTGGTTCCAGAGTTATAGCCAAATAAAATTTTAATTAATGAAATATTTGGATCTTACAAGGGAACGTAGTCACATCGGTTCGAATCCGACTTCGTATACATATAATTTTTTAATTTTTTTTTTTTTTTTTATCTAAATATATTGATTTAATAATAATTATTAACCTGTGATTGTAAAAAATGTTTTGCAATAAACAATAATTCAATAATAACAATTAAAAAAAAGTATATGAAAAAAGTCAAAAGTTATTAGTGAAATAAAATTTTATGTACTTTTCATTTTAATTCAAAAATTTTTACAGAAGTTAATAATTATTAAGAAATCAATATATTCAAATTTAAAAAAAAATATATATGTATATGAAATCGGATTCGAACCTATGTGTACATGGTTACGGATCCGACACGTTCTCACTTACACCACATAACTACTTGAACGACGTGAAAAAAATTATAAACTAATATAAAATGCTGATACGGACACCACAAAAAAACATGTGAATGCAATGTGGTGTCCACCACAATGTAGTTGTGTAACTTTCCACTTTATTAAAGAATTGGAAGATCGTAACTCACTTTCAAATAAAATAAGTTTAAATAAAGTGCAGCAAAAAATGTGTATATGTAATTTAATAGGGTACAAGGAAGTCATGGTGTCCACATCAGATTTTTATTTATTCTTAATTGGTACAAAATTATTTTTAGATCTAATTATTAATTTTTCATATCGGTGGGATTAAATAACTTTTCAGATTTGTTTACAGCAAACAAAATTATTATATATAGACATTTAATAAAGTATGGGAAACCTTACATAACTTTACAATAGTTAACATAGAAAAATGAATTTTAACAGATTCTAATTCAAAAAATATATATTTCGATATGAAACACTACAAGTTCAAGGTCCTAATATAGAGTAACTCTAAAATTTTAAAGGGTATTGAAAAACAATAATTTTGACATAAAAACTTGGAGCTACGAGATACCTTATCAAATATTTTATAGATCGTTTCGAAGTTTATGTACAATACCTCTTAAATAACTGCTCAACTATGGTTATTGTTTTCTCAGCACGACACTTTTAAGTTAATTTTTTTTCCTCTAAAAAGTTTAAGTTACCCTCCATGGGGAATATCTAAAAAAAATACTAATAAACTATTGCAATCCTTAAAATAAATGTTCAATAATTAAATATAGAAAAATGAAATTTAACAAAATGGTTTATATTTGCTATCAGACAACCACATTCCCCAAGCCTCCTCGGTAAGAGTAACTAAAATATTTTAAATAGAAATAGTAATGTTATGTGTGACACTATTTTCAAAACCTAATTCTGTAATACATAATTCTGTAATTTAGTTCATTATGGATATAATAGGATAATAGTTCATTGTACGATACAGTTGTGCTACTTAAACTACGAAGTTCAATTAAAAGAAAGTGTTTTCAGTCAGTAAAACAACAGTCGCGTCTTATTTTTTAAAAAAATATATCTGAAAGAGTAAAACGCACAATTTTTTTTTTAATTTCGTATATATTTTTTTTTAATCGTTAGTTACTGCAGTTTTAATAATCGTTTGTTAACACATTATCTAAGTGCGAACACTATTGTATGTACAATCTATTTACGTACAGTATTAGTGATAGTGAAAATTTGTTATATGTTAGTATGTCTTTTGAATAAACGTCTGGATATTAATTTTACCAGATACGTAACAGTTTAGCATAGTGTACTGTATTTCATCTTATTACTTACTGTTATTATGCCGTAATACCGTTAGTGCATGTACATGCTGTACTGCTGTACATACATATTAAATCATTTTAACAGATGTTATTTTATTAAATATTATTTTTGGATCAACCGCGATTTTAATATATTTATGATCACTTATTGAAGTAATTAGGTTATCTTTTTAATCTTGATGTGTGTGTAGCGTATAAATATGAGCAAGCAAAAAAATCTTTGTTAATTTTAGCTGCAATAATAATTTAAAAAATATTTCTTGAACAAACCACAATAAAAGTTTTATTTTATATAGATCAAATAATAATAAGTTGTAAACTCATAAAATGTATTTAATGTTAAATTCATCATCTTATAAAATAAATTCAAAAATTAATCTATTGCTGATCCTAATTGAGAAAAGTAATTAAAAATAAATTATCGTTCAGTTAATACAATTAGTCTATAGTTTATTTGTTATTAATTGATTAATGTAGACGTTATTTAATATTAAGTTCATCTTAATAAACTGTTATTGTACCTAGTTCAAGAAAATGTTTATTTATGTATTATAACTGAACTCCTAATTTATGCAAATTGGATTGCTTGGAAATACGCAGACACTCTCACACGCGTACTTACAAGCAAGTATCCAAGCGCTACTGACTTTCACTATGATCTTAAATATTTAAATACGTATTGAAATTGGATCTGAATAAAATTAACATTTATTTTTTAATAAAACTGATTAAAAAAAATAGCAATAACTTCAGTATTAAATCATTTTTAACTCTTATTTTAAGTTTTTTTTTTAAGTTGCTGCCAAATTACAAGTAATTATCAAGAATTTTACAAAATTTATCTAGTTTCGACATAAAAAACTCGAAATTTAAAAAATCTGATGTAGACACTACATGACTTCCTTGTACGCCTGTTACAGGCATAATGTATGTATATTACATATACACATTTTTTTTTTAATGAAAAGTACATAAAATTTTATTTCATTAATAACTTCTGATATTTTTTCATATTTTTTTCTTATTTTTATTATTTATCGTAATTTTTTTTTTTACAATCAGAAATTAATAATTATTAATAAATCAATAAATTTAAATTAAAACAAAAAAAAGGAGGTGAAGTCTGATTCGAACCGATGTGCCATTCTAAGATTGAAATATTTCATTAATTAAAATTTCATTAGGCTATAACTCTGGAACCAATAAAAAGATACATAACTCGTAAGACTCGAATAACTCAAAAATATTTGCCGTACTATGTTGAAATTTTGGATTTAAAGCTGTTATAATATTTAGTTGTGCACCTCCCTTTTTGATTCCAATCGACTGAACCAAAAAAAAAGCCCAAAAAGGCAATCCAATGAAGTGTCCAAAAAAGCCCAAAATCCAATCCAATCCAATATTTTTACTGGTTCCAGAGTTAAAGCCAAATACAATTTTAATTAATGAAATATTTGGATCAAGGGTAAGGCACATCGGTTGAATCAGACTTCGTCTCCTTTTTTTTAACCTTTTTTTTAATTTATATATATTCATTTATTAATAATTATTAACCTCTGATTGTAAAAAATATTTACGAGAAATAATAATTCAACAATAACAAAAAAAATTACCAGAAGTTATTAATGAAATAATTTTTTTGTATTCTCATTTTAAAAATGTGTATATGTAATTTAATAGGCGTACAAGGAAGTCAAGTGATGTCCTCATTAGATTTTGGTTTTTAGTAAAAATCTTTTTAAAATCGATATTATTTACTTATTTTTACTTTCCTGGCTATATAGTTATGCTGTACAACTATAAAAAATAAAAGGAAATATATGCTAATCGGAGTCATTTAAAAAAAATGTCATTTAAAACTATTCTGCAATTGATAAACTCCAAACTAGAGGATAATAAACTTTTTTTTTCAATTATTTTCCTTGATATATCCAGACTGGATGGACCGACTTGTATGAAATATGACACGATGATTTATGTATTACAACTTTTTGATGTCATTTTATTTTGATTACAATCGATCAAAGAAACACGGAAATACAAACAGACATTATGGGTAAGATTTCTCAAAATTTTAGTCTAATGCTAGATATATTTTTTCATATAATTTAATTCCCTTAGGTAGCTACTTTCTCACGCTGTTTAACCACATAAATAGAGGAAAAAGACACTTTCATATATTTTTGTTATTTCTTAACTTAGTCACATTTTTGTACAAATTAGATGATTCCATTACATTAGTATATTACGTTAGTATCTCATTTCAGTTATGTATTTCGGTGATTTCACTCAGATGTGGAAAATAATAAGCTTATTTTTTTTTTTTTAGTTATCGTTTTGAATGAAATCATCTACGGTTTTTATGAAATTTTTTTACCGTGGTTTCTGAATGTAGGTCAATGATGGGATTTAATTTCGGTTACAATTAATCAAAAGGAATGGGGAGATACGATCCCTGTGAGTTCGGTATCACAAACTTTTACTCAGAGTTTAACGATTTTGTTTTTATATAATTCAATATCTCTTAGGAGTCTTACACACTACTAGCTCCCCGTCGCAGCTTCGCCGCGCTATATGGTTGCTTGTGTTTCCCGTAGCGGTTAATCTTTTTATTTTATGTTTTTTAGTCAAGTAACCGGAGGCAGGTATAGCCAGTCACAGATACAGTAACGGTGACAGTGGCTATGGTGGTTGAATCACACGTATACTTTCACACCCCTTAAAAAAATCAGAATTGAAATAAACAGGAACAGGGTTTTCAAATAATTTATCTGAAGAGTATTGTGCAATATGAAGAAGAATATATATGCTACCACAAATCTACTCAATATCTCGTTTACTACAGTCGGGATTGGGAAAATTTACTATCATTGTTCAAAATCTTTTTTACCTTACTTCATCCCATTTCAAGGTCGAATTTCAAAAATCTAGAAATTGGTTTATTGACATAAAGATTACACTCAACAAAAATCAGCTGTTTCTTCATTTGTTACCGAAAAAATAACAGGGTTACAGAAACAACTCAAAAATCAATTTTAACCCTTGAAACTCGGAATGAAACTCAAAAAGACATTGATTGTCTTTTTGACAATAAAAACTGAACTGAAACTTTAGACGTTGATTGTTCAGATGTTCATAATCAATCAATTCAAACCCAGCTCACACAGTGATAGATACTTACAGTTCACAATTCATTAATTCAATATACTAAAGTGATTCAACCAGCAAATCTCCATTACTACATTATATATTTATATTTTAGAGATTTTTCGAAGTAAAATATATCCAAAACCCTTCTGAGTATGCCAAGATACATGGGTAAAAAGTTTATTGCGAAAAATCGGGTATTTTTATGTTTATCCCGAACAAACAAAAACCCTCTTTCTCTTTATATAATATTATAGATTGGTTGGATTAAATATTTGCTTATTTTATTCGGTGCAAGTAAAATTTCTATTTAGTAATAAACAAATACCCTAATCTATAATTTAAAATAAGAAAATAATTTTCAATAATAAATTTACAATAAATAAATAAAACAATGAATTCCGGTTAATAGGATCACCGATTATTCATACCTCCCGTTTAATTGAGGGAATTTAGTAAAAACAGAAAATTATTAGTATAATTCATGTAAAATTCTGCCGGTTTAACGACACAAAATGCCCACTAATTAGTATTATATTTATTATACTTGTAAATAACACAATTTTATTGGTGATGTGCGTCGTTTAACAGTTGTTTAAAAGGTATAGAGAGGGAGATAACTTCTCTTTAATCACTGGCAGAAAATAAAAAAGCGTGGATAACGAGTTTAATTTTTCCGTGATTGGCTGGATAATTAGGACAACGAGTACAACAAAAATTTCCTGCCTATTGTTAACTGTGCTGCGCACCCATTTCGTAGAAAATGGATGCGCAATGAAATGGATTTTTTGTACCGTGCTGCGCATTTCGTTGGTTTGCGAAATATTCAAATGAAAGGTCACAAATACAACGATTTTAATTCAACCACTCTACATGAGAAAAATAAAAAATTTTAAATCCATTTACCGAAGTAAACTAATAAACTACATTTTACAAGAAATCGAAGAAAATATGTTGAATTCTTTCTCCGTAAAGATGTCAGTGCACGCGTCAAGTTTTTGCAGACAATTCAGTTCATAGCCGACAATTGGGAAGAAATAAAAAGTAGCACAATCAGAAATATCTTTGCCAAATGTGATTTAAAAGACGATGCCGACTACGATGCTGAAATAGTCGATACTGAAGATGATACTAACTTTCAGCATACTAACACTTTCCAGCAGGTACAACAGATAGCAGTTTCAAAAGTTTTGAAAAGTTTTTGAAAACATAGAATACCACAATGAAATGAAACCTGCGTTGATGAAATAATCAAAAATTACTCAAAAATTGGACGAAATTGAAGCTGATGAAAACAAACGCGAATCTACACGTCATGCAAAAAAATGATTAAAATTCTTCAACAATATTTTATGATGCAGAAATATAGTAAAGAAAGGCCACTAACAAAACTCCGAGTCTGTGCCAAATTTATAGAATGCCAGGTAATGGAAGGGAGATTACAGAACGAAGTAGAAGAATTTTTTAAAGAATTTTACCTAGTAAAAGTCATTAAAGCACATATTTTTGTATTTTACTGACCGTAAAAGATAATCATTTGTTTGACTTAAACCTGTATTATTTTGGTTTATCAAGTTTTTTTTTATTAATGATGTAAGACTACAAAAACAATTTAAAAAAGTTGTTCATGTAACTTAAAATTCATGTAAAAACTGTATTAGAAATAAAATTCTGAATAGTAAGACGTCAATCGTGTTTAATAATTAATGTGTAGTATACTGTATTTGTATATATCTCCTCACTTTTCGTTAATGTGGTTCATTAGGGCTGGAGATTTAATAGGGCAATATGATCCCGGTCACGAGGAGGTCCGGTTATCGGGAATCCACTGTACTTTTTTTTCTAAATATAATTTTATTTCTGTAAAAAACAACCTTTTAATTATATTTAAAAAAATTGGTATGAACATTTTTGAAATGGTTCGGTTGTTTATTAAAACTGGCAACGGAAGCATAATAAAGCCCTTTCTCGTAAGAAGTATTTTGTTGAATCATATGAAAACAGTTCCGATATTTGGTTTTGGTAGGAGTGAGTGTTACTTTGTAAGAATAACTGACTATTCTTTTTAGAAAATATTACAGATTCATAAATATAAACATAAGGATAAATTAATAAGTTTAATTTTCTAATTATAGGTCTACTTGATTCATACGTATATGCTCCAGATAATGATCTGACAACCTATTTTTGATCTTATAAACTCGTTCTAGTTTTTGAAGAAGCCCGAAGAGATAACATTACATTTTATACGAGAGTATATGTATGCCAAAAATTACCAGCAGGACAGTTTTGGAGCGGGTCAAACCAGCCATGTACCTTGAAGGCAAAGTACTTCCACTGAAGCTCTTGTAATTTGGACACGTCATGCGGTCAGATTTATTCTATGGTATGGTCAGCAGCAGAAGGAGACCTGGCCGCTCAAGGACCCGTTAGCTTGGTACCATCAAAGCTGATCCAGGCAAGCCCATGAAACAACTGAAAGAAGCAATCAATGACAGAAACAGATGGAGAAAACTTGTCCATAGGATCGCCGAGGATCGGACACGACTGAACGGATGACAACAACATATGTGTGCATAATAAATATTTAATAATGTAGAGTTTTATTAAGGTACTTCTGATCCCAAACTACCTAATGAAACATACAGAAATTTCGCTTTGTGGGTTACGGGAACTTTCTGTTAACATTAATGAGAATTCTAGACATGCAGTTACTTAAAAGCACAGTGCAAATCCATATTTAAAGGTAGATTGTCTCAATCCAACTGGGATAATCCATCAAATAGTGTAAAGAGTAACAGTACATATTCAACCAATAGGAAGATATGTAGTTCCGTGAGAAAAAATTGTAAAAAGATTCTCCATATGTTACGTGAAAATTCATAAACCAACGTGATTAAAACGAAAATAAATCAAAAATGAAAATGTTCACAATTATAAAACTTGTGCGCAGTTATACTTTTATAAACAATTTTTTTTTTTAATGAGCATTAACTAACTTTTAAACTAATAAAAAGTAATTTTAGTAATAAAATCATGAGAGACTATTTTTTACAATATTGAAGTTTACATAGAAGTAGTGCTTTCGCATAAATGGCTAATAAGAAGGGTGTATTTGATAATATTACAAAAGAGAAAATATGAACAGAGGGTATGAGCCGGTATGTTCTTTCATTTATTAAACAAAACAGCGGCAACGTAGTTATGCGTGAACAAGTAATTGTGGGGAAGGTATGAGGACGCACGACGAGGAGGAAGTTAAAAAGAGAGAGAGTGTGAGTGAGATCACATGATCTTGTCACAAGATGCTAATTATTACGCACAGCTGTAGCTCTAGGTTGGACGGTTCAAAGGTTCAAACGGAGTGTTAGCGTTGTATATGTTATAATAATAATAATAATAGTAGAAGTATTACTATTATTGTAACCTTCTGGCACGCTAGTACATGTTAAGAACTTCTTGTACTTGTCCTTTCCTGGTTAATATTCATCCACAACCCCCCACCCCTTCATAACATCTCTTAACCCCTAACTTCAACATCACCCTATCTTCTATCTTCAACATTTTCCAACAACCACTCTTCACAGCTTGTTTGCTTCCTTACTTTCTTACCACCACTTAAAATCCATTTTGCGGACACTCCAGCTACGGTTAGAGACTACCCTTCTTCATCCTTCTAACCTTCCCTATAATCTTTCTAACCGTTCTGTTCGTTCTTTTTATCCAAAAGAATATTAAAAACCCTTTTAGTATACAAATAAATTGAAAATGATCAAGAGTAAACGTAATGAAACAAGGCAGAGTAACACTTCATAAAGTGAAAATTAAGTACGCAATCTCTTTTTTACATTATCATATAAAATAGAAATGAATTGATTTATAATTTGATTACAAAACGGATGTATTAATTATAATCTCAAATACCCGGTTGTTCCTCCAAATATCAGATCTTATTTATTATACTTCAACAAACACTCGATCAAGAATTTTCTAAAAATATTTCATTTTTAATTTTCTCCGTAAATGTTATTTTCTTTCTTACAAAATTAAATAAGTTACAGAGGGATTCACGAAGAATGTAACAAACTTTCAGGATATGTTCTACTGGTAAAAATAAAGAAGAAAGTTCATATAAACATAGGTATGAAAACGTTTCGTTAATGAATGTCGGCTGGCGAAATATTTCGCTCCTGATTTCTGCTCCTTCGATAAAATTAAGCCATAATGTAATTTTTGAAATCAAAATAATGGGTAAATTCAGGGTTTTTATATGAAATCTGACCTAAAAAAATAGGTCGACCGCCAAACTATTTCTTTACTCCAGATTTCTCAAAATCTATTAATACACTTTTGGGATCTATTTTTATTTTATTTTTTCAATTTTTAGGGTCAGATTTGATATAAATACCTCTAAATTTACCCCTTAATTTGATTCCAAGAATTACAGTATAGCTTAATTTTACCGGAGGCTCAGAAATCGGGCCGAAATATTTCGCCACCTGACACTCGCAAACGAAGCGTTTTCTAAACCTATGTTTTTGTGAACCTTTTCTTTATTTTCACTAATAGAAGAACATGTCTTGAAAATTTGTTACATTCTTCCTGAATCACTCTGTATAATGTATGGTATCAGTTTTTTTTTTCTTTAAATATATGACTAAAAAATAACTCTATTTTGTAATTTTGAAGTCACATTGATATAAAAACAGACAAGCAGAACAAAAGAACTGTAAATAGCATCAAAGTGCATTTACTATTTTTTTTTCTTGTTTTCAGCATTAAATAGCGGATTTTATTGTAATACTTGTACGTAAAATTAATTATGAAAATAAACGTTTAAGTTTTCTTAACGCTAACTTTACTATTTTATCGCAGTCGTTTAATTGCTCTGTTAGTTTATTGTCTATGCAAAATGTACTGAACAGTAAACTTTCTGGTGGATACATGGGGTATAGACGAAGAAGTTCGCTACACCCGAAAAGAGTATTACTTGATTGATTTTATTTTTGAACGTTGTTGATTGCCTGATTGACCAGGTTCATAAGTGCGATCAGGTCGCTCGGCTCTTGTAGCACTATCTTCGACTTTTCCTCAGTTAAAACGTTTCTAAGAAGTGGGGTTCAGGCTCATAGCCTAAACCTTGTACCATGAATTCTTTTGTAAGGTTATTTATTTATACCGTAGTCGAAATGTTTTCGTTTTCGAGAACCCGCTTTTCACTCTCTTCTATTTTGCTATATAACGACTGAGAATACATTTGTGGCCACTGGCCAAGCCGAGAACTCATGGAAGTATGGTTTACCTTAGTAGAATTAAGGTTTGCTAAGAAAGTATTAAAAGAAAAAATAATTCCTATTACTCCGGAGGGAAGGAAATCTTGTTTGATTTTCAAAATAAGTTTTCTATGAATGTTGATTATATTTTTATTATTCGTTTTAATTTTCATCGTTTGAAAATTTTCGCTGAGAAGCGTTCTTATCTAATTAACTTTAAAATAACAGTTACGCTAATAGGAAGGTGAAATTGCCACTCCATTTTTTCTAAAATGCATTTTAAGCCGAGTTAAAAAAAAATTTAACAACTTTTACTAAAGGGAAATGTAGGTGATATTTATCTTCTATCTTTTTTTTAATTCTTCGTTAATTTTGAATAAGTAAATGCTAATGATTCATTTTTCATCAAGAAGGGGTTGCCAGTGGTAAATATTACAAGTGAAAAAAAAAAAAAAAAAACAGCCAACATTAATAAGATTTCAATGCGCGTAAATTTGTGTCTCATTAAAATAAGTTCACCCTTTTAAGTTCTTTAAAACAGGCTATGTCGACCATGCGTAATACCTTACAAAGAATATGTCGCAAATCGAGATAATGAGTATACATATTGAAATACACCAACTGAGTGTAATTTTGTAAAGAAAAAATAACATGAGAATAAATATGTTAGCAATTTGAAGACAACGTCAATTAATATATATATTGTGTGCATGTGAGTGTGTGTGTGTGTGTGTGTGTGTGTGTGTGTGTGTGTGTGTGTGTGTGTGTGTGTGTGTGTGTGTGTGTGTGTGTGTGTGTGTGCGCGCGCGTGACAGCATTAGGATCTTTTAAACAAGAAATGCTACGAAGAACTTTTAATTGGAAACGTTTCTTCAGTTGTTAAGTGCATTAAAAATATCTACTAACATGTTGAAATCGCCTATTTTTCCAACGTGGCGGTCAATCTATTTTTTTTTTAAATGGAACCTCTAATTTTTTTAACATTTTCGAATACAACACAATTCTAGGATGTTTTTATGTTTCGGCGTTTTCCCCTCAATACAACCATTTGAAGCTACATCTCGCCTTTATCAAATATATCTAACGATAATACGTATTATTTAGAATTCAAAGTCCACAGTGTTGTAGTTGTACTCTTTTGTTATTCTCTCAATAGAGTTATATTTTTGCATTATTTTAGTTTTAACAGTTTTACAACACTTCAATAAGTTACCCAGTATTGTATATATATCTTATTATTCTGGTAATTAAATGCAAAAAAAAACCACAATGACAAAATAGATATATTTTATTCTAATTATAGAAATAAATTATTAATTTAATGAAACTGACAATAATTAAAATTTACGAAAATGATACTGTTACTTTTGACAGTATCAAAAAATATTTTACGAATGTAATTTTTTGTTAACAATTTAGGGAAAACAAATATTTTCTTTTACTTACTTAACAAAATTAAAAACAATTTAATATTGACAAATAATTACTGTTAACAATTAAAATTTATAAAAAATATTTTATAATTATCTGTATAAATCTAGGCGTCTCGTTTTTTTGAAAAATATGTTATACAATGTTACTTACTGTTCGATAGGTACAACTGAAATAGGTAATTTCAGTTCATTGAACTGTAATTCACTATAGACACAATTGAAATTATATCTATACTGAATTGAAAACATCAAACAATAAAAATTTGTTATGTGTTATATGCAAACATTTTATAAAAATTCCAGTTTTCCATTTAAAAAGTGGGATTTGGTATCCATATTGGAAAAATGACAGCCAATAGGGTATTTTTAATGCATTCAAAAATCGAGGGATAGTTCCCCATTTAAAGTTCTTAGCTTTTCTAAGTTATGAATGCCCAATCATGGTATACTGAAAATGAACCCCGCATAGTACTTGTTTATCTAGACTAGTGTTATTTCTTGAGGTTCAAAAATACTAACTGCATATTCCAGAATTACCGGGAATTGATTTCGAGGACAAGAAATTTCGTTAGTTTTAAATGATGCCACTACTGACTGATAGGCTCATCAAAGAGTTTGGTCGTCTATATTTTTCAAGACACAAATATACAAATATCAATTATTGTTTCCACTGATCCTTTTTGTGAATCACAGAGTTCATTAAAGAAAAGACATTTTAAAAAACCAAAATAATTTATTTTCAAATCGATTATTAAAAAAAATTATTTAATAATTTTTTAAATGATCGATTTAAATCGATGATTACAAAAAAGTCAACGCTGTAATCTTTTTTTTAGCTTTTAACTTTTTTTTTTAAAGTTAGCACCACCGTTAGTATTGCTTCGGAGGATGAAATGAAATTACAATTTTTTAGCGTATGAAAATGCCATGCTTATTTTTCCGGATTTGAACCCGGAACCTCCGGACGAAAGGCCTAGACGCTACCACTCGCGCCACGGAGGCCGGCGAAATCTTCTTCTTTTTTCTGTTTATCCTCCGGAACCACCGTAAGATATTATTTCAGAGGATGAATGAGGATGGTATGTATGAATGTAAATGAAGTGCAGTCTTGCACAGTCTCAAGTCGACCGTTCCTGAGATGTGTGGTTAATTAAAACCCAACAACCAAACAACATCTATATCCACGATCTAGTATTCAGATCCATATAAAAGTAACGCTACCTTTACTAGGATTTGAACCTTACGACTCTTGACTTTGAAATCAGTTGATTTGCGATGACAAGTTCACCACTAGACCAACCCGGTGGGTTAAAATCTTTACACCTAGAAATACCAGAATTAAAATCCACACTCTCTTAATAATGTAGAATATGCAAGAAAAATTTTAAAAATTTGGCTGAATAGTTTGAGAGGAGTTGCGAACAATTTTTTTACAAATTCGGCCCAAGAAGGCTCCGGCCAATAAAATATTATACCGATCAGCTAACAAAAAGTGTTGTTCATTTAGGTAACTAAGTCAACCTTAACCTGTATTTTAAAGATTTCCTACAGGTTATAAATAAATATTAAATTTCAAAATATATATGGAAGTGTGCCTATATTGCACCTCTTAAGAACTACCCTTTATTTCTTGGCATTAAAAACTTCTATAAAAAAGCTTTTATTGTTAATGAAAACGCTTACCTTATGAAACAATGTTCACGTGATAATATATAGGAAAACCTGAAAAATATTTGAGTAATTAATAATTATGCAGTGAAAAAACTTTTCTTAATTGCACGTTGTATACAAAAATTCTACCATTTATATGCCTGAAATGTACCGTTTTCTTAAATTGCGCTGCAAGAAGATAAATACTCCAAAAATAAAAAAAGCGTAGACTAAAAAAGTAACTTAACATATGAGTATTTTTAAAACATTAGAATATAATAGTGTAAAAAACCTAAGGGTTCAGTTTTATGTTTAAAATAGCTTGGTCACAAGTCACGGAAAAAGCTAACTTTATATACATATTTATGAAAAAAGTTGAAAAATCTTGTTTTATAACCAAACATACATTATTAAAATAAAAAAGAACAATAAATCGTCAAAATAATTCTTCTATTCAAACTAAATAGATACTAGGTAAAATATTTTGAACCAATTAGCCCTTGCTAAAGGAACAATAAAACATTTTTTGAGATGGTTTTACACCAGCACAGACCACATGAAATTAATCAAAACACTTAAGCATTAAATCATGCCTTCTTCCTTTGCTAGCTTACAAATTTTTCATACCCATGACGACTTAACAATACGTTTTTTTCTCATAATCAAGTTGGGATTTTTTAGAACCAGCTTCAAAATCAGTTTTTTTCTTTTGACAGTGAATTGCTTATTTTTTAATCCTTTCTCTATTACTTCTCCACTATTTTCCATTCCTTCCGTTTAAGCTTTTCTTCTTTCTCTTTTTCTTTCTGGAGTTCAGTTTTTCCAAACCACTTTCACTCAATCTGAAAGAGGTCCATGAAGGAACTCATTTTTTCCATTCTGGCTTAAACTTTAGATCTTTGGAGATCAAAAGAGGAACATAAACGTCAACCGCACTCATATAAAAAATATTCCCGTTGTTTGAGTCTTCTCCGCACTCGAAATTGATGCTACTTGGTGTTTCCCTTTTTTAACTAAAACTTTACGAGGTCTTTGGACCGTGGAGAACATTGACGTAGCCTCCGGTTTTCGTAAAGTCAACTCTGGATATCTAGATATAGAGTAATACCACTTGTTCCCCGCCGTTTTAGATCGTTTGTTGAATCGATAAAAAATTTAATTAGCTTCAGCAATTTCAAAAGCAGTTTTTTTCAAATCGTCTCTACCAAGACCAAAAAACATTTTTTCTAGTTATGTAAAACGTGCTGAACTAATTGATTTTCTACTTCAGGAGGCAAATTTTGGGTACGACCAAAAACTTTTTTAGCATTTGTAACGAGGTTGTTTTCCCCTTCAAGCCGTTTCAAGGTTTTCGTTGGTACTCGATAGGTTCTACAAATGGCGTTAAGCCCCTTATTCCAGTTGTTATATGCAGCAATTTCCATCTACATATCTTCTTCCAGCCACAGGTCGTAATTTCTGCATTTACTTGCCATTTGAAATAAAAGATACTTATAAGCTTAAATTTCACCAGCTGAAAACGTAGTGCAATTTACGTAAAACTGTTATATTGTACAAATTCCGATTTGCCGTAGGTTAGGATGAAAATTTTCATTCAAATTTGAGGTTATTTTACAGCAAAATCTAACCACTTTAAGACTATATAATTGAAATTTTACTGAAATTGTAAAAGAGCAAAATGTCAGCACTTAAACAATGCATATAAATAACACAATTTCACGATAATTTTTTATAGCGGAGCTATTACGCAAAGGAGGATGACAGAACTCGGTGCAGGGGCTAGAGTCGAGTTGAAGATCACATATTACCCCCTTGGATCGTTGCATATTATATATTTCAATGCTACGACAGCGGTGCAATTTAAGCAAAGGCGCAAATTAGGCGCATTTTCTACTTAAAATAATATAAATATATTACTTATAATGTGCAAAACAAAATTAATTAAAATGTTTAGGAACAAAATTTCTAATTTTCAAGCGTGTCCTGAAATACTTTACAATTTTTTATGGCACCTATATATCAAAAATTATTTAAATACAAATCAATTATCTTCAGAATCTCATTTTTCTATCTTTAACGTTTCTTTGCAAAATTTCTATTTAATTTTTTTCTAGATTTAATTGAAAATCTAAAAAAAAGTTTGTTATTATTCGTAAATTTAACTTGAGCCTTATCAAGCAGAACAACAAAGCAATAAGCAATATTCCAGTAGGGTAGTTTTTTGCACAATACTCTTACTCATATGCATATTCACTCGCGCATAAGCACAATGCGAGCGCTTCACTATTATAAGTATAAACGGGATTTTGTTATATTAATCAAAGTTCTCTGTCGGCTTTATCCCCATCCCGTCGCACCATGTTGAGGGTGGCACACGCAGGACGAGAGCACATAATCCATCCTTTATTCTGCACATCTAATTAAACTCGGAATATTTTACCCCATAATATTCTGTTATATGAACTGCTATAATGTAACTCAAATGATGGTGCTTTCAGTTTAAAACCACTTTATAGTAAAACGGGAAATTTAAAAAGATTTTATTTTTTTAATTTACATAATCATAAGATAATAATTTTCTTATGTTATTTTTCATTAAATTTATTAACTGACTGTACATTGTTAGAACCGTGCCACAAAATTACTACAATTTTATCTATACATACATTTGTTTGCAGCTATATTAGATCGTGACAACTTTAAATTTTCCTTTTTTTATATTTCATACCTAAACTTACTGGTCTTTTAAATTTCCAGCAAAAGCCTTGCTTTTTTTGACATCTCATCCACATTTTCTTCTTCATTATATTAAACATATTTCCGGTAAAATTTTTGTCAATTCATCTCATCATCTGAAGCAACATAACTGTGGTTCTGGAGGCTTTAAAAAAAATCACGTCAGGAATGAGTAGTAGATATGTTACCCATGAATTTTGAAAAAATAATTGTACCGTCTCTTAAACAACAAATTGTAATTAAAAAAAAAAAAAACATTTTTTTAAAAATGCACTTAAAAAGAATATAATTTTTCCACTATTATTGCAATTTTTTAAGTTTTTTCTGATGACAGCGCAAAATTTTAAATGAATTACTAGCGGTTTAGATTATGAAATTTATTTGAATAAACGGTTTAGGCTAATTCTAAAATTTGGCGCCTTCTTCAAAAAATAGTTTCAAAAATTGTATTGAGAATGTAGTGAAACCCCTTCCTTCTCAGTGAAATATTAAAAAAAAGTTATTATTTTTGGAGTCTGTTCATTTTTATTTTAATTTGTAACATTTTTTAAAGCGGAAGTATGGGCAGACCTACAGAGGAGATAACTTTTAAGAGAAAAAACCTCTAGAAACAAAACAGATTGGTTCATAAGGACTTAAAGATCTGATCGAAAGAATGCATAGGATTTAAAGTAATGAGTCTGATATCGTATATGAGTAAATGCTTTCTAGAATTCGGGAATGCATGAAATGTAAGTTGTCAAAGAAAAGCAGTCTGAACGAAAACGTTGACATGACTTCATCCACAACCATCATTCAAATGAGGTTCGAGAACAAAAAAGATCACATAATTTTTCGTTCTTTCTGTAATGAAATGCCTGAAGAACGTTCCCACTGATTGATGTTTGTAAAATTAAGGTGAAAAATTGCGAAATTAAAGATTCGATGAAAGACATACTCGTTTGCAGAGAATGCGTCAAGTATTCAGGAATCTAAGGATTGTATTCAAAGCAGAAGTTTTATGAAAAGCAATACACACGTTGTATTTCCTAAATCGAAATCTTTCGCCAATTAATGTTTTTTTAGCTTCCATTATCACACGGTAATGATTGGGACCTCGGTGGGATCATACTGTATTGTTTTAAATAAAGTTGATCCAAATCGGTGCACTTCGTAAAACGTTAAATCAGAACAAATAAATGAAAAATGTACACGTATCGAATTGAGAATTTCCTCCTTTTCGAAGACGTTTAAAAAGTAACTACCCCATCATTTTTCTAGATGAATCAAAGAAAACCATGATCAAATAGTATACTAACAATTATAAAATTGTTTAAAATAGTTGTGGATAGAATCCTAATTAATTATTTTAAATATAAATGAATGAAATAATATTAAGGTAATATATGAAAATATTAATTATAAAAAAAAATAAAATAAAAATAAAAAAACAGCTAAAAAATAATCATTAATCCAGAAGACATTAATGAAAATACAATGGATTTTTTAATCGTTTAATATTTTTTAAAGGTTTATTACCATATTGTTTCTGAAAAGAATCTTTTAATTGCATTTTAAATAAATTAGGGCTAGATTTTTTCTTTTTGTTCAGTAATATATTAAAAAGGCAACAGAATAATTTGTAATAACGTCCTTTCTTCAACGAAAACATGAAAACAGTTCTGTTATCATATTTGACACACGTTTGATTTAGTGAAGGTAGGACATTCATAATGTATGAACGCATAGATAATTTAACATTTTTTAAATGTACAGTAGCACATTCATAAATTTTTACGCTCAGAAAATTTAAGATTTTTAATTTTCTTAATATCTGTATACTTAATTAATAAAATAGAGACGCAGAAACGTCAGTGGTTTTTATCTTTAAATTAATTTTACTTAAAAATAACGTAAAAGAGAATTTTTAAATTGTAATTTAAATAAATTGGTGGGAAGATCTTTTTAATGGGGTTATATAATTAATTCTAGATGGCAGCAGAACCATAATAAAACTCTTTCTCGTACACTGAAATATTGTGTTTAATTAAACGAAAAACGTTCTGTTATGTGGTTTGATAGTTACTTTTTAAGAAAAAAATGACAATTCTTGTTACTAAAGATTGGTTATTCCTAAATACAAACAAATGGATAAATTCAAATTTTTAATTTTCTTAATATCAGTCTACATGATTCATATTTATAGACGTCAAAATACTAACTGGTAGCAGATTTCTATGTCTTAAAAACCTGTTTTGATTATACATAATCGTAATAAATATTTAATAATGATAATAAGCTTAATGTTTCAAGACGCTTTAAAACAAATCAGTACTGTTTGATCTTGATCCAAATTAAATCAATTTGATCACTCAAAGTGAATTTTTTATGTTATAATAAATCCAGTAATTTCGTTTTATAGGCAATAAAAATTTTCATTACCATTAATGCGAATTTTATCAATACAAATAGTAATGTTACATCTACCTAAGAAGCGAACGGTTTTGTCCATATTTAATGGTAGATGGTTACATTCCATTCTTTGAATAATTCTTTGGACTTCTAACGCAGAATGTTTTAATCTTTTTAAAATTTTTATAAAGTTCAAAAAATTGGAGATGAAAAATACATTTGTCTTTAGGATTAATGTAATCCAAAAATTTTAAACTGTCTGTAAATAAATAAGTCGAGTAAAAAAAAATAAAGGATTGTATTAAAATATAAAAAATTATTATTATTATTATTATTATTATTATTATTATTATTATTATTATTATTATTATTATTATTATTATTATTATTATTATTATTATTATTATTATTATTATTATTATTATTATTATTATTATTATTATTATTATTATTATTATTATTATTATTATTATTATTATTATTATTATTATTATTATTATTATTATTATTATTATTATTATTATTATTATTATTATTATTATTATTATTATTATTATTATTATTATTATTATTATTATTATTATTATTATTATTATTATTATTATTATTATTATTATTATTATTATTATTATTATTATTATTATTATTATTATTATTATTATTATTATTATTATTATTATTATTATTATTATTATTATTATTATTATTATTATTATTATTATTATTATTATTATTATTATTATTATTATTATTATTATTATTATTATTATTATTATTATTATTATTATTATTATTATTATTATTATTATTATTATTATTATTATTATTATTATTATTATTATTATTATTACTATTATTATTACTATTACTATTATTATTACTATTACTATTATTATCATAAATTGATAAATTATCGTAACTGTTTTCCAATATTGTAAATTAGGAGAGACAAAGATAACGTCAATGCAAATTACATTGCCTTCTAGCAAAATAGCATAGGCTATCTAACTCATGCACAAGTTACACATAGACACAAGTACACTCATCAACGTGCTGTGTTATTTCCCTTGAGATTTCATAAACGGCAACAATTCCTCCTATATAGTACCCTGTTGTAAGCCTTACTCCGGTTTCCCATTGTCCCATGTCCTGCTAGCCCCCTAAGTACCTGTGGGATTGCACCTGTCCTCCGTCGATTATCACTTGTATCATGTGTACTAATAACACTTGTGACATCTACAGCACACTGACATGTTACAGGAGTGCATATGTTGGACTGTGTGTGCGGGAGCGCTCATAAAAAGATTACATTATGCATGTGTGAAATTATACGCATGTAACAACATATCACACTGCTCGTACACTTCAGTATTTTTGATAATTTATATATAACTAGAAATGTTGCGTTCATTGCAATTCGTATCTACAATACGATATGTATGAATTTAAGGATGTTTTTTATTTTTTTTTCAAGTTGGTAAATGGTTCCAATAGATCAAGCGTAGCCAACAGTTTTTTCCTTCGGGCCGAATTGTAAAGAAAACTTTTTTCACGGGACGAACGAAATATTAAAATTAAAAAATGTTAAATACAAAAAACGATTAATTTAAGTAAACAAAATTTTATTATGAAATTTGCTGTACTTTAATTTAGATTCATTAAAGAAAAAGTTTGTTCGCAAATATAAGTTGAGCTGAAGACTAAATATTTCTTGGCAAGTTTTTTTAAGTTTCCGTATTTTACAATTGTGTATAAAAAAAGCTAATTGAAAAACTTTTTTGCGGGCCGTATGTTGGCCATGCCTGCACTAGATTATTATTCGGAAATTTATTTTATAAATCAAAATCACACATCGTTAATGTACAGGTTAATATTATTTCGTAAATTGTTAATAAAACAAAATGATAATAAAACTACTTGTAACTAAATACGCGCACGCGCGCGCACACACATACACAAGCACACAGGAATTTAATTATTAAATTTTTTATTTTAAACGTTTTAATTATTTTAAGTGTTATTTCATCAGTATTTGGAAGTCTAACCCACTGGGCCGGTCTAGTGGTAAATGCGTCTTCGCAAATCTGCTGATTTCGAAGTCGAGAGTTCCAACGTTCAAATCCTAGTAAAGTCAGTTACTTTTATACGGATTTGAATACTAAATCGTGGATACCAGTGTTCTTTCGTGGTTGGGTTTCAATTAATCACACATCTCGGAAATGGTCGACCTGAGACTGCACAAGACTACACTTCATTTAACTCATACATATCATCCTCATTCATCCTCTGAAGTAATACCTGACGGTGATTCCCGTAGGGTAAACAGGAAAAAATATATATTTGGAGGTCTAATGTAAGCCACATTAGAAATTTGCTGTGAAAAATATTAAACGGCGGACATTTTTGTTAGGATTGTCGTTATCCAATGTTATTTACGACAAAACCTTTGTTTATTATCTTTTAAAATTATGTGACAGTCCTACCATTTTAATTTAAAATCCTTGATTTGCTTCGCCGAGGAAGTACCATGGATGCTCAGAATGTTAGTTCGTTTCGTACTACTGTTTTGAAGTAGGAACATTAAGTAAATTTACATTTTTCTATGTTTAAAAGTTTGAAAAGTTATTTAAGGTTTGTCATACATTACTAACATTATTTCTCTCTCTCTCTCTCTCTCTCTCTCTCTCTCTCTCTCTCTCTCTCTCTCTCTCTCTCTCTCTCTCTGTGTGTGTGTGTGTGTGTGTGTGTGTGTGTGTGTGTGTGTGTGTGTGTGTGTGTGTGTGTGTGTGTGTGTGTGTGTGTGTGTGTGTGTGTGTGTGTGTGTGTGTGTGTGTGTGTGTGTGTGTGTGTGTGTGTATATGTATGTATGTATGTACGTTAATAAAATATTTCTTAAAAAAACTAATGGAAAATAAAACTTATCTTTTTAATGACAACTTTGATTTCCATGCATGACTTTACAACTGTGTGAAACCTGAAAGTTATACAAAAAATAACCTTTCTCATTTTCTCTTCAAAACTAGTGTGATTTTGGATTTTTTATGGCTGACTTCTAAGAATCTTCTAAGAAATGTTTATTTCATCTCGGAATTATTCTTTTTAAAATTTAAATAACTAATATGTTCATTTTAAAGAAAATTTTGAAATAACTTACGAATATCAGCGTTGATCGTCTTGCCCCAATTTCATTTTACCTCGCCTTCTGCTATTCATATTAGTTCTTTTATTTAATATATAATAAAATAAACTTTTCAAAGAGTAACTGTATTCAAAAAAAAAAGTTTTAAAAGTTATTTTATCACTTTAGAAATTTCAGTCAGTGTCAAAGGAAAAATAAAATTTTTAATTTAACAGCAACTTCTTTATAAATTTAAAAATTATTTTTTAAATGAAAACTTCTTTAGGCACGTTGTGTGAGAATTTTTTGTACATACGAATTACATGGGAAATGGGAAAAAATCGCTGACTGGTAATTAAAATCTGTAACTAACGCAAGACGCTAAGCATATATATATGAAAGAGAAAAAGGCATAGACCGAGAATATATATACGCATATATGAGTGTATAATATAATATGTAGTAGCAGAAGATGGGAGGTGGGAGAAAGAACTGCGGTGATTCAGAATAACTCCCTCCCTCTCTATCGTTCATAATAATAAAAAAATAATAATTTTTTAAATTCAGTGTAAGTGTAACATATAATATTTTTTTATTGAGTTTGAATAACGTATGTGAAGATTTTCAACACCTAATTTATATGCATTAAAAAATCATTAACCTTGAAAATATTGTCGGTAAAGATTGCTGTTTATTGTTAAAAAATTACTTTATATGAAATATTTTGGTCCTGGAATTCTGTGGGGGCGAATTTCGCTCGCGCTAGTATCTCGAGAACGGTAGCCGCTAGACGCATGGGATTAGGACCTATCGTTGATGATTGCAAAGCACCTTTTAAGCCTTCAAAATCTTGTTAAAAATGGCCTAGGACGCACCGTTTTTGAGATACGCCCTTTTTTTTATTTGACGAAAGATATGTCTAAGAAATCCCGTTTCTTATGTAAAATATAAATAAAATATCATCAGCTGTCAATAATTAGCTATCACAACTACAAAAATTTTAAATCCACAACACCTGATTTCACTGAAAGTAATGATGACTGATTGATGCAGAACATCATTATAAATTTACAGCGTTAACTGAATAGCTGGTAGATTATAAAAAACCAACAATTATTTTGAAGTTTGAATCGTAAATAATGATCATTGCATATATTAATTAATGATCAATAATGATATACACACATCACTGAAAGTAATGATGATCTACATCGTCATCATAAATTTAAAATTAATCTCGCTGTTTGCAGTTAAATATATGTTTTACTATGATTTTTTTCAGTAAATCAACTGTTTCAACATGTGAAAACACATTAATCATTGAAAATAGCCGTTCTTTAATGTATTTGAATAAACTCGTGAAAAGAGAGTGGAGGTTCAATAGCCAGTTTCTTTGTTGGTTCTTTGTTATAATTTTGGGGGGCATCTCAAACCCGTGTTTTACTACTTATTTTGCAGTAAAGCCACTCTTTCAGCGTGAAAATTTAACTACAAACAGGAGATAATCGTGGCAAACAGACGTTCAAATTGTGCGTCAAATTGGTTCTAGGGGTCAAAGGTTAAAGTGGCTATTGAATGTAAACCTTATATGCTACTTGTAATATATATTAATTAGAAACGATTACGATCCATACAAGTTTGGCCGTGCGGTCTTAAGCACACATATTTTTTTTTATTAGTGTAGTTTTTTATGAGTAGATTTTTATTTATTTTTTAGGCTTATTATATTATAAATATATATTTCAATTTTGTATAAAAAAAATAATCAATCAATACAATTAAAAAGTTATTTTATCGAATAAAAAAAATAATCAATCAATACAATTAAAAAGTTATTTTATCGACGTGTTTATTTTTATAAAATTTTAATCTTTACCAGAAGGAATATTGACCGTACCTATTTTTAAAAAAATAACAATACCATACTTTATCAGATCAAACAACAGTACTGTTCATCTAACTGGACACATTACTTGGGCTTCCAAATGGATTTATTAGACTTCGTTTACCATTTTTGATTTTTTTTCCAACAGCTCAAAAAATATTCATTATCAATTTATTTAAAATGCAATTAAAATAACTTTTTTACTGAAGCAACATTACTGCCGATGAATTTCTATAAATAATACTAATATTTTTTTTTTTTTTTAAATAATCTGAACTTTCTGTAACCCATTGAACATGTAGCATAAATATGTGTTCAAATAATTTTTTGAATTGTGAATTATTTTGTAGTCATTTTTTTTATATTTAGTACATTCTGTTTTTATCTGATATTATTTCTTGTGTCTGTATAATATTCTAAATAAACAGCTGGTCTTTTTTAATAATAAATAGTTTTAAAACTTCATAATTAATTGTGTGATCCTCTTCTGATCAAAGTTTTACCACAGTTTCCCTTGATCCTTCCAGGCATATGTTGAAGCAGTTCTTTTTTTATTCGTGAAGTATCATATCTACCCACTTCTGACGTAATCTACATAATTTATTTTTACGTAACGATCATAATTAAAATATATTTATTTATCATATAAAACGAAAACAGTTAGTTTAAAAAAAAGTTTACAATAAGAAACGTAAAATCGAATTACTTCCATTGTAACAATATAATAAAAACGTAAAAAAGGGATGTAGAGAAATTGAACAGAGAACTACTACCGAGCATGAACTAAGTCTTATATTTTTATTTTTTCAAATAATTTTCTTAATTGTTTTATGAAAATATTTTTAATATCAAAATGACATCAGACTAAATACCAGTACCCTATAGCAATAAGTTGTTAACTAGTAATGATTAGAAACAAACAAAAAATTAAAACGATTTCTTCAAATCATCTATGAAGACAATTTAATTTTTTTTTGGTTGCAGAAAAATTTTATTTGATGTTATATCAAAGTAAATGTCTATGAATCGTCGTTTAATTAATGAAATGAAAAAAAACTGACAATATAACAATCATTAACTCTAGGTGATAGATTCCAAAAATTATTTTATATTATTGAACTGAATAAAATGTTTAAACACTTTAATTTCTCTTGTACAATCCAAAAATAAAAAGTGATAAAAATAAATTTTGTTTTTTATCACCAAAATATAAGTAATGATAAAAATTTTAACGGGTAGTTTTTTTTTATGAGGAGTTTATGTTATTTAATTTTCTTACGAACCGTTTCTATTGTAAAGCGTGTTAAGGGAAAGAAAATAATTTTCCGGCCCAACCCCTTGGATAATTTTCTCCCCCAACGAACTCGTTTCCTTGTAAGTTTCAGGGAACAAACTTGCAGCATTTCATACTAATAATGTAACGTTCTGATGAAATAAAGTTTTCGTTGGATTAACATGTAAAAAAAAAATGTATAAAAATATAAAATTATTTTCATATGTATCTATCAGAGAGATCTTTTGTTACGCTTCAATTGTAAATTTACTGATGACATCTATAAATTAATTTCAAGTTTAAACTCATTTTTATCGAAAAAATCAGATGTGGACACTACATGACTTCCTTGTACACCTATTAAATTACATCTACACATTTCTAAGAGTACATAAAATTTTATTTCACTAATAACTTCTGATTTTTTTTTTAAATATTATTTTTATTGTTATAACTGAATTATTATTATTATTTACTGCAATTTTTTTTTATCACAGGTTAATAATTTAAAAAAAAGTTAAAAAAAAATAAATGATGAATTCGAACCGATGTGCCTTCCCCTTGTAAGATAAAAATATTTCATGAATTAAAATTTCATTTAGATATAACTCTGAAACTAATGAAAATAAGTACCTCTTATGATTTATATAGTTGAAAAGCTCTCAACAAGAACATATTATTGCAGTTAAGAAAAATTCCAAATGTTTTGAATTTTTTGGACATTTTTGGTCAAGTCGATTGCAATCAAAAGGGGAGGTGCACAACTAGATATTACAGCAGTCCTAAATCCAAAATTTCAACATACTGCAACTAATCGTTTTTGAGTTATGCGAGATACATACGAACGTACAGATGTCACGCCGAAACTAATTAATTTAAATATATTAATTTATTAATAATTAACCTCTGATTTTAAACAAAAGTTTTACAATAAATAATAATTCAACAATAACAAAAAAAAATAAAAAAATATGTAATAAAAAATATTTGTAATTTAATAGGCGTACAAGGAAGTCATGTGGTGTCCACGTCAGATTTTTTGAATTAAATAGCACATGATAACAACAAATTAATAACTAGAAAATCCATCTCATGCTTTTTTCTTTTTTTTTGAAAAATATTTATGATTCGTTTGCCTTGTTTTAAATTATCAAAAATTATACAAGGAGAAGTATTTATAAATAAATTTTAATGTTTGGTCTACTTTAAAACGGCTACTAGTAAAACTTTAACCTTGTCATCAGAATTAAATATTTATTATTCTTTCGTATATTTCCGTTAAAAATATATCACTTCTGGCGGTCCTGATCGTGACTTGGTAATGCCACGCGAGACAACAAGATGGGACCGGTTGTAGGTGCCGGGTTTGTCCCCGACTCCTGCGCGGATCGGAATGAGGTTGCGTTCCCCATGTTAGATGATCTAAACTGGTCGACTTATTTGGGTGTAGGTTTGAATTTCTACGCTGCGTAAAACACAGTTTTGATTGGTATGAATGTACTACTGATTTAACTTTAAACTCGTTCGTTTTCTGAGGCATTGACAGTCACGAACGGTATCGTCAAATCTGTACTAGGCGCGGGATCCGCGGTTTCGGGTAGTTAGTTTGAGGCAATCATGTTAGGTTGGATGTGAAGATGTCCGTCTGTGACCTACGTGAAGGCGAAATTTGATAAGTATTTACTGATGTAAATATCTTTCGAGGCATTTACAAAGGTGGCATCCCGACCGAGGTCGGGCTCTAAAATACTAAATAATATTAAACAAAACTTGAAAAATTAGAACCGCCATTTAAAATAAACCTTTTAAAAAACACGCCCGATTAGAATCATCCAGCAGCAAGGGACTCTGTCCAGGTTCTGCGATTTGTAGGGAGAAATAAACTCCCGCCAACTTTGCATTCCATTCCATTCCAGGTCAGGCTGATGACTGTGAGATGTAATCAGTTAGAGGGTCTAAAGACGACCTCCGGTAAAGCACCTCAGGGCTTGGAACGGAGGAGGTGGTGTGGCGACCGGTATCGTCACAAGGTGGGTGTCTTCCCCGTACGGAGTTGGATGCTCCTTAAAATGCCGAATCGAGTTTGAGGTTTCAAGACACAAAAATTAACTGTCAGCTCACTGTTTGACGTTCATAAATAAGAATCATATGTAATCCAATATTTAGTAAATTAAAAATCTAACAACAAAGTTATAATTCATTCCTGATATTGGTTATTTATTCTTATACAGTGAAAAAATAATGATACATGAAAGTTACCTTAACTTTCTTTTTTTGGTTGGTGAGGTTGTTTTAAAATGTTCACCCAGTAGCTAAATAAACTTGCGCAAAAGTAAATATAAAGTGTTAACAAGAAAAATTGTTAATGTTAAATGCTAAAAATGTTACATTATAACTCATATTATACTTTTATGCAAAAAAAAAATGTCCAATAACAGAAATTTTTTACAATTAAACCCATTTAGGAATAAATAAAATATATTTTAACAGATGAAAAAAAGTCTTAAGGGAAGTGTAATTTTTTGTTAAATTATTTTAACACCTTTATATAACGAAGAGTTGTCTACCTCAGTGACATTGTATATACCGTAAAAAAGGGTTTTTTGTATTCCATATTTTATTATTATTATTATTGTTATTATTATTATTACTACTACTACTTTTTTTTGTTAATGTATATTATTCATTCGTTTGCGAGGTAATTAATTCTGTTGAATATTTTCAACTGAGGACCTCTCATAAATGCGTATATTTGTGCGTTTAAGTTAGTGAGCGTGTGTGTGTGTGTGTGTGTGTGTGTGTGTGTGTGTGTGTGTGTGTGTGTGTGTTTTCGAGTTTAATAATTCAGTGGCTGTTTTGTTGCACACGTCTATTTCCTCCCGCACATTTACCTACCTCTACCATTGCCACCGCTCATTGTCCATTATTAATTATGCCTTATAAGGGGTGAGCTGGTGTACTACACATACAGGTGGTATTCGTGTCGGGAGGGAGCATGTTGCTATGGTAACCTTACATCATATACTGCAAAAGGATTTCCGTTCTTTGGTCCTCAAAATAAATAATAAATCATACTAGCCTATATATTTTTGTTTTTTTTTTCTTCTTTATATCTGTTTTACCTATTTTCATCCCGAAAAATGTTATTAGTTTGTTTATTATGGATTAATTTTAATCCAGTTCATTAATCCTATCGGTTTTTTAATATTGCTATTTCATTTACAGATAAAAGATGATTTATAACAAATTTAGCCACTGCTTTTTAGATATAAGCGAAATATATCATTTTAATTTCGTTAAAAAAAAATTAAAATAACCTCATTGTATTTCAACTGCATTATTGTCTACATGGTATTGTTCAAATTTTATAATGACATTGCCATTTTGGAATATCCCATTTGTGTTTTCTACAACAGAGTTACCCTAAGCACACATTTTGAGTATCAGGGAGCACGTAATGCGTCGTCCTCATCTTATAACAATAGCTGTAAAATTTAACAACTATAACGTTAAAAATGAAGAAAAGACCTTATTACAAATATTCAAGTATTTTACAGTCATTTTTTATTTTTTTATTTCAATGAAACCATCAAATATTAAATTAATTACTTTTATTTTAAAAGAAGAAGGTAGTTATATAAGCGGAATATTTTTAAATCAATATCTATCAAATTATAACTTACTTTTATTTTCCTAGTTAGTATCCAGATTCCTAATAGGACACAAATAAAGATTGTGATACAGTATTCTTCAGTACCCAACTGTTTGAATCATTAGTGACTACGTCGAGATTAACTAATATGGAAGACAATCCTGAATCCTTAGAGATAGCAGTGGCAGCCTAACACTTGTCTCACTAATGTTCTCAAATCATACTTATTACGTATTTTAAAATTTAATCATAATTTTAAATTTTTTTACGTATTTTAAAATTTAATCGATAACATGAGATTTTTGCTTTGTGTGGGAGGAATAATATATATAAACCTGTCACGGGGCGGAACCTCCTGGATCCCCGCTATGTTCGTTAGCCTTATAGTTGTGAGACTAATACTGATAAATAACAATTAAAGTATGCAGACTTTACAAATACCTAAAAACTAAACTAAATAAGACGGAATAATAGTAACCATGGTAACTAAAGTATACATACCTTTGACGAAGAAAAGTTCGTAACTTATTTCTGTTGCAATGGTGACAAAAATACAATATTGAAGTAAAAGGATTAATTTTTTTTATTTAATTATTATCTTTAATTCACAACTTCACGCCATAGATAAAGAGCCTCGGTCTATCGCTTGAAACCTTCCTTTTTTTTGAGAGATGGAGGAATCCATTTTACAGACGCCGAAGCAGTATCGGGGTAGATAACATGTTCCGCAAGATGTTATAAGGTGCTATGTATGTCTGCGCACTACCGACTAAACCTCCACCCCTTGCTGCCCACCCTTCCTGGAGCAGCTAGTGTTGCATTTCATCAGGAAGAGAGGAGTCGCCCACACACAAAGTCGAGCACCACATTCATTGTACAATAATGTACGCAATACATATACAATAAAACAGCAAATAAAATATAAGGCTCGTTAGGAATTAATACACAGTCATACAGATAACGCAAAAGACAAACACTTCCTCAGTATAGATACTACAATTAATACATCATATTACAATACATCGAAATACACAGTGATACGTTATGTACAATGCACAGTGTAAAAATACACAAATACGACTAGTAAAAAATACAATATTAGGCACGTTAAGAATTATTAATACACAATCATATTAATAAGCAAAAACAAATACTTACTCAATAAGAATACGGCAATTGATACATCATAATACAATACATCGAATACATGATAGTAATACATAATATAATATACACAATTTAAAAAGATAATAACTACTTATTATCAGTGAACTGAAACATACTGATATACAAATTAGTAATACACAGAATATAGTAATACATGAAGCATAAATACATCACCAATAGAATAATAATTATTACTTAGATCAAAACAAATTTTTTTTAAATTACGGTAGTCCGTAATTTATCCTCAATGCCATTACAGTTATATTACATGATATTTCTACCACTTCCTGTCACTGCAGAAAAACAACATACACATAAAAGAAATCAAAACAGCAAATATAATATACAATAATACACTACAATTAATGTTACAACATAAATCAACAATAATAGTACTCCAGAAATAGAAATACTACAGTACATAATAATATAATAATGATACATCGCCAGGTTTGAAACTTCGGCTTGAAACCTTCCCTGGGGTAACACGAATGTACATTACATATTTGAAAACACTCAGTCGGCTGGTTCCCGCATGATACTGTTATAAAAAACAAACAAACCCAGAGACAGACAAACTTTCTGCCCTCAAAGTTACTTTTTTTTTCTAATTAGATGATTCTATCGCATCAGTTTGTCAGATCAGTTATGTACATAGGCATTCAGGGATGGTTATCAGTTAATAGCCTAATTTTGTTACTTTTTCCGACCCTTTTTTTTGCTTCTTCAGAATGGATTAACCAATTTTTATGAACTTTTGTAAGATGGCATCTGAATATCGATCATAAATGCCGTAAAACTTTAGTTACAATCGGTACAAAGAGTTGGTAGATACGGTCATTACTCTTTCCGTATTTAAAAATTTTACTTAAGAGTAAAATATATTTTTACATAATCCTTTAGTTACATATTTCAATGTTCCACTTAATTTTCTTCCTAAGCAGTAATCAGTTGAGAGTGAAGTCCTCGTTAACCGTAGTTGTGTAGCTGTCCCTAATTACCAGGGAAATTTATATAACTCTGCTAGCCTTTTAACAGGCTACTACTTGTTTAAATTTTATTTAAATATTAAATCGGTTTTAGAAGTCAAAAACTTTTGGTAATTCAAATTGTTAAAAATAAAATGTTATATGTGCATAACTACAGTCGAAACTATGTATAAAATCACAGTACAAGTATAGTCGTAAAAACTCGTTTAATCAATAGAGTCAAATTGAATGTAACTTTTTTGTTTTACTGTTTTATATACAATCAGTTTCTCAAATAAATAAACTATAAATAAATGGTATAAAGCAACATGACATGAAAGAGAGATATCCAGTGATACCTCCAAAGGCAATACAATAAAAGTTTTAACAAAGAGTAATATAATTAAAAGTACAATGAATAAAATATAATTAACAATCCACACAAAATCTGTAACAAAATACACATAAATGAACAAATAATGAAACAGAGTAAAAGGATAGATGGTAAACACAACAGTTAAATTGTTAAAAAAACAAAGAAAGTATAATAATCACCGCATTACAGTCTCAAGATCCAGTACATGCAACCTTTTCAGTCGTCCTACATCCTCACTGTTATACAATAGGTTAACAGCCACATGGTTTTCATGCGTGTTAAACTTAAGTATATACTTTAAGCTTAACCAGTAAATTGCTTCAGGAATTCTACTTGTTCTTCGCAAACCATGACGCCAATAATATGTTCCTAAGCAGTTTGTTCTGGAACCTTTGGATGATGTCAATATTGCTATTGCTTCCAGTACCCGAAAGTTGTATCCTGTAGCCCCAATTTGGGGCTACAGGATACAACTTTACATCCCAACCCCGTAGGGGAAGACACCCGCCTTGTGACGCTTCCGGTCGACACCACCCCCCCCCCCCTCACGTTCGTGGCCCTGATGGGCTTTAACGGGAGTCGTCTTTCGTCCCCTAACTTTTTACATCTCATAGTAATAAGCCAGGCCTCGTTGGGATGCCACCGATGTAAATGCCTCGGTAGACATTTACATCGGTGATTTTCAAACTCAGCTTTTGCCTTCGCTGTAGGCCTCGTCCGGATATCTTGAATGTCCTACATCGTTACCCTCTGAACTAGCTAACCGAGTTCGCGGAACGCGAACCCCACGCCTAGTTCTACCTTTAATTTGAGCCAATTTCTACTAAATGTCTCGAAATACGAGACAATTTAACAAAAACATACCGCTAGAAATCTTGTTCGCAACAACGAAATTTAGTCCTAGTTCCCTTAGTGAACTCAACTTCAGTTCATACCCCTGACTTTGTTTCATTTTGGGCTCCGGCCTGGTCTACCAGGGAGAGGCGGACAGAACTCCTAGGATAGCCCTTACAGGGCTATCCTGTAAGAACGCTTTGAAAAACAACAGTTTGTTATTTAACAACACGGACCTCCTTTCTAGCAACCAGTTCAACCGCCTAAACTTAGTATATTCTATATAGATTATAGTATACACTTCTATATAATCTTTATAGAAGTGTATACTATAATCTATATAGAATCTATTCAATATAATCTATATTGAAGTACTGTTACTTCAATACAAAATATAAAAATGATATTGCTGGATCCCATTTGCGTCATTTTATCTTTTTTTAAAATAATTTATTCAATAGCATTTTTTTTAATCAAAAATAATTTTGTTTTTTTTTTAATTAAAATAAACCAAATCGTTTGACCTGTTATTGTTTTTTTTTCTTTAAAAAGACACTTCTTGTTGAATGAAAAATATAAATCCTCCTGCTCGTAACTCAGTCAGATGAAAATAGAATTAATCTCTTAAATTTTTAATTAAATTAATATTTTTATTATGTAAAATAATTAAATAAATTAATAATAATAAATAATTAATTAAATTGTTTTCAAAATAACTAATTAATTGTTAATAATATGATCAATTAAGAAACGTAATTAGAGTTTTCTTTTAAGAAAATTTCATTATACTCGTTATAAAGTTTCATTATTTACTTATATGAAAGTTTAATTTAATTTTACATTATTTCATCCCTATTATTTTTAAAGTTAATACAGTTTTTAAAAATTGTTCTTTATAGGGCAATTGAATTTAATTAATTTTTTAAAAAATATGTAGATAATTTGAAACATAATTACGTTCTACTTAAAGTTATAAGTATTTTATGAAGTTAAAGTTTTATAATGTAGGAAAATAGCTTGTGCTCGGTTTCTAGGTTTATTGGATACCTTAGGATCATTTTAGTTAAACATAAAACTTAAAATGGGTGATAGTAGACGAGTTGTCGCGACATTTTCTCATTAATTCAAAAGTGTATTTTCCTTCAATAACTTTGCTGTACAACCACACTATCATAAAATTCCACCCCTACCCACCACAAAATTATCCAAGATGCATTTTATGATCGTCCCTCTACCGGGCCAGTAACGGGATCAAAATAAAAATGAAAATTTTAAAAGAATTGTTAAGTAAAAATCAATGACGCGGAACATCACTCAGTCAGTCAAACGTTTCACGACTTACTCCCTTTTTTATTTTATATAGAAAATATTTTTAAGTATGGTAATCATAAAACTATATAGAATACATTATTTTAATTTTATTAATGATTTTTTTAAAACTATTGATAGAAATAAAAGAACATAAATTACTGTTTATTTAGCTATAAAATGTAGATATATATCTAAATTCATCTATATTAATAATATATAAATTTATAAAATATTTAAAATTAAACCTGTCTACGACAAACAATACAGACAGAAGTTGTCTTTGTTATATTCACATTAAAAATTAAAAACAAGTATTTTTACTTTCCTGGCATCAAAGATCTAGAGCAGTGCTGCAAGAAGGAATATGGTAATCAGTCTCAAAATTTCTCAACGTTTCATGACCTGGGGACCCAAAAAAACAAAAAAAATGGCGGTTAAGTTCGTACTTACGTATGTACGTGTGTTGGTGAGTTTGAATCTTAATAACTTTTGACTAGATTAACCGATTTTCACGAAATTTTGTACAGAATCGTGTATATGGGGCAATTTGTCGCTAAAAGTTTAGGGTCAATATCTTCTGAGGGTGGAGTAGATAGTTTTTTCGGGTCAATTTTCTCAATATTGTTGCAAACATAACCCCACTTTATATAAAGCTCAGCACACACATACATCCTTTTAAAAAAACTTGCCCCAAAATTCCTTCTTCCTGAAAAATCGAAAAAAGTCCTTTTTATTTATTGCATATCTTTTAACCGAACTTTTTTAATGTCTTCCTTGGCATAGTAGTAGTGCAAGTGACCCAAAAAAAAAACTTTGGTACAATATTGGCTAAGTGGGGAAGGCGATCAAAGTTTAAAAAATTTGATTTTTTTTAATCTTTCAAAATTATTTTGGTTTATTTAAACTTTTAATACTCATATCATTAAAAGTTTAAATGATGAATTTTTAGTACGTTTACAATAAAAGTTCATCATAACTCATCCCCACCAAAAAACCCTTACGTAATTTTTTATTGGTTGTACATTTTTCAGTAGATCCTTTTGTTAATTTCTTTTATTTAACATATAAAACGGAGGAAAATCAAAAAAAAATTTCTTGGTAGGTAATTTTGGAGACGGAAGAGCAGTAAACAAAAAAATATGAATTTTTTTTTTTTTAATTTTTAAAACTTTTTTTTTGTTCTATTTAAACAAGCTGTTATAACCTTACAATAAAATTTTATGATAAACAACCCTCATCCCAAAAAAGAAATTTTAGGTAAATTTTGTTTAAAGTATAATTATTTTATATAAAAATAACCAACGCCAGGAAAGTATTACAACTTTGTTTTCGGCTTTTTTATAGCGTTATATAGCCAGGTAAGTATACTAATCGGGTTAAATTTTGCATTTCAGGGTTTTTCAAAATTTACCCTTTCATCATTCCCCCATAAAAAAAATTAACATTAAAAATTCTATTTGTTGATGACAAACCCCCCATAAAGGTGGAGGCAAAAATACTTTTTTTTTCATTTTTGTCGTTTGTGGATTCAAAGCCATATTCTTTTATTAATGAAATGATTTTATTACGTTAGTGTATCAGTTGGTAATCTCTGACGTTTTATGACTACCTCTACAGATAAAAAACACAACTTTAGCATTGAAAAATTCGAAAAGAATATTTATGTATGTATATCAGTATTTTCTTGATATTTTTAGATTAGATGGAATGATGAAATTTAACTCAATTGTTTTTGTATTTGGAAAATTGATGTTATTTAATTTTGTTTACAAGCGGTTAATAAACCAGGGAATACGTAACTCAGAGATTTTCATATTGCTAGATTTTACTCAAAATTATGTACAAAAAATTATTTTTGAACGTAATTTAATCTCTAAGTAGCTAAGATACTTTTTTATGGTGTTTGGTTTTATTCAAAGTATAATAAAAGTGTGGGGAAAAAAGTGTTTTTCTTTTTTTACTTTCTGCACTCAAAGTTTGTATAGTATTTTGCTTAATAGATGATTTTATTACGTTATGTCACTTCAGTTATATATTTGGACAATTTTGTTCAGTCGTAGGGGTTAACAGAAGTCTATCCTTATCATAAATTATTGTTTTAGATCTTTAGACTGACGATTTTTATGAAATTTTCTGTACTAACTTCTAAATTTGGGGCATTTTTGCCATATAATTTGGTTATAATTGGTCATCATGGGTCTCGCATCTGAAGATTTTATTGAAAGAGTAGAATATTTTTTTTCTCACGTACATGAAATGTTTCACGTAATTTTCCTTTTAAATTCTCGGTGCAATTCTGTTTCCAGCTTTTTATCGTAACCTGTTGTTTATAATAACGTTATACTCCATTAATTTAATTTAATTTTTAATGATATTTTATGTTAATATTTGTTTAAATTTATGTGTAGTTATATGACAATGTTATTTTACTAGTTAAAAGATCTCACAACTGATGTAGTACTATGCGGATATTGAACAAAAAACATTTACAAAAAGGAAATTATTATTTACTTCTACTCTACATACATACGCTTTGAAAAAAAAAATAAATGAAAAAAGAAAACTATTATTCTCTTGTATTTTTTCACGGACCTGTATTTACATAGGCATTATAATACAAAAAAAAACCACCTCAGGACATTAAGTAAAAAATGTTGAAATTTGAGAAAAAAACAAAGTATTACTTTAATAAAAATAAAAATATATATATATATACAAAAAAGATAGATTTTTGATGTCATGTACGCAATAATTCTGTCAGGTTTTTCAAACATCTAAATAAAACCCCTAGAGAATTGTATTCCGCGATATATATTTCTTTTTATTTATTTTTTTTATTCCAGCATATCTGAATTTCAATTTTCAATGTGAATTTATCAGAATTTCCTTTAACATTTATTTTATAACTATATATTTTACATTTTTCCACTACTTTATTTCGGTCTAACAATTAAAAATTTTAAAAAAAACAATGTCATATAATAAATAATTCTTTTTTAATAAACTTAAAAAAAAAAAGGAATATATTTTTCCTTTTTATAAATGTTCAAACCTTACTTTTTAATAAATGGATCGAGTTCAATGATCCTTTTTTTGTTTATTTCATATAGAAATCTCTTCGTGTTTTTCCAGTATAATTTTTTACACAAAACTTAAGAGGAAAAGTTTTTTTTAATGAAAAATTAAATACCCTACCCAAACGATTTTAAGATTTATTTTTTTATTACTTTCCCGCTAGAGCGATTGCTGCTTTAACTTCTATAAGCTATAACGGGAAATCATATGGCTCGTTAAAAAAATAATCTAAAAAAATTGTTTTTTTTTAAGTTTTATGCCTTAAGGAAACATTTTTAAAAATGTTAACAAAAATAATAAATTTAAATAAATTGTAAAAAACAATTCATCGTAAAAGTGTTAGTTAATCTTTATAATAAAAACAGTATGATATAAAAAAATGGACAGTTATGCAACCCCCCCCCCCCCCGACAAATATCTCCAATGCGAAGGTATCCCTCAAAAAACAATTGTTTGCCTCGAATTTGAAAACATTTATATACAAAGAAAGTGAATACTGTTTGTTGCTCTTAAACATCTCTAAAACACAATTCCTTGCTTCAAGCGCAGTGAAAATATATTTAACAAATTAAGTTCTGTAAAAACTTGAAAAAATTACAAAAATTGACTCCCCATGGGCTGTTTGAAGTTGACTACTTCTTCTAAGCAGTAGTCTATTTAGTAAGTTAATTGCAATGAAAACGTTGTGTGCAAGGTTTTTATAATTGTACCAGCGTTGCCAGTAAAGCCATGTATCTAATTTTCTTGATAGATAAATTTTAATTTATTTGTATATTAAATTATAAAATAATAATAGTGGTAATAAAAAGAAATTTAAGAGAGAAAACTGTAATTTTTCATTTTGATTAAAGTAAAAAAAAAAAATTAATAAATAAAAAATAAATTATTTATACATTAAAAAACATTATAATACATAACCGCAAAGTGTGTAATTTTTTAATGAAATTTAACACAGTTTTCAGTATGAAATATGTTTAAATTTACATATTTTAATCAGCATTGTACAGTGATTCAGGAAATTGACATTATTAAAATAAAGTACATAATCAGTAACAAAAGAAAAAAAAATACAATGAGCTGTAAATGTTTTATAAGCTTCTTGAGTTACCAAACAAAGAAGAATTTAAGTTTTGAACAATTTCTTTATTAATATGCATATTATTAATATTTGGATACTCTTGGAAGTAAACTTGAAAATAGTTCAAATTTTCCTCTTCTTGTTCTTCTTTAACTTCTTCGTATACTTTTTCTTCCTTTTCCTGTTAAATATCTTCTTTCTTTTCTCTCACGCTCACATTTAAAATTCATCTTTAAAGAAAACTTTAACTTATCATAGTCGGCATCAACAAGGATCGTTTTACAAAGAGGTTATAATGGACGCACGAATAAAGTAAAGAATCTTCTTTGTCTTTCTCTTTCTCTTCTTTTACCCTTTCCCTCACACTTTTAATCATTCTATCTTTCTCTACTTATCTTTAACTACCACCAGTCACTATAACACCAACAACTTCGTTTTCTTCTTCTACTTCCGCTACTTTACCTTTCTGTATATTTTATGAGTTTTTAAGTTAAATACATTTAATATAATAACAATTCATTCCGTAACCGCATCATCTCTTTTTCTCTGTTTGGAATAAATAATAACGGGGTACATAGTTGTAAATGACTACTTATAAATTCAGTATAATTATTATGCAATTTATAAATAATTTTAAAAAATATTCTTTACACAAATTAATACAAAATATATTGTCGCGTGTTCGCGGCTCGATCAGGATATTCAGGGATTAACAATTTAGGAGTGTTTATAAAATTACTAATTTATTGTTTTAAGAACATACAAAAAAATAAAAATCAGTAATAACAATGACAATAAGAATAATAAGCAACTCACAATAATAATCAGAATAATAACAATAATGACAACAGCAAACAATAATAATAATAAATATCAATAATAAACAAATAATAATCATGTTAATCACAACAACAATAATAATAATAAACAGTGATTACATACAATACAGAATTTAAAATAATAATCGTCAGGATTTATTTATAGGAAGTAGTTAAATATTAAAAATCATAATCAGTCCCATTGACAAAAGACATTAGCATGACCGCTAATCTCAACACTTATAACTAGTCTTCTGTTAACAACAATAGTACAAAAGATAAGACAAGTATAAAGTTATTTTACTGCAAATACTTTTACTGTTACAAATAAAACTACCCTAACAATTTATGGATGAAATTTAGTACATTATCTCTTTCACTTATAGTCTAACGGTAGCTCACCGAACCACTTCTTGTTTTCATGTACTGGAATTACTTGTGACGTCACCTTAATCGCGTCGAACTTGTACGCACTAGAAATTCGCTCCTTCACTGACCTCCTCGCTTCAGACTCGCATAATAACTCTCCTCGCTTAGAATTGTCTAGCAGGACTAATTTCAACTCGTTTTCCCTGGATTATTTATACTCCTATCCTCTTGACATGTAGGGCCAGATCCCAGTTCAGCGTGAGAACGATCGACCGACCCCTTTCAGCGGTGTGTCAGCGGGCAGTATTACAAAGGACAATTGTTAAACGGACCTTTTAGCTTTACTAAAAAGGTTCCTTTTAGCCCCTTTCTGGATTTCTCCCATTATTATAATTTCTTCTACTTTCTTCTTAGGTCGGTTATACCGATCTTGTTTTAATTTTTAATAGTTTTAATTAGACTATTAATTTGTTTAGTAAATTATTGTTTTATATTAATTGATAAAGTTATTAATAAATGTACAAAAACAAAACTTATTTCCCGTAGATATGTGCGTCACTTTTAAAGTTACGTAACCCATGTACAAAACAAATTACCAGTGCATTCCACAGACCTCTCGGGACTGTGACCGTGTAGCTCTAAACTTAAATTTACAAATATGCACTAATAATTGTAAAATAAAAAATAGATGTGATTAAAGTTCATGTTAATTATTTAAAATACTTGTATAACACATTAAATCATATAAGATAAATAAAAGAAGATAGTAAATTAAAACAATAATTCATAGTTCAGATGGCATTAATGAAAGTTACTTTAATACATATTTACATACCTGTTAAACAGATTTGGAAAATTCAAGTTTATTTATTTTTTTAATTATTATTATTTTGTTAAAATCTGATGTGGACACCACGTGACTTCTCCTTATACGCCTATTAAATTACATATACACATTTTTAAAAGTACATAGAATTTTATTTCACTAATAACTTCCGATATTTTTCATATTTTTTTTTTATTGTTATTATTTAATTATTATTTATTGTAAAAATCTTTTTATAATCACAGATTAGTAATTATTAATAAATCAATATATTTAAAGTAGAAAAAAAAGTTAACGAAAAAAAGGAAATGACGTCGAATTCGTACCGATGTACCGATGTACCGATGTACCTTTATATTTATACCTTTATATTTCATTAATTAAACTTTTAATTTAATTAAACTTTTGGCTATAACTCTGGAACCAATGAAAATAAGTACAACTTATGATGAATCGTTGAAAAGCTCCCAATGAGGGCTTATTATTGCAGTTAAGAAAAAGTTCAAAATCCAATTTTTGGGGGATTTTGGGCTTTTTGGGACATTTTTGGTCAAGTCGATTGCAATCAAAAGGGGAGGTGCACAACTAGATGTTACAAATCCTAAATCTAAAATTTCAACATCCTACGGCTAATCATTTTTGAATTATACGAGATACACACGTATGTACAAACGTCACGACGAAACTAGTCAAAATGGATTCAGGGATGGTCAAAATAGATATTTCCGTTGAAATATTGCATTTTTGCGTTCACAATACTTCCTTGTATGTCGTACAAGAAACAAAAAAAAAAAAATCATATAAAATTTGCTTTTTTATTTAGATTTGGCTCCAATGTTGTGAGTAAACGACTACTTTCCAAGAAAAACAGATACAGTTCTAAAACCCATTTTTTTCATATTTTCTTATAAAATTAAATATAAAACCATTATGTTCAATAACTAATATTTTTTGTATTTTGTTATAGCATTATTTGAACTTTAGAGCAGAAATCTGGGCGAAATCTTTCGCTACCGTAACCGGAAAATAAAGCGTTTCCATATATTTCTTTATATGAGTGTTTTTGTTAATTTTTATTAGGGATTATACTTACGAATTACGGCAAAACTAATTAAAATACCCAGTATATTAAGTAAATGAAATAAAATTTTAAACAACTTTTATAGAACTGTTACTGAAATTTCAAACGGGAATTCTTTTCCACTTTACCGACTTTTCGAAGAAAAATATGGTATTACTTTCGGTCGCTCGAGGGGTTGGGGAGGGGGTGAAATTGTATTTTCTACATGTTTTAGGGTTTGAGGACTACAGAAATACCATCTCTTAAAATGTAATTTATTTATTTATATATATATATATATATATATATATATATATATATATATATATATATATATATATATAAATAAATAAATATATATATATATATAAATAGATTAATACATATATATATATATATATATATATAGAGAGAGAGAGAGAGAGAGAGAGAGAGAGAGAGAGAGAGAGGCATACGTATAAAACTTGAGATTCAAAAATCTTGAAAACTACTGGCTCAATTTCACTGAAATACAGATACGCTGTAGTGATGTATCTGAAGTTATGCATGTGAAATTCTGATGAAGATAAGATTAGTCGTTCTTGAGTTACGCTCAATTTAAGGTCGACAACAGACAACATAACCTCAATTTGAGTTTTTTCCGGTCGCATGGTCGGATTTCAGGGTGAAAATAATTTTATTTACGTATTGAGGTATGAGGATTACGAAAATACTGTTCATTTATATAATTTTTTGGATCGAAAATTTCCAAAACTACTAGATCAGTTACACTAAAATTTAGATACGTTGTATTAGTGTATCTGAAGTTGTGCATGTGAAAATTTCATGAAGATTGGTTGAGTTATTCTACAGTTACGCTCAATTAAGATCACAACAGACAGCATAACTTCAACTTGAGGTTATGTTGACTTTGAATCGGTGTATTTTTGACTGGAGGTTATGTAGTGATTCACAGTGGTGAGCGAGATTAAGCTTGATCCTTGTGTATAGGTTCTACTAGTTATTTTTAATTATTTCATCAAATCAACGTTATCATAATTTAATTTTCTTTTAAACACAATAATATATTTTAATATTAAATAATAAAAAAACATGAACGTTTATTAATTTTCTCATTCAATTTGTTTTGTATATTTCTTGCGTAAAGATTTATACAAAATAATTATACAAAAAATATATAAAATAAAATAACGAAAAGTCGGTCGTTTTGCACAGAACTGTTCAAGAAATTTTTTTCTTTTTCTGAAAAAACGTTTTTGTGATATTATCACCATGGAGATAGCTCTATCTCTAGTTTTATTTTCGATAAAGATTTTAAGGGAAAAGAATTAAAGAAAAAATGAAATAATTTCCGCACGAAATATATTTTAGGATTATTTTTCTAACCGATCTCCTTCTAAATAATAGACAGAATTATACATCCTGAGAATTAGAGGATTATAAGGTTTTTTTAGTACAAAATAAAGGAATAAATATTCTTGTATTTGAATATATAGTTTATTTTAATTATTTAAAAGTATAAATGGGTTTCTATTCTAGAATTACCCTGAAATGATATTTATTTAACAATTTTTTTAAATTAATATATTTTAACTTAAGTTTTTTAATTGAATGTTTTTGGGGTTTGGTTTTAGTATACGGAAGTGAGCAAACACTGTCATCAGAATCATCAACTTTTAAGAAGAGATTGGAGCTAGTAAGAGTTAAATTCTGTTTCTGACCCTTAACATAAAGGACAGGAAATGTTGCACCCTTAGGAATTGTAAGGTTCACCCCAAACTAGGGTCGGTCGAGGGCTAATGCACGTTTTTTAATCCCGTGTAACCTGTATTGGTAGTAGTCGGTCGTCTTGAGTAGGGTGGATGAAATGAGTTAGGGCACTGTCAGAAGGGAGGAGAATACTTGCAATTTTGAAAATTCTTTTAAGAAACTTTGTCTCTTCTTCTATCTTATTTTCTTGTACTGGCTGGGGACTTAATACAGCATCATTTTTCTCCCTGTTTTTTTTTTTTACTCTATTCGTTTCATTAAATTTATTACTTTCCGATACAAGAATTAATAAATTATTTCCTTTATCTCCTTTTTATTATTTACTGCAACTGTAAACGTCGAAAGTTTATTAATTGTAATCTACTTTTCGGTATATGATTGTAGTATTCTATTTCGTCCTTTAACTTTGTTTTCATCAGTTTACTAATTACCAAAAACCGCTTTAATTCTTATTATAAACGTGTTGCATTATTATTGTTGAGATAAAATTGCTTCAATAATTTAAAGACCTTCTTCCCTCATCTCTAACCAACAAACCCATACACACACACACAGAGAGAGAGAGAGAGAGAGAGAGAGATATTTACCAAAAAATATGATTTTATTGTTAAAACCAACATCGTACGAAGGATAACTAAAATTTAATAGACAAGCTCGCTAAAGAAAACAGACAATCAAATTAAAAAAACATGCCATAAAGGTAAATTTATTTTGCTAAAAAAATTTACATTTATTTTTCCACGTAGTCATCAATTACAACCTTTACACATTTCTCCCAACGTGAATCAGTTTTCTCATTCTGTTAATAAAGAATGCTGGCAGTCTTTCCTTGACCCATATTCTCATTGCTTCTTTCAGTTCATTACCCGTGGTGAAATGAATTTCCTTAATACCTATATTTAATTGTGGAAACAAGCTAAAATCACTGAGCGTAAAACCTGGTAAGTTTGATGGGTATGAAATAGGTAAAATTCAAACTTCACAAAATTTCTTCGGCTGTTGTATACGATTTGTGTTGCCGAGAATAATTGTGTTGCAGAATTATCGGCTCCATGTGTTGTCAAACACAATACACAAATCCCTTAAGGTGTTTGTTTTAACGTGTCTACGTATCGCACAAGATTTACAGTTAACCCGTCTTCCAGGTCATGTACATATTTTTGAGTCCCAGAAGGTTTTTAAGAGAATTTGTTTTTCAGTGGGTTGTGTTTTGATTTTTTGTATTGTGGGGAACCATAGTGGCGGTGTTCCAAGCTCTGCTATTTTTCTTCTGGTTCGTAATGATGCAACTAATTTCCATTTACCATCACACTATTAATAACGAAGTCATCTCCCTCGTTAAGGGAACATTTCAGAAGCTATTCACAACATTTCTTTCGTTGTTATTTGTTATTTTTTATGTGTTTTTTGGCACCCACCGCGAATAGATTTTTCGGTAGGCAAGTTGTGCTATAATGTATCCTACTCTCTCTTTGGATATGCCTATCTGGGTGACTTGCATTATTATCTGATTCAAGGTCATTATGAATCAATTCATTCACCCCTTCGCTAAAACCGGCTGACCACTGCGAGGTTTCGTCCTCAATGTTCACTTTGCCAGTTTCTGAATAAATCAATTTTATTTCCCACTTATTCACAGTTTTATTTTATACATTTTAAATATCATTAGTGTTCACTTTTTCCGTTGTTAAAATTTCTGTCATAGCATGTCGATTTAGACGCGTTGACTTGGTAAGCGTACTCCACTCCATAACAGGACCACTGACAAAAAATGAAAAGACATAGATTTCTGGAATGTTGGTAGTAGGTGAATTATAGAAAATGGCAGCACCTGTCGCTTTGTGCGATATTCTGTTCTCCCATTACGCTCCAGTGTGCATTACATTTCACCCGTCCCTTGTATTAGATTTATTGTTGACTTTAGGCAAGATTAATTATTTCTAAATGAAGATATCAGTAAATCTTGAAAACTAACTAATAATATGATTGTCATTTTTTATCACTTATAATTAATATAGATATACTAAACGGAATATTTCTTTAGATTTAAATTAATAGTAAGTCCTTCTTTTCATTTTAAAAGAAAAATTAAAATCTATTTCTAAAAAAAAAAAAAATAATTAATTTGTTGTGCTTGTTTTTTTACAAATTTGGTTGTACAGGTACACTTTATATCTATACATTTTACAATATTATACACATATTACAAAGGAAATTATAGCTAACCGAATAAAATGTTGCACGTTGGATTTTTTGTAAATATTTTTGTTTCTTATACCCCCCCCCTCAATAAACAAGAAAAACACAATTTTAGGATTAAAGATTTTCTGAAGGATGTATGTGTGTTAGTGTGTTATTTTTCTTAATATCTCCTAACTAGAAAGACTGATTTAGTATAATGATTTCTGTATACTGATATCATGTAATTTTGATCACAGTCTTTCTGATGGTGATCAATCTTATTCAAACCCACATACAAGGACGGAAGGAAACCCCCTTTTTGTTTTTTGACGTTGCTGAATTCAAAAAATTACATCCTTAGATGATTCCATTACATTGTCACTTTGGTTTTGAATTTAGCATTTTAATTCAGAGATAGGGTATAATTTTAATTCACAAACAAAACCCAACTTTTTGTTTTTTTCTTCGGCTACCGTTTTGTTTGATATCTTCAGACTGATTAAACCCTATTTTTATGAAATTTTGTACGATGAATTATGAATTTTGGTGATTGAGGTCATTAAATTTTGACAATTGGTCACGGAGTTGGGAGATACGGTTCACTACCATAGATTCTATAATTAAACGTTTTACTCGAAGAGTAGAATAATTTATTTACTTAATTCTCAATAATAACTTAAACATCAGTAACAGTTATTGACAGATGATAATGAGTGTTTTTAGCATGAGTAAATCCCCATAATCGGCCGGATTTTGAACTGGGAATCTCCGGATAAAAAGTAGAAACGGAGATCGAAAAAATATAGAATTAATTATATACTTGACGAGACGTCACGAGAGGGAAAACTTTTATAAACTAGGCTTAGAAACGTACATTTTCCCTCAGAAATCAATAATTAATTAACATTTTAATTTTTTTTAGTTTTGCATATTTTAAGTGACATTGATAATAATTTGTTAAGTTAACGCTATGAAATCTAATAAATTATAACTGCGGGAAAAATTTCAAAAACAGGTTGAAGCTTATTTTGGTGCCGTTCTGAGAACTCAACTTCTTTTTTATTAGGTGATCTGTTTAAACCTCTTATTATACTAGTTTCGCTGCATCTTTTCAAATAAATCTAAAACTTTGTAACTCTTTTCATAATACGGTAAATACTAGGTCTCACGTCATTCTCCAATCACCTCTTTTTAGTTAACTTTGCGTAATTTTTCTTTTCTGTTTGTCTGCCCATAAAAAAACTAAAGAAATTTAAAAAATACTCTTTTTAGACTCAATTTTAATCTTTCTTGATTTACTTTCGTGTGGATGTCCAAAAATTTCAATAAAAACGAGTATGCTGTATTTACTTCTAATTTTTTACTAATATATATTAAAAGAAAAATGCATGTTCGTTTTGATAAGCTGAATGAGAAAATGTATAAAGTAATGAAAGAGGTGTAAATTCTCTAAAATTGGTATTTGCAAATAAAAATAAAATTAAATATTTAGTGCCAGAACATCCAATGTACAAAAATTTCCTGTTCTTCTTCCCCCTCCTTCTCCTCGGTTTGGACATGATTAGCCTCTTCCGACGCCCATCAACATCTCGGTCTGCCAACATCTCTTCTTTCATCCGGCTTATAATACAAGCACGCAATGGCAACCTATGTTGAGTCATTTGTAGCAGGTGACTCATCCATCTTTCCCGATATTTTCTCATGAAAATGATTACTCGGTGTATTGACCAATGAGCAGCAGTCCGCAACAGTAACTGGTACTAGATATTATTATGTGAACATGGCATTTCCTCTCAGGGCATTTCCTACAGGGCATTTCCTCTCCATACAACTTAAAAATAAATAATTTCGTTTTAATAAATTTCTTCATTGCTGATTCTATTGTGAAGCACAAAAATTTGTGATTTTTAATAACTGATTTTGCTTCTGTATATTTTTGAATATAGAAATGATTCATATTTCAGTTAAAATTATAATATATCGTTTTTCCGCCACGTTTCAGACTGATGTTATAGGTTTCCTCAAAATTAAATTTATTACAAATTTTGTTGCAGTATTTTATTAGTTTACTGGCAACGCAAAACCTAAAAAAAAGTGTTTTGCGACACCCATTTTTGTTGTACAATAATTATCTCAAAAATTACTACAGATACCCTTCAGATACCGCCCTTTTTTCAATATTTTTTTTTTCAACTCAAACCGTAAAATATAATCCTTAATTAAAGCTCTAAGAATTTCTTTACGGCTTAATTTTACTCTTGAAGCAGAAATTAGGGCGAAATTTTTCGCAATTTATAATTCAAAAACAAAGTGTTTCCTACCCTACACTTATATGAATGTTTTTCTTTATTTTCAATAGTAGTAGAATACATCCTTTCTATTCTTTCCCTTTCTTTGTGAGCGTAAGACAACCTGCACGTATATATACTGAGTGATTCACGACGAATGTAACAAACTTTCAGGGCATGTTCTACTGGAGAAAATAAACAAGAAAGTTCATAAAAACATAGGTTAAGAAACTCTTTGGTAGGGAGTGACGGTTAGCAAACTATCTCACCCTTCGTTAAAATTAAGCGACACTGTAATTCTTAGGACCCAAATTAAGACGGAAATTTATCTTTATATGAGTTTTAGCTTTATATTAGTTTTACATGAAATCTGACCTGAAAAATTTAGCTTATTAGAATTTGTTTTTATTAGAATTTAGCTTTATATTTGTTTTATATGAAAGCTAATCTGAAAAATTAGAAAAAGGAAGTCTCAAAACTGTATTTTTAATAGTTTTCGAGAAATCGCAGGTAAAAGACAAACGGTTGGAATCGAAAACAATATTTTATTTTTGGAAAAATATAAACTTGTTACACGTTTTATTCAGAATAAAAGTTTGTTTTTGAGTAAATGTTTGAGTAAATTTGATTCTGATTCTGAGTATGAATAAGGTCCATAGAAACTTAATACAAAGATAAGAATTTCAAGGTTTATTAAAAACGAAACATAAAAATTTGGCAGATTTTAACAAAATATATTTTTTTCAATATTAAAAACATAATAATTAACTGTTTTAGAAAAATAAAAGCACAACAAATAAAACCAATTAACATCAAACAAATGGCCAAAAATGTCCTCCGCCGCGGTGGTTACAACACTTGCCTGATGAATAATGTTTTTGGTAGCTTTCCATATTTTAATAGTGTTACTGTGAGTACAGTGAGAAAATTATTATTATTTTTACTTCCTTCCTACGAAGTAAAGGAAGTGTTGTGATGGCGAAAAATTTCGGTCTTCAGATTTAAACGGAAATATTTTGCGGGACGTCTATTCGTACGTATGTATCTCGCATAACTTAAAAACGATTAGCCGTAGGTTTCAGAAATTTTGGATTTAGGACTGCTGTAACATCTAGTTGTGCACTTCCCTTTTTGATTGCAGTCGACTGAAACAAAAGTGCCTAACAAAGCCCAAAATCAAAAAATTTGGATTTTGGTATTTTTCTTAACTGCAGTAATAAGCCCTCATTGAGTGCTTTTCAACGATGTATCATAAGTGGTACCTATTTTCACTGGTTTCAGAGTTATAGCCAAATGAAATTTTAATTAATGAAATATTTGGATCTTAGAAGGGAAAAGCATATCGGTTCGAATCAGATTTCATCTCCTTCCTTTTAATTTTTTTTTAGTGTAAATTTATTGATTTATTAATAATTAATAAAAATCTCTAATTGAAAAAAAAAAATTTCAATAAATAATAATTGAATAATAATTTTAAAAAAATTTGAAAAAATATCAGAAGTTATCAGTGAAATAAAATTTTATGTACTTTTCATTAAAAAAAAAAAATGTGTATATGTAATTTAGTAGGCGTGAAGGAAGTCATATGGCGCTCACATCAGAATTTTTTAATTTAGATAAAAATTTTATTTAATTTGTTTGAAATGTAATAACAACCTACAATTATTATCTTTTTTAAAAAATTAATTTATATAATAAGAATAAGGAACTATTATTTTCAACAAACGTTTGTTTGAGTAAAATATATAACAAAATAAAATAGATAATTTATCTTGTACTTTTGATGCTTTTAAATTTTTTTAAATATTCACTTATAATAATACACTCTAAAGAAGATTAATAATAAATAATTACATAATAAGTTTTTTTTTAAGTGGTAGAGGTATATATTTTTTCTCGAATACTGAAATAGAATGATTTATTTAGCAGTTACTTTAGTCTACTGTTTTCTTATTATAATAAAAAATATATTTTTTAAATGTGATTATGAATTTTGAATAATTTAAATTTTTTTTAAATATTTGTAGTCATATCAACAATTAAAATGTTTATCAGTGTACATTAGTAAAACTATAAATATAAATGTGTAGTCTTCAACAAACTCAGACTGACCATTCCTGAGACTTATGGTTAAATATCAACCCAACCACCAAAGAACACCGGTACCCACTCTGTAGTATTCAAATCTGAATAAAATGAATTAACTTAATTAGGATTTTAACCTGAGAACCCTTGACTTCAAAATCCCCTGATTTAAATTAAATCTGTTCAAATTTTAATATTTCATTATTAATTTTTTAATAAATTTTTTGTTTTTGTTGAGGATTTAAATTAGGTCACTACAATTTTATGTTTTCTAGACTATCATTTTTTCACTAATACGATGAGCGCAATTAGATTTTTGTTTTTATTGTATTTATATTTTTTAAATATTACTGAAAGCATTATTTTGGTTTCTATTTCTCATTCTTATGTAAAATATTTTACAGCTTTGCTCGCCACTTATATATTCTACTTTATACAAAGACATCTGTTTCATTTTAAATAAAAATAAAATTTTTTTAATTAATTTTAATTTTTTAGTTTTTACTTTCCTGGCATATTGTTGTAGAATAAAGTATATTTATTCTACAACTCTCTCTTTATATAAGAGAGAGAATGTCAAATTTACCTTTATGAGGTTTTTGCACCCCCTCTACCCAAAAAACACAATTTTACCATTGGAAAATTCCAGAAGAATGTATATATGTGCATATGTTGGTTTATTTTCCTGTTATATCTCCAGACTGAATGGGTAGATTTTAGCTAAATTCAGATAGATTTTAGCATAACAATTTCTGGAGATGGGAAGTATTATGTCTTATATCATTATATTGTCTTAAGTCTTATGTCATTTAAATTTGGTTATAATTAACCAGCAGGTTAGGGATATTTGCCCCTCATGGATCCATATCACAAAATTTTACTCAAAGGATAGCTAATTTTTTCTACATAATTTAATACCCCTTACTTAGGTAGTTAACAATATTTTATGATGTATTTGATATTATTTAAACCCCTACAAAGAGATGGAAACAAAAAACACTTTTTCTTTTTGACACTTCTGGACTCGAATCATATTCTTGAACCAATTAGATACTTCCTTATGTTAGTATATCAGTTTTGTTATGTGTTTGAGTAATTATTTTATTCAGGGGTAAGGGATAATAATAAGCCTGATTTTTTCATTTTTTTCATTAGATGTTGTTTTGATCAATATATTCAAGCTGGATTAAGTGGATGAAATTTAATTTTATTTCCAACTGGTCAAGGGAGTGAAAATACTGTCACCATGAGTTCCATATCTGAAAATTTTACTTGAGTAAAATAAATTTTTACATTATTCTTTACTTGAATACACTTACATATTTTAATAGTCCTCTTCTAAATAGTAGTTGGTCAGGGGTTGAGTCCTCGTAACTGGTTGGCGCAAATAAAATTTTTTAACAGCTTTTTATTCTCAGTCTTAAAAGCAATTCCATAGTTGGTTAATTTTTTTTAATTTTATATAAATTAAAAGAAAATTAATGTGGTTTAAAGAAATGTAAATTTTTTCTTTTAATGTTGCATCTTATTCATATACCTTTTAACTAATAGGAATTGTATCACAAATCAGTTGTTTGACAGCTGACTTTTAAAATCAAAGGTTCTGAGGTTCAAATCCTAGTAAATGTTAGTTGCTTTTCTATAAACTTGAATTTTAGACAGCGGATACCAGTATACTTTGGTGGTTGGGGTTCAATTAACCACACATTTCAGGAGTAGTCAGCCTGAGTCTTTACAAGACTACAACTCATTTGCATATCATATATATCACCCTCATCTCATTCAGCCATGGGGTGGTTGCTTATTATTCAATAGTTGAACAGATTGTAACATATATATTAGGAAAAAAAATGTATATCTTTTATATGAATTTATTTTATCATTCACTACATGTATTTCATTTAACTCAATGTATCTCCTTTGTAGTTTAATCATAGTAGAGGAAATCTCTTTTTTCTTATTACTGATGGATCGATTTAATCCTATTTAAGTAAATTATAATAAAAGTTCGAGGCATGTTTTTAAAGTACCGTTTTGAAATTAAAAAAACATGTACACCTTTAACAATTTTATTTTTATGTGAAAGCTTGTACTTTAATCTACTTTTCTATATAATTGCCACCAATATTAAGGCACTTGTCATATGTGCAACCAGCTTTTGAACACTTCGTCATAGAAGTCTGCCACCTGACTTAATAACCACTGCAACATGGCTTTGACACCATCATCATTGATGGTCACAATTTCATAGACAACACTTCTTGAAACTTGAGGAAACTCTTCAGATAGCGAAGAAATTGTAAAGCGTCTGTTCTCTCTCTTTTTCATCAACATTTTGCACCAAAACTTTACTAATGACAGAAGGTCATCCATTCCGTTTCTCATCACGAACATTCTGGCGGCCGTCTTTAAAAGCTCTAACCCATTTTCATACCATTCCATTGCTCATAATGTTTTCTCCATACACTTCACTGATCTGATGAATTTCAGCCGCTTTCACACTTTAGCACTAAGAAAACGAATCACACCACATATTTCACAGTTGGCGGGATTCTCGATCAGCGGAGGCATTTTAAATACTAACAAACAAACGTAAACACAATCGAATATTTTCAAAATGGCATCTGTGGCTTGCCAACAGATGCGGATACACAGTGCACATGTGTGGAATACCGACCACAGCGTAACAGCGGCGAAATTTCAAAATGGTACTTACTTTAAAAAAATGTCTCGTATAATATTCTGCTATTAGAATGGAGTTTGTTTAACTATTTATTAATAATATCTTTGAGCACAATAATTTTACAAAGATGATTAGTTTTCTGAACATTATTATAGAATACATGTATCAATAAGTTTTTATTGTTCTACAGAAATTTATAAATATTAATATAAAAATCTTACAACTTAGATTTGTTGAATAAAATATTATTTTCATAATTTTGTTTCAGCAATAAATTCAATGAGAAACAATATGGATCCTAACAATTGTGTTCTAGTTGATGATCCAAAAGCAGTAGCGCAAGATGATAGCACACATGACTCAACAGCTGCATCACAAACACCTACCGAAGGTAATAATTCAAAGTATTCATTTATTTATTTATTATATATTTAATTTTTTAGACATTACTTAATTTTTAGGCTTTTATTAAGCTGCTGTATTCGAAATGTTGGCAAAGTGTTCTCCAAAACATCTGGGAAGTCTCATCTCAGATTTGTAGATATCTACAACCCATATTTATTTGAAAATGTAATTAAGAATTCTCCAACAAGTAAAATAATATGTACAATATAAACTAATCCTTTAAATAATCTAAAAGTTTAAATTGTTTAATCCTTACAGAAGATTTTTTTATCAAAAATGCCATTCAAGTTTTGTGCAATATAAAACATTTAATTTGTGGTTGGAAATTTTTTTGTTGTATAAGGAGAGAAAAAACTTTTTATAATGGGTGAGGTATAAACAGCTGATTATTTAGAATTACAGCTGATAGCCATACTGTTGCTGAGCATTAATATTATTGTAATTCCCAGAGAGTGCATTGTTTGGAATTATTCATCTTGGAATTTTGATCTGTACCTGAAAGTGTATTTGCTGTAGATTTTCTTGTTAAAATCAACTTCTTTACAGTTACTCAACAGAACTTTCAGAGACATTTTAATATGTAAAATGTGATGTAACTCTGATATGTGACATCTGTAACTCTTTATTATTATGGGTTAAAAAAATGGCATGAAGAGAATTCAGTGCAAGATTCAAAACCACCTGGTCATTGTTTACATCAATATATAAACCTGAAAATATAAATCATGTTTGGTATGTCTTCCTGAAGTCTTAATTATATTCTGTATGATAAATTGAAGCTTCATTCTTATAAAACTCAGGTTGTTCACTAGTTAGAGAAAGAAATAGAGGTAAAGCAACAAGTGTTATCTTTTGCAAAGAGCTTTTAGCTTTCATGAATAGAAATCCCAATGTAGTTAACTATCTTGTAATGTCTGATGAAGACCATTTTAATCTGAACTACTTTGTAAATAAACAGAAGTGTCACATTAGGCAAAGAAAATTCTCAGGAAGCACACCAAAAACCACTACAGATCAACAAGTAACTGTGTATTGTGCAGTAACTTCACACCAGATTACTGATCCTTTTTTATTAAAACAGAGGATGGTGTTCCTGTAACTATCAATAATAAACACCACTAACTAATGCTGGGGAATTCTTTATTGAATCAATTTCATGATGATATTTTGTAGGATGAAAGGCGTAGGCTTTGATTAAAAGAAGGTCTGAGATTTTTACATAAATAGAAAATCATTAATAAGTAATAAAAGCACATGTAACAAGACTGTTCCACCCTACATTTAGATCTACTGTAGAAACCTGCCACCTAAAATTTCATTTTACCACCTTTTTAGATTGATAAACTACAATTAATCAGTAGTAAATAACTGATAGTTATAGTATAAGTACAATCAATAGTGTCATAACTAATAGTAATGAAAAGGTGAGAAATTTGTGGGAAAATAATTTTTCATATTAAACAGTTCATGAACTGTCAAGTAATCTTAAAAATATTTTATAAATTATCTGTAATGGTAAGTTGTATTTTTACTGTATACAAAGTTTTTAATTATTTTTTTCTAATCAATGTATGAAGCAGTTTAAGCTTTAGCTTTAAACAAGCCTTAGATTGTGCATTATCAACTGTTATGCAAAGCCAATATAGACTGGAAAAGTTCATTAGACCTAAAGTTATTGGGTACATATTCCATCTTTTTACCATTCAATATATACACTTCAAGATAATCATTAAGAAACCAATCAAAAAAAATAATATATAAAAAATATTTACAGTAACATAATTTTGTAACATTTATCCTCTTATAATTTAAACTACAACTTAAACAAGAGGCCTGACATTAATTTATTTATTTTTATTTTTTTTGTAGAATCTCCATTAACAAGTACAGCAGTACATTACAGTGGTCCAAGTCCTAGTCAACCTGCAAGTTCGGCCGATACCCAGCAATGGCAAAGTTCTGTTGAAATTAGAGACTTCAGAATACCGCATTCAGCAACAATACCACCTGCACATTTCTGGAATTCAGAATTTCGAAACAAACAGCCAGCTTTCATTAGGTAAGAAATTGTTAACAAATGTTTTTGTTTTTAAGTCATGAGTACCTAAGAGATAGAATTTTAGGTTAACTATTAAAAACTAGGATTAGAACACAAATCTTGGCCATGAAGTATTTGATTTATTTTTATTTACCCTAAGTAAAAGAAATTCAAAAGATTTCTGGTATTTTTTTATTAAGCTGAGTGTGAATAGAGGTTATGCTATTTTATTATTATTTTTTTTATAAAATGTAATTTTATAAACAGGAGTACATGATTCATATTTATAGGTGCAAAAAATGATCTGACAGCCCATTTTTATATTTTGACTTTTTAAGGAAGCCACAACTCACCTCAAAAAGGTGATGAATAATTATAAGCAGATGGGAATATACATAAGCATAAAAAATATTTATTGATTAGCATTTTAATAAGGTACTTCAAAGCTAAACAATATGATTTGATTTTATTGTAAAAATCAATTTGATGACTCCAAGAGAATTTGTCATATAATAAAACCCCCAGAAATTTTGCTTTATGGACAACAGAAATACAGTTGTTATTAGAAATGGGAATTCCATCCATGTGATTATCAATGCATCACTTGTAAACTTCTTAGGATAACAATTGATCATAACCATTTTTGTAATAAATATATTTATTTCATTTACAAAAAAATAAGCTCAGACATCAGATATCTTTCCTGTTTGATTAATATATATGCTTGGCAGAAATAACTTATAAGAAAATCATAACATATGTTGATAATCTTTCATGTGCAGTATCAGTACTGTTTTTGTGGTCGTTATCTAAACAAAACTTAGAAAAGGTTTTTAGTTCATAAAAGAAAGTCATTAGATGCAAGGGAAATAAAAAGATATATAACACAAATTATCACAATAGGATATCTATGATATAACATGTAGGCAACTTTTTAATAATCTTGAATTTTTCTAGTTTGAAGCAATTGTCAGTTATTGTTGACAAACTGATATTAAAAGAAATTAAAAAATGAATAATTACATCATAAGAAATGAAGCAGTAATAAGTTTCTGAAATTCCATAGAACTATATTAATAATTTATATTAATAACTATATTAATAATTTATATTATTTGGCAATGTCAATAGCCAAGAATGGACTAGTTTAGTAATTTTCTAATATTTCTCATATTAATAGGTAAAGAATTATACATTTTAAGAGCCAAATATAAGTACAATATTTGAAAACATATGACCTAGGCCTAGGGAGTACAACAAAACCAGCATTTCTCAAATTTTCAGTGACAAAAATACAGGTGTTTTCACTGTGCCCATTCCTAAAGTAAAAAAAAAAAACACCTTTTGACGACACCTTACAAATAAACATGTACCAAACGGGACATATTTAAATAACAGAAATGATTCATGTATGACATCTATTCTGAACAAGAACCTTCTAAATCACATGTTTCTGTTTTATAACTAACTAGTGGCTGAATGAAACTGTAGTAAACTTCATCTCACCGTATAATAGGCCATTCATATTCATGTCTGAACCAATGCAAAATATAGCATCATCAATATTTTTACTTGGCAGAAATAATAGAGCTTGCAGTGTTCAGATCCAGCTCTTCTTTCATCTTTATTTCATGATTCTTTCAAGAAAGCCTAGAATTTAACATCAGAACCAGTTATCTCCCGGAATTCACTATTTTCAGAAATTTTCAGAATTCAATAAATCTATTTCAGTACTACTCCTAATCACAGGCAATGTGACGGATGTATTGGAAATACACCATCCACAAATGCAATTACACTACTTCTAAAATCATTTATTTAAATGAGAAACAGAATTGTTCCAAGCTCCAAACCTTGTGGAACCCAATGCTTAACTGCTCCTAAATTACTGTACATTATTAACCCTTATTCTTTGGTTTCACTTCCCAAACATGACCAAACCAACTGCTATTTATTTCATTTAGCCAAAGGTTCTTTAACAAAACTCAATGGTCAACTACATCAAAAGCATGTCACATGTCAAGGAACAAGTTGGCAACCTGACAACCAACATTTTTTGAGTTAAATATTAAATATAAAATTTAACAGAGCATGTTCTGTATTTTTTTCTTCCATAAAACCAAACTGGTTTTGACCAAAGAATTTTTTGTTTAAAAAATTCTAGAATCTAACTTCAATTATTTTTTTTTTAATATTTCAAAGAAACCTGGTAACAAGGTCTCAGTTACAATTTCCAACCTTCAAATTATTGCCCCCCTTAAAAATCTGCAAAACCACAGCCAATTTTAATTTCTCTGGAAACCTTCCTAATTTCATTCTCGTATTAAAAGTTTGTATTAGTTTGTATTGTTTTCATGTTTAATGTAACTTGTTTATTATCACTCTGTTATGTAAGTTTCCTTCTCTGTTTGTCTTTTTCTTACTTATAATGTTTACTGTATATGTATACTAAATGGAATACCTTCTATTTACTGTGTAATGTATCTATAACTTAATTAAAACTGTGTACTTGTATGGTATATATGCAGTAACACATACATGAACACACAAATGAATGTACATGTGTATGTGTGTGTGTATATACATATATATTTTATATTATACTATACTGAAGAGGTTCCTGTAACTCTATTAAGGACAAATTCAATAACATAACCAAAGTCTCGAGATGGTTATTAGTGACTAACTGAGCAAGTGAGCGAGTAACATCAGAACAGTGACTAAATCAAATTTTACCCTGTCATTTGAAAGCAAATAATGAATCTAATTTCCATGTAAAGTTTAAACACAGTTTAAAGTTTTACAGTTATTTGAAGTGTTTTAAGTAAAACAAAATTTATACATTCTTTAAACTGATTTGATTATGTAATTTTTATTTATTATATTCAAAGATCAGAGATCAAATTTTATCAAGATCAGAGATCAAATCAGAGGTTTTTTTTAAAAAAAAAGATATACTTTGATTTTACTCTGCAAAATAATTTTTGAAGTTTAAGAAAATATTTCTGATTAAATTAATAAACACTACATTACCTCTCTTCAGGATTTTCGCAAAGAAACAGAAAGAATTTTAGAACATATTCTACAAGTGAAAATAAAGAAAAACATTCATAAAAACATGAATCCTTAAACGCTTGCAGAAAAAATTGCCTGCCTGAATATTTGCTCCAAGGGAAAAATGAAGTCATTCTGAAATTGTTGGAACTTAAATTTAGGGATAAATTTGATGGTTTAGTATGGTTTCTGACCTGATAAATTGAGTAAAATAGTAAAAATGTAATAAAACAGATCCTAGAATTGAATCTCAAGATAATGTTTGAGAAAATTATTGTAAAACACAAAAAATTAACATTACCTAACACAATCTTTTAGATTTAACATACAATAACTTTGTTAAATTGCCAGTTAACAAATAACATGTTGGAATAAGATTTATTGAGAATTTAATTTTTAAAAGATGTTTTTTATTTTGAAAAAGTATAATAAATAACTCAGCTGTCCATGAAGAAGAATTTAATAAATTTGACTTTTATTAAGAACAAAGCAGATCTAAAAATGACAGAAAAAATATTGTCTTGTAATTTTAGATCATTTCAGTATTGGAAAAATCTAAAAACAAAATCAATTATTAAAAATAAATAAAAAGATATAAAAAACTAACTATTAAAATAATTTTTCAAATTGTATTACTCCACTGTTAATGCAATATTGCACTCAATTTAAAATTCTTTGCTCTCCATTTTAATGTTCAGAATTATTTTGCATAATTTCAATAGTACTGAAATTTCTTGCCACTAAAATGAAGTATTCTAGACCCATACTTATACAAACTTTTTTCTTTAATTTCATTTGTAGAACATATCCTGAAATTCTTTCCAGTTCTTTGTGAGATACTCTTTATTAGTAATCTAATTCCAATACTTACCAAGTCAATTTTTGTAAATTTGTGAAAAAACTTCAAGCAATTGTCACTTTTTATTTTTAAGCTTTACTGTTGATGTTTCCTGTTGAAAAAGTAAAGAAAAATGTATTACTTCTTTTTATAAAAACTATATAATCATGGTCTGTTAGAAAAAAGATTATTTAAAAAAAAAATAAATGAATTTAGTCAGTTTTGGAACAGAATAAACTGGATTTAGAAAGTTTTAATTCTTTAAAGTATAATGAACAATATAAAAGAGTGTTCAGTTGATATAACATATATTTTTTAATGTAATAATAATAATAATCTGCTACAATTAGGTATTTATACAAAATTCACTCATTAAATTTTAAAGAAATCACTATCAGTAAAACTTTAAAAAATTCTCCTTCAACAAGCCGATCTCTGTGGCAGACCGGTAGCATCTCTGCTTTTCATCCAAGGTACCTCCCATTCAGGCATGACATTTTTCATATGCTACAAAAATTTCATTTTCATCATATTCCCACATACAAGCTTCTATGTAAGCTTCTGTGATGCATTAATTCATCAAACAAAAAATTGCATTATAAATATTAAGTAAACATCTTTCATAAGAATATAATTTTCTTCATAATCTTTTAGTGTTAAAAATTTTGATTATTCATTATGTCAACATAATACTGCAGATGTTCTATGCTCAAATCTCTCCATTTAAGTCCAACGTGTTTTACCAGTAAATAATTAACATCTTCAATTTTCAGAGGGATTTAACGCTATAATATTATCTTTTCTTGCTGGAAACATATTTTGTAAAGAATTTCTTTACTTATATATAATTCTTGCTGCTCCAAAGTCAGGTAAATTAGGAACCTCTCCACTAACAAAACCTAACTTTCCATTCTCATTTTTTGTTATTATTCTGTAAATTTAAAGTGACAGCTTGGATGTCATTTATGTAGCCTCACAGACCGATTTTCAGTTCTAAGAAGTCAAAGTTTATACCCAGACTTAAAACTGTGCTGAATTTAGAAAAAAATTATTAAAATAAATACATGAATGTGAAATATTATTTTCTACTTGTCTTGTCTTTCAGTATTTCCAAACACTGTCCGGGAGATCAAAGAAGAACCAGGCACTGAGAAAAGTACTTTATCCACTTTATTTGTAAAAGAGAATCATGCAATAATCATCTAATAATATACTAATCATAATACAGAACTTGTTCTGCACTCCAAAGTAATCGGCAAGTAGACAAATGACAGAAACAGCTAGAAAATGTGTTGTATACAAACAATAAAACACACATGCCAAGATTTCACTTGACCCCTTATGATCTTCTATGTAATAATAATTGCTATATTGGAGTTAGAGAGTTTTGGTTAAGGAGTGCATTTGAGTGAATACCAATGGCAAGTTTTGGAACAGTTTTTTCATTAAATGGATTTTTAAAGTTTTGGATTTAGAAACTTTTCCTGCTTTACTGAATAATTAAGGATTTAATCAGTTTTGGAAATACTTTTTTCACATAAATGTAGATCTTGGGCTGAATAATGTGAATACATAAATGAAGAAACTGAAAATTCTGGATCTAGAAAGTTTTGGATTTGGACAAATCGCATTTCACATCCCACAGACCTCAAAATCGCTATCAGCTCAAAAGTTTATATACTCGTATGTATAAATATATATTTCACTTTCTTGTGGACGTGATAGATAACTGCTGTAATTTTGTGCCAATCACTTTCAAATTGTTCCTTAAAAATAACTCATCCCAAAATCTTGGTCAAGTTCATTAACGGCCAAAATCAGATCATGGGGGTGGTAATGGGGAGGGGGCTTATTCGAAAAAACAAAATATCGCTATAACTTTCTTATTAAGTAAAATATCGAATTCGTTTAAAATTCCTACAATTATCTGGATAAGGACCTAAAACTTATTTAAATAAAGTTTTTTTATAACCATTGGCCCAGGGGGTGGAAAAATGGGGTTTAGAAGACAAAAAACATCATATCTCCCTTAATAGGCACAATATCGAATCAGTTTAAAGTGGTCGTTAGTCCTCTAAATATTAGCTAACACTTTTGTCTGAAACAATTTTTGATATGACCAACCCTTACGGCAAGAGATGACCAAAATGTTGTTGGAAGTGTAAGAAGTTGGGGGGCTTGTTGTATGCTAAACATGTGAAACTTTTTTTCACATGCAACTATTGTCATATTAAGTAAATTTGAAGTTTTTCTTAACTTTAAGATGGACATTTTTTTTATCCCCTACTTAGCACCAGTGAAATCTACCTCCGCCTTCTGGTCTGCCGAAAGGGATTTTTTTTAATTTAAAATGAAACATTTTTAGAATGACAAACCAAAGCTTTATAATTGCAATGTTCTTAATAAATTACTTCCAAATGTTATTCTTAGTTTCAATTACTCTTCAAAGTATATTGTTCTTTCTCTTTTTTCCAATAGATTCAGCATCTTTCTAAAAATGATTAGTAAACCTCTATGGATGCAACACAGTATGATTATTAACAGGGTTATTAGTTTGCTCTCTGAAATTTTATTTTAATAAAATATTCTTCCAAAAAAATTATTACTCACATTATTATAACTATTATTATTTTACTAAAACATTATATTTTAGTAAGGAACTTTCTACTGTGTTAGTAAATTAATGCATTTTTTCTTCTGGCTAAGAATTCATCACTTTTTTTTTTTTATTTTATTATTTAATATCAATTATTAAATTTGACAAAATCTGCCAATGCTTTTATTCTAAACGTACTTTCAAATCTTTACTGAGGAGACCATATTGATAAAATTTATTGAATGAATGTGTAAAAAGTAAGTGAATATTCGATTCAAATCATTACATATTTATATACATTATGTAAAGAATAGATTAGAAATGGTTAGGTGTGCTACTACTCCATAGATTATAAAAGATAATTCTGTTATTTTGTTTGGTAAATAATAATAATACATAGAAATCATGTCAGGAGTGGGTAGATAAAAAAAAATTGTTCCAGCATTTGCTAGGAAACTAAGGGAAACTTTCATCAGAGCAATATCACAAATATATAATTAATTTTAAAACATTGATATAACAATATTGTTAAGTTTATATCAATGCTATACTATGAATATAAAATAATAAAGAACAAAAAATGTAATGATAATAAATAAATTGGTACAAAAAGATAATAATTTGGAAGACATTGATGTAAATTGAATAAACAGAATAATATTGATGCTTCTTTTTCCCTTCTTTTTTACCCACCCTAATGTTCTGTTAAGTGTTGAGTTTTCCATCAATTTTCTAAGCTTGGTTTCTCTTTTCTTTGGATAGTTATTAAGTTTCATATGATGGGAATTATCAACCTTATAACCAAAGCTAGTAGAGTAAAGGGGGCACCTTCTCAAGGACTCCCAGTTTGCCGAAGTATCTTTTGGAGTCTACTCCCTACGTTCTTCTGCTATCTTAATCACTAGGAGAAATCTTAATCTTCAACAAAACTTATTTAATGATTGCTCTTACTAGCCATGTCACAGCATCACCTAATGCTATAAGTGGGATTTAACAGAACAACCCCCACCACAGAGTTATCCCTACATTTTTCTGATGCTGATTCAATCTAACCCCATGTCTAAAAGCTATTTGTTACTGCCTGCCTCTTACAACCCACACAGTAGCTGAAACTTATCCTGCAAAGGTAATTGAAATTTTTTTTAATTTTTATTAAATAAATTGGTAGCAAGATCTTTTAAATGGGTCAGTAATTTATTAAAAATCACACTAGAAATGAGGTACTTTCTTGAATACTGATGCCTAGTTTTACTTGATGAGATATTTATATTTTTTAAGGAATTAATGATTTTTTTTAATGAGGGATTTTTAAGGAGTATTTGTAATTTATAAATTGTAAAAATTGTTTGACATATTCAGTACAATTCATATTTATTTGTATCAAACAGATATCTAATCTGATGACCATTTTTGTATCTTGAATAATTGTGTTCAGTCTTTAAAAAGGAGCTCTAAGAGAAAATATTTTATTTCATATGAAATATGGAATAATATGTATGTATTCCAATTGGCATTGAGTTACGTTGTTCAAGTGTTGTGGTTATTGGGGTTTATGTTTACTAAATTCTTAGTTTTTATTTATTTATTTTTTGTTTTTGTTTAATATAATTTTGGAATGTTTTACAGACTGATGTGCAGGATCTTGTGAAAGTCGACTTTTGGTATTGGTTTTTTTTAGGTTCTGTTACTGTGTTTGGTGGTTATTTTAGGTTATTTGGTACAGTTGTTAGTAAGTTGATGAATTTTTTGAATTTTCACAAGATTTTATATATATTTACAAACAGGCATAATCTGCCTAATATGGGTTATAAATACACAGAGTTAATATTTACCTAATTTAGTTTATATATGAACAAATGTACTTCAGAACTGGGATAAGTTTTCCTATAATTTATAATTCTGAACATAACCAACCAATGTGAGATTTATTATTTTTAATATTTTTTTCTTTAATATTACTTTTTGTTTAGTATTTTTAATAATAATAATTATAACAAAAATAATAATAATAATAATAATAATAATAATAATAGTGCGTTAATTTCACATTATTCAAGAACCATAGATCAAATAAATAAATACAGTAATTTGTAAACTGATAATAACAAAAGAAAATCAATACAATAAAAAAAGAATATAAAGTAGAATTTTATGATACTACGAATGGCCAGGTTGATATAAGAATTGAAAAAAATAACAATACCATGAAATGACAAAAATAACAACTGTAAAAAGAGAAAAAAATAATGAAAATAAACACAAAATGAACATTTTATCCTTTATTATAAATCATTGTTTAATTTGTGATAAACTTTATTCAATCTGACCTAGAGGCAGCACTATACATCCATTCTTTTTAATATTTGAATAGTATTTTTGTATTTTGTTGTGTTACTCTGATCATTAAAATATTGTTAATTCCTTTTAGTCATTCTAATGAGATATAGTAACAAGTAGAGGCTTTTTTGTGTATTATTACATAAAATTAATTAATTTGTTTTTAAAAATCATTATCAATAGTATATGTCTTTTGTTTTTTTAGGTTTAATATGAGTTTACCATGGGGTGCAAACTTTGCAGTTTATGGTAGAAGAAATGTTGCTCCAAGTATTACACAATATGACTTTGCTGAATTTGTAAAAGGTGGTAGAGTCGACCATAGGTTAAAAAGATCTGTTTTATTTGATTCACAAGAATTACTTGGAGCAAGCTATTTGAATGCTGTAAGTTTTACAACGATATCATCAGAAAATGGAAATCATAAGGTTAATAACAAGAAGAATATTAAACAGCAAGTACAGAATAGTAATGATGATAAGAATTTAAAAGAAATTTCATCTAATAATGTTTGGGAGGAGCAAGTTGAGGAAATTCAAACTAAAATTTCTGATGATTTATCAAACACACAGAACATTTCTAATAATCACTACATTGTTAAACGATCATCATCTTCTTCCTCCTCTTCTTCTGCATCATCTTCATCATCCTCAGCAGCATCATCTTCATCATCAGCATCATCGACATCATCTACTTCATCATCTTCGGCGATGTTAGTGAATGTAACGCTTCTTCAGTATTTAGATACTGGAAGATGGTATTTATCAGTTTATAATGATGATCTTCATTCTCATGAAGTTGTATTGATTGTTGAAGAGGCTGAAGGTATATCTACTGCTTGTCCAAATGATTGTTCAGGTCATGGATCTTGTTATCTAGGAAAGTGTGACTGTATTGATGGCTATGAAGGAGTAGATTGCTCTAAAAGTAAGTACTTTTTAATACACAAATTTATTTTATTTTTAATTTAACTTATTTATAATTAATTACTAAATGTTATTATGATGCAGACAAATCTTTAATGAATCTTAAAAATTCAGTATTATTAGATTTACAATGGCAAATGCTATTCTCTCTGCCTTTCATCTGGAGTTTCTGGGTTTGAGTCCCTGACCAGGCATGGTATTTTTCTCATGTATAAAATTCATTATCATTAATCAGTAATTGTTATGGAGCATCAGCCTGCTGTTGCTACATATAAATAAATAAACTATTCTATTTTAAATAAAAATAAATGTGTACAGGTTTATTTTATTTATTTAGGACTTCCACACTCATAATTTGCACAAAAAATGAACAAAATGAGTTCTTTTCCATTAACAGGTAAATATTTACTATCACTAAAAGTAAATACATCTTTAATTCTGAATTCTTAGAATTACATCCCCTACAAAATTAATTAGTGGATGTGTCAGCTTGAGTTACTTGTCTTGTTTACAATTTTTACATCATATACCTCTTTCTTATTGTACTATTATGTTACTGTTATCTTCCAAACATTGAGATTTTCCATTTCCATCTTTTTATTAGCTTACCTCTACTTAATTTAGAATTGTCTTATATTTGTATCTATAAACTTCAGTGTTCGGAGATGTCTGTTATAGATTTTAAAGAATGACAGTCATTCAAACTATGTAAATGCTCACATCACTTAAATTAATTAACATCATTTTACGAATAGCTACTTTATATTTATATTAACTTCCCAGCTATAGCTTTGTTGCTTCTGCAGCAGCTTAGTTTTAAAGAGAAAGTATAGCAATTGGCCAAATTTCTTGGTACTGGGATTTTCGCAAATGTTGACATTTCAAGACTCCTTTACTAATAAAGCAAAAAAAAGTTACACAATTTCTGGAAGATGTATGTACATATCTTCATTGGCCTGTATTTTTTTTATTAATCTTCAGACTAACTCAAAATAAATTTTCTGAAAATAGCTCAAAAAATTTCTATATATTAAGTATTGATGACATTAAATTTTGGATAAAATTCAAAAAGTGGGTGGGGTAGTTTTTGCCATTTTCAATTTTGAATTTTTGCACAGTGATCTTAGAAAATTGAACTTTAGAATTAAATCAAACTTTAGATGAAAATATTTAAGTTATTTAAAACTTGAAAGTTTTAAGTTACTTGGATTTAGGGTTAGGGATATTTAACATTATTTCAAAAAGGTTTTTATTTAAAAAAAGTTCAAATCCAGCTTTGGCCTGTTTTTCAACCCATAAAACTGTGATAGGTCCCTAGAACCCACATTTTTTTGTGTAAACTATAATTTTTTTTTTAGCCTTAAATTACTACTCAATGGTACCCCCTCCCCACACAGTAATAGCTGAACAGGGGTCCTGGAAGGTATTGGTCAAACGAGTCTGATTCACGATATCAAACAAAATAGTTCATGTGGACAAATGACATATCTTGCTTCATTTTCCTGTCTGTCATTTTATGTTTTACAAATAAAAAATAACATCTTGAAAATAGATTGAGATATTTTAATGAATTTAAATTTGATTGTTCATACATTTTTATGATTGGTTTTTTTTGTAACCTAATATACATTTTTCTTTTTATACATTCCATAATTTCTGTTTCCAAAATGGTTTTTTTTCTTTGTGTTAGATTTGGCAACTATGAAACATATTAAAAATTTTATTTCAACATATTTTGCTATTTTCTTTTTTTCCAGTACTTTATAATTCTGAAAATATTTATTTATTTCTTCTATCCTTTGGATGTTATTTTGTGTTAGTTTTTATTGGAAAAATTCCAATTTTTAAATTTTTTCCTAAAAATTACTCTATACTGGATTTTTTCTTCAAAGATCTATTGTTTCTCAAGTTTTTCTGACATCTGAAAACCAAGTTAATTCATTTTTTTTTTTAATTATTTGATTATTCTCATTGGCAACTTATTTTTATCTATTTCTGAAAAATGCCTGTAAAATATTATTCTTTTCTTTCTTATCAAATCTTTTTTTTTTTTTGCATACTTTGAATTACATTTTATTTTTCAGGTTTAGTTTTCTTTTATGGGTCCTCAAATTTTCCTTTCTCTTTTTTCTAATTTTTCTATTCCTTTCTCATTTACTGCTTAGGTTTAAACATTTTGATAAGTAAAGATTATTAACTATTATATTTAAATGAAAAAATTATTCTTGATAATACTTCCATAAACAGTTTTAATATGATATCCATTGCATGTACTGATTTATAACCACATATTCAGCGTAATATCTGCAATTTATCTCTAAGCCTATACTGATCCCTTTCCTTCCCATTAGGCACTTTATCGTACATGAGGATACCACTAGTGTTTTTTTGTTTTTTTTTTAAATGATGAGCTATGTTTATGGCTCTTAAATTTCCTTTGCAAATTCTAAGATCTTCCTTGCAAAGAATGGAAAAATTTCTTCCCATACAAATAATAACATGAAATTTAGTATAGCAGTCAGTAAGCCAGTTTTTGGACCAGCTGCTTTAGGGACTGATTTCCAAGATATCTGGGATTTTTTCACATACCATTTCATCTCTATCATTAAAATATTTTTATTGTATAAATAAAATTCTAATATTTAAATAAAACCAGCTTCTTTAGATTGTGCTAAATTAAAATTTAAAAAAAAATCATCTTTGAATATTCAGATCCCAACAAAATATATTTTTATTATTGAAAGTTGCAGAGTTCCTTATATTACAATGAGGTTGAGATAAGTTCAGTTTACCCTCTTATTTTTAAAGGAATCTGAAAAGTCTAATTAGGTAAACTTTATGTTGATCAGGACTGCATCACAAAATACACAAATAATTATAAAACTAAAAATAGATGTAATTAAAATCCATAATAATTATTTAAAATGTAAACATATGAAATAATATTAAGGTAATTATACAAAGATATTAAATATACAAAAATAATTAAAAATTCAGAAGGCATTAATAAAGTTTATTTGAGCACATATTTTTGTACACATTGATGAGTTAAAGAAAAATTCAGGTTTTTTAAACAGCATTATTTAAAATTCAGCAGAGTAATATTATTACTTTAGATACTACTTACTATTTACAGAGTAATAAATAAATACTACTTACTATTTACAGAGTAATAGTATTTCTGTAAAAGAAAACTGTATTTTAAATAAATTGCTGGGAAGATCTTTTGAAAGGTTCAGTAACTTATTGAAAATGGTTACAAATGCATAATAAGAGTTGTTTTTGATAGGCTGAAGTATTGTGCTGAGTTATAAAAAAACAGTTTGTTGTCTAGTTGTAGTTTGGTAGTTCTGTATCGTTGTTATTTTTTAAAGAATAAGTGAGTATTCTTTTTAGCAAAGATTGCACGTATAAATACTATAATTTTCTAAGTACGTTTATATTATTCATACTTATGACTACCAAACAATGATCTGAAAACCTATTTTTGTATCTAGAAAACTCATTATGATCTTTGAGGGAACCCCAAGAGATGTTACATATATTTTTAGACATGAATAAATTACTCAGTGTATTCATAGACACATATATCAATACATTCATCTCTAAATTTTAATTTCCAGCACTTCTAGTCTTTATTTATCTTCTTTCCAAAAAGTTCATGTTTATGCTTTACATATATTGCCATGCCCTCTACAGATTTTTCCAACCATTTTCTCAGATTCTAATGCTGGTAGGACTGTTGTATGGATACAAAGCAGTCTTTTTCATATTAAAAGCTTGTTCTGTCATTGTACTTCTTTTTTTAATTTTCTGACTTAATTCTGTCTCGTATCTCTTGCTGCCTTATTTGTATTTATATTTTTGATCTCTTGCTAAGATGATTATTTTAGTTTAGTTTATCTTTACTATCATTCCATATTCCTTACATTTCTTGTCCAAAATATATCATTTCATTTGATTTCTCCTCATAATCTGATATTAATACCATTTCACTGCCTAACAGATATATTTAATAATTCTTCCACCAATAGCAGCCTTTTTTCAGTGATTGAAAGTCTTTTTTCTGATTCACTGATAATTTCCTAAAAACAGATATTTAACAAGGCGGATGAAAAGTACCATCTTTAGCTTACTCTTCTACTCAGCCCACATTCCTTAGAACATTCTTGATTCTCACGAAAGATAAAAATTCTTTGAATCTTCTATCTACCCAATGTACAAGTATACTGCTATTTGAGTATCTTCCTAAGCTTCTCCCACATCATAAATATTCAATGGAAACCCTATAATCTAGACTTGACAGGAATACATTTTGCTAAAATCAATAAAAATCTTGATTAAATAGTTTTAATATTTATAAATTTAGCAGTTGATAGATAATAATAAACTAATTAATAATACTAATAACTGAATAGTAGTAAAAGTAGGAAAGTATCTAAATATAAAGTTTTAAATTACTTTTAATGCCCAACAGTTTATTCGCAGTTATAATATTTATACATTTTTCTTTGTTGGCTTATTATATATGCTGATTTCCGTGGTGGAGTAGTAGCATCTCAGTCTTTCATCTGGAGATCTTTGAATCCTGGTCAGGCATGGAAATTTTCATACGTTACAAAATTTCATTTCCATATTCCACACACAAGCTTCAAGCTTAAGTGGTGATATTATCATGCTAAAAAATATATATAAATTTTTTTTTATCTTAATTAACTAACTGGTGCATTTTTAACATGCAACATACAAAAAACATTTGCGTTAAAAAAATTTAAAATGAGTATATTGTACTCACAATGGTGTTATTTTATAATAACCTTCCAATGTTTATTTCTCAAAATTTTGTATACTCACCAGGAATAATCTAGATTAAATGAAGTCCAAATTATTGACATCCTAATTATAATGATTGTACTATATTACATGTCTATGGTGTAGCCACCAGTGAGTAAACTGTAGATGGTAGTGTAGCCACCAGTGGATTATCATCACCAGCCGATGTAACAGAAAAATGTTTTTCACCCAAAAGAAAAAAAGAAACCAGTGGGTAAAAATGTTTACTGGTGCAATTTCTGTTGTAAAACCATATTGATGTATAATTATGCAATTACAGTTTTATGCTCTTTGTTATTTTGCATTAACATTTTTCTACACATAATGTAACTTATAGCCTATATTAATACTGTTAAAATATGGTTAAGGTAAAAGAGATGACACACAGTTCATTCATAACTCGTAATCATTAATAAGTTTCAGCCAATATACAGATTTTACAATCTTCTGCATGCATCATTGACAGTCAGCATTTACAAAAAAAAAAAAAAACGTATCAGCCGTATAACAATTTAGATCATTTGGTTGATAAAATTCACTTCACTTGATTTATTTGAAACAAATGAAAAAAGATTATTTTAGTAATTTGTCGTGTAATTAATTACTAATGATATATAATCGTAACTACAATAGTAGTGATAAATATAAACATAGTAATAAGTGGTGTAATATGTATGATAGATCAAAATTAGTTATCAAATTATGTAATTGTTTATTAGAGTAACATGCCTATATACGAATAAGTTATATTTAATTTGTGTACAATTAGCATTGTTGCTAAATACAATAGAATTTAAAAAATTCAATTAGATTAATTTTATATGCTTACAAAAGGCTGTTATAACATTTTTTTAAATTTATTAACAAAAGTAGTTTTATTAAAAAATAGTTTTTTACATATTATATTTGTTTCATACTATTATTTTAAATTGATTTTTATTATTTGTATTATTATGATTAGATAGGTGTCTACATAATAAGGATCTGTTTAATATCTGTCAGATAATTGTTTTTTCATTTAAATGTTTAAAAACTATTTTTTTTTTATTTTTGTCTTCAGTATAATATTCAATAAAACTTTAATATTAATTTTTTTAAATATTTAAATTTCAGTGCATACGTTTTAATAAAGAAAAACTCTTCTCTCCACTTTTCACTAAGCAAATTAACCGATACTTTGGCATAACAAGGCTAAAAACAGTATATCGTGTTTATAATAAAGTGCTGCAATCTATTGGTTCATTCAATATTAAATTAAGGAAGATTCAGCGTATGTAATTAATTATTTCTGCTCTCGGCAATTGAATCGGATGTAAATTTTATGTACAACTTACGTCGCTTGAATAACTTCCGTGAAATGTGAAGCTTGAGTCAAGTTTAAATTATGATTAAAATATTAAGTATGGATCCCCAAATTCAGATCCAGCATACACCTTATTAATTGTTGTAAATTCTTTTTTGAAAAAAGTTTTCAAATATTTTTTTTAAATATATTAGAAAATTTTATCAGAAACCATCTTTCGGAGAATTACAAATTGCAAAAACTTACCTGTTATAGATGAAAAGGTTAATTATTAGTTATTATATATATATATATAAAAGTTAAATAATGTTCTTATAAACGCTTTTATAAATCAAGTCGGTCATGACTTTTATTTATATAAATCCATCTTATCACTATGTAAGATGTACGGTTCTTTTAGGTAGTAATGATTATTCAGTATTAAATTCTCTATTTTTTTCCTCACTACTCCTTAAGTTAAAGAATTAGTTTTTAATATTTCATTATGTAGATATTACGATATAATGAAAATACAATTCATAATTAGTGCTTGTATACAAGAAAATAGTATTTAATAAATGAATGAAGATTGTCTATTCTACTGAAAAAAATTAGTTTTAAACTTAGTCAGTAAGTTTAAAAGTGAAATGTAGTTCTTGTAACTCCACTCTAAAGATTTATTGTTTATAGTTAACTTTTTTCTATCATTAATTTGTATCAAGTTATTATTAGTTATAAGCATTAATATTAGTGTTGTCAGTTTCACATTTATTAAAAAATTTAATTTTCAATCTCCCAGTTAAATCCATGTGTAAAGTTGTTAATAAATAAGTAAAATTAAAAAAAAAAACGTGTTTATTAGTATGATTTTTTAAATTTATATTTAACTGATTTACTTAATTTTTTTCTTGATTAGGTGTTTGCCCAGTGTTATGTAGTAACCATGGAAAATATGGTGGAGGTCTGTGCCATTGTGAGGAGGGATGGAAAGGAGCAGAATGTGATATACCAGAACATGATTGTCAGGTTGCAGATTGTTCAGGACATGGAAAATGTGTAGATGGCATATGTTTATGTCACGCTGGTTGGAAAGGACCTGGTTGTAATATAGGTAATTACTAAATTTCATTATGTACATTTGCATACTGTAGAACAAGTCTGGACTAAATTTTTTAAAATATAACCTCTTGCATGTGTGTATTTGTTTACATGACCGTGCATGTATTCATACACAGCCATGTAAACATTTGTTTACATTTAGAAAGTAATTTGGTATAATTTAACAGTCTGGGTAAATAAATAAGTAAATTTTTTATTCTGATTGGTATGTAATATTCAATATGTATATATAGGTCACCTCAAAAATGTATAGGTCTGTTACTTATAAATGAAGGAATTTTTCCTGTATTTGCCTGTTTGGATCAAACGAAACTGATATAAGCTTGATCAGAGTAGCATCACACAATATACAATTAATTAAAAATTAAAAACAAATATAAATCAGATAAAGTTTATATTATTTAAAATGTAAATACATGAAACAATATTAATGTAGGTACATGAAAATACTAAATATAAAAAAATATCTGCAAAGTAATTCACATTATTCAGTAGTAATTAATGAAAATTATTTCAATACATTAAGTAAGATGTTAAACAGGAACCAGAAAACTTGGTTTTTGTAAATTTTGTAATTAATATTATATAAAACTTCACTGATAGTTTTAATTTATTTTAACTTTTTTTATGTTTTGAGGGATTTATATTTTTATATAAATTTTATTTTATTGATTCAGTGTGATTTTTAAATTATTTTTTGTCTGGATTGTTTCTGTAAAAGGAAATCTTAATTTCATATTAAATAAACTGTTTGAAAGAACTTTTTAAATGGTTCAGAAATTTGTTAAAAATAATAACAGAAGGATAATAGGATCCTTTTTCATAAACTGAAGTCTTTTTTGAAAATAAGTCACTTTACACTTTACCAAAGATTGCTTAAAATATAAAAAAATAAGTTAACATTATTAATTTTGTAAATGTCGGTTTACCTGTTGTTTCATATTATTTATACCAAACAGTGATCTGACAATACCTTTTTGTATCTTGAAAACTCATTTTGACTTTTTGAAGGAGCTCCAAGAGATGATATGCTTAAGAAATGTTTGTTTAGATAAACATAATAAATATTTAATAATATTATGAAAGGCTTAATGTTTCAAAGAATATTATGTAAAAATAATATGTTTGGTAGTGTAAAAACACTAAGTATGCTTTAGATAAATATTTGAGAAGTAACTTCCTCTAAATAAATTATATAATAATATAATGTAATACAAGGTGTCTAGACTGAAGCTATCCAAAATTAACAACTTATATTAAGGGAACCAGTTAATATAATCTAATAATTTTTTAAAGTAAACACAGCAACTCACCAAGATTTAATGTAGGTTAGTCAGGTTCAATGTGTGCTTCTTTATAGCTCAGCAGATGGGTAGAGAAGTCTAATTCTAGCCAGGTGTTATGAGCATCTGTGGCATTATTAGACCAACAGCTTTTAAATCATCCAAATCTCGTAACTTTTCTTTGGTACACACAATGTTTAATAAATCCCCGAGTAAAAACGTCCAAAGGAGTGCTATCTGAAGATCTTATGGCCATGCAGTTGGACCTCCTTGTTCGATTCAACATTCAGGGAAAATGTTATTGAGGAAGATTGTAACATGTTGATGAAAGTGTGGTGGAACACCAACTTGTTGGAAACTGAAGCCTGCAAGAATATGAGAAAAAGCAAAGTTCTCAAACATGTCAAGGTGCATGTGTTCTGTCACAATGAACTGCATTAAATATCAGACCAATGATGACATTTTTGTGCAATCCTAACCAGACATTGACTTTCACGTGTTCCTTTCATTTTTTATTACTGTATGAGGGGTTTTCAGTATCCCAAATTCGATAGTTATGTCTGTTAACTTTCCCACACGTATGAAACGTTGCCTTACCACTACTAAATAACAATGTATCATAATAATTAGGTTTTCGATATGGTACATTACCTACGCAGCAAACTGGTGGTGATTATTTGGTCTAATATGATGGAGTTGTAACTGTTATGCTCACAAATAGAGCTGCCTAAGAACAACGTCGTGTGAACAGTGGAACAAGGAATTTCAGTTCATAACCACTCCACCTAATTGACTTACCAGGACTGGCAGTGAATGCATCGTATACACGATCCTCAGTCTCATCATTAACTGAAACTTTTTTGATGATTTCAGTTTCTGAAACCAAGCTTCCAGTCTCTTAAAGCCATATCTCACTAACAAATAGACTTGGATGTAGGAGGATCGATATTCCATTCAGTTAGTACACGCCGTTAAATATGCGTAACTTATTGAGCATGCACTGAACCTTCTGTTGTGGGATCTACATCTCAACTGACTATATTTGCATTGTGAGCCGGCTTGCCTGCACATGCATATTTTGTTGACCATAAGAGTATACAGAGCAAATCTTGGAGATATTTCCTGTAGATTGAGCCTACATTTAAAGATTATGACAACTGGTTTTCTAAACATAGGTCATTACTTTTGGATACCTTTAGTCTAGACACTCTGTGTAATACAGTGTGTTCGGAAAGTTGGTGTGGACTGGAATTATAGAAGTGTAATGAAAAAACTTTCTTAATTATTATTTTGTATTTTTATTGCATTATTTTATAGAAATGTATATTACAATAATTGAAATAGTTTAAAAAAGGTTTTGAAAATTATCTCTAACATCAATATAATACTACACATGTTTTAGTTTGTTTTCAAATGCTTTAGTCAGCTGATATACAGGAATGTCTTGTATATATGTGCTGTTTTTGCAGTTTGTAGTTCATCAATCGTGTTTGAAACTATTAAATATTTGGTTTGGGATAGAAATCTACATGGAAAGAAAAGTTAATAATGTACATTATATTTTGTCTTGTCTATAATTACATACGCAGCTGAAACATGGTCAATGGTAGGAAAGGATTGGGGAGTGTGTCTGGAGGAGAAATTAAATTAAGAGATATAATGGTAATAACAAGAAGAAAAAAAGAGAATGAGAAATGTAGAGGTAAGGAAGAGATTGGAGTAAATATTGTAATAGAGAGAATTGGAAGAAGTCAAGTATGGTGGTATGGGCACCTCAAGAGAATGGCTGAAATCAGTACTTAGAGACAAACAGAAAAGATCAAGGGTATGGGAAAACATCCAGGAGAAGACAACATGGAAGATTGACTGATGGTATTTGGGAGAATATATAGAGGGAGATATTGTGGATGCTCAGATAGTGTTTATTATATTTAGTCAACACTCAGCCCCAATACACTGAAATGGGGATTAAATATGTATATATGTGCATTTGAAAGTTCCATAAACATATCACTGATTGAATTCAGCTGACAGCAGTGTCCATTTTTTTTTTTCTATTTTAAAACTTTTCAAATTAGACAAGGAAAAGGGCAAATGGTACATACTGAGGCCAGTTTTGATGTTTTTTTAATTTAAATTAGTTAAATTTCTGACATTTGTTTTCTGTTGACTTAATTTTATTATTTCAAAATTAAATTTTTTATGAATTTTGTTAGAAATTTTTATTTGTTAGCAATTTAGCAATGTTAATTTTCAGTAAACTTAAAAAATTTTCTTTTTTTATTCCAATTTTTTGAGCTTTGCAAGTTTCCTCAAAAATAACTTGAGTTAAGTTCTGAGATCTATTGTATTCAATTTTTCTGTTCAAAAAACTTATACAATAAAATTTGTCTCTTTAATTAGGGTTTCAAAGATTTAACTATAGCTTTATCTTTTCCTAAAAGCACAAATAAGGGTAAATTATTTTGTTAGCCTTAACAGTAAATGAAAACTTATTGGATTTTTTATTTATAGGGGGACATTTTACTTATATTAATGTCTTTTTTTCTAATGCTTTTTTCAGCTCTTGAATTATTGCCACAAAATTTTAAATCACTCTATATGAATAGTTTTACTCAGCTAGCTATGCAACATACTATATAAAGTAAATTATGGCAATCAGGTTCAAATTTTGTAAGTCAGGACTTTTATCTACTGGGTTGGTCTAGTGGTGAACTTGTCATTGCAAATCAGCTGATTTTGAAATCGAGCGTTCTAAGGTTCAAAAGGTTCAAATCCTAAATCCTTTCTTATGGATTTTTTTAACTTTTATATGGATTTGAATATTAGATCGTGGATACCGATGTTCTTTGATGGTTGGGTTTCAATTAACTACATCTCAGGAATGGTCAACCTGAGACTGTATAAGACTGCACTTCATTTAAATTCACACATATCATCCTCATTCATCCTCTGAAGTAATACCTTACAGCGGTTCTGGAGGTTAAACAGAAAAAGAAAGAAGTCAGGACTTTTGCACATTTTGATGTTTAACATCGCACTGGGTTTAACATCGCACTGGGTTTAACATCGCACACTGAAGATTTCTGGAAGGTTATATAGTGTAAGTATGTATGTACAGAATGTATGTATGTATATTGGCCTGATCTTTAAACTTGATATCTTCAGACTGGTTGGACTGATTTGGATTGAAATATAGCCCTTATGGGTTTCATATTTAAAACTTTTACTCAAATAATTAAATTATAAAATTTACTGCCCCTTCAGGTAGCTACAATTCTTTTTGATTTTGTTTAGTCTTATTCAACCCTCCCCCTGCCGTAAGGAGTAGGGACAGAAAAAAATATTCTTGCAATATATGCACTCAAAATCACATTTTTGTAATAATTAGATGATTCTATTGCATTACCATGTCACTCTGTATTAACTGACTTTTGTGAAATTTTATGTGATGACATTTGATATGGGTCATTTAATTATATATAGGCCATTCATTTAATTTTGGTTACAGCTGGTTAATTGGATGGGAAGGTATGGTCACCATGGTGCTTCGTGTCCAAATTTTGTGTCAGATTTTTTCTTTACATAATTTTTTAGTAGCATATTCACATATTTTAATGTTTTGCTTAATTTTCTTCCAAGTAGTAGTAATTTGTCGAAAACTTCACTCTAGGTAGCCAGAGTTGCATAATTACTTGGCGTTGCCAGGTAAGTTATGTAGTTTTTTCCAGCTTCTTTATTGAATAGATAACATACTACATATGATAATTAATCATAATTAAATATTAAAATAACAATCTCAAAGAGTATTCAGAAAATGTTAAATAATAATTAATATAATATAAATAATTAATAAAAGGATAAAAATGAATTCTTAATAAATGATTATAATTATCAACAAACAAGTATTATGAAAAAGACAATTTTATTAAAAGAACTCTAGTAATTGTAATCCATAAAAATACAAATAATTATTAAAAATAAATCCTTACTTTGAGTAATTATAATGCAATAAATGAAGAAGAGGCATAAATTGAAGCAATAAAAATATTGACGTATGTATTAATACTGATGTATGTGTGTACGGCACTGTAAGGTTTTGGTTAACTATATAAAGCAGGAACTGTGTTTAGGTAATGATTTAACATCCATTTTTCACCTGTTAGCATTTTAAAGTACTGTATATTGTTTCATTTTTCTGTATATTTAAAACCTTAATTCATTCTGAAGTGAGTTAGTTTTCATTAAATATTTTATTTATATATATAATTCATTGTTACACCTCAAACAAATTTACTGTCACAGTGGAAAAATGTTGAAAGTGTCTATTGTAGGGGGTTGGGGAAACAGATGTGCACTAAAAATAGCCTTCATTCTACCCCTTAACAATTTTACCCCTTTGAGATGTCACTCAAACTAGTAATGTTTTTGTTTCCTCTCTTTATATTTAGGGTGAAAATTGACTAACCACTTTTCCATTCACTTCTACTCTTTTATGTACATTTAATTTGTTTTCTTTTTCATTATGTTTTAACTGTTGAAATATTCATTAATTTTAGATGACAGATTAATTTTCTGTTTATAATGCGTGTTATTTTATTCATCCCGGCTTATTAAGCATTACATTTTGCTGTTAATTATTTATAATATAAAGACAGCAATTCAGAATAATATTGAATGCAATTTGTATTTTGTAGATCTGGAAGACATTTAATTAAAAATTACTCTTTTTATTCCCTGTCTATTATTTTCTTTTTTTTAATAGTTTTATTTAATAGAATTAATATTAAATTACATGTTATTCTATAGAAATTACATAAAAGAAACACTACTCTCTTGAGATCTTTTGAAAAAGTCTAAAGTGTTGAGTGCTTATTAAATTTATTCATTGACAGAAATTTTTTAACTTTTTTCTTTCTTTTTAATAATAAATTTCTTGTTATATTTAAAAATTCAAAAAAAAATGTTTATATATCTCAGGTAAACAGCTTATTAAAAAAATATAATAATGATAATAATAAATTCTGCATTTTTAAAACCTTAAGTTCTGCAACACCTGTAATATCTTAGGATCTTGAATGTCTTGGAGATTGAAGTATTTGAAATAAAGCAAAATGCCATTGACCAAATCCATGTTTAATGAATGAGTTTAGTAAATCACTAAAATGATAAATGAGTGCACTTTTACTGCATTGTAGCCAAACTCTCTAATAGAGTAAAGTGTGGCATAGTGACATTTCATTGGATTTAGTATACTTGTAACCAATAGTATATTAAGTTCAGTGAAGGCACCAGAAAATAATTTAATCCCTCACTTCCATTAGTAAACTTGACATAGGATGCTTGTTATTCTTGAGAATGACTAGCTCCAATTTGGGTGTTCCATATGTTATGTGTAAGGTTGTTTACAATTATTCATTTAAGCCATCCAACTGACGGGTACCCTCATTAGCAAGGTATGTTCAAGGAAAATCTTTAATTATGCAATTAAATATATTCCAAGGTAATAATAATTTAATGTGTATTTGAACACTTACAAATGGAATTATATTAGATAAATTTTTCATTTTTATTATTTTTTTTAAATAAAAAAAAAGAAAATAGTGAATTTACATGTGAATTTATATTTCTACCAGTTTTGCCATCTGTATTTCAAAAGAGATAAAAGTTAAAACTGTAATAAGGTGGTTCACTCCTATCGGCACTGGCCATTCCATTATCCATGATAATCTGGATTATTGTAAAACATTCAAGCTTGTTCCTTTGAATTTACAACTGTACTTAATGGTTTTTAGTGGAAGGTAATGCTTTTATAAATTGCATAATAACTAATAACTTGTAATTAAGTTCTGCTCATTTTGAGCCAGAATTCAAATGTGAGAGTATGGAATGGAAACATTTGATTAAGTTCACCAGGAAAAATTCAAAACCTATGTCCAACCAGTAAAGTGATGCTAGCTGTGTTTTGGACTGTAAAGGCTCAATTTATTGTTGTTATTTGGAAGAGGAATGTACAATCAACAATAAGAACTATTGTGATATGCTACAAGATAAAGTGAAATTTTCGATAAAGACTCACAGTGAAACAAAAACTCACCCGCTTTTACATGGCTGTGAGTTCAGCAACAACGAGCAAATCAAGAATGGCTCAGACATTAAGATGAACAGTTCTTACTATTGGAGTAAGAATGATGGGACAAGTGCCTAAATGTAGCCAGGGTTTTGTTGAAAAGTAGTGTTACTTTTATTGTCATTGAATAAATAATTTTTCTACAGACATTGTTTCTTTAATTATTCAACATCTTTCAGTTCAAAGCACTAAGCTATATTAGAATTTTTGTACTATTCTCAGATATATTTTATGTTCACTCTATTTTTTAAATAACCACAACTGTAACTAGTTGCTTCAAGTTGAATTATTAAATTAACATTAATAATATGTTTTGTTGACTAAATAAAATTAATACTACTGTGTAATATCCTTCATGTGTAAGTTAATGACAGAAAATCCAGCAAAAGTTTACATAACATGGTTGTGCCCTTGATAGATTTATTGTTTAAAATGCTACAAAAGTTTTTTTTAAATATTTATGACTTAATTATACAATGTTTCAAGTACAGTTGTGAGAAAGATCAAAATGTTCAGTAAAAAAAATTTTGATCCTATTTGACCCCCCTTTTACCTTACAAATGATGGAATATTAAAAGTATAATTGAGGGGAAAAAATCAAAATTTGTTGTAAAAAATGCTGAATTCCAATTTATCCCCTTGGCTGATTGATGTTTTTATCATTAACTATACTGTATTTACAGTATAATTGTAATTTTATTTTATTAATAAAATTAAAGAAAAAAAATCAAAATTTTGGCTCCCATTTTAATCCCTTTGTCTAACAGCTACTCGTATAAATTTTTAATAACAGCCACTACAGCTTGAAAAACAAATAAATTATAAGAAAATATAAAAAATGTTAACAATTATTAAATTCTTAAGTTAGGTTCTGTGAACATCCTTTTTTTTAAAAAAATTCCTTTGTTATGTACATTAATATTAGACATAGTTGGATTTATATCTTGAAAATTAAAGTTTAAAAAACTGATGTTTTAACTGCTGGTCCTTTTCAGGCTCTTTTTTTGGCACTTAATAGTTTATTTGTAAAAGTAATTATTTACTTCAAAGTTAACCCATTTCAGTGCTGTTATTCAATGACACTGTTTATTTTATGTAATTACAATTTTTGTATGCTGTATTGGTTTAGTTATTTAATGAATTTTCTTACTTTAATAACTCTAAATAATAATAATAATGAAGATACTTTATAATAGCATTATAGTACTATACTTTATAGCACATTTTATTAATGAACAGTGTGCTTATTTATATAGCATTTTATAATTAGAAATCTGGTTTGTTATGAGATATTGTTATCTACATACAGGCATTGTTATTCATGGTTCATATTTGATGTTTACATGTACAGTATTAATATTGAATATTTAGTCTTGGAAATTTCAGCTTTATATAACATGTAATTTAGTATGTTTATAATTAATTTAAACCTTTATATATTTGCCTGAGTTTTGTTTGCTTTCAAATTTTAATTATATAACTAATTATATTATTACAATAAAGAAGTAAATTATTCAGTTTAGCGCCTGTTGAATCCTTTATAATACTGCAGGACTTGTAATAATAAGGATCCAAATAATAATGAAAGCAGTTATTGTGTGAAAAAGTGTTTGTGTATTTTGTGCTAACAACATTAAAAACAAATCTTCTTTACTTCATTAATTTTGCTATTCATAGGACCAGCGATTCATGTATCAATTACTGTACATTTCATGTAAAATTTAGACTATATTGAAATATTTAAAAAATTGTTGTAGGAAGTTGATGTAAATTTTGTGGTATCCAACCATTATAGAATATTCTTTGTAAATTACGTACCCAGTTCAACAGCTATATTGATAAAAAAATTAATAAAAGAAATAGAATTTATTAATTTGAAATCTAGATAAAAATCTGATTTAGTAAATTTATGTAGTTTTTCTAAGCTTAATTTTAAGCTGAAGCTATAAGAGAAAGTGTGATGACCAGTCAAATTGTTGGATGTAGGAATTTTTCCAAATCTTAACATTTCATGACCCTTCAAATGAAAAACACAAAAACACTTGGAAAATTACAGAAGGATGCACTCATATGTATGTTATATACCTACATATGTATGTTGGCCTATATTTTGATAAATATCTCCAAACTTTCTGAATATTAAAACCTGAAATTTGGTTGAAATATGGACCACTGAATGTGAAAATAGGAGCAGAAAAGATTATGGAGGTAGAAGAATTTTGTTATTTGGGAAGTAAAATTACTAAAGATGGACGAAGCAGGAGCGATATAAAATGCCGAATAGCACAAGCTAAACGAGCCTTCAGTAAGAAATATAATTTGTTTACATCAAAAGTTAATTTAAATGTCAGGAAAAGATTTTTGAAAGTGTATGTTTGGAGTGTCGCTTTATATGGAAGTGAAACTTGGACAATCGGAGTATCTGAGAAGAAAAGATTAGAAGCTTTTGAAATGTGGTGCTATAGGAGAATGTTAAAAATCAGATGGGTGGATAAAGTGACAAATGAAGAGGTATTGCGGCAAATAGATGAAGAAAGAAGCATTTGGAAAAATATAGTTAAAAGAAGAGACAGACTTATAGGCCACATACTAAGGCATCCTGGAATAGTCGCTTTAATATTGGAAGGACAGGTAGAAGGGAAAAATTGTGTAGGCAGGCCACGTTTGGAGTATGTAAAACAAATTGTTGGGGATGTAGGATGTAGAGGGTATACTGAAATGAAACAACTAGCACTAGATAGGGAATCTTGGAGAGCTGCATCAGACCAGTCAAATGACTGAAGACAAAAAAAAAAAGAAAAAAAAAGGTTGAAATATTTCTAGGCCATTTCAAAATTTTAATTTTTATGGGATCGTTGTACGAACTTGAAATTTAGTATAGTGGTAACATAGTAATACTATAGTTTACAGTACTGAAATTTTAAGTCTATGTGATGGTTTAGTTATCTTAATCTATTGATGAAGCTGTTACTTGATAAAAGTCCATTTTAACAAAGGTTGTGTACCCTCGCTATTGTTGCTCTTTATCTTTATTTATTTTATCTCTTTTGGTTTTTGTTTTTACCTTTTTAATTGTACATACTTTTGGCTGTTCATATCACTTGAGGAAGGTACTGTGTATCAAAACAGCTATTATGGATTTTTTTAAATAATTTTGTGATAATCAAATAAATTTTTTTTTCTGTTGTTATAGTTAGCTTAATTATGTTAAGGGTTTTTGTTAAATATTTCCAAAACATTATTAAAAACTCGTGAAACTGAAATATTTGTTTGAAACCTAAGTCATAACTTCTATTCAATTTTCTTTCCATCTGACAAGGGGGTACAGATGTACATTTGGAAGGGGGGGTAATATACATTTGGGTACAATAGATTATCCAAAGAAATATTTTTTTTTTTAGATTTTGCTAATATTTCTAAACTGACTTAAAGCACCAGTTTAGGTAAAAGTTTTTCTGCATGTGATTTTAGTTATATTAAAATTTAGGTCCCTGTAGAAATGTGGATAAGTTGATGCTCAATTTTACATTTTTATTATTTTTTTTGAAAGTAATTATTTGTTTTAGAATTAATTCATGAACTACAAATGTTTTGATATTATTCTGAATTGATTTTTATAATTTGTGAAGATGTAGATTTTTTTATCGTAAACATACTTTATTGTGAATATTCTATTTTAAGAACCACAAAAATAAATTTTTAATGATTTTTAAGCAAAGAACTTTAGTTACAATGCTGATATTATTAAATAAAAAGAGAACAGAAGTTATTAGTAGGGCAAACAACCTACAAAAGATATTTATCCTTGCCTGAGAGTAAAATAGCAGAGATAATAAACAGTTAACATTACTAATAAAAACATAATAGAGTTAAAGAAATTATTTCTGAAAAATAAATGGAATTTAAGTGTTCACATAATTATACTCACAAATTTCAATTTAAAATCAAATCATTACCAATATAAAGAAAAATTGAGGTTGGATTTTTATGGAAATAACTTAAAAGTTAGCATATATATGTGTAACAAAAATGTCAGTATTAAGAGGGTTCTCATTTAAACATAAAAATAGTAGGTAAATTAATCCTTCAAGTACATAAAAATAAGCATACACACACACATGCGCATGCATACACATGCGCATGCACACACATACACACACACACACACACACACACACACACACACACACACACACATATACACATGCTTGTGCACATGTACAAAACAGATGCAGTTAAATTTTCTTGGTTGGATAAATATATTTATAAAAATGCAAGTTAAGATAAGTTTTGAGAAAATTTAATTCTTTAGATTGCCACCCATATAAATTGCAGTACAATAAAAAAAAACCTGAAATTTCACAAAAAAAAAAACAGAAAGCCAAACTAAAATTAGACTAAACTTAAACTCTTAGCTAAAATGTCAGACGTTTTCAAGTTATAAAAAAACATTCACACCCTTTGCATCAAAGTTTGTGTGTGTGTATACGCATGCATGCATGTGTAAGACACTTTGTTTTGGCACACCAATCTAATTTCAAAAGTAAATTTAGAGTAGCATTATTAGTTTTAGTTTGATATTGGTTGACAGTTGCTGAATGTCAGCATTTCCTTGAGTAATCTATTGCTTTGACTAATCTTACTCATTTTCACGTCATGACATTGTATTAAGCAATCAGAAAAGTTGTTAAATTTACGACAATCCCATCAACATTGTGTTTCAATAGCACATTGTACTAAACATTTTGATAGAAGTTCTATGTTCGAGAAGATAAAATATTTTTTACATTTCTAGTAGTTTTGTAATCATTCAGAATGTAAAAAAAGAATCTCCATTTAAATATACATTTGTGTGTTCGTGTTCAAATAAAATTCTATTTTTTAATATACATTTCTGTGATTTTATTTATTTTAAGAAATATATATATATATATATATATTCTAATTTTTTTACTTTATTGATTTATTAATTTATTTTAGTTTACTTATAAATAATGTCTGTAATAAATGATTAATTCACTGAAAACTTCAGAAGAGTATTTGTGAAAATATAATATGAATTGCACATTCAAATGTTTATTCTTTTATTTACTTATTTTTTTGGATGATTAATTTACCATATATGCTTGAAGTTTCTGCATGATAATATGAAACTGAAATTTTATAGCTTACAAAAAATGTCGTGCTTGACTAGGATTTTAACCATTGATCTCCAGATGAAAGTCTGAGACTGTACCACTCCATCACGGAGATGTTTATTTTCAAAAACATTTATTTCTAATCAATTGTTTAGTATTTATGCAGTTGTAACTATTACTATTACAGTTTTTAACATAGGTCTTTAAATTCAAATAAATCTTAAATGTATATTTATCCATGTAAGCCTTAAAGTTAGTATTATAAAATGTTGTCATTAAAAGACTGTATTGATTTACCGATTTATACTTATTAAAATAAAAAATAAAATAAATATTTTCTTCTAATCCACATGTAATAATGCTGTTGAGTGTAATCAGTTTGACAAAGAATATTGAGAGATTCTTACAAATATACAGTTCATTTACTCTTACACAGCTCATTATTTACAAAATAATTAAATTATACATCACCAATAATAATTTTGATTTGATTCTACTATGAAATTTTACAATAACTAATAAAAAAAACACAAAATTAAGGAATGAATTTTGTTTGAGTTTACAAATGTAATTTTTATGTCAGTTACATGTTTAATAATATTAGGTCAGTGAAATACAAACCAGACTTGTGTTTTTAACTTTTATTACTACAGAATAAAAATACTAAACATAATTATTGCTTTTCTACATAGTCTCCCTGAAGTTCTACACACTTTTCTTTAACATGTGGGAAGTTTTTGGATCACTTCTTCATTAAAAGTTTGACGATGTATCATCATGAGCCAGTTGCACCTGAACTCTTCAGTTGTTGCTCTGGAGTAGATGCCTCCTAGAGTCTTTTTCAATGACCCAAACAAAATTAATCGCAGGGGGGTAAATCTGGACTGGGGGATATTAATATCCCCCAGTCAAATTATAAGAAAAAGTAATAATGAAACTGTCTAAGAAATTTTAGTTTGTTTGCTGCCTATTCTTTAAGTCAAAATTAAAAAAAAGAATTGGGAGAATATTATTTTTTAGGGAATTCAAGTCAGTTTTTTTAAAGGGTATTTTATTAAAGAATATAGGGAGATAGTAAAGAAGTGATGCATAACAAATGGACATTGAAAGCTGAGTTATATCTTGAAGGGAAGTCAAACTTAAAGAAAATTTTATTCTTTTATATATTTTTTTTTTTGTAAAAATCAGTCCATTGAAATATTATGAAGAAAGTACTTTTCCCCTAAAAATTAGCTTTAATATTTTACTAGTTTAATAAATCAGGTTTTTTATAATTATTTTTCTTTAATCAGAAAGTAATTAAGGTCACAAGAATAAAAATAATTTCAGACTTTATCTGTTGGGAACGGCTTACATTTTTAAGTTATCTCTGAATAATGGAAAAGTTCAGTAAGATCATTATCACGTTTTTATTAATTGTGTTTATAGATCATTGGAAATGCTATATATTTAAATATGACAAATGCAGAAAACGTTAAACGTTCTTCTTTGTTTGTTTTTAAAGAGAATGATAACAAGATTAAAATGTCAATTTAAAAATGTAATGAAATTTTACAGTCAACGGATCTGTAAAGCCCCAGTTTCTTTTTATTATCTAATTTAAAAAAACTTAAGAAAGAATAAGAAATGGTTGGAGGGGTGAAATAAAAAATGGTAAGAGGGAGGTAAAGAAGATAAAGGTGAGATTATCTTAGTGGATTATTTCTGTGAAAGACTGAGTAAACATGATGATGATTCTTTTGAAATTCCTTCTTTTTTTTCAGAAACTGACATTTGAAATTAAAGTTTTATTTAATTAAATAAAGATGAAGATATAACTTTAATATCAGTAAAACTTCATCATTTTCTCCTTTCTTTTAATTTCTTTAAGAATTTTTGTTTACTGAGAAGTTATATTAAATCATAAAAGACTGTTCCATCATAAACTTTTATTAGACGAGAGTGTAATTTGAATAAGTTTAAAATATAATATCTTTATATTTTTTAAGTTTTTATTTGATTGTATTTATTTTCATTTTAGGTAAGTTTCCTTCCTTCCTCTTTTCTCCTTTCTCTTTATATGTTGTCCTTAATTTTTCTATTTTCTTTGTAAGAATCTCTCTTTTACTGTATCTTTGATCCTTTCACTTCTTATTCTGTTCATCATCATATTTTGCACATTAAGAAACCAAATTTTGCAGCTATCCCTTTTTTAAGTGAAATTATGTATGCGTCTGCTACATTTGCAAATATTGGGACAGTATGATTATCACCTTCTCACTTTTCTGTAGTACATCTCAACCTTAAATCAGATTATATCATCACACTTAATAAATTTGATTATGTAGCTCTCACCGTATCAACTTTCTTTAACTCTTCTGTGTTCATCAGTCTCTTCATGTATCTGTCATTCCATCCGGTCGTGATTACATCTTTTATGGGAAGATTGAAAGTTTTATGAGCCTTGATTTATTGTATACTCTGTGTGAGTATTATGTGTTGTTACTTGACAAATATCAAAACAGTAGCTAATGTTTTGCTATATCCAAATTTACTGGTTTCTATTTGCTGAATATACAGGTTCAACAGTTTGATATCTCAGATCTTGAAAAGTAGATTGGTGGTAGAAACACCTTTTCTTTTATATATCCTTATAGATAAAAAATTTATGAGATAAGGTTTGGTGATCTGGGAGGGCTGCAGGCAATGAACAAGTTCTTCTATTCTACCTCTTCCAATCCATCTTCCTGAAATTGGTCGTTTAACTCTGGACCTCCAGGTGAAAGGAAAATAGGTTAAAGTTCTGCGTGAAACTGAAGTCATAATGTTTTCTTGCCAGTTTTGTAGGATTTATAAATACCATTTTTTCAACATAGAAGGTAGCTCAGTTAACTTTGCTTTCTGAAATGGCACAAAACAAATTTGGCTTCAGTGAGTCTTATATTTGATGACAAACTGTAGGATTTTTACTTCCAAAATTTCTGATATTATGCCGATAAACTTTACTTGAGAAATGAAACAATGATTCATCAAAAAAAATTACTTTTTCATAAAAGTTATCCTCTTCTACCTCCAGAAGTTTAGCACTAAATTTAAACTTATGGTCACCAGGATGTAACGCCTGCAGTAATTACAATTTATACAGCTTCCAATGGACGATCAGTGTTCTTCCGTTTGCAAATACAACCATTTAATAAATGGACTTTTAAAATTTTGAATATTATTCTATCTAGTATGTGTGGTATGTATTTTTTTTGTCTTTACTGTTTGTTAAAAATAAAGATGTGAAATCTGCTCTGTTATTTTTTAATAACCATTTTTCTACTATGTTCCTCAGTCTATCATCCATCACAGCAATGAATAAAATACTTTCAAAACTGAAACAAGCATTTGCTGTTATCTGTTAGTGATAATTTATTATTACAATGATCAGAGGTCATGATTCTGATCCATATACAATAATAACCATATATAATAAACACTGACTAAATAAAACAACTGTTTGTTTCCTTTCAAAATTAATTTCTGAATATTTTTTTACCTCCTACCAATGTAAGTCAGCAAGATTGTATCTGTCTTTTTACATTGTTCCTGTCTTCTTGAACTCATCTTTCTTCATAAATATATATATTCTTTCACTATACTATATTTTTTTATGATAAAGTGTTATGTAGTTCTTTTCCACTTGCTTTTTTCATCACTTTTGTTTGTATTTTGTTTATCTTAAGTCTTAGGTTTATAGGTCCTTTTACTTTCTCCTACAATTCTCTGTAGTTATATCTTTTATTTAGTTTATGTGTATTTACTTCAATGTTACTTAGTGTGTTTATATTTTAAATAATTAATAAGGACTGTAAATACATATTTTTTTATTTTATAAAATTGTGTATTTTGAGGTGGTAATCAAGGTTTTACTATGCTTTCCCTTTGATCCTCCAGGCAACTGCTGGAGCAGTTCATTTTTTTATCAGTTGACCATATCTACTCATTCCAGATGTGATATGTAAAAATGTATTGTTATTATTATGTACTGATCAGAATCAAACATTTATTTATTTACTTTTATCATTTTTGTTTAGTTCTTTCAATTTGTTCATGCAAATATATGATTTATAAAACATTTGTTATTGATTTAAAAAAAAGGATATTGAGGGATTATATTTGTTAAAATTTTTCCAGATATAATATTTATTTTCTCTTCATTATTATTTACAAAATAAGTATTATATTGCAAACAATAATTCCAATTCTGTTATGAAATTTACAAAAACTAATGAAAATTAATATAAAATTAAGGAATAATTATGATATTTAGATTACAATTACAAAGTAATAATAATAAATTTATTCAAGGATTATTATGTTTATTATTTACAAAATGAAACTAGCTTATAATTCTTACAATGAATAAACTTGTCTGCAATTCACAATGTACCCACAATACAGCTTTCACGATTAACTACAGAGGAGAATATTGTTGCACTTTTATTACGAAGTGGAATAGAATTGTGCAGCATACTCTTGCTCATAAGATCTGACTATTATCACACACACACAGATTACCATTCCCTTGTGCCCCGGCAGTATTTAAACCCAGGGCCTAGGGATTGTCTTGACGTAACAGCAGCTGATCTATCCCCTTGTTCATTTAAACATAATTGTTTCTAAATGACACCTGTTGCCCAAACTATTGTTTTATTTTCCAGAATTCTTTTGATTTTAAACTTTTTACTCTATTTTAAAAGTTTTATTCATTTTTTTGCTTTGTTGTTTCTCAATTTTTAATTTTTTTATTTATTTATATTACTTATATTGTCTCTTCATTCACTCTCTCTCTTTCTCATTCTCACTCTTCCCATTTTTCGAAGGTTCTCTACTCATCACACTACTTTCATGAGAGAATTAAAAATTGAAGCATTAGAAATTATTCCTTTTTTTTTTTACCTAGAAGATTAGTGATATGCAACTTTAACCCTGTCTCATTGTAAACTATCAAGGCAATGTTGAAGGTATTAAAATATGATTTCCATGTTTGTTAACTTGTTAAATATTGATCCATTTATAAAATTCTGTAATTTTTTATAAGAACTACATTGAATTATAAAAAAACAAAAATTTTTACGATGGTTATTCTGAATTTTAATGCTATCTGTTAATTTGTTTCAGTTGATTGTCCAGAGCCTCAGTGTTCTGGACATGGAGCATGTGTTGAAGGAAAATGCTATTGTAAAGCTGGTTGGCAAGGTGTTAACTGTTCATTGCTAGATCAGCAAGTATATCAGTGCTTACCTAGTTGTTCTGAACATGGTAACTATGATCTGGAAACTGGTTCCTGTATTTGTGATGATTTCTGGACTGGCCCTGATTGTTCTCAAGGTAATTTATAAATATTTTGTGTGTGTATGTTTTACACATACAAAAGAAAAAATTATTTTTTATCTGATGTGGCTTCTTTAATTCCTTTGTGTGATTAATGTACACAAATATAATTCTTCAAAAAATCTTTCTGTGAAAATTTAAATTTACTTTTTTATTAAAAAAACATGTTTTTTATCGTACTGTTAAACAAGTTGGTTGTAGTAAATTAATATTCCTATATTAATTAAATATATGGAAATATTTTTACTTAAAAAATTTAAAGAAAGCATTTCAATTATATTTACACTAAGAATAATGAAATGCATTGTTATTGTAAAAGTTCTTGTGTAAAAACAGATTATAGTGAGGTTTTCCCCTGTATTGGGCCAGTGAGGATAAATATTACAACTCGCTCATAATCAGTCTAATTTTTTTACAGATTGGCACAGAGGTATTATTTGAAATTATCTCTATTGTGTGATATTTGCTTGTTTCACTTTTAACAACACTGAAAAATAATGAACCTGATTAGTTTTTTTTTTTTTTTTAAGTTTAATATTTAGTGTACTTATATTGAAATAAAGGTTTTACTGCTTTTTTGTTAATTTATATTTTTTTTAATAAATAAATTACTATGGTTGTGCCAGCAAATAAATGTTGTGCCAGCATTTGCGGTTATTCCTCAGGTTCAAGTTAATTTTTTTTAGAATTTAGTCTTATTTAGTTTTAATATTTTGTATTTAGGTGAAATTTATATAATAAATTTTTTTTTTCTATGTAAATTTGAATTTAAACCAGGATTAGATACCCTGTTATTCTTAATTAGTAATTTTTTTCTAAGGTAGTATATTTTTTATAATTGAAATTTAATAGATCTGGCGGTTTTTAAATCTTTTTAGAGGAACCTGTAATTTAAATGATATTCCACGATTTTTTGTACCTTTTTTTTCTTGTATATCTCTGTCGTTGAGTGTAACGAAAGTTTATTTTCTTTTTCTTTTTTAAGATTTATGTTAGGTCAAGATGCAGTTATAAGAAGGTTATTATGGGTTACATTAATTTTTGTTTTTTGATTTTTTAATTTGATTAAATCTGAATTTGGATTTAATAGTAATTTTTTTTAATAAATTTTTTGAATTTTGCTCTTAATTATGTACATATCGCCCGTCACTCTCATAAATTGAGATAAGTCGTAACAAAGTAGATGTACTGGAAAGTGTATCTAGAATCGGACTTTGGTTTATTCTTATTTACAATAAGATTTATTACTGTTCAATTCAGTTGAGTCTGATAGGTTTTTTTTTTTTTTTTTTTTTTTTTTTTGAAAAAATTTTTTTGTGTTTCTTTTTTTTATTTGATTATTTTTAATTTAGTTAATTGTACAGTGTTGGATAATTAAATTTTATTTTAGAATAATAATTTTTTTTAGTACCTTTTGTATCAGGGTTAATTAATTTTTTAAATTTATTTTTTTTTCCCGAATAGTGAAGATCTATCTTAATCTGTATTTTATTGTGGAATAATTATTTATAAGTTTGGGATTGTTTTTTTTTTTTTTTTTTTTTTTTTTTTTTTAATAATTAGTGAAATAAATAAATACATAATTAAGTGAAATAAATTACAACAGTAAATACTTATGTACTATTAAATTTTTTAAAAATTTATTTTATAATAGTAAAAAAAAACTAAACCTTACCTTACCTGATAAGCAATTCTTTTTGTTTTTCAAAGAAATAAATATCTAAATGAATTAGTATTAATTAAAATTACTTATTAGTTTACCAATAAATTATTTGCTATGGGTTTTACAGTCACCATTTTTATGGGCCTCTTCACACCCATATCCATTTCAGATGATCATGTACATCTTTCATTCTAAATTTTTTGTGTGGATGGTCTCATTAACTTGATCCAGTTGTATATGCTCATGGCAGCTTCTTCATTTGCTTCATGTTAGAACCCTTGTCAAAGTTGTATGTGGTCATCTTTCATTCCATATTCATCTCACTCGACTGAACCATATTAACTGTTGCTGCTCTATTCTATCTACTAGATTTCTAACTATTTCTATACCTTGCTTTATTACATCATTTTGTATGCAATCCAGTTAGGTTCTTCATTAGTTCCTCCAGAGGAAAGCCATTTCTGTAGTCAATTATAGTCTCAATTTATTCTTTGAACTTGTACACCACACTTCAATCCTGTACAAAATTTATACTGTAATAAGTGATTAATAAACGTAAAAAAATCTCAACTTCAGCATTGACTTGAAAATGAAAAAATCAACAAAAAAAATTGGGTGGGGCTGGGTCAGGGCGCATGACCATTGGTTTAATGTGAAACATTACAGACCTTCCAACTTACATACCAACTTCCAAGCTACAGACCAACCAACTTATCTGTAAAGTTAAATGGGAGAGCCACCATTGTATTTTTTTTTTAACAAAACTGAAAGTCTGCAATGGAAAATTTTAGTTCCTTCATTTGGCCAACTCTACAAATAAATTGGCGGTCTGTTTGTCAGCGGGTCACTTTTAATGTATTGGATTAAAATAAAAACAAGACATTGACTGCATACTAAATTTAATTTTAACATAAAACAGACTGAATGGTACATTTATTTCAACTAATATTCAACGACAGTTTTGTTAAAAATTGGTCTGTGAAATGAAAAGTAATATGTGATTATGTAATATGTGTAGTGTGATATGAAGCATAATAGGCAGAGGTAGAAGTGCTCACGCCATTGACATTGTTCACTGAGTGCGCTGCACTAGCTTTGCAGTGCTCCCTTGCTCGCTCACTCGCTCAGCCCTAGACATTGAGGTACCTGTTCATGGCCCATAACCTCCCCTTTCCAACGATGAGCATAATTTATATCTCCGACTGGCTTCTGCACAGACTGAGACTGACATATTGAATTTTTATACTTTACATGTTTACTTTAATTTTTTAAACATAAATATTGTCTAAAATACACTTATTATTACTTAAATCGATCTACCTTGACAAACTCTAACCACAAACACATGAATCATTTTGCTATCATGACTTAAGTTGTGAGCTACGCTGCATGAAAATGAGCAAAAGCACCAGTTTTGGCCGATCTGTGCTGTGCCCCCTCTCCACCAACCTGTTTGTCAGAGACGCAAACACATGCGCTGTGCCCCCTCCCCACCAACCTGTTCGTCAGAGACGCAAACACAAAGTCGTATCGGCAAGCTAATCATGTAAGTTATAAAATGACACTGCATTTACGTCTCTGAGATTAATAGTTAGGGAGTTATTAAGGCAGATATTATTAAGGCAGTTATAGACCTTTTCATTGCACTACAAATTTCTGTTCTGGTACCTGTATGTTTCAGTGTGATTTTAAAGACGTTTCACATCAAAAATTTTAAAAAAGGGTTGTAAAATAAATTTTACTGATCAACTACCTGTGAGCAATAAATAAACAATTATTGTTAAGCATGTTATCCTACCCAATGTATGAATATATATATAAGATATAATTATATGAATCAATGTGTGAATCAAGATGACGTTGATCAACCACCTTCTTGTCAGTGAAACTAATCCAGATGAACATCATCTAGATTAGTTTTTTTTTTTTTTTATCTTGAATATGTTAATTTAAAGATAAAGTTTTGAAGATATTTAAAAATAAGTAAATTTTTTTTTTTGCTTGATATAACAATATAAGCTTGAAGCTTATGCATAGGATATGGAATTGGAATTTTGTAGCGTGTGAAAAATGCCATGACTGACCAGTATATAACCCCAGGATCTCCAGATGGAAGACTGAAACACTGCTGCTCCACCACAGAGATTGGTGTTTTTATTTATTAAAAAATAAGATCTATTTCTATAAATAACTGATAAAGATTTGTTTTATTGTAGAATTTCTATTAAACAATTATTGATAAACAGAAGATTAAAAAATAAAGAAAAACATTAAATGAAAATTACTGATAATCTGAGGGATATAAAGATTTAAATAAATATTCTACAAAGATTAAATTTAATAAAAGTTTATACTAGAGGTAATAAGTTTAAAAATGCCTTTAAAAATTTATTCCATTGAACATTGCAATAAAACGATTACATTTAAAATTTGTTTTTAATTATAGATGTCTTATTAATTCATATTAAAAGTATCCTTCCAGTAAATAATAGGTAATGGGGATATACTGAGTATCCCATATGAAACTGACAAACATTCAATTTATTATATTCAAATAACAGTTATAGAAGCAGCAATAATAATCTTTACAATAAATTTTTGTAAATAGATCTTTTTACTGCTCCCCATAAATAAAAATCTGTAGATATAAGATCTAGGGATCTGAATGGCAAAATGTGCTTTGAAATAAGTCTACCCCTGAAAACTTCACGTAGAAATTCAGTGAAATATTGCCGGTTTGTTCCATTGCTCCATCTTGGAAGAACACTCAAGCAATTCCTTTCTCATTTAGTTGGCCATTGAAAGGATAAATAATTCCCTTGCAATAATGTTTTGAGTGTACTGTTTTGGGAAAACTGAATGATATATCTCACATGATGTAGCACACCAAACTCCAATTTTTTCATCATGTAGTAGTTCCAAGATCTCTTGAGGATGATTCACAGACTACACCTGATTTTTTGTCTGTTGACATGGCCAATAAGTGAAACCATGTTTTATCTGAAAAAGTTTTACATAGAGAACATCTTTTTTGTTTATAAAATCCAAAATCCACTGTCAATATTCAACAGATTTAGAAAAATCAGTATTATGTAACTAACAGACCACAGTTATGTTATATTGGTATAGTTTTAAATGTTTAATCAGAGCTCTTGTGTATACTACTACTTGAGACTTCCACTTGTTGGGGCAATCTGTTGGACTTTGAGCTATATGATCAGAAATATCATCTAAACTGTCAGGGTAGTTGCTTTTTTGGACTCATCTTTGATAAATCCAGTTTTCAGAACTTATTAATCAACATGTCAATGAGGGACATTGTTACCTGGAAACATTTGATGAAACATTTCCTACATGTTTTTGTACTCACCATCACTACTACAATACACATTTCCTACCAAAAAAAATGTGAGCTTTAACTTGAAAAGTATTATCATACATTGGAAACAAAAGCTTCAATATTTATGGGAATAAAAAGTCAAAATGAAACGTGGAAATCAGCTATGAACGAAGTCGTCAGCTGTTACGTTCATTGTTGACATACCAATATACAACTTAAACCATATTTTAATATTTGAGATCCTGTTGCTTTTATAAGTTACATAGTTACATTTGAGACATCTAGTATAAATTTATTACTATATGTAGGTTGTCTGAAAAGTTTTGAGTCTCAACATGAAGATACCAGCACTCATCAACAAAAATTAGGAATGTATTTGCACATATGTTGAAAGCTACCCTCTAAAATTTGAGCCATTTTAAAGGCTCAGTTGTTGTTTGATAATCGTTTGAGTAATTCATTTTGAGTGTTTTTGTAAAAATGGAAAAATCAAATATCATGCCATGATTAAATATTTGCATTTGAAAGGCAATATGCCTTTCAAATGCAAATTAAACCCAAATTGGACGCTATGTTCAGGGACTCTATCCCATCATTTGCCACTATGAAAAGATACGCAGCTGAATCTAAACATGGTCATATCAGCTAGGTTGATGACAAGCATTCAGGCAAAAACTGCAACCACCAACGATATCATCGAAAATGTTTACCAAATGGTACTGGCAATCGACAAATTAAGATTAGAGACATAGCAGAGGCTATGGGTATATGGAAAGAACGTGTTTTGTCATGTATTAACAAAAGAATTAGTTATGTGTAAGCTGTCTGTGCATTGGGTGCTGCGTTTGCTCACTTTGGAACAATAATGCATTCAAATGAACATTTCCAAGACCATGCTGAAGCAGTTTAAGCAAAACGAGTCAGATTTTTTTGTGTCAGATTCATAACTGTAGATGAAATGTGGATCCACCATTACATTCCTGAGACAAAACAACAGTCAAAACAGTGGACTGCAAAGGGTGAACCTACTCCAAAAAGGCAAAGACTGTTCTGTTGGCTGGGAAGGTGATGGCGATTGTTTGGGATAGTAACAGAATTTTCTTTATTGATTATCTTCAAAAAGGTAAAACAATAATGGAACAGTATTATGCATCATTACTTGACAAGCTTGACAAAAAAATGACCACATTTGAAGAAGAAGAAAGTGCTTTTCCATCAGGACAATGCGCCTGCTCACACTTCGACAGTCGCCATGGCTAAAATTCACGAATTGCACTTTCAATTGGTTGACCACTCACTGTAATCACCAAATCTGGCCCGAAGCGACCTTTTCTTGTTTTCTAACCTTAAAGTTTTGTTTGGAGGAAAGAGATTTTCATCAGATGAGAAGGTTTTCACATATGTAAACACCTATTTTGCAGAGAAAGATGCCAGTTACTGTTGGAAGGGTTAAAGAGGTTAGAGCATCGCTGGAAAAAGTGTATCGACTTGAAAGGAGATTTTTGTTGAAAAATATAACTATATTTGACAGAAAAAATACGTCTTTCTATGTTAGACTCAAAACTTTTCAGATAATTCTCATATTAGTGTCTTCATTACTTAAATACACTGTTATGATAGTTTTTCTGATCTTCGGATTTATAAGATAATACCAATTATTAATCAAAATATAATCTTTTTAAAGCAAAATTATAATTCATTTTTTATCCTCTTTTTGTGTTGGAATTAAGAGTACTTAATCAAATTAATAGTATAACATGTCAGCATTAAAACAACTAATTAAAAATAAATTTTTTAGTTAATTTCTGTGGGATTTAATAGCAAAAGAATAGTTTACAAATATCAGTAATTAGATTTAAATATATTTGAATGAAATTATGAATTTGTCTTATAATTCTTCTCTCATAATTAAATTAGTTTAATTATATTTTATTCTGCATATCTTATATAAGTATAACTTTATCTTGTATAAGGAAACTGTATATAACTACATATAAGGAAACATAGATATTATCAAATAAAAAAGATCATAGAACAGCAATACTAATTACAATTTAAATATATCATTGATAAAACACATATGTGTATTACAAATGTACCAAATAAATAACTCATATTTCATGATTGTAGTTGTCTTTTTTATTTTCGTCTCTCTTAAGGGATATTTCATTTCAATTTACAAATTTTCAAAAATGTTATTGCATCACTATCTTTGATTTTGATGATATTTAGTATATATGATAACTACCCACCTTGTAGTGGCCAAAAACTTTTTTTTATATTTAAAAAAAAATTTTGTCTTGAGTAATAGACTATTTTCTAACTTGCCAACAGATAAAAACAGTCATTTTCATCATTTTTTTCCATGAGCTACAGCATTCCTATTTTACATTGTAGAGAGGGTCAAAAAGGGCTTTTTGGAAAAAGTAAAGATGCAACTTCATCTTAGTATACTCAAAATTCATTTTGTTACATAACCAAATCTTCTAATGTTTACTGAAGTTATGTTTATAAATTATTTTTTTTTTTAAATTTTGGGCTCAAAATAAATAATGAAGGGCTTATGGTAACAGGCCTGTTTTTTACCTTTTAACTCTTAGGTACTAGTAGTAGTTATAAAAAAAAATTGGACTGTTACTGAGTGTCCTTCATTATAAGAAATGGCTGCCAAATTGTAAGATTTTAAAAATGTCTCATTTTTGGGACCCAAAAACTACATGTAGGACAGGTGGCAAAAATCTAAAATGTTTACAGCAGTAAGTGTTTTTATGTACTTTAAAACCATATGAAATTTATTTTTTACTCAAAGGGGTTGACGAGTAATGAAGCCAACAAAACCTCTAAAAAAACCATCCCTTCTAACCGTAAACGAACCTATCCAAAAATACTGATGTGTATTTTATCAGATTATAAAGATTAAGCTCATTAGAATGAATAAATTAATAATTAATAAATAGTCAATTACGAAATGATAAACTATTCAAATGTATGTATTAACAAGTTTTTCAATTCATTTTTACCTTATTTTACTTCTGCTAATAGAAGTTATGAATAAATCTTGCACTTTTTGATAACAAACTTAACTAACATATCTTAGTGCTCCTACATTTTTTTATTCAGTAGAACTGATAAGTCCTCATTCGTCGTGTAATGTTGTATCCTCTTCCAGTAGTTGATAGAAAAAGCTCTGAAGATGTAAGAATCTTTAAGATATTTTCCAGTTGAACCAATGTTTGATTATCTCTCAATGATTTCTTGAATGAAGAACCAGGACCCTGAAGATGGAAAAAGTGTATTCGATATTCCTCTTCATTTTCATGTATTTTGACTTAGCCTAACCACCAGAGAGAGAGAGATTGAGGGAGGGTGAGTGAGTACCTGACCCACCAGCCAGAGCACAAAATTTAGGTCTTAAATAGCAAATTAAGAAAATCCAATTTTTAAATTATGTTTTTCTTTGAAGGCTGTGAACATTTCATTTAAGTTACATAAAATAAGCTTTTATTAAATATTAATTTTCTTCCAGTCAGCTTGTCTTACAGAGACACAATCCTTCTTGTTTGACATCATTCTGGTAAAAATCTTGGATACATTTAATAAAATTTTCATCAATTACATGACTGGGTTTCTTTTGCCCATTTGTGGCAAAATTCTACTTGTTTTAACTAATTGTTTGGATTGACGGACTAAATACTGACTAATATTAGACTCATTTTGAATTTTTTAAATGCGTTTTCATTTTTATAAAATGCAAGGGATCTTACAATAACAATACAGTTAGTATAAATTATAAAACTACCAATTGTACCTTACTTTGTCATATCCCAGTTTCTCTACAGTTACAATAAAAATTTCTCTAATTAATAAAATTAAAAATAAAAGATATCACATAAAATAGAAGTTCACTGCTAATAAAATTACTTTATAAACAAGTGTGCATTACCTAACCATAGTATTAACACTAACAACAATACAACATATTATATTGAAATCAAAACAGTAACTGAGTCTTCGACAATGTTTACATTCAGGATTACGCAAACATTCATGTCCATGCATGAATATTAACTTTTGTTTAAACATGAGTTTGTGTGTATAAGTCATACTTTAAGTAACAACTATCTAGAATATAAGCTATCCCATTATAGACCTATCAAAGTATTTTGAATAGTACGCCTACATTATTATCTGAAAAAATGCATGCATCGAATTTGTTGGATACATTGTTCATACTTAAAAGGAACAGTGTTTTTAGCAGTTTTGATGGCTTCATTACTCGTCAACCCCTTTGAGTAACAAAATAACTTTTATATAGTTTTAAAGTACATAAAAGGTACTTACTGTTGTAAACACTTTAGATTTTTGCCATCTTTCTCACATATGGTTTTTGGGCCCCAAACATGAGACATTTTCAAAATCTTACAATTTAGCGGCCATTTTTTGTAATGAAGGAAACTTGGTAACAGTCCAATTTTTTTGTTATAAGTACTAGTACCTTTGAGTTAAAAGGCAAAAAATAAACCTGATACCTCATTATTTATTTTGGACTCAAAATTTGAAAAAAAAAAAAAAATTTGCAAATGTAATTTCAGTAAGTATTACAAGATTTGGTAATGTAACAAAATGAATTTTGAGTACACTAAAATGAAGTTCCATCTTTACTCTTTCCAAAAAGCCCTTTTTGACCTCTGTATGATGTAAAATAAGAATGTTACAGCTCATGGAAAAAGTGATAAAAATGGCTGTTTTTACCTGTTGGCAAGTTAGAAAATAGTCTATTACTCAAGAAAAAATCTTTTTTAAAATATAAAGATATTTTTTTTGGCCACTATAAGGTGGCTAGTTATCATATGTCAAATATCATCAAAATCAAAAATAGTGATGATATAAAGTTTTTGAAAATTTGTTGAATTAAAATGGAATACCTCTTAATTACTGAAACAGGGCAGAGGGTCACCGTATGTTGTTAAATGCCCCGGATATGTCCAGAAAAATCCGTAACACATATATTTACATGGACTAAATGAAGCTCTATTCATCATCTTTAGTATGACATCCTTAGTGCTCTTTCCTGGTTGGAAAACATACTGGTTGTCCATCAGCAAATGATCAGTGGCCAAACATTAATATGCAAATATTGGACCTTGCCAATCATGGGCAAGAGCGTTAGTGGATGGTAAGAAGAACTAACAGTAGGATCTTTGTCGCCACCTTTGAACAACAACACCAAGTCTCCATGCTTCCAACCCGCCGTAAAGTGGCCGGCAAAGAACAACCTATTATATATTCTAGTTAAAGGACCAAGGACTACTGGAAGCGCAGGGACAAGGGCTCCACTGTGACACAATCATATCCAGGGGCTTTGTGCCATGCTATATTACAGATCACCTGGCACACTTCCGTCTCAGTAATCTCAGAAGATTGTAAGTCGGTCTCAAAAATCGTGACTTTCCACCCAACACACCAGTGGTATGAAACCTCACCCAGGGAGCAAATCTTGTCATACGGGAGCAAATCATTCAGCAAAATGTTAAGGACACGGTTCTTATCAAATTACCACACCCTCACGGGTTGACAAGGCTGACAATCTTAATATACTGTGGAAATGAATAAAATCATAAGTAATAAAATTAAAAATGGAACTCAGCTGTAAATGACATAAAAATGATATAAAATATTTCAAGGCTGTACACCAGTTTATTCAAAAAATGTAGAGAAATGAAAATGCTCTACGTACCAACACACATATATCAACACCAACATGTTAATCTAGATTTCATGATATATTATTTTTTAGTGGTAGAAACAGAAAGTAATATTTGAAGGAAGTGAAAAAGTACTATACTTACACTAATTAGAAAATCTAATTATGTCGTTTTCTGTAGAAATATAAAAAGTAGATGTAATGTAAATTGTACAACTGTTTTTAAAAGAGAAATATGAGGTCCAATTTGTAAATCTCCTGTTATTTCTTTATTAATATGATGATATTATTTTAATTCAATTTTTACTTATGGTTTTTGTTCCAGCTGTTTGCAGTCTTGATTGTGGCCCAAACGGTCGTTGCGATCAAGGTCAGTGTGTCTGCAAACCTGGTTGGAGTGGTGAACGGTGTGATTTATTGCCTTGTGATGCACGCTGTTCTGAACATGGTCAATGCAAAAATGGTACTTGTGTATGTTCTCAGGGCTGGAATGGTCGTCATTGTACTTTACGTATGTTATTCTTTAAAATTCTTTTTACATTTTTGATTATTAAAAAAATCTTAAAATTTAAAGCTTTATTTGTTCTAAGCAGTATTGTATACCATTTTTATTGTGCAGTAATTTATTTTTATTCATCATAAATGTTATTGAATTAATGTAATAGGAAAATAAGATTTTTTTTTGGGATGGCCATTTTTAATTACACTGTTCTCATAAGAATGTGCTCGTAATTCATGTTACAAATATCTTGACATCTTAAAAAAATGATTTGCTTAACTAAACATAGTTAAAATTTACTAAAAAGCACAATTCACTTTCTAAATATGTAACAAATACAGTACTGTTAACTGTCTAGGATTGAATTTCCTCTTAGAATTTTAGGATTACTGTAAAACTTGACATACAAATTAAAAAAAAAATTGTTTATTCAAAATATAAATAACATTATTACTTTCAGGAGGGAAGCCAAATAGTGTGAATGATCATTGGTTAAATATTAAAAACAGATAAAAGGAGCAGCTGAGAAAACGATAAGAATTAAGAGTAGAGAAAGAGTAGGAAGGAGTGGGTCAGTGAAGAAATGATAAAAAAAATGAATGAAAGGAGAAAATGGAAAAATGTTTGGACAGAGGAAGGTAAAAGGAACTATAGAAATTTTAATAATGAATTAAGTAGAAAAACTGAATTAGCAAGAGAAAAATGGTTACAAGAAAAGCATGATGTAATAGAAAATCAAGAAAAAGAAGAGAGATACGATCTAATGTACAAAGGAGCTGCAGAAATGGTATTCAAGAAAAATGGAAAACGTTGTACAGTGTATCAGATCAAGTCAAAGAACAAGGACATAGTAATTGAGAGGAATGAAGTGAAAAAGATATGGTAAGAGTGCATCATGGATTTATACTCACTGAATGATAGGCCATGGAGAGTAAATCCAGGAATAGAAAAAGAGACCAAAGTTCATGAACATCATAAGGGTTATAATATATTACAATATGAAGTAAGTATAGTCATGAAAGCAATGGCTAATGGAAAAACTGGAGGATGTGATGAATAGCCGATTGAGTTGTTTAAAGTTCTTGGAGAGAATGGAGATATTCTATTGTTGGATCTGTGCAATAGAATATATAATGGAATGATGGCCTAAAGACTTCTGGATACAATAATGGTGCCATTACCAAAGAAATATAATGCTAGAAAGTGTGAAAAGTACTGTACTAGTCTAATTTCGCATGCCGCAAAAGTCTTACTAAGAATTCTGAACAGGAGGTTATACAATAAATTGAATGAAAATATTGCAGAAGACCAATACGGTTTTAGAAGGGGAGTTGGAACTAGGGATGCCATAGGACTGCTTTGAATTATTGGTGAAAGATATATAGAAAAGAGAAGAAGAGTATATGTTGCGTTTGTAGACCTTGAGAAAGCTTTTGATAGAGTAAGATGGGATAAATTAATGATAATTTTGAAGAAGAATTAATTGGAAAGACAGGAGACTTATGAAAGAGTTGTATGTGAACCAGAAAATAAAAGTAAGAATAGGAAGTAAGACAATGCAAAAGATTGCATAGGAAGAGGAGTGTGACAGGGATGCTTCATGTTACCTACACTATTCAATATTTATCTATAAGTCATCAATAATGGTTTAAAGGATAATAGAGGGGTGGCAGTAGGTGGTAGAATAATAAAATGTATACGATTTGCTGATGACATGGTGGTGCTGATAGAAAGTGTAACAAAGTTAAATGAAATGCTTAACGATCTAAATAAGGCTTGTGAAAATGTAGAGATGAAAATTAATAAAAAGAAAACAAAATATATGGTATTAGGTGGCAAAGATGAGCATATTAATGTAGGAATTGGGATTGAGGTACTAGAGCAGGTGATGAAATTTAAATGCTTGGTTAGCCTCATAACAGAAGATCTTAACAGTACCACAGAAATCAAAAGGAGAAGAGCAATGGGTAAGGAGGCATTAGTAGGAAAAAGAAATTGCTATGTGGGAAATTAAATTTAGATCTGAGGAAGAGATTGGCAAGATGTTTTATTTGGAATGTTATGCTTTATGGTGCAGGAACATGGACTTTAAGAAAGGAAGACAAACGGCAAATTGAGGTGTTTGAGAGATGGGTGTGGCATAAAATGGTAAACATCTGTTGGCAAGATAGAGTAACAAATGAGGAGGTGTTGAGAAGAGTAGAAGAGGAAAGGAATATGTTAAATACCATTTTAAGCAGGAAAAGGAACTGATAGGACACTGTATGAGAAGAAAGTATTTATTAATAGATGCAGTTGGAGGGGTGGTAAATGGAAAGAGAGGAAGTGGAAGAAGGTTTCAGTTGATTTATGGGGTTATGGAAATAGCAAAATATACGAAAACAAAAACACTTGCACAAGATCTGCCCCATTGGCAGAACACAATGAGTGAATGAGATATTACTTTCCAAAAAATGTGAGAGAAAATTTCTGAATTAATAAATTTTATTTGTATTATATTATAGTAAATATTATGTGTATTTCATTTTCAGACATATTAGTTTACAATTGATAAGAAAAAAAGGTAGTAGTTGTAATTCTGTTGATTATTTTCAGGCATAAAAATATCATTATTTCAGTTAATTAGGATTATCTTGAACTCATGATAAAAGCAGAGAACATAAAGTCCAATGTATTTACCTTCCTCATATATATATATAAGATATGTTAAGATATGTTGCCTATGGTATTGATTCGACAAAGGATAATGAGAAATTACATTAAAATGTTTTTGCATACACAATTTTACATTTTTATATACATTTTTTATCTATTCTCTAGTACTATTATAAGTTATAAGTCACAAACAATAATTCTGATGCTGCTGTTAGGTAAATACACTACTAATGACAAGTAATACAAATTTAAAAAGTGATTATTACAATTAATGATAAAAAATATTTACAAAATTAATAATGAACTTTATACAAGAATTATTAACTTCAACTATTTACAAAAGAAGACTAGCATATACTTTTTACCCCAACCCTTATCCTTTTGTCTAATTCTCTACACGCGATTGGATATTTATTTTCACTTTTAAAAAACAAATAACATTGAATGTGATCTAGTTACTGTATTCTTTTTCTAAATAATAACCAGAATCAGCAATCTATTATAAGATCTATGTTATGTAATTCAAAGATTGCAAATGAATATGTAGTTCTAAGACTAAGTAGATTTTTTATTTTATTTTACAGCGGGATGCATCAATGCTTGCAATAGGAATGGTATATGTGCATTAGAGGACGGCGAATATCGTTGCCAGTGCAATTCAGACTGGGCTGGTCCTGATTGTAGTGTACGTTTGGAAACAGAATGTAATGATGAGGTGGACAATGATCATGGTAATTAAAATAATTGTAATTACTGCTTTTTTATGATTTAGTATTTACTTTTTATCATTTACCCCTTTTCTGTAAAAATATTCCTTTCTCTAAATTATTAACTTTTGAAGGGAATTCAAGAATAAATTTTCATTAATATGGTTGTACATATCTGAGATTTTTTATTTATTATAAACAACATTATTTTCATACAATATTTATAAAACATAATATTAACTAATTCTCATATTTTGATGAGTAGACCTCTTGAGAATTTCAATCTGTAAACATATTGAGGACACCTATTTTGATTTAAAAATTTCATTATTAATCTCGGTGATATTGCATTCCTTGATTTTCCCTTTTGAAATCAGTTTCATCAATGTTCAGTAATACAGATTCCCAATTATATTTAAATTCTTTAATCTCTTTGCATTCCTGATGTTGCAATGACAATGCTCATTGATTTATACATCATTGTTTGAGGTTGTTTTTCTGTTTATTATGAAACTAAATTTGTTTTGTTAACTTTTATTATATTTATTTTAATAAGATTTAATAGTTGATTATTTTTTTAATATTTTAAGTAAATTCTAAGGTTTAAAAATATTATATATAAATGGATTAATTTGACTTTCATTCTGATTTATTCAAGAAATATATTTTAAAATAAAAAATAATTTTCTATTGCATGAAAAATTTTCATAAATAAAAAATTAACTGTTCACAGGTAAGCATTAAAAAAAGAAAAATAAGTATTAAGGCTCATTGTAAACTGGAAAAAATAATGAGTAAATACAAAGAGTACTATGAAAGTTTTGCAATATGACATAACAAATCATCATGGGCAGTTACAAGTTAGCACATGTTGAGACAGGTCTCACTCAACCTGCACTGTAACTCACTGCCTCAGTGTCATTTGTTTTTTAGCTGTGTTAGTGAAAAGAGGTAGTGATGTTGTTTGGTCAAAAACTGAATACTGGGAAATTTTGCACTTGGGTTAAGTAAAGTGTTTAGAGGAAATGACTCCTCTGCTTGGAGAAGTTTGTCTTCATCTTACAATAATATTTACGTGGTCCAAAAGTTTGAAAGAGGAAATTTTGGGCTTGAGGAAGGACCAGAGAAAATTTTGATTGAGGTCAGGTCAACCGTCTTCATCCGTGACTGAGGGAAGCGTTGCTGCAGTACAAAAAAATGCCTGAGAAAGACAGGTGTATGATCTATCACCAAATAGATGTGTACTTGGGCATTAATGCACCAGCAGTTTGTGCCACTCTGTGAGATCACCTTCAAGTTAGAAAGTTTTGTTTGTACCCTTTGGGTGCCGTATAACTTGATCAACGATCAAGTGGCACATCGTGTTTCATGGTGCCGTGAAATACTGAAAAAGTTTTAAAATGTGAAATCTCCCTTTGTGAATAGTATTTTGTCAGTGACAAAACTTGACTACATTATTATGATGTCCAACCAACCCTCAGAACAAAGTGTTGGTGTTCGAAGATCAGAAGACCCTCGTGACTGTTTGAAAATCCAGATCAGTGAAAAAGATAATGTTGGGTGTAATTTTTTTAGTGTGAGATATATTTTAGAGGGAGTTGTGTTGAAAAAAAACAGTTACAGGGAAGTGGGATACTGAGGGATGACTGCCTAAAATTGTTGAAGCTCTCAAGAAGCTGGACCTGAACTCAGGGATGGACACATGATTTCTTCACCATGATCAATACTTCAGTCCAATGCTCTAAAGTTTGATTTGAGTATTTGGCCAGCACTGAAATAAAATTATTAGAACACCCTCCCTACAGGTTTGTTCGCCCAGGTAAATTACAGACTGAAAGGGGGGCATTTTACAAACAACGATGACCTCCTAAGGGCTTGGGACCATGAGTGTACTAGGTCTCCAACAAAACATGGAAGGTTATTTTGAGAAATTTTAGAAAACAAAGTCCTATTGTAAAACCTTCCTAGTGCCCTTTATATATTAAAATAATATATGTAAAAATTGAAAATCATTTACCAAAAAAGTAAATGGTATTAATAAAAAATTAAGTATAAAGGTAATATTTTCAATTTATGAAAATAAATTATTTTTCATAAATAATTTTTTTTTACAATTATGTTTTTCAATACATATCATAATTATATATTTTTTTTATAAACATTAAAAATAAAAATAAATAATAAACAAATATAAATAAACAAATAATACATTTTTTTTTTGTCTTCAGTCATTTGACTGGTTTGATGCAGCTCTCCAAGATTCCCTATCTAGTGCTAGTCGTTTCATTTCAGTATACCCTCTACATCCTACATCCCTAACAATTTGTTTTACATATTCCAAACGTGGCCTGCCTACACAATTTTTCCCTTCTACCTGTCCTTCCAATATTAAAGCGACTATTCCAGGATGCCTTAGTATGTGACCTATAAGTCTGTCTCTTCTTTTAACTATATTTTTCCAAATGCTTCTTTCTTCATCTATTTGTCAAATAATTTATTTTTATTTATATTTATTTCCCAAATAACAAAATTCTTCTACCTCCATAATCTTTTCTCCTCCGATTTTCACATTCAGTGGTCCATCTTTGTTATTTCTACTACATTTCATTACTTTTGTTTTGTGCTTGTTTATTTTCATGCGATAGTTCTTGCGTAGGACTTCATCTATGCCGTTCATTGTTTCTTCTAAATCTAAACGCCAAGTATGTTGGTTTGTTTTTCTTTAATCTTCCTTCTACTATTAATTTGAGGCCTAAAATTGCTTCCCTTGTCCCTATACTTTTCCTGAAACCAAATGGTCTTCTCCTAACACTTCTTCCACTCTCCTCTCAATTCTTCTGTATACAATTCTAGTTAAGATTTTTGATGCATGACTAGTTAAACTAATTGTTCTGTATTCTTCACATTTATCTGCCCCTGCTTTCTTTGGTATCATGACTATAACACTTTTTTTGAAGTCTGACGGAAATTCCCCTTTTTCATAAATATTACACACCAGTTTGTATAATCTATCAATTGCTTCCTCACCTGCACTGCGCAGTAATTCTACAGGTATTCCGTCTATTCCAGGAGCCTTTCTGCCATTTAAATCTTTTAATGCTCTCTTAAATTCAGATCTCAGTATTGTTTCTCCCATTTCATCCTCCTCAACTGCCTCTTCTTCCTCTATAACACCATTTTCTAATTCATTTCCTCCGTATAACTCTTCAATATATTCCACCCATCTATCGACTTTACCTTTCATATTATATATTGGTGTACCATCTTTGTTTAACACATTATTAGATTTTAATTTATGTACCCCAAAATTTTCCTTAACTTTCCTGTATGCTCCGTCTATTTTACCAATGTTCATTTCTTTTTCCACTTCTGAACACTTTTCTTTAATCCACTCTTCTTTCGCCACTTTGCACTTCCTTTTTTATAGCATTTCTTAATTGCCGATAGTTCCTTTTACTTTCTTCATCACTAGCATTCTTATATTTTCTACGTTCATCCATCAGCTGCAATATATCGTCTGAAACCCAAGGTTTTCTACCAGTTCTCTTTATTCCGCCTAAGTTCGCTTCTGCTGATTTAAGAATTTCCTTTTTAACATTCTCCCATTCTTCTTCTACATTTTCTACCTTATCGTTTTTACTCATACCTCTTGCGATGTCCTCCTCAAAAATCTTCTTTACCTCCTCTTCCTCAAGCTTCTCTAAATTCCACCGATTCACCTGACACCTTTTCTTCAGGCTTTTAAACCCCAATCTACATTTCATTATCACCAAATTATGGCCGCTATCAATGTCTGCTCCAGGGTAAGTTTTGCAGTCAACGAGTTGATTTCTAAATCTTTGCTTAACCATGATATAATCTATCTGATACCTTGCAGTATCGCCTGGCTTTTTCCAAGTGTATATTCTTTTATTATGATTTTTAAATTGGATGTTGGCAATTACTAAATTATACTTCATGCAAAACTCTATAAGTCGGTCCCCTCTTTCATTCCTTTTGCCCAGCCCGTATTCACCCACTATATTTCCTTCCTTGCCTTTTCCAATGCTTGCATTCCAATCTCCAACTATTATTAAATTTTCATCTCCTTTTACGTGTTTAATTGCTTCATCAATCTCTTCGTATACACACTCTACCTCATCATCATCATCATGGGCGCTTGTAGGCATATAGACGTTAACAATCGTTGTCGGTTTAAGTTTTGATTTTATCCTTATTACAATGATTCTATCGCTATGCGTTTTGAAATACTCTATTCTCTTCCCTATCTTCTTGTTCATTATGAAACCTACTCCTGCCTGCCTATTATTTGAAGCTGAGTTAATTATTCTAAAAATAATAAATAAATAATAATATAATAAACATAAAAAAACCATTATTATTTTGGGCTAGAAAAATGATACATATAAATATATATTGGCAAGTAATCTTTTATTATAAAAATTTTAAAATTGTTTACAGGTTTTACACAAGGAAAGCGATGTACTTCACAAGTCTATTCCTCTCATCAAAATAATGAAAAAAGTTCATATAAACATAGATCTGGAAACGCATCGTTAGCAAGTTACAGCTAGTGAAAGATTTCGCCCAGAATTCAGCTCCCTTAGTGAAATTTTTAAGATGTTAATTGAGGGGCAAAATTAATGTCCTATGGTTTTTGACCTGAAAAATTGAATAAAATAGGTTCCAGAACTGTATTTCCAATAGTTTTCATGATATCTGAAGTAAAAGTGAAAAATTTGTTGTCTGAAAACCGTTTTTCACTTCCTTCTACAAAGTACAAGGAAGTATTGTAATCGTGAAAAATTTCAGATTTCAATGGAAATATCCATTCTGACCATCCCTGAATCTATTTTGACTAGTTTCAGCATGACATCTGTATGATATGTACATACAGATGTACATATCAAAATGTGATTGAATGTTGTGTCCACCACAATGCAATTGTGTAATTGTCCACTTTGTTAAAGAATTGGAGGATCATATCTCACTTTCAAATGAAATAAGTTAAAATGAAGTGCAGCAAAAAAATGTGTGTACTGTATGTAATTTAATAGGCATACAAGGAAGTCATGTGGTGTGCACATCAGATTTTTTTAGGTTTGTAAAACAATGACTTTGTTAAATGACAAATGCATAAAAGTTATTAACAAAAATTGTAGAGAATTTAATTTTAAAAATATTGATATAAATAAATGCAATAAAAATCAAATAAAGTTTTAAAAAATAAATTTCACTGAAGAAGAAAGAGAACAAAAAAATAAATGAAATGACTTGTATAAAAAATGATTGTATTTTCAATATCATAAAAACTACTGGAGGTACAGTTCTGGGAACTATTTTATTCAGTTTTTCAGTTCAAAAACCATAGGAAACCATTAATTTTGTTCCTCCATTAAATCCTAAAAATTTCAATACAACCTCATTTCATCGAGGAAGCTGAATTCTGGGTGAAATCTTTTGCTAGCCGTAACTCACTAACAAAGCTTTTCTAGATCTATGTTTATGTGTACTTTTTTCATTATTTTAATGAGAGGAATATACCTGTGAAGTATGTCGCTTTCCTCGTGGGACACTCTGTATGTTTAGATCATATATGCAACATTAAAAATGAATATTTATACAATATTAATTATTTCTCTAATTTTTTTCTTCAATATGTATGAATACTAATCCAAAAAAGTAACCTAAAATTGCGATGTTCCGGTCATTATAGATAAGTGATACTATTGTTATTGTTTAAATAGTTTCAACATTAATAAAATGTAACAATAAATCAATATAGAGCATTCATTTTAATTGAACCACCATTGGGATCTTCTAAACTAGAAAAGCTACAAGAGCTTTAAATGGGGATCTTTTCTTCACTGTTTGATACATTGAAGAAATTCTTTTGCCATGTTTGAAATCTCTTCTATGTTTTTAAAAATGGTGGCCAGTTTAATTTTTTAAATGGAAACCCCCTCTCAATTTTTATTTCATTTTCCAATACAACACATAATTCTACGATATTTTTATTTATTTACTTTTTCTCCTAAATGCAATTCTTCAGAACTATAATCTTAATTTCCAATTGTACTATTAAAAATAAGAAAATTAATTATATTTATAAATTACAATGCTTTACATTATTATGCTTTTATATTTTAAATTCTATTAATATAAACCACCTAGTACAGAATACTGAGATAGGTAAGACATATCTTACCTTAATTTTACCATGACTGTACTTTCAGTACTAGTATATTAATAGAATTAAAAATATAATTTGAATATGAATCTTAAAAAGATTCATTTCAATAAAGTTATTATGCTTTTATATCAACGGATAAGTTAATCCTTTCCTTTTTTGATCTTTTAGGTTTACTTTGATAGAAATGACATACTATGGTTTTACATAGTGGACATTTTTGTACGTTGGTAAAATGAGAACAGAGTACAATGAATATTTAGTAGTCCTCCATAGTAATGTAGAGCAAAAATTTACTAACTACCTTAGAGATGCAAATCATACTTATCTATAAAAATTGAAAACAACCTTGAAATTTGAAGCCGTATACAAAAAAGGCCAATCTTAAAAGACATTACAAAATGTTTAAATAAACAGAAGCATTGTGCCAGATGATAAGACACAATTCAAATTCCATGCAATTTCTAAATGAATATCTGTCTACCATACTAAGCAAATTACCAGTAATAATATCAGGTGAGGCCAGTATAAGAATAGCCTGCAACAATCGCAGAAGAATAACTGAAGATCAATATTTGTAAAATTTTTTTTTTTTTAAAACATTACATTTATTAAATTTGGTTCATTTGTAATTTAAAAACTACAGTTTTGATTAATTGTAATCATCAGTCATCTTTGACAAAATCATAGCAAAAATAATTACAGATTTTTTTTTTATATGATGGCTTTCACAAACTTCAATCATGTGTAATTGAATTATTTATTATGCAATGTTTATATTACTGTTTCACTATGCATTATAATTTCGAGGAACATTCAGTAATTAATGAGACAAACTGATCGTAGAAAAAATAATTTATTTAATGACAATGAAACTTGCACTACTTATCAACATAGTCTCCAGCAACATTTAGACACTTGTTCCACCGTTCTGTAAGCTTTCTGATTCCCACATTATAGAAGTCTTTACCTTGGTGTTTAAACCATTATATACTGCTTCATTGTTGTTGAACTTCTTGCCATGTAAAAAGTATTTGAATGGGCCAAACAAATGACAATCAGACAGGGCGAGGTCTGGGCTGTAAGGAGGATGTGGCAACACCTCCCAACCCAAGTTTCCAAGCGTTTCTTCTGTTCTCTGAGTGATGTGAGGGCACACATTGTCATGCAAGAGAATCGCAACTTTTGAGAGAGCGCTGTGATGTTTTCGCCTTATCGCAGATTTCACTTTCTGTTGAAGCTTGTTAGAATAGTGCTCACTGTTCACGGAACGTTGTTCTTCTAAAAAGTCATTAAAATTTGGGCCTTGCAAGTCCCAGAAGACCGTTAAAATCACTTTACTGACTGATGGTGAGTTTTGAATTTTTTTGGTGGGTGAATCCAGATTTTTCCATTCAAGACTTTGCCGTTTAGATTTGAGCTCAAAATGGTGTATCCACATTTCTTAATTAGAAAGTCCTTCTGTTCAAACCGTTCTTTGAGCTCAGAACAAATGCGAATCTGGGTGTCTTTATAGGCTTGAACTGGGTGTCAACTGTCTTGGAACCTGTTTTGATAATTCAGCATGTCATAAATGATTGAATGCGAGTGAGTTCCAGCACTAATATTTACAGAAACTAGCAGTTTGACTCACTTGTCTTCGTAAATAAGATCATTTATGTGATTTTGCAGCGCGGTAGTTAAAACTTTAACTGTTCTTCCAAAGCAATGAGATCAGTCACACTTGTTCTGTATGAATTAAACTGTTCCTCCCACTTATACACTTTACTGAGGTTTAAACACTTTTCACCATTCTGTTTCAACATTCTTGAGTAAATTTCCACCCGTTTCACACCTGATAGCAAAAATCTTATCACTGAACATTGCTCTTCCGTTGTACATGTTTCAAGCAGAGCTGACATTCTCAACAACAAAAGAGTTTATATTTAGATTAATTATGATCGATCAGTTGATTAAATGTGTTCTCAAGTTTGCCAACTTGACTTGACCCTCAAAAAGTTTCACTGTCATTGAATGACTGTTTTATCTCTACATCAATTTGTCTCGTTAATTACTGAACGTCCCTTGTACATTACATACTGTTTGTTTTATTCAAGCTTAGAATACAGGAAGTTTGTAACTTCCCTGTATTTGTGAAATCTATTTTTCTAACAGTTAAAATTCCTAATTTGTGTAATGGAAATTTGTGTAATCCACATTCAACATAAATAAATCTTTTATTCTGATCTACATAATAATACATTAATATAATTCTTGAATATAAAATAAATTAAATATAAAACATAATAACTTTATCAAACATGACCCGTTGGTATGATTATGTAATTAATAATTAAAAAAACCACTTATCAACAATTCTTTTATATATATGTTAAATTTTATGATTTCAGAATAAAATTCCATCATCAGAAACTTAAAAAATATATGTTATAATCTTAATAAAACTAAAACTTCTTATCATGTAAATTTGTTTATGTAACGTAATATAATATAACAGTGGTCATCAGATGTTTAAAATTATTATCTCCACTTTATATTGGTGGAGACATTCATAATGACAGGATGTTAAGTCGACATAATTTTAAACATGTGTCGACCATTATTATGTTATATTACATTACATAAACAAATTTACATGACGAAGAAGTTTTAGCATTAAGATTATAACATACATTTTTTAAGTTCCTAATGATGGAATTTTATTCTGAAAGCACGTGAATGTATATGTAAAAGAATTGTTGGAAAGTGGTTTTTTTTTAATTATTAATTAATAATAAAAACATAAATTATAAAAAATAATTATTTGAACAAGTCCATATTTATTGATTAAACACTTGAAACAATATTATAGTAAATACATTAAATATTTAAAAAATACTACAAAATAATTCCCAGTTTAGAAGATGCTGTTATAAATAATTTTGAGCACTTATTTATATACATATTGTAGGGAGTAGAGAATATTCAGGGCCTTTTTAATTATTATTATTTTTAAATTCTTTGTCAGTAATATTTTATTGCTGTTTTTAAGAAAATTGTTTAATTGCATTTTAAATAAATTGTTGAAAAAAATTTCAAATGGTGCAGAAATTATTAAAAATGAAAAAACGAAAGGTTTTTATTATGTTTAAAGAAGCATAATGAAGGCCTTTCTTTTAAGTCAAAATATTGTATTGAATATACAAAAACTGTTCTGTTATCTGGTTTTGTAAGGGTGGATATTGTTAATTGTTTAAGAATAAGTGACTATTCTTTTTGACAATAGTTGCCTATTCTTAAATATAAACAGAATTAACATTTTTAATTTACTAAATGTCCATCTAAACAATTAATACTTACAGGTGCCAGTTAATATCTGACAGTCTTATTTTCTGTATCTTAAAAACACGTTCTGCTTTTTGAGGGAGTTCGAAGAAAAGATTATGCTTTAAAGTTTAGCACTTTAATGCTGTTTAAAATAAAACTATATGGTTAAAAATGTAAAAATCAGTTATTGCATGTGTATACATAATATTTTCTGCTATAACTTTAAAAGTAATATTTTTACATTTAACAGCTTTATGTTAGTCACAATTTATTAATTATTAATAATTCAAGTTAATAAACTATAACATGTTATTATTTTCTAAATATATTTTACATAATAAATAAAAATTATATTGATAACAATAATTTTGATAATCTGTGAATTATGCAATGACTTACATGCAGAAAATATGACTATACCTGTCTTTAAAAGACTGAATTTTTCCAACATCTGTAAACAGAACTAATGCTGCTCTCAAATCTGGATAAGCTGATGTTATACTTATGTATTAGGGATTGCAGAGGTACGTATCATAAAGATTAGTTAATAAAAGATAATTAGAATGAAGAAAAAAGTCTCTTTTGTACAAGTATCTTCATACAGTTCTGATTCAGAATACCAGAAAATGATTTAATTGATGTTTAAAGAAATCATAAATTTTGCCCTCTGTTATTGCAGATGGTATGGTCGATTGCTCTGACAGTGAATGTTGTACTCATCCAGCTTGCAGCGAACACATCATGTGTCTCGCTTCAAATGATCCTGTTGAAGTTCTTTTAAGAAAACAACCGCCGTCAGTTACAGCATCATTTTACCAACGGGTTAAGTTCCTTGTAGAGGAGAATTCTGTCCAGAGTTATGTTCATATGGATGAATACACTGAAAGGTAAGCAGATTTTTCTAAAAATTCTTAATTATTTTAAATTAACTAATGCTTTTAAGTGCAGTAATTTTTTGTAATAAATTTTGACAGAAGACTAAGCATTATACAGAAAAGTAATGTAAAGGGAACAGGAGTAGTGTTACTTGAAAATGTATTTGAAGTATAAAAACAGTATAACTAACTAATATTTTTTTGTGATGTTTTCTTTAAAGTAAAATCATTCTTTTTAATTATTATCACTCTTCTATCTTCCTTCTGCCATGCTTCTATTAATAATCCTTTTTTAGAATCTGCATTATCTTCTCTTTTCTGTTTTGTCTTCCTGTTTCTCTTCATTGATTAACTTTTGTGTATTATTAGTTCATACTTTGCGTTTCTCTCACATACATTTGTAACTTAATTATAAAATTGTCATTAATTACTCATTGTTAAGTACTTATACTGTTGAGTAGCTTTGCAAAAATATATTCCCTTTTTCTGGATATATTTAGTATTTTCTTTTTTTTTAATTACGGCTTCCAAGCCTACGTTCCCAGAGATATTATTTCACCTTATTTGATTGAAGTTTAAACAGGTAAAGAAGAATCTTTTAATTATTTTAGGTTTCAGTTTTGAAGATAATTTCTACATGATATAATTGGAACATTATTTAATATAAAACTTATTACTGTTAATTTTCAAGTTTTTTTCCCTCTCCTATTCTTCCTATTCAAGAAATCACTCACTCCTCTTCTCTTTTTGAAATTAATAAATAATTTTTAATTATAACCATAATCATTTTCTGTGGTGTCCTAAATAGAAACTATTTTTTGGAGCCTCATGAATTTAGGTTTGTTTATTTATATTTTATTTGATGGCATCTTGAATCTGAGATTAACATTATCAGTATTTGTATATTTTTCATATTTATTGATCCCGCTGTAGGACAAAGAAATCTAAGAGATTTCTTGTTGCCCTCTCATTTTTGTATTTTGATGAAAGAAGAATTATTCTTTTACTATTAAAAATTTATTACATTGTATTAATAACCAATTTTATATGTATTAATTATATATGTGTATAGTTCTGGTTTTTTTTTAACCCAACAATACAAATCTCACTTTCAGTTCAATTCTATATAAAAATCATTTTAAATTCCAAGAAAGTATTTGTTATTTTAAAAACATAATTTAAAATCATTACTAATTATTTTAACAGTATTATTAGGATTTTTTCATACATTTTAATGGTAGTCAACTTAGTGTTTTTATAAATAAATATACTGAAAATGTCAACTTTACATATTCAATGCAGATGACTGAATTTGTAAAACTAATGTATGTTCCCTTCATACTGCTAACTTTATATGCAGATATGCGTGATACTTGAACACACTTTTTTTAATGAAATGCTGCAGTTTCTTGCTTGCTAAATGTAAAATCTTTACCTTATTTTTAAATTAATATAGTCCTATCTATTAATTTCATGGGTTGTTTCACCAATAAGACTTCAGTTCCTTTGGATGTTATTTATTTTATTATATTATTCTACATACCACATTTTAAATGTCATTTGAGAGTTCATTTCTTATTTTGTTTATAGATTTAAAAGAATATTTGTTAGTGAAAGACATTGGTAAAAATTCTAGAATAGATGAGAAGGAACATTAATAAGGACAAAATATCATTAGCGGATTGTTCTTAACAGCTGAGTATAAAAAATATGGACAGAAAATTCCATAGTCCTTATTAATCATAGATTTGCTGTTTAATTTATAATTTATAAAGACAAAAGATATGACTAAAATAAACCAAAAATATCATAACTGTATGTTAGATTACAATTATGTTAGCTTTTTTACAATTTTTTATCTAATTGAAACATTTGAAACTTATTAGTGTTCCAACTAATACTGAATGGTCACAGAAATTACAGTCTTCTTTAAAAAATAAGTGACAAACCCATACAACTCATCCTCCTTTAAAGTTCTGTGATCCTCTGATGTATTTAGAGTTGAATATATTGGCCCACAAAGTATATTGACCTTGATTATGCAGAAATAAATCCCAAAGATTTATCTTGAATTTTTTTTCATTGATACTTTTTTTTATAGAAAGTGGTTATGAGCCATATGAAAAACACAGTAATATTTTTCTGGCTATAACTGTATTGCTGCTGCAGTAGCATAGCTATACAAATAAGTGATTGAAGTAAATTAAAATTAACCGTAGCCATTAATATGTTCACTTTATAGTAAGTTTTGCCTACCAACAGTTTTTTTGTACCATAACAAAATAATAGGAACTTCAGGGAATTAATTACTTTTAAAAAATCTCAATTTTTTTTTCAAAAATCTCTCAACAAAATGAAATGTTGACATGTTGAAATGTTGTTGACATGAAATGTTCTTTGATATTTCATTGTCAAAGAAAAATTATTGCTTGTTTTAAAATTTTCAAGACTGTTTTTTGTCATAATTTTTTTAAATATTAAAATTAGCTTATCCTATTAAAACAATAAAATGCTTAGTCTTTTCTGTTCATTATATGCTGTTAATGTTAATGTTTATTTTCTTTTTTATATTATTTTTTTCATGTAATATTTTATTAACTAGTTTTAATTCTCCTGCATTTAACCTTCTTAAGTTATTTTATGTTTTTATTTATAAAGTTTTGTTTTCACAATTAGAGTTTGTTGTTTTAAAACATTGTTATTATTGAATTACATTTTAATATTTGAAGAAGTTTAAATGCAGTAATTATTCACTCTTAAAAAAAATTAATAATCTTTTTTTGTACTGTACATATATTTAATGTTTAAGCAGAATTTCTCATTTTCATTATAATTATTATTGTTGTCATATTAGGCCTATCAAGGCTTAAATATTTATTATCAGTAGGTAATATACTATATTTATTTATTATTGATATTTGTAAGGCTTAAAATTAAATTTATTTGATATAGTTTATAATTTTATATTTGTACTTATATAAAATAAATAATTGAATTAATAATTAAATTTTTAATAATTTTATTTATTTATTTTTTTGTTTTATCTATTGATTTTTTAACATTTATTTTATGTGTTGTTTCTCATTTTGTTATTCCTTTACATGTTTAATTACTGTATATTTACATTAATTATGTTGTCATTATTTTCTACCCATTTGTGTTCAGTCGTTTTTTTACCTTTTGTGTAAAATTTTCCTACCTAACATTTTCCTGTGTTATCATTAGTTTATTTTGTTTTTATCTTTTGTGTAATCCATAAAAACCCTTGTGTTTTTTTCAGTGCTCTAAAGATGGGTTTTTGTAATTTTTTGATGTTTGTTTACTAAAATATTAAATTTCTTAAGACCTAAATAAAGCAAATATATAAATAAAAGATTGTCAAAATAAGATAGAAATAAATTTAGAGAAAAAATCTGCAGAATAGAACTTCTTGTGAATGCAAAAAAGAAAAGAGAGTGCATGCGCTAGACAAAAGAATGAAAAACATAGCTAGTGAAATAATGAAAGAATTCTGGAGGAGAAAGAGGGAAAATCAGAACAGAAGGAATTGAAATTATATTTGTATAGTCCTCTGTAGTCCTGTTCAGAGGAAAAATCTGAAATTTCATCACTTTTTTATTCTCAAAATATGGGATCTGATAGCCGTGTTATTACACCCTTCTTGGTTACTCTAACCTAAAAAAAAAAACACAGTTTATGGATTTTTTATAAGTCCAGTTAAATTGAAATGACAGTTAATGTTTTAACTTTAACTTTTTACATTCACCCTAATTACTGTTAATCTATTATATTATATTTTATTGAGTTACTGTAATTTCTTTTGTGTATAATGATTGTGAGACATGTAAGGATCTTCACCGCCCTGTATTTGACCATTTTGATTATTCGCATTTCTATATAGGTGAATCCAAACCTCATCAATGAAAACTTAAACCAACAAAAATACTGTGTGTTTTTTAAGATCTAGTTCTTTGAATTCATGAGTAACCCCGATGTGATAAATATGCAATTTTAAATTTTTGTAGTATTCAGGTCAGCAGCTATTGCCATTGACAGTTCAGTCTGTAAGAATAATTTGCCAAGAAATTTTTTGAGTCATCAAGTTAAGTTACAAAATCTTTCATGGCATCAAGAACTTCTCTAGTTAACAATCATATTTAGATTATGATGTTTAGAATATTAATACATAATAGCCCAGTCTCAAAAAAATTAATGTATAAGCTCCCAGTAATTAAAACAATAAAATATTTAAATTACACTAATTTTTTTATTTTTAATGAAAAAAATAGTTTTTAAAAAATATTTTTCATGGATAATTTACTATGAAAAATGATTTGTCATGTAAAATAATTGTTTTAACCAATTATAATGTACTTTATTTAATTTAACCAGTATTTTCATTTTACTTTTTTCAAATATCTAAAATTTTAGTTGTAACTTAATTAGATTATGTTATGAATATTGTAACTGCATTATTTTTAAATGGCACTGCCCTACTGTGATCAGTAGCCAATAATAATTGCTAGCAGCCTGCATTGACAACGTTTCCCAACACTTTTGAACTTTGGTGATCTACTAAGGCTGGGTTACTAATCATGACTTCAGCCAATGGCATTTTGTCCTTACCTAACAGTTTCACAGATGCTGTCCCCCAAGATATAGAACCCCCCCTCATGGGACCATTACATTTTAAAATAGTTTACCGTCTTACCCTGGATTGCATATTTTTAATATCTTGCTAAATAGTTGTAGAAAAATTGTGCATGTTCCACATAAAATATTAAGTTTTTATCAACTTAAATTAAGGAAAAGATTCTCAGCTCAATATACACACTTTTATACATGATCCTGCTATTATTTATCACTAAAAGGACTGATTTTGATGACTTTATCATTTTATAGAGGAAATTCCTTCTGTGCTCCTATTGCAAGCTTTTTTTCCATAATAATTCAAAATATTACACAACTATTCTGATGTTTGAAATATTTTTGTAATAACAATTATTTTTAAAATTTTTTGGAAAAGTATCTAAAAAATGATAAATATTCCTTCATATCAGAGAGCTTTAGCTTGTGATCTCTTAACATAATTTCTATTTATTTATCTTTTTATCAAGATGCACATTTCTTTTCTTTTCTTTGCATTTTCTTAGAATTTTTTTTTAGTGGCCAAAACATATTTTAAACAAAAATAGAAAAAAATAGAATAAAAATAAAATTAATTTAAAAAAAAATTAATTTAAAAAAAAATTATGAAACTGTCATAAAAATAAAATACAATATATACATTCCACCTTAAAGGTTCTGTTGATGGTTTTTCTTTTACTGTTAATCCAAATTCAAATTCTAGAAAATTTAATGAAGAATTACAAAATATTATTTTTTAGAACAGTTTTTAAAGTCAATTTTATGCTATTTTTTTACTTTATTTTTTATATTTTAAAGTAATAATAATAATAATATGAAGAATTAATTTAAGTTGTAAAATGTAACATCTTTTGAGCATTGTACATCACCTACCCAACCATGTGTGCGTGTGTATAAACCTTTTTAAAAATCCTAACCTCTATAATCCTGTGTCGTAATGGCTAATCATCTAATATTAATGTGATGTTTTAATATACATGTTGTCTTGAATTACATAATGTTTTACATACTTGTTAATCTCCAAAGAGGCTTGCCTGTAATTATAATTAAAAATAATCATTCTATTATTATACTTCAGTAGCATAAATTTAATTCTTCTACTACTTTTAATGAAATTTACATTTACATAGAAAAAAAAAATATTACAGATATGGTTGAATATCTAGATTATTCAGATAATACTTGAATATAAGTAAGTTAATTGTACATCATTACCATACTTAAATATGTTTTATATATAGCTTAAATTTAATTTATAGGAAATTCATTATATTTTTTCCTTCTTGAAGATTATTATATCACGGGTTGTATAAATTTTAAATCTACCTGTCAAATTTAAACTGTTTTGTTTTACTGATAGGCTATTTTTGTTTCTGAATTTTTATTTTTTTAAATTTAATTCTAAAAAAGTGAAGAAATAATGTATCATTTTCTTTTTGTGATTTACAATTTATATTTCTTAAACTTAGATGATTTTTTAAAAATAAAATAAGAAAATGTTATTTGAAAATGTATTATCATTTTTTTTTAATTTATTTACAAGAACTAAACAAATAAATAAGTATATACTCATTTAAATAATTTGATTTTATCATTTCATTTTTTCATATTTAATTTTTAATTACACATATAAATATAATTTAATTTAATTATTGTCAGGTTTGATTGTTCAGGGGCTGTTGATTAATATTTATAAATTAATTATTAGTATTATTGAAATTTGATTATTAATGTAATAATGAATCTGGAGCAGTTTTATCAGTAAAAAAATAAATTTTACTGAATATAAGTAAATTGAGTTCAAGTTTTGAAATTTGTATCCTCTGCACCATTTTTTTTATATTTTCTTTCATCATTAGTATTATTCCATTACTATTATAATAAAAATAGTTATATTAGTAAGTTTATTTGATTGAATTTCAAAAACGTGTTTTGTGATCCAATACTTCAGAAAAGTAATTTTTAAAGATTTTTTTAAAAGTTAAATCCTTTTAATTTAAGTATCGTAAATAATATTTCATTTTCATTTTTAGATATTTCATATTTTAACAAGGTTTTTTCAACTTCCTATTAGAATTTTAAAAAAATATCACTTATCAATAATTATTTATAAGATTCGTAAATGAATCATTAGATACATTTCTAAAGTGATTGAAACTGAACTCACTGATTGAATCATCAGTGCTGATTTTTCTTTTATTGTACTTTTGTAATTTAATATATAAGGGTTGTTTAATAATTATATCGGTTTATTTACTTGAAAATTAATTTATTTATTAAACAGATAAATGGCAACAGTGGAAAAAATACTTGATAGAATAAACTGAAATCATCTGACATTCAAGTTCATGCCCCTGACATAGAAATTATTAGCTGTTCGAAATGAATTTCCATTATTATAACCTCTTTTATTTATTTCAAAATGTTGGCTCCATTTGAAACATATTCTATGGAAGAACAGCATGCTGTGATAAGATTTTTATTTTCTGAAGTGGAAAACCTGCTGAAACTCATGGATGTTAAAACAGTGTGGTAAAAAGTATATTAACTGTGCAAATTTTTATAAGCGGTTGAACATTTTAAATTGGGCAGAACAAATGCCACCAGATCAAGTCAGCCGAAAAAGTGATACTAACGATGTTTTGGGAATAAAAGACCAAATTTATTGTGATTATTTTGAAGAACAGTATGTAATCAATAGCAAGTATTATTGTGACCTGCTAGAAATTAAAAGGAAACCCTTAATGAGGAGTAAACATCCTGTTCTCTCTTAAAAAACATAATTCTGCCTGATAATACCCACTCCCACACCGCACAAATGACAGGAAGCTATTCAAGTCAGGTCGGGAGATGTTGCCCATATCCATGTTACAATAAATTTTTGTTAGTTTGATGCTCAAAATGTTGTTTTTCATGACATCCAGTTCAGCAATAATGATCAGGTCATGTATGCAGTACAAGAATTGCTCAGACACTGAGATGATTAATTAATTCTTTACTATTGAAATAAAAAGCTTACAGAAAAATTGGACAAGTATCTAAATGTAGCTGGGGATTGTTAAAAACTTAGCAGTATTTCATTTTTATTTAATAAATAATAATCTTTCTGCAGTCATTTGTCTCTTAATTATTGAAAAACCCTTGTATATTATCACATCAATGTTTTTTATTTTATACAGCCAAGAGAACAACTGTATAAAGTTTACCCATCAAAAAATTTTGTTTTGTTTACATAAACATAATCGAATGAGTATTTCATAAACATTTCTGTGTACGAAATAACATAATTTTAATTATTAAGTGCTGAAAGTGTTCTTTCATTAGTATTTGGCTTTTTTGTAATAAATGCAAGAATTAAAATAATAGAAAATAAATTTTAATCTCTGTTGTTTTTGTTTTTTATACAGAATGATTCAAGGGATATGTTGTTGTTTCTGCATAATTTAAAAAATTATACTAATTGTTTTAAAAAACTTGATATAAATGACAAAAGTTATTTTACCAACGTACATAGTAAATGGTAAATTTTTGAATAGTTAAGCAATTTTGATATTACAGCACTTTAAGAGGCAATTAATTATTTCCAGATTAATTTATTTTTTATTTTACCCAATGTACATATATATTATATATATATATATATATATATACTTTGTGTCAAATCCCCATAGCTAAAGTTAAATTATAATTTTATTATTCATTTTTTAATATATTATCTTGTTATTTAAAATTTTGTAGACATCTCTAATGATGATTAAATTTAAAATATAATAGTCATTGAATGTTTTCTTCAAGTACTCACCTTCAAAAAGTTTACTTCAGTAAATAATTTATATTGTTAGTATGTTTATTATAGAATATATATATATTATATTACCTAGTTTGAAACTATTGGGGTAAAAATTTTATTGAAATCTGTTTTAATCAAAAAATTATTTTGGAGAGGTAATTAATGAATCTAATTTAAATTTAATTTTCAAAACCCATTAAATGATTCATGAATATGAATTTATTAATGTGTTTCTAAACCCAAAGTATAGTTCTAAGTTTTATTTATAATTTGAAGGCTTGCTTAAGAAAAAAGAATTCTTTTTAAATTAAATAGTTTAAAATATTCTCCTTCCCCTCCTTGAAACAAAGAATTTCAATGTGTGTCATCAAAAGAAATTCTGTTTGTTAAGCGCCATTATGTAATATTGGCTTGTTGATGGTCTGGTATCAAATACAGCACTCTTTAAAATTGTAAACCCATTTTTCAAAAATAATAAGCATACTATATACTTGCATTACTGATGAAAGTGAGGGGATTGAAGTGGTTTTCCACTATCATTTTCACTAAACTGAATCACTGATACATATCAGCTTTCCTCCTCAAAATGCAAGAGATATTCAATCCTAGAGTTGAAACTTTCATTCTGTTCATCATAGAGATTGGCTATAATATAATAAGCATCATTTCCCATAGATAAAGCAACACTGGCTAGTGCCTCCTGCACCTCTTGTAACTTAAATTTTGAAATTTTGTGTAATTATTGATAAAAGAAATCCATTGCATTAAAATAGCTATTACAAAAATTTTAAGGTAAAAATTAAAAGTATTCATTTCTAATAAGTGATCTAAGATTAGTTGAGAAATAAAAAGTACTGTTAAGAACTAATCTTATGAAAGAAGAGTAAGTTAAAAAACTAATCACTTATTTGACTTTTTATGCAGTTCTCGATATTATGCAATTACAAGTAACATTTCACTGTACTTTTATGAGTATTGTACATTAAGTAACAAAACATATCTTTTATTCTTTGCCAAATGATATAAAATATTATTAATTAGATAACCAAGATAAAATATATGCTATGGTGAAATATTTCTTGTAATCACAGTACATAGATAACATCATAATATTGAAATATCACTTTAAAATAACTTTACATTCAACAAATTAACTGGCCATTTATGTTGTTAGCAGTTTGTTTGCCGGTTACTTTTACTTGAAATGTATGAACCATTAAAAAATTGTTATTTTATCAAAGATAAGCTGAAGATGTGAAAAATATGTGACACATACTTTTTATCTTTTATATAATTAAAAACGACATAAATAAGAATTTTTTTTTAAATCTAATGATACTGTTTTGAATTGTTTTCTTTTTTGTCATTGATAAGTAATTTCAAATTATTATCAGCTTTGTTTAAAAGTTATATATGAAAGGACTGGTTTTCTTTACTCAGTCTAAATTAATTAAAGAATCGTTTCAATCCTACCCTACTAAACGGAATTTGTACGTGTATCTGTGTATGCGTCCCCCTTAGCTTAGCACCGGAATGTACTGATCAATAGCGGAAACTACCGATTCGTTAGTACATGTCTCGTGGTTGTTAGGTGTTTACTTGTTATATTATTATCGATATATATGTATCGAAGTTTTGGGGAAATTTAGTAGTTTTTAACCGGACCCGAATTTTGGACGAAAATCACAAATATCTCGAAAACGGTCGGTCCTAGCGCTCTGAAACATTTTTTGACCCCCGAAGATCCTCTCCTCTCCCAGTGTTGCCCATCGGATGAAAATATTTTCAAATGTCCCCGGGGCGCCGTTCGGAAATTGGGGAGGGGTTTGATGAGGGTGCCACCGTAATATCTCGGCAACCGCACGTCCGATTTTCATGATTCAAATCGCGTAAGTATCAGCAGGTCGAGCGCTAACTGTTTAACGTATCGAGTACTCTCTTGATCGATGGGATCTTGGTTATCCAGAAATTAAATCTTTTAGCCCTACATTTTGATTGAACTCACCCACCGTAAAACGTACCGATCCGATCTTTCGCTAAATACGCTCAAACTTGTGCACTAGCGCAGCTGTAAAGTATAAACTTATGAAGACCAAAAAGTAGAAAATAAAAAATAAAAAAGTTTTTTACGTGGGATATCTGTAAGTAAAGACCACTGGAAAATTTCTCTCCTTAAAGTTAGCGAATCTGTGTCGTTCATGGCCACGCTAGTAATGCACATAACGTATTGTTGTCTGTAAGTTGTCGCGTTGTAGTATCTTTGATTGCGTGTGAGTTATTACGTTATAAAATGAATAGGAAAATCTGTGTTGCCGCCGACTGTGAAATACGTAGAGTCATACTTTTTTAAACCCATCAAAACGTTAAGCTGGCTGAAATTCATAGGCAGTTTGTTACTGTGTACGGTGGTATTGTAATGAATGAAATAAACGTCCGAAAATGAAGTGAAAGGTTTATAAATAACAGAATTAATGTGCTCAATGAAGAACGTTCAGGGAGGCCCTCGATAATCACCGAGAACTAGTTGTAACGCGTCGATGATGAAATCAGAAAAGATCGTCGCTCAACGATTTCCGGCTTTGGCCTACTTTTTCCTGATGTTTCAAGAGCGATTATCGGTCGCATTGTTCATGACCATTTAGGCTTCAGAATGGTTTGTTCACGTCGGGTGCCGCACGTCTTAACGGAACGTCACAAAAATATCCGAATGGGATCTACTTTGGAATTTTTGATGCGCTACATAGAAAAAGGTGATGAGTTCCGTTATTCAACTGTTACCGGCGATGAAGCATGGATTTCGTACTACATACCAGAGAGAAAATGGCAGTGAAATGAATGGTGTCATCCTCAATCACCAACTAGGTCCAACAAAGGTCAAGCCACCGTAATTTGCACACAAACTGATGGCCACAGTCTTTTGGGATCGGTTTGGCACAATGCTGATTGATTTCATGCCACGTGGAACGACTATAAATGCAGAAGCCTAGTGCAAAACTCTACGTAAGTTACGCTATTCAAAATTGACGACGTGGGCGGCTGACCGACGGCGTCTTGTTGCACGATAATACACGTCCACATCTTGCGGGTCCGACACGTGATTTACTGAGAATATTTGGATGGAAAATTAACGATCATCCGCCATATAGTCCGGACTTAGTTACTTCTGATTACCATTTATTTGGGAAATTGAAAGAATTTTTGAGTGGCAAGCAATTCGCGGGTGACGATGAACTTAAAAATGCTGTTAATCATTGGCTAAGTGGACTGACGGAAGAAGAATAAGATGAGGGTATATTGAAGCTGGTGTATCACTACGATAAATTTCTTAATTCATGTGGTGATTATATAGAGAAGTAGTATAAGGTATGCAGTTTAAGAGAAATAAATAATATTTATCAAGTTTTCAGAATATATTTTTTTATAATGAAACGGTCTTAACTTTACATATAACCTCTCATAAAAACCACCCTTATATTAAATGTACTAAAAAATAGAAAATAAAAAATATATAAACAAAAATTTAAAACACCACTCCTAAATTGAATGCACTAAAATTTAAAAAATAATTTTAGAATGTCATCTCAGGGTGGATTTGACAACTAGCTTTGATGGTGATATGTAAGGTTATGTGAAAATCATTACTTCAAATTAAAATTTTGATGTTTTTGCCAATTTTTTCTTATGCCTGATGAATGGCTGAAAGATTGGGACCAACATGCTTAAGAAAAATCAAAACATCAAATTTTTAATTTGAAGCTATGACTTTCACATAATCTTACACATCACCTTCAAAGCTTATTGTCAAATCCATTCTGAGATACTGTACTAAATTTTTTTTTTGCCTTTTACTGTGTTTAATTTAAAAGTGGTATTTAAAAAACTTTTTTACATTTTTTAAATTTATTTATGTGATTGTTTTTCTTAATAAATAATATCCATAAAGTAGGTACTGGAATGTACTGATTTACTAGCGAAAAATCCTGATTTGTTAGTATCAATTTCTAGAGTTAAATTTCTAATTTAACTTTCGTTATATCAATTTTCATCATTAAAAAAAAAATATTTTTAGACAGGAGGTGATCAGTTTTGGACACCTAATAATGCCATTTGAGATGCCACCCACCAGGGCAATCCACCCGGAGGGCATAGCTGCAGAGGCATACCATAGGCACACCCTGCAGCTAGTATTTAAATAAATCTCTTTTTTCTATACAATTTTGATTCTGATAACTGCATACCAGCTTGAAATATTTTAAGAGATACCATTATTTGGATGTTAATAGATCTTAAATTTATTAAAAAAGATAAAGTTGCACTTTCACAAAAAAAATTGCATGATTCATTTAGATTCTTGTTAAAGTTATGTTTCAATAACTGCATTCTAAGTCCAGTTGTATTGATTAATTAATTTCAAGTTAGAAAATACTTAATTTATTTGAAAAATTGAACTATAATACATTTTTTTTTAATCTTAAGTACATTTAATTTACAACTAGTTCTTCTCAAAACAGTTTAATTATGAATTTTTAAATTGCCCTGCCAACATAGTACATATACATTAATTTATTGTACAGTAACTGTATCAGTCTTTCTTTAAGTTGTGTTATACGTAAAGCAGAAATAAAATGACATTAAATGGAATATGCTTTCTCTTAAGGTAATGATGATGTTCATTATTCAACTAATATCTCTGTGGTGAATGGAAATGTCATCTACAAAATATATCTTCCAGGATTGAATATTACCCTTTATTTTGGTAGACTTGATATGCTCTATAGTGTATGCAGCTCAGTAAAGAGAATGGAAATGACTTTACTTGTTGCTTTCTCTACTATGACTATGTGGAATAATCGTATTGTTTTATGGAAGACTGATTTTTCATGTCGTATTGCCTGCCTGTAATCAGTATACTATAGAATTTAACAAAAAACATGATATACTTTAGTCAAGTTTTGGTCTGAATGTACGTTGCAGTTGTACTTTCATATCGGCTGAGCTCTTATAACATACTGTTTGTCTTTTAAATTAGTGCAGATCTCAAGGCAGTTACCTGTTTTTAATGTTGCTACTCTTTTTTTTTATATATTTTTTTATTGTGGTTATTGATAACCTTAGATAATTAAAATTACAATATTTATTTAATTACTTATATCTTTAACATAATAAAATGTAAGATATATAAAAATTGTTTATGGAGTTTCTTGCCTGACCCTTCATATTTTTATTTGCTTACTGTTGTTTTATTAAATTGATATAAAATAGCCTATCAGTGACTTCTTCAATAATTTTTAATTAAATTGATAGTAGAAAATAATTTATAATAAAATTTAACCGTAAAAAATCTCAAACCAGTTAACTATTTTTACTTACCTCTCTTGGTAATATGCTTTTAGAGCTTTTTATAACTTTTTAGTTTGTTTATTTTGTTTTAAATTAATGTTTTATTTTATTCTTTAATTTTTTTCACCTGTATCGGCTGTTTACTTTTATGTTTTTCTTTTTATTCTTTTATTTATTGTCATTGTCTATCGTAGGTCAGTATTGAACTGAAATGATTTTTATAAACACAGCCATGTTTAGTGTTTTTTTTTTCATTCATTCATCCATTAATAAATGATAATATTTGTTTATGTATTTTAAATTCATCTGAAATATATAAATTTATAAAAACATTGCCACTGTTTTTATATGGTCAAGAAAACAAATTTAACTTATTAAAGATATTTTAGTAAAAGTTTTGGTATTATTAAAAGTGTGTTAGCATTTACTAAAGGGACATGTGTTTTTTTTTTTTCATTTAGTTTTATTAATATAAATTTTTTTTGTGGTATGAGATTTTTTCTAAATTGCTAGTATTTAAAAAATACTATATAATTAGTTATATTAATTATAAAAATTATTTTATTAAATATTAGTATTAACTTAGAAAAATATTTAATAATTCTCTTAGTAACTTTTTTGAAAAATTTTACAAGTTATTTATTGTTTATTATATGGTTTAAGTTGGTTTTATGGTTTCTAACTTACAATTTTTATTACCTTAATTACTTTTCTCCAGCAATCGGCTATAAGTAATGAATAAATGAAATCTCTATTTACTCTTTTTAAAACCTCAACTATAGGTTTTTTGTAAATTTCTCCAGTGACAACCTATTCTAATTGAACTTTAAATAAGTTTGGCTTTATCATTTTTTCTCCACAAATAAAATAAAAATATTTTGCTATTGATTTTCAAATTTCCCTGGTGCTTTTTAAAACATAACACAACTAAATGTGAATTACTGCTGGTTATTTTCTTCACAATTAAAACAATTAGAAGTCTATTTCATTACATAGTAATTTATCCAGTCTTTTTATTTTTCCATAAGTGCACTGCTGCTTTAAATTATTCTCTTTAATGTTACAATTATTCAATATGCACATTTGTGAATAATTGAGGATAATGTATTAATACATATGGAAAAATAACAACATACGATTATGAGTAAAATCCACCTCTGACAAAATCTATTCCAAAAAATTTCTACTTAAAAAAATTTATGAGACCAATCTCAATTTATAAAAACTTAAAAATTTAATTTAGGTTATAATATTATATGTTTATAATTTATTGATTCTAATAAAACATCTACATCTGCATTTAATGGATCAACATTCATTAAAAGTTAACATTTATATAGTTGTACTAATAAAACAAATTTATAATCTAGCATGCTGACCAATTTTTTCCTCATCTTAACACTTTTATCATTGACTTTATGTTCAACTTTTTTATATCTCTTAAGATTCAGAGTAAACCCTTTGATCTGAATGTATATTAACATCGCCTTTATCTGATGTATATATCTCTCATATACATAGCTCTTATGTCCAGTACATATTTATTCATCTAAATGATCATTTTTTCAAGACTCATTACTCCACTAACCTGCACATACTATCTGTTTTGTTATTAGTATACATAAAAAATCTATATCATAGTATACTATCATCTTTTTTACTATCATCTTCAGTCTCATAGTTGTTGTAAATTAAATGTGTATTTGTAGTAATAATGAGATATTTACTTATAAGGGGTGTTTGATTAGTCTTTACAAAGTCAAGAGATGCTACTCACAGTATATTGTTACCATTCTTAATTTCCCACACCTCCACTAAGAGTATACACCAAGTTTCATTCAGATGTATTCATAATTCTTTTGTTCGCAGTCGTTTGAGTGTATCTTGTATTGTGATCTGTGAAAAATAGACAAAAGAAATTGATGAAAGAATGGAGAATGCTGTATGGTGATTAAACATTACTTTTTGAAAAGTAACACCACACAGGAAACAAACCCCAATTAATGATCCATTGATTAGTACAGTTTACAAACAATTTGATTATTTTAGGAATGGTCATATGTTCACAAACAATGCAGAACATTCTTAATGGTCAGTTGAGGTTACAACTGCAGAGAATATTGAAAAAAATTCCATGATAATGAATGAGAATGTTAATAATAGAAATCTCAAATAAATGCATGATATTTTATGTAAATATTTAAATAAGCAATAACTATTTTTTCAAGATGGGTTCTGCATTTTCTCACAACTGATTAAAAGCATGAATGAATAAACATGTCTTAGTACGGTTTGAGCCTGTTTCAACATAATCAAGAAGAATCTTTGCACAATTCTATAATGGTTGGTGAAACCAAAAAGCAATCATACAGGGGGTTGCAGTCTGATAACTTGCTCCAAAAAAAAGCCATTACATCAGAAGGAAAAAAAGTTCTTTTTCACCAATACAATGCACTACCTCACTGTTCTATGATTGCAACAGCAAAATTATTCAGATTACACTTTAAAATTCTTCTGCATTCCTCCTATTCATCAGATTTAGCATATTCATGCTATTATCTGTTTCCAAGTATGAAGATATTGCTGAAACTTCTACTGATTCTTGGATGAAGTCTTGGATAAATCTTATTATAAGTATGAATCAAAAACTTCAGCATTGTGTGACGAAGTGTACAGATTTGAAAGAAGATTATCTTAAGAAATAAAGAAGAATTTTCCTGAAATTGTTTTGTATTTATTTTTTATAGGCTTATCAAATACTTTTCATATACTGAAAAAAAATCCCATAAAATTAACTTCAATCTTCTGTAAGTATATGCTCATTTATTAGTATTATGTTCCATCTTCCTTAGTTTGTGTTTCATTTAGTAGTATCCTTAAAGAACTCACAAGGATCAGTCAATAATACTTCTTCTATGCCATATTTAATCCCTGTTCAAACTTATCTAAAGACTGCTCAGACAAGTTTTATCAAAAAATTGCTTATTGGGGTTATGTTTTATTAAAATCCAATTCTATGCATGTCCATTTAAAAAATGCCTACTGAGATGTACTCATCCCCTTAATCTTCATAGGTCTCCGTTTTAATTTCTGAATAACTAATCAGATTTATTTTTAAAGTGCTATACATCATGGATTTTCAGGTAATTTTATCTTCCCTTCAAAGCCTTGTCGATCTTAATTGTCGGTCCATATCCCAGGTAAATAGTCTCATTTAATCCTAATTCGCAATTTGTAACGCACTTGTACATATAGGGGCTTAATAGCTTATCTATTTTACCAGGTAGCGGTGAGTGCTACATGGTACAAACTTCTTAGTAAACATTACATTTAACAAATCTAAAACGACTATGGATTTCTTAGGCCCCTAAACTTAACAATGTGTAGTAGTTATCATTGTAACAACAGTATATAAAGACTAAAATCTATATTTTGGCTTCTTACTACTCACTTTCAGCTTATTCATAAATGTTCTACCTCTATCTCAAGGTTTAAGTGATAAAAGGGTCAAGTTTTAATTTTTTAACAAAAAACTTTCACGTGTCATATCTTGTCGGATTTACAGATAAAATCTTCTTCTTTTTTTGTAAATCTACATCATATAGATATATTAAATTACAATTATCTCAAATTAAATAAATTATATATTTATGTTGTTCATAATTTATGTTCATTTATATGAACACATATTCATGTGGTTATGTGCACAACTCAATGTATGTAACTTATACTTTGTAATTCACATAAATGAGGTAGCAAGGTAGTAGTGGCCTATGATTACAAAGAATTGGTTGACTGTGTCTAATCTTTTTCATTTTATTCCCAGTTTTTAAGATCGTTGAGCTGTTCAATTCATTTATACATTGGTCTCACTTGAATTAAAATAGCTACTAATGATTAGTTTGGAGTTTGTGATCATTCACAAACCAAATTCTGAAATTAATGTGCTAGTTACGCCATAAATATTTCTTTCACATCTGATTAATTCTTATTTATTTACTTTTTTTTATTTATGTTTAACTTAGCTCTAATTTTTAATTTATGGATTCAATTGTTTCCATATTGTTTCACCCAGTTATGAGGTATAGAATTACTTACTTACTTAGGATGTAAGTATAGTAATTCATAAACTAGCATTAATTTTTTTTTTAATGATTAATTCAAGAGCTATTCTTGAATTAATTCGTGATTTTTTTTTTAGGATAAATATTTGCGTTTTTATTAATATTACTTTCCTTATAATTTAGCAAATGATTAATAATATTATTAATTGAAAGTTTAGAAATTTTTTAAGTTAACATTAAAAAACCAAAAGATTAAGCTCATCTCTATATAAAAAAAACTTCCTGATTTCATCATAAGTGAGTAGGATTCTTTGAAAATGAAAATTACTTTATGTGGTATATGATAACTCAATATTATAAATGTATTGTAATATTACAAAAGAAGAGTGATTTAGAATTTGTATGAGAATCAGTGACAGTTATAAGAATAGAAGATGAGAAAAGATGAGCTTTATCTCAGAAGGGAATGAAACAAGGATATTAGTCTGTTGCTTTTCAACAGTACATAGGATTGTACAACAATTTTAGATAAATTTAACTATGGAGTAACTTTTCAAAAAGAAAAAATAGAGGTAAGATTTACTGATGACATTTACCTTCTGACTATAATCAAAAGTGAGTTGCAAGAAAATACTGAATGTTTAGCTAGAGAGAAATTCAGTTTGAAAATAAATGAGTAAAAGAAAGGTAATTAAAGAAAGGTGAAGAAAGAAAGAAAATGCGAAATTAAATATTAAGGTAGAGAAGTTCATAACATACCAGAATTTGAAAATATTTTTTTTATTTAGTTAGTAAAATTACAAAGGATGAATTGGCTAGTCAAAACCAGACCGGTTTTGATGCCTGTTAACAAAAATTTGGATTTATCCAAGTTTTGTTTTTAAACAAAACATAAACAAAACATTCAAACTCATGTAACACATTACCTCTGAAAAAAATAAAGTAGTATTCAAACCAAATATAACGATTACACAAAATTTTACAATGAATAGACTTTGCATATTCAACCAGATAGATCACACAGTAACAGAATCAAGTTTTCCAAGTCATGTTATAAAACAAAAAACACCACAGACATAACCAGAACATGTAAATTTTACATATAACATAAAAGCTATGATTTAAAAATGTTTAAATAATATGATATTTGCATACAGGCAATATATTTTTTTTTTAAAAAACAAATTAAATCAGTAAACAAAACATACTATTTGAGCCCATTTTAATCAGTTTTCATAATTACTTCAAAATGGATATCACCAACAGCACCATTTTCAATAATCAGTAATAAAGGAGCTGCACAACAGTGGCAGAGGATATCTTGTGGAAGCAAGTTCTTGTTACTCAGAAAGGATTTAATTTTTTTTTTAGGCAAAATAATTGAGTTGAATTTTTTTTCTGAAAGATTGAATTGATTTTTTTTTTTAGTATTTTTTTTGTAGGTTTTATATATATATGAATAGATATTTTATCTGAACTAGGCTAGTAATAATTATTGTCACATATTATTTTAATAATAAATAATTATTTGTCAACATATTTGGTTACTTTGTTCTTTTCTACTTTTCAAATATTTTTTGCAGATAAAATGTGCTAAATAATGGAATATGTATTTTATAATTTGAATATGTATTAAAAAAATTAAACCAGTAATATAAATAAACCAAACAAATTTTCTTTAACTAGCTGTGTTTAATCTCATTGAAATTTTCTAAATTCTATTTATTATTAAAGCATGTGAAAGATAGAAGAGGGATTGTTCACAGTGTTTTTTTCTGAAAGTAATGATTTTCACTACAATGAATTACAGTTAAACAGACCAAATGTCACATGTACAACTGAATGTTTCACCAGCATTTCACTAGATTTGTATTGGGATACATAACCAAATATTTGATTTGGTGAAGGCAACAGAAAACTATCTCATTCCTTGTTTTTTTGTAGTAAGCCTAGTGTGGGATGTTTGTTGTTCTTGAGAATTGTCAATGTCATGAATGAAATTTGATTCATATCTGGACATTAATAATAAATTGTTACAGTTGTGGCACTTATTTTCTCTTGTGATTTGTAAACGTCTTTTACTCACAACTATTTTTAATTATAAATTTTTTAATTGTCAACAAAATTTAGTTTGTTACTTTGTGCACTTCCAATTTCAGAATTCTCATTGAGATTCGGTTAGGGCATCAACATTTTAGTATAAGAAAATACCTTTTGTTTTTTATTCTTACTGGGTAAGAACAAAATGATGGTCAAAGTCTAAAACGTTTGACCAATTTTTTGGGGAATTTTTAAAAAAATTGGACTTGTGTTTTTATAATTCATCAAAAAGTAGAATAAAAATGTCTGAAGAAGCATCTGCTTCCTCTTATCAGGAAGTTTGTCAAAATAGAGATCATTCTGCCAACACAAGCTTGTGCATTTTCAACTGGTTTAAAATAAATTTAATTCATATTCAAAGTATTTAAAATGGGAATCCTATTGCAATTTAAAAAAAAAAATACATAGCCTAAAATATTAACAACGAGAAACTGTTGAGGTTTTGAAGAATTCATATTAAATTATTTATTATAATAATAGTTTTTTTGTATAATAGTTAAGATGAAAATTATTTTTTTACTAAAGTGGAACTATCAGAAAGAGCTATAATATTATTTCCAATCTTATTAACGTAATAATGGCTTATGGAAAGCTAAAGATTACATTAAAAAATAGAGTAAAAAAAATAGTTTTCCTAAAAACAGTGGCCATGTTTCTTAACAGTTTATTGAACTAATGCTGTCTTATACTATATAATTGATTAAAAATTATTTTATTACTTAATAATATGTTCCTACCTTTTTTTATTATTTTTTATCTATAAGAATGTCCAATTGTGTTGTAAGTTTGTTTTATTTGTTTGTTGCGTAATTTTATTGTCTTATTATACTACTATCGCGACTTCTGTGTTATAGTTTGTTTGTTTGGTTTTATTATGAGTATTTTAACTTCAAAATTTACGTATTTATTTGTTTAAACAATTTTGAAATTTTTTAGAAAAGCATTAATTTTATTGTTATTCGGTGTAATTTTATGGGCATTTAATCAACAGCAACTTATATTTATTTATTTTTTAGGGATTTAAAAAAGTATAGATTTTCCATGACAGCTCCCAAACTCTGTGTGTATGTTAACCTGTCCCATTCCTTACCTTGAATATATGTTCTTAAAGTTGGCATGGAAATACAGTTTATATTCATTTAATTTATTATAATTAATTAAATTTATCTTATTTTTTAGCAATTTTTTCTTTTTTGTCTATTTAATAATATAACAATATTTTTTGTCATGGATATCATTTTAATAGCCTAATGTATAAATAATTTATTAATTGACTGATTAATTAATTAGTTAAAACTTAAATACTGCCTGTTAGGCATATTTATTTAAAGAACTTGCTTAATTTTAGGCTCAACAACACCTGGAGGTTGAACTCTTTTTTATTTTTTAAGCATTTAGCATCATTTAATTAAATTTGCAACATTTAAAATTACATTTTTAATTGTTTCAATGTTATAAAATATGTTTTTACTAATGATAGAGTAAAGTTAATGTAATTTGATTTTTATGCATTCAAGTAATTAAATAAATAAGTCATTTATGATATTAGAAATCATAAATATATAAATTTATTCCTAATTTTTCTTAATAATAGATTTTCATATTTATTAGTCATTCAAAGATACAGTTAACGCAAAAGAAATATTGTCAGTAATTTCAGTTAGTGGTACATAGGACAGTGCATAGATTTTAATAATTTTGTTTAGAAATGGTGGTCTTTTCTTTTTTTTTTTTTTTTTATTATATATATCAGTATAATACACTGAAGAGGATTACAACTTAGGTTTATGTTTTCTGCATTAAAAAATACAAATATGAAATGAAAAAGTCAATTTTTGTGAACTTTAATCTTTATTATTTGAATGTACATTTTAATCAGATTAATTGTTATATTTATGAGGAGCAGGCCTCTATTATATCCAGTTTTGAATAGTCTAAAAGATAAAGATTTGTAAACAAATACAAAAACCACCACCAAAATAGAAAAAAAAATTATCTGCCTTTTTTCTTTGCTAAACAGAATTTTTTTTAAATAAATCATTATGGAGATAATACTAAAAATGTTTACATTGAATTAAAAACATAATATTTAAATTACTTTCACATAGAGCTGTTATTTAGTCATTTATAAATGAGTTTTGTATTGTTTTACTGATTAAAAAAGTGTTGCCTAGATGAGATAAAGGTTTAATTTTCATTTAGTAATTCAAAATATTACTTATATAATAAAAATGAAAAAAAAATTCCTTATAAGGGCAGGCAAACTCAGCTTGTAATGCAGTTTATTGATGTTCTTTTGCAAAATAGTAGAACAGAGGATCCCTACTTAAATCTATAATTGGCAGTTTCCAGTTTAGTTCCATTTTGGAGCAAACTGTATCAAAAGATTTTCAATGGGGCAAGTAGCTTATTTGTATGACTACAATCACAGCAGCAAGTAGTGAGTGTTGTAGTTTCATAATTGAGTAATCTCAAATTCAAGTCTCTGTATTTTTTTTCTTTTAACTTTTATTTTTCTTGTATATACACTGATGCAGATGATTTTTTTAAGTAATATTTATAAAAAACAAAAAAATTACATGAATTTCATGTTTGTTGAATATTATTCTTTTGATTGTAACAATTATTAACCTAAGAAACAGATTTTGTTTTATAAAAGTTAAACAAATTATAATAAATGTATTTTAATTTTCAATAGTTTGTTACAGTCCATAGGATTGTTCTTAAAAAAAAAGCAAATGAAATAATATTTTCAGTTTGTAAAAGGCAAGCTGAAAATGAAAATAAACTTATTTTGTTTTTTTTCAAGTTTTATTAAACATAATTTGTTTGGTTAGACTAATAATTGTTATATTCAAATAAAATAATATTCAGAAAACATGAAATTCATGTAATCTCTCTTTTACAGAATCTTATAAGTTATATATTATAAAAACTCATCTATATAATAAAATGTACAGACAAAGAAAAATGGTTCCACTCCAAGAAAATCAAGGAAATATGGAAAAGAAGAAAAAGAGAAATATCAGATAGGTTTGTTAAAATAAATAATAATCTGCGTTATCTATGTATATGTAAGAAAAGATAAAAATTTTTAAAAAATGACAGACTTGAACCTTAGATCCCTTAATTATGAGACTGGAATGTTCACCACTCGGCTGCTGCTATTACTGCAATTACAGTTATATAAATAAGCTACTTGAACCACTTGAAGTTCTTTAAATGGAGTTTATTCCAAAATGAAGTTGAGTAAGAAACTGTCATTTTGGATTTAAAGTAGGAATCCCCTGCTACTTTCCTGCAAAAGGGCATCAATAAATTACGTTGTAAGCTAATCACCTGTTCATGTTTATCAAAGTGCGAATTATCGCCTGTTCATGATTATCAAAGTGCGAATTACACAAAATAAAATTTTTTAGTACTTTTACATTATCTTGATCACTTTCAGTGTTTTTTTTTTTTAGAAGTATAGCAGTAATAAAATTTACTTTTAGTTTATTTTTATGTATTTTTAATGTTACTGAATTTTTTAATGAAATACACAAATTAATCTTATGATAAGATGCAGTAATTAGATTTAAATGCAAACAGTTCATCATTTATTCATTTGTTCAATAAAATATACTTTTTGACCATTTGATCATTTTTTAGTGATATTGTTTTTTCTGTTTTCATGAGTTCCATATTTTAGAATATTCAAAGGATAATGGATCAGTTTTTACTTTCTTTCACATTATTAATAGAAAAAAATTAATGAAATGTCAATAAACCAATAAAATTGCAAAGTTTTGGTATTTTATTTATCTATTTTTTTATATATTAACAATTTTATTCTCTAAAATTACCTGCTTCAGATAGGTTAAAACCTATCCCACTTATATTGAACAATGCTCCCTTGAGCATTGGTAAGGTATTGTAGCTCCTTAGCTACAATACCTTATTCAACCATAAGTTTCACTCAAGATTATGAACTAGTTTGTTATATTATCTGGGTGAATGGTTAGACAGGTTACAAATTTTACACAGTGTGAATCAGATATGAATAAAGCAATCATACAAATACACATAGCAAAATTCATCAGAAAATACAATAACACAGGAATACATAATCTAAACTGCTCTCTCTGCATAAAGTTCTACGTGAACAAATTGATATAGCTTCAGAAATACAATGAAAAAAATAGCACTCACTAGTAATATATAATTAATATTTACAATGCATTAGCTGAAGTTTGCCCCTCGCCAACTGCTGTGTCTTGTGTACTAGTCATTGTATTGTATTACGCTGTTGTGTTAACATTTTATATACAAATGTGTCAAGTAATTAGTAATCAGATGATGTCATCTGGTTAGATAGTACAACAAACCCGTCCTGCCAAAGCCAGCCTACAGTTCGGTTGACAAAGACAGGGGCAAACCTTCAGCTTACTTAGTATATCATCTTTGTTACAAAAACAAATCATAACGTCATCACAATAACAATTTAATATTTGACACAAAAAAAGTGACACATTTGAAAATAAAAATATAAAAACACACATAACATCTGACATACTAAATGAAAATACTTCAAATCTCATACACTTTTCAACTGAATTCTGAATACATGGCTTTCTAATAGAATAAAAAAATCATTATCAATAATTTCAGTTGGAACCACTAAATAAAACAGCAGCACTAGCCAGTCTCATCTAGGAAATTGTAAGCGTAATTAAAAGTACTTTAATGTACACATATTTTTGAAAAAATAGGACCATTTAAATTGGCGTGGTTTGTTATTAAAGTAGTGGTAATAAATATAATTCCATTCAATATGAATAACGATACTGTGTATAAAAATGGATACAAATGTGATCAAGAGATTATGTAAAAATATTGGGCTTTTTTATTTTTATGTGATTGGTCAGTTTTTTAGATGAACTTAAAGATATACAAATTTAAAATTTTACTTAATTTTTGTTTTCTTTTTCTACAGTGAAGCAAATTTGATAAATATGTCATAAAAGTGTTTCTCAAGAAAAAGTTTGCATTTGAAGTGTTATGTTATGATTCACTTAATGGAAAAGCTAAGTTTTACACTCCACTGAAGCTTATACTTTTCAGCATTATTATTGTGAGTTTAGTCTGTTTAAAAAATATCTAACAGTTATTATTAAAAAAAAAAATAGTGTTTAAATAATATATTTAAGAACATAGTATTACCTATTGTTTAAAGTTGTTAAAAAGAATTTTTTAATCATTGGTTTCAATACGGCACCCATTTATTTTTTTAAAGTTTAATATCAGTTTTCAGTAGAAGTAGGACATTTTTTCTCCTAAACTACGTATTTTAATAAAACTAATTTATAAATAAATATAAATTAAACTTTACAAATTTTCAAAAGATGACTATCATTGTAGATGGCAAGGTTGAAGAACGGCTGGAGCTCTTCCCTCCCGCTCTTTGGACATCTTGACCTTCAAAGTTATAGATAAATATTACATTAGTTTTATAATTTTTTTCTTAGAAATTATTCCAGTTGAGATCGTGTTGTTATTTATTTTTATTTGGAAGGAAATGAAAACTGGTTTTTTAATCTAGCGATTCACTTCAAGTATTTTTGCCATAAGTTTTGTTACTTATGAACGAATTTGAATAAATGAGATATAATTTTCTTGTCATAAAACGCTTAACATTTTTTGTTATAACAAAACATTTAAATAAACCAGTGATTCCAAAGATATTAACAATTAAAAAGTTTACATGGCTGCCATTTTGAAATTGATTGAGAGATCAGGTTCATTATTTTTATATAAATAAACCTCTATGTACCTTAGCAGTATACAAAATTTCAGCTTGATACAATTAACCATTCTTGAGAAATGAATTTTTATGGTAAAAATACAAAGTGGTAGATAACCGGTGAACTAAGTTTTTCCAGTATATTTTGATATAAAGATTATTCTTTATTTCAATGTGGAGAACCATCCTCTGAATTCTTGAAACAGTTTTTATAAACATTCTATATACATATATATTTTTTTTTTAATTGACATATTATTGAAACAAACCACCAGAACCAGAACACTCTTTTTAATTACTTTAATGACAAGAAGAACTCTGTTCTTAAATACATTTAAACACAGATTTTTTTTTAATATCTGTTTGGGAATAAAATTGTACTGCCAGGAAAATAGGTGAAAAACAAATAGTTTTCCCATCTAATGGTTCTTAAATGTAGCTCTTCAAAGACCAGTTATATTTTCTTTTAGAAGTAAACTTTTGTGTATATGTATGTAAGTATGAGGGAGGGCATAACTACTTACATACTATTAAATGATGCATACAAATTATAATTAAGCATATTTGTAACTCTACTTTTTTTTTAGAATCTATAAAAAAAATAATGTAATATTGTAGGGCTATATATATTTTTTTATTTTTAAGGATTTGTTAAGGGGTATTAATAACATATTTTGCTTCTTTCTTTAAAATAAATTGTTAATTAAAGGTTTTATTATTATTATAATATTAAAAATTATCATCCGTTATACATTTATTTTTATTTTTGGAAATTGAGAAGCTAATTAAAATTTTTGTAGATAAATATTTGATGAAGTTTTATAGTTAGACTTTTTAAATTAAAAAATGATATTTTATACATATAAATAAAATGATATTATTGACAATATTTTTGGTAATTTTTATTATAATGCTCATGTTTTTTTATTAATGACTAAAATTTTCAAATTTTATAACAGCTAATTATTTTAAAGAAAATTTATGTAAAATGTGTATGTATATTATTTTAAGTTAAAATAGAAGCACTTTATTTAGAAATATATATATATAATTTTATGAGCTCTTTAAATTTATTTATTAAAAACAACAAAAAAACAGCCTCCAGGTATTTAAAGTACTTTGACTGGGTAATGGAGCTTTTTTTTCTCTTTGCACTTTATAGTCAGTTCTGGAACTCATTTACGCCTCGGTAAGTTTAACTGTCGACAAATCAAACAAACCCAAATACATATTATTGGTTAATAACAATAATTTCTTTTAATTAAATCGCTCGTTTATATTACTTTTTTTTTTCTTTGTCTATATATATATATAAATATATATATATTCACATTCGACCAATCTTTATGTCTATATATATTGTAGCTTTTTATGATTTGATTTATTTTAATTTTATTACTGTGGTTATATCTTATGTTATACACCTTGTTGCTTCCTGTTATTTTATTTTTAATTCCCTTTTTTATTATTAGTTATTTATGTATGTCGCATAGAATGCCTTTGTTTTAGTAATCATTTACATATCACTTTGGTAAGAGATGATGCATTTGTCGTAAAATGTTATTAGTGTTACTTTTAATGAAAACCAAAAATTCCTTACAGATGAATGTAAAATAGTAAATAATAGTTATTTTAATTTTTTAATTAGTAATTTTTAAATATATCAATTAAAATAAATCATTAAAAACCTGCACAGGTATTTTTAGTAGCCTGTAAAAGTTGAAATTCACCATTTTATTATTATTTTGACCAAAATGGTTGAAATAAGAAAATTATTTAATTAATGAGATTTAGTTGAGTTTATTTTATTCAGATATTTTTATTAGCGATATAAATTTTGTAAATATTTTATTTTTCTAGAAATTTTATTGTTAAATTAATCTTTTTCTTGTACTTTAACTCATATAAAATTATTTGTTATGAAACTTACATAATATTTTTAGAGAATATGTGTTAAATATTTTAATCTATTTTGAATATTGCGATCAGATCCTGAGATTTTCAGTTTAAATTTCATTAATTTCAACGCATTACATTTTAAACAAATTTATTACTATTTTTTATAATACAGAAGCAAATATACTGTTACTATTATTGTTGACATAATTGATACTTTAATTTTATATAGATGCCATCATAGAATTTGATATAATTCAAAATGTAAATATTTTAGAATAACATCTGATGAAAGAACAGTTGGGTATAGGTTGACAAAAGAAGTCAGTTATGTGAAAAAAAGATATTAGTAATCAGTAATTTTTTATGCCTATAGAAAATAGTTTTATCATTTTTTACATTTTTTATTTAATTCCTTCCAGGAAATCAGATATGCCGTTCATTCTACACGTGTAGCCAGATTTTAATCCCTAATAGTATCCTAATAGGTGAACCAATCAAAATTAAATTTGACAACTGTAGGGTGATTTAGAGAAATAAGAAATTTTTTAGAGGTAAAGTTGATCCTGAATAACAGCTGTTTTCAGCTACCCAACTCCTGTCATTTAATTATTAAGGTACAGATTTATGTTGCACCTTGTGCTTTTACAATCAAACCATTTGTCAAAACTATTTACCTGTACTGAGATGTAGAGAGTCTTTCTGTGTTTAAAATTAAGATTTTATGTTAATGTTTCTTTAGCACATGTAAATAGTGAGGATCAAGATTCTAAGAAATAGGTTCACTGAAAAAATGCATGTATATTCATATACCATAGAGTATAAATGTTGTCAGAACTATCTTCTTAAGATCACAACATTCTAGTATCTTTAAATTTGAATCAATCAAATGTTTTATGATACTAACAACAAATATTTCATTCACAATGTAATATTAGATGAAGTTTGTTTTCACCTGAGAGTTTCATTAATAAGCAGAATTTTCATATCGTACCTATGAGACTCAAAAAGTCAATTTTACCAGCATTTGTTGAACAGAAACAAAGTGTAGTCATGTTTATAAAAATTATAAAAGTCTTTTGACTAGTATCAAAAGATTAGTTTTGTTACCATTCATCAAACTTTTTTCTGATAAACTGAACAAGTTCTAGAAGTAATGAAAGTGCTTGGTTTCAACAAGGTGGGATATTGTGACAAACAGAGAGAATGTTGATGGCAGTTCTGTGGCAGATCATCAGTCACTTTTAAGAATCTTAACATTCTTTGGCTTTCAATATCTATTGACTGGTCAGTGTGTGATTTTTTTCTTTTATAAAAAGTATAGCATATTCTGGTCAACTTGATATTACTGAAGAGCTGAAAGAAAAAATTGCCTAAATATTAACTCTTGATAAATGTTCCTAAGAGAATCCATGAAAATGAATAGAGCTCACCTCAAGATGTCATTGTGAGGATGTAAATCTTTATATATAATTCCTATATTGCATTATTCTAAAATGTCAATGACTAAATGTATTTAAAAAGAATTTTTTCTCTGAAAATACTACAATTTCAATATTTATTATTTCTGAGAACATATTGTTCATATTCTTTAATAAAAACAGGCTGTTGCTCAATTATATTTTTTTTATGTTGATAAAGTCAATTTAACAGTGTATGAAAATTTCCAAGCCTTCTGAATAGAAGGAAAGATACTACCATCCTCCAAAAGAGGTTAATAGGTATGAATAGGCTTATTTCTACATTATGTCATAAACATTATTATCATTTTTTTTTTTTAGGAAGTCAGTATTTTTTTATGAATTGTGGGGCATCAAGTTCATTGTAAAAATTTTTGTTTACAACGGTGCTATTTATAATACTAAATATCAACATATAAGAAAAAATTAAATTTTGAGCAGGAAGGATTTTATTAAATTTCTCATTCTCTCCATCACAAAGCTGAAATTATGTCTAAAAACATTAACTGGGTCCCAGATTTTTCTGTTCAGTACACTGAAATAAACTTCTCTCTTGTAGGCGTTTTAAAATTATTCTGCAGGCTAAACACTCAGTGAATAATTTTTTTTTTATTTTTTACATGATAATGATACAATCAGTGTTAATAATGAGTAAGCTTGTGGGAATAAGTTTTGTGCTAACAGAAGTGATGATGTAAAATTTTTATTTTATTTTTATAATTTTCTATTGAATAGAGGTGACAGTATACTTAAGGCATTGTTTCTCAGTAGAAGGTATCATTTTGTTGTTTTATACCTACTGTCCCAGTCTTTCTATGACTTAAATAGATCCTAAGCAACTGAGGTATAAGAAGACATAGGTAGAATGTTTTTTCTCAGATTAATAATGATCGACCCACCGGGTTGGTCTAGTGGTAAACGCATCTTCCCAAATCAGCTGATTTGGAAGTTGAGAGTTCCAGTATTCAAGTCCTAGTAAAGGCAGTTACTTTTATATAAATTTGAATACTAAATCGTGGATACCACGAATATCACGTGAATACTAGATCGTGTTCTTTGGTTGTTGGGTTTCAATTAACCACGCATCTCAGGAATGGTCAAACTGTACACTCATACATATCATCCTCTGAAGTAATACCTGAACAGTAATTCTCAGAGGCTAAACAGGAAAAAGAAAAGATTAATAATGATCACTCTGCAGACATTCCCTATAGTGAATAGATAGGAACTAACTTGTAGTGATTAATTTTTCTTAATTAAAAAGGAAATGGAAACCAATTCATTCCTCAACTTAAGAATAGTTGTATCAGTTTCAAGTGTAACCTATATCTCATGTTAGGCTACTTGCAACCCTCTTGACTATGGTATTTAACTTTTTTTTATATTTAATATGATTAGTGTTGTGTTAGTAGTAATTTTTAAAAAAAACTCAGAATAAAATCTTTTTACCAAATGCTCTTATCTTGAAATGACCTATTAGTCTGTATCAAACCACCAAACTTCATGGGGAGGCAACTCAAATACTTAAAATTAGAAGACACAAATTTTAAAGGCTTTGAAAAATAGAAATTTTTTATATTATACTTCATGCTTTAGCAATTCTAACCAAAATGTCGGCCATCTATTATTTTTCAGAACTGGTTTTGAATCTCCAGGATTCAAAACTAGTTCTAGCAGAAGTTTTTGGATCTCCAGGATCTGGAGATCCTAGGTTTCTAAAATTTAATGCTTCTTTAATAAAATTTAAACTGCAATAAAATGCATTTCAGTTTAGCAGCTGATCATTTTCTGTTATAATTTAAAAACTTATGTATATAAAACATTAATAAAGTTCTTGTACTTTCTTACTTCATTAAACAACTTACCACACTTCCATTTAGGTAACATTTCAACTAGAAGAGTAAAATTTATGAAATGCTCCTACCATGAAACAATCTATTTTTTTTTTTTTTTGCTATGAGACATCACATCCCAATTCAAACATTTTATATGGCAAAGACAGTAGTATTAACAGATAATTTTGAAGGACATTGATAAAGTAACTTTGACTAATTGTATCTCTTAAATAACTGTTCAATGGTAAAGTGCTACAAAAATGAAATTTAGCATGGTCCTACTTCAAAATGAAGTATTTTTCAGTATGAGTCCACTACTTGGAGTGTCTTGTAGGCAATGTTTGAAACTAGTCATGAAAAATAATAAATAGTCGCTATTTTGGTTATAATTGTCATAGCATGTGGTTTTTTATCAAAATTTTTGTTTTTCAATCTCTTTTAAAAAGATCTATATTCCAATTTAAAATATCTGAGTTGCCTCCACATTAGGTGTGATGATTTCATAATCAACAAAGAGATTATTTCAAGGTAGGAGCATTTGTTTGGTAAATTAGGTTTTCTCTTTTTAAATGATGAGGATAGTTAAATTTCCAATATTCCTTCTCTAACTCTCTCTGTCTATATTAGACAGCTATTTAAATATATATATTGTAAACCAATATTTTTATCTTATATTTTTAAAATCTTATATTTATAGAAATCTTATATTTAAAGATTAAATTTTTATGGAACTTTACATGCAACTAAATATATTTTACAATAATTTTTTTTAAAGAAATTATTTTTTTTTAATTTAAGATTCAGCTCTATACATCTCATAAAAAAAGTGGTGATTAACATTATTTAACAAAATCATTTTTGGCATAACAGTAAAAATAAAGCTTTATTACTTGAAATTTATTTTAGTACTTTCTATATATGTAATTTTTTTTTTATTCTACCAAGGAAAATTGATTCTTTTAAAAGAATTGTTGGTGAAACCAGTGTTAAGGATTGATTAGTTGATCTTCTTTATCTTTTTATAGCAACAGAATTTTCTTATTTTTTTTAACAGAATTTAATTTATAATAATGTAATATTTACAAATTAATTATTGGTAACAACCCAACTAGCACAACAACTATCACATTGATTTCTCTTTAATATTTCCTTGTATTCAGTTTATGGTTAGGATCTACCATTTTGTTTGTTTCTCAAGTATCATTATAAAAGTTTAATTTTGATTGGTCATTTGCCTGTTTGATCCATTAGATTAATACAATAAAATAATAGGGAACTGTTATGCTTGAAAAGTAGTGATGAAATTTATAGTAAAAGGTTCAATTTATTATTTATTGATCATTTATTTGGTAATTATGGCTAATTTCTTATCAGAAAACTATATAAAATACAGAAATGGGAGCTGATAAGAGAATATTGTAGTAATATTTAAGCTGATTACTAATTCTTCGCTAAATTCAATTTTCAATTACAAATTTTACAATTTACAATTTTAATATATTATTCTATACCTATATGATGTAAAATAATGAACTCGTTTACTTGTAAACGATGCATGATCAACTCTGTGATCCATTCTATTCTTGAATGCAGTGTCACTTAATGAGACCAGACATAGTCTTGAAAAAATCTAGAAATATTTTTCTAGTTATTTATATAACAAGTCAGAATTTTTATTACTTTATAAACATTCTTTTGTGATTCTTATGCATCGGAAAAATATATGCAATAATAATTTTATTAATAAACTAAAAAATTCTTTTTAGATTAAATTTTTTTTCATGTTGAAGCCTATAAATTTTTTAATTAAGTTAATTAATTTTTAAATTAATGACTTTACATGTAATTACAAATTAAAATCATCTCTTATCAAAATACTATTTGTTATTCCCTAAAATATATATATGTGTTTGTCAGCTCAATAAACATTCTTGTGTGTGCAAGTGTTGTCATTTTTTTTCTTAAATTATATTTTCTGCACTGTTTGCTGTTATCTGTCTTTTTATTATTTTTATTTATTTTATTTTTTTATTAATTATTTATTTAATAATTAATTTTTTTTATCAGTGTTTCGTCCATGTGCGTATACTCTCATTTACATTATGTCTGTTCTGTACATGTTGTCTATTTGTTAGATTAGCTTGGTATTTATTTATTTGTTTATTGGATTTTTGTTTTTAGTATGTGATTTTTTTTTTTTTAAGAAAAATTATTTTATATTTCAGAATCAGGGGAGGTTTTTAATTAAAAATAAATAAAAAAATATACTTAATTGAGAGATCTAGTTATTTAACTGGATTTTATCGGAAAGACGGACAAATGTATTACAGCTTAATTTTTAAGGCCGGAGGGCAGCCATCTTGGAAGGAATCCCTTATGTGTCTCCCTGTCTTTTGTGTCTGTCTGTTTTAAACTTTGTTTACCTAATTCCATCTTCATCTCCTTCTAAGAGTTTCATAGTTTTTGTTTAAAATTTTTAATTTTATATTTTTGAAGAAAAATATTAAGTACAATATTCGTTATTGTATTACTGTAATTAATTAACATCAGTAATAAAAATATAAGAATTTATTGTGTCTTAATTTGTTTTACTTTATAACTTTTATACAATTTCTTTCTTTTAACTCTATATTATAATTATTGTGTGTTGTCTTTAGTTTTAATTTCAATTAGTCTTCAACGCTACATCCAAATAAACCTAATTATGATATGATTAACTGTTAACTTTACTTTTAAAAAACCTAACCGTGCTTGGTTTTTATATTCACAACTACTTCAATTTTTTATTTCTTTTATTTTTACTGTGAAGTACATTATATCATTGAAAATATTTATTCTGTTTATAAAATAAAAAATAAATAACAAAATAGTTAAATTTATTTACTGCTTCTGTTCATTTTTAGCTGTTGATATAAATTATTTATAAATATTTTTTGAGACATATTCTTTTAACTGTAAACTGTTTGTACATTAATTTATAATATACTACTGTTTTTATGAAATGAAACACACATATACATTTTTTTTAAATGTATATACATTTGGAATAGTCATCTTTACACATCTTATCATGTAAGTATTATTATATTTAACATATACACGATTTTGCTTTACCGATTATCACAATAGTTTATTGTTATATTAGAATAAAACAATATTCATATGTTAGAATTGATATTAATCTGTAATGTAATTTACATGTTCATGCCAGTTTGTATTCGTGTGTGTACACATACACATATGCAAGGTGGCATATTTGTTATATAAATTGTTTATGTTATAAATAGTAAAATTTTAATACTTTAAAATTCATGTTACCCTTTTAATTGTATTAAACTTAAAAGTTATTTTTTAACTAAAAACCTGCCAATCTCCATCAGAAAGGTAGTGTCTGCCTTTCATCTAAAGGAAGTCCTGGTCAGGAATGTAATTTTTTCATACAAAAAAAAAATCCCTTCATCAATATCTTCAGTCTCCAGCTGTTACAAGGTTCTAGTTAAAATAAATGAAATTCAATGGAGTTGACTGCTGTTGGACTTCCCCTCCTTCAAGTCAATTATAGAATCTTTTCAGTGTTCTGAGAGAACAGATTGTAGATATTTAATTGTGTAACTCAAAACCTCACACTTATTACTTATTAACATATAAAGTATCGTCTAAGCAAGCCTTAAGACCATAGAAGTTACACTAAAAACTTTAAAGGATGAACTTAAACTGTGAAACCTATCCCAGAGCAGTTTTTAATCCCAACATCAAGGTCACAAACAAATCTATCAATAGAACTCTGGATCTATAATTCTGTTAATCCTAATGTATTTTAATCCTATAATCAAAAAAGGATCAAAATAGCATAAAAAAAATAATAAATAAATAAATAGTAAAGATTAAGCAAGTTTATTCACTTGTTCATTCAATAATACGTTATTGGCTCTTTTTTATATACTTTTAACAAGTTTTATTGAGATAAATTCTACACAAAGATCAATTGTTCTTTTTATTGTTCTTCCCTTTATATCCCATTTTTTCTTTTCCTTTTGGTCAAAAAGCCAATCCACTTTGATCTATTTCATATTTTATGTCGTTTTCTGTACTTACTTATTTTCTTTAGAATTCTATTCTCTCCCAACCTCTTTGTTGTATCAGTTGAAGCTGGTCTCAACCTCATTCTCATAAACATTTTGCAATGTTGTTTTAGCATCTTGAAAATAAAAGCATATGAATAAAATACTATGTGCAGTTTTTGCTGAGCTTCTGTATATAAAATCATGTTTCTATCTCTTCTTGTTTTACTAAGTAGTTGAAAATTTTATATTTATTTTTCTTATGGAAGAGTTAGCTGATATGAACTCCCTGTATCATGATACCCTTCTTAGACTTAGCATACTGGTTGTTTAATATTACACTTGCAAGAAAAAAATGTTGAGTTTTATTTTATTTATTTATTTTTTTTTCATTTTATTGTATGAAAAAGTTTTGTTTTTTTTTTAATTTTTAAAGTATTGTTTCTTAGTTTTAGTGAGAAAAATTCTCACTAAAGTTTTTAATTCTACCTGTATCAGATTTTTATTTGTAATCATACATTGACCATATAGGTTATTTTTTTTAAAAACAACATAGATTCATTATTAAAACATACATTTTTATTTTCTTGGCTTTAGCTGTAGCTAATGAGTAAAGGTATGCGCAGTATAACAGCTATAACGGGAAAGTACTCGTATAATTATCGTAAAAAATTTTATATGTATGTATGTTGGCCTGTATTTTGATTATTACTACGGATGGCTAAACATAAACTCCTTGAAAATGGCTCAACAAATTTTTACATCAAGGCATCGACAGCATTTTATTTTGGATAATACTTAAAAAGGAGAAGGGAATTTCACAACTTTTAATTATTGACTTTTTGTGTAGTGATCTTAGTAAATTGAGCTTTAGTACAATGAAAGTGCTTCTTTAGTTATTTAAAATCCCAAAATTTTAAATCGATTGGATTTATTGTATACATAATATGTGTATCATAAAATAATATGGTATATGTATTATATGTATTCCCGCTTTGGCCTTATATTTAATCCCACTGTACAAAGGGGCATCATGATACACGTATATTTTATTTTTTACAAATTTAAATTTTATTTTTTTTTAGCCTTGTTGAATAACATTGCAGTAAATCACACCAACTTAGTGAAGTAAATAATTACTCCATTAGTCTCAAAAAACAAGGGTGCTGAATGGGACCAATGCTTAAATGTTACTTTTGAACATAACTCTATGTTTAATCAATCAGAGTGGAAATGTAACTCCTTCAGAGGAGGTCTCAATCACTTATAAAAACCTCATATATTTACTTAAGTGCAACTCTTTTTTTTATTAAAGGTAATAGATAACTATTATTTATTTGTTGAATACAATGAGATGAGTTGCTGACTGTTTCTCAGTGTAGTTTTCCATCACAACTTTGCACTAAAAAGTCTTTTAGTTGCATGTCAATGATCACATTCAAATTTGGTTTCTTTCCTTCTAAATATTCCCTAAATGCCTAAAAAGTTAATACACTTCATCTGCACTTCAGTTATGTAAGTAGTTATTCACTACTTACATAACTGAATTAATTTAATACTGTCATTTGATAAATTATTATTAAAAAAATTAAATATTTGTAAATATTAAATATTTGCTGCTTGATGGATTTATGTCTTGGAATACAATTCTGGAAGTAAAAGCATTTAAAGTAATGATGAAAGCCATGTTTAATAAAGGAAATCACAAAATTTAAACAATGAGGTCGCTTTTTTTTTGCTAATGACTATATAAATCATGTGCTTAAAAGATACATCTTTTAAGCACAGATTAGACACTATTGTGATAGTGATATTCATTTTAAAATTAGCTAATAATCAATCTTCATTTTTAATAAACTTATCATTTTGTTATGATCTGTAAAATAAAGAGTAAGCCGTAGAAGATACAGTTCAAAAAGAACAAAAAATGAGTTGAGATAATAATTCTTATTGAAATAATTAATAATTATTTCAAATTATTAATAATTCTTAGTAATATTTTATCAATCTTTACTTTACTTTTTATATGTTCTTAATTTGTACTTCCTTGTATAAAGTAAAGGAAGTATTGTGATCGCAAAAAATTTCGGTTTCCAAATTTAAACGGAAATATTCATTTTGATTAGCTTCGGTGACATCTGTAGGTATGTGTGTGCATATGTATCTCACATAACTCAAAACTATTAGCTATAGGATGTTGAAATTTTGGATTTAGGACTGTTGTAACATCTAGTTGTGCACCTCCCCTTTTGATTACAATTGACTGGACCAAAAGTGTCCAAAAAAGTTGGATTTTGGACTTTTTCTTAACTGCAGTAGTAAACCCATATTGAGAGCTTTTCAACAATATATCATAAGTGGTACTTATTTTCATTGGTTCCAGAGTTATAGCCAAATAAAATTTTAATTAATGAAATATTTGGATCGTACAAGAGGAAGGAACATTGGTTTAAATCTGACTTCATCTCCTTTTTTTAAATTTTTTTTTAATTTAAATATATTGATTTATTAATAAATATTAACATCTGATTGTAAAAACATATCTACAGTAAATACTAATTCAATAATTACAATAAAAAAAAGAAATGAAAAAATATCAGAAGTCATTAATGAAATAAAATTTTATGTACTTTCCATTTAAAAAAAAACGTGTATATGTAATTTAATAGGCGTAGTCATGTGGTCCACATCAGACTTTTTTCATTACTGTCAAGCCTCCTCTCTAAAATTCTGTCACTACTATTGACTGTCAACTGTCAACAGATCTTGAGGTCTTCTTCTCTAAAAAAAGCCCTAAATGTTTGTAGATTAAAATTGTGCACTAATGTGGTTACTTTTAGTAATGCAGATGATATCGGTGAAGCCCTTGCTAGAATGAATATTGCTTATTCAGATTCTCTTAGATAGAGAAATAGGCTTCGTCACTCATATAAAAATTATTTAAAAACTTTTTTCTTCTGTATATTTTAGGATGTAAATTTAATAAGTAAGAACCTATAAAAAACTCATCCTTTGAAGTTTGGTATGTGCAGTACATGAAATTCCCAAATAGACACTAGACTGACAGATAGATACTTTTGTTTCCTGTTCTATACTTTCAATTACATTAGATATTATCATTTAATTGCAATATTCTTGCCCTACTGACTCCTATGAATTTTTATCCCTGATTGATCAAACTTGGCCATTGGCTGCTGTATATTAGTTATTCAAGAAGTATATTGCATCAGCAGGTGACATGAAGAATTCATATATTGTTAAGCTGGTGTGCTCCAAACACAAATAACAAAAACAACTTTTTATGGAAACTATCTGTCACTGATGACAACCACAGTAAAGTTACTACAATAACTTTAATATGATACTTTGCTTTACTTTAATATGATGGCTGCATGTTGTCAAGCAACCTTCAGCTCATGTTTGTAGAAAATTTATAAATGTTTTTTCAAAGTTCAATACAGTATGGTTTATGTTTCAGGTGATGATAATCTGAATTTTAAATTATTTAAGCTGATTAAAAAAACATCAGTTGTGTTTTTATATGTAATTTTTTTAACAATAAATCAGTTAATTAAACTGATGCAGCTGAACTTTTATGTTCTGGGCTAATATTAACAGAGTTTCCTACTTTATATTGAGAAATAAAATATCTATAACTTGATATCGTGTATGAGTTTACATTATATATTTATACACAAGGGGAATGTCAATAAAAAGGGCTTATTATGAAAATACAAACCAAGAAAAAGTATATTAAAGTTTCAATATTTGTATCCATCTTCATTTATCAACATCATTAGAATTATTTTCTAAGTACTCTTTATATTTTTATTATGATTTTCAGGGAAAAAGTTTTCACCCACGGTAACACAATTTCCAACTTCTCATTCTCTTTGAACAATCGAGTACAAAATCACTTTTTTTAAGATGAAGGAAATCAAAATAATCAGTAGATAAAAGTTGACTGCTGGCAGCAGTATCTAATACAAGTTGTTAAAGAACCTTTCTAACTGCATGCTATACCACCAATTCTGAATGCATACATCAATTTTGAAAACACTTTACTGTACAGTCTACTGTAATTGTTGTCCCTAGCTGCATTAAGTTGACCAAAAAGACAATTGTTTGACCCCTTTAAACAATGGTTATGATCTGTACTATTTGGGTTTGCAAGATTATTTTCATATGGACTGTTATGTTTAGTTACAACCACCATATATCATTTATAATCACTATACACAAAAAATATTTAATTGCCTTCCTTATGTTTTCTCTCTCTCTCTTCTTTCATTTAAGTGTAGAAGGATTTCCAGTAACAGTTAAAGAACTATTACTGAAAATGCTTGAATAACAACAGAAAAAGCAAAAATTGTAAGACAATTATGATCTGTACATAGATCTCCAACTCTTTTGTTAATCATGAAGTAGTACAGTCATATCTTTAGATAAGATTGGGCTTAGAATTGACACAGGGTCTTAACAGTAGTGTTGCACAACAATTGTTATTTTTGATAAATGAAGATCCCAGAATTTCAGACTTCTAAGTTTAAAAATCAGTTTGAAAATGAATTTCATTCTCAGTTAATAGAGTGTACGGATAGTGTGAATCATTCAGAGAAGGTTGGGAGGAGGATTGAAAATGAACTTTATGCTTGTTGCTCTAAACCTTTAGTCAGTTACAACAAATTGATTGATAGTGAAACAATTCTTCAAGAAAACTGGTGAATTTGTGAAAACAGTATTAATTTACTGTGAAAATTATCATGCTTATCACTTAAGTGTGGTATAAATTACATATTTTCATTTTTCACGATTATTCTTACCTATAGGCATTTTGCTTACAGGTACCTTTAATACAGGTATCATAAATGCCTAGATATACTTTTTGGTATTATCTGTAAAATGCTTTTTACCTGTAGGAAAAATTCAGGCATCCTTAAAAAAAAGTATTTTAACCATCTTTGAGTTTTTAATTTTCATTAAACTAATTTTTTTTTATTCACATCATTTACTTATTAATTATTCAGTTCACCAATAAACTAGATTTTTTATAACAGAATACTCTGAGACCAATAGAATAAACATTAAGTATATTTTATTGATTATTTAATATTTAAAAAAATTTATTGAGGTTTAAAGTTAATTTAATTTAAGACTAGTAGGATTAAGTATGCAGGCTGGATGAAAATAATACCTGTATCTCAAGAGAGTACACTACTTATATTGCATTTTTATTGCACATTATCATCAGATTTTTTTGACTTCCATTTTTCAAATTGAAGAAAGAATGTGAAATAACAGTAATAATGTTCATTTCCACTCAATTGGCAACATGCAGGATCTAAGGATCCCTCAGTCAAAATAAAAATAATTTGAAAGTCAAAACATTGCCCTTCAGTTTTTTTCACTTAATATGTTTAATTAAAGCTTTTGTACACTTTTCCTGTGATCACATTGTCTGCATTAGCCTGCTCCATCATTAAGAAACTGTGAGTATTATTTTTGTGGATCACAAACATTTTGATCTTATTGGTTTATACTCTTATTCTTGGAAAACATGTCATATTCTTCACTTGAGAAAACAGTTACTTTTCATGAGTCAGCAATCCCAATTGGTTTTCCTGTCTAATCCACCCAATGTTTCCTCTTGAAACTTATGCTTGAGTAAGCTAATAGAACTGTCAGTATTACTGGTGCTGTGCAATTTAAATATAATGATAGGACTTTTAATTTACTGACATCAAACCTTTTTTAAAGTTTTTTCGCTATTAAAAATTGCCTTTTCATCTACGTCTTGACCGTTGGTTGTATTAAATGGAGGTTCTATAAGTTGCTACTATTATCTGTAGCTAGATAGACCCAGTTGTTTTATGATGTTAACTCCTTTCCTTTCTTCTCCACACTTCCCCCTCCATTCTCTTGAGTAATGGGCTGGATTTTGGCAGTATCTAAAATATTCAATCATATTCTTGGATAAAATTAATTTCCATACAATTTTCAAAAATGTTTTTGTTTTAAGGTGGAATTTTTTAGTGCCCAAAGATCTGCTCCACACTGCTATAACCTGCCTGGTTCTCAGGTTTTATCAAATTTATAAAAACAATGCTTATTTTTTAGTTTAATATTTTCATTACATTTAAAAAAAGCTGCCGTATAAAATTATATTCGTGTTATATAAAGTTGTGGGTTCAGGTAAATCTATCATGAAATGGATTTAACTAATGAAATTTATTATAAGAGTAATGTAATAAACTTTTATTTCATTTATAGTTAAAATCTGGTAACTATAAATTTAAAATAGTATCTTCAGATCTCTTTCCTTTCTTGTACAACACTATTACCTATCATAATAAAATTAAAAACACATGTGTGTTAACTAATTTACCAATTTCAACTAATAGATGATATTCTACAGAAAAAAATTCTCTTTTATGTGGAATTATCTCACTTTTAAAGACTAATTTTACAATTTTTAAAATTATGTTTTAATAAGTTCATTTTTTCTTTTGTAACTGCTGTTTCCATTGTGTTATATTCAGAAGAATATTTTTAACTAAATAATAATCAACGTGTTCTATCTTTACTTTAAATATTTTACTGCTTTGGTATGCATTTTGACACATTCTTTTCAATTCTAAATTAATCTTTATAATTTTTTTTGTTTTACATGCCTGTGCAGATGATAGAGTTGGGCTTTTAGCAACTAAAACCTCTCCCCCTCTACCACACACAACGACTTATGGACCCACTATAAGCACATCACAGTCTCCAATGAAAATCGTAGGATCACCTGACAGAAAGGGACACCAAGGAACTTAGCAGAGTCCCATGGATATTAACATAACACATACATCTGCATCCAGGCCTAACTCGGCCTGTAAACTCTTTAAAATACTATAACTCGCCAACCTAGATTTTTTTCTTTTTTTACTAGTGAGAATTTTCCTTATAGTCTTTTTTTTCTTTTAGAGATTATTTTAAGCTTTTACCCATTTAATTTACAATATTCATCTAAAAAAACCACATTCCAAAAGCCTTTCGCCAGTGTTTTGTTATCGTTATGTATTATAATCTATGCAATTTTTTTTAAATTTCTTTTTAATTTTTACAAAATCAATGTTTTACCAATATTATTCTTATATATCAAAAGCCTTTCTTAATTTCAGTCAGATTTATGTGTTGCCATCCTTAATAATTAAAATTTATACAGCTAAATAAAAACATCTCCAAATTTTAGTACATGTTTTCCTTCTTTAATTCAATACTATTTTGCTTTATTAATTATGCATATTATTATTTAATAAAATAACAGAAAGTTTAGTTTTAATGAAAAAATTACTGACACATTTGATAACAAATGAGTCATTTTGCAATGAAAAAGTTTTTTTTTTTCATTAAAAATAGGGTTTTCTGTTAAATTTAGCATCTGAAATTCATTACAACCAATAAACAGATCGCAAAATGTAGAAGAATTATTTGCAAAAAAAAAAATATGAGTACTGTATTTCATTTACTTAATAAGGCAGTCCAATTTTTATTGTTTTATAAAAAAATGCTTTTTTATCAGTTAAATTTTATAACTCAGATAAATTACTTTAAAAATGTCTTGCGGGTTTTTTCAAATGAGTAAAAATAATTCTTGTCCTTTTGGTTATATAAAATAATTTTTTTTAAGAATTGTCTGTCATACCTATTTTTGTTATGATATATTAATTTTTGCTTTAGCTTTATGTTTAGTTTAACATTCTATTTTATTAGACTTTAATATCAGAAATTAAAACTGATAAAATTCCTCTTTAAAAGGACTTTTTGGAGCTAAATTTTGCAGTTTTCTAAATAATGAAGTAGCTAGCTAGTAATACATAGTTTAATAACTGGTTATTTCTGTGAAGTGAAGATTGCATAATTAGCTTCTAAAAATTTTTTAACAGAATGATCTATAAATAATTTGAAAGTGAGTCTAACATTTTTTAATGTTTTTAATTTTTCATACTATTAATGTACCTGAGATACTCATTTGAAGATTTTCTTAAAAACTTACAAACAAAAAATAAAATATTTTCTTGTTAAACTCAGGAATATTAATTTTATTCATTATTTTGTATAAAATAGATATCCCAGAGTTCTTGTGAAATGAGTTACACAAAGAGCATCTTTTAATTTAATTTTCTTAGCAATTGTTATTAAATGAAGATAACGTCTTTAACTTTATTACACAGCTTTAAATAACATCACAATTTACATGTTGAAAATATATTAAAAGACTCCAATAAAGAATCGCTATGTAAATGACTTTAATAGTAACTTCTGCTTTTGGCAAAACTTTGTAATTTCAATACTAAAAGAGTTATATGTATAACGTTATCATAATAGTTTACTCCCTCATTTTGAATCATGTCTGCTTTTTTTTAACTTTCCTTTTGGAATTTTGTTTTAAGAGCATCATATGAAAAATTATTTATTTTTATTTTATATTGCAAATATTGTAATTATTTTCAAAAGTAACATATGATACATTCAAAATTTTATAATTTCATTTTTTCTTTTACTTTACTGATAAAAATGTGTTAAAAATTAACTTTTAAATTGATATTATCACTAATTCAAATTAGAGCTTGCTTGAATTCTTAATTTTGAGGAGGGCTTTTATTTTATCTCAATCATTGTTCTACATACTACAGATAATACTGTTGCCATACATATAGATTCCTGACTTTGCTTAGAGAATATCATTTGTACTATACATGTATATTCAAAAAGAATGAAAGATTTTAATTTTTTATTTTGTTTTTCGTTGAATACAAACTCAGACATACTGCACACATATTTTAATGAGAAAATTGAGATAATGAAAAAAATTAAATCCTTCCTGAGCATCAATCCTGAGAAGACCAATTTATCTAGAAGCCAGCATGCTAACTATCATTATTGCTGATCAATTATGGTGTTCATTAAAAAAAAAAAAAAAAAATACTTTGTTTTTAATAAGTTAATGGAGAATAGATTTGAATACTGAAAATTTTAAAATAAATATTTTGAACTTGTTCTGATAAAATATTTTTTAGGAAAAAACTTAATTTGTATAAATTACAGCAAACCGTAATAAGTAATGGGAGTTCATCAATCAGTAAAACAAAATATAATTAAATACTTTTAAAAATCTGTCAAATAGCTCTGATATCAGTAATATAGTATTGTGCTGTCAGAACATCTTTTTGAAACTATTATGCTGCTTGTTCATTGGTTAAACCATCATATCACTGTCATATTTTAATTAGTCACTAATAATTCTTATAAAGTTTTTTTAATTACTAGTTGTGATCATTTAAAAATTAATTACCTTGTTCTGCACGGTTAGTGAATTAATTTATCATTGTTAATAATTATTTAATGTCAATTATAACATTACGTTGAAGGCTTATTGTTATTTTATTATTAAAAAGTCAACACACAATTAATGTCTGTTTTATTTTATTTTAATATTTGTTTCAGTAAGCCATACAGTGTAATTTCCTATTATTTATATTATATATAAAATGGATGAATTATGAAAATTATATCCTAGCTCATTTTTGAATTAATATGCCCTTTACCTTTATGATTATCAACATTTCTTTTTTTAATAGCAATTATAATTTGCTAATAAAAAAAAATCATAAATAATATTGAGAAATATTTTATTTATGAAAATAGTAGGCAATATAAGTAATTTTATTTTTATTTATTTATTTATTCTATATATAACCTCTCACACATGGACTTGTACATGATTGATATCATTCTAATGATTAATCAGTCACTTTAACAGATGATAAAATTCTTTAACTTTTATTTTATTTAATATTAAAGATAGAAATAATTTTTTATTATTATTTTGTAATTAAGAATTTTTTTTTATAAATACAAACTAATTGTACTTTAATATTTATAAATTCTGTGTTTTATTTTGCTAGTTTTTGCATGTGTTATAATAATTAAATTACTGTATTTTGAAATCAAAAATATCAAAATGCAGTTAAGATCAATTTTATTTTATTTTGTAAATATAACATTACTTTAACTAAAATATTATATTTTAACTGTTTATGAAAGGAAAGTTATTCGATAGATTAGCCTTAAATATTAATTACAGAATTTATTATTATAACTTTGATAAAGTTATTTATGGTTTAACTTTCCTTTTTTAATCAAATTTCACTGATATGTGTCACAAAAATTATTATTAGTACACAGTGATTAAATGAAAAATAAAAACAACGCTTGATCATAAGTGAGTATGTTATTGTATTAATATATTTTTTAAGGTAAAATTAGGAAGAAAAACTGACATTTCTATAATGTAAATTAATAAGCACTTATAAGTAATAATGTTAATTGAAAAGTCTTTGACTACCATCTACTTATATGAAATTGAAACTATCATTATAGTATAGTATAATCAAGTTTTATAGACGGCAAATTTTAGATTTGTAAATCCCTGTTCATCCAGATCAGACTCCATGAAAGCAATCCATTAAAATCTCATTTGTATGAAAAATAATTTTTTACTTTATTTTTTTACTGCAATTTTGTTGCAGGAAGCATTTTGGTTTTATTATTGCGCCACTTTTTAGGGTAGACAGCTTGAATTACACAATTATTTATTAATGAAATTTAATAAAAGTAAACAATAAAATTATAAATTAATTACATAACCTAACTAATGTTTTATAATCAATATTAAAATTAATTACAATCTTCAGCATGGATTTCTAATTATTTGTCATTGACCATCACTTGTCAAAACTAGCTAACAAGTTATCTCTTTTATCAGATTTAAGTAGCAGGATGATAAAATTCACTACTTTTAAAATTACATCAAATAGGTCTGCACTTCTTATATACTTAAGTAGCATTAAATGTAAAATTTCTCTGTTGTGCTGTATTCCAACAAATAAAATGTAATAAATATTTTATTCTGATCGGTACATATTAATACATTATACAGATCACTTCAGGAATGGATAAACGTTACTTAATATGAACATAATGATAATTAGGTGTTTTATATTGGTCATTGTTGTTCTCCCCAACAAAAAAGTTGATAATTTCAACTACTCACATTTTTTTTATTGGCTTGTAAGGTATAAAATTTTAATATCAAATTTAAAAGTTGAGTTACAGCATTTTATTCTGATTTATTATCAGGGAATTAATTTATTACATTAATGAACTTTAACTAGAAAGACGAACTACATTAAAAAAAAAGAATAAAATAAAATGACTACCTTTGGAATGAATGACTTTCTTTCTGTAGAGGTCTGACTCAACAAATTAGTTTAGTTGGATACATTCATGTGCCATACATTTGTGGAAGGTAAAACAAGACTGGTTCTTTGGAACCCTGTTTCTGTTCTCATGTGCCTTCTTAATTCCTTGAGGCAAGCAAATTTTGTTGCAGCAATATATAAGCTAGTTAGTGCAAAACCATTGTACAACAATGTGCTGTTCTCATCTGGGTAAAAATATTCCGATTGATTACACAGATCAACAAAAAAAATAATAATTTGGAACTGAGATAGAAGTAGGTGAATTAGAATGTATTTTTTATGCCGAATCTTAAAATGAAATCAGTTTTTCTTCATCATCCTCAGATTTTTAGTTATGATCCGTTAAAATATTGGAAACTTCTTAAATAATAGAATACAAAAGTAATAGTAATTATAATTTAAATTTGTACCTTTATTTCACAGACATTTATGTTTAGCTTAATTTCTTTTTTCTTATTTTGCTTTTGTGTTCAGTGACTTCTCTTTTTATCATCCAGCAGTAGTCACTCATAGATTCATCCGATCTGCCTTGATAATGTTGTTCCGTCTGCAATATATCTTGATGGAACCTTTCTCCTTGTTTATCACTGATGTTACCCAAGTTTAAAGGGGAAAAATCCAAATGAGAATGTAAAAAATGAATTTTCAATGACATTCTGCAGCCTAAATTTTTATAGTTCACTAAAGTTCATTTATAAGATGATCATGGTTTTCAGTTTTTTGTTTCCAAGAAACCCAGTAATCTTGAATGACTTCCATACTGCTAGTTCTTTAGGATTCAGGTTGCTGTCAAATATATTTTCACTAATTAATTTTCTTATTTGTGGCCCAATGTATATTCTCTCTTTTAATCTGGCTTCACTTAATTATGAAAAAACCTTAGCTAAATATTTAAAGCCATCTTCATCTTTATCTAATGCTTTTACAAAATTCTTCATCAGGCTTAGTTTTATGTGTCCAGTTCAGACATTAACCCCCTAACATCAAATTAAACCATCTCTTCTAAAGTAGTTGAGTAAATTTTCTTTTCGATTTCTATATACTGAAATTTTAGTATCCTTGCTTAATAAATTCCATTCTTTAAGATGTGAAACTAGGAGTTCTGCATGCTGTTTTGACAAACACAAGTCACGAATTAGGTCATTCAGTTCTGCTTGTGTGATGAGGTGAGGTCAGTATTTGATTCTTCTGGAATGTAATTAATATCTGTTGAAGTTGAGGATTTATTGGTTGAGCCTTTTGGGGAATCAGAAATTCCTTTCCAAGAAGTTGGAGCGATCAGAATCGGTAAATCAACACCATGAAGTACTGGTCTCATAGTTGAATGAACATTTGGATATGCAATGCTGTTTTTATTGTTTGAATTGAAACCAGTAATATTTGTTAAGCAAAAATAGCAGTCATCATAATGGTTAGTAGGCTCTTGCTAAATCATAGGTACACCAAAAAGCAGATACTCTTTTTTTCCTTTTAACCACTGGGTTAGTTTAATGTAGCTCTTGATGCATGCTACATGTGAAGTCCAGAATTTATCTTGGTCTCCCAAGGGACAGTCAAAATAATGTTTGTAAGCAGTGATGGGTGGTGTTTGTACAGTCCTCTTTAAATGTCCTAAATTGTTTTCTCACCATTCCTAAAGACATAGTGTTTTCCCACATACTTCACTAATCTGTTGAATTTCGGCTGCTTTCATATCTCTCGCATTTAAGAAACAAATTACCTCAGCATTTACACGTATTTCACAATTGAGCCACTGTTTATTACCATAAACATTTTAAACACACACAGGAACCTGCAAATAAAGAAAGGCTATCAGTCATGTAATGGCGTCTGTAGCAAGCCATTAAGTGTAGTTACTCAGTACACATATGTGAAATGGCAACAGCTTCACTGTAGGAGACATATATAAAAACAGTACTTACTTAAAAAAAATATATGTATATATATATTATTAGTTACAACAAAAATTATTGTTTTTCTACCAGAAATTATAGAGCCAGCTGAGAACCTGTAAAGGGAATTTAATGGAACAACTTTGCCCATCCCCAATATTATGTAGAATTGTTGAATTATTCAACTGAACTCATAAAATAAGAATTTTGCAGGATTGATTGAAGAATATTTGAGTTAATTTTAAATAAAGTGCTGAAAATTAAGATTTATTTTAATAAAATACAGTTATTTCAAAAATAATTTATTTTCACTATAGAGTACTATTTATTCTCATTAATTTTTTGTACCATTTATTTTAATTAAAAGAGTAATATTTTTATGTTAATTGATTTTTTTAATTTAACTTTAAATAAATTGGTCAAAACATGTTTAGATGGTTAGGCTACTTATTAAAAAAATTAGTCTTTTTATGCAATAAGACTCATTCTCATAACCCAGAATAGTATGTTGTATAATTGTTTTATTACCTGGTATAAGTTTGTAAGTGCATATACTCCTAAAATAATATTAGAAAAATTAATTTGATTAATAACAGTCTTATGTAATTAATTTTTACTGTTATTAAATTGTGATCTGATCCCCATTTTTGCATCCAGAAAACTTACTTCACTGTTTTAAAGGATCCCAAAGATGATTACTATTTTAGATAAAAATTTGCATAAGTGTAAAAGAATGTTTATTTTCTATTAAGTATTTTTAAAAAAAAACTAATGTAATTAATACCTATGTGATTAGCAATGGTGCATCTGTTACCGAAGTACACAACAATGTTTTCATCCATATTTAAACTTCTAATCCATTTAACAAATGATTTTTTTTGTTATTATAACAGAATTTTCAAATCTTGTTCAGAAATTATCTGAAGATATAAATACAGTGGTTACATCTAAAGGGTAACAGTGATTGATTTTAGATTGTGAGGACTATTAATAAACATTAAGTAAAGCAAAAACCAAGGATATTCCTTATTCTACATCTTGGATATTTTTTGTAAAGTAAAATTTTTTATGGTTGGTCAGGTGTGACTTAAAAAGCAGTAAGGTAAAAATAGTTTAAGACCGTTTTACTCATCTTTTTATTAATTTTTCAGAGGCCTAATGATATAGATCCTAAAATGAAATTCTGTCATAATAGTTGGAAGAACATGGAGTTATAATATTGATTTTAGACTTCCTATTTCTATCCAATAGTAATACTCTAACAGTTTATTGTTTTTTCGTAATCGTAGTCGGGATCCAATTTTATTTTTATTATTGGATAAATAGCTTGTAGTACTGCACATTTTTAAATTAGAAAACTTACCATAAATAAAGCACAGTTTTTATCTATTTGATTGAATGCTGTTTTACCTAAAATTTAAATACTGCTTGTTAATAATTAACTATTATATAATTATTATTTATTTTAAACTATTTCTAGATATTTTAGAAATAAAAAGTAATTAAAAATATCTGGATGAACAGGATCTGCAAAAAATAGCATTTTATTCCAGTTTTGATGTAGACTATACAATTCATATCAATCAGTAAAGATTTTTCCACTACCATGCTGCACCATTATTCACTGGATATTATTTTTATTCAAAAATTTTAATATTGAAACAAAGTGGAAGGGAAGTTCATATTGCTAGTGATTTTGAAAGTTTTTATAGTTGATCATTTGAGATTTATCAACAATCTCGGACTCATGACCAAGGACACATTTATTGAGTACTGTATCCTAGCTGACTACATTCTGTATCTCCAAAGAGTCTGATCACTGATCAGAACATCATTCTATTTGGTTTTAAATACCGTATTTTTTAGTACACTTTTGTAATTTACAAACACTTTTATTTGTACCATTTATTTTATTCTTCAGTACATTGCACATTGTTATTTTTAGAACAACAAAAATCCCTTTAATTTCCATTTGTAAAAATAATTTATTTGCTCTAAATTATTAAGTTCAGTTTATTTATCTTTTGATAGATAATTTATCTTGTGATAATGATATTATGTAAAAATGATTATTTTAGAAATAAATAAATTGGGCCTGTATACTTAGTATCAGTTTTTTTCTTTTTTCTTCATAAAACTGAGAATAATTAAAAATATAGCTTAGTCTGATTTAAATATCATATAAATTTTGTTAAGAAAGAAATATAAAAGTGATTAATTTTAAATTGAAGCATTTGACGCAGTGGTATTCTCAATATCATTCTGTAAATGAAACATTTAATGTTTCAAATATCTAAGTGGAAAAAGGAATATGAGACTTTACACTGATAATTTCTAAAAGAAGAGTATTTATTAGAGTATTTTTTTAGATATTTATTTCTGAGTATATATGATTTTTCTTGCAATTTTAGTATACTCTTTAATATTATGATAAATGTTGAAGAATATTCTGATATAGTATCCATTAACTTAAAAATATTAGCTGAATTTTAATATAATGAACATTTCTGGGGAAAAAATGAAAGCTTTGTAATTTTTTATACATAAAAACCAGAAATTGATCAAAGAGATAGTTTTATTTGCTCCTTTTATAATTTGTTTCATTTGGTTAAATTTCTCCATACTTTGTTAAATTAAAAAATCATCTCTTTTTCAGAATATAGATTTTTTTAAATATTTTTTTAAGTTGTTTTAATTTATATTAATGTTAGCTTATATCCATTTTTTGTCTTAGGACATTTAAATACATTCTTGTCATGTACCAGAAATTCTGGTGCTTGACAAGAACATAAAAAAAATAGTCATTTTTACATTTATTAGAATTATACGTGACAGATTTTTGCTGTTAATTTTAAAGTTTCAGCTGGTTCATTTAAATTTAAAATATCTGAGGTATTAGAAAAAACATTATTAAAAATTTGAATTTCATCATATTAAAATAATAATGTTTTAATTGCTAGTAAATTCAACTAAAATTCTGTTAATTATTTATTTTGCTTAGTGTGAATCATATTAATATATTTTTTCTTTTGTTTAGATGGTAAGTGTTATTATTTTTAGTACTGTTTTGTAACAGGAGGGTGTCAGTGATGAGAGGTCAAGTGTTATCTCCTCAAGGTTTAGGTATTATTGGTATTCGGGTATCAGTTGATAGAGATTCAAGATTTGGATTTACGCTTACAAGAGCTGGAGGATGGTTAGTAAAATTTTTGAATTATTTTTTTTGTGGTTATTAGTTTATGTATTATTTTAATCATTACCACTCAAATTAGGATATCAGTTTGTGTGTATATATATATATATCCAATCAACCCAAGTATAGAATTAATAAAATAGGATGACATCTATCTTATTCCATAATCCAAGCAAGAGCGCTTTCGACAGTCACATACATATAACTTTGGCTAGCTAGTCACGTGGATTTCTATTTTATTTTTATTATTAATTTTAATTTTGACTTTTAGTTTAATTTTTTTATTAGCATCTTCATATTTTATATATATGCAATTTTTAATTTTAATTTACAATTTTGAATATAAAAAAATTTTTAGTTTTATTTCTGTTTTGATTTAATTGGAAAAGGATCTTTTAACAATTTTAAATCTCAATTTTATTTTTAATGTGCAATTTGCAACATACAATTGTAATTTTAATGTATAATTTGCAACGAAAGATTTGAATAATTATGCAGCAACTGATGATGCGAGGTACTTGCAAAAGCGCTCTTGTATGGATTATGGAATAAGGTAGGTGTCATCCTATTTTATTTTATTAATTCTGTACTTGGGTTGGTCAGATTAATATAATTTGTATAGTGCAGAGGAATATGATTCCCAAAAGTATCAATTTTAGAAAAAATGTACACACACACAAACATGTGTGTGTGTGTGTGTTGCAGCGCACATATTTATTGAAACCTCTACAACTATTAATCAGATGCAGTAAATAATTTCTTCTGTTGTAAATGTAATTTAATTATTATTCTGGCCTATTTTTATCATATTTTTAATGTTATAATGATCACTATTTGAGTGTGACATTTTTGGTTTTCCTTCCCAAAATAAATAAGCCTAATTTTTAAACTAGGTAATTAATGTTTTTCTTCCCTTATATTAAATGTTACTATTTTGAACATTTAAAAATTTATGTATTATTGTTACAAAGAAGTCATTAAATTTTCAAACACAAAAGATAATTTTGTATTTACTAATTATAGTTGGGATTTTGTAATTAAGAGAGATTATAAGATTTTGTGATCTACTGAACAGTGAATGACCAGAAAATCATTAATAAACTGATTTTACTGCAATTATTTTAAAAACATTGAATATTAAAACTAGTTTATTACAAATTAAGGAAATTTTTCCCCAAAAGCCTTTTGGAGATAACTGTTAGCATATTCTTCAGTGGAGTTTCCAGTAGTGCTATTTTTAATGACACCCATGTTAGTCAGCCCTTAAATATGATTTTGAGAAAATGCAGTATATTCAATCTATGTATGTTACTTTGCTTAATTTATTGTTTGTCATGGGTTGAATTATTATGACATATTTTAGAAACTAGAAATTTTAGGAAGAATACATTGACAAGGTTACTGAAACTCTACTAAAGAAATACATCTTAATTAATTAGCTCAAAGGCCTTTGAAAGAAAAAGTTCTCATGAATTTGATAGTAAGTTGTTCAGTATCTATTTATTTTAATTTATCAATATATTTTGTCATGCTGTTCAACGAATACATTTTTACATAAATTATTTATTTACTTTATTAAATACAAAATGTTGCTCAGACACTTTTTTTACTATGAAAATAAGAGATGAATTTCTAGTATATGAAGAAATATAGATAACACTGATAGACAAAAAAAAAAAAAATTTTTAAAGTTTCTCTAAGTGTGATACCATTTCTTGAATTGCTTTTTTGCGTACATTACAGATCTGTTAATACAATTTTTCTATCATCCTGAGTTGTAAATAACTTATGCTTCAAAAAAAATTAAGGGAAATACAGTTAAAATCTGTAAAATTTTATAATTTTGCATGGCCATACCTGTGTAAGAATGATTTCGCTGATACTTTTCTTTTATAAATAGTCTCAGGCACATCTCGAATTAGTGTCCAACAGTAATTGGCTAGCATGTAAGTATTCCATTTCCCCTTTATAACGGCTTTCCATCACTGAAATGTCTTGATGGAAACATTCACCTGTCAATTACGTCTCCAAGGTTTTCCGGGAAGAAATCCAGATGTGAATGGAGGAAATGTACTTTCAAAGACATATTACATCCCTTAGCTCTGTATGAAGTAAGGAGTTGATTAACAATATCATGGTAATTGTCGAATTTTTGTTTGCCGAGAAAATGTTTGCAAACATCTTTAAATGAAGCTCAAGCTGCTCTTTTACATTATTTAACGTTGAGTTAAATACATCATCTTTGACCAACTCTCTTTTTTGAGGACCAACAAATACTTCATTTATAATTTATCTTTCACTAACATTCAGAAATTTCTGCCTGATGTACAAAAATTCGGGACTATCCTCCTTCTTCATTGCTTTTACAGAATTTTTCATTAGTCCTAGCTTGATATGGAGAGGGGATAAACATATTTTTTTGGTTTCAACTAAGGGCTCATGAATAATATTTTTCCCATTTGGAGTTAAGTTGTGTCGTTTCTTCCACTCTTTGGTAACATAATGTTTATCCCTAGCTCCCTAATGTTTATCCCTAGCTAGCTAATGTTTACCTAAGTGCAACATAAGCTATCAATATTTGTGCAATAAACCAAATTATTTTCATCAATAAAGTACTGAGAAAGTTCTTTTTGTCGGCTTTGAAAGCCTGAAATTTTTGTATTTTTTTGAAGTAAATTCCACCCTTGTAGACTTGATCCTATCAGTTCAGCTTGATTTTTTGATAAATTTAAATCCCTAACCAAGTCATTTAAATTCACCTTGTGATATAGATGTAGTTTATTGAAAGATAATTCAAAATCAAAATCATTGTTGTCTTCTTCAGTACTGCCCGATTCTTCATCACTGCTTTCAAAACATACATTCACCGGTGCCTCAGGAACTGAAATAATTTTACTGTGAAGTACAGGCCTGATTGCAGATTGCAATGAAGGATATTTTACAGTATGTTTAGATTTTTTAGAAATTCTAGACACACCACTTGTTAAACAAAAGTAACAATCAGTTACATGATCCTTTGATTCATGCCAAACCATAGGTACACCAAATGGCAAAGCCTTCCATCCCCTTAAATATCAGACATCCTCTTAAATATACAGAACAATTAGTGCATACTATATAAAGAACCCATGTCTTATCCTGATCACCAATTTTACACTGAAAGTACAAGTGATATGCTTTTTTAATTAAAGGTGTAATGTTTTTCTATTTGATTTTTTGGTAAATTCACCACATACATAACAAAAGTCATCCACATCATTTACACAGTTTCGAGTCATTATGATGCTGTACTGTTAACAAATTTAAAGGCAGCAATAAGACTGAACAAAATTAATTCATTCCTAAATCAGTTGCTTAATACAAGTAACATGGCTCTGTTTTCAGCTACATGTTTTAACCTGCACAGATGTGATTAATCTTGTCCATGAAGGCTCACTCTTCAGTATTAGATATGATGTTATAATATGTGAATATGTTACGATTTAATTATTTGTCTAGTATTGTTTATTTATAGCTTACAAATTATGTTAACAATGTGAAACAATAAAAAATGAGCTAACAAAATGCAATATAGCAGCTAAAATGCTAAAAATATGTTGAAAAATGAGAAAACCTTTAATTAAAATTTACAGATTTTTTAAAAATGGTAGGTGATAGAAAGATGCTGAGTTCATATTCGTTTTCAGCATCATGAAATATATTAAAATCATGTATCGCATGTTAGGAAACAGAAATTATGTTTATTAGTGTAATCTGGATTATGTTGATAAAATTAAATCAATATAATTGATGTTCTTAACTGTTGTTATAGATAATATGAATTCAAAACCTGGTTTAGTAAGTGAAAAATAAGATAAATATTATTTTTTTAATTATTTTGTGTTTTGTCCTACAGTATAAAAAGTAAATTAAATAAAATATTAATTTGAAAATTCCATTTTCAATTAGGCTGGTTATGCAATGACTACTAATTTGTTATTATCACCATCTTGTTACCAAGAGATACTTCAGTCTGCAAACAATGAGTGATTATCACCTTAAAAAATAATAATGATTTCCATAATTATTTATCAATATGGATTTCAAGGAGCATTATGTGTGCTTATAATAAGGATCTAAAAAAATAAACTAAAAAATACAAAGTAAAAAGTTCATCCATTGTGAAGAGAAAGGCTCCTTAAAGGAAAATTTAATCAAATGTTTCACTAACTGCGATCCTATTCCAAGAATTTTTTGGGTATTTCTGTATGAGTGTTGAGAATATATGCTGCACATTTTTATTCATATTATTACTTATCAAAATACAAATATTCAGCTCTCAATTCTACTCGAAGAGAGACTTGCTGTAAATTCAACAAAATTTATTAAATAAAAGAATATTTACTGGATTGTTCCATCAAATTGTAGTTCAAGTAATTTGTGCATTTATTTTTATGTGTATTATTTTGTCATTCCATTGTGTAAGTAATTTGCATTAATTTTAATAATAAATGATTTACTACTTATTTTACTTCAGTAGTTATCAAAACGCAAAGTAAAATAAATTTGATAAAAACACACTGTGGTAAAAAATACCCTGTCAAATCTTCAATCCAAAAATAAGTTGATGTTTCAATGATAAAACCTAGTAAAAAATAAAACAATAAGTTAAGCAGCATTACAAATTATTTCATGTTTTTATATTCTTTCATTGTTTTAAAAACAGTTAAATTAATGTTTTTGAACATTATACATTTCAAATATTTTTATAATAAGTATTGATTTATCAAAGATTTACTGTGTAACTGAAAATAAAAAAGCTGAAGTAAAATTTTATTTCTACTAAAAAGTTTCATAAATTTTTTTTTAAACTAATGTGATGTACCTAACACAAGAATGGCAGCCAAACGAATGCAAAGTCACTAGTATATGCATATTGAAAGTAAAATCACAGTCAATAATCTCATTAGCTTTGGCTCATGAAACTATAGCTTTTAAGTATGAGCTTTTCCTTCAATTTTTGAATTGAAGAATAAAATTGCATCCGTCGTTCTCATGTCACCTTAGTGCAAATTTACATTGCAAGTCTGTAGCAGACGTGACAATGGTACTGAACATTCGTGTGACAAATTGTATTCTATGCACAGTAGGCTTTATAGTTTAACATTATGTTCTTCATTACTTACTAATTTCTACTCTTTACTTATATTATTATAGATGTATAAATTAATATCAAACATTTTGTAGATTAGAAACTGTTAAATACTAATTAAATTAATTATAGACAATAGAGCGAAAAAATTATAACCTGGAATTAACAGTTTATTTTAAAGAAATTATTTTTTATAAATTTTGCATTAATTATTACTAACTGCAGCATTTAATTGGATTTCCTTTCAACTGATCATAATTCATTATATTAATGAGTAGACTTCTTTGATTTTTAGTTAGACTCTACCACTTATGTGCTTCCTGTTCTAAATTTGAATTTAACAAAAGTACTTCAGAGAAAACTAGTTAATTATATAATATAGTTCTTTCAGTCTGTCACAATACTGTAGTACTGGTTTACTGCTGTAGTATTGCTTTGTATATTTTTCCATAAGAATTATGGACTTTTCTATTTATCCAGTCATGTTTAAGGATCTTAACACCTTAAATGTTACTTATAATATGAGGAGTGGTTGAAATGTAATGCATACTGCAATGTAATGGAAGTACAAAACGTTGCATAAAGTGACAAATGCTGCCATCTTGTAGTTTCATTTCTGTGTTACTAATTCCAAAACTCGCTGACCCATGCTCTCTCATTTTTGTCAGTCTAAATTATTGTGATGTTTATGGATCTAAAAAAATTTATAGTGATTTACTTTATAACAGCAAAAAAATGAACATTAGTGAAAACATTCATCATCATCTAAAAGCCGTTTATGGTGATGAAACTGTTGGTTGAAGTACTGTGAGCAAATGGGCAATGAAATTTTGTGCATCAGAAGCCGGTAAAATGAATATTGAGAATGAATCTTTCAGTGGTCAAACACTTTCTGTGTCTGATGATGAAAAGTACCAAAAGGAGGTGGATGAATCAATTCTAAATGACCTTCGCATCTTAACATATCGCTGCTCAAATAGGCATATCGAAAGAGTGAGCAAGACTCATTCTGTGCACAGAATTGCACCAGTTCTTACAATTGTCCACATGGACAATTGTAAGAACTGTCCACATGGATGCCAGAAAAGAAACAAACAATACAAAACAGAAAAGAACAAACAATAATGAAAGAAATGTGAACAATTTCTGAAATGTTACTGTTGCAAGAAAGATGACAGGCTCCCTTTTCAACATTGTGACAGAAGATGAAACTTGTGTATTATTATGTCCGTAAAAAAGTTAGAGGATGAATTTTGCACTATGGTTCACCACAATCAAAAGAATTCCAAACACAATCCTCAGCAAAAAAAAATTCTCTTGACAATATTCTGGGATTCCAAACACATGTATAGTTCATGAAAGTACATGTATATGTATGAAAAACTGTAAATTCTATGCACTATGTAGGTTAAAACACCTTAGAAGAATTGTGACATGTTTGATAATCCACTGAACCAATAATTCTGCAACATGATAAATGTTTGGACCCACACATATTGCATGCAGCCATCAAGGCTCTTGTGAAGTCGAAATCTGAATCTATTGCACATCCTCCATACCTACCAGATTTGGGACCATACAATTTTCATTTTTATTTCAATTAAAGAGAGATATTATGGGAATTTATTTCATCTCAGAACCGAGGATTGCAATGAAACTGTGAATCAAGGAAAGACTGCCAGAATTCTTCATTCTGAGAAAAATGTTTAAATGATGGCTATATTGTAAAATAAATCTTAAGTTTTTGTAGCAAATAAAATTTACTTCTGTGACATATTTGTGTCATTTGACCATCTCTTTTCATTTGCAAGTTATGAGCAACTAGGCATTACATTTAAGCCTACCTTTGAAATTAATCTTTTATATTTTATTTCGGTTGTCTATCCAACCGTATGACATAATGTTACCAATTTTTATTCAGCAATAGTAGTGAAAAAGATGAAAATGCACAATAATTTTCTGTCATGAAAATATAGAGCAAATGTATATGAGAATTATCATAACATTAACTCAACATCTTATAATCAAAATGATTGACTACAGCAGTTTACAGAAATGAATTGAATGTACAGTGGAAAATTTAGTAGATGATCCAGTTTCAGAAAGAACATGGGTACAACGGATACCATTTCTGGCCCTTAAACTGATATTTGAGGTCAGGTTTAAAAATAATAAAGCCATGACAGTTGAAGAATCTGGAGAAGCCATTTGATAATGTAGAATGGAAAAAAGTTTTAACAGTAAGAAAAATTAGATAAAAACGTTGGTAAAAAAGACATAATACAATCTATATGGGAATCAGGTGCAGTAATAATTAAAGGTGAAGAAAGATAAGCTCTGACCAAGAAAATAATGAGCAAGCATATATTTTCCCCCATTGCTTTCCAACATGTATTTAAATGCAATATAGGAATTAAAGAATGAACTTGGGTATAGAGTAACTATCTGCACAGAAAAAATAAAAATAATGATATTCAATAATGAAACTGTTCTTTTGGTAGACTAAAAGTGTGTTAGAAGAAATTCTGAATGGCATGGATTCATTGCTATCAGATAAATCAAACAAAAATGAATTAAAGAATGTAAAAGGAAATGATAAAAGTATAGTAAATTAAGTATATCAGATAAGGATTTATACATCAGAAGTTGCAAATTTTATTGTTTAGGTAGTATTATTAACAAATAAGACATACATCAAAAGCAGACCGGCTGACAAAGATAGCTGCCATGCAAAGTATCATTGCTACATCAAATATGGATTTAATAATAAAATATATATGACAATTGTAGTGCGTTGTGATAGTGAAACAAATAAAAAAATAAAGCTTTAAATGTGGTATTACAAAAATATGTTGAAAATTGATAAAGTATAAAATAAAGAGGTATAAGAAAAGCAGAGAAACTTATGTTAAGATCTTGTAAAGATATGAAGTTAGGATGTTAGGCAATATGCTACAACATCCACATTTAGTTAATTCAGTTTTGGATGGTGTATAGACAGTAAAATCTGAAGCAGAATAAGAAGAGTATTTATTTTATAAAATAGATAATTGAGGATGTAAGATGTAGCAGTTATGTTATATTTAAAAAAACTGATGCAGAAAAATAACGAGTACAGAAAAACATAAAACTTTCTCACTTAAAAGAATATACGAGAGGTTATCTCTAAAGTAAAGGCAGTTTCATTGTAAAAAAATTTATAAATATTTGTTTTATTTCTCTAAAACTAAATCATTATACTACTTCTCTACATAATAGCCATATGAATTAAGACCTCTATCGTAGTGATACACCAGCTTCTATATACCCCCGTTGTATTCTTCTGCTGCTAGACCATTTAGCCATTGATAAACAGCATTTTTAAGTTCATTGTCACCGCCAATTGCTTAATACTCAAAAATTCTTTCAATTTCCCAAACAAATGTAATTAGAAGAAGCTAAGTTCGGACTATATAGTAGATGATCGTAAATTTTCCATCCAAATGTTCTCAGTAAATAACCAGTCAGACCGGCAACATGTGGACGTGCATTATCGTTCAGCCGCCCACGTCTCCGATTTTGAATGGCGCACCGTAACATACGTAAGAGTTTCGCAGTAGGCTTCTGCAATTATAGTCGTTCCACGTGGCATGAAATCAATCAGCAGTATGCCAAACCTATCCCAAAAGACTGTAGCCATCAGTTTGCGTCCAAATGGCTCTGGCTTGGCCTTTGTTTGTTTAGTTGGTATTGAGGATGACGTCATTCACTTGACTGCCGTTTACTCTCTGGCGTGTAATACGAAATTCATGTTTCATCGCCGGTAACAGTTGAATTAAGGAACTCATCACCTTATTCAGTGTAGCGCATCAAAAATTCCAAAGCAGATCCCATTCCGATTTTTTTTGTGGACTTACCGTTAAGACGTGCGGCACCCGACGTGCACAAACCTTTCTGAAGCATAAATGGCCATGAACAAAGCAACCAATAAGAGCTGTTGAATCATCAGGAAAAAGAAGAGCCAGGCCGGAAATCGTTTAGCGACGATCTTTTCTGATTTCATTATCGACGAGTTTCAATTTACTCGGTGATTATCGAGGGCTTCCTCGAACGTTCTTCATCATGCACATTAATTTTGATATTTCTAAACCTTGCACACCATTTTCGGACGTTTCTCTCATTCATTACATTATCACCGTACACAACAACCAACTGCCTATGAATTTCATTTCAACCTTTTGATGGTTTGAGTCGGCGACAACATCGATCTTCTTATTCGTTTTATAACGTAATAACTCACATGTAATCAAAGATACTACAACTTAAAGACAATAATGCAGTGTATACATTACTAGCGTGGCCACGAACAACACACGTTCGCCAACCGTTAGTTGAGAAATTTCCAAGCGGTATTTACATGACAGATATCCCTCATAGATATAGCAGCTTAATTTTACATTTGATTTTATAAATTCCACAGATTACAAATTTATTAGTAATTTAGTTATTTTGTAAAAAATATTTTATTGGTTTACAAGGTATGTAAGAAATATCATATCCATTTTTATGAAATATATTAGTGATTTTTATATTTAAAAGCAATAAATTTATTAGGTAAAATACATTTATATTTATGATTATTATCATTACTATTGTTATTTATTATAAATGTGTTTTTTCCAACATATTTTTATTATTAAAATATTTTATAGTAAGCTATCCATGAATCTATTTTTGTAATAGTTTATATTTGCAATGTTCGTTATGTAGTCAATTTTTTTTTCATTTTAATATTATTTGTGTTTTATGTGTGTGTGTGTGTGTGTGTGTGTGTGTGTGTGTGTGTGTGTGTGTGTGTGTGTGTGTGTGTGTGTGTGTGTGTGTGTGTGTACACGCGCACGCGCGCTCTCTACAGATCATATTTCTATTAGTGTTTATTTTGTATATACAAGTACTGTTTGAAGATTTGTGAATTGTTTATAAATTATAATTTGATTTACAATTAGCATCAGTTATGATTTTGTTATTAATATTTAAATTTAAAGTTTACAAACGGACTTGTAGTAAATCGCAACATCAATTACTTGCCCAACATCAAGTATAGCTTGCCGAAGCCGAATTGGCACATATCTTATCTAGGCGATACTTGCCTAATTAGCGCGGGGCTATAATATGCTACTCGTGGAAGACAGTATACATACAGTAAAATAAATTTTACGGTATATATATATATATAAATATATAAATTTTTGTTATAAATTTAAACCGTTAAATTTATAATAATAATATATATATATACGACTGTGAGATTTCAGTCGAATTTTGAAGCATTTCCGGTTATCCATTCGCTCTGAAATTTTACATAGAGGTTTACTCATGACAACACATTTTAGCAATATTTTCAAGTCGCTAAGATGCCCGTAAGTTGCTAAGTGAAAAAAATGCCCTTTGAACTTATGCAATCTCGTTTACACGCATATTTTTATAGTGAAATAAATTTTAACCGAGATATATATATTAGGGTATTCAATTGCTGCTAGAAATTCTGTACAGTAGCGACCGAAGTTTTGGGAAAATTTAATAATTTTTAACCGGATCGGAATTTTCGGACGAAAATCGCAAATATCTCGAAAACGGTCGGTCCTAGCGCTCTGAAAGATTTTTCAACCCCCCCCCCCCCATGTTTATACTTCAACTGCTACCAGTGGTATCTGTCAGATGATAATAATTTCTAGTGCCCCTGGGGCGCCGTTCGGAAATTGGGGATGGAGTGCGACGGGGTACCACCGTAATATCTCGGCAACCGCTAGTCCGATTTTCACGATTAAAACAGCTTATGTATCAGCAGGTCGAGCGCTAACTGTTTAATGCATTGGGTGCCTCTTGATCGACCGGATCTTGGTTATCCGGAAATTAAATCGTTTAGCCCTATGTTTTGACTGCACTCATCCATCGCAAAACATACCGATCCGATCTTTTGATATACACTCAAACCTGTAGGCTAGCGCAGTTGCAAAGTATAAACTTAAGATGACTAAAAAGTAGAAAATAAAAATATGTAAAAACAATTTTTAAAACACCACTCTTAAATTAAATGTACTAAAAGGTAACAAATAAATTTAGGATGGTATCTCAGAACTTGACAACAAGCTTTGATGGTGATATATAAAATTATGTGAAAGTCATAGCTCCAAATTAAAAATTTGATGTTTTTGCCAATTTTTTCATATGCATGATGAATGACCTAAAGAGTGGGGTGCAAACATGAGCACCCCATTCTTTTGTTAGGAGAAATGAATTTTTTTCCAAAGTTATTTCACTAGTAATTCATTAAGCTGGTCTTTTTGAGACTCCTGTGGCAGACGCAACACATTCTACAACTTTTTTGGAGTCAGTAACAAACATTCCAACTGCAGCTTCTCCAGCCATGCAATTAAAAACGTTGTGTATAATTTCTTTCCCTTGATGGTGAATACATTTTCCATGTAAAATAGACGTAGTACACAAAGTAATAACATCAATTCACTACCATAAGAATAGAGCCTACAAAAATTTAGTAATTTAACATGAATAAATTACTTTTAAAATTTCAGTTAAGACTTCAGCTACTTTCAAGAATTAAAACTCAAAAAATGCTATAATCGGACAATAACTGTATTACTCTTTGGATAGACACAATTAACTGGACAAGTTTTAACTGCAAATGCAGTATAAATTAGAACGGAATCATTTACAAACTGGATGAATCAGGAACAGTTTGTATAAATAGAGATATAATATTTTATTTGAATGTTTAGAATGATATATCATTTGGTTATTATTTACACAAACCTGAAAAAATTAATTTTTCTTATGTGTGACTCAAGGCCTAGGCAAGCGTACAGTTGTTCGCCACTTCCAGAACAAAGGGTGAAGAGCATAGCTTAAACAGTAGACGTCAGTCTTGTGCGTGTTTGAGCTTGGATATTTTATATAATTATAAAACTATAAATACATTTAGGCCTGAATCAGCAACAGAATTCAGCAACAGTCGATTAGTCTGCATAATATTGCATAACATATCTACAGTATCTAATAAAGAAATAAATTATTAATCTAATAAATTCAGGATTAAATAAGTAACTAATAAATATATAAGATGTGAATTTGTTCATTGATTGGAATAAACAATAGTTGTACCATATACACACTGTCTTTATTGTAAACCTGTGCTCGTTAAGCAGCAAGATGTACAGCCATGCTGTTCATCAGATCTGTGCCAATTCAGCTTGGACAAGCTATACAAATATTGAAGTAGCAAATAATAAAATGATGTAACCATGATCTAGGCTAAACTTTTACTATTTAAACTTAAAACTATTTTTTTTTTTTTTTTTTTTTTTTTTTTTTTTTTTTTTTGTTTCCTATTAAGTAATATTAATTATTTCATATTGTATTATTTAAAATAAAAGAAATATGAAACCATTTTGTATTATATATTTTTTTTAAATTATAACATTAATAACTTTTTCTGCTGAATGAAGATTGTATTCACAGTTAGCCGATTGTGCATGTTGACTATAGATAATTTTATTTTGTTTTCAGGTTTGATGTCCTTGTAAATGGTGGTGGAGCTGTTACCTTACAGTTTCAACGTAATCCATTTCAACCGCTTACCAGAACATTGTTTGTGCCATGGAACCAGATAGTAGTTCTTCCTCCAATTACAATGCAACTTAGTGATGATTCTGATGGTTACCATCCAACCCCATCTGTACTTGCCCTTGGTAAGTAATAATTTTTTTTTTTAATTGAATTCATTGTTATTAAATTTTACTGTAAAAGTTTGTATTAAAATTTCAGTAATAAACATCCTGAATGATAACATTATGATATACAGTTAATGAAAACTTGTCAATACAAAATTGAAGGGAAAAAATTATAATCAATAGAATTGTAAAATACATAATTCAGTTAAAGGTAAGAAATTTTTTTAGGAAATGTTTAGAAAATCTAAAGAAAAAAGTGTCTTTTAGAAACTTGCCGATATTGTGAGTTAAAAAATGACATGAAAAGGATCAAAACCTTGGCTGCCCTGTATCAGTCTGTGCTCCTGAAAATGTAAACCACGTGAAAGCTGCCATACTCCAAAGTCAACTCTATGGACTTTGGCTTAACTTCCCACAAGTTACAGTGTGTTCTACATGGTGAGCTAAAACTTCATTCACATAAAATTGAGGTTCATGAGTTAAAAGAAAGTGAGTAATAGAAATAAAACAGCAAGAATTACTTTTTGCGAAGACTTTTGAGCATTGATGAATTAAAATCCCAAGGTGCTTCATTAACTTTTAACATCTGATGAAGCCCATTTTCATTTGGACGGTTTTTTAATCTAACTGAACTGCTGCTATTGGGCAAAGAACAATCCTCAGGAATTAAACCAAAACCCACTAAACACAACTAAAAAATGACTATGTGATATGCTATGACTGAACATAGCTTATTGAATTTTTTTCTTTTGAAATAGATAATTGTGTTCCTTCATCCATCAATAGTAATCACTACTGTGCATTTTTGGGATTTTTTTTTTATTGAACAAATTTCTCTATTTCATTTTGTTAAATTAAAGGCATAGGACTTTGATTTCAACAAGATGGAACTACTGTTATCACAGTTGTTGAAAGCAAGTTCATATAAGTAAGAATGTTCCCTACATGCTTTATTCTGCAATATGGTACTGCCCCCTCCCAGCTGCCTTTCAGCAGTAGATTTTTTCCATTGGAAAAAGACATAGCCAACCAGTATCTATGAAATGATTATGTCCATATTCAAGATTCCATTGATAATATCCCACAGAACCTCTTACAAACAGTCATGGATTCTCTTTGAGGTAGATTAGAACAGTATTTGAAAATCATGGTGGACACTTTATGAACATGAATTTAACAATTAAATTATATTTAATTTAATTTCATTAAATTTTGTAGTAATAAGTTGTGAGTTATGCACAGTGTTTACAGTGTTCTGTAAACACTATCCCAATAATGCTGATGAAACCCTCAGCTATTTACGCCCACCTTATAGATGACTTTTCCTGTTAAAGTTGTAATATGATAATTATTATTTTAAAAGAAATATGACCAATAATTCCCTGAGATGAGACAGCATACCTAACTAGGACATTTCTAAGTGAAAGAGGGGTCGCTTGTGAAGCTGCATTAGATTTTCTAAAATATAATGTAAATCTTATTTATTTACAAAATGATTTAAGTTTTAATTTGTTTCATCTGACATCCATTTGATCATCTAAAGATTGGAAACTAAATTTTGATAATTTTCAATCTTTTTTAAAATTAACGTACCAAATTTTTCACAATCTTAAGGATTCAATCCTTGAACAAACTGCAATTTATATGGGTAAAAATTCAAATTTTTAACCATATTCTTCATAAATTTATACGTTAACCAATCTCAAACGATCAGGCTGATTACATTAGACTGTGCAAAACACAGCTTCAACATTTGCAGTTGTGCAAACTGTTCTTAATACACTTGTTTTTTTCTTTTGTGCTGAGGATATTTCTTTACCAATCCTACCAAAGATATTTATTACATGAGCAGATGAGGCTGGATCATGACGTTGAAGAAAGTGTTGGTAAAATTTCCTATGAACTGCATGGGCACAGTCACAATGTATATAATATGATTTTTACAACAAATACATGTTGTACATCACTTAACCTCTCTTTGTCAATTAATGGCAACAGTATGGCTGTGCAATGCACTTAAATGGCTTTTCACATACAGACACACATTTAAACCACAGTCTTACCTAGATTCAGACAGAATTTCTGATTTTTGGATCCAACTTATAAATGTCAAAGAACAACAATAAAAACATTTAAATAGATAACTATTCAAATAATTACATCAATACAAAATTACAAAATGACATAAAAACATAAACATGTCAGTGACACTCACCTGGCAAACAGGCTCAGGAAGGAAGAAATAAATAGAAACTATTATTATCAACAAAGGAAAAGGGGGAAAATTACATTCAACATTATGATACATTGCATTAATAAATAAATCATTTATTTTTATTGGTACATAATAGTACATTATATATAGATCATAGTCAGGAATAAACAGATATGCTTCTTCGTGGATAAAAAACTAACTTCTCTAGGGAATATTTGTGTAGATTGATTAAGGAAAATAAAAAAAATTTACTTAGTAAAATTTTGATCAGAGAATCATCATAAAGTACACAATTAATTATGAAATTAAAAAAAAAATAGATGTGATTTTAGACATTAATAATTAAAAATATAAACACATGAAATACATTAAGGTAAATATTTTAACAAGTATTTAAAAAAAAAACTACAAAATTAATCACAGTTTAGTCAGAAGTAATTTGATTAATATTATTATAAACTCATCAAGTATTATTCTGTCAGTAAAAGAAAATGTTTTAATTATATTTAAAATAAATTGGTTAGAAGATCTTTTTGTTTGGTCAGTCATTTATTAAAAATTGTAATAATCACTATAATATAATATTGGGTTACATAATACTCATTTTTGAGCATTAAACAGTGATATGATAGGATAGTTTTGTATTTTGAAAACTCATCCTGACTTTTTAATGAAGAGATAATATTATATAAATAAATGTGTTTATTGATTAATTATAATATTTGACAAAAATCAACGCTTGGTACTAGCTTCATGCTATTTTTACATTGATTTATCAATGTTATGTATTACATTATAATAGGTACCTAGTAATATGTAATTCTAATACTACTGAATGTATTGTCTGATTATTTTTAAATTATTTGTAAATAACAAGACGTATTATTAACTTAAACATAAATTATTATTCTTTGAATGTAATTACAAATATGAAAGTAAGTTTTTTTGATTTTAATGATTGATTATAATACAATGAGTATTGTAGGTGCTCCGGGACTTGACACGGCACTGCATAATGTTGGACCATGCATGGATCATGATGATGTGAATCTTGTACCTGTTATTCTATCAACTTGGATGCCAGAAAAAGTTGGAGGCCATCCTGGTCAAAGTGTATTGTTTGCTGAAACACAGGTACTGTTTAAAATATTTATACATTTTTTAAATAATTTATACTCTTTTAGGATGCTTATTTTTCTTTAAAATAGCTTTTAAACTTTATTTTTTTAATTAGATGAGGGTGAAAATTAGTTTTAAGTGAAGAAAAATATTAAATAATTTGTAATTTTAAATTGTCATGGACTCTATAGAGTTGATGAATGTGGGAGAAACAATGTTTTCTAAAATAAACATCGACTTTGTTCAGGAAACTCATTTGAGTGGTGGGCAGAATATCTTCATTTCCATAATCAGTTCTGTTGATTGATATAAATAAATGCATATTTCCCATATAACATAAGAACTTCCTCAGAACAGCCCTAGCAGGATGTGTAGTATTTCCTGGGTTGGCCCGGTCAAGTCCTTGATATTATGAAAACATCATTAGATATGCCACTTTGCTGACCTACATGACTGAATGGTAGCATCTTTGCCTTTGACCTGGAAGTTTCTGGATTGCACTCTTGCTCAGGCTTGGTAATTTTTTATGCTATGAAATTCTGAAGGCAACTGTAATTATATGTTACCTGTTGTTGCAATTGTGAACTAATAAATAAATTAACATAAAACTTTATTTACAGAACATCCATTTTGATGTATGAGTGTAGGTTAGGCTATATTTCAAAATTTATTTCCTTAAAGGTATAATCAGTATATTAATTTCCTTTTTTGTTTGGTGTAGATGTTACAGGAAAGTATTCGCATACCAGGATCTGGATTACATTTAATGTACCGCAGTAGTTTAGCATCAGGTTATTTATCTCTTATTGTTATGAGACTGACTCATTCACAAGTGCCACCATCATTATTAAAAGTCCATGTAAGAGTGGAAGTGGAAGGTTCTGTTCATACTAAAATTTATGAAGCTGATCCTAACCTTACACATACATTTGCTTGGAATAAACGAAATGTTTATAAACAGAAGGTAAGCTAACTTCATTGTTTAAAAAAAAATTATAGGTATAAATCTTTAAAAAAGTGATTAAAGATTAAAAGTGATTGAAGTTTATAAAGCTAAAGTAAAAATAAGGGCCTATGTTTCATGGAAATACTTCCTTACTATTCTTACTAAATGTCAATTAAGTCCTTTTGTTCTGGGATGGACTGTAGAAAAATTAACTTATGTGAGCTGCTGTTTGATAATTTGTATTGAAAATTAATATTAACACATTAACATGTGCCTAAATAATATTTTCAGAAAAAAATGGTAGATTTTTAATACATAGATAATTTGTGCTCTACAGTAAATATGTGCAATATATATTTATTTTCTCAGTTAAATAATCTATTAATGTATAGTTTATAATCTATATTTTCCTAACATATATGTTTTTATGATCAGTATAAAAATTGAAAACACAATATAAATAGTATCACTTAAATCAGTTTTCCATTTGAAATTCTACATGTACAGTAGACAAATGCAGTCAAGTAATTGACACACAGTATTTATAAGGTATGCCCAGTATCTGATTTAATGATACTACAAAACCAGCTGCATATTTATTTATGGTACATTCATTTGTACATGTACATTTACAGAGATTTAAAATGGTCTACTAAAAGTAGTTGTGTTAGGGGAATTTAATAAATTATTTTATTTTTTGTTCTTACAATATTTTATCTTAAAACTGAAGTTATTTCACTAAAAAAAAAAAAAAACATAAAAATTATGTCACTTGAAAGTATTTAATTTCTTGTTCTTACAGAAAACATTAAAACTTCAATTAATTTGTCTAGAAATTTTATACCAGAGTAGCTTTTAGGGATAAAATTCATAGCTTTGGTAAGTATACTGGATCCCTCCATGCCCCATGTGTAAAACTGTGCAAATCATGCTATACAGGAACATATGCAATAGTGTATTTAGTTTACATAAAGAACAGGGTATTCAGCACAATTTAATTTTTATTGAATAAGTAGAATAGTAAAATAAATTTTGATTTAAAAACAGGAAGTGAAAATAAAGTAGATGAATGTAAATATTTTAGCTTGACATAAGTAATTACTGATAATTCATAATTCATGCTTAGCAAAGCAGTATATTTTGTATGTAGCAAAATGTAAATATAATGTGCAATTAAATTTTATATAATGTTCAAGGATTTTGTAATGGACTATAGCATTACATGTTTATGATAGTGATAAGAAATTTATAAGTTACAAATATGTCGGAGTTCCCAGGTTTGAATCCTGGTCAGGCATGGCATTTTCACATGCTACAAAAATTGTCATTTATCTCATCTTTTGAAGTAATAACTAACAGTGGTCCCAGAGGTTAAAAAAAAACTTACAAATATATAAACAATAATTGCCAACTTCATAATAGAGTGGTAGTGTTTCACCATTTTATCCAGAAGATTCAAGTTGAAATCTAGTCATATGGGATTTTTTTTTTTACAGAAAATAAGTTAACTAATCTAATAATTTTAAAGTAACATTTTCATGCTAAGTATTTTAAAATATCCTCATTTAATCATTAATTCATGAAATTAATCATTTTAAGATTCATATTATTCCTCTGTATTGTTAAATTATATTTAAATTCTATTAAATAAACCACCTAGTACAGAATATTGAGATAAGACAATCTACCTTAATTTTTCATGAAAGTACTTTTACAGGATCCTGCATCCTCAGTCATGATAGAAATAATTCCTTTATTGCATAATAAAAATAAAATTACTAAAATAATGATAATTGCATATTAATTTACATGAGTGCTGCTATCTGTTGCAGTTTTTATAAGAGTGTCTCCCTCAAACACTGTCTAATGGTTTATCAAATTGAAATTTTGTTAGTTTTTATAAATATAATATTTTTCTAAAATATTTAATTTTATATCATCTTTATTAATTTCTAATATTTAAAATTTGTGTTAATATAAGAAGTAGGATTTTATTGTTTATTAAATGGTCTACCATATTTCAGATAAACCTAATTTATTCTTTTTGTAATTTCTAAAATGTTCATGAAATCTAGTTTAAAGGATGTATTTGTTTTTCCTAGAAAAACATTTTTCAACAAGATTTCAATTTGATAAACCATCAGACAGTGTTTGAGGGAAATGTTATTATAAAAACTGTAACAGATAGCAGCATTCATGTAAATTAAACAAAATTATTATTATTTTAGTATTTTTATTACACAATAACAGAATTATTTCAATCATGACGGAGAATGCTGGATCCCATAAAAGTACTTTAATGAAAACTTAATGTAAGGTATGTCTTATTTCAGTATTCATTACTAGGTAATTTATTTAATAGAATTTAAATATATATTTATAATGTAAGGATAAGTATATAGTATTATTTGACCTTGGAACTGAAACCTGGGCAAAATGGGCTTCCACTAGCTATAACTTAAAAATAAAGTGTTTCCAGACCTATTTTTTTTATTAAAAAAAAACTTTCATTATTACAATAAAAGGAGTATGCCTATAAAGTGAAAGCGTTAAGAAATTTCCTGAAACATTTGTGTACATGAAGATAATCTTTTTTTTTTTTTTTACTATGTGTAATTTTTTAAGGGTCTGAAACTTAAATTTATTGTTAAGAGTAATATATTTTTAAATTTTAGAAAAAGTATGTTTTGTTTTTTTAATATGATCCATGTAATTAATGAAGTTAAATTGTAGTTAGTCTTATTAATATGCTTGCTAATGCTCTTACTGTCATTTTTTTTAAATCCATTGGTCTTACTGTATAATATTTTTTATCTTTTTGTTTCACATATTATTTTATGAACACTTGTATTGTTTACTAATCAATCGTGTCAAATTATGAGCAGATATGTTCATAATACATTTATATATATTATGCTCTTTCATTATATTTTTTTACAAATAATAATAATTAAAAAAACGTCTCTGATGAGATAACAATCACTAATTATCCACTCATGAATTGATATGAAAATTTAAAAAAGCACAAGGTTAATTGTTATTAAAAGTAAATCTTAACTTACTGCTAGAGTGCACTACTGTAAATTATTCATTAACTGAAAAATAAATGCACAGTAATACTAAAATAAAATCATGGATACTGATTAAAATGGTAAACTCCATTACTTACAATCTAATGAATCTGGAACATCTCAGGGACTTTCATTCTGGGAAGATAAAATGCTAACTGCTGAAACCAAATTTTATATACTGTTCTTTTGTAGCTCATTAAACATCATTGTATACAGTTCAATGGACGCTGTTGTTTTCATCTAATAACTATAATACTCAATGTCAAAAGTAACAACAAATTTAAAAATCTTTTATTAATGTTATACATAGAAGTTTGATTCCGAGTTAGTGAAGAGAATAGATTACTGCTAGTTATATGGATTTAAATAATATTGAAAATGTTTCACATTGCTTACCAATTTTTATTATAACTTGGGAAAGTTGAATGTCACAAAACAAACATCTTGCTATTTACAGGCTAAAATGACTATTATGACATAGTGTTTGTTTCTAATCTATAGCTTGTCATTCTGGATTAAGTTTCTATGTTAGTAGATCTTGTTATGTTACTTTATTAAATTAAATTCTACTCTTTCAGGTGTACGGTGTAGCTGAAGCTCGCGTTTCAGTCGGTTATGAACATTCAACTTGCCAGCATATTGTATGGGAAACACAAACAGCTACTTTACAGGGTTTTGAAGTTGATATTTCAGATGTTGGTGGTTGGAGTTTGGATATACATCACCATTATAATTTCCATGAAGGTAAATATTGTTCAACTGATACAGAAATCCTCTTGTTGAAATACTTTATTTAACCCTCATTTTTAACTATATTTTTGCTTAGCTTAACAGTCAACCTTAATTCTCCAAAAATAAGTTGTCAACAGATTCTATGAAGAAAACTATTTATTGCTTATTTTTAATAGTTTTTTATATAGCTTTATAGCTGTAAAACATATCACTTACTTTTGATTGATTGTCTTGCATTTTAACCCTATGCGGGTGGCGATGTTTTATAGCTGTAGATGGAAGATATTTTCAAAAAAAATGTCTTCTACTAGCCATAACTTGAAAATAAAGTGTTTCCAGACCTATTTTTTTTATAAAAAAAACTTTCATTATTACAATACGAGGAGTATGCCTCTAAAGTGAAAGCGTTAAGAAATTTTCTGAAACATTTGTGTAACTTTAAAAAGTTCATGCAAAAACTTTTTAAAGAAACTTTAAACGTGCATTCATGCATAATATCAACATATACATTGTGTTTTTGCTGAATTCTGCCACCAATATGGTTAAGGAACACTGTTTACTTATCTCACAAGACAAAGCTTACGTGAAAATGGAACAAGTCTCACTGAGTACACTAAAATTTGCAAACTATAGGTGATGATTTTGATTATGTTTTACATTCATGTAAAAGACACTGAGTAATAATAGTAACAGCAATAGTAATATAAAAAGTAGCATAGTAATATAAAAACAGCAATTTTGAAGAAGTAGTGCACCTAGGCAGGGAATAGTATAATATGGTTTTAATATAATAATATAAATAATTTTATTCATTTTCTTTTGAATTTTTGTCTCAAAAACTTTGTTTGAATTCAAATGACGCAAGTCGAAAATGAAGTTTTGGAAGGAACAGTTTGTAAACAGATTACTTAAAAGTGAGTGAAAAACACGAAAAAAATAATGCACATGTCTTGTTACATATACACAGTCATTGAACTCATCTGATAACTGAAGTAAAATGTTTCCCAATCACATTGTATCAGGAATTCCCATCTCAAAATGATTGAAAGAACATCTTCTGCCATCTCTTGGAATTTATATGTAACTACGTGAAGAAGAATAGCCGGTCACATTCAGAGACCCATATATGGGATTGCGCCTGTAAAGGGTTAATGCTGTTTTAATTATTTCACAGATGCAATTTTTTCATTAAAAAAAATTAATTTGTGAGAAAAGGTTTTTACTTACAGGTTTTGTTTACTACATACCTACTTCACTTTTCCACATAATCACCATTCAGTTCTAAGAACTTTTCATAACATTGCACCAGTTTCTTTTACCCCTCTGCAAAAAGTTCGCTGCCTGGGAATTGAACCAGTTGATAACAGTAGTGTTGAATTCCTCGTCGTTTTCAAACCGTTGTCCACCAAGCCATTTTTTCAAATGCAAGAAGAGGAAGTAGTCGCTAGGGACTATATGGAGGGTGGTAAAAACGTTTTCAATGAAAATCTTGAATCTTCTTCTTTGTTAAGGCAGTGGTGGAGGATATGCATTGTCATGAAGGAAGTTTACGCAGGACAACAGTTTCCCATGTCATCGATTTTGGATTGCACGTCTCAGTCAGTTAGGTGAGTATTTCACAGTATACGGCAGCTGTAATTGTTGATCCATGTTCCTTGAAATCAACCAAAACAACGCCTTTTTCGTCCCCAAAAACAGTAGCCAACATTTTTTGACTCGAGTACGAGGATTGCTCAAACTTTTTCAGTTTTAGGGAATTTGAATAGCGCCACTGCATTGAATGTTGTTTCGATTCCACTTTGGTTTAGGATATCCACGTCTCGTCGCCCATAACAGTGTGGGAAAACAAATCATCTACATCTTGTCAATAGTGATCCAAAAACGCTCATCCACTGCACATTCTGTGCTCTTTGTGTTGGTTAGTGAGCATTTTTGGTGCCCACCTTGCACACAATTTGTGATATCTGAGCTTTTCTGTGACAATCGTGTAAATAGAGGTGCAACCAAAATGCAAAAATTCATCAGCCAGAGAACTAATCATCAATCGCAGTTTTTGGTTCACTTTTTCAACAATTTCGTTGGTCTAAATACTGGCCAGCCATTCTGCTCTTCATCATGCACATTTGTTCAACGTTTTTAAACTCTTGTCACCTTTCCTACACTCATTACTGTAGGTCCATACATTAGGCACAACTGCCAATGAATTTCAGCAGCTGAAGATGCTTTTTTACACAAAAATCAAATCACGTGTACTTCACAACTGTTGAGAGAAATGATTGTCGCAGACATTACAATCTGCATCACCAGCAGGCAAACGACTACTGAATCAAAACAACAATTGTAGTGGCTACATAAATAGCCGATAGATGGCCCTGAATGTGTGAAACTGTGTTCAGACATGCTAATATTTAAATATAAGCTGATAGTCCTTACTTTATGAATATGCCTTGTATATTATCTGTAGTAGCAAAAATAACTCATTTGAATATCGATGAAACAGGTGGTTATTGAAACATATGATAACGTAGGTGTATATATCCAAAGAACAAAATATGCCTGGTTGCTAAGCTATTAAAAATCCTGTAACTGTTTTTTATACTGTATGATTGTATAAGCAAAATATTATAAATTACTTTCTTAAAAAATGTTTCACTGAATTGACCTCCAACCATGTTTACAACAACTTAGATGTATGTAGGTTGTGTTCTACTGTATAGTACTTTCAAATAATTATTTTTTAATAATTAATTAATAATAATTAATTATTCTTATTTATTCCCTTATGAAAACTGGTAGTTCAAAAAAAATTAATTATTAATTTTTGTTGTTAAATATAAAATTATTTTCATCTTATCTTATACAGTTATACAGCATAGTTACACAAAAATATTCAGACGAAATGAGAAACTGATTAAAATTTTTCAAGCTCATCATGTTAAAAAGGTTAGCATAAAAGTTTCTATCTTATGAACCATATAAATAGCCCAAAATCAATGTTATATCTTTATTTGAATGAAAGCACAAAAATCAAAATTCAACAATTTTAGTGGTTCAGATATGCCTGGATATAAATTTTTTACGTGTTAAAAATTTTAAAAAATTTCTACCGAGTAGAAGCAGTGATTATACTCTATTTTTTCATGACAGTAGGGTATACATTAATTTGCTGCTGCATTTAGTTCCAGTCTTCTTTCTTGTATTGCGTAAAGTTGCCTGAAGTAGAAGAAGCACCAATTACAAGAGTATTATGTTCAATATTATTCATCTTCTTCCTGTGGTAAATAAAGTGAAGATATCAATTATAGCACCAGTCGTCACTTTCATTTCAGTGGGCTGACCATACTGAGTGATATTTGATTTTGTGAAGAAAAGAATGGGAACCCAAATGTGTTTAACAGTAATTTTTGTATCAGGCATCGAATGCCAATTGTTCTTAAGTGGGGCATGCCATTTTCATTTTGACTCATATGTAGTCGTTTTTTACTCAATAATATGCGACCCAATAAAAAATAAGATGTTGGTGAAATGTATTCTTAATTAATTTTATTAAGTTAGTATAAACAATAGTTTATTTTTTTTAAAAAACATTTGAACTATAAAGTATAGCAGCCTTTCATTCTAGGTGCCAGTTAAAGGCTTACATGAATTTCTTGAACTTAAATACCACTGTTATTCAGGCACTGTTTTTGTTCCTGATTAATTTTATTGTTTTGCTGCTAATTTAATCATTCACAATTTTATTTAAAGTTTATGAATTTTTTTTATTGATATTATTTATTAGGTATCCTACAAAAGGGTGATGGTTCAACACTTCATTTAAAACAATTTCCAAGAACAGTACGTGTTGTTATGGGTACCGGTTTACAGAGACCACTTCATTGTAAAGATTGTGATGGTCTAGCTAGAGATGCTAGACTTTTAACACCTTTAGCTTTAACATCCGGTCCTGATGGTTCATTATATGTAGGAGATTTTAATTTAGTACGACGACTTACACCGGAAGGAAATGTTTATACCGTCCTTCAATTAAGGTAATGCATACATTTGTTTAATTTTTCAATATTTTAGTTATTTTAATGTTTACATTGAAACTTTGAAGCAAGGAATATTTTTATTAACAATTTAATTGTAACAAGTGTAGTATCTTATTTTATTTATTTGTTTAATTAATCTTGATGAATTCACTTAAAAAAAAAATCTTAGATTTTAATTTGTTTTAAGAACATTTAACTGTATTGTTACTGTAACTAGATTTTTGGGTTGCTCTGAGATTATATGGAAGCACTTTTCTACTAATAAAAATTTGATAAGATCACATAAAACAGTCATAACATTCAATTTTTACAGAAATAGTCATTTATTAAATTGAAGTTATACCGTCAATTAAAAAAAAGTACTATAGTTTAATATTTTTTAAAAATTTAGCACCTGCTAATTTGGTATAAATTTGGCACAACTACTTAAAGCAGATAGAATTAGGAAAGAATTATCAAAATCTACCTTAACTTCTGCAAATTATTGTTCATCTGTAAGTAATTAATTTTATCACTGGTAGTATACTTTTTTAATGTATTGAAGGTCCCATGACATCAAACAGCAGTATTATGTAAAATATTATGAGTTAAATTGCAATTATTCGAATATAACTACCTCACAAATTTGCCAGGTTTAACAAGTTAAATATTCACTACCATGATTTCCAAAAATGGAACATTCATGTACAGTTTCAAAACAAATTTGTATTGTAAACAAACCTGTATTCTGAGCTATATAAATAAATATTATAATAGTTTATTGGTATGTAGAAAGCAATATAATTTTGTTCGAGTTAAAACTTTGAAAATTAAATGTAACTTTAGATATTGTGATTATTTATATATGTATATATATTTTTTTTCCTAAAGTCAACTTCTTTGAGAATCATATTCCGCTGTACTATATAAATTATGTTTATCTAATCAACCTAAGTACAGAATTAATAAATAAAATAAAGTAGGATGACACTTACCTTATTCCATATGCATGCAAGAACGCTTTCATGAATTACTCACATCATCAGTTGCTCCACATAATTTTTTACAACTACTCGTATCAAATTATATATTAAAATCCCAATTAAAATTGAAATTAAAAATCATTTTGATAGTTAAAATTTAAAATTCTTAGAAACCCTTTCCCCAAATTGAGATTAAAAGAGTAACTGTCATCCTACTTTATTTTATTAATTCTGTACTTCAGTTGTTCAGATAAATATAATATACATATATCCAAGATAAAATTATAACACAATTTTTCACTAACAGTACAGAATTCAACAATGCCTCTTACCTTATGCTTATTGTTTTTTTTAATTTAATAGTGCTTTTGAGGGTTTCCCTCATCGTTGGATTAATAAAAATGTTTTTTTTAGAAAATTACACATTAAACTCAAAACATAAAATTGTCAACTAATATAAAAATATGTAGTCAAAAATAAAATATTCCATGTGGCCAGCCAGACATACAGTACTGTACTAAGATTATTTAAATTTTCATAAATTATATGAATGTACTATTATCTAATCCGCGGTCCTGATAAGAAAGTCATTATCAAACTCTGTCTGTACATTATCAAGCTAAACGTTTGTCTATACTTGTACATATAATATTTTTTCCTAAAATATTTAATATTTTGTTATTATTATCACATCCTTTTATAATTTCTAATATTTTAAAATTTGTATCCAAATCAGTGATTGAATGTTTATTGACTATTAAACAATCATTGCATGTTATTTTATAGATACCACAAATTATTAGGATCGTTATTATGGGTTTTCAAATGTTTTATTGTATGATTGTATGGTCTATATGCTGTTTTATATTTTTTATCTTTATAAACGTTAACCACATTTTCAATAATATTGTTAATATAGCAATATTCTATAAAAATATTTTCATCAATACTTTTATTATTTGTAGATATCAACATTGTTGTATTATTAGATTTTAATTTTTGTTTTTTATAAATATTATCAATCAATGACATGTTATATCCATGTTTTACTGCAATACATTTTATAACTATTTCTGAGTCAAGTTTTTCTTTATTATTCTGTGTGTAAGGTATCTATTTAACATGTTTGTAAAAGTATTTACATATATATAGGTTACTAAACTCATTAGTTATTACTTGATTTGAATTTATTGATTGGTTTCAGATTATTTTAATTGGAATATTCATTTTACATTTCTACCCCCCCGTGTGATTCCTATAACACACAGAGATGCACGCACACACACACAAACTTGCAAATTGCACATGGCATTTTTCATGTGCTAAAAAATTCCATTTCCTTATTTCCACCATAAGCTTTTTTGTTAACTTTTGTGGCAAATTAATTCATCAAGTAAAAAAAATGCAACTTCATGAAGTGTAAATGGCTTTACATAATACAGAGCATTGCAGAACAAATATCATTCTCATCATTAGTTAATAGCAAACTCTTATCTAAAAGCACAGAACATGTCAAAATTTAAATAAATGACATTAAATAAATAGAATATAAACATTAATTTGTAGTAATAATATGTTTGGTAGAAATGAACATGTTGAAATGAATAAGAAAAACTCATCCATGAAGTCCTAATATTTTATATTCAGTAAAATACCTGAATACTATAAATATTCTTGTTTTATGTAGGAAACTCATTACTGTTTTGGTATTTTCATTCTTGCTTACTAGTTCTTAAATTTCTCTGCATTCCTAGTCTTTGTCATTGGTGTTAATATCTGACATATTCCATCAGTAGGTTTTATAGTGATCACAGTGTCTGTTAATGTCAAATAAGTGTCACAGTTCAAACATGTTGGTTCAGACGCAGTTAACAAATATAAGGTGGTGAGGTTGATATGTTCAGTTCTCAACCTTCTTCGAATAACTTCTTTTTTCTTTTTGTATTCATTTTACTCTTTCATTTGAATGGGGAATCTTTTTAAGCATTCGTTTTGTTTATTAAGTGGTGTTGGAATGATAAAACAGATTACATGGCTTCTTTATAGTTAAAAAGTGGCCGATTCAAAGTTAAATTGAATTAAATTAAATTTTAGTTAAATTATTATACCTGTATTCTAATTATTTCACATGGTTGCATGAAATTGATAAGAAAGAAATAAGCAGATCCTTAAGTTATTAAAAAAAATTTAACAAAGTTAAATTTTACAAGTTCAGTACATATTTTTAAATTCATTTCAATTAGCAAATTTTTCAAAGTTGTCTTGCCAACTTCATACAATCACATGTATTTAGAAAATGAATTTTTTTTAATTTAATTTGTTAATGTTTTGTTTAATTGGTTTTACGTTTCACTACTGATCAATGGACAGAAATTTTCAACATATTTTGTAATATTTCATAAAACTTTGAACTTGGATTTGAAAAGTTAGTATGTTAAATAAATTAATAAGTTATTCTTTTATGAAAATTGTATCTCAAGTCGATCTCTTTGGTACAGTGATAACGTCTCACCCTTTCATTCAGAAGTTCTAAGTTCAATTTCTAATCAGCTGTGACATTTTTCACACATTATAAAACTAATTATCCATCAGCAACTGTTGTAGGTCATCGCCAGTTGTTGCTAAATAAGTTATGTTCTTTCCTTAATTAAAATTTACTTTTTTTTGCAGTGCAACACAAGTGTCTTATCAATACTATTTGAGTCTTTCACCAGCTGATGGCCATCTTTATATTTCTGACCCAGAGAAACATCAGATATTAAGAGTGTTAAGTTTGGAGTCGGTTACAGATCCTTCTATTAATTTTGAACCGGTTGTTGGGTCTGGAGAACGGTGTATACCAGGTGATGAAAATAGTTGTGGTGATGAAGGACCTGCAAAATCTGCAAAACTTGCTCATCCTAAAGGTATTAATTTTTTTATTGTTGGGGATTAAGTTTTAGGAAATACATTTTCCTGCTGTGATATAACAATGAGTAATTTATAATGTCTATTAAAATTGGTTCTGATATGGATCCTTTGTTTAATATTGCTTTATATACTTATTCATGTTGGATATACATTATACAAATCAGTTGTACAACTGTGAATCACAGTTTTACAATCAGTGGGTCTGATTGTGAATTGTTATTCACAATCCATTGTTATATGGTGTTGTTAGGATTTAATAGAGCAGTTACAGTTAAGTTGACTAGATATTCTTCCTGTTACTTTCTGGTGAAGACAAATTGCAAAATGAAAACTTCTCCAAAATAAAATGTATAGAAGCTTAAACATAAATCAGCTGAACTGCAGAATGCTGGTCCGACTATATACACTTGTTTTTAAACTTCTTTCCACATCAAAAATTGTCAGTACATTCAGTGTAGTATTAAAAGTAGACTATAAGGAAAAGACTGTGGTCATGCATAAGATAATTACATATCCTTTCACTTATGATATATTAAAAAGTTAAATATATCTTTATTGTGTGCCTGTTTTAATAACAATAGTGTTTATTTGAGTAAATTTCTAAGCAAAAATAATAACTGTTTTGGTATAGAAATTTTTATGCAATTATTTCTTATAAATAAATCTTAATTCTGATCAATAATTAATAATACACTTATATCATATCAAGATATGTTATAACACAGATTAATTGAAAAGAAGTGCCCTGGCATTTGCCTAAATGGATCAAAGGAAACAGTGGTAAAACTTTAATCACAAATTGTCATAAAATAACAATTAATTATAATATAAAAAATAATTGTGATTGAAGTCATTATTATGCATTTAAAATATAAACAAATAAAATAACATTAAAGTAAATATATTAAAATTCTAAATATAAAAAATATATATAAAATAATTCACAATAAAGAAGTTGTTAATGAAAACTATTACTCACATATACTCATTGAATGGGATGCAGAAATTGTTGCGTTTTTTTTTTTTAACTTTTTAGTTAGTATTTTTTTTTAATTCATTGATAGAGTGATTTTGTTTCTGTAAAATAAAAATCATTTAAAATAAATCATTGGGAAGACTTTTTTTAAATAACTTAGTAAAATTTATTAAATATGATTTAATTATTTATATTTAACAACACTGGTTTTTATTGTACAATGCGTTATTAATATTGAAATAAATGAACAAACTGTAAAAGTTATTTTTTTGTTTGATAACAATATTAAATACGTTAACATTAAATTAATGTTTATAAATTTGAAATGTTGAAATTGTATAATGATGAATCCTATGTATTATTTACATATACAATTAGTTTTATTTTTTTTTTTTTCTGGAATAACATTCCTGTGATATGTATGAACACATAAAGAAAATGTAATTCAGTGTCAATAAATATTTGATGGGCTTTTATTTGTTAAGATGTTAATACAAAAATCATTTGATAGTTTCTAGCAGATAGAATAAATCTTAAGATGTATGGTTAACCTTCAAGTTTAATTTGCACTTGAAGTTAATTTAAATAATTTTTGACAGCAAAAACTTTTCAGGTGAATGTGAATTGCAGTTTGTAAGTAGACTTTCAAACATTACATCAATTCATACAATGAGCACTTTAAACAAATTAAACATCTGTTTTAAGTTGATGTTATTTTTATAGCTATTTTACATTTAATTATATTTACATGAGATAAATTTTAATTCAAGTTTTACTATTATTGATTTATTTACAATAGCACAAAGATCTAAAACATTTAGTAGGATATAAAAAGATTTGAAATTATTAACATTCATTTCAATATAAACCTCTAAAATATTTGGATTATAATAAAATAGTTGCTGGCCGATTATAAACTAGTTAAAATATAAAACATTTGGTAAAATTTCCCTCATAAGAGTGTAATCTACTTTTATTGCTATAAGAATGAAGAAGTCTAGAATAGGAAGTTACTTTGTCAGAGTTCAGTATTTAGTAACAGAGTTGTGTCTACCAATTATATATTTGATAGGAAGATTATCGTTCTGTCATTGAGCCATCCCAGGATCCATTATTATTATTTTAGAATTACTTGATTAGATTAGTATATTTTTTATCACTCTACATGAAAAAGTGTATCTTTAATTAAACTCTTTATTTCAGTTTTGTACATTGTTGTTTATTGTCATTTCAAGTTGTGCTATTTAATATGACAATTGTAAGAAGTTTTTTTATTATGTTGATTTAAATAATTTTTTTAGGACTTGCCATTGCTGCTGATAAAACAATGTATATAGCAGATGGAACAAATATTAGATCTGTAGACCCTGATGGTATAATTCACACTCTGATTGGTCATCATAGACACCATAATGTATGGCAACCAATACCTTGTAAAGGAGCTATTCCTGCTCAACAGGTATGTATGTGCTTTTACTTTTAACAATAAATGTGATGTATGTTATAGTTTCTATGTATAAAATAAAACAATTATACACTAAAGAGTAGAAGATTTATTGGAAATTAAATATTGTATATACTTGATTTTCAAACTTTGATGGTACATTTACATTAAATGTTTACTTTCCTGACTATAGCTCTATTGCTGCTGTAGCAGTATAGATATCATGGAAAGGTATAGTGATAGGCCAAAATTTTGGGTATTGGGGATTTTGCAAATCTCTACATTTCAATACCTTAGTAAAAAAAAAACACAAAAAAGTTATAGAAATTTTTGAAAAATGTATGTACACACATTCACGGATTGGCCTCTATTTTGATCTGTATCTCTGGTTAGTTCAAAAAATTCTATGGAGAATTGATAGCAGTAAAGTTTGGACAAAATTAAAAAGGGGTGAGATAATTTCAAGTTTTAAGTCAATCAGATTTAAGGGGGTATTATTCCTAAACAATTTTTGCCTTAGATCTCGAAAGCCTACCTACTAAAAAGTTGACATTTCAACAAATTATTGACATTTCAACAAGTCTATATTCTAGACTTGCCTGATTCTTGAACCCAATTTTTTTTTTAGTAAACTTTAATTTTTTTTAAGCCTTGTTGAATAACACTGCATTAAATCAGGGCAACTTATTATAGAAAATAATTACTCCAATAAAAAAATGTTAAGTACCCATTAACAAAGGACAATGAGTCCTGTACTTGCAATATCAATTTTTTTTTAACATTAATTTTCAATCTTGAAAAATAACTTTATCTAGTATTTATATAGGCAACATGGGAACCATTTAGAAAAGGGAGTCCCATGGGACTCTAAGAGAATTCTTGAAAAAATGTTTAGTTTTTTTAATTTCTGACACATATCTGTTTTCCAAGTTGTTACGGTTGTTAAAAAAATATGAGGTAGCCATTGAGTAGGAGTTCAAGTAGAACCCAAATAATTTTAATTGTGCATAATTTTTAAAGTAAAAGCATAATTTAATCAAGGAAGTTAAGTCTAACTCACATTTTTTTACTAAAAATTTTTGTCTTTTTCACAATAATTGTACTTCAAATATTGCATAATGAAGTCAATATTTTAAAACCACATGACATATTTGAAATAAAAATCTGTATGGAGCTGAGAATGTAGCACAACCCTTTACCGTACTTTTTTCGGTTTTAATTGAAAAGGACTGGATACAGTATACTGTTCTTGGATAGATGACATTTAACATATTCAATGCAGGATAATTTTTTTTTTGTACAAGAATTACAAAAAATTGGAAGGCTTTTATTGGCACTCATGAACTCATTCAACAGTTGTTTAACTATTGACTGACCTAAACTATAGCTTTTTTATGCTGGGTAGAGTAAATATGTAGTTCTGGAATTATTTTATATTTTTTATATATAATAATAATGAAAACTGTTTTCTATTTCATTCAGTCTGAGAGCTAAATGAATGAAGTTGATTCCCATCTACATAAATAAAAATGTAAATTTTTGTTTGTTCAAAATCTTAAATCTCTGAAAGTTCTTCCCCGATTGCTTTGAAATTTTGACACAATGTTGCATTCGAATATGCGCGTGTTTTTATATACCTACTATTTATATACCAAAATTGTCACACCTGTGACAGGTAAAAACATGCTTTTTTTAAAAACAGTGCTATCTGTTGGACGTAAAGGCAACACATGCTGTACTAAATGGTTTTACAATTCTATTTCAATATTTCCAATATGTGTGTCTGCTATAGACTAAAAAAACTACTGGATCAATTTACACGATTTAAAAAGGAGAAAACAGGGAAAGGGAAATAAGGGAAGAAATGGGAGCAGGAAAGGGGAAATAGGGAAAAGGGAAAGTGACTGTGGTAAAAATTAAAATGGAAAAGGAAAGTAAAAAAGGGAAAGGTTAAATTTTGTGAAGTTCCATAATATTCATTTTGTTAATGTTTTATCAAACTTTCAATGTTTTCATTTAATTTACATATATACTCAAATCCAGCAATAGCAAAGCATTGCTGGGTCTGCTAGTTCTTGAAAAACAAATAAAAGATTTACATTGCTACTAACTTAATTGATGTAGTTCTGCAACTATGTCTGTTTCTTCCTTTTGGATTTTCAGCTTAGGTACTTTCAAAAGTACATAAGCACTGTTTGTGTTTTGATAAAAAGGCTATCGAATTACAGTTTGAAGTGATAAAATCATTACTTAGATATTTAAAATGTGTGAAGCAATAACACTAACCAGATTAAGATTTTGATTATTGCAATGTAACTTTGCACAGTAATTAATTTTATATTGTATTAAACTAATTTTTGAAGTATGAATTTAGAAAAAGATATTTACCTTGCTATATATATGTACAACAAATTTTATATTTTACATTAATACTTGATAACAAACATGAATGCATGTTTTATTGTTTTTGTAATACTATTTGTATTATTTTCATACAGAGTTTTTCTACTGTGAAATTCTATTTTTATTTAACTTATGTGGGAGGTTAATTTTTTTTCTATTATTTTTATTATTATAGTTAATCATGATTTTTTTATTCAGAATCATTTTGGTATATTAATTATATGTGTTATTAAGATTATTTAGTTTATTTGTAAATTATTTTCAGCACTTTTTTTTGTTTTGCTTGGGATATGGAGGGCATCAGCAGTTTTTCAGTTGTTTTAATTAATTCAATATTATTTTGTCACATATGTTTACTTAACAAAAATAAAAAAATAGTAAATCTTTTATTCTGATCATAATAATACATTTATCGATCATGTCAGGTATGGATAGATATACTAGTTCATGAATTAAATAAAAGGAACTGCCCCAGCATTTGCCTCAATAGATCTAATAGATCATGGTAAAACCTCAATCAGAACAGCGTACAAAATAAAAATTAATTGTTAAATAAAAAAAGTTAGATGTTAATAAAATCCATATTAATTATTTAAAATATAAAAATGTGAAATAATGTTGAAGTACATACATTAAATATCAAAAATAACTACATAATAATTCACAAGTTATTAATGAAAATTATATGCTCACATATTTATATACAGGTTGAATAGGATGCACTGAAAATGTAGGATTTTTTTTTTAGTTTTGTTAATTAGTATTATCTAAACATTAATCAAAAGAGTATTGTTTCTGCAGAAGAAAATTTGTTTATTATATTTTAAATAAATAAAAATATTAAGCATTAACTTAATAGCTAATATTTTAATTTTTAATATTAAATATTAATATTTAAAATATTGAAGTATTAAAAATATTTTAAAGCTCCCAGTGTAAGCTTTTTTAAATAGTTAAATAATTTATTAAAAATGGCAATAAAAGCAAAACAAAGGTCTTTTTGAAAGTATTGAGTATTCTGCAGAGTTGGATATTGTTATTTTTTTTAGAATAAGTAACTATTCCTTTTAGCAAAAATTACACATTTGTAAATATAAACCCATAGATAAATTAACAGGTTTAGTTTTCTAAATATCAGATTTCATAATTCATACTTTTGGGTGCCAAACATTAGATCTGACAGTCCATGTTTTTTTTTTATTTTGAACACTTCTGACTTGAGGTAGCTTGAAGAAATGATATACTTCAGGTGGGAAGTAAGCACAATAAATATTTAATAATAACAACAAGCTTAGCTAGCGTTTTATTAAGGTGATTCAAGGTAAATCACTGCAGTTTGATTTTGTAGCAAATTAATCAGTTTAATTATTCTAAAAGAATTTGTCATCTAATTAAACATTCTAAAATTTTGCCTTATATGCAAGAGAAATAATGTTAGTATTAATGGGAACTTCACCCACGTGATTCGCAATGTTACTTTTACCTGAAAAATGTTATGCAATGGTGTTATCCACATTTAAAGTTAGATATTCATAATCCATTCAGTGAATAATTTTTTGAGCTGCTACCATAGAATTTTTAAATTCTTTTTTTAATAAATTCTGTTTTGATAGTGTATAATTTTATTGTTTTATTTATGTAGGCTCAATTACAATGGCCAACTGGATTATCTCTCAGTCCTCTTGACGGCACATTACATTTTATTGATGATCGACTGGTATTGAAACTAACAGCTGATCTTAAAGTTAAAGTTGTCGCTGGAACTCCATTACATTGTCATACTCATAAAGGTGACCAGTCTGAAGCAACAACTGAACCTGAAACGCAGAACAGTCAGCAGGTATATAAAAATTTATGTTACAACTTCCATTACTATTAAAATCAATACATAACTTACTTTTAATCACAAAGCTACCAGTATAAAAAAGTAACTTTAAATATTAATTAGTTTTCATGATAGATTACTAATTTTATCCTTTATAACACAAAAAACTTTATCTCTTTAAACCTAATGGTTCCCCAACACTTGAAGTGTTTCAGAGAGTAGCATTCTAGAAATTAAAGGGTGCTAAAGTAAGATAAAATGCTAACAACCAAAGTTGCATTTAATAAATCAATTCACGTTGATTTCCAATTACTTAGGTACACTTACAATGAAACATTGTTGACTTAAGTTGACAAATATTGTTAAGTACAAAAATATTTACTAAAATGTAATGATGAAAAACTATGCTTAAACTAAACAGCATGTTTTACACATGTACATGCACTTGAAAAAAGTGATATTAATTTAATCCCAAGTGATAAAGTTTAGATCTTTAAATTTCACATCCACGTGAAGCATTCTTGTGTTGTACACGGTCCTGCTTTAGATATTAGAAATCTATATTAGGTTTAATGCAATCATAAATTATATTCATGCCCAGGCAATTACCAAAAGAAAATTTATCAGCTTCATTTTAATACAAGGCATGTTTTTTAACTAAGAAATGTTTTGATACAAAAATTGAAATAAGCTAAATAGAAAAAACTTTATTATAACAAAATAAACTTACATATATATGTACTATTTTTCTACATGCTCTCAATTCGCTGCAATACATTTTTGATATCGGCTTACCAGGTTTCATTTTTCCGTTACTGAAGAATTCTACTGCCTGTGATTTAAACCAATTAATTACTTTGTTTTGTAATTTTCCATCATCTTCAAACTTCTGTGATACAAGCTGTTTTAGATGGAGAAAAAGATAATAATCACTCGGTGCAAGAGCTGGACTGTTAGGCGGATGTTCAAAGGTTTCCCAACAAAATCATTGCAATTGTTTAGTGGTTTTATTTAACCATGTGAGGTCGTGTGTTATCGTGAAGAAACAAAATGTTGTTGGTTAGCTTCCCACACAACAGTAGGTTAACACTGGTGTAGTGGTGAACATGTCTTTCCAAATCAGTTGATTTGGTGGAAGTCAAGAGTTCCAGCGTTCAAGTCCTATTAAAGGCAGTTACTTTTACACGGATTTGAATACTAGATTGTGGATACCAGTATTCTTTGGTGGTTGGTTTTTAATTAACCACACATCTCAGGAATGGTCAAACTGAGACTGTACAAGACTATACTTCATTTACAAACATACATATATCATCCTCTTACATAATACCTGAACAGTAATTCTCAGAGGCTATATAGGAAAAAAGTAGGTTAACACAAATAACATTAACCTATTGTTGCAAATAGATGATCATTGATATAAATAAACATTATACACTAGCGCCATCAATTTCCATTGCATCTAATGGTGGCATATTGAAAACGGCCCTTACTTAAAAAACATGCCTCATATTTTCTACTATAGGTCTATAGCACCTTTTCACAGATAGTATTTCAATCTAATGTAATATCAAATAAACTTAATCTTTTAATTTAATAATTGCTTGGTTAGATTTTTATGAAATAAATTTTGTCAGAAGTTTTAGACTTTATATAAAGGTTTTTAAGTTATGATTTCTTTTAATAAATTTTGCTTTTAACCTCTAGCAAACATGGATGTATGGATTGCATCCTGAATACCACATAAGTATTACTGATTAATAACCTACATTGCATAGATTGGTTGTGATGTAAAGAAAGGAAAAATCCAAATGAAGTTTTTTAGTAATAAAAAAATGTAAAAGTAAATTTGAGCAAAGAGAGTGGTTTGTACTAAATTAGTAGTATGCAGTATCTACAGTATTTAGTCATACAATAGTCCATCTATCGTTCAGTTTTTTCCCCAGATTCATTAATAAGTGACTTCTGTGGTATATTTAATCATTTTGCTTTTTTTACAAAATGATTTTTTTATTAAATATTACAATATTAATAATATATAACAATATTAAATTCTGAATTTAGTGCTAAAAATGCTCCTTGATGCTCTTTTTCATTTCATCTTTTTTTTAAATGTGCATTTTATAGCATATTCAAGGATAAAATAAAAAATTAATTTAAATTTAATGACAACTAAAAATTCCACAAATAAGCAATCTAAAATTAAATTTTAATATCTGTAATGAATACAAATAATAATAATATTGAAAATTTATTAGTAATAATAAGTGAAAATAGCAATGCTTAGTATAGAATACATGAGCAGTTGGTAATAGATGCCTGCAATCAGTTTTTACTCATAACCTATACGCCGGTTAAGTCAATTGACAGTTTAAATTCCATAGTTCACTTTTTTGTTGGCATTGTCATCTTGGTCATGCTATATCATGATTGTGCTATTCCATTAAATAAGTAAATCTTTTATTCTTATCAGTACATAATAATAATAATAATAAGATTGATCATGTCACATATGCTACTATATGGATAACAAAAGGAACTGTAATTGATATTTCCTTGGATGATCAGAGGAAACTGTGGTAAAACCTTGATCAGAGCAGCATCTCAAAATATAAAATTAATTATAAAGCAGGTGTAATTAAGATATGTATTTTAATACAAATATTACTAAGATAACTATATGAAGATATTAATTATAAAAAGTCTGATGTGGACACCACATGACTTCCTTGTATGCCTATTAAATTACATATGCATAATTTTTTTAAATGAAAAGTACGTAAAATTTTATTTCATTAATAACTAATGATATTTTTTCATATTTTTTTTTTATTATTATTGAATTATTATTTATTGAAAAAATGTTTTTAATCAGAGATTAATAATAATAAGAGGTCAATCAGTGGTTAATAATTATTAATAAATCAATATACTTAAATTAAAAAAAAAGGAGATGAAGTTGAATTTGAACCGATGTGCCTTTCTCATGTAAGATCCAAATATTTCATTAATCAAAATTTTATTTGGCTATAACTCTGTAACTAATGAAAATAAATGCTACTTATCATACATCGTTGAAAATCTCTCAATGAAGGCTTATTAGTGCAGTTAAGAAAAAGTCCAAAATCCAATTTTTTTGGATTTTGGGCTTTTTGGAAACTTTGGCTTTTTTGGGGGGGGGGTTTAAAGATGATATTTCAAAATTCATTAAGAGTATTGTTTCTGTAAAAGAAAGTGTGTCTTATTATAATGGTTGGAAGTTCAGAGTAAATTTTAAGATATCATAAAGATATATTTATTAAATATATTAATAATTTGGAGTTATATTAAAGGAATTATTATAACCCCTGAATCTTAGGCAACTATAATTTTTACTTCCTTGTACAAAGTAAAGGAAGTATTGTGATCATAATAATTTTGGTTTTCAAATTTCAAAAGAAATATCATTTTGACTAGTTTCGGCATGACGTCTGTACATATGTGCATATGTATCTTGTATAACTCAAAAACAATTAGCCGCAGGATGTTGAAATTTTGGATTTAGGACTTTTAACATCTAGTTTTGTACCTCCCCTTTTGATTGCAATCAACTTGACCAAAAAAGGCCAAAATCCAAAAAATCTGGATTTTGAACTTTTCCTTAACTGCAATAATCTCAAGCCCTTATTGAGATTTTTCAATGATACATCATACGTGGTAGTTATTTTTTTTTGATTTCAGAGTTATAGCCAAATAAAATTTTAATCAAAGAAATATTTTGATCTTACAAGGGGAATGCACATCAATTCAAATTCAACTTTATTTCCTTTTTTTTTTTATTTAAATATATTGATTTATTAATAATTATTAACCTGTTATTATAAAAAAAATTTGAAATAAATAATAACACTGATAGACAAAAGAAAATTTGTTTAATGTTTCTCAAACTGTGATACCATTTCTTGAATTCCTTTTTTGCATACATTACAGATCCGTAAATATAATTTTTCTATCACTCTTAGTTTTAAATAAATTACACTTCAAAAAAAAATTAAGAGAAAATATAGTTAAATCAGTAAAATTTATAATTTTGCATGGCCGGCCATATCTCTGTGAGAATAATTTTGCTTATGCGTTTCTTTTATAGCCTTAGGCACATGCCAAATTAATGTCCAACAGTAATCGGCTAGCATGTTAGTATTTCATTTCCCTTTATAGCGGCTTCACCATCGAAATGTCTTGGTGGAAACATTCACCATGTTGGTCACTTACATCTCCAAGATTGTCTGGGAATTAATCCAGATGTGAGTGAAAGAAATGTATTTTCAAAGGTATATTACATCCCATAGCTGTGTATGAAGTGAGAAGTTGATTAACAATATCATGGTAATTGTCAGATTTTTGTTTGTCGAGAGAATTTTTGCAAACACCTCTTGATGAAGCCCAAGTTGCACTTTCTACATTATTTAACATCAAGTTAAACACATGATCTTTGAACAACTCTCTTATTTGAGGACCAACAAATATTTCATTTATAATTTATCTTTCACTAACATTCAGAAATTTCTGCCTGATGTACAAAAATTCAGGACTATCTTCCTTCTTCATTGCTTTTACAGAATTTTTCATTAGTCCTAGCTTGATATGGAGAGGGGATAAAAATATTTTTTGGTTTCAGCTAGGGTCTCATGAATAATATTTCTCCCGTTTGTTGTTAAATTGTCTCATTTTTTCCACTCTTTAGTAACATAATGTTTATCCCTAGCTTGGCTGTCTCATTCACAAAGAAAACGCATGTACTTGTATAGCCTAACTGCATGCCTAACAAAATAGCTATAACTTTCAAATCTCCACATATGTTCCAGCTATGTTTTTTTATAATTTATTTTTCAGGAATGTCTTTCATGACATTGTATGTCTCTTTCAAATTACTACCAAAAGCAATTGGTATCTAAGGATATTTGTTACTGTTATGAACCATTTTTAAATTATACTTGGACAAATGTATGAAAAGGCACCAGTCCTCAGGTTTATGAAGTTGTACTAGGTGCAACATAAGCTCATCAATATTTGTGCAATAAACCAAATTATTTTCATCAATAAAGTACCGAGAAAGTTCCTTTTGTCAACTTCGAAAGCCCAAAACATACCTTCACAGATGGCTCAGGAACTGGAATAATTTCACTGTGAAGTGCAGGCCTGATTGCAGATTGCAGTGTGGATATTTTACAGTATATTTAGATTTTTTTAGAAATTGCAGACACATTTGTTAAACAAAAGTAGCAGTCGGTTACATGATCCTTTGGTTCACGCAAAACCATAGGTACGCCAAATGGCAAAGCCTTCTGTGTATGTGAAGGCCACATCTGTATGAGCTCACGTCTTATCCTGATCATCAATTTTACACTGGAAGAACAGTGTAAAACTTCTTAAAGTTTTATTCCTGAGTATACATAATTTGACACTTTTAATGGTTTATAAAATAAAAAACTGTAGAAATATATTTTAAAATGAAAATATAAACAACCATTTCTGTAATGTCCTAGTCTGAGTAGTCAACATGCTAACTAAATCAGCTAGTTTCAATGATTCATATTATGGTCTTATCCTGATCACCAATTTTACACTGGAAGAACAAATGATATGCTTATTTAATTAAAGGTTTAATGTTTTTTCTATTTGATTTTATGGTAAACTCACCACATACATATTAAAAGGTATCCATATCATTTACACAATTTTGAGGCATTATGACACTGCACTGTTAACAAACTTAAAACAGCGATAAGAGTGAACAAAATTAATTCACTCCTAAATCCACTGCTTAATACAAACAACACAGCTGTGTTTTCAGCTACATATTTTGACGTACAAAGACATGATTAATCTTGTCCATGAAGTCTCACTCCTCATTATCAGATATGATGTCATAATATGTGACTGTGATATGATTTAATTCTTTGTCTAATATTCTTTATTTAGAGCTTACAAATTATGTTAATGAAGTTAAACAATAAAAAATGAGCTAACAAAATACATTGTAGGTGCTTAAAATGCTAATTATACTTTGAAAAATGAAAAAATCCTTTAATTAAAATTTACAAATTTTTCAAAAATGGTGGGTGATAGAAAGATTGAGTTCACATTCGTTTTCAGCATCAAAAAGCAGATTAAAATCATTCATCACATGTTAGGAAACAAAAATTATGTTTATGTGTAATTCAACAATAACAATAAAAAAATGAAATAAAATCAGAAGTTATTAGTGAAAAAAATGTTATGTACTTTTAAAAATGTGTATATGTAATTTAATATGCATACAAGGAAGTCATGAGATGTCCACTCAGATTTTTTTATTGGCTTGTTTTATGATGTTTTAATATTAGTTATTACTATTAAATTAAGTTTACATTGTTGTATAGTAATAAAATTATGAATCAATACTTTTTTTACAATTAATTTAATAAAAAACCAATTTAATTTTAAATCAATTTTGAATGTTTTTTTTTTTTTACAGCTTGGAAGTGAGGATACTTCTCGTGCTACCAGCACAGCTCTTGGTTCAGTACTCGCACTAGCATTTAGTCCTAACGGACAGTTATTTATTGCTGACAGTGATTCCAGGAAAGTTAATGCAATCCGTGTTGTTGATTCAGCTGGAAGAATGTCTGATTTTGCTGGACGGGGTCAAACAAATGACAAAAGGTTCGGCTTTGTTATCATTTTGTAAATTTCATTTATTGTTTATTTGTTACTTAGTTTAAATTAACCTGTTCATTTATTTTCCATTTTTTCAGTTGAGCAGAAAATGTTAACCCATAAGATAGTTTAAAAAATATAGTATGAAAAAATGTGATGATATTTAAGATTTTTTATAATGTACATTATAAATTAAAAATAATTTTTTTAAGTATATTTTGTAATGAACATCAGCTTAATTTAATTTTTAATGACTTAAAACAACTGAAACATATGTTTAAATGCGTATACAAAACATTCCAGAAGGTATAATGAAGCAAAATAAGAACCAAAGTATTAGTTAGTCATACTAGGCTACAAGATTTGTCTCTTAAAGAATAATTTCACTTCATGATATAAATAAGGCATTTATCATTAAAAAATCATTGCTATATTTAAATACACTATGAGTAAACATTTGTGTACTCTGTGACATTAGATTACTTTTTGTACAAGGGCTAATACACACCCTCCACCTATTGTTGAACACTATGAGGAATACTTTCATAATAACGGATGATTGCCATTATGCATTTCACACTACAGGAGATCGAAACATTCTGGTTTTACTATTCATTTTAAAAAATGTTTACTGATATTTGTCATATTATTTCTGCCTAAACATAGTTCTGCCTTTTATTGACATATTTCATTTGTTTCTTACTTATATGGTAAATATAAAACATCAAACATGCTTACATTTAGATAGCTTAGATTTGTAGAATGTTTTTATCACATTTGAAAAACATAAATTTTAATTGATTTTTGTTTTGCTTACCTATCTGTTAATTTATTTATTGTTTACTTTTTTAAATTATATGTTATTATTTTTTTTTTAATTTCTGAATTTAGGAAAGTTGAATTGCTGGGCATTTACAGTAATTAAATTTAAAAAATTAAAAATAAATGCAATTGTATTAAAAAAGAAGCAAAATATTTACAGAGAAAGCTGATCACATTATTTTTCTCACCTCAATTAACTAATAATTGGTTAGACCAATTCTGAATCTGCTCCAGGATATTCCTCATTCAAGTCATTCATTCATTCAAGTTATGCCCACATTAAAGTCATTGACTACAAAACATGCAATTTACATGTTGGAACAGAATCATGGAATTCAGTAGATCAAACAACAATCAATAAATCATTTACAAATTTGTGGCCAGAAACTCGATAGGTTAGCAATAAGAAAGTTTTGTGTACTATACCATCAAATGAGGAGTCTGTGCTTTGTTAGAAAAAATACCAGGATGAGGAAATGTAAAGGAAAATGAAGTGCAAGACTGGTTAGAATCGGATTCAAGGGAACCAACATTTAAAATTTATGATAATGATAAGATTGTGAAAGTTGTGACAGAAGTTAGTAAAATCTCCAGTAATGAAGAGAAACTGATTGATGAAAATGAAAAAATTAACCACAATGAAGGGACTGTATTTCTCACAAAAGCGCTCCAGTATTTTGAATAACAAAACAATGTTCCCTTCCTTTACTTAATGGCAGTACAAAACTGGCATGATCACGCTGCTGTGGACCGTGGTATTCGATTAAGACCAAAAAAAGTGACAGATTTTTTCATTAAAAAATTAAACTAAGTTTATGCAAGTCAATGTAATAGTGATTAGTAATTATTGATTTTATTTTAATAAATTCAGTAAAATAAAATAATAAATAATAATATTGTTATAATTATTTTTAATTTGTGGGTTATTCTGCTACCAATTCAATGTTAGTATGGTTTTTGCCCGAATTCATGAACGAAAATTGAGGTCTATGTTAACCATGGATTCCGATATCTGAGCTGGCAAACCCCGAACCTCAGTTAAAAGAGCGCCTACTCTACTCTCTTTTTTTTGAGAAGGCAATTGAAATTAAAATAAAAATCAAGTTTGATTCCAATTAAAAAATAACTTGATTCTATTACTTCTCTTCTCAATAATGTCAGAAGTAATTTCCTCTAACGTAGATGTTGGTCCTTACCTGTTGCATGACATTTTCAGTTACTTTTTGTAATTTTTGAAATCTCACTTCAGTGCTTTTTTTCAGTTCAATTAGTATATGAGGATGTTCTGAAAACCTACAGTTTTAAAAATATTCTTGAAAGTAAAAATTCTAGTAGTGTTAGATCTAGGGAGCTTGTTAATCCCAAGTCTTTTGCGATCAAATAGTAATAATCGAACATTTCTTGTATGTTACTTTCATTTTATTTGCAAATTGATATGTAATACCATCTTCCTGAAACCAGAATTCTCAATCATTTTCCTCTAAAAATGCAGTAAACTTCTGGATTAAGTCATAATAAACAGAATGCCTGTTGAATACTAGTGGGATATAGTACACCAATTACCAATCTTGTGTGAACCAGGTGTGTAAATATGAAACCGGAATTTGCCCATAGATGGCCCTAGCTGTTAATGTAGTTATTGTCAAACCACATCATTGGTGTCATTTTCTTTTTTTGACAACTGACAAAGGATTTTCAACTTGCAACAATATAAGTTTTATACAACAGCATAGTTTTAATTAGCGTTGAACATGTCAAGTTTTGTACTTACAAACTACGATTTGCGGACAATATTGATTTTCTGTTACCATTTAAAGAAAACTGCTGCAGAATCGCATTGAATGCTTATCAAAGCTTACGATGAGTATGCTCTTGGTAAATCAATATATCAATATAGTGCTTTGAGTGGTTCAAAAAATTCAAAAGTGGCAATTTTGAGAAACAAAAAATTTGAAAGGCCACCGAAAAAGACAGCGAATTGCAAGCATTATTAGATGAGGATGACGCTCAAATGCAACAACAACTCGCAGATCAATTAAATGTAACACAAGAAGCCATACGTTTGAAAGCCATGGGAAAGATCCAGAAGATGAGAAAATGGGTTCCATATGAACTGAATGAAAGACAGCAAGAAAACTGAAAAACTACTTGTGAAATGCTACTCACCAGGTACAAAAGAAAGTCATTTCTCCATCGAATTGTGACAGGTGATGAAAAGTGGATATATTTCGAGAATCCTAAGTGTTAGAGATGGGTAACTCCAGACAAACCATCGACATTGATTTCAAGGCCAAATCGCTATGGAAGAAGGCAATGAATGCTCTGTGTTTGATGGGATCAGAAGGGTGTAATCTATTATGAGCTACTAAAACTTGACGAAACCATTAATACTGAATGCTACAGACAACAAATGATCAATTTGAATCGAGGAGTGCGTGTAAAACAACCAGCATATCAAAAAATGCAACACAAAGTGATTTTGGATCATGATAATGCACCATCACACACAGAAAAACTGGTCAAGGAAACAGTTGAAGCTTTCAGTTGGGAAATACTTTTGCATGTGGCTTTCTCACCAGACTTGGCTCCATCCAACTACTATTTATTTGCATCGATGGGACATGCACTTGCTGAGCAGCGCTTCACTTCTTATGAAAATGGCTCAATGACTGGTTTGTCTCAAAAGAGCAATAGTTTGTTTGGCGTGGCATTCATAAATTGTCAGAGAGATGGAAAAAATGTATAGCTAGCAATGGACAATATTCCGAATAAAATATTTTTTTATCGTTTTTATACAATAAACGTGTATTTTCTATACAAAAATTCTGATTTCATATTTACACACCTAGTATGTATACAAACAATTAAGTACATGTGTGCATATAATGATTATTCATGAAACTAGTAAGGATTTTCACTCTTTCCTATTCACCTATTTCAACTGTTCACATAATCTTGCAAGTGAAACAAAGCCCCACCACTAAGTTAAACATAATCCATCCCCTCGAAATTAAGATAACTTTATAATAGATTTTCTAAGTGACCAAGTTAAAAAGCTCTTTCACTTAATTGTGGGCACTTTTGGTTCTTTGTAGCCCCATTGTTGCAAAATGTATATATCAAACATGATAAAATAGACTTATTGGAAATTTCTACTGAGATTCATATTTCATATGATGGAAAGATTTGTGTGCAAATTGTGTCTATGTTGTAAGCATCATGTACTCATTTTGAGAATAAGATATAAAGTATACACAACATAAGCAGCGAATATTAAAATGATACTAGTGCATAATTAGATTATTTAATCTAGTTATGCACTAGTTATCTAGTTATTTAAATTGCTGTGTTACCTAACCTTGAAAACAGTGTTGCTATCTGAAAGTAAAGCAACATAGAATTTTCCTTGCAAGTTATACAGCCCCATTCTAAGGCTTGCATACTTTATGGAACACCATGTACATATGTAAATATAAACATATAAATATACACATATATAAATACATAATTCTGTGATGTTATTTTAATTTTTTTTTTTTTTTTTAGAGAATGTGATTGTATGACAAATAGCACAAGTGTTCCTTGCGCTTGTTGGACAGATTCAAGTGTTAATTCTAGAGAGACTTTGCTTTCAACAACTGCAAGATTTTCATCAATATCAGCTCTTGCTGTCTCACCTGATGGTGTTGTAAATGTTGCTGATGAGGTACATGAATATAATTAATTTGCTTACAATATAATACAATTTGTTTATTATTTAGTGTTCTTCAGAATTTGCCAAGTTTCCTTAAATTGTATTTCATTAAATGAATGAATATTATTTGATAAGTGAAATTAAATAAAAATAATAGGTTTAGTGAAACATCTGATTATTTAATATTAATTGAAAATTATAATTTAGAATCATATTATTTTTGGATTTTCTCAGCAATTCTTATAAAAATAGTTTATTTATTTTTAAAAAATATTTTGTTTAATTATTTGACAGAAAAATAAAATACATTTTTCAATTGCATTTGATTTAAAGTGATTGTTGAAAATTTTTTTCACTTGCATAATATGCACAAGATTTCTGGTGTGTATTTCAGATTTTTGGAATGTCTTATAAATAAAAGTTAATAATAATTAAACTATTCCGTTTAGTAAACTGCTGTATACTGGTTACAATTATTAATCTTGACCTTGCGCTGTAGAATAATCAGTTTTTATTATTGAATTATTTTGTAAACAATTTATTTAATGAGTAATCAAGTGACTTTAGAGTAAATTTTAGCAATCTTGTAACTGTCCACTTTTATTAAAGAATTGGAGGATCGTAATCTCACTTTCAAATGAAATAAATATAAATGAAATGCAGCAAAAATGTGTATATGTAATTTAATAGACATACGAGGAAATCATGTAGTGTCCACATCAGATTTTTTTTTAATTGTGTAGTTTAAATCATTTTTGTAAAACAAACAGCAAAGTTTTCATAAAAAAATTTCTCCAAGATTTTCTTTACACCTTTTTGTAACCATATGCATCCTTCATCAATATGTTGTATTTTTCTTTTTTAATTTTGGGTATCGTAGTTGCAAAACATCACTTATTCTACTTACTTTACTTCTGTGTTATACTTTTAATATTTATATTTAAAACTTTTTTTTTTACATGTTAACCATCATCATGATTCTTACAATTGTACAAGCATAATTAAGTATTTTTTTATATAATCGAAAAATGAATATGCTAAAGAATAACTAAATATCTTATCTTCATTCGTCTATCTTCGATGGTGATTGTTCAAAGGATTTAGATTATTTAGTTATCAAAAAATTTTCATTACACAATCTCATAATTATTTTTTTTCAAAATGAGACATATCTACTTGGATGTTAATGGGAATAAAATATTAAATTCATTTCTTTTAGCAGTTAATAAAGTACATTTTTACTCTTCTGTAAATATCTTTGTGGCTGAATGTTAGTGTGCTTATAAATACCCACTCCTTAGGTTTTGGTTAAAAACTATATTATGCCCGATTTATTTTTACATTAATATTTTTTCTTACAATTTATATGAGTAGTTTTTAATTAACAATGATAATTCAATATTTCAACTTTCATTTTTAAATCGCATCTAATTTTTAGATATAAGTATATGGTAGAAAGTTGATAGAATTTTATTTTAATGTAGTGATTCATCAAGTTTATTCCTTGATTTTTTTTTTACATAAACAAATACTGCTTTTTTCATGAGTTAGCTTTGTTGTGCATTAAATTTAATAAAAAACTTAATGTTTGATTTCATTATTAAAAACTTATATAATAAAAACTTATTGCTCCCATTTAATTATTATAATTGATGTTTTATGTTTTTTCTTTTCTTTTTTTTGTAACAAAATGATGATGCTTAAAACATATATGACTGTAATAATGACCAATTTATATGCCAAGTATTCTACAAAATTAGTAATTTTTTTTTTTTAATTTAAATTTCATCAAATATTGTGGTCATTAAGGCAAATAATAAATCTAATTTGTTAACATGAGTTTCAGTTATTTAAGGAAACATTTCATTAAAGTCTTATTTATTTTGTGTGTGACTGTTAAAACTACTATGTGTCATTTATTTCTGAATATTTAGACTTGCTGATAATTTTGTTAGTTATTGAAAATAATATCAATGATATAAATGAAAATCTTCTTTTTCCTTGTTAATTCATACACCATTAGATAAGATGCTGTTTAACAGATAAGTTATAGACACCTTCAAGAGTACTTAGTTTTTTAAGCATCTAGTTAAACATTTCACTTATTAAGATTGAAACTTCTTTTTCTTACAGGGGAGTCTTCATATTTTATCTCTGGAACATTATTTAGCAACACATGATGAAAATGGTGAGTTTAGAATACCGTACACCGCAACTGGTGAAGAATATGTTTTTAACAGATATGGTCAACATATAGCTACAAAAGATATCACTACTGGTAAAACAAGATATACTTTTCTTTACAGTAAGAACACTAGCTTTGGAAAATTGCTTACTGTAACAGATAGTTCTGGAAATAAAATTATGTTCTTACGTGATTACAGTAATCTGGTGAGTTATATTACTTTATCAGTTGTATTTCTTTACCTTGGAAATGAAATATTAATAGTTATTACTCATTTAAAGATACAGGTTTTTTTTTTAATTTATTAGTTTCATTGTCAAAATTTTATACTTTAAATGATTAAAATAGATTAATAAGTACCTTGCACAAATTCTGAATACTTAGATATCATGTATTAGTATATGAGATCTGTTTAAAAAATTACTGGACTGAACTTTGTTCTCTGGCATTTATATTTGAGATGTGTGATTGGCATTACTGTATAACATAATAATGAACAATCCTCCTTCACTTGCATATATTTTCAGCAATTAGTTTTTCCATAATATTCATTCAAATTATATGTTTTTTGGTGCCTTCAGCTATTTTTTTTTCAATGAGTGGCTTATATGAACAAAAGTTGAAACAATTTAAAATTTTATCCAACAATTTTACCTAAATGAACTGATTGAGTGTTATGGGAAGGAGTCTTTGAGCCATACTTAATGTTTAAATAGTTCAGGTGTTTTAAAATTGCTCAAGAATTTATCAAAGATAGTACTCATTCAGGAAGGCCACTGGTATCTCAATGGACATGACACATGCTCAAGAGAAAGATTTGATGAGGTCAAATAAAAATTTAGAAGTTTGCAAGATAGCAAAAGAGACTGTGATAGTAGGGAGACAGAGATGTCATGAATTCCTATATGAAATTCAGGAATCATTTCATAGTTAAGTTCATTTAAAACTCTCCAGAAAGGTAATCATTAAACAATCTGTCAGGGACTTTTGAATCATCAAACGATGAAAATTCTTGTTGATGATAATAAACAATGATGGAACATGGTGGTATATGGATGTAATGTGGAAACAAAGTCTTGCTGGTTGCAGTGGGTCGTAAAACCTATCATCACCAAGATCGAAAAAGTATGAAAAAATCATTCAAATGCAAAGGTGATGTTGATAGTTTTTTGACATCAAGAAATTATTCACTGTGAGTGAGTGGGCTTAGAAATCATCAAATGCATATGTAAAAATGTAAGGAAGAAAAGACCTGATCTTTGGCATGGTAATGCCAAAAATTATTAAAATGGTTGACAAAAATTATGTGTGAAAACAGGCAAGAATTGTCAGACTGCATCACTCAGTATATATAAAAAGTCTCATCATGTTTAAAATTTATAATAAATAATGTCCTAAAACTATTTAATTTACCTAGAATTCAAATACCTTAATGTAATCTTTTTTTTCATTTCAGTTACTCATTTATCTAATAAGTGAATTTAAAAAAAAATCAGAGTAACATTCTAGCTCAATTTTGCGAGATTACATAAATTTTACTGTATTTCATATGAATTAATGAATTAAAGAGTATCCTTTGGCTGAATCTGATGTTTTATAGCTCTAAAAGAATATATCATGCTAATATTACAATGTAATTAATAGACAGACTTCTTGCAGCTAATGGACCAATTCCATGATCATATGAGTTTGGTTTCAGATATCTATATAAAAACACTTGTAATCTTAGTTTTGTTTTTATTCAACAACTGTACTGCTACTGTTTTTCCAAACATCTGTACTGTATGATTGCATTCAGGCTTTATATGTATAGTTTATTCATTCTGTTTTACTCTTATTATGATGTTTCATATTATCTGCTGTACAGTCGAATAGATTCAAAAAAACTGCAGGATGTTCTGTAAGGCAGAACGGTTTATATTTTTTGTTGCTGAAACAAAAAATCTAAAAATATTTAAAAGTTACAATTTTTATGTGATATGCTCATAAAAATGTTTTATATTTTTTATAGGTCAGTGCAATAGAAAACACGCAAGATCATAAATGTGATTTAAATATATCTGGTGTTGGTTTCTTAACAAAGTTTTCTGAGAAAGGTAGATCAGAAGTTGTACTAGATTATGATTCAAATACTGGCTTATTGACAAGTAGATCAGATTCAATGCCTGGTGTAAGTGTATATTATTCTTAATTCACTTGTATAATTAAACTTTTTTTCTTCATGTACTTATATATTCAGTCAATCTTATAATTTTTAAGGTTTGTACAATATGATGCTCAGAAACTATTTATGAAAATATAGTAATCTAAAAGTAGAAGCACGTTCTGGTTATTAAAAATGTATTATCACTAGAAACAAAGGAATTAGATATGGTAAAAATAAAAACAGGACAGGGTTTAAAATAAATGAAACACTGCAAAATAAATACTGTCAATGAATGGCATGGTTGCAAAGATTGAATCCAAAAACCGAAGCATCAAAATGTGATGTCTAGCTGCTTTTAATGATAACTTTGCTCTTTTAACTGAATCAAAGGAAGACGTAGTAGCACAAATAGAATAGTTAACAGGAATAGCTAAAACAGCAGGCCTACAAGTATCCTTTACCAAGATGGAAACCATGACAAACATCAAATCATTCTCATAAAAGAGAGTAGGGATACTGAAGGTAAATATCACCAATCCCTTTACCTTAATACAAAGGAGAGATTATAAACATAACAGAAATAGACAAAGCATCAATTGAAAATAGAATATTAAACATTAAAATAGAATATTTTCACCTAAGTTCCATACAATAAGAAGAATCTCTCTAAGATATCATGAAATTAAAACTTTTATTACTGTAGTACGATGAGTAATCTTAAATGGCACTGAACATTACACTTAACTGACTTCAAAAAAACTTACAAACCAAATTCCATGGTCCTCTTTTGCCTCAGTTTAAGGCAACTTAGGAAGGATACAGACTGAAATCTAACAAGGGAATCTACCAAAATCAAGAAGATGTAGAAGTAGCAATAAGAAAAAAAGGTTAAATTTTCTTAGAGCAATTGATCAGGATGGACCCAAACAGATAAAATAAACAAATTTTTGACAAGCTGTGCAACATCCAAAGCAAATCAGATTATGTGAAACAGATGGAAGAGGACTGTTGTGATAGAGATAACTTCCAAAGAATAATTTACAACACAAATGTTCTTGTGACAGAATAAAGGAGAGGGAAGAAATGGACAGATGAGAGCAAAAATGAAATCATGCTGAAAAAATGAGGAATAACACATGAAAGAAGCTTGAAAAAAGTAATACTTCTGCTGTCCTAAGTTAGCCTTTCATTATTTTTTATCAGTATTTATTTTATGTTCTTCATTTAAGTTTTATTTGGATTTTTTTACTAATTCCTCCTACATATACTGATGATGATTGTTTAATGATTGAAATGTATCTCTAGTGTAAGACATGAATTGTTTTTTGTAAACAATTTTTGACTGTTAACAGTTTTTTTTTTTTTTGATTGTTTAATGTTGCTTTTTTCTATATTTATCATTTTGGACGTAAATATAATATTTTTCATGCAATTTCATTTTTGAATATTTGCATCCAATTTCAGCAGTTATATTTTTTCCAGACTAATCTGTTGAAGATATGGATGTAGATGACTAGAATGGATATTTAATTACAGTTTGATAACTAATTAAATTAATATTATAAAAATATTAATATGATTTCGTGTTATAATTGTACTGGTTTTATGCATCTGTAAATTAATTTTTATTTCTTCTAATCTTTAGATCTCAAAATATTTACTACATTTATGATTCTCTGTTTCATGTATCCTGATTTTGTTACCCCCTTACAGTTTTTATTCACTTCTTTCCACTAACCATAAATGTTTTACACATGATCGATCATTTTATTTTTTATTTTTACAGTTCTACTACAAGCTTCTCTCTTTCCTAATTTACCTTACAAAGTTTTCATTCTGAACTTAAGTTTATGGCTTGAAAGTTTTCATCTTTTTAGCTTTATCATTGTTCCATATTTTAATACTGTAAAACATAACATTCCACAAAAATATTTTTAAAAAAATTTTTTTCATTTTCTAACCTATGTGTTTGCTAACAGCAGACTTCATTCTTATATGATTATTGCTTATGGTATTATGATTTTGGTCTGTCATTTGCAATTTTCATTAATAAATAAAAATTCTAAAAATAAAAAAAATTAATATTTTACTAATTATTCATTTTTAATTTAAATTTAAACACAAATTATCTCCTTTTTTACTATATTTAACACATTTTCAGTTCAAAAACTTTCCTCATATTTTTTTCAAAATATCCAGTCCTTTTTCATGTAAATACGACAGGAGTTATGATTGTATACAATTTCTGTTAAACCTTTCACTTGTTTAAATTTTTTAGAGCTCTAATAATTGATTTTTATTTCAATATTCTTCAAAATAATTAAGTGCTTTTCTTCCTCTAACTTACCAGATATTTTTCTCTCTGTTAGCACTTTTAGTTGCTCCCTGTTAGTTGTCTTCCCTTTCCACATTTTTGTTGCACGGGTTTGATTTTCTCTAAATCATTCGTTCTTAAAGTGGGTGATAATGCCCCCTTGTGAGTGCTGGAGGCCCCTTCAGAGGGGATGGTAGAAGGCACAGAAAATTGGGAGCATTCAGGCAGTCTAGGAAGTTGATGGCTGATAAAAATAAGGCAAAAATTATGTTTTCCTGATATTTCAGACTAAAATTAAATACCTATTACACTAGTACAAAAATTAGAGGGACACCTATATTTTATGATAAAAAATTATTGCTTAAGATTTCAAAGATTAAAAAAAAGAAATCAATGAGAAGAAAAGTTTTAAAAATTTGAAAGTTTTTCTTTGTGTTTGATCGAGCACATGAGGGCAATGAAATATTTTCAGTAAACTACATTAAAATCATTTAAAAGCTTAAGATTTTAGCTATAATTTCTTTTTTGTATGTCTCTATGATTTTCTGAACCGAAATATTCCGCGTTAAAGAGAAAAGGCCACTTTTGTCTTTAATGCTGTATATCTCCTGTTGTAAGCAACGTATTGATATAAATAAATTTGGAAATTAAAGGGTTTTGATGTTGCTGATCTAGCTTTAATGACAAATTGTGAGGTCTTTAATATAGCATTGCAATTTTATGCTTTTGTTAATTTTGTGCCAAGCTGTTGAAATCTTTAAAGATTGAGACTGTATCATGTATCACCCACTCTCAGCTTAACCCAAGATCATGTTATGCCACGTTTAACCCAGTAGGATACGCCATGTTTAAAACATTAATTGCAATTGCTGTTTTTAAGAGTGCATCTTAAAAACAGTAAATACAATTATTATTTTTAACAGATGGTAAGTTTAAAAATTCTGGGGTGCTAGAAAATTTTTAATTTTCAATGTGGGCAGTGGGCGAAAAAATTTGAGAATCAATGCTCTAGATCATTTCCTGTTCAAACTTATTATTGTATTTTTTTCTTAGATTAAAACTAGTTGTGTCTGCTTCTGCATATATTAAACACTCAATTAATGTTTGTCTAATCAACAACAGTCAATACTCCAATACTCATAATGTAACAATAGTCATTGTTTTCATAAGACTATTCAATTATCCATATATCATATATCTCAGATCTCATATATCCTTATCTTATGATTTTTTTTTATAAGTTTTAATTTTTTTAGAATTCAAAAAACCTATTTTTTGTATCGCTTTGCCTTAAGCCATATTTTTAAAAAAATATTTTCTTTATTCGGTTAAATTATCAATTATTTTTTATTGAAATTACCTATCATTTATCCTAACTCAAATGTCATGGTTTCTTTACTTTGTAATACCCTTTTCTTGAATAGTCCCTCCCAGAAACCCAATTCTTGAATTAACTTATGCAAGCAAATCAAATTGCACTAGAATCAAATTGACACTCTTAAATATTGTTAATAATTCCAACTGCTAAGTCTTCACTCAGCAGAAAATCGTAAATTCTGTTTCAAAAGTTAAATTTTTTTTTATTTTTAAATATTATTTTGAATACTAAAATAACATCAAAATATTTTTTTTTTAGTTGTAAACATTTATTTTCCAGGTATGTAATAAAAAAGCAGTGTAATGATTATTTTTGTCTGTTTATTGCTTTGAAAAATATTATTTTTCTTTTATAGGGTGGTTCAACATATATGTATCAGTATGATAATATGGGCAGAATTAGACATGTTGTATTACCAAGCGGTGAAACATTAAATCTAGCTTCTAAGTTGACATCTGATGATGAACTTGAAGTCCAAATAACAGAACCGGTGCAATCTTCTGTTACTAGTCCTGATTCAAATATTCATACAATCAACATTAAACTTGAAGGGCAGACTGACAAGAAAATGACAATAAGAGACAGTAAGTGAACTACAGTTTACTTTAATTTTATTTTTTATATTTATTATGGAGTTAAAGGTGATATTTTTATATACTGTAATTGGTAGATGCTGAATATTTTTTTAGATATGATTAAGTGATGAAATATATTCTGCACTACTAGTTTAATTAGTTGAATAGTTAAATAGTTTTTACACTTAATGTTTTGAGTTTGAGGCTTTATAGAAATAGAATTTTGCATCAAATTTAAAAATAAATTGCATCGCCTTTTAGATTATTTTATGTAGTGTTTGACAATATTTTAAGCTTTCATTTTTTATTATATATTATCACAATGAAAATGAGAAACATTATTTTAGTTTTTTGTTGCATAACCCATTCTACTAACTTATCACTTAAAATTTCTGATTGTATTTTTAATGATTTTTGAGTTGTTATTCAATTTCTACAACCATATTACCTTTGGATCTGTATGATGCACAACCACAAAGAAGGTTTGTTACCTTAACCATTATTTTAAATAATATTTAATGAACCTATGAATTCTTAGCCAATAAAAATCCATAACAAATATGTTTTATCAATTAAAGCTCAAAAAATGTTACCTTTTTAATTTACCCTGTTATTACATACCAAAAAATTAGTAGAAAATAAAAGTTTATTAGTAGTAGAAAAAGTTTATTATTATCAAAACATTATAAAATAATTTTAAACGTATGCAATTCTTTTTTTAAGTCTGATTGACAGTTTTATTTTTATAAAGCCTCAAATTTTATTACATATACTTTCTGCAGCATACTTTCTGCAGCATACTTTCTGCTTAAGACAGATCACGTTATTGCTTTCATATTTTGATTTTGCCATTATTTGATCTATTTTTCATGAATATCTTAATGACAACTGTATTAACAGTCAGTATTAATATAAATTTTATTATTATTATTATGCTTTATTAACAATATGTAGGAATTGTGAATTAAAATAACAAATTTATGCTTTACTTAGGTTTACAAGGTGTTAGTGAAGCTATGCGTTTCCGTAATGGATCATTGTGGATGGTGCATCGTTGGGGTGGTATAACTATTGTTACTGCAGAAGCAAAGCATCCTTTATTAGAACTATCATTACCAGTTGAAGCTGAAATGTTCCCTGTTTGGAGCAAACAAATCACAAGACGTGGTGATATTGCTAATAATATGGCATGGACCTATACATTGGTTGGTGATGCTGGAACAAGTCAGCAAACACTTCACAGGCAACTATGGGTAAGAGTTTAGAATACTCTTTTATTTATGTTTGTTTATTTCTTTTAATTCATGAAATTTTATAATTAGTTTAGTTTGTGAAATTATGTTTCTTTATTATTATTTCTCTGCTTATCTCTTTAACCCATAGTTTGTCTTACTGTCATTAGTTGGTTCGCTTTTTTGTTCTTTGAGACAGTTAGCTACCTATATGAAAAGTAATACAAGCCTTACCTAATTACCAAAACAGTTAGCTTAGAAAAACTTAAGAAAAAGTTGTATAACTTCCTAAGCAAAATAAGGAAAGTTATGTGACTGGCTAATGAGGGCTTCACCTTCAGCAGACTCCTGGTTAGCAAGAAATTAAATGGAAATTAAAGTATATAAGTATGCAAATAAAGAATTATGTAAACCAATTGATCTACTTTTTGAGATGACCTTATGGTGACCATATTCCTCTATCCTGTGATCAATTGTAACTAAAATTAAATGGTAACAATGATCTGAATTCAGAAGTCTTCATTTAAAATTTAATAAAAATCAGTCTGTCTGAAGATATTATGCAAAATGGTAACTGATGATAAAAACAAACAAAATTAGTATTACTATCCCCTACTCCTGAATGAAGTGGCCCAAATACATAACCAAAGAAATATACTAATGTAATGTAATCATTTAATGTGTACAAGATTGAGATTTTGAGCCCAGAAACAATGAAAGGAGAAAAGGTTTTTTCTCACACACTTTATGAGCATTTTTTGCTAATACCAAATACCATGAGAAATTCTTAAACACTTTTGGGACATAAAACTATGTGAAAATATTTACCTACCTTATGAGAAAAATTTTGAGATGCAGGTCTGCAATTTGTATCTTCCTGACCAGTTAAGTCCAGTTTTAACCAAAATTAAAAAGCATTAATGTCCGCACTGAGAAATTAGCTAAATTTCACCTAGAGAAAATTGACTAAATTTCATGAAAAGCAGTCCATCCAGTCTGGAGATATCAAGCAGAAATAAACAAACATATACATGTACTAATGTACACACATCCTTCTGGAATTTTTCAAAGGTAAAATTTTTTTTTTGTCTAGAGAGAACATGAAATGGTAAAACCTAAAAACTCTCACCTATAAAATTTCATCTGATTAGCAAAAACTTATTACATACAGAATAGTATATAAGGAAACTATATATAGTGTACTCATAGTTATATAGTACATTTTGAAATTCACATTCTTCAGATCACTCAAAGTTTTGGGTCCTGTACTAACCAGACAGTTAATATGAAGAAATTACAATACACTGATAGTTTTTATAAATTGAACAGGCTTTAATTTTTATTTACCTTTATTATTCTAACAAGCATGGATTTAATGAATTCAAGGGGTCCAGAGAGCAGAGACCCCCCCCCCCCCTAACCAGAGATTAGATTCCTGCCTAGACAGGAATGGTGAACAAAGTGAGCCATGACCAACTAAACCCCTGACCATAAAGTCATATAGCGCATTCAAAGCTGCAGTGTGGATGCAAGTATATATATATATATATAAACATAGGTAGTGTAATAGAATATTATTTCTACTATTAATAGTAATTATTTTAGTAGGTGAAGGAAATTAAAACAGGCACAAAATTATATGATTGCATGATTTTTGTCTCCACTGTAAAAATTTCAGCTATATCTTAGCTCTTTATTCAATTTAAATAAATGAGATATTAATATTAATAACAGTGATAAAAAATTCCACCATTTTGGAATTTCAAAAGTTACATTTTCAAACTTATTTATTTTTTAAAAAGATTTTTTTTGGTAATTTGCACAAAATTTCATTATAGTATCTCAAGGTGTTATTAAGGTATAAATTTATATTGAAAAACCACAAAATGAGAAGCAGAAAATGAAACAAGATTATATAGAATAGAAGATATTTGTAAACCTGAATTTGTTTATTTTAATGTGCTAAATCAATTCCTTAAATTTGGTCAACAGCTCCCAAAACACTTTCTATATATGTATATATATATTATATATATAAGTAAAATTATGTATATATATATATTCTTAAAGTAATTAACATTTAAAAGCATTATTTGAAACCAAATAATGCTTCACGAATACTAATTTTAATTTATATGAATACCATAATTAATTTTTTTTTAAAGAAATGTAATATGTAGCTGAAATTATTCATTATTACAGAAAAATAAGAATAATAATTGTTTGATTGTGTAGTCATAATATTATCACACTTGTTTTTGTTACTAATCATCAAAACTTTTAATCTGGATTTTTTCTTGCAGCCTCTAAAATCCATATTCTGTTTTTAAAATTTTAGCAGCTTGGATGCTGGAATATTTATTTCTCTCTATGTTTACTGGGTAGTAAATTATGGTATCATCTATTAGTAATACGTTTTGTATCGTAGTTGTAACAGGAATAACTGAGAAGAAAGCAGAATGTTAAACTTAAGCAATAAACCATTACAGAACTTTGTGAAATACACATATACAGAAAAAGAGTTTCTGATTTACTTACTGAAATATTGTTTAACTTTATTATTTACTCAAAATATTTATGAATTGCAACTCATTTAACTTAGATACTTATATTACACAGCAACTGACCAGATAATTTACCTAGTGTTAGAATGCTTTACTCTGATTATAAGCTAGTCTTGGGTTTAGTTCCCAGAAAAACCTAGAACTTTTTCCTAGTAATTTTTTTCTATTCCATCTTCCTCATTAAAATATGTGTCAGAGCTCATTAAAATAAGAATAAAATTTGGCCTTTTTCTAAGTCGGTAGAAATTTTTAGGTTGGCTTTACTTTATGTATGTTAACATATACTTGCAAATTAATTATTAATTTTTAACAAAGCATCTTGTATTTATGGTTTAATAAAATAGTGAAATTTTCTAGTTACATAAATATAACAAAAAGAAGTCTTATGAAAGTTTAATTCTTGTTTTTACTTTCATAGTAAAGTAACTAATAGAGGCCTGTTTTAAATATGTGGTTTAAAATAAACCATTTTTATCCAAACTTTATAACACTGTAAACTTTTTTTTTGTTAGTGTATAAACTAATAAATGTGATATGTAATTGATTTAATTATTAAATAATGTTAATGATTTTTTTTCTTTTAGGTAAATAATACTCGTATCCTTGGTGTTGAATATGATCAAGCAGCTGGAAAAGAGACTGTCTATGATAAAGATAAGGAACCATTATTAAGTGTAACTTTTGATCCAGCTGGTCTACCTTTGTCATGGAGACCTGGAAATTCTGTCCATCCTGTCAATATATCTTATGATAGGTAAAATACATAATTTTACTCACATGTACATACATACATATCATAGAACAATTTTTTTCTCTTTTGTTAATTTTTCCATTTCCAATCCATTTTATGTATCATTCAGAAAATGTAATGTTTACTGAAAAATTACAGTTTGTTTTGTCAAAAGTGAAGAAAATTTTTTGTAGTTCTGTCTGAACTTAAGATAATAAGTATTAATTTTATAAAACAATATTCATTGTATATAAAAAAAATAATTTTGGCTTATGGACAATATAATAATGTTATAATTTAACAGTGTTTTTCTTTATTGTTGAAATTTTTTCAGGTTTAATAGAGTTGATGGCTGGAGCTGGGGTAGCCAATCAGAAACATATAGTTATGATCGTCATGGTTTACTTGCCGAAATTAAAACCAAACAAGATGGGACCACACAATATACTTATAATGACTGGAATATGGTAATCAAACAAATTTATTTTCACATTACTAATTTTTTATACAACATATACTCATACATAAAAATTAAATTGAGAATTAATACAATCAGAAGATATAAAATGTATTAATAATTTTTCTGTTGAATTTATTTTTGTTTCTAAATGAAAATAGTTCATTGTTTTTTCTTTCTTTAAAACAATGTTAACTAGTTAAAACAAGTGTAATTGTATTTATGCATGTGTTGATTTAAATAAGTACAATATTTTTTAATAAAATTATTAGTTTAATTTTACTTGTTATTGTGTTTTCAGTTGTCTAAAATTTCATTACCAAGTGGACGAAAATTTAGCTTAGTGTACGATGACATGGGAGGTCTGCGACATGTTACATTACCATCAGGTACAAGACACTCATTCAGTGCCCAGGCATCTCTTGGTTTTTGCCGTTATACATATACTGCTCCTGGTAGTACTAGAGCATATCTTCAACATTATAGTCATTCTGGAGCTTTACTCCAGACCGTTTATCCTGGAGATGGAGCTCGTGTTCTTTATAGGTATCATACATCTGGACAGTTAGCTGAGGTATGTTTCATAAAAATAGTCACTTTTCATTTTTTCCTGTAACTTGTTTTGTTCATCAAAATGAGACAGCATTATTTAATTTGTCATCTAACTTGCTTCTTTTTCTTAAAAATTATTCATTTTCTCCATAATCAGGATCTGTAAGCTTATAAGTGTTTAGCCACAATAATATTATGCATAAATGACTATTGTACTTCTTATAATTATAAGAACAATTTTTTTATTTACTTAAAATTAAGTTTAAGAGACCGAATACAGAAGATAAAGCTAACACTAATTTGACTTAGATTTACATTATTTAAAAACTTGTAAAATTATTATTTAAACTTAAATTATATATAAACATATAAATTACTATTTAAATCATGAAAGATTATATTGATACAGACTTCTCACGTAGATCAGAGTCTGAGCTTTTATAATCTAAAATGAAACAAAAGTCTACATAAAAATCTACCTTTTTTCAGGAGAACTTGTTGCCTTACAATCATGGTTTGCATTATGGATGAGGTCATTCGAAATGGTAGTATGGTCTAACCCCTTACAAAGAATGCTCTGATGACAGAATTTCAAGGAAAGTTTGTGAATGGATTCCAACTCAACGTACAGATCTTGGAACACCCAAAAATAGTTGTTGGACCGTAATTTTAATTATGTAATGGAAACCGTTATCTGATGAAGTTGTTTTCATTAGAGAAATTTTTAATTTGTGAGGCGATAAATTAATTATGCTTTACCTACATCATAAGTAGATAAAAAAAAAAATACTATTCTGCCTGATTTTTTTTTTCTGTGTAATATAAAAAAATTTGTTTGATGTAAATTATAGGATAATGACTACACATAGTTGCTTTATTAAAAAGCAACTAAAGCAAGTTGGTTTACTAAAAAGCAACTTTATTTCTATTCATATTCCTTCCATTCGTACATATTTCAAATGTATTAATCTTGGAATGTATCAGAAAGAGGGCTAAAAAATGTCTCTTATCTGACTTATCAGAAATGGAATTAAAAATTGAATAATTCTGAAATAAAGGAAAATTAGTATTCTAATTTCATATATAATGTGATAAAATATCTTTAACTCAGATATTTGTCTTTTATCCTAGCATTCAATTATTATTCATTTTGTATATTTTAATTAATTTCTTTGTCTATGATTCCTTTAAAATGTAGATTGTACATGGTGATGGAATTACTCAAATAAAACAATGGGCACAGACAGGACTTCCAAGTCAAGTTTTACATTCTGAAAAAGATTTTGAGTACCGCTGGGATTATCAGTATTCTGGTGGTCTGTTAACTGAAGAAAGACTTGATTATGGACCAAAAACAGGATTGAGTAATGCTAAACTTACTTATCAGTATGATGATAATTTCCGAATTATTTCTATTCAGGGTAAGTTTTTAAAATGGTATAATTATGTTATTAAATCAAAAGCCAAAAACACATGAATAGTATAATCTAGCCCGATCTTTGTGGCATAGTGGTAACATCCAACTTTTCAACTGGAAAGGTTCTGGTTTAAAATCCTATTCAGACTTTTTTTTTTATAATACTACCCACAAAAATAATTTTATTACTTCTCATCATAAAAAAAAAAAATTATAATTGGGCATCAGCTCGTTGATATTATGAATTAATAAGAATGAGCAGTTATGCAAATGAAAGCCGTAATCTGTCTTTATCAAGAACTGAATTTGCAATTTATTTTTTTAAATGGTGTAACTGATCATGAAAAATTGAATTTATATCTCCATTCCTAAATTAACTTACATACTAAATTTTTAATATATTTTATTAACAGAGTTATGGAATATTGAAATTGCGCTTCCACAAAAAGCAACCAGATATACTATTTATGTATAATTACTAGTAATTTTTTTTTAAATAGAAGGAACTGTTAAGAACAATACAGATAAGAACAAAATTTTGTATGATGTAAACTCTGCTTTTCCATCAAGTAATTTTTAAGATGTAAAAGATGAGCTTTTTCTTTTATGATGTTCCTATTCTCATAAAACATTTAGTTATATTGTCATTGTAGTGATGTTAGTGTTATGGTTAGTTTACTGACTAGGCAAACTCATCTTGAAGATAGTAATTCACTGTGCATGGGAGCAATCAGAGCTACAGCAGCTCCTTATTATTCACATATTTGTACCGCTGTTTGCAGTGATGGTGTGCTCAAACATAATGAGTTAATGATTGACACAAACACTTTAGATTACTTATTTTAACGTAGACCCTGCACACTACTTTTCATGTATTAAATAAATTTGTAAAAAAATCACCTGTAAAGGTTAACTTTAATCTGTTTTGGAGTCTGTTTCAATTTTCAGAGTAATTATTGTTTTCTGATTATTTTTCAGGTCGTATCGGTGGCCAAAGCCTTCCAGAACACTCTTTACAGTACAGTTCTAAAACTGGAGCTAAACAACAAATTGGACAATTCATGGTAAAAACTACTTCAGAATTTTTTATTTATTGTATATAAATCAACATCTTTTTATCATTGAAAACTATTAATTTTAGATAAATTTGTGCTGTAATGTAGAGCACATCCTCTGAGATCACCATAAAAAAATAAATAAATAAAGTTCATAATATGAAGTTTATATATATATTTTATTTTGAAAATTCAAATAATTCATCAACATATTGACAATGTGCTAATTAAATTCAATAAACAACCTAACCAAACCGATAAACCCAAAAAAAAGCTAATACCATTAATCAACTTTCACAGGCTGCATCAGTCAGTACACAATCATTTTATAATTTGATCAAACAAATAATAAAGAAGTTTTGAACGCACATATTTGGTATTAATGTAGTAGGCGATCTACTGCTGCAGTTAGTTCTTAGATGGCACTACTGAAACACTATATAAAATAAATAAATGAAATCATAAATATTATTTAACCAAACTTAATCTATGCTCGCTAACATTGACTAGCGAGTGAAGGTTAAAAATAATAATTTAATGATGGGGGTCAAATTAAACTCAAATTTTCTTACCAAACATTTTTATATTTTTGGCAGTTGTACTTTAAATATTGCATGATTGCCTACAGTAGGGCCTTCCTTAACCTAGGTTTCTCGTAGATGTCGTGGTAGAGTAGCATCTCGGCCTTTCATCTGACGGTTGTGGGTTCGAATCCTGCTCAGGCATGGCATCTTTTCATTGTACTACAACTCATTCATTAAATCCATAGTTAGCCTCAGGTACAAAAAGTCTGAAGTACAATAAAACTAAAAAAAAAAAAAAAGAATAACCGAAATGCCATTTACTCCATATACAAATTTTATTATAGCCTGTTACTGAAGATTATTCATTGTATGTAATTACTGTTGCATAGTAACTAGTATTGCATATTTGCAATGCATGGTAGTAAAACAGAAAATAGAATAATAGTTCTCTTTAGTTTCTGTTATTTATGTGTACCACACGTGTAAAGATCAGTCTATATTTTGTGAGTGTGTATCTGCTGCACTGTAACACCATGTAGTGTGTTGTGTTTACTTGTATGGCAGTAGAGGTTAATGAAATCTCTAGTGACGATGAAGAACCAATTGATGAAAATCAAAAAATTAGTCACAATGAAGGAACTGTATTTCTCACAAAAGTGCTCCAATATTTAGAATAACGAAATGATGTATGTTCCTTTCTGTGACTTAACGATAGTATGAAACTGATGTGATCTTGCTACTATGGACCGTGATACTCAGTTAAGACAAAAGAAGGCTTTTCCGTTAAAAAATCCAACTAAGTTTATGTGAATCAATGCATGAGTGATTACTGACTATTGATTTTATTATAATAAATACTGTAAAGTAAAATAATATTTTTATAATCATTTTTAATTTATGGCTTATCTGCTACCAATTTGATATATGGTTTGTTGTCCGAATTCAAGAACGAAACTTAAGGTCTCTCTTAACCACAAATTCCATTATCCAAGCTGGCAACCCCTCCCCCCCCCATTACCACAGTTAAGAGAAGCCCTACTGTAATTAATATTAAAGAGAACCATGTGGAAAATTTGAGACTAAAAAAATGTCAAGGGAAAGTTATGCAACCTTTTACTGCCTTTATTATGTAATTATGCATTAAATCAATAAAAAATTTTAATGTAATAATCCTTTGGTATTCAGAAAGGATCATTTCACCAATTTACTACGAATAATAAAATCTTATTTTAATGGAAAATGGGGTTGCATTCCAAAACAGTAGAATACAATAAAATATAGTTATAAGATCTGCAAACATAAGTGTACTTAATTAGTATTTTATAGTTATTTAAGTAGTATTCATAAATCGCAGTACTTAAACAGTAGTCATTTAATGAGCTGTCTTATTTTATTACTCTGTTTTTAAAAATCGAGTTGAAAAATAAAGTTCCACTATCCTTAAGTCTTTATTTTTACATATTACTAATGTTAGTGTAAATGTTTACTTATTAAATATTATATTTATTATTTTTACTTGTGCTCTCACTTATATAAAAGAAATGTTTAGCCCTACCCAAAATATAAAGGATTAATAATTCAGTCTGTTTATTTTAACTCCTAAGAAAAAAAATTAATCTTTTCTTGTCTCTGAACATTTTCAATTTCTATCAAAATTTCTTTCTTAAATTTTACTGTAAGGATGTTTTTAAAATTTTAGATTCTTTTTATGAACAGGGAAAGTCATGTTTATTATTTTGGTTGATAATAAAGGTGTCTCAAAATTACACAGGATTTAAATTGTGCGCCATTTTTTCTGTTGAATTGACAGCACGCTTGAAGCACATGTTGTAGTTATCACATTCTGTTTAGTACTGAGTTAGTTGTGATGGAGAAATACATGATGCCAAAGTGCTTTGTGTTGTGAAGCACAAATATGGAAGGTGTTGTGCTGATACTGTCAATGGTATATGTTATTATGAGATGATGAACAGCATTTTTGTGGCCTCAGTTGGAAGTCATGGAAAATCATGTCATGGAAAAGTCAATCAAATCATGTCATGGAAAAAGTCATGGATTTTGGCTCTGAGTTTGATGAGATGTTCTAGCAGGATGGCACCACGTGCCATATAGCGCGTGAAATCATTGAGTTCTTACAGCAGAAATTTCAGGAGCCACTGATTTTGCATATCAGTAATCATAGTAGGCCACCAAGGTCATGTGATAACTCACCATGTGACTTATCTCTGGGTATTTGTAAAGTCATACCAACCATTCCTGAATTTTAAGAACCAATTTGATGTGTTTTCGCAAAAATTCAGCCACAAATCTGTAAAAATGTGATTGCAAATCATATCAAAAGATTGTGCAAATCTCATATGAGCCTTAGAGGACATTTGCCGGATGTTATTTTCCAAATTTAAGTGGAGTTATTACTCTTTCCAAGTGTCACAACTTTGCCAATTCATGTTTAAAAGAAGGTTCATTTTTTATATTTAAATCCTGTTTTACTTTGGGACACTATATAAATGTTCTATAAATTTTATTTCCCAAGGAACTTAATGATCTCACATTACCTTATTTTACATTGCAGGGGACGTTTTACATTAATTATTATTAAATTTTATTATCTTTTTTTTGTCATAACACTAGCAATATTATTGTTTAATTGTTCAGGTTACATGGCCTCAACCAAATATCACATCATTATCTGATGGTACTGCAGTATTCAGCAGAACTATAAATGAACACTTTCAAATTTCACAAGTGACAGTTACTATTCATAGAATGGAAGTGTATCGTATGGAGTTCACATATGATTCGAGAAAGTAAGTTTGTGTTATAATCTGTCAAAAAAATTCTTCAAATAGATTATTTTATCTGTTTATCAGAAAATATATGCAGAATGTTTACTGTTGTGAATCTGTTCCGCTGTGTTTCTTTATTATTTAATATTATTATGCTTCTTTATTATAAGTGGTTTATAACCCTGAAACATTCTATTTACAATAAGGTAGTCAAAAATAAATTGTGGGAAAAGGTTTTTCTTTTTGAATAGACATTTGTGAATTGGATTCATAAGGAAACTTTTTATCAATTTTTTAATTCTAATTAAGCTGTTAACCTTTTGAAAGTGTCAATTTTGAACTCAATTTATAAAAGTTGTATAAAACAGGTTAAGGTATAGTTAGTAACAACTGATTTATACCATTTATCTCATGTGAAAGAAACGGTGTGCAGAAATAAAGCACGAGACAGAATAGTAAAAATGATTGTTCAAACTTATTAAAATATTAGTTGGAGTTACACAGCAGTTCAGTACAAGGTCCCATTTTATTTTTATGTATATATATATATCAATCAGCTGTCACCAGTGATTAAAAATAATAAATAATATTTTATGCAGATGAACAACAATGTTAATATAAATACATTAGAGTAAGATATTTTTATGTATAATTATTAACAAGTTATAATCTAATAGCAAGCTTAATATTAGCTTAATAATTTATATGAAAAGTTTTTGAACTCATAGATTCATCAACAGTTACTAAAGTTCTATTCATTATATGTAAAACTGATAAAATTGTTATGATCAATTGAATAAAATTGGTTGAATTCAATTCTATTAGGTACAATTCAAGCAATGTACCTGATATAATAAAACAACTGTTGAAAAAATAGACTCTAAAAACATTTTTATGTTGGTATTTATATAAATTTATTTTATGCTTGCTATTTTGGTATGTAACAGATGATTTTTGTTGATAATTATTATGTGCAACACACTGGATAACATGTTTAGTAAGTTTTCGTAGACAAATATTCAGTAAATAATTACCGACAGTTATCACTATATGAGGATCATTAAAAAATTTTTCTGATGAAGGAAAGAAGATTTTTATTTTACTTTTCAAAGTATTCGCCTTGCAATTCAATTCATGTAGACAAATGACTTTCTAACTTTTCAATACCCTTGGTACAATGCAATTTGTCCAACTCTGCAAAATAAGTAGTTGCCTCAGCTTTGACCTAATGATTTGAAGTGAATCTTCTACCAGCAAGTGATTTCTTCAGGTTTGGGCAGAGGAAATAAACTTTGGGAGACAAATTTGGTGACTACAGTGTATGTGAAAGCTCTTCAAAATGTAGTAAGGTCATGGAGTTTTGCAGCAACCCGAGATGCGTGTGCATACATATCATTATGATGAAAGAGAATTTTCTTTTTGGAGAAACTCAGCAAAATTGCCTTAAAATAAGTTTAAACTCCCTTGAGAAGTGTTCAATCAGTCAAATGTATTTTTTGTTAACTGTTAACAAGCATGGCACCCATCAAAAATCTTTGCAGTGTCAGAAAGCTCACGTACCTTTAGTCAATGTTCATTTAATACAGTATTGTGGATTTTTGTTATGATTTCATCAGTTACAGTGGTTTTTGAGCATCCCTAGCATCATCTTGAATGAATTTACAACCATGTTTAAACTTGCAGTTCACTTTTTTACCTCAAAAACAAAGGGGAACCTTTGTTGGAATTTAACTTTTTTCACATATTGGAGTTAATTCTTTTAAAACAAAATATTTATAATAGCTTAAAATTAAGTTTTATCCATTTTTAGAAAATATTAAAATTTGTTTGCTTTACTTAATTGTCACAAAACAAGCAACTAAACACATGTGTCTGAAATTTTATAGCACATTATCTAAAGGATCATACCTGATGAATATCATAGACATTTGGTCATGCTTGCACTTTCTCTGTTTCAGGCAGAAAGCTTTCCAAACAACCCTTTTAAAAGCATTAAAAATCCTTTTATTTAGCAGAAGTAAAAGTTAACATTTTTTCTTTTTGATTCATAAGTCTGTATGATTCATACTTATGATCACCAAACAATGACTGACACCCCATTTTTTATCTTGAGAACTTGTTCTGATTTTTAGTTAGCCACTGTTTATGATACTCCAATAATAATGTATTATAACCATCAGCTCCTTATTAAAAAGAAAAAAAAATACCTCAATGAAAACTTGTTTTTACAGTTTACAAAACTATGTAATAAATCATACACTAGTAAAAGGTAATGATTTATTAATCTTCTTTTTTTTTCAAATAAAAAAACCTACTTATAATTTTTTCTTTAAATTATAGATTTTAAAATTATATTTATTTATTTATATTCATGTAATACAGGTTACATGAATATTATTTTAATGAAATTAATCTTTATACGATTCATATTATTCCTCTGTACTGTTAAATTATGTTTTAAATTCTATTAATTAAACCACCTAGTACAAAATACTGAGTATAGTTTTAAATATTTAATTAGACTAATTTAATTAAATATTTCAATCATGACTGAAGATATGCGATCCTGTGAAAGTACTTTCATAGTAAAATTAATGTAAGATATGTCTTATCAAAATATTCTGTACTAGATGGTTTATATTAATAGAGCTTAAAATATACATGAATATTATATAAATATGATTTATATTTATATAGCACAGATTCCAAGGTACAATAAGGAAATTTTTAGAAGAACCTTATAATTTACCAGACCAAAATGTTTGATTATTCTGAACTTTAGAATGAGACATTTTCACAATGAATTTAGTTTGAATGTTGTGAAGAAGACCAAAGAATTTCTATCCACATATAACAGAGAACAAACAAATACATAATCTGATCTTCAAGCTAGGGGAATGAATATAGTGTATATTATCGTAGTGTGTATCTAGTATAGGTATTGTCAATTTTTTTATATATATATAAAGGTCTGTAGACAAGTACTAATAGTACTTGTTCAGATTCATTTGTTTTCTTTGTCCTCTTACTAAATGTAAACATCTCCTGTTACCTTCTTATTTATTAATGAACCAGTTGATCTTAATTATTGTTAGAATTAATATATGAATTTACTTTCCTTTAAGATGTATTGGCAACATCACTAAATTTTTATTGTTCTAAGTTAGACATATTTAATATATATTTAAAATGTGAATAAATATAAACGTAAATAAAAACATAAATTAATATAATTCATTGTAATGTTTAATTAATGAAGTGTAAATTTTAAAGTAAATAAAGGAAGTGATTATTAATAATTGGTTATCCGGCATTACTTAATGTATACAGTTCATACAATCATCTAATTGCTCTACGGCTGAAATTGTTGTACAGTACTAATGCAGGATTTATGTATTATGAAATCATCATAATATATAAGTTTTACCTTGATAAATTCAATTGAATTCAATAATAATTGTTGTAATAATATGCAATTAATGTTTTGTTGAACTTTTATATATTCTCATTTTTTTTATAGTCGTATCAGCCAAACCAGAACTTACACAAGAAATGTTGGTGTAAATACATATACTAATGTAAAAAATCTTACATGGGATGCTGATGGGCAGCTAGCAGCAGTAGAAGCTCAAGAACCATGGGGATTTAAATATGATGCCAATGGCAACATGCTTTCACTCACTTATAGGTAATAACAGCTATTACTTTAATTTTCTTATTAATGCATATTTGTGTATAGTTTTCTTTTGAGGTACATAAATATATTAAAAAATAAATAAATAATTTTAATTGAAAATTATAATTAAATTAACTTTTTTTTAAATATGTAAATTATTTATAAAATGTAATATCCTACACTTATTCATAATCAGAAATGGTGAAATTTTATTTTACAGGGGCAATACAATTCCTATGGAATACAATGTTATGGATCGCATTGTAAAATTTGGTGAAGGACTTTATAGATATGATAATAGAGGGCTTGTTGTACAAAATGCTCGTGAAGAAAAATTTCACTACAATGCAAAAGGATTACTGGTATAACAATTTTATTATATTATTATCTCTTGCCTTACCATACAGGTTTTTTTTTTTCATTTTATGATTTTCTATGATCTGCTCTTTATCATAGAATGAGGTTTGTTATTTGTTATTTTTACTTTATTTCCATTTCAGTCTGAAGTCACACAGCTGATTTTGTAGTTATACTTTATTATTTTCATCATTCCACATTAATTTATAAATATAGTAACAAGAAATGTAAGAATGGATGGAAGATTTATTCAAATCTGTCTATGTGGATGATTGAAATTAAGTTTATTGAGTATATAATCTTATAAAATTCAGAGATTTTAATTTTTTTAATATCTCTTAGTTTTTAATATTATACGCCGACTAATTTTTCATTAGCTATTAAAATGTTCTTGGTGATTTATTAAATAATAATTGAATACATTTTAAGTCTTTTCTGATGAATAAATGTATCTATAAATATAATAGTATTTCTATAAAAGAGTTTTCAACAAAGAAGTTGAAAGTAATTGTAAATGAAAATACATAGTTATAAATTAAAAGTTTTGTTTTCATTTATAATAGAATCACAAATTAACTGATTTCAAAGTTAAGAGTCCTAAGGTTGAAATCCTAGTAAAGACAGTTACTTTTATACAGACTTGAATACTATATCACAGATACTAGATCACAGATACCGGTGTTCTTTGGTGGTTAGGTTTCAATTAACCACACATCTCAGTACCTGAGACTGTGCAAAACTACACTTCATTTACATTCATACATATCATCCTCATTCATCTTCTGAATACCTTACCCTGGTTCCAAAGGCTAAGTAGAAAAAGAAAGCTTCCTGCTTTCCAGAATTTCCTAGTGTTGACTGAATGGAATATTTTGAATATATCAAGGAAGACACAATTTTGTGCTGCTTGTTATATAATCACCTATGTTCTGGCTAATCCAGAGTAAGAAAGTTAAATAACCAAATAATAGTCTTCAGATATCAAGTGATTTTTATTACAACAAAACTTATTTTCAGTTTTTACTATAACTGGATTTTTTTTTTTATTAGGTGAGAGCTACAAAACGTGGAAGGTTTGATGTCAAATATTATTACGATCATTTAGACAGATTAGCTACAAGGAAAGATAATTATGGAAATGTTACTCAGTTCTTTTATACAAATCATCAACGGCCTAACCAAGTAATGTATACCATATTTCATTTTGGAATTCACTCGTTTTTAACTACATTTAATTTTGCAATTCACTCATTTTTAACATGCTTATCATTAACATTTTTTTTTATAGTTATGTGTATTAATTTATAGTTATTCAGGAGAATTTTCTGTTTGCATGTAAAAATATTACCTAGACTGACTCAATAAAATTAGCAAAGCACTGACACAAAAGAAGTTTTAGAAAAGAAATTTCATTCTGAGTAATATATGCCAGTATATATCCCAGCTAAGAATAATTAAATAATGAAATTTTTATGTTGCAATAATCTAGGAACCATTAATCAAAACGACAATAGATTTTTAGCTTAAATTTTACATTTTACTGAGTAATTTCAATAGTAATGCTTTTATGTTTTATAATATATGATGGCTGGTGTAACTTATGCATTAAAACACTATTTTTGTGCAAGTTATTTTTATAACTTGCACAAAACTTACTGGTGTATTCCCACACAAATATTTGTTATATAAATCAGATAAAAACCAATATTCAAAGGCTGTACAAACAAAAAATTGATACTAACCAACCATCTAAGATTATGAAATTAAAACAATAAAGTTAACTGTTGTTGTATTAACAGATGGGGAATTTAATGCAGAAACATACATATGCTAGCTAGCAGAATTTCACATGTAATACTGTTTATTTCATATATCTAATGATTAAAACAATTCTTTGGTAACAATTGTCTCATATCTGGTTTTAATGGATCTATTTAATTCTAAAAATAATTGAACATTTTTTTATAAGTCTAGTAAAATTTTATTTAATTTAAATATTTTTATATTTCTTTTCAATAGGTATCTCATATCTACAGTCCCCGTGATGGGAAATTGATGTCCTTGGTATATGATGATAGAGGACACTTAATATATGCACAAGTATTCAGACATAAATACTATGTTGCTACCGATCAGTGCGGTACACCCGTCATGATATTCAACCAGTACGGTGAAGGTATTAGAGAGATAATGCGTTCACCTTATGGCCATATTGTTTACGATTCAAATCCTTATCTCTATCTTCCTGTTGATTTTTGTGGTGGACTACTTGACCAGGTACAGATTACTATAATTCTTGTTTTATATCATATCTTTAAGACTGAATAATAAATATAATATGGTTTTAATTTTCTGTATCAAATATTTAAATTCTTTGCTGTTACGTATATAAAATATGAATTAATTAATTGTTGTTAAGTTACTACATGCAATTATTAAAAGTTATTTATAATATGTTTTCAGATTAACTGCTAAATGTGTGGTCCCATTTGGGCTAGCTTGAAGGGTCAGAGTCCATTCTATTTATATTTATATATTCAATTTTTTTATTTTGACAAACATGAAAAAATGTCTTTCTTTATATTTTTATGATTAATAAAATTAAATTCCAGTGTTTAAAATGTTAAATGTTAAGAATTTCCCAACACATCTGTAAACATAAAGAAAATCTGATTAAATATAAAGAGTTAAGTAAAGATTTATTGATTACAGTATTCAACTAATTTTAATTTTTTTTAAGTAACATTGAAAATTGCTATATTTGAGTTATTCTGTGATCCTAAATTCAAAAATGATACACAAAATACTGTAACATGTACAGTTTTTTTGTTTTTTTGGGTTGGGAATTTGACTAAAAACAGAAGACAGCTTATTTTGCAATGTAATTTATAATTATATTGATTAAAAAAAAATATTTATGTCTAAAACATGTTAAATCTAATTAAAGACATTTTATTAAGGACCATATGCAATAAAAAATATAAAATGTTACATAAAGCTGTCATGCCATACAATGACAAAATATTTCACTTTTTTGTCTTGTATTCAGTAAAATCTCTTTTTAATAAACAGCAGTAGTTGCCCATCATAGGTGGGTTCCAGAGTCCTCGAAATGGTGTTTCCATTGTTCTGGTAAAACTCTCTCCTTGTTTGTCAGTACTGCACCCAAATTTTCTGGAAAAAGTCCAAATGAGAGTGCAAAAATGCATTTTAAGGATATGCAACATTAGTAATTTATAGGCCTTTTAAGAGTTCACCTATGAGGGTTTTCTTGTTCTCATCTTTCTTATTACCCAGAAATTCCTTCACTACACATACAAAACAGTTCCAACCTGACAGTTCTTTGTCATTTAATTTTTCAGTAAAAAGGAGATCACTTATTTGAGGAGTTTCCTTATTTGAGGTCCAATAAAGATGCCTTATTTTAGTTTTGCATCACTTAACTGGGAAAATAGTTCTTTTAGATACTTGAAACCATTACCTTTGTTAACAAAGTTTTTCATTAGTCCAAGCTTATTAAGGAAAGGCTGGAGAATTACCTTTTATGGATCAAGTGGAGTATACTTTGTTTGAAGTACCTGGTTCAAAAGAAGTTCTTTTCTATGAGGCCAGTCTGTCTTAATAAGAAGTTCTTGTGTTGCCCAACTGTCCGTAGGTATAAAAAACAATACTCTGTGAAACCCCCTTGAAGCCTTACCTATCATTTTTAAATTTCTACAAATATCCTACTGATACTATTCATATTTAGCATGATAGCCAAGTTATCATAGTTTACTTTCATTGTCATTGAATGGCCTAAAGGAATAGATGGTTTTCCTTTTCCATCCTGAAGAAAAACTGCTTTTAAGCTGTAATTAGATGAATGTATGAAAATATACCATTCAGAAGGTATTTATTCCATATTAAGTTTATTCATTAAACCAATATCAATTACAGTAACATAAAGGACACATAGCGTTCCTTTATAAAGCATTCATTTTATAAAAATCTGAAAATGTTATATTCCATTTTTAGTAAAGTGAAGCACTTGTGTTATTATCTACAAGGTTTCACTGTTGAAGTCTGAACAGAGAATTCAGCTTTTTATTTTGACAAACCCAGGTCACATACCAAATCATTTAATTTTTTTTGAGTTGAGGCTCACTGGTGGTTGGTAAAAAGGTAGGGCCACTACTACTGGTCTCAGGAAATTTTGAATCAGATCTTGATGAAAAATAAGAATCATCAGGAAATGTAATGTTGTCCAAGTTTAAAGGTGCAATCGGCACTAATAAATACTGGTTGGGAGGAATTGGCCTTAGTGCTGAAGGCAAATTTGGATATTCAGTTTTACTTATAACGGATATTCAAATATTCATATATCTATTTTTGTAATTCTGAAGTAGCAATCACTTACATGGTCAGAAGGTTCTCTCCACACCGTAGGAACAACAAATGGCACAGAATTTGCATCTACTTCATTAGATTTATGAAAAAGGTATATACTCGCATAGCAAACATGAGGAGTCTAATGTGTATCTTGATCTCCTATTTGGAATTTAAAATATAAAAAATAGGTTTTTTGTCTTCCTGAGATACAAATCTGGTCTGTGACTTTGAAGTAAGTCTTCCACAAAAATGTAACAACTTATCTACTGGATTTTTCCAACATCAATGACTAAAACTTGCCATTTTATATAAAATATAACAAAAACAACTTGAATGTATGCGAGACAGAATCAATTTAAATGTTAAAGAAAGAAACATAACAGAGTCTAAAGTCTAATTGAGTACAATAGGAACCCAGTAAAGCCAGGTGTAAACAATTGCAGGTAATTCAAAACAGATTAACAGGTAGAAAGGTTAAAGATACTTGGAAATGGGATGTGGTAGAACATTTCTATGAATAGAGATATTTTAATAGCTAGTAAAACACAAAAAGAGCATTTTCATTAATGTTACAAGAATCATGTCAACCAGTGTTAGTTAACAAAGGATTATAGTAATAAATAAATTTATAAAAAACCTTGAATTATTTAATTTTTATTGATTTTTTCTCAATTTAGGTCAACTTATGTTGCATATCCAGTATGAGTGCACCATATGCACCAGTATGAGTAAACTTAGTAACATCATATTATAAATTAATATATTCATGACAACAATCTTTAACTTTATTCATTCCATCTACTAAATTAATTTTTCTTTACAATTCTGAACAATAAGGGTTCATAATAAAAGGAAAAATATATTTCATAAAAAAAAAATTTCTTTTTTTTAACATTGAACCAACTCCAAAAAGTATAATAATAATTTTTTTTTGTAAATTATGTTTAAAAGTAAAAAATAATTTGTCCACTATCTCATAAATATAATAGAAGAAACTTATTTGTTGTTGTCAGTGCCAAATTCAAACAAATTTTGTAATTCGTATCTTTTGTATATGTAATTCATTTAAAATTTGGTGCCGACTTCAAAATATAAGTTTCAAAAATTGCATTGAGAGTAAGGTAGAAAAATTATTTTTACCTTGCAGTGTAATTTTTTACTTGCTTTTCTTTAATTCTTAATGTTTTTTCATGTTTGCTCTCAAATCTTGTGTCTTTAATTTTAACATACTTTCTGAGATTGCCAGTTGATGAAATTTTGCACAGTTCCTAAGGTTGAGTGACAATACAATATTTCACCATTACTTTTGCAAACATCCCGCTGTATGGGGGTAAATTAAGGATGCAGGTGTAAAAAATCTTTTGAAATCCAAACAAGTTTTTTTTTTTAGACTTGTTAAAAGACTCATGACTAACTGTTGTAACAAGTCTGAAGGGAGGCATCTGTCCCTTCCTACACATCTGGATCACACTGATATTTTATGTAATATGTGAAAACTTATTAAAAGAAAATAGTAGCCTAGAATAAAATAATTTTTTTATAAAAATTTTTCTAGAAAACTTTGTAATGAGTTTTCAAAACATTCCAGACAAGGGGTAATCCAATTAAAATTAAAGACAAGGTTTTAAAAAGTATTACAGACCAAAAAAGCTGGAAATCAGAAAAATTATTGGTATAAAATGTGGAATTTACAATTAAGTTAATCTCACCAAAAATACAAAACAACTCCGTTTCTACTTCCTCTTCAAATTTGTATAGCAGTGGAATTTAATAAATTATTTTCTTGTGTTTCAAAAACATGATGTTCATTATCTGCAAACTAGACAATACACGTTGAATAATTTTTTTTAATGTTTCAGTATTCTTGTTTATATATTAACTACTTAAGAAATTAAAACTTGTATTTTAAATATTTATAGTAAAGAAACTTATATAGTAAATAGAAATTGCAATTGATGAAATTTGTTACTTCTGTTTTAAATTCATTCCTTGTGTCTTAAATGTTATTACTGTTTGTAATTCAATTTTACTAAATTCTTTAGCTAATGGAATATTTCCCACTTGTTTTGACATCTGGAAGGTCATGTAGTTGACTTCTAAAATTTAGATCATTTTGTTATTAAATTATCTGTACTTTCCAAATTATTTAAAATAATTGTTTCTTGTAGATATTAATTTTCTTGGAAAATGTATCAACTAGTCCTTATCATATACTAAGTGATCTGAAGGTTTGCCCCTGTCTTTTTCAACCAAACTGTTGGCTGGCTTAGCGGGACAAATTAGGGTTTGTTGTACTATCTTACCGGATGACATGATTCAATTACTATAACATGATACATTTGTGTATTGAATGCAACTACAACAGTCCTGTTATTTATAATTGTAATCTAACGAGATGACATCATCCAATTACTAATAATATGACATATTTGTACATAAAATGCAAAAACATTAAGAATTTTATTGTTACAGTTTATTTGTGAAGTAGTGTGTGCCGTGTTAAGTTAATTTGTTATACTCCCCTGTATTTTGGTTTTTCAGACGTTGAGTGCATTATCCTGCGCTTAATATTTTTGTAGTTATATTTTAATATTAGTGAAAATTTATTTTTAGTGTTCTCCCAACAATTTTAGAAGGTTTTACATCAAGCTTTAAATTATAGTCAAGCTTGGGAAATTATATGAAACATTAATCAGTTTATGGAAAGAGAGGCCAAACAGTTCCAAGAACAGGTGGTTCCAAGCGTACCATTTATTATTCCTATGAAAAAGTGTGTTGAGCGAACTGCTGCTGCTGCTTGTAGGGTTTCGGCTAGGACTTAAAACTATTAGAAAAGAAAAGAATGGGATGTCAGAGCGTGAATGCTCATTTAAAACCTCAAAAAAATATAAATTAGAAAACAGAATTACTAAATTAGACAGCTTTGATAAATATTTAGCCAGGCGAATTATTTATGATTTCTATTTGCAAGAAAAAGTACTTCTATAGCTAAACGTATGTGTATTAGACAGAAAGAGGTTAGTTAGACTAATTTGTTTTCAGAGTGATGTATGGAGTATCAGGAAAATTTTTAAATCCTTAGGATATTGATGGAGAACAACAAAAAATAATAGAATTATTGTCATCGAAAAGAGTGAAAATGAAATGATTGAAGATGGAATTCATAAATCCTCCTAAATGCCTAAATGCTAAATCCTAAATGCTCTGCTGATAGGGAAAAAGAGCTCGTCAAGTAGGAATTATTACGACAACATGAACTTCTACAATTTCATGAAATGGGTGAAAAACAAACCCTGTCCAAATATACCCCCATGATCAGTAGTAGTGCTGGATAATGTTGTTTACCATAATAATCAATATGATAAGGCACCTACCATAAAATGTAAGAAATTGGAAGTGGTATCTAGGTTGCAGAAGAAGCAAACACTGTTTTATCCTAAAATGTTTAGACAGGACTTTAGTCACAGTCAATCAAGTCCACAGTCACATAGTCACTCACCTGCCACCATATCACCTGGATCTAAACCCATTGAAATGATATGAGCAAATGTAAAAGGATATGTGGCCCAAAGAAATGTCACATTCAAGTTAATTGCCGCGATTATGTGAAGAAAGCATTTCTAATATAACAGAGAAAGACTGGTCACCAATATGTGAAAATGAAAAAAACTAGAAGATGAATATTTGGAAAAAGAACATTTAGTTGATGATTTTGAAGAAGAATTTTTATTATAAATTTAAGAGAAAGTAGTGATGAAGATAGTGATTATTTATCTACAAGCGAAGACAGTATAGTAACAGTTTCTCCATTACAGTAAGTCAAAATAAATATTTTTATGCTATTAGCATAAAGTAAAACAAAAACCGGGACAAAAATAAAATAAAAAATTATACTTGGTGTTAATAAATTTATATTTTGTATAATAATAAAAAAAACACTGAAAATAAAAAGAAATGAATGTGAGCAGGTGATGCATGTTCTTTGCATGACTAATACCCTAGACACAGCAGTTGACGGGAGAAAATTACTTTTTTTTCATTTTCAAAAATGCTTTGGATTTAATTCTGCATATCTTACTAATAAAAAACTTTAATTATGGAAACAGTACAGTAGCTTACAACTGGTTAGTTATGCCAAGACAAGTGAAATTCATCTTTCTTTAACAGTACTCATAGAAAAATGTTTCTTAAACAGATATTTTATTAAATATAGAACACTATCCCCCTTAATGTTGGAACATAATAAGGTTACTAAGGTTACTGAGTAACCTCAGTGTTCCAACACTAAGGGACTAAGGTTACTAAGTAACCTTAGCCACTTGCTAAATGTAGAAAATACAACTGTGTTCACATAAGAAAATATGCCACTTAATAGGGTTAGAAAATTCTGTGTTAGCAGATCTCTCATTGGACGGATCATAACTAAATTTAGCTTTGGATAAAACCATTCCTACCTTTTTTTCAGGTAGATGTACCGTTAATAAAGTAGCTCTCCCATGATAAAAGTAGTAACTTTTGTTTCCAATGGTGTTTTTGTGTTAAATGAAAAAATATTTATGGTTTAACTAAGTTCAATCCAGCGTGGAGTGCTAGTAAATATAATTTATGTAGACCAATTTTTAGTAAATTAAAAATTCTGATATCCCCATGTGTTTATATTTTCAAGTATTCAACATTTGCTAGTCATTTATTCCTAAAAATGAAAAAAAAAAATCACTTTTATCAAAACTGACTATGGACAATTTTTGACAAAACAGCGTAGCACTTATACTTATGATAAAGAACTTTATTGTACTTCAGGTTTAAATAAATTTCTTAATTTAAATAATCTTCCAATTAGTTAATTTTAAATTAAAGGATTTTTTTTTATAGAAACAATATTATTCTATTGATGAATTATTAGCAATTAATTCTTTTAAAATTGTTATTTTCTTGTGCACTGATTTTATTTATGCATTGTTTTTTCATTAATGGTCTCTTAAACCAAGATATATTAGGTATCGAATACATTTAATGAAAGAAGCTAGTTTAAAAAAAAAAAAAACATTTACTTGTAAAAAAATAAAATATTTTATTAAATAATTATTTTTATAATTTTACAGACTATATTCACCCATCATTGTATTTATAATTTTGTAATGCTGCTTTGATCAAGGTTTTTCTATGGTTCCTTGATTCTTCTAGACAAATGCTGAAATCATTCCTTTTTTATTCATTGAATAGCCATTGTACCTTGTACAATCTAATTTATATGTATGATTATGGTATTATCTGAAAAAAAGTGTTAATTTATTTACAGGTTAACATAAATGAAGTGTACAGTTCTCATTTAATATCTTTAAAAAAAATTATAAAATTTTTGTTTATAAATCTTGAAAAGTTTAATCAGTAAGTTTTTATTTTTTTTTTCATAGTTTTTTTATTTTAGAAATCTCCTTTATTCATCATACTTATATAAAGATTACTTGTAATTATGTCAACATTATGTATTAATAAACTTATCTTAAAAAGGTTATATTCATGTATGCAAAAGAATAATTATTATTACATGAAAGCTAGACATAGGATGAGGCAAGCAAGACAGTCACATTGGGTAGTGTGTTTAATAGCATGACATGATGATGAAGCAAACAAAGACATAACGCAATGGAAGAATCATTATGATTACTATATAATACTTATGAGGATCAATCAACAATAATTAATGGTAAAAATTGCTCTGGAGCTAAAACGGTTTATTTAATGAATGTCATATTTTTTTCATTTTTTAATATAATCACCAGCAACATTAATACAGTTGTTCCAGCTCTGAAACAGTTTATTTTTGCCTGTTGCAAAGAAATCTTTACCTTGCTGTTGGAAAAATTAGCACATTTTTTTTTGTCATCACCATTAAATCTTTTACCTTACAGCACCTCCTTGATATCCAAACAAGTGGAAATCTGAGGACTGAATCAGGACTGTTTGGGAGGTGAGGTAGTACTTCCCAATCTAATTTTTCAATGGTTTTTCAAGTTACCTGAGCCATTTGAAACCAGGCATCGTGAAGCAGAATGATGCCTTTGCACTGAGATCCTGGGCGTTTTTTCAGCACTGCTGACTTCACTTATTTGTTAAGCATGTCACAGTAGTGTACGCTGTTTATTTTTCACTGATCTTATAGAAAATTAACAAAAACTGGGCCTTTTGCATCCCAAAAGATTGTCGTCATGATTTTTTCTGGTGATGATCGGGTTCAAACTTTTTTCTTGACAGGTGAACTTGTGTTTCCACTCCATGCTCCATCTTTTTGACTCTGGGGTTCATAATGGTAAATCCATGCTTCATTACAGGATAGAATACTGTGCAAAAAAGCATCACCTTCCTGCTGATCCTGTTTTCAGCTCTGTGTACATGTGAAGTTTTGTTTCCCTATGGTGATTTGACAACTCTTGGAACCCATCTTGTGCTTGTTTTACAGTACTTGAGATTGTTGGTGATAATGATATGAACTGTACTGACACTTACTTGTAATTTTTTAGGTATAATCTAACCGTAATTGATCAGTCTTCTTGATTGAGAGGGTCTATGCGAGATTCAAGTACTGGATTTGAAACTTAAGTTAGATATCCACAATAGTGCTTGTCAGTCACTGAAGTTGAACTATCTTTTAATTTTTCTATCCATTTGTAAAAACTTCTGCAGTAACTGTGTTCATATTTTAATCATATAAGAGTAAATTTTAACCAATCTTTCATCTTTGGAAAGCAAAATAGATTGATCTGCATGCTGTTCAACTAATCTGCGACTTCAAGAAAACTCATAAAATAGGATTTTGAGGTTATAAATAAAAACAGTTTTATTCAAACAGCTGATCAAAAGTCATACAGTGTTACCAATTAACTGTTCTAAAAGTGTTGTAATCCTCTTTACCAACTTTTTTGCCTCCACAGCTATTTATGTTTTTAATTATTGAATAACCCTGGTAGTAAAAAAACAAACTTGGTTTTGAAGTGTGATCTTTTTCTAATAATCAAAACTCCCTGGTTAACAAAAGCTTTTAAACAAGTTTTATTTTTAATGAAAAAATAAAAATAAAACATTATTTGGTTTCTTAAACTGGGAGAAATGTATAGATACACTAGTATTCAATTACTTTAATCTTTAAATTGTCCTAAGTTTCATCTGAATACCTACTTTTTATTTTGATTACACTGCTCATGATGTTTGTTTTTCTTTTATGTTAAGGTCACATCACTAGTTCATATGTCAGGAGGTAAAGTATATGATCCACTGATTGGTCAGTGGATGTCACCAATGTGGGAGAATGTTTTAGATAGAGTTACCAGCCCAAGGCATTTACATCTTTACAGATTTAACGGCAATGATCCTATAAACGTTGGACAAGACTCTCAGCATTTGACTGGTATTTATTTTTTATGGATGTATTTAATTTAAAGGAACTCTCATGTACTAAGCATACAAAATACCGATCTCCATGATGGAGAGGTAGCATCTCGGCCTTTCTATGGGTTCTGGGTTCAAATCACTGTCAGGCATGGCATTTTTCATATGCTACAATTTCCATTTCATATTCCCATGCACAAGCTTCAAAGCTTATATGGTGAATTAATCATCCAGAAAAATAAAGATTTCTGTTTTATTTTATTTTTCATAGTTAATTTGTAACGTGTTTTTCTCTTTGTTAATTTGAGGCTTTCATTTTACTAATATAGATTTGGATATATGATCATAAATCTTGTCTTCTTATTTTTTCAAGAAAATAATCTTTCTCATAAAATAATTTTACAATATTACTTGGGTAAAGATAAGATACAGTCCAAAATTATTAGGAAAATGATAAGAAATTTTTCTCCCTTGAAAGGAAAATTTGGAAAAAAAAAATTTATCAACTTCTTTATCAGTTTGCTCAGTTGACAATTGATTGTAGCAGCTGAACATTTGATACAAGTATGCGGAATGAGTAGATTATTAAATAATAACAAATCAGTATATCAGATAATAATTTTCAAAGAAATTATACACGATGTGATTAAACAAAATAAAGATAAAGATGTTGGTGATGTTAAAAATGCAAATAAAGTACAGGATCTGTTTAGAAAATAACCTAACATTTTTAATTACGTACTGAGATATTTAGTGACTTGCAGTGGCAACATTGTTTTCCACATAACCTGCTTTGTAACCACATGTTCTTGGATTGTTGATATTTTATTTTTGTGTTATTGTTATTTGAGTGTGCATGTTGTGTTACTAGCGATTTTTGTAATCTGTGATTTTTGGGATTAACAATACAATGTAAAATTTTGCATGAAACTTCTGTGAAGACTTTCTTAGAAGTTTTTTAGCCTTTGAAACAAGTTTACGAAGATGATGCTCTGGGTCATATGCAGTGTTAAAAATGGATTTTACAATTTAAAAGTGGTCGTCAGTCAATTGAAGATGACCCTCGGCCAGGAAAGCCTTCAACTTCAATTGATGACATCAACGTTCAGAAAATCAACAATATGGTGCAATTTGCCAAAGACGTTAGCTTCTCAATTGGACCATGCCATAACATTTTGACTGAAAAAAAAAGTGATGCATCAAGTTGCAACAAATTTTATTCCTCGTTTGATGACCAGCTAGCAGAAAGAACATTAATTGGACGATTGTCAGCAACTTTATGAACAAGCCAATAATGAAACATTTATGCATAGGATCATAATGGGAGACAAAAGCTGGGGTTACAGCTATGACATTGAGATAAAAATTCTGCACATTTCAAAAATCACTGCCAACACTCAAACACATTGCACTCAAATAACAATAACACAAAAACTAAACAAGATATCAGCAATCCAAGAACATGTTGTTACAGAGGAGTTTATGTGGAACACAATTCTGCCAATTGCACATCAAATATATCAGTTAGCGCATAATTAAAAATGTTTGGTTATTTTCTGAACAGATGTAATAATTAGTTTTTTTTTTTTTTTAAATGCTTGGAAAAACTACTATAATGACTTTTATGAATCGAAGATCCATGATGTAATATTGCACTTATTACTTTGTAAGTGTAAACCTCAATTTTTATAGTTAATTTTGATTTTACCAATCGAATTTATTTCTGTTTTATTTATTCCTTTTTTTAATAAAACTAGTATAATTTCTTGTAAACTAATATTTTTATTTTGTTTAAAGAAGTGATGGGAATTAAAAAAATTGTTTCATCTTCAGTACTTTCATTTACTATTAAAACAAGCTGTAGTATATTTTCTTTTAAATTTTATTATTTAAAGTACATTATCAAGTTTTTGTACGCTACCTAGTACTATCATGTAGTGAAGCGGCACAATTCAAAAGGTACATTAAAAAAATGAATAAAATGACATATTCGAGTCCCTGCGGTTCATCAAATGGAAAAAAAAATTTCTAATAAAATTTGAGGTATTTTTTGAGCGTATTCTTTATTATAAATCTAATTGAATTGAAATGCAATGTTTTCACGCTTATTTAATTTTTTCCCATTTTCATTTCAGTGTTAGGTTAGGTCATGTTTACATTGTAAACATAGTTCATTGATTTCGTCGCCTCTTACTGACAAAGTTCTAATCAACTCCATGAAAAGAAAAAGAAACTAAACAAAATAAAAATTATTACAAAAAGAAAATGTCATGTAGTGAAGTGTGTAAAAAAAAGTTTATTCTACAAGAAAACCTTTCTATTTTTTTTTTTCAAATTTAAAATGTTAGCTTGTGTTTAATGGATTTCTACTATTTTTTTGTTAACTTGACTTTTGGCACATAAATTAAAGATTTTTTGTATTCATTACTGAATTGTATTCCCAAACATACTATTCACACAGAATGTTATCAGATCTCACAGAACAATATTAATATATAATCTTACTTTACTCAGTTTTAAAATGATTTCAGATTTAAAAACATTTTCAAATCTTATACAATATTTTATCAATATAAAACTAGTAGTAATGCTATTTATGCATTGAGTTTCCTGGTTATACTGTTAACTTGCTTTACATGATGAGACAATCCCACTATGTCTTCCTTCATCCTTTTAGATGTAGTATAACTGGGTTACACTGTATTCATTATGTTTTTAATTTCAGATATTTTCATTTTATTTACTTATCAGAGTTCAAAACAGCCATTTTTTGTATAATTTTTATTGTTTTAAATGGTATTATTACAGTATTTTTTCTTTTTCAACTAATCTTATAATTTATTTTTGGATAAATATGTAAAGTACTATATGTGTTACTTATCCTAACATTAGTCAACTATTAAATTATGATAAATCTACAATAACATCTTAGCCAAGTAGATAATGAATCATGCAAAGATAAATTTGTTAGCCTAGTTTCCTGTCTTAGAAGATTTATTAGATTCAACTCTGTTTGATGGCTATATTCTAGCAGAGACAAAATTTAGTTTCTTTCAGAATTTTTGTTCTTGCCAGTGGATAAAATGATGACCTTAAGGATAGTCATAGATACAAAATCATCAATACAAAGTAGATGACTGTATAAATCAATCCTGTAGTGATGGTGAGATCTGTTTATATAATTTGTTACTTTGAGAATTTTTTCAATACTTCAGCATTTCAAAGTAATTTTTAAGGATATTGAAGGAAATCATAATGTAAACTTGTTAATTTAATTGACAGAATGTGAGTTTTAAACTTATAGAAAAGCAAAGAAATTCACTTTCTAAATATATGGAGATTAGTTCCATTGGAGCTTAAAAAGAAACTACTTTATAACTCCTTAGTGGTGTTGCAGGTGAAGCTGTCATTAGTGGAATTCATCTCGAATGATTTATAAACTTTTTGAGGATTTTGTTAAAATAGTATACTTGATCTTTATTATTATTTTTTTCATTTGGTGTGTAATTTGGCGTATTTGTAATATTTTATTTTTCAATTACGTTAAATGTATGGCTTTTACTAGACACAATTAAAATTTGGTTATTGTGTTTGATATCATTATTAGTATATCTAGACAAAATTTCATAAAACCTAGATTTACTAAGCAATAAGCAAAAAAGAGGTTCATAAGGTTTTTATATTTTTAGATTAAATTAAAAAACATGTTAGTAAATTTCATTGTTACTTTTTCCCAGATGAATTGAGTTGGCTGACCAGATTAGGTTATGATCTCAGCAGTCTGGCACCCCAATTAATGCAGAGATCATCTCCACAACAAACACCATTTCATGTCGCATCAGGTTTTGTAAGCCATCTTACTGAACGTATGATGACTCGAGGTCTTTCTTCATTGGCCCGATCAAGAATGAGATTGGATCCTTTCTCACCTGATCAACCTTCAAAACCACTTACTCAGAACTCTCCAAATTCAGATCCTATGAGGTATGTTCTTTTATCTTTATTCTCTTAATTTTTGTATTTAATGAAATCCACTAGTATAAAAACATTTTTCCATTTTTAAAAATGGAGAATCAAAATGAAATAAAAGATAGATTTTTCACAGCTATTTATAATTTTATTAAGTAATAAATGTAATACAAGAGTACACAGTAAGAATATGTATATGTTTCAGAGTAATTGAGCATAATTCTAATTCTTGACAATTTCTGTTATAAAAAATAAATATATTAATATTATTAATCTTAAGAAATTAAATAACAAAATAGCTTTCTTTTACGACATAGAATTCATCTTTAGAACTTCTGATGCTACAAAATATGGTAGATATAATGTACAAATATTTTCCTACTAGATATTACAGCAGTAGTACATCAGGAAATATCTGATGTACTGCTGATTGAAGCCTATGTCAGCCCCAACTGCAAATTTCATGAGTTTGAGGCATTTATGGGTAGACTCAATGATATCACTGCCAGATCGCCCAAGAAGATCATCCTGATGAGTGACGAATTGTAAGGTTGTTGTCACCAGTAGTCCTTACACAAACTGTTGCAATAGGTTCTTTCAGACATCATGACGATAAATGGTCTTTACTGCTTAAATGACCACATACCTACCTATGTGGCGAGGGGACATACCTCGATTCTGGATTTAACCATAATGGACGGACAATGGGACTGCACCAGGTGTATGAAGAGTCCTGCAGGATGAAACACAAGTGATCACTTGGCCACTGTTAGAAATCAAAGACCCATTGTTTCATTTGATAGCCAGTCAGAAACCTCCAAGACTGACATGAAGGTAAGTTACAACTGTCGTCGAAAATGTTGCCGGAAGAGGTGGTAGAAATTTGTCGCCGTTGTCTCTCCAGGATTTGATAGTCCATGAGATTTCAAAGATTCCTAAGAGTAGTAATAGGTTTCATCCAGTATATTGGTCGACCAAGCAAATAGCGCATATGCAAAGTGAACTTTAAGAGTCTATGATGCCAAAAACAGCAGTTAAGGTTTGTAGAAGGGGATGCATATGAAGAGGCTACGCAAAGATACATAGCTTCATAATGCATACTAAATTATGAAATCAAGTAGTCTAAGAAAAATAAATGGAGAGAATTCTGCAGAGAGCTTGATTCGGATCTATGAGGACACGCCTATCAGATCACTGTGAAGCGATTTGGTAGCCGGCTACCAAATCCTCCTCACGGAGGAGACAGTGAGACGCCAACTGATTAGATTGTTTCCTTGCGAAGATAATGGTACTACTGAATACATAGAATGTGACAGAAATCGCTTCTCACAAGATGAGGTGATGGCAGCCATCATCAAACTGAAGGACAAAAAAGTCCTGGCCCAGACAGCATACCAGCCACTGCTAAAGGGGCTAGTCAAGGAAGTCCTGTGGGAGATTACGGACATCATTATTTCAGAAATACCTCAAACAATTTTTGGAACTAACTGTGAAAACTATTAAATTACTGCCATTTAAATTAGGATTGTCATAGCCTGAAGTTTTTTATGACAAATTTTTTTTTTTTTAATGTCTTTTCAAATGATTTATCACAATTATATCCTTCTACAAGGGTCTCCTGGATACTTTGATGAAGCAGTCTCTTACTGAAAAATGTAAAGTTTTTATGTGAGAACATTTGCTATGTTTAAATGTTGAAAAGTTATTTAAAGGGTTGTCTGATGGTTTTATTTTTTAATCTTGTGTGTGTGTGTATATATATATATATATGTGTGTATGTGTGCATATATATATATATATATATATGTGTGTGTGTGTGTGTGTGTGTGTGTGTGTGTGTGTGTGTGTGTGTATGTGTGTGTGTGTGTGTGTGTGTATGTGTGTGTGTGTGTGTGTGTGTGTGTGTGTGTGTGTGTGTGTGTGTGTATATGTGTGTGTGTGTTAAATACTAAAAGTAAAACTCAGCAATCCATCACAGTATAGAATCTTGTAATATTTATTACCTTATTATTACTTCTTCATTTGAACATCAAAAGGGCATTCAAGATTTTTCCCTCATCGTCAGTTGATCAAAAATTAAAAACTATTTTAAAATTATACGTTAAAAATGAAAATTATCGCACATATAGTGTAAAATATGCAGTCAAAGATTAAAATTAAACATTAAAAATGAAAAAATTAAAATTTAATTAACATCAAATTAAATTTTTTTTTGTAATTTCCTATATATGCCTATGGCCAACCATCACGTACAATACTGTATTAAAATTTTATGAATTTTACTTAATATTTATAAAAGTGCTGCTACCTACAGCAGCTTTGATGAGGAAATCATTATCAAACTCTGTCTGCAGATTAATCAAGCTGAATTTTTGTCTACATTTGTATTTATAATATTTTTCTAAAATGTCCAATTTTTTAATTGTAATAAAATCCATATTGGGAAAACTAATAGATTGTTTAGGGCAAGGTTTACAGAACATTTTAGACATTATAAAAACAATAAATTAGGATTTTCTAATGTTGCCAACCATTTATTAGTTAAAAACCGACCATTATCGATTTAGAAACAAATTTAAAAATAGTTAAAATTACAAAAGAAAATGATAGTGATAAAAAATATATAGCATATATATATATATATATATATATATGTTTGTGTTTAAATATATATATATATTTGAAAGGCAGTTCTACACACATGTTAAGTTACATTTAATTCATTATTTTAAATGAAAAATGAAGGAGATAGAAAGCAAAATTCAAGTTTAGTAGGAGTAATGTATAAGGAGCCATGTGTCTGGGAAGTATTTCCAGATTTACCATGTTATAATATATAGCACAGGTAAAATACAGATATACCTTGCTCCTAGGGTTAACCTTAAACAGCAGTGACCTGTGTGTCCAGCTTGTTCTTACAGTGCAGCACATCTAATCATGCAAAATATCATAAATTTATTACTAAATTGAACAAATTTTGCATTCCCAATTTAAATTTTTTATTTGAACTTACATTCATGAACAATCTAAAATGCAGTCCTATTATTTGACTAAATAATATTTACTGTGTTTTGGTTCTCAAAGAGTACATAATGCCTACATCTGAACAGTGTTATGACATTGTATGCTATATTATAATATTATCTGTAGAATAAACTGTATATCTGTGAAAAGCAATTGACCATTTCTGAAAAAAATCATTACTGAGAATTTAATAATAAATACATGGTAAAATATTTTTTAACTTTTAATATAATTATAGTCTTGCTTTAGAATATTTATTTGTAAAATACTGTATTTATGTATTTATTTTTTACAGAGAATTAGTTTCTCAGAGAAGACCTTCATCTCATCTTCAGCCCGGATCATCTTCTGAACCAGTATTTGGTCGAGGTATTCTTATATCCAGAACGAGTGAGGGACGTGCTGTAGTACACAGTGTTCCATCAGCAAATCCAATTTACAGAGATGTTATAACATCTGTATTTAATAATACTTTCTTGTTACCATTTTCACTAGTTGTACATGGAGCCCTACAAGATGCTTTTTATTTTGTAAAAGAAGATGCTTGGCGTGCTCAAGAAGATAGAGCTCAGCTTAAAAGATTTGGCAGCCAGTTCAATACAACATTCCATGAAAAAGAAGGCGAAACTGGATCTGGAAAGGTATTAATTTTACATTACTGTTTTTTTTTTTTTTTTTTTTTATATGTAAATGAAACTGTTAAATATTTTCTTACTTGGTTTCCCTTCAAAAAAAATTTCTTCCTTAATATTAAGGAGAGGAAATTAAAATTTAATCTGGATCTAGAAAATTAGAATTTAATTCCTTTATCCTCTATTACACAACTGATTTATCTCCAGATTTATATTTAAAATAGTAATTATGTCCGCACTTACATTTATCAATCTGTTGTTACTAAGATGTATTGATGCATCTGTTATTTGTAAGGGCGAACACATTGTCATTTAAAACAAAAATATGAACTGATGAAGTTTAAATAATAGTTAATATTATTTAAAAACTCACCACAGAATAATATTATATCTATAAAAGGATATCTTTTAATTGTATTTTAAATATATTGGTAGGAAATTTTTTTTAAATGGGTTGGTGATTTATAAATATGGTAACAGAAACATAATAAGGATCTTTCTTGTACGCCAAAGTATTAGATTAAATTATGTGAAAATAGTTTTGCTTTGAAGCGCACTAAAAAAATGCTCATTATTTAATGTTAATATGCTTACATCCCTATCTAAAATATAGTTGAAGTTGAAAACCAATATTGCTGCCCATAAATATGAATTGAGTAGATCAATATTTAAAAAATCAAACATGTTAACTTATCTGTCTGTTAAAATTACAATTCATATTTATTGGGCATCAATAATGGTCTAATGGCTGATCTTTTAAGGAAATTTTTTCAACCTTAAGAGATATTACACTTTAGATAGAAATATATATAAGCATATTAAACATTTAATAATAAGGATTTTATTAAGGTGCTTTAAAGCAAAACAGTATAAATTGAAAATGAAATCAATTTGATGATCTCAAGTTATCTTTAAAAAACATTCTGAAATTTCTCACTGTAGAAAATACAGATACACTATTGTTAATGGGAGTTCTATCCATGATATCCACAATGCAATCAATTTGTTAAAGTAGAATTTTCAAGTTCTTTTAAATAATAATTATCTTTGGATATAGATTCAAATGTGTCATCTGTGAATAGCGTAACAATTAATGGTTGTCATTAATAAACAACAGGAAAAACAAGGAACTGAGAACAGTTACTTGTTACATTCTGCATTCTATATCTTGAAGTGAAGATCTACATTTTACATATGTGTTCTCATTAAAAGATGAAATTTCACCTACCTGTTAACATTCAGTAAGGTACGACTTTAACCAATTAAAAACAGCTCCTCTGATACATAGGTATTAATTTTTTCATCAGTAAAATAAAAAAGTAGAACTTTATTAAGTCACAAAATATTGGAAATGGAATATTTCTGTTATTTAAACAGTTTAAAATATTCTCTAAAGACTGGGAAATATCTGTGTTTGTAAATAATTTTTCAGGAGTAAAATAAAATATTAAAATTATGAAAAATTGACCTAACAATTCAAGAAATATTAAATGGCTATTTTTCATATTTTTTTTTTTAAATACCACTCTACCATGATTCATATTTATGATACCAAGCAATGATTTAAGGAAAAGCCTTTCCAAATCATGAAAGAAACCATAAGTCATGAATTATAGGTTTTTATGTAAAAAGATTTACACTTTGTCTTTATTAATGAGATTGCATTTGCTGATCTATACATGAGATCCAATTTTTTTTAAATTATCATTTTATATTTGATGTTGCACTGAATAAATTTGAAGGTAAATAGATATATTTGAAATATGGTCACATTTTTATCTGTGTATTCTTTCTATTTAAAAGTTATATTATAGCAAGAGATTACATTATAAAAATGTGTGTATGATTCCTATTCATTAAACTATAATAATACTGCGAATGGTATAGGACATACAATCAATTCCTATAATTGCTTGCAACAGGAAGATACTACAAATATATGTTATGCATAAATGATAGAGAATGACCTTAGTACTGTATTAGACATTTACATTATACAATTTGCAGACTTGCCCATTTAAAAGTTTTTTGTTCTACTTCTTTTGATGGTATTTCAGCCATACTGCTGCATTAGAAACAGATTTAAATGAAATTTAAAACAGAACATAACTGACAAAAAAACCACCTTAAAATCTAAAATATAATACTTTGTAAAACTTAAAACTTTGTAAATATATTATTTTGTTACAATTAAAAACAACTACCAACAACTTACTAAGTTGTTTATTTAAAATATGGTTAGAGATGTAAAATGTAAGGCTTGTATGATATCTACTATCAAGTATATTAAGTGTACTATCAAGTATATTAAGTGTACTATCAAGTATTCTCTACTACATACCTAAGGCTGTGGAATAAAGTGTATATATCCTTTTTAACCTAAGTTTTTCAAACAATTTTCTTAAATTTTTACATAAAAATATTTTAAATGTCAAAATGGCAGAGGCTGTATATCATTAAACTAAGCCAATCAATCATTATGATAAAAAATTACTACAGAATCTTTCTTTATCTTGAATATGTAATCTTTTTGTTAAAAAAAAACTTCACCTCATGTTATCCGGAAAAAACTTGTGAGAGGACAGGGGTGTTAGATAAGTCCATGCAAAAATGAAGAAAATAAGTTAATCGAGGAAAATCTTTATTTCTCAGTATTATCCTTTTTTTAAGTACATACAAATTTGTCGAAAAACTGCTTATTCAAAATAGGCAGATGTTTTGGCAATAACTTCATCGTTTCAGATAAATCTCTTTCCAGCAAGCTACTTTTTCATATTTTGAAAGAGCATGAATATGCTATTCAATGAAAGTCATCAGACTGGTAGGGGAAAAGCGGAAGAGTGATATAATGTAATTTAAATAATTTTGCTGTTTCAATCAAAGAACATTATCTTAGTGAAGAAGAGTCTTCATTTTCATCAAACCTGATTGTTTTCTTTTATTCCCTCAATAAAACAATCTGGCAAAGATATTAGCTGGTTTTCATAAACTCCTCTCTAGAAAGTCAATGAAGATTACGCTATGAGCATATAAAAAAATAATGGTTACTATCCTTGCTGCAGAATAATTTTTGTTGCCTTTGGAGCAAATCTGTTCTTTAATTACATATTTGCAGTAATGTATCCAATTTTTATCATCTGTTATGAAGTTGTATAAATTAGATTACTACCCCAAACTAAGCTTAGAAATGATTACTCGTTCACTCTTTCAATAAATTCTGAGCAAATGCAGCACCCATGAAACGTTTTTCAAAATTGTTTAAAAATTGATGCACTTGTTAATCCTAAATGACTGTCATCATAGCAATCTTACACACATTTGATCTTTTGTCCTTCATCACAATATCATGGATTTTTTCAATATTCTCTGCAGTTGGAATCAGAACGGGCCTTCAGGAACATTCAGTGTCATTTGTGCTCATATGATCACTGCAAAAATAACGAAACCACTTGTACACTGTTCTGATCAAAGGAACTTACTCATCATAATATCAATCCAGTGTAATCTTATTTTTCTGTGCAACTTTGTTTTTCAATAAGTATTGTTTCATCGCCAAAAATAAAATGTTCTTTCCATTTTTCACTAATCACAATACTTGATCATCAACAACTGCCAAACAGATTATATTTGAATGTGTGAATATATCTGGCTGAAATGTTCTGTGAGCCTAGGGTATTGTTAATTTTCTACATCTCTGCTACTAGCAGCAAATTAAAAATGACTTCAATATTGTACTTTGAGTGGCATTCTTAATTTTGCTCAGACTTGTGTCATCCTTTCATATACATTGAGAGAAATTCATTTGTTTATTTTGAATAGTGAGTTTCAATTGATTAACAAAAAACAATATTTATTGATATGTATAAATAGCATTTAAAAACATATACAGCGAAATACATGCGTGTTTCATTTTTTAATTAGATTATAAGTAACAAAAAAAGAAAATTATTTAAAGTCTTATATTATCTTGCTGTAAACAAATAAATTTTTAATTATTTTATCTGTTTACTGTTTTAATAGGTACTGGATGTTAGAATACATAGGCCAACAGCTGTTGTCAATCTTCGATATGGGACAACAGTAGCACGTGAACGCCAGAGATTATTACACCATGCAAGAAATGGTGCATTAAAGAAAGCGTGGCACAGAGAACGAGATGCTTTAAGAAACGGTGTACCAACTAGTCGCGATTGGGCACAGCTAGAGGTCGAAGATATTCTTAAAGTAGGATCGGCCAGTGGTTATGACGGTGAATATGTGCGTGATGTAGAACGATATCCAGAATTAGCTGAAGATCCATTTAATATTCGATTTGTAAAGAAGAACGTCCAAGCCCAACGATAGTATACAACATCTGATGATAATTTATCATCTAGACATGCCCGCTCTTCAATGTCACATCATGTATTTAGATAAATCTTTATTTTTATGTTTTTTATAGGTATTTTCTTAAAAAAAAAAAAAAGTACTATGGTTTTTCATGAAAAAAATTACAGCGTTTACAAATTTGCAATTTTAATTAACTATAACTGTACCTTTTTATTTATTTATTTATTTAGCCAAAATAGCTACCTAAAGATTGGATGTAAAAGCCTAATCAATGAAATAATTAAAACTGTATTGATGACAATAATATACTTTGTGTGAAATTTTATTATAAATTACTTTGAGCATATGGCATTAGGTATTTTTCTTTTCTTGAACACGTAAATGTGTGATTGTGCCCTTCCTTATTAATAAACAAAGTGTTGCTATTAACATTTATATTTTTGTATTAAAAAGTAAAATAATTTTATCTACGGGTATAATTTTAATTTTAATTGTTTATACACATAGAAATATATTTCACAAAAAAATATTTTTACCTTCTTTTGAATTACTATTATATAGTTTTCACAAAATGTGTTTTATTAGTTTCTATTTGTTTTTATTCTGTTTGTTTCTTCCTAATCAATTTTTTTTATTTGATTAAGGTGTAGTTTATTTTAGTAAAAACAAATAAAGCAAAATAAAACTTAGAGATTTCAAATTAAATAAGATATTTATATAAAAAGAACAAATATTTTTTCTGTTGTTTTTTTCTGTTATATATACTACATTAAAGTAGTTTTGCCAATATTTTATAAGAAATGCAGTTTGCTATCTTATTCAAGATCCAATAATTCTATTATTTTAATTTAGCGAATAATAGAAGAAATAAGTAAAGTAATAGTAAAAGAGTGATTTGTGTTTTCATTCAACTTAATTATTTCTATGATAGTTTTTAAGTGATTTTTTATCAAACATAAAGAAGAAATAAACTGTCATTACCTCGTAACAGTAACATTTAAATAATGTTGTATTTAGAATATATTAGTCATTGTCGCAGAATTGTCACTTCAGTAAAAAAAAGTATGGTTATAGAGTTGTAGATTATATTTAAATCTACAATGATTTTTCTAATAAATTCTTGACCTGTACAGAATTTTTCACGAGGTATCATTAAATATTATCGTTCATTTTCATTTTCTTCTCCTTATCTAATATCCTGGGTCGGGCAGATTTTTTATTAACTGCATTTTCTCATGTTTAAGATGTTTATAGGTACATGAATTTTTTTTAATTCATCTAAATCATAAGAGTAGCTTGGTGTGACATTGTATTTGGCCATTTTGGTTAGCTGGCATTTAAAAACAAAATACAGAAATTTATATTATATATATATATATATATATATATAAATGAATGTGAAAGATAAAAATTTTATATTGCGTGATGATTTTTTAGAGCTTATGTAAATAAAATATTTGTATTTAGAGTTAAAATTATAGGAAAAAATTAATTATATATAATAGGAAGGAAATATTTTTCCATTTGTGTATTTATTGTAATAACTAATTAATTGATTATAATAATTATTATTATTATAAACATTCATTAATATAAAATGAATTAACATTGAAATATGATTATTTTAATGTTGTCGTATCATGATCATTATATGAATTGACCTGTATATATATATATATAATGTTATAATAAAGAGAATCTATTTTATTTAGGTTCTAATTTTTAAAATGGAAAACACGTTAGTGTTGTAAATAAAGTAAATTTATTATGTCTGATATTAGTAATTAAAAAAATGCTATAAATTATTTTACAAAAAAATAACTTTAATGTTTTTCAACCAAACAAACTGTTTATCACCCTAGAAATAAATTCTTCAATGCAAAATTATTTTAAATATCTAAACTTAATGTAAAGTGTTAAAAAAATCTGTTGTAAAAAAATTGTTGTTTGGTATATGCTATAGTTTAAGCTTGTCATTTTTTTAGCATGGTGCTGTACATTGTAATATCTGTGGTCATCAGAAATTTGGTGTAAGAATAATATTTGCGTGTCAGTACTGTTAACTGCATACTGTCTTTGTAATGTTCAAATAGAATATATTTATGTTTATGTATGCTTTATACTGTCTATGACTTTAGTTAAAGACTTAACTATGACTAAGTTAAATCTTAATAAACTGTTTAATAATAATGAAAAGTTGCCGATGATTATTTTACTCCTTCAATAAAAAAAGACCATTTTTCCACTGCTGTGAATCTAGATAATTGCATTTCATTAATTACAATTGTCTTTAAATAAATTATGAATAAGTACTATAAAAATAACAGTAAAACATAGTACATTCCTTAGCTTTTTTTTTCAGGTTAACATTAAACTGTCTGGGGAATAAAATTAGACTAGTTTCAATTTATTTTGTGGTTATTAAGAGACATTGAACATCAATATTTTTTTATTTTATTATATTTAGTTGGTTTTTTCCATTGTTGTTTTACATTGGTTTTACAGAGATATCTTTTTATAAGTAAAAAAACAAAATGCAAAATGTGCAGATAAAATTTTGTTAATCACTCATTTGCAAGCATTATGCTAACAGTGCAATAAATGAATTGCTGTAAATAATCTAATTGGAAACAACTGACTTCTTGCACCTATTACTAAAATATAATTTTTACATTCCTTTACTTTGATTTGTAAAAATTTTCAAGTGATTTTAAAATGTAAAATAATAGAACTATATTTACATAAACATTAAATGTTTAACAATATTTGAAATTTTTTTTTTAATCTTAAATTTTAATTACAGCATAATTATTAATTTTTTATCCTCTTTTAATTGGATTTTACTGCTTACAGAAATTGCCACACAATTTATTCATTTTAAAATGTATTAAAAGAAAACATACAAACAGTTTTTACTTTTAAAGATTCAAAAATATTGATTTTTTTAGCCTTTCCATACTTCTTTAAGTGTAATCAGTGTTGTATATGCATGCACTTGTTTATATGTGTGTTTTGAATAATTATGTATTATTAATAATAAAGGGTGATAAACTTTTACATTTTCCTACCTTATTTATTTATTAAAATGATGAATGTATTTATATTCTCTCTTAAAATATCTTTTTTATTTTATTTATTTATATATGATGAAAAATGTTTGAAAAGGAAAATAAAAAAAATTATGTTAGTTGAAATTATTGATAAAACTGTAAATTGTACAGTATTTTCAATAATGAGATTATAAAAATCTTTAAAGGTTTAATATTTTTTAAAAAAAGGAAAATACAAACAAATATTTTTTTGTAAAATAATTTAAATACATTGAATAATCTGGAAATAAATTAATTTTATATTTTATTTAATTTCAGATTATTGATGTTCAGAAAGTTTTCGGGAGTGTATTGGTAAGCATTACCAAATGATATAAGCCTTTTCGATTAAGGATAATGTTATTTTTTCATAATGGTGCTTTTCTAAGTAACTTCTTCTTAAATTATTAAACTTAAGTGATTCACTGCATAAAAAATAATAATTCTTTATTTCTGCTTTTTTTTATGTTTTATTAAAATATTCTGAGTGTAGAGAAAACTTATTGTTCGACTGATTCCAGTGTAATGTAGTATGTATGTACTAAAGCACAATGATCTTATTTAAATATTTTTGAATTGTTAAAGAAAAAAATTATTTTGGATTTTTAATTATTAATTGTTATTTACAAGATGTAAGTTTTATACATTAACGCTCAAAGGTTTTTAGAAATTATTTCAATATAAATTATTCTGGCACTATTTTCACTTATAGTTAGTAAATAAAAATAAAGATTTATTTCTTTATAAAACTTCATTACAAGAAATCTCTCCTCATCAGAAAATATTTTTATTTCTTAAACAGCTTCTGTTGTAAATTGACATAGCTATATAAATTTATCAGTTAAATTATTAAAACTATTTGTATGTTTTTCATAACTGATTTTGAAAGAGTAGATCATCTGATAAGTATTGTAGAAGGCACTAAAAGAAACATTTTTTAAGTAAAAATGTATATAGTTGTGGATCTGAATAGATCCACCAAAACAGTAACAAATGATAAGGTAGAAAGTAAAGAAGGAATTATGATTAATGATAGAGCAAGATAATTCATTAAGAAGAGTGGTAGACAAAGACAGGTGATTCAACAAAACACAAGACAGATTGAAATGCCTGGTCAGGCGTGGCATCTTTCATTTGCTACAAAGGTTCCATTTCCATATCCCACACACAAATTTCAAGCTTATAAGGTGGGCGATAAAATAAAAAAAATAAATAAATATATTGTAAGGGGTTTTTAACTTTTTATAGACATCATTAACAATAGTATTACTGGAAACTCCTCTTAAGACATTGAGAATTAGCTTTAAAAGATTGTTTGGAAATACAATTTCTGTGTAATTTGATATGATTTTTTTTTTAATTTGTAATAATTTAAAAATATAATTATAAATTTTTGTTATGAACTTAAAAAAATAATAATCTTTAATAAACAGAAGGTTAAATTGTAGAATATTCAATAAGAAGTGAATAAAGTAGAGATGAAACTCTAGCATCATGATTTATAGTAAATAAAAATTTGGTAACTACCAAATTTAGGTAACAATAAAAACTACAGAAGCTGTTTTTTTGTTTTTTTTTAAGAATAATGAATGTAAAAATAAAAAAAGAGTAATTCTGAGTAAAAATAATTTCATGAAAAAAGTATTTTGTTATACATATATCTAAATTATTTTAAGCAGTACTACAGGTAACATATTTTTAAAATTTTTTTGACAAAAATTTAATTTTCAAAAAATAAATGTACTTCTGGTCTTTAGATTAGTAGTTATATTTTTGATTACAGATAAAAATAATAAAAAGAAATAGTGCAGATATTTTAATCAAAATATATTTGTTCGTTTATTTAATTTTGCTTTAGTGTTTTTTTTTTTTTTATTTATACTGACCTTTTTTAACATAGATAATATATAACTGAATAAGATCTTAGTGTTTATAGAAAGAGAAGTAATGTTTATTACTACTCTTTTTTTATTACTTTTTTTATGAAGTACTATAATAATAATAAAATCAATATAAAAATAAATGAATATATATATTACATAATATATACTATATTTTTCTGTGTAAATAATATTTGTTTATTAAAATGCAGCTTATATTATATTTATTGTGTAATTATATTTAAAAAAAAAAATGTTGTAATAAGTGGAGAAACTGATTGTATGAAATAATTAGTATAATACATGTGCCATATTTGTGTAGTAAATTTACGTTAGATTTTATATATGTAAAAAATATTTTTTTTTATGTTTAGTTATATTTTATGGCAAAAACCTGTTGTATTGAATTGAAGAGCTGTATGTAAGATTAGAGAACGACAGAATTGACTGAAGAGTGAGTGTACGGATTTGAAATAAAAGAATCCAGATGAATATATGTGATTTATTACATGATTTTATATATAACATATATATATATATATATATATTTTTTCTTTGTAAGCTGTGAATTATGTGTTATTTATTTGAAATGTGTTACATTAACAATATGTTTATATAATGTAATTATGTTGCTGATAAACCTAAAATTATCATTATTATATGTTAAAAGTTATTAATAATATATGTCTATAATATTTATGTTAGGATTATCTGTATTTTTGTTCATTTTTTTATTTATTTATTAATTTTTTTGATAAATTCTTTATATATGCTGTTTTTTTTTTTGTTTTTAGATAATAGTTTTCAATTAAAGCTGTGAACTATTATTATTATTGTTAATAATTAATAGGAAAAAGTAAACCTTGTTCACCAAAGGTAATTTTATTTAACTTTCAATCATAATAACTCATGTCTCAATTAAAATCTTTTTAATAAAAGGTGTTTTGGCTAAAGAAATTTTCATAAATAGGATTTAAAAAACATACACATACAACATCAGTTCAAGCAATTCCAATGAAACTATAATGGATTAAATATTCATACTAATGTAATTTTCTTGCAATTTGTATAGTATTTAATGACTACTATGTCTAAAGATGTGAAATGATAATTTGAAGAGAAGCTGCCAATCATGCTGTCACTAATAGATCACAGGCAATTAAAGAATGATGTTCTGAACTTGAACACAATAGCCAGCGTTATGCTGGCACTTCTGTTATAGAAGTGCTCATACTTTATACTAAACTATTTCTTGTTACAACCCCAAATTACCTTTCTATATGTTATTAAAAGATTTGACTTGTTTTCATTATATTAATTCCAAAATGTACAAAGTGTAATAAATTTAATTAGTCTGTAATAGTCCAGATTATTGTGGTTTATGATTTTGGGCAGTATTGTATCAATCAATTTTGCCTCCTAACAGCAAAACTAGAATTTTGTATTAAGCATTCTCTTATGGTCAATAACCTACTTGTTTTAAGTGGGATGTGCCGTTATATCTGACCAATAAATCTTGTGTTAAATACCTCAACAAAATATTGGTCATCATTCGTTCAGCAGATTTTTTTTGTAACTTATAGATGAATCATTCAGATTGGCTGATAATACTTTACCTAAGTATCCATACACCAATATTTCATATTAACAATATATCACTCTTATGAATACTACCAACAAATTTTTTTTTTAGTCATCATTTCATATCAATAAATTGGTCAAATCAGCTGATAAATTTTTCTGTACAGTATGTTCAGCTTATTTCCATTATCCTTCATTAATTTCATTTTTCTTCAGTCACACATAAACTTCAATATAAACAACAATATTTGCAACATTTATATAACATTATAAGATACAACCATGATATTTGGTAGATTCATTCCTATCTTATTTCCAAAGATATGAATATCTTGTGCCACATTCTTGATTTAGAATCCAATTGGTGTTGCATCCCTTTTTATATAAAGTTTACTAGTAAATGTTACATTCATGGATCTGTTAATTAGAACATCATTTGCACTACATAACTATGATGTATATCACTCCTATCATATCAGAAGTAAGAAGCCAATGGTTTATTTTTGATACTAAACTCTTATTTGCTTACATAATAATTAAAAAACTTATTTAACTCTTTATTTACTAATAAAGATAAAATTATTCTTGTAATAATTAAAAAAAAAAAAGAAAGCTTATGGTTTGTTTCCTTTATCTCATAACTGTTTTTGTTATAAAAATGTTTATTATTTTGTAATTAATTTTTTAATAGTTAATAGTTTTGTTTTTTTATTTACATAAGTGACATGATAATAAAAATGTTTTTATTATAAATATCTATAACTTAATCTATTAGAAAAGATTTGACTACTGGTTTACAGAACTCTACTTACTTTAGTAAGCAATTTTACACATTTTTTTTTTTTTTTTAATGACATGCCTTTCTGATTGTTGATAATCTAGAAATAAAGTTATTCTGTTCAGAATAGAGAAGAATAGTTAAACAGAAAAGAAAAATCATCAATGGTTATACAATAACCTACACCTTTATATTAATGTTGCAGTAGACTTACAAGGATATAAGTTTTTGAGTTAGTCATTTTTGTTAGTTCCAATTTTATATATAAATATATTACTCTTTTCCTTAACATTTAAAAATAGAATCCTTAACATTTCAAAATAGAATCCTTTACTGTAGAGTCAGATATGACTTTTGTTCTGCTGGTTAAGCATAATTAAAGCTACGAATGATATAATGAGGGTAATTCTATAGTACTTACATAAATATTGCAAAAAAAAATAAAACAATTACTGAGATACTAGCTAACAAACTCATTCAGCAGTATGAGGTGGAAAACGTTAACAGTTCTATTACACATTATACGTCTATGAATAATTTCTATTTATTGTTTTTGGTGTTTTTAAAGTATATTTTCAGATGGTTAATTCTTTTAAAAGTTTTCTAATAGAATCAGTGATAAAAAGAATAAATATTTGACAACATAACTTTTGATAAAAATGTATCATAATACAAAATAATCCCTTTCCAAACAACTTTGGAGTAAAGAAAAGGAGTTACAGAGGCTGCTTACAATGGTAAAACTATGGGGATGAGGGTCATTACATCCCTATATCATAAAATTTCTTCAGTTAATAATAAGCAAGACAAAAAGAAGAAAGGCTTTGATTACAAATAAAGGAAAACTGAATAAAACTTGATAATATTTTTGACACATTCTGTATTTGTCAAATTCATTTGACGAATACAGAATGTGTCAATAGAAAGTTTGTTTACAATATAGGAAAACCAAAAATAAGATAGTTTGGGCTTGTTAAAATGAGAGAAAACAATATAGCAATGAAAATATCACATTGAAAGGTAAATGATATATAACAACGAGGAATGCCACAGAAAAGCTGGCAAGATATTAAGAACGATTGTACAAATTGGTTATGGAGGTGAAGTAGTAGAGGAATAGAAAGAGCAAGATGGTGGTCTGTAATCTGTCACTATTATTCATCATTTAATCCAGATCACTGTATTCTACCATTATTATTATTATTACATTGAATAATTTATTTATAAAGGCAAATATGCTTACATCCACTTACAGTTACCAGTGAATGATAAATGAGTTTTGTACTATGTGAAAAATGTCATCTCTGACCAGGATTTGAATGTGGGACCTCCAGCTGCAAGACCGAGAAGCTATCTGTCTGCCACAGAAACTGGGATAATGGAAAGAAGAAAAATATTTTGAAATTGTAAAATAATTTGGTACCACTTGTATAGAATATAACACTTGTTATAAAAAATTATTTATTTATTAATTGGTTATAAAATAGCTAAACTAATACATAACCTTATCAAAAACTAGTTGTAAAAAGATACATTAACAATATAGAAAATACCACCACCTGTATCCTAAATCATCACAATGAATTTTCTCCAAAAACTGTCTTTTTTCAGTATGAAGTCTTGTGCACGAGTCTTCATCTAATGAGTGTCACTATCAATTTATTTTATTCATAATTCATTAGATTATCAAGTTTGATGGTTCGTAAAATAAAGTGAGTAATTCCCAATTTTCTTTTTTTAATTCTAATACTTTTTTCAGTTCTTTCTGTTTCTTTTAAAAAAAGTCCAATAAAAAAAATAAATATTCTAAGACAAAATTTAATATTATTAAATAAAATAATAACATGCAAATAGAATTAACATTTACAAAAAAAAAAAATAACATATACACAAATATATTTTTTTAAATTTACAATATTTATAGAAATAGTTTATTCAAAGGTACACACACTTGAAACAGAAACTATATGAGATAATAGGAGGGATAAATTATAATTAATAATGTTATTAAAAGCACTTATGGGTTAAATATTTTTTGATTAATGTTAGGTGATGAATATTTGATTCATTTAATCAGAAGAGAAGGGTTTTTCACCAAAATTGATTCAGTACATTATCCAAGAAACTAAACTTATCTTTACAATAATTCTGATGTTGAACTGAAATATTAAAATTATATTATTAAAACTTCTACCTGTTTCTCTCCTTCCTTTTTTCCTTGTTTTATTTGTAAAAAAAAAATGAATAAATGTTTTATTAGATATAAATACAATGGGTTATACCTTATCCATTTTTTTATATAAATGTTCTTTTAATCAGCATAATTACATCTGTATGAAACTTAGAAAAATGAAATACAAGTTTGAAATGTGAACTAAATAGATTTCACCTGTGCTTATTAATTTTTTTTTTTAATTATTAAGTTAATCACTATTGTAATGGAATGTAATATTTGATATTGTTTAAATGTGTTTATTGAAAAATACCTAAATCAAAAGTGAAAATGAACTAAAAAATTTTAAATTATGTATATTTATACTACATACAAAAAACTTTTAAGTTGTTTATAGTTTCTAGGTGCATATAAAAATAATGTTGTGCATTAAAATATAATATTAAATAATCGTGAAAATGTGACTCATACGTCCAGTGATTTAAATACTCTGACCAGGTAAAGTTATAACATAAATAAATGCAGTGTATTATTACAATATTTAAATAAAACTGAATATAATTATATTACTCCCTCCCCTTCTGAAAAAGAAGAAATTATTATTATTGTGTAATTAACATAATTTTATAGAATGAATGTTAATATGAAAAAGTATACATATTATTTTATTTTATGTGCTGTATGAATGTGAAATATTTATTAAAATAAAAAATATCATCATTATGTGTATAATGTCAAAGCCAAAATGTGTTGCATTTTTTTATTGTTATTATTATTTATTTATATAAAAGTGTTTATTAGATACTGGTTAATAAATTACAACAATATCTGTTTTCTAAGAAGAAAATTAAAAAAAACAAAAATGTCAATTCTTATGAAAAATTTATTGTATCATTTCTTTAAATAAATTATTTTTCACACAGAATATAATTTACTCATTATTTTTACTGATATTATTATTGTTACTGCTGTGATTTATTGCACATTTAATATATTTTTTTGTAGTTCCTTTTTTTATAAATAGTGTATTTACTAAAAAAAATTTCAGTTTTGTCTTTTTCATCAGCTAATGCTTTACCTGTATTTCTTATTCATGATCTTTTTCATCACTGAGATAGGCCTAATAGTCATGAGATGGTTACGTACACCAGCTATAGACAAATTTACTTAAATAATTTCGATTCATTTGTACAAGGGATGGCTGAAATTTAATATACACTGGAACATAATAAAAGAAAGAAATGATTCATGTCCTCTCATTTTCTGTCAGTCACCAACTTATGGGATCAAGTATGCCTGCTATACCATTGCATATAAAATGACATGCAGCGACTGAATTTTTAACACTGGAAAAAGTAAACACTAATGACATACATTGTTATCTAAAAACCATTTATGATGAAGAGTGGCAGAGCATGGAATATTAGCAGTATTAATAACACCACAATAAAAAAAAATTGAGAACAACTCTTTGCAATCTCTTGACAGTGTTTTTGGACTCCAAACAAAACCTAACTAAGCAGTCAGGAAACTGGATCGACTGTAAATTTTCTGGAGTATATAGAGGTATTAAAATATCTTAGTTGACATGTGTGTCCTGTTTGACAATTCACATAGCTGATAAAGCTTGGTGGTTTGATTATGCCACTCATTGCAAGCAACTGCCAAGGCTCTTGTGAAGTTTAAATTTGAACCTGTTCCAAACCCTCTGTACTCACCAGATTTGGTATCCTATGATTTTCACTTTTCACAGTTAAAGAGGAACATCATGAAAGTATCATTGACCTGAAGGCATAGTGAGGTTGTTGATCAAGGAAAGACTGCCAGCATTCTTCAGTGATAGAATGAGAAAACTGATTTACCCTTGGGAGAATTGTGTAGCTGTAAATGGTGAATACATGGAAAAGTAGATTTAAGTTTTTGTAGTAAATAAAATGCTATTTGTGCCATATGAGGTCTGTTCAGAAAATAACCTTATTTTTATTATTTTACAGATTATTGGTCCTTGTCTCCTTCAAAGTACAGTACTCCCCTTCCGTATTCCTATACTTTTCCCAGCAGTGTTTCCACTTCACGAAGCAATCCTAGATAGCTTCATTTGAAGTGGCTCATAAGGTCCATGACAAATTTGCTTTATTGTCAACAGTAGTCTTAAAACAAAGTCCTGTCACCACTGATTTTAATTTCAGAAATAAAAAAAAATTGCAAGGAGCCAGGTCTGTTGAGTAGGGAGGACAGTCATCAGATTTTTGGCACAAAAACTGACAAATTGACAAAGCTAAATATGTAGGTGTATTGTCATGTATACGTTGTGTAGGTGAAGGAACCATGAGTTGTCTTGCCACAACTCAGATCTTTTTTTACAGATTTTTTTTCACGTAACCGCTGTAAAACACCTTGGTGGTATGCACGGTTCCCTGTTTCATCTTGTGGCAAGAGTTCAAAATGCACAATTCCATTAAAATCAAAAAAAGACAGAAAGTATCACTTTGACATTGGACCAAGACTGATATGCTTTCTTGAGGTGTGGAGATCCTTTGCCAATACATTGTGATGATTCAACTTTTGTCTCAATGTCGAAGCTGTAAACCCAGTTTTATTCTACCATTATGATCCTCTGCATGAATGTTTCATTGTCATCAGCTTGTTAAAGAAGTCTGACAGAGTCCTCTCAATGTTCTTTCTGCTGTTCGGTCAAACGAAGAACAAATTTTTCTGCAACTCAATGCATGTTCAGTTTTACAGTCAAACTGTCATGGCATGATCCAGTTGAGATGCTAACCTCTTCTGCAAGTTCTCTGACAGTCTCTGTGATTTGCACGCACCGGATCATTGATTTTCTGAAGTATTATTCAGAGCATCATCCATGTAAGCTTGTTTCAAAAGTTGAAACATGTCACTAAATATCTACATTTGTGCATAATTAAAAACCTCTTTTCATTTGCAACTTATGAGTGATTGTGTATTACAATCAGCCACCTCACATTCCTTTATTGAAAGTTAACAACTGTTGATATTCTATTTCCTATTAAATATAATTCATTCATTGGTTAAATGCTATTATTTGTTCATTGATATTTATGTAGTGTTAGGTTTATGTTATATTTCAGGATGACTCCAAAGAAAATATGAAGATTATTAGGGTGGCAAGTGGCATATGACAAAACACTGTAATGTAATTTATAATATGAACAGTTGGTAGTCAGTGCCTTAAAGTGAGTGTAACAAAATATAAACTCAGTTCAGCATTTGTACTCCATTAGACTGTCAGTTTTTTCATTCGTTTGATTATTACACTACAAGTTAGTGCTGGTTACAAATTGTTTGTTTTAAACATTTTCATCTCATTCAGCAATCATAGTCCTTCTCAAATGCTCCATAATTATGTTATTTTTTGTATTTGTGACAATTTTTTTGTGCATCAACTTTTAATTTATTATTGATTAATTATTTATTACTTATTAATCTATAAGTTTTGTAGTGCCCAATAATTTCTTGTTTTTTTAAGTTATCCATTAACACAATTCTGCCATTAACATTTATTTTTCTGAATAGATTTGCCTCCCAGTATCATTATTGTTTTTTTTTTTTTTTTTTAGCAGTATGGAGTTATATCTTATTACAATAAATGCAGCATTGGCAACTTATAGGTTCAACATAAAATAAAAGGATTAAAAACTTTTTATGACCCATGTATGAGAAAATGAATGAATGTATGAAAGTGTCTGAATATATACTAATGTAATGGAAACAATTAATTCGTATAATAATGTAACTTTGAGCCCAGAAATTACAAAAAATAAAAAAGGATTCTTTGTTTTCATCTCTTATGGAGAATTTGATTAAGACCAGACTACATTAAAATAGGGTGGAGCTATTTCAGGGTGCACGGCTGTTGGTTTAACATGAGACGTTACAGATCTTGGATGAAATTCATCTGAGCTACTGACTGATCAACTTATTTGTAGAGTTAAGTGGGAGATCCACCATGGTATTTTTTTTTAACAAAACTGAAAGACTCAAATGGAAATTTTAGTTCCTTCATTTGGCCAATTCTACAGATAAATTGGCTGGTCTGTATGTTAGAGAGTCACTTATAGTGTAGTGGATTGAAATAAAAACAAGATATTGACTGCGTAGTAAATTTAATTTTAACATAAAATAGACAAAAAATGGTACATGATATTTATTTTGACTAATATTCAGTGACAATTTTGTTCAACATTGGTCTGTGATATGAGAAGTAAGAGACGTAAGGCATAATAAGCTGGGGTAGAGGTGCTTGTGCCGTCGGCGTCATTCACTGAGCATGCCATGCCAGCTTTGCAATGCTCCTGAAACAGTCTCGCTCGCTCAGACCAGACATTGGGGTACCTGTGTGTGGCCCATAACCTCCCCTTTCCAACGATATGCATAATTTATATTTCCAGCTGGCTTTTGCACAGGCTGAGACAGACATTGAATTTTTATACCTTTTTACATGTTTATTTCAATTTTTTACACATAAATATAGTCCAAAATACACTTATTATTATTTAGATCAATCTATCTTGACAAACTCTAAACACAAACACACGAATCACCGCACTATCACATCTAAGTTGTCAGATACAATGAGTAGTAATGAGCGAGAGCGCCGGTTTTGGCCGATCTGCACTGTGCCCCCTCCCTGCGAACCCCTTCACCAGTGATGCAAACTCAAAGTCGTATCGGCGAATTGACTATGTAAGTTATAAAATTACACTGCATTTACATCTCTTAGACTAATAGTTAGGGAGTTATTAAGATAGAACAATATATACCTTTTTGTTATGCTACAAATTTCTGTTCTGGTACCCATATGTTACGGTGTGATTTTAAAAATGTTTCACATTAAAAAGTATCTTAGCTACCTACCTAAGGGGTATTATGTGAAAAAATTGGCTACGCTTTTTGTAAAATTTTGAGATACAGGACCCATACCTTCCTGTCTCCTGGATCAATTTGATAAAAATTAAAAGGCATCGATTATTAGAGAAAATTCATCCAAATTGTTTCAGTAATATCTGCAAAACAAACCAATATATACATACAAATAGTATGTATAAACATACACACCTTCTGGGGTTTTCAGATGGTAAAATAGTGTTTTGGATAGAGGAGGGGTCGTCAAACATGGAAATCTGTAAAATTTGACCCAATTAATATACTTTCCAATATGAATTTGCACACCAGCAAGGTCGTGCTGTCTTTTTTTTATTACCAAGGCACATCACATCACATAAGCATCTCGAGGATAAACTATCAGCAAAGAATACTACATGATTGTTCTTTGTCAGCTAAGAAATGCTGTTCAATTGTAAGAGATCATAAGTGGGAAGATGGTGACTGAAAAATTCATCCTACAACACTTCTGCCCATGCATCCCAACTAATCCAGAGATTATTAGCAAAACATGAGATTAAGCAGACTCCTTACTCATCAGACACAACTTTCTGTGATTTTTGGCTCTAAACTTAAATGAAAGAAATCTGAAGACACAGGAGATTGAAAGAAGTTCTACAAGAGGACCTATGACCAAATGACTGAAAAATGCTTCCAACAATGGAAACATTATTGGAGTAAGTGTGTTACATCAAAAGAGAACAAGTCATTGAACCAACTAGGTTAAGTATTTATATTTGAGCCAAGGTCAAATACCTTTTGATCACACCTCACACTGGTAAAACCTTTTTAATTCTGATATTACTTGGTAATTTTTTTATGTTACTATACTAAATAAACAGTATAACATTTCAATAAGTCAGTGGTTATGATCAGAAAATGATATTGTCATTTCAACTGAAGAAAAATAGAAGCTGTTGAAAGAATAAAAGGTTTACAGCCATTTTAAACATTGAGACTCCTAAAGTTTGAGATTTGATGAAATTTTAAGGTAAATAAATTATTAATTCAATAAAACCTTGCAATCAAAATCTATATAGGAAAACAAGAAATGTAAATAAATGAAAGGAGTTTTCCTCTGGTTTATTTAGCAAAGAGAATAAGGAACTATGTTCCAGGACCAATTTTGCAAGACAAGTTTTTTCTTTTTTAAATAGAATTCCAAACTACATTTTAGTTATAAAACATTGATATGATATTACAAAAAAAAATGAAATAAAGTAAAAGTTATGATTAATGATTCACTCCACTAAAGCCACCCATTTCGCTGCTGAACTCAACCTTCTTGCTCAAGGCCATAAATTGTCAAAATCGAACCCGCTCACTCGCCTACCGCGTTTGATGATTGGAGTGGGATACTCAGAGTTGGTGGCTGTTTCCAGCATGCTCTCATCGGGGAAGACTTCAAGCATGCCATCATATTGCCTCGTCACGCTCGACTCTCTCATCTGCTTATCCAGGATGCTCATCTTCAGACTCTCCATGGAGGAACTCAGCTCACTTTAGCTCAACTTCGTCGTCACTTCTGGATTCTTAGTGGCCACGCGCCGGTTCGCTCTTTCATCTTTAACTGTGTGGTCTGTGCTCGCTTCAGGGGTCAGAGAACGCACCAACTGATGGGTCAACTTCCTGTATGCAGGGCCAATCCCGCTCGTGCCTTTCTCTCCACAGGAGTTGACTGTGCAGGTCCAGTTTCTATTAAGTCTTGGAAAGGTTGCATACATAAGTCCTTCAAGGGCTGGTTCGTCATTTTTGTGTGCATGGTCACGTCAGCGGTTCAGCTGGAACTAGTATCAGACTACTCCGCTGACGGATTCATCTCGGCATTCAGGCGGTTCATCTCGCGTCGAGGTCACTGTCAGTCTTTATCTTCTGATTGTGGAACCAACTTCGTTGGAGCGGATCAAAAACTAAAACGGCTATTTTCTCGCGGGCTACTGGAATATGCAGCTCTATCGTCTGTGTTACTCAACGATGGCACTCAGTGGTCGTTCAATCTTCCTGGTGCTCCCCATTTTGGAGGAAAGTGGGAAGCAGCCGTGAAATCAGTGAAGTTTCACCTTGCTCGCACAGTCCGGGACGTTTGTGCTCACGTACGAAGAGCTCAGCACACTTTTAACACAAGTTGAGGCCGTACTCACCTCTCGGCCGCTCGAACCACCTTCAGAGGACCCGGACGATTTCTCGACGCTCACATCAGGTTACTTTCTCATTGGGGAGGCTCCCATTACGATACCAGGACCTTCTCTGCACCAGCTTTCAATCTCTAGACTCACTCTATGGCAACTCATTCAACGACGTCGTCTACAGCCGTTCTGGAAGGCCTGGTCATCTTGTTATCTTCAGCAGCAACAGTCCATCTCCAAGTGGCACCACCCCACTCATGACATCTCAGTTGGCTCCTTGGTCCTGCTCACAGATGAGAGGTTTCTCCTTGCCGCTTGCAAAATGGCCGCTTGCTCGTGTTCTTGCTCTTCACCCTGGGAAGGATGGGCTCACTCGAGTGGTTACACTTAAAACCGCTATCTCTACTCTTCTACCCATTTGCCTCCAACCCTGATAATACTAATAAGAATTCTATGTGCCGACCGAAAATCGTCAACAATTCCATTGCTGACTGCCGGGGGAGAATGTTCAGTTTTTGGTCAAGGTCGCAGACATAACGTTGTTCGAGAAACCACATTTTTGCCGATTTCGCAATAACAGGCTAGGGTTTGTCAACAATTCAGTGAATGGTGTTATAAACAACATAACCCAAGGTTGTTTATTATTACAATTCTGACCTGTGTGCGAATGACGGTGTCAGCTGTTTTGTCAGTCATTTCTTTTCGTGCCTTGGGTGTGTTAGCTTCGGTGCTGTGTAAATTGTTTTTTTTTTTTTTTTTGTTATTAAATCGTCGGGTCAAGCTCCTTACAAGATTTAAGTTATCTAAAGACTTTATTTAATTTTTACTTACTGCTCGCGGCTGTTTCTGTATTGTCGGATATAATATATAAATACTAAAATTAGATTATTTTATAAGTTAAATGTTGTGCTCGGTAAGACTGGTCGTGCTATGTTTTTTCGTGCTGTAAGTTAATTATGTGAATTCCTGCTTTTTTATTTTGTGAATGTAATGTTTATTCAATTATTCTCAGTTAAGTCTTCTGTTCTTGTAGCATAAATGATTTTTACCGTATTGTTTTCCTTTATTATAGTTGATGCATAAACTCTTCTTGCGTTTCTGTTATAATTATAAATTTAACAAACTTTAAATAATGTTGATGTGCTGTTTTATTTTTCTCTCTCTTTCGTAATCACTACCCAATCCAGACCATGAGATCCTCTCAGAACAGACTTCATTATATGCCTATTAAATTAGTTACGCTATTTCTCTACAAAGTCGCCACTCCGATTTAGATATTTGTCGTAGCGTGGTATCAACTTTCCAATACCCTCGTTATAGAACGGAGCCGCCTGTGTTTTCAGCCACGTTTCTACGCTTGTCTGCAGCTCGATGTCTGTGCCAAAATGTTGTCCTCCTAGCCAGCGTTTCATGTGAGCAAAGAGGTGAAAATCGGATAGAGCCAAGTCCGGGCTGTATGGTGGGTGATCGAACACTTCCCAACGAAAACGCTGCAGGAACTTCTTTGTTACAGCTGCAGTGTGCTGCCGAGCATTGTCATGGAGAAAGACAATGCCTGATGACAACATTCTTCTCCGCTTATTCTGAACTGCCCTTCGTAGACATTGAAGAGTCACGCAGTATGAGGCTGCAGTGATGTTCGTGCCACGTTCCATGAATTCCACCAAGAGAACTCCATTCCGGTCCTAGAACACAGTAGCCATACACTTTCTGTTGGAGAAGGTTCGCTTGAACTACTTTGGTTTACTGGAAGAATGAGAATGCATCCACTGTTTAGATTGTTTTTTTGTTTCAAAATGGACCCATGTCTCGTCCCGTGACAATTTTGTTCAAAAATTCTCCTTCATTGTGATAGCGCTGGAGAAACGTTGGGGAGGCGTCCATTCTCATTGTTTTATGATGGTCGGACAGCATCTCGGGAACCCATCTCGCACACAGTTTGCGGTACTGAAGTCTCTCACTCACAATGGTGTAGAGAGCTGACTTTCAAATTTCAGGAAACGAATCACTCAATACAGAAATTGTGAACCGACGATTTTCTCGAATTGCCTCATCCACTCACTCAACGAGATCATCGGTTGACACTCGCTTCCTTCCCTGACCGCCTGCATCATGAGCATCTTCATATCCTGCTTTAAAGTTCCTGCACCATCGTCGCACTTAGCTGTCACTCATTGATGTTTAACCGTACACATTACTTATTCGTTGATGAATTTCAGCTACATTACACCCCTCAGCCTCGCATTTCACACTTGGCGGGAGATGTTATAATGTTCTAACCGAAGTGACGCGGCGTGATTAAAGGCCATACTAGATACGCTGCGCAACACATATGCGCAAAGGTTCATCCGATTTTTGCGCGGGTTTTTATTTCGCGACCGATCGGACCTTGAAAAAACCCTTGTAGTTGACATCAATTGATGTCATATGGTTTATGTCTTAGCTTTTGTTATACAAATTTAAAAAAAAAAAAATATATTTTAAATGATTCATGTATGAGATCGGTTCATAAAGTGTCTGATTGTATTTTTTTTCTCAAAAGATATTTGAATACAAGTTATAATACTTGTTAGAGCTCATGCATGTTTTTTGCAACTTTACAGATCACATCAGTTGTCAAGTTGTCATTGTATGTGGGTGGAGCAGGTACTTGTCACATTCAAGAATCATGTAAATAACACTTGTATAAGGTCTGTTCAAAACGTATATGACAGTATTTTTTTTTATTCTCAGAAATTATTTGAATGTTGGATCTGTAAAACTTGGTAGAGCACAGCAGTAGTGTCTATTGTGTATGCAAGGTTTTTTGTAACCTTAAACTGCATCAGTTGTCCAGGAACCTTTTATAACAGATGTTTGCTGCATTTTTATTTTGTTCATATAGATGGAACTTGACAAACAACATTACTGCATCAATACTACCAAAAGCTTAGTGGTACCAAAGCGAAACAATTCATAAGGTTAAGCAGACTTTCCAGATTGAAGCTATTGTAATTACCCAAAAAATGGTACAACCATTTCAAAATGGTCTAGATAAGACTAACCAGTGTAGAGGTAGGCAATTAAGAACCCAAAATTGAAATATAATTCTATGCACATGTAGTTTGATAATTCTTGCCTGACCATCTGAGAAAATACAATGACATTCACCAAATAATTCAAAAATAAAAACTGAATATTTTACACCATTAGGTTGAAATTAACATTTGCAGTTCACTAAACAGTTTAATTATTATTAACCTTTGTTTATACAACGCACCAGAAATCTAAAACTTTTGTTAATCAGCAACTCACAAAGACACAAATAATACTAATCTAGCAATAAGGAACTTTTACTCTATCTCAATATTTCATTTGAGATTGTTGAATTGATAATTGTATAAATATTTGATGTAATAAAAAGTAATATTTCAGAAATTGTGTAACTGTCCATTTTATTAAAGAATTACAGGATTGTATCTCACTTAAGATGAAATAAGTTGAATGAAATATGAATAATAATATAAATAATCTTGAATGAAATAAGTTTAAATGAAGTGCAGAAAAAATGTGTATATGTAATTTAATAGGTGTACAAGGAAATGATGTGGTGTCCACATCAGACATTATTTTAGCTTAAAGAGCTCTATTTTTTATTGTACAATATGAGCTAAAATAGATATATCAAGAATGAGAAATACAGGAAGCATTAATTAAAAACATAATTATGATGATTAGGATTCGTCAAGATATTGGGTCGAAAAATGATTGAATTGAGATTAAAAAATCTAAGAAGTTATTATTATCAATAATAAAGGAAAATATATAGTAAAATAAATTTAAATTAGTCAGAGAAAATTAAATCAAATCTATAAAAGGATGTCAAATTCCGATCACTAACCAGAGTAACATTATATTATTCCCTTGCTTAAACTGAAGGAACTGAAATATTTTATGTTTAATAAAAATCTTTAATTGTAGATTTTAGTAATCCATTTTATAAAATGGAGTTTAACAAATGACTACTGCTCTCAGCAGCTATCGTGTTGGCGGTTACAATTTTCATTTTGTGAAAACTTGAAATAACCTTGGCTAGTAAGTTGTCATAGAGGGTTATTAAACCTTTGGAAAGGAGCATAATTTTTTATTTGTAAAATCCCGCCGTCTTTGTTTCATTGAAAACACCACGTGATCACCTTACGAGACTTAACATATGTTTAACTCGGCGGTGCTTTGCACTGAACTGACAGCTAAAGAAGCAACGTCTGTATATTCTCGCTACAGAGAGATGAGGTTATGTGTAGTTATAGTAATTCATGTACTTGTTTTGTCTGATCTCGGAAGATAGTGTTAATGATGTGTGGGTTTTCTGTTGATGAGAAACTGAATAATAGTAATAAGACTGAAGGTATTGTATGTATTTATTTTAAGACGTGTTTTTATTACGAAATTCATGTTTTTATTTTACAGTATTAAGTTTACATCATTTACTTGAATTGGCTGTTCAATTAAAATAGAGGATTAAATATAATGAATATACTTTAAGTGCGTATTCGAGTATATTCAAATATGCACTTCAAATAAGTAGTATTACTTATTTAACTGTACTTATTATAACTGTGCATATATTATACGGTGTATTGATTGTTTACTACCATAGATGCTCATCTGCAACTGATCTTATATAATGTGAAATATTTTGTTCAAATAAATCCAAAAAGTGACTAAATGAGGGGACAATGTTAACTGATCAAAGCTGATGGATCAGTTTTGTATAAACATTATGAGAATATTTTTTTCTAAATCAAATTTGTTTCCTACCTGAAATATTATCTTATAAGACTGAACTTTTAAAAATATATATACTATAATAGTTATACAAATACAGACAATTCATCACTTCAAGAAATTACCAATCAACCAAATTGACAATTGAGAGATTGTTGAAAGTAATAACCATCAGAGATAATTTATTGTTAGATTTTAATTAAGACTTAAGTAGAATTCATATGAATGAGGTCAAAATACGAATACTACAGTATATTTTGATTATTAGATTGAGTATTTATATTGAACACAATCATTGGTTTTTCAAAATAAATTTGATTATTTCTAAATAAAATTCATCCTGATGACTCATGTTTCAATAAGTTTGAATGTTGATATTTGAACACAATCATTGGTTTTTCAAAATAAATTTGATTATTTCTAAATAAAATTCATCCTGATGACTCATGTTTCAATAAGTTTGAATGTTGATATTTGATGTTTCAAACAATTGAGAAAACTTTCTTTTTTTTTCAATTAGCCTTGAACAGTAGGGAATATACCTCAAGCAAAATAAAATTATACAAGATCATTCTGTAGTTTTCATTTTCACAGACATACACACACATGCATAAACTTTATAATATAAATCTACATAAAATTTGAATATAAATCTACATAAGATTTGAATAGTGTTTTTGAGGTGTATATTGAAGCTGTGTAGCTTTGGAAAATACTAGAATATTTTATTTAAATGGGTTTTGTTTAAATTAACATTTTATGTAACTAAAATTTAGGTAACAGGATTTTTGTTTTGTTGCAGAAATGATTAATATTTATAAAAGAGAAGTAGAAACATTAAAAAATCTGGGAAGATCATGGAATATGTCTGAAAAGGAGATAGATAAAGTAATTGAAGATTCAATTGATTTTTTTAAAAATCAAAAACAAAAAAGTGGAACTGTATATTTAAATTTATTTTGTTTACAGTCTATGTGGCGTGTATTGCTATCTAGTCTATTTTTAGTTCTTGTTTTGTCTTCATTAATTATATATAAAAAATCTGTACAAAATATTATTGAAAGAAATGTTCAAGAAATTATTTATCCAGGAATGAAGTTATTTAGGAAATTAATGCTTCCTGTAATAAAAACATTTCCTTCTCTGACAGGTATGTGGTAATTTAATTTTAATTTTAATTTTTTTTTATACAGTGCGTTTGAAAAGTAATTAAACACCTGCATGCACTTGTACAACAATGAATAACATTGACTTACCTTGTTAGAAATGGTTCCTATGAACTTCCAGACATTTTTTCTTCTTGAACACTCAGAAGTTGTTCAAGTAAATTGTTATTGGGGAAATAACCAATAGCAATTTGGAGTTTCTGTAGACTATGGGGGTTTCCTTGATAAACATTACTTTTTGCATAGTCCCAGAAATATAAATAGGGTTGGCTAGGTCAGGATAATGAAGGGACACAAGGCCTTAGAAATGATATGATTTCAGAAAATTTCTTGCAGTAACTTCATAAACTATGTGACTGTGCTGACTCATTGAATGCAAGCATTACAATTTTGGTGCTCTTCTATGAAGTGGTGAATGATTTCATTGTAAAGAACTGAATTTATTTTTTCTGGGAAGAATATTGGGCTGATAATTCTTCTGCTGGAAATTGAAACCACAACTGAATCACACCATAAATGTGAGTTCTATGTAAGCACATATCTGGATAAATGGAACTATGCCTCATTGGTATAAAAAACATAATCTAAAATATCATCAAAATTGTCCAGAAGCTGTTGAAACCAATAAAAATATTGAATTCGCCTTTCACAATTTGTGGCCAATAATTTTTAAACTGCTTTCACTTTATATGAGGTAAGCTAAGCTTCTTATGAAAGCTTTGTGTGCAATTGCAACACTGTTGTTTTTCTGTTTGCCCAACTTTCACATAGATGTGTTGGTACTGTTGCATAACAGCTGATATGTCTTGCACTTTTTGTTAATCGGGGGCTGATAGTCTACTACTTTGCTCATAGTCCTTTACTGATCCTGTTTCTCTAAATTTCTCGATTAGTGCTTTTTCACTATGTCTATTAGAAACCAGTGTAACTGAAAATGTAATAGAAAACTGGTGTTTCATTTTCTGTCTGTTCTCATTATACTTACAAAAGGTCTGTTCAATGAGAAGTATTTGCTATTCTAAACTAATCACCATTCTGAGAACACACAAGAAGATATGGTCTCAGTTGTTCAAAGGCAATGAACACACAAAGAACTAGACACACCTTCTCAAGGCCACTAGCCTGACTGGCCCATGGAAGCAAACTGTAGGATTTTCAACCTTTTTCAGAAAACATTTCTTGGAGAACATAATTACAATTGCTTAACGTATAATACTTTTTTACCTGTAGTTATTTTTCAAATGCATGTATAATTTTGTAGCAGTCTATGAAGTTAGTTTGGTTGCAGAAACTTTGCAGGTGTAATTTTGTTGAAGGATGTAAAATTCTGTTTTATTTTAAAGGTGGCAGATATCTGAAAAACAAATAATTTTTTGTCCATTACAATCACTGGTGAAAGTATACAAAATAAATTTTAATATGAACTGAACAGAATAAATTATTATAGTAAAGTTTAATATTTTTAATTATGTGTGTGTAGAATTTATTAATATTATTTTATTGCAAGATTATTGAGCACTCATTAGCAGCCCTCATCACTTATGTTGTTGAAGAGGAGACCATTGTGTTTGCAGTTGAAAATGTTATTTAACATTTTTATTTTTATGTCAATTCTGAAGTAATTAAAAATTTTATATAACTTACAATTTGGTTTGATTCATTTTCAAAATTATAATTTTATTGAATTATTTTACGTAGTTTTCCTAATTAATGTGTACTTTATTTAAAAAATGAACTGCTTAATCCTTTCAGTTCAATAGATATATCTGTAACATTTGAATCATAATTGGAATTATGAATTCCTTTACCATGAATAAAATTAAAATACTGAATAAATATTTTATTATGCATTACTTTTTAATTAAATCTTTTCATTATTATTTCAAAAGTTTTGTAATATCTAATGAATATTTTATTTACAGTAAAACCTCCAAATTTGTCATGTTCAAAATCACTATATTGATTAAATGAGGACACATGTAGAATTTCATTTTTACTTTCTCAGCTGTAGCTTGTCTTACTGTTGTAGCAGCATAGTTATAAAGGAAAAGTAAAGTTTTAAAGCATAGTTATAAAATTCGCCCAACATTTTGGGTATCAGGGTTTTTGCTAATATTGACGTTTCATATGGCCCCTTTTGTTAAAAAAAAACATAAAAAGAGTTATAAAAATTTCTGGAAGATGTGTGTACATTGTTGGCCTGTATTTTAATGAAAATCTCTGAACTGACTCAAAACATTTCTTTAATGCCATCAAATTTTTTTTATAATCTCTGATGTTTTATCTATTTTTCAAGTTGCAGCTGTTATTAAAAATATTGTGTGAGATAGCTGTTGAGCAAAGGGGGTAAAAAAATGGCCGGCCTCTGTGGCGCGAGTGGTAGTGTCTTAGCATTTCATCCGGAGGTTCTGGGTTTGAATCCCGATCAGGCATGGTATTTTCACACACGCTACAAATTATTCATCTAATTCTCTGAAGCAATACCTAACAGTAAACCTGGAGGTTAGACAAGAAATAAAAAGGAGGGGGTAAAACGGACTAGGCTAATATTTCATTTACTGAACATTTTGATTCTTTTTTCCACTTCTAATGTAATATAATTTTATAATAAAAATTTTATTTAGTCAAGGGAGCTGACCCAAAATATTTTACTAAAAATTTTGATTTTTTTTTAAATTTTACATTTAATATCGCCGCATAATTTTTTTAATTAGATATGCCATTTTATGTATGAGATCAAATCACATCCAAATATTTTTCCTGAACATTTTTATCATTTTTGTAATTTACTTTAAATATTGCTTAATTAGATCATTAATATATTTTAAAAAAAAAACCTATTGTGTATTTCAAATAAAAGTCCGTCAAGGAGAAAGTGGGGAAAGTTAGGCAACCTTTTACCGTCTTTCTTTTAGTTATATTTGAAAAAAGAACTAGAAAAATAATATATAAAAGTTAGAAAACCTAATCTTGGAAAAAATATTCAATTTAATCAGACCAGCGACTAGTTCAGATGCGTTTATTTTCGCTCGATGTATAAATAACCATTTGTGCAAAGTAACTAGTTTTTCTTTGTAATTTCTTATAATTATTTAATTTGGATGTACTATATATATATATATATATATACATATTGGAATTAATATGATAAATTTAACTTATCCATTTATTATGTTTTGGTGGTTTATATTTCATGTAACATATATGCATTTGTAGATATTATATATATAATCCAACTTGATGCACCTAAGTACAGAAATGTAAAAGTAAATAAGATGACGCTTACCTTATTTTTTAATAACTTTACAACAGCGCTTTTGTGGCAATCTACATCTTCATTTGTAATTTTCGTTTTTTAATATGTATGTCTTAAAAAGATGATACATCATAAATAAACGAAATAAAAAATAAAAATAAATTATAACATATCATAAAAGGTGATATGTCCTGAAAAGATTGACTTTAGAAAAAAACATATATATATATATATATGTATATGTACAACCTGAACTGTCTCAAATGCAAAAAACTTTGTGATTGTCATTGATGCAATAAAATGTAGTTTGTGCATAAATTACTTCCATGCCTCTTATACAAGATTAGAATCATTGGAAAAATGGAAGAAAAAACGCTAATAATAAAGTAGCTTGGAAATCTGACAAGTGCGTGAACATTAATAAGGAGAAGGTAATGAATATGCAACTAGATTTGACCAAATCCTGCAGTCTATATCTGATTTGTAGTGATTTCATGTCTCTTTGTATGGAAAAAATTGAAAAGCTGTCAAAACAATTTAAAACGGTAAAAACTACTACAAACCAAATAAAACTTCATTTTGAACAATTCTCAGCTGAATACAGTAATCATGGAAAGATGCAATGAACTGGAAGTAAAGAATGCTGATCTCACCAAAACTGTAACCCTTTTACAAGAAGAAATACACCTGTTACATCAGCAGGTTCAAATAGATAACCTAGAAATTAATGGTATTTCGCAAACTAATGGTGAAAATCTGTATATTATACAGATTATCTGTATATTATCAGTAGAATACAGTATATTATACTGTATTCTACTGTATGAGCAATTCAGGTGGCTTTCATTCATAATGGCATATCAGTTATGCATAGAGTGCTGAATGCAAAAAAAATTGACATCAATAATTGTTAAATTTATGTCTACAAAAATAAAAATGGATCGGATCATTTCATCAAAGAAGAAGTGTGGATTGAAATCAATCGAAATAAATTCCAAACTGAACAAACACATTTCTCCTCATTTTAAAACAAATTAGAACTGGATAAAGAACTCGGAAGAGAAAATAGTTGGTCTTTCTCTGGATTTGGGAAGAAAGGATCTTAATCAGGGAGCACGTATCATCTCCAGTTAGAAGAATTGTCAAAAAGTGACATGGAAAAATAAGTCAGTTAACCTGTATCCTCCTTTTTTGCAAAAATGTAATAAAGAAAAATTTAAAGTTCTAAATAAGTTTCTTCTTTCTTCTGCAACTTTGAATTTTTACATTTTGAGGTGATTTTTGGTTGAGTTTTAAAGAATTAGTATTGAATTGTTTCCTAAGCTTTTTATTAAGAAGCTGAAAATGAATAGATTATGTTTAAAACAGGTTATAAAGTAAAGAATGCTGATCTCACTAAAACTGTAACCCTTCTACAAGAAGAAAGTAAATAGATTTCGGATAAGCAAATTAATTTTAGCATGATAAGCAAAATTATTTTTTATCGAGAATAATGTATTGTTAATTTGATATATAATTTTCAATATAATCGTATTTCAGATTAGGCATTTTGATAATTCACTAAAATTATTTTTAATCAGAGATAATTATTTTATATTCTTTCATTTTATTATAAAGTCTGCTTTTTTGTGTTTTGAATTAATTTCTGTTTTAGGAATAAAAAATTAAAAACAAAATTGTGTTTTGTTTGGGGGTGAAGGCTTTACTTATAGTGAATTAATTTTGTTTGTAAATATTTTAATCACCGAATGATACGGAATTGATATCTTTTTATTTCTTTGTAATATTAATGTAAAGGCATCACTCAGAGTTGAGTGGGTCTAATTGCTGAAATACAAATCACTCAATAATTAAAAATTAGTATCCTTTAAATATTATTAAGAAACCTCAAGTTAAACAATATCTCCATTAAAATATATGATGAATTAATCAACCTCTATTTATAATATTAAGTTTTTAGGATATTACATAACAATATACATTCTACAAGTTAAAAAAACAATTGTTTCTTTTAGAACACAATGTTAAAAAAAAAAAATAGTGTATAAGAAATCCAGATAGTGACATGTATTTTCATACCTTTTCCTTTTCTCTTGAAATGTAAAATAATCAAAGTTTGTATTATCTTTATGGTTATTGTAAACAGTTTTGAGGAAGAAACATCAAAATGAGTATTATAATAATATTGAAGGAGATGACATACTTGATTTTCAGTCTTAATACTTTAAGTAAGGTTGATAAAATAGATTATTCTTTTAATATAATACATATGAACATATGTAAATAAGAATTTTGATCAATTTGTTTATATGATACAGAATTGTGGAATGGAATTTGAAATAATAGTTTTAACAGATACTTGAGCGGTGGATTCTTTTAATTACAAATTAAATGGTTATTCAGTTATTAACAAACTAGGTAATCTTAATAAATGCAATAGAATTTGCATATTCTACAAAGAGTATTTAAGTGTAAACAGAATGTAGACAACAAAACATAAACATTACTCTAATACCGTACCATTATGCCAATAATGGCAATATACCATTACTCTTTCACTTCTATTGATACTTTATTAGTCATTTAAATGAAAGTTTACAAATTTTTTAAGAGTAACAGGTGCACCGTCATTATCGGAGACATGAAAATTGATTTAATGAAAAACACTAAAGTAGTAAATGAACATTTTAGTTCTGTGATATCTAACGGTTAAAAATCTTGCATTAATAAACCCACCAGAATTCAAAATCCTGTATTGATCATGTGTTTTTTCAAAACATATCTTTCTGTCTTGAGAATATACTTGAATTAATTTTTAAAATGCATATTACAGATCATTTCTGTACTTTTCTGCATTTAGGATTTAATAGTAATGAAAAAAGTCTGATAAAAGGCACTCTGCAGTAAAAATCTGTTATTATAAAATTATATTAATAAAAATAAAATTTTATATAACCCTGGTGAAAAAATACATAATCTGCAACCATTGAATGGTGATTTTGAATTACCCAAAACAAATTAAATGTCTGCAGAAGATAAATGTTGTATACATCATCTAGGTTGGTTAATTACTAATTTGTACAAAGTAAAGGAAGTAGTGTGATCGTGAAACATTTCGGTTTTCATATTTCAATGGAAATATCCATTTTGACCATCCCTGAATCCATTTTGACTAGTTTCGTTGTGACATCTGTATGTACATATGTATTTATGAATGTGCACATGTATCTCGCATAACTCAAAAACGATTAGTCGTAAGATGTTGAATTTTTGGATTTAGCACTATTGTTACATCTAGTTCTGCACTTCCCTTTTTGATTGTAATTGAAATTAGAATTAAAATTTTAATTAATGAAATATTTTGATCTTAAAGGGAAGGCACATCAGTACAAATCAGACTTTATCTCTTTTGTTTTTTAACTTTTTTTTATTTATTTTTTTCAAATTTTCTTTTTTTTAATTTAAATATATTGATTTAATATTATTAACCCGTGATTGTAAAAAAAAAACGTTTACAATAAATAATAATTTGATGATAAAAAAATGAAAAAAATTATTAGTGAAATAAAATGTTATGTACTTTTAAAAATGTGTAAATGTAATTTAATAGGCATCACATAATATTAATTAGTTAATATTAATTAAAAATTATAATTTAGAATCATGTTATTTTTTAATTTTCTATTTTAATTTCTGTTTAATTTTATTTAATTCTGGGATTTCTGTTTAATTTTATCTACATTAAAGTTAACAACAGAGTGATCGAAAAATAAACCCTCACAGGAACAACATATACACTGAGGCATACATGTCCAGTCTTTAATAAATTGCAAAAAATTCTTATCTTTTAGTTCATTCCTCCTCTGATATTAGCGAACAGTATTCTCCCTAAGTCAGAGTTGATCATCATTTCATTTACTTGTTTTTTGTTGCCAGTCATTTAATCGCTGTTTGGTTTGATGTAATTCTTCTACCTTAATTTGTGTACATGTTCTCTAGTTTTCAGATTTTCTCTCTTTTTATATTCATTATACTCTTAATATTTTTATTCTTTCCTTGGGCTTAACATTTTCTTCCTCTTTATATTAATCATCTTCTCTTAATTTTTTTGTTCTTACCTTGCTCTTAACCTTTTCTTCCCCTTTATATTCATCTTCTTGTTTTTTGAGATATTTATTCATGTTATCTTCTTTTCCTGTATGATTGTTTCTTTTTCATTTTTTATTATTCACCAATTAATCCAATAATTTTACAGTTAGGTTGAAATTAACATTTGTAACCAGTATACAAGAGTTCACTAAATGGAATAGTTTAATTATAATTAACCTTTGTTTATCCGATATACCAGAAATCTAACTTTTGTTAATCAGCAAATCAAAAATTGCTAATAATAATCTTTTTTTTATTCGACCAATAACTGTTTTGTATGTAGCACCAAAATAAACTCTTGAACACCAAAGTCTAGCCGATCTGGAAAATCGAAGTATGATTTATATTAAGTAGATTGTAAATTACACAGGCCTGCAGGATTTAAGTTCATGAAAAATTAAAAAAAAATTAAACTTAACACATTGTTTTATTTTAGGATGCTGAATCCAAATATGATCTCAGTTTTTTGTCACATCATGTATAGAAAGTGAAAGGGAATGTAAGCTTTATTATATTTTTGATTGGTAGATTCTATTGTTTAAAATAATGTAAAATTGTTTTTCGATTGTAGAGCTTTATGATCCTTTTTTGTTTACTCGTGAAATTCAGCGTAGTCCTTTGTCTTTTGTGCTATGATCTTGATCATCACAATGTAGCACCTAAAAATAGTTATTCATTATATTGACCTTCCACCATCCTTCTTATCTTTTTATTTTCCATCTCTTTAATATCTTGATTAAATAATTGGCCTTGATCTTCACTCACTCCCCTTCCAGGAAGAAGCCCAAATGCTTTGTAAAAAGTGAATTTTATGCTCATAGAACATCCCAATTTTTTTAACTTTTCCAGCATCCTTTCAACAATGTCTTGTAAACAGGGGTCCTTGGTATTACTTAAAAATTTGATAACATCTTTAAAAGAAATACAAGCATCTTTTTTAACATTATTCATTGCGAGCAAGAAGTTCTCATCTAAGCCTTTGTAAGCTTAGTTATATTGTAAGACTTCACATCTGGCCAAACAAATATGCTTCTTTCAGTCTAGGTTCTGAAAGGTGAGGGAACTTCAAGTATAGATACTTAAAGCAGTTTTCTTCTTTTGATAAGGCTTTGACAAACACTTCACTGGTTTTGAATGCAGTGGTGGCAGCAAAAAAATTTTTTTGAGTCGACAAGGCTTTCATTCAAAATATTCTTGCTTCCTGCCTCAAGAAATTTTCTTGCAGGCCAGTGTTTTTGTACCTAGTGCTGACATCTCGCTTGGTGGTCCCATTCTCAAAAGAACCATGGGTACTTATATCCTTTTTTTTTCACTTCAGGAACACAAGACCACCATTAGGTATTGCTTCAGAGGATGAGATGGATGATTTGTAGCATGTGAAAATGCCACGCCTGAATTATATCCATCTTGCTGACCTAGAAGCACACAGTACTGTAAGGTCTTACTTTACCCATTTTTTATATTTTAGTATACTAGTTTTAAATTAACATAACTTTCTTTTAGGCGTACTGAATGACCAACAGGTATAAAGACATATTTGTTCCCATTATCCAGAAGAACAGCATTTAGAATTTTTTAAGAAAAGTAATTTTAATTTCTCTACTTTGTACTCATTATCAAACTTATACATCAAATCAGCAGTGTCACTCCGTATACCAAATCACACTCTTGAAATGTAGGGAGTAAATTGTTTACAATAAATAAGCGTACTTGCTGCCAGTAAGCTCCTTTCTTTTAATCTCTGATCTTCCATGCAAACAAAACAAACTTTGTGAAGAGCCCATAAATTGTCTTGATCTAAATTTATTCAAAGTATACATGATAAACCTTTCTAAGAGTTAATAATGTTTCTTTGATTTTTTTATTACAAATTCATCACAACTGTAACAAAATTTGTCTTGATATTTTACACAAGCAGGACTACTCGTTTTGTCACAACAGGTGATTAAACACAATACAACTTTAAATTCACTTTTAAAAGGGAGGGTAGAGACAGACAAAAGAAATCACTGAAGAAAATCAGGCTTCTAGATTTTGCTTTCACTATTTAGTTCAAAGAGTAAGCATTAGCGTTACTATGTGTAAAGTTCAAATATTGGCAATTATATGACAACATTTCTGTTTTATTTTGGGATGTGTAAGAAATCCAGGTAGTAAAGAGAAGGATTATAATGATAAATTAAAAAAATCTAGTGATTGTAATTTTCCAGATTCTTGCAACTACTAAAATACAGGGTGTCCCATATAAAACGCAACCCATCAATCACTCATCCATGAAATTTCAAAAGTCAAGCTTACTCCCCTACTCGTTACTGAAGTGGACTCGTCCAACATCTGAACATCACGGCGACGCAGTAGAACACTACCGATAGTAACAACAATGCAATCATAAAGTTCAGTGTATTGCTAGAGACAAGATGATGTTTTCGCTAGATGAACGTGTTTTCATTGTCGAGTCGTACTTCAGTATGAAATCAGTGATTGCAGTGCAAGATTTGTATTGCCATAAGTACCCAGATAAACCAGCTCCTAACAAAACATCAGTATTAAGGTTAGTTGCAAAATTTAGAGAGACCGGTTCTGTAAATAACAAGGAACACAAAAGATCTGCGTCAGTGTTGAATACAGATACAGTCACTGAAATCAAAGACCGATTACTCGCCTCGCCAAATAAATCGATCAGACGTTTGTCTGCTGAAATTAATTTGTCTAAATCAACTGTTCATCGGGCGACCAAACAATAACAATTACGACCTTATCGCATATCAAACGGTTCATCAACTTCTTGAGCCCGACAAAGAAAAACGGCTACAATATTGTCAATGGTTCCGTCGATTTCTGCGTGAGGGAATTAATGTTATGGATTTGTTATTTTTCACTGATGAAGCTTGGTTTCATTTGGATGGCTACGTAAACAGCCAAAACAGTAGAATTTGGAGTGCTGTCCCCACATTTATCACGAAAAACAATTACACCTGCAGAAGATGGGCGTGTTGTGCACGATATCGCGGAAGAAAATAATCGGTTCTATTTTTTTCGAGTACACCATTAATGCAGAACGATATCAGCATATTTTATTTCAGTTCATTGCACTCTTGGAAGAGGAAGACAGACACTGATGGCTACAACATGACGGTGCGATATCGCACTACGCTGTTTCAAATTCTGACTTCATTGAGGAATTCTTTGGTAAATGTGTTATCGGTCGAGGCTTGTGGCCACCAAGATCTCCAGATTTGACTGCGGCAGATTTTTTTTTATGGGGTTACCTCCATTGGAGACACCCTGTATAATGGAAACATATTTATACATACTTATGTGTTCCACATTTGCTGTTGGGTGCTGCTATATAGAGAGGACTAGAGCTCTTCGGCAAGTTATGGTCATACGATGTCCTACATCATAATACCGCAAAGATTATGATGTACCATCTTCTATTCATTCGGTGCTAGAATCTGACCCAGAGCGGTCGTGTTGTACATTCAGTCCGGTGGACACGCATACTAATGTTTGGATGAACGCTTATTTTATTTGTATACTTATATGTTATTAAGTTCAATTATATGTGTTACGTTATATGTTAGATGTTCAATTATATGTTATCGAAATGTCAAGACGACAAGAAATTAAATAGCAATTCAATAAGCAACAAGGTGTTTCAATTCCTTACCTATGCATCTATAGTTTATATTCGCTCTAAAACTTACCACAAACGTTTTATGGCCCTCCATATCACAAAGGATATAAACATTATGTATACATTATTTATGAAAAATCTGACTTTGCAAAGAAAACTATACATAAAAAGACATTTTTAGTATTATTTTTGAATCAATACAAAAAAATACATAAGACAGTATAAAATCCAACAAAAGGGTTTTTCAACCCAACTATCACTTTCCCAGCTATAGCGATATAGCTGTTTTAGCAATATACGTTATAGCAACCTTATATGCTGCTTTAGGAGCTATAATTATAGAGGGAACATATTTAGATTGGTCAAAAAAACTTTTTAATCTATCTTTAGTGACTTAAGGAGACATTAAAAAAATAAAATTGATTTAAATAAATTGTAAAATATCTGCGAAAAAAATTGTTTATTCCAATGCTCCCAAGTCCAGAAAATCTATTTTTGTCATAGGGATGTTTGTGTATGTATGTACATACGTATGTTGACCTGTATGTTGTCTTATAACTCTGGATCCTGTTGAACAAATTTTCTGAAAAAAGAATGTTTCAATTTTTGCAAAAATTGGAAAAAAGGTGAAGTGTTTTAGGCAGGATAAAATTTCAAATCTTTACCAGGACACCAGAAAGTTTTTCTTACAAAAGTAGAAGCCTTTTTTTATTGAGATCACAAATTACCAAAAGTTTTGATTTAATATTAACCCCCTTCCCAAAAAGTGCCTAGATATGACTGATATGTATTTTTTTTACCAGATTTCCAAAGAATTTGGAAATCGCTACTGTGCCTGGTCATGTTTATATTACATATATGTTTATACATATATATATGGATGTATAAGATTTTTTCGTCACTCTGCTGGATGCAGATCTTAATCGATTTTGACGAAACTTGGTGGGGTCATGTAAACCTATTGGGAATAGAGCCTATTAATTTTCAAGTGAATTGGTTTGCAGGAACAGCAGTTAGACTAAAAAAAAAACCGTTGTTTTAGGGTATATTTTCAATTTTTTTTTCTACTGGGCGCAATTTTTAACCATTTTTGATAAAACTTGGTTGGACAATGTAAACATGTTGGTAATAGAACCCTATTGATTTCAACCAAATTGGTTTGCAGGAATCAGAGTTAGAGACAAAAAATTGGGTTTTTGTATAAGTTTTCAAAGTTAACTAAAACCAGAAATCCACCTTTCTGATGCACTTACTGAGTTTTTTTTTAGCTATCTCTTGTTTCAGAAAAGTAGTTAATGATAGTTTTTTGTATATATTTTCTATCAATAGGTCTTCAAACCAGTATGAACATTTTTTTCCATCCCACTCTATTGATCTGTACTAATAAAAAAATATTCTTTTAATTAAAATTACAAAAAAGATTATTTTAAATTTCAGTACATCTTGCAAGTTACCGGTTATATTGAAAAATGTAAAAATCTTAATTTTTTAGTACCCCTTACTCTTAAGTATTTCCTGAAAAAAAACTAGCCAAAAGTTTTCACTGGCTATAGCTTCGTATTCTTTAAACAATTCTAGACAATTTTTTTTGTTTTAATTTATTATTACCACTTTTGGGATTACTTTCTTAGAAATTAATTTTACACAAGTGTTTCCCTTTAAGTATGGGAGCCAAAATGAAAATCATTTCTTTTCGCAGTTTCAAATTTCTAATGCTCAAAACATATTTTTTTAAACAATAAAGATATTAAAATAACTTATTGAATCTCTCATGATGGGGAACACCCAAATTATTAAACAATCAAAAAAATGATTTTAAATTTCAGTTTTAATTTATTAAAATCAATTTGAGGTAATATTTTACCATTAAAAAAAGCCCCCTGATGTATGAGACCCAAATTTTCAAAAAGTTGTGATGCTAATGTAGTAATATTAAAATTTTTGGTTATTTCTCTATTTTGTTGAACATCATGTCTTCAAATTTAAAATTAAAAGATTTAAATATGATATAAAAATGTATATTCAATTCATTGAATGGAAAATATGAATTGCATAACTTGACCGGCATAGCTGGGAAAGTTATGCAATCCATTACCAGCGTTTTTTTTTTTTTTTTAATTAGTCATTCAAAATGAATGTAAATAATAATCAGTATTCTAAAAAGAAGTTTATTATTGAGTTATTATTTATCTGGAATCCTATACTTATCCAGAGTCTCTCAGGTAAGATATTTTATTTGTTATCAGTAAATCTTTTGTTAAAATTAATGTTATTCTATATACTTATTTTGTATTAGACAACCATTAATTATTTATCTTGTTTTATTAAACAACCATTCTATTGGTGTGAACAGCGCATTCTCTCATAATTTTAACCATTTATGGTCACAAGCAATTTATGGTTGACTGGTTGATGAATATATTTTTTTGTCTTGTACCCCTATGTCGACTATGCAGACTTGGGTAATAGATAAAATTTCTTCTTTCATTGTTGTTGTGAATAATTCCTGATAGCCTGTTTCAAATAGTATTGCTGCTTTGAAAGCAGTAATGGTTGTAACAAGAATTATTTTTGATAGAAGAAATAAAAATTTTTGTGCTAAATTTTAAAAAAACCTGCATTTTTCTTACACTGTTTAAATTTGTTTATCATTTTCCAGATATAGAAATAAAATAGCAATAATTGTCAATGTAATAGCAATAAAATAGCAAAATAATATTAATATAAAATAGCAAGGGATTACTGTAATATGAAATTTATAAATATTATTTTTTTTTTAGCTAATTTATTTTCTTATCTGTTTGTTTCAGAGTGGTACGATGAAAATTGTCTAGTCCGTAATCCATACTTTCAGATATCTGATATGGATTGCTGGCCATGTTCAAGTGTTCGTAGCGTTCTTAATTTAACGGGCAGTGATCTTAGTTCTGATCAATATCACTCTGGAATTCCATTTATTTACAAGGTATATTTTAGATTATTGATTTCATTAATATTTTTTAAAGTTATTAATTGTTATATACACTTGGATTTTGGAAAAAAAATGTATATTAATGTATATGATTTAAATTAACATATTATCCAACATGATAAGTTGTGTAAAAACCTTGTTACATTTTTATGAGGGTTTGCTTTAAGGTAATATACTTAATGAAATATTATAAAATTGTATGAGAAAAATATATTAAAAGATTAGGAGTTTATATTTAGTCATGAAATAAGATTTTTTTCATTGGGTATGAATAATTTTAACTGTATTGTTTGTGTTAATGGAAGTATTGTTTACATGATCTTTGATTAGATCATTAAGCAATACCTCTTCTGCTGAGTGTGTTTCTTGATGATCTAAACTGGAAAATATTGCTTCTGTAGCCAAGAAACAAATTTTATTTATTTTTAATCTTCAACCAACCAATTGGTTTGATGTTATTTTCCATTCCTTTCTGTTTTTTTGTGCTATATATCTTCAACATATTTATTACATCCTACACCTTCATTTGTCTGTTATATAATTGGTGTCCCAATAGAATGTAATTTTTTCAAACCTGTTCAATGATGCAGTAGGGACCATAAAAAAAGAAATTAGCACTGTAAAAAATTTATCGCTTTTTATTCCAATCAAGCCATCCCCGGCAACATATGCACATTCATTCCATAGAAAAAAAAATCATCTCCAATATGCTCCAATAAAGTAATGTTTATTTCCTTATCTTATTAATAGTGCATTTCTTTAGTTTCTGAACATTTCATGGCCTGCCTGGTAGTGTAAACTTTTGACCTAAAATGTTCCCGAAGAAAAATGTCCAGGGCCATTAGGTCTAGGAGACCTCACTGGCCATTGGATGTTTCCAAACTTTGAAATTACACTCATTGAATAAAGTATACTCACCATTTCTATTGAGATGTTTTCCATTAAAAACAGACTGTACCATCTTCTTTTGTTTTAGGAAAATTCAGTAGTGTAAGTATATCTTTGGAATTAACTACTGTTATTATTACAATTTGATTATTCTAAAAAAGCAGGGCCTAATGATCTCAAAAGCTGACATACACAATAAACTGTTTCACGTATTTAAGTCGTCTATCATTCCTTGATTTTACAAAATGCATTATAGTGCCATTACCAAAGAAAACAAATGCCCAATCATGTGGGCAATTAAATTGAGCCTAGTATGTCGTGCAACAAAGATAATAACTACAATTATCCAAAAGAGTATAGAAGGGCTGTTAACAGAAGACCAGTTTGGATTTAGAAAGGGTGGGAACAAGAGAAGCAATTTTAGCAGTAAGGCAAGTAGTAGAGAAACAACTGAAGAAAGGTAAAACTACTTTCATATTGTTTACAGACCTGCAAAATGCATTTGAGTATAAACTGGATCATCTTGTTCCAACTATTGAATCAGATAAGTATTAGCTAATGCTAATACTTATACTGGGAATGAAGAATAATTTACAGTATTTGTCAGAATGAAATGGGAATATTCTTCTGTGGAAACAATAAAGAAGCAAACATTAAAAAAGGGGTGTAACAGGGCTGTACATTGTTTCCATATTTGTTCAACTTATATACACAAGAGGCCATTGATAGAATTAGAGAGGAAGTGAGTATAGGTGCAAAGATTCAGGGAGAAGTTAACATGTGGAAAGATTTGCAGACGATGTAGCTGTAATTGCAGAAAGTGAAGAGGACTTGCAATGAATTTTAACTGTTATGGATAGGGTACTGAAAGAAGAATTTAACATGTGTATTAACAGTCATAAAACCAAAATACTGATATGCATTAAGAGCAGGATGAATAGAAAAACAATAAAACTGAGAGGTGAGACTATTCAGGAATTAGAAGAATTTAAATATTTAGGAAGTAAAATAACAGTTGATGGAAGAAGCAACAAAGAAATAGTGAGTAGAATACACCAAGCAAAGACAGCCTTTAACAAAAAGAAAAACCCTTTTACAAGAAATAATATAAGCCATGAGTTGAGAAAACAATTACTGAGAACATTTATGTGGAGTATTGCATTGTATGGGAACAAGTTATGAACAATTGGAGGAGAGGAAAAGAGGTTTTTTGCTTTTAAAATATGGTGTTACAGAAGGATGATAAAGATAAGTTGAATGGAAAAAGTGTCAAACAAGAAGGTATTTCATAGAGTTAATGAAGTGAGGCTTTTTGAAACTATTAAAAAGAAGAAGAGCTCTTAGCTGATAGAACACATTCTTAGGCACCAGGGTCTGGTTAAGAGGATGATAGAAGGACAGATGGAAGGGAGAAATTGTAGGAGAAGGCCTCGATTGGAGTTCATAAAGCAGATAATGGAAGATATGAACTGTAATTCTTACTGGGAGCTAAAGAGAAAGGATAATAAGCAAGAAGAGTGGAGAGCTGCTGCCAACCAGCCTAAAGGCTGCTAACCAAAGAAGATCATTCCTTGTCACTTTTATTAGTTGATGTATCCTGATATATGAAATTGAGTTTAATCAGCTCATAAGCTTGAGCTTCATAAGTCTTTTTAAAACAGTTTGATCATCATTTAAAATGTTTTGCATTGTCTTACAAAACTTTAAGTGAGTATTTTAATCTAAAATGGAGTCAGTCATGCTTTAAATGAAAATAAAAGTGAGAATTGTATGGAGTCAGTATATGGTGATCAGTGTGTAATGTATAGAAAAGACTTCCCTGGGGATATTAAAAACAAGGACTATTGCTGGGCAGAGCATGTTGGATTCAGTGTCATTGTCTATCTCATTCATTTTACTGTTTCAAAAGTATATAATATGCGGTTAGTTCGTATGAATCTATTAGTAATATTTCCAGTTTGATCAGTTTTATCACTTTAATTTGGGATTCCTTGATGAGATAAAACCATGCTGATGTTTTGAAAATGTAATCAAAATGCTCCTTGCACTTGTACTACACTTTTATTCTTGATAGATGTCTGCAGAGCAAAGAAGATCTCATGCTCCAACTATCAGTTGATCATGTTAATTACGGAACACTAACATAAGAAACAGCAAATGGTTGTTGCCCATGATGTACATTCTCCTATATTCCCTTATGATTCTGTTATTCATCATAACCTACTGAGCACCATGTGTATTTCAGTTCATACATTTCAGGCAAAATATACAGTTTTTTTCTAATAACAAGGTCCCTCTTCAGTATAAAATCTAGTATAAATGAATATCCTGCCAATACATAACTAGGGAATTATTGGGTTTTGGGAGGGGAATGGAGTTCAGTTTTTTGATAGAATCAGAGAGGATGACAACAGGAAGGAGAGCTCTCTAAGTAAGATCCCTCTACCAATGCCAAGGGTGCACTAGCTCCAGTTTCTGGCATCTTTAGCTTCTAACTAACGAGTTTATCTGTGTCCACAGAACCATTAGTTGGAAAGAATAGATCAGGGTAAGGAGAAAGGGTGGGGGATGAGAAGAACAATCTACTCAATAGCACTGGGCATTTTCTAGTGTAGAACACTAAAACTTGGTTAATAACATCTATACATGCAGATTCCTCTATTCTTTGACTACATTTGATATAATTAGAGGAACAAAAATTGTAATCCCTTTCACTAGGATTTTATCAGTTCTGTAATATTATCATTTTTTACATTATGTATGAAATTATTTTTATGACTTGCATGAATAATACAAGTTAATTATCAGAATGTTTTAAGAGACCTCTTCTCTAAATTTCAAAAACAATCTATTTTCATAAATTTAGTAATTTCCCACACTGAACTTCATTATACCATTAAAGAGAAAGTAAAATGATGCCAAAAAATATTTTTATTGAGATAATTCACATCGATTTAATGAGTATTTATTACTTAAGTTTTTTATCGTTAAGTATTGTTTTCAGGAGAATCAGATGAAGTTTGTTGGATTTAGAGAACTTCAGCAGATGTATAAAAATAATAAGGAAATGTTTGATCAACATTCACGTCGACTTGAAATCACTGGAAGTGCTTCATGGAAGAATGTCGAAGAATTCTTATTAATTACTCCTCCAGATACTAATCCGACTGAAAACAGAGACATCCATGCATCATGGTAATCTCATTTTAACTTTTTCTTTATTGTCTGTATTTAATTGTAATGGTATATTTTCTCTTCAAAGTGATTGTAATGTTTATTACTTAATTTATTTCTGTAGCATTATTTCTGTAAGCAGGAAATAATTGGTAGTGATAGTAATAATAATGAAACTGAAATAATGACTATCAGTAACCAATCATTTACACGGAAATAACTACGTTTATAAGTACAGGACTGGCAGCAGTATTAACAATCATTGACATAACTGCTAAGAGAAAAAGGTTCTTAAATGGATTCATAATTAATAAAAACTTTTCTTTAACATGTTTGCTGCTTTGCAGTTTTAATGGTGGTGTATGGAATGTGTATTTGGTATATACAAAGTGAGTCAAAAGTATGGAAACCACTCAACAATAAAATCATTCCAGATAGAATATTATCTGATTAGGATAATGACATCAACCTTTTGATGAGAAATTGAATTTCAACCCCTTCTTGGTGGATGGCCAAGAAGGGTTTGTAACTTAAATATTTTAAATGGAAACACCCTTTGTATGATGATAATTTTTGAAGGTCTCTTTAGACAAGAAAATGGTATCCAAAATTTGGCTATTTAAATATTTTAATCATTTAAACTCTGTAAGTATTAGTTTTATCAAATTATGTTCTGTTTGATAAGTCCTTAAACTGTTTATTGTGAATAAAATAATACATCAATGTTCAAATTGGTTAACAAATTGTCAAGAACTGTTTATTGTGAATAAAATAATACCTCAATGTTCAAATTGGTTAACAAATTGTCAAGATCCATATCTTGACAATTTGTTAACCAATTTAAAATCTAAAAGGATTGCAAAAATTATGCAGTCTGACAATTTTTGCTTGTTTTCACTCCTTTCACTAATTGAATTAGTAATAATTATTATATTACTGTATTACACACACACACACACACACATATATATATATATATATATATATTATATAATAATTATATAATATAATATAATATAATATAATATAATATAATTATATTATAATATAATATTATAATATTATATTATTATATAAATTATATATATATATATATATATATTACAAAATTGTCTTAAATTTCGAAAATATATTAACTTTAACTTCATTGTTATACATTAATAAACTTGAAACTTATAAAAACACAAGTTAGTGTTGAAAAGCTCTCTTCAAAATTTAGTAAAACCATTGGATGGGTGAATTTGTAAATGGTCTTTATCATGAAAATAAAATATAACAATACTGTGTGGTTCAAATAGTTTTGCAATAAAACTATCAATGTTTAATCATTTTTTCATTTTTTTTTTTTTTTTTGTAATAAATTGTTCAGTCATTAGCCAGCCATTAATAAATGTCAGCAGTATACTATGTGGCATCTAATGTAGTTTACTTTAGTAACCTTCAGGAACTTGTTTATTAAGTGTGGGTATGGTCATTGACATCTTATCTTATTTCATATCTTCAGTTTCTAGAATGGTACTTCATGAGGTAATATTATTGTTAAAAACATGACTGGATAAAATCTATAAAAGTGATAAAAATTATTATAGTGTGTAGTAGTAATTATTATTTTTTTTTTAATTTTAAATTTGTAGATTATTCTAGTTAAGATAAAATTACTCATTTTTTTTTTTTTTTAGGAAACTGATTCGCTTGGAACCGACACGTGCTGCTAGATATTTATTCGGTTTTCCTTCACAAATTCCTTATAATACTGCTGGTACAGCTCCGGAAAAGTTCATTTTAATTGATGAGCCACGAGCCTCTCCATATCCACTGGTATATTAATTAGAGATTTAAACAATTTTTATTTTATTTGCAAGTGTTAATAGATTTAGTATGTTTGTTTTTGAGTGATTTATTTGACATTCTGCACACAGGATGTGTATATTGAAAGATTGATAATGTACGAGACGTGTTTTTAAAGTAACATAAGTTTGAAATAAATATAAACTGAAAAAAATATGAACAAGCTGTATTATTTATGTATAAAAACTACATTTGTTTACTACTTTTCTACATAGCTGTTTTCAATTTCAACACACTTTTCATAATGTTTTAATAACTTCATTCTCTCTTGAGGAAATTTCAACTCTAATGAATCACACTATGTATTAATGCCATTTTTCAGGTCATTGTCAAACCTTAAAACTTCTATGATGGAGGCCACTATTTAAGGTATAAAAAACTGAAAATAATCATTGGGAAGTAAGTCCAGGCAATAGAGTGGACAACTGAAGATTTTTCCAATCACCTCACTGTCTGATTTACCATGTGTGGCCAGACATTGTCATGCAAAAACAAAATCCTGTGAGACAGCATTCCACATTGTTTGTTTTTTAGCTCTTCTAAGATTTAACATCTCACAATGTTTATCAGCATGAACAATAGTTCATATGTAATCATAAATTCGACAAGCAAAACACTTTTTTGTCCCAGAAAAGGATGCTCAGTAAGCTTGTTACTGAACATTCATGTTTGAACTACAGTTTAGTAGATGATGAATGCCACCATCACATTGACTGTTGCTTCATCTCGACTTTCTAATAAGAAATTTAGTTTTCAATATGGTCAAACACCTTCTTTTTTGTTATGCCATAAAAATTCATGTGCTGCAGCAAGACGTTTTTCCTTGTGTTTGTCTAACATTTTCAGCACCCATCTGGTACACAGTTTTTTTATACCCTAATTTTTCAGTCAAAATTTCATAATCAATGATTGTGAAATATCAAAGATGATTTTGACATGATAACATATCAGTTTGCTTGAATTTTTTTTTGTCAAATCATCTGTTATCACTGACAGCTGGCCTCTATGTTCCTCATCGTGAATGTTTATTTGCCCTTCTCAAAATGAATGGTACTACTGTCTTACCTTAGCATCACTTAAAATATTTAATTCTTAAACGTCACAAACATGCTTGTGAATTTCAGCCGTAGAATTTTTTTTTGCCATCAAAAATCAAATTACTCCTTGTACTTTACACTTATTGGGATCACAAATTGTATTACTAATTATAAATTGTTAAATATAAACAACTAACAACAAAAATTACTGTTGAACTGACTAAACTATTGTTGCTAAGTGTTGATTATTATTGATTGAAATAATTGAGCTACTCAACTGCCATCTGTTTACCTTGTATATATAAGTAGCCAATTCAAAATGGATGTTACTTTAAAAGCATGTCTTGTACATCATATTGTGGTAATCGTAGAATATCTTGTCTTCTATATCATCTCGTTCCTTTATGAAGTGGCAGTAATGGTATAGATAATGTTCTGAACATTATTTGTTGCTAATTTGTTAAATAAGGCCTAGGGATTAATCCTTTAAAGCAATGGTCTTCTACCTGCGCTGTCTGTTACAGCTTGCAGATTCAGTTCAGAATATTTGTTATAAAAATTTGTCTTATTTTATTAAATACTTGTGTATTTATAAAATAACTTAAAAAAATTAAAGTATAAAACACCGGATACTAATCTTATTTTATTTCTTTCATTATTTGTTGTTCTTGTAATAAATTGCAGTAGTAAATGACAGAAAACTAAATTTAGTGGGGGTATATAACAGTTTAAGAATTTATTAAGGTAATACTTCAGTTTTCTTCTCAGATAAAACTTAAAATTAATAATTTATCACACAAGAAAGGATTGAAGTATGATTGTAAAATAAAATTCGATAAAAAAATGTTTAAATCAACTCAAATGTAGTGTTGCCTTTTTTGACTAAGGATGGCAGTGTTGGAATTAAACATCATCATCATCATCATTATATGATATTCTGCCTGTTGGCAGGTCCCTGGCACCATCACTTTCTCCATCTGTTTCTGTCCCAAACTTTCCTTTTCATCTCATGGTAACCTTCACTACCATTTATGTCATTTATTAACTGCAGCATCTTCTTTCCTCTTCTTTTTTCACTTTCAACAAAGCCTACAAGAACTATATTTACTATTTCTTTTGCCTTAATTATATGCCCAATCCAGTTTCCTTTCCTCCTTCTGATAATCGCCAGTGTTGTTCTACCTTTATTTATTCTTCTTAATACTTCTACATTACTTACTTTGTTCACTCATTTTATCTTCTCCATTCTCCTACTCCATTTTTTTTTTCTTGATGATATCGCCACGTAAACTGCAGGAAGCTTGTGCTTGGGATATGGAAATGTAGCGTATCAAAAATGCCATGCCTTACTGGGATTCGAACCCATGACCTCTGGATGAAAGGCTGAGATGCTATCACTCGCACCATGGAAGCTGGCTGTGACCGTGTTTGAGGGAGATGGTCTTATAAAAACTGCAACAGATAGCAATACTAGTGTAAATTAATTAATTTTCATTATTTTAGTATTTTAATTTTAAAATTTTTATTATGCAATAATGGAATTACTTCAGTTATGACTAAGGATGCAGGAATTAATGTAAGATATGTCTTATCTCAATATTCTGTACTAGGTGGTTTATTTAAAAGAATTTTAATTTAATTTAATATAGGAATAATATGAATCTAAAAGATTAATTTCAGTAAAATAATTTAAAGCAATGTAAATAATTGGAAAAAAATTTGAAGTTCACTTGTTTAAAGATAGTGGAGAAAGCTTTGTTAGCCTTATCAGAAAAAAGATCTTAAGGTTAACAGTAGATTTTAGAGTAAGTAAAACAATCTGGAGCTTTTTGGAGAGATAAGGTATTTTGAAGACATCCCAAATGTGAAATGTGTTTGGATGTCTGCTTGGATAAAATCATTTGAAAATGTTACTTGTATTCACGTGTTAGTTGAAAAAGGTTGAGATAAACTTTTCTGTTAATGTAAAGTCTATAGTTTGAGTGAAACCACAAATCTTGTGCTACTATGGTGAGGAAAAACTATAATCCCTAGAGTCAGCAGACTTAGACTTCAAATGCTCCAGAAGCCACTTTTTATTTTTTTGAAAATTTATTTTTGTATTAATTAAAAGGAATACAGAAACAGTTTTTTTTTTGTGTAATGTTTTGTACTTATTCATTTTATTTTTGTGTCCAAAGTAAAAGTGATTGACTTAGGGAAATGAAATATTTAATTATAACTATTAAAAAATTAATATTTGCAGATATATTCATATATGATACTAATACTATATAAATATAGTTTCATTGATATCATCAACATATAGTGGCAGATTAGTTTACTTAAATGGTAGTAATTGTATATGAGGTCTGTTCAAAAAGTATCCAACATAACATATTTTCTTATTCTGAAAAATGATTGAATGTGAAACCTGTGAAACTTATATTTGTCATAAGTTTTTTTTTACTAATGTTATAGAGTTGTTCTGGAGCTTTATATAGCATATGATTATTACATGTTTATTGGTATATGATGACAGAATGCTTCAAACAAATATTCTGCATTAAGTTGATGATACCCAAAAAAGCAAAACAGTTATAATACTAAGCAAGCTTTCTTTTTTGGAAATGAAACTATGGTGAATTATAAAAATTAATGAGAGGTACAATGATCTTCAAAATGGCTTAGCTTCAATTGAGAGTGACCCATATACCAATAGGCCATCAACAACCTGAAATCCAAATGTCATTTATAATGTGTGCAATTTGATCCAAGGAATTGCAAATGACATTGAGATTAACAGTGGTTCCATAGACGGTTTTAATGGACAATGCACACACTTAATGGATCTTAAACATATGCACAGTAGCCATAAAGTTTCTGCCAAAACTGTCAAACAAAAACAAATTTATTTTTATGTTGCTTGTGATATGTTGGAATGCATCATGGGTGATTCTTTATTAGAGAGCATTTAAAAAATTTTCTTTGCTGTGAGACATGAAATATTATTTTTGATGATAAGCCTTTGTATTTCTTCCTTTATGCTATTGGTAGAGATTGGTAATTTTTTTATAATAGAGTTCATAAAAAATAATAAATTTATAAAACAAAGTGTTATGCAGAATAATTATATTTTGCAGACAATGCTGTTTTATAAACAGTATATCTTCTTATTTTTTAAGCTTCTTTTATGTAAAGTTCTTTTTCCATTTACCAAATTTATGTTCAATAAATAAAACGTATATTTATTTTTTTTTATTTGGCTAAATTGTAAGTGAATATTCAGATAGATTTTTAAATACTCTATAATATTCCTTACAGTTGAGGTTTCTTTATGTGGCCAATTCATTAATTTTATATTTGTCAGTGATGTGGAGAATGCATCACATTTGTTTAATTTTTTCTTTAGTGTAATTTTTTTGTTCAGTATTTCCAGATGATTATTTATCTTCTTTATTATTTTTATTTCAGCCGACAACAGAGGGCAGCACAGTATTTGTTGTGCAAGGTAGTGGCTCTCGTTTATTTGTCTTAGATCCAGCACCTGAATGTCAGTCTGAATGCCATAGAGTTTCATTATTGTTGCAGCCACAACATATATGTAAGTCTTTATAATAAATTAAAATTATTTGTTTATTTTATGAGAAGGGAATCCTTGAACTTTTGTAAAGTTTAGAATAACTAAATGGAATATGGCTGTTATAAGACCTTATGTGGGTCGTTATCATAATTATCTTGATTTCTTGGTGTTGAATAATAATGAATAATGTATTTATCCTTTTATTGTTAAAAGTTGATCTCATGTTTCGCACATATTAAATATTCTATTTAATATGTCTTAATTTTCCTTTATTGTTCAGACTTGACTCAACTATAACTTAAATCCTGGAAATAAGAATAGATATTAAATTAATGGATTGTTTCACAAGTGAATTATAATAAATAAATTAATTGTATAAAAAATGATTAATTTGACATATTAAAAATGTGTCAGGTATTATTTATTTCATGAAGCACACATGATGCAAAACTGAAGAATAACAAATATTCTTCATAGAAATAGTTTTAGCTTCTCAAAATTCTTATAATTTCTGAACCACTGTGACAACACAGAATGATTTCATGAATAATTTAATTATTTTTCATTTCTTGATAACATTTTTAATATAGGATTTTACAAACATATATTTTTTATAGTTTTACAATACAGTCTGTTGACTTTTATATAGGCAGAATAAAGCTATTATAAAAAGCATGTATTTTTATTGAAATATAACCTAGTGTAAATTGTTGATGTTAACAGAATTATGGTTAGGAAGCTGTCACAGCAATTGTACATACACTACATGTTGGTCTTAATGCTTACCATATCTTTAATCCAAAATTCAACTTTCAAAAATTGATTCATACTGTTATTTACTAATTTGTTAAAAATTTCTTTTTAAGTATTTGAGTGTGCATTATTTTATTCAATGGCTTTCAGATTGATCAAATATACTTTGCTAATATGAGGTTGAATAATATTAGGTTGCTATTACGAGGTATAAATGAGAATTTTCATATAGTAGCTCATATAATCAGCAGTCTCTGTGTGGCTTTGAATGGGTAATGGTGGAGATGTATAATGTAGATTTTCTCCCACACTTATTGTGCAAGTTTCACATTGTATCAGTAGCAGCATGAATGAGCTAGCAGACCCTCATTCATTATGCAACACATCATTTCATCTTCAGGTTTCTCACCAATAAAGGTATAAATCTTCCAAAATTTTAAGAAGGCTGCAAGCACAAGTTGTGGAACAAATCCTTTAAGAGACTGAAGCATCTAATTTTTGCAAATATTTTTGGCCAGACAAGACATTATGGAAAACAAACCCCCACCAGTAACGGCTACAGAAGAAAAACTAATGTGCTGTTTCTGAACATGAAATTGTTCTGCATTGATTCATATCACTAAAGAATAGTTTCCCAAATTGCTATGGCAATAGAAATAAGCTGTGGAAGTGCTCAGTTTATCGTCACTGATAACCTTAACTATCAGAAAGTGCTTGCCTGTTGAGGCAATGATTTTCTTCTTATGCAGGAACAAAAACAACTTTATCTGGAAGTTTGTGAAAGCTTCTGACTCATTAGAAAGGAATTTTTGCACCGTATTCTCACTTGCAATGAAACTTGGGCCCACCACTATACACCTATCTCAAAACAATCTGCATTGATCAAGGCCTAAACATACTTGTCAGCTGGAAAAGTACTTGCAACTGATTTTTAGAATTCTTCAGGTAATTTGTTGATTTATTTATTTCATAAAAGACATACAGTGAATGCTATCGCCAACTTCTCAAGGATGCCAAAACTGCTTATCACAACATGACATCAGCAAACATTTTGTGATACTATTCTTCTTTCTTTAAAATCCAATTCAGATTTTGGAGTTTAGTAAAAAGAAAACTGTAACATGGAAAAAAAATCACTTTTGGAACACCTTACCATTTGTTTGGATCACTTAAAGGTCGATTAGGATACAATTTAATGATGAAGCAGGAGTTCATGTTGAACTCATGAACATCCCTCTTTTTTCTTCTTGGAACAAATAAAAAATTGATCAGTTCATTGGAAAAGGTGTATTTCTAAAAAATTATAGTGTTTTATTTTTTATAGAAAAGATAAAATCTAAAAGAAAAATTATGGTTTATATGAGATCCACCCTGAATTAGGATAGTATTTTGAATTGTGGATAATTTCCTGCTACTTGGCTAAGAACATACCATTGTTGTTCTTTTTAATAATTTTGAGTTGATGAAACTCAAAATATGTTATTAATTTCATAATAAAGATTATATATTTGAGCCAAGGTTTGTTTGTATTTGATGTGTTGACTATTGGAGTTTCAAAATGCATTGTGAAACATGCATCGATTGTAGGAAAATTAATTAAAGATCTTTTGTCAGTTGTAGATAACATATCTATATTTAAGGAATACTCAGAAAGTGAATCTTGTTTCTAAATGTTGGCACTGCAATGCTGCGATCATGATTCTATTCATGTGTACTGAGTAGCCTGATACCTTAGGAAAGGATTGATACATTCTCTTATTCGGTTAGTATTCTTAGCGTGTGTTTTGCATTATAAAAAATTGTTTACTCATTGGGTGCCTAAGATGCTTATGAAAAATCTCAAAATGAAACTGTTTGACATGCATTGGAATTTTTGACTCTGTACAGAGAACAAGTTGACAACTTCTTGAGATGGATAGTCACTGAGATTGAGAAATAGGTATCACACAAAATGCCTGAAATGACACTAAAATCTTTAGAATGTATCTACTTTGAGACCATGAGAGAGTGTTTTGTGTTTTGGGAAAAAAAATGTTTTGCTTGTTGACTTCTTGGTTCAAGGCTGCACAATCAATATTGACATCTATTGTGAAATGCTGAAATAATCGTGTCATGTGATCCAGAACAACAATGACATGGCTTGCTTGCCCAGGGCATATACATTGTCTCCACAGTGCAACCAACATCTTCTCACAGTCTTCAGCTGGAAAGAATTAGACCATTTTCCTTGCTGGCTGTGAGTTACACAGTGATTACAAGGTCAACCGATTTGTTAATATGAAGCTTGTGTTGCAGGCTATTTTGTGAAAAAGAGATACAACTTCTGGTACCCTGTTGAAGTAAGTGCCTAAACAGTTGCAGGGACTGTTTAGAAAAATAAAGTAAAATTTTTACTTAAAAGAGCAATAAAAATTTTATGTGAATATGATTTTATTGAATGAGTGTATTCTTTCTTTGAATGACTGTGTTAAGTATACATTTTCATCAGGTGGAGAGATTTGATGAACAGGTTTAATTAATGAACAGTTTAAACTAATAGTTTAAAAATTAATTACATTAGTCATCAGTTATAATTAATAATAAATAATCTATAATACTAACAGTCACGGAAGTGATTGATACTGTACGTATACTTTCTCTTATAAGTTACTTTTGTTTCCATTTTAGCATAGTAAAAATTAAAGATTGCTAGTAAGCCAATCTCTATGGCAGAAGGTCCTGGATTCAAATTGGTAATCAGGATTTTTTTTCGTATCATATGAAATTCATTTAATCATTAAAAAAAAAATGGAGCAACTATAATTGGGCCTGTTTTACATTGTTTATTCTGTTTTTTCACTCACTTTTGCCAGTATGAATAAACAAATAGATCCAGCTGCTTAGCTTAATGTCTTGTGATCATAAAAATTACTTTATATATTTTTCATATTTTATCATATGGACAAAAGTCTTTAAATTTAATGAATTTAAAACAAATTTAGTAGAACTATTCGCCCAAAAATGAGTGTTAATAAGTATGAGCCAGTATAATATAGAAGTTGGAAAAGTGAAAAAAAAAAATTAGCTCAATTTTTAAAGATTATTTTCAAGAAACAGTATTATTTTTTAAGGTAGTAATAATATTTTGTTTTTGAATTTTTTTTTTGTTGACAGTGTGGTATAATTGGTGGTATTGGCGAGCTTCTAGTTTTCCATTGCTAACTAGCGAAGAAATAAGCATTACATATATCGGATCTTACTATTAATCTGCTATATGCAGCCAGCATTATATTTACATTATACTAAAGTAATATCAAAGAACAAGTACAAAATTTTGTTTTTGTTGTGGTAATTGATAATATTTTGATTTTATTAATAGTGCAGGATTTTGATGGTAGTTTGAGGTGAATTTAGATAATCTCAAATGTTCATTTATTAAAATATCAAGCGAGCTCATACTTTGAAGTACAATGTCAATTAGATTAAAATGTAATTACTTATACCAAAGTTACTGTATGATATTATATGACATGACAGGTCAGGTTTTTTAAGTAAATTATTACTGAATGATTGCATCATAACATATTATAGGATATTTTAACATGTCATGTCATATGTTATAGGCAGCTATTTTTCTAGTCCAGAATTTTATTAAACTTAATAATAATTAAGTTTATCAGTAAACAGAAACACTTCATATATTGAAGGTGCATGTGTATTCTCTTGAAATCATGATTTTAAGAATCAGTTGATGTTTATTGTTATTTTATTGATTATAATTTTCCAATTTACCTTTTGTTTAATTTTATAATATAATCTTTAAAATTACTATTTCAGTGTTTTTTTTTTATTTATTTATTTTTTTTTTTAGAGTTTTTATGTAAGAGGTGGTATCAGAAAGTTTTTGAATCAGGTTTATAAAACTTTAGCTCACATTATTTAAAAAATGACCATTATCCTCTTTGAAATAATCTCCTTAGCAATATATTTGTATGCCAACACTTCTGCCAACCCTCAAGACGAGTAAACTTTTTCTGAAGGGTATCCAACCCTGTCTGCAGTTGTTCTTAAATGCCTTCTTTGGTGAAGCCTTTCAGATTCTATTTCACGGCAAAGTTATAGAAGAGTTTGAGCATGTGATATGATTATCATGATGTTTATTCAAAAATTGCATTGAAAGAACGAATAAGTTTTTGTGATGTAAAATCTAATTTTGATTTTTCCTTAGATCTCGTTAAACCAAACCTAGATTTAAAAACCATGTTAAGGATGCACTTTGAATCTCTTGCATCTTTCTTGATCTTGTAATTGCAAGAAGTTTTGTCACGATAACTAATACTTTGCTCCTAGATTGTAGGCATAAATACAATTTGCATTACCAGTTTTGATCCTAGATATGAAATTTGGTTTGTTATTAGCCATTTTTTAAAGCATCCAGCAGAAATGAAGATGCTGTTGCTTTTGATCAGGTGACAAGAGCCAAGATAAACTTCACTGCAGTACCCTTTCTCATTTTATGCTGTTGTAATTTCCATAAGGATTTATCATAAAATACATCAGAATGCGCAAGGGTTTTTGAAATGGCATTTAAAACAAATTAATCTTATTGATGGTTTAAAATTTGTGATAAATTATCTTCTTTCATAAATTTTTAAATTTTAATTTTAATTTTCATTAGCAGATGGGTCTCCCTTATATACTAAGCTTTCAAATTTCTTATTGAGGTTTCTTCCTACCTCACCACCCACAACCACAACCTTTCTTAAATGATGGGTTGTCACTTAGTTTTTTATGAAAATCAGTACCTTTATTGTAAAATATATTCTACTGCACTTTAAAATACAGCACTAACTTTAAATTAATTTGTGTATATAATTGCTGCTCCAGCAGTAGTGTTACACGTAACAAATTTCAATTAAAATATGTGTTTATATTTTCATTGATGGATAAAACTTTCTGTTTACACTGATGTGGAATTATTAAAATAATTAAAGAAGAAATGTAGTTTAAGAAAGTACTTTAAGAAATATAATTTCATTAAGTTTTGGTTTAGTTGTAATTTTTAATGAACATACAATTTAAAAAAAATGAGAATATGAAAATAATCACTATTACTAAGTCAGTTCTAGTTTAGAATTAGTATTTTCTTCATAAATTGTCTGGAATTTAAATATCTATTTTCTTTTTGTATATAGTAATTTTGTGGAGAAATTCCTTCAACTAATAGGTAATTTTAGGTTAAGATAATCTTTTACTTACCCCCCCTCCCTATACTCACTGCAGATGTTCCAGGGGATATAGAAATAAAAATCACCGGTGTGTTGTATTACCAAAGAAATATATTATTTTATAATATATCAAACTTTTCTCTTTTGTTTACTATATTATTAAATCATTATTTAATATAAGTTAAACTTTATTTATGTACTGATATTATTTAAGTTATTAATAAATATTTTTTTTTTAAATTGTTAAGTTATTCAATTTTATTTCCTGAATAAGATTTATAAATCCAATTATGTTTCCATTTATGTTCTTGTCTAGTTTAACGCCAACTGTGTCCACATAAATTAATAATTAACCTAGAACAATTAAAGTGATGCTTGTAACAAATTGTTAAAACCAATTAATTAGATGTTAAAATAAATAAATAGATTAATTAACGGCAGATCTGCCGTTAATTCAGATCGGTAGATCTGAATTTTAAATCTGGGTCTTGCAAATATAAAAAGGAATATAATAAAGTAAAATTTTAATAAAATTATTTTTTGTTTGAAAAATATTCAATTTAATTGATATTTCACTATCAGGAAAATTAGCTATAAAATATTTTAGTATTCAAAATAAGATGGTGATTAAATATGTTCCACTATAAACATATACTGGTCTTTGAAAATACATGCTTGTTGTACTGCTGCAAAACTATTGACAGATTTACAGATGATGCATGGATATTATCTATGCATTTTGACTTGGAAATGTAGTATATTCTTGACAAAATATTTGTCTTGCCAGAAACCCTGTAACAACAAACCTACAAATTTAGGATTAGTCCTCATGTTTAAGTTGCATGACTTAATGAATCCTGTATAAATTTGAGTTAAGATCTTTATTTACCGATAGATATTTTATTGGTTTCTTTTATTGTTTTAATAATTAAATTATTACTATGTTTTTACAGAAGAATGTTTTTAGTAATATTTCATCAAATCTTCTAGGTTATTTAGATTGATTCAAAATAAGTTCCAAAATGCTACAAAACAAATATTATTATGTGAAAGATCTATAGAATATTGGACGGCTAAATACTTATAAAAATGATAAAAAGTACTGGTATACATTTAAATTAATTGTTCAATTTCGCTGCCATTTCATTGAATACACAAGGTCTGTTCAGAAAATAATCAAACTTTATTTTTTTAATCTTTTTTTCCTAATTTTACAGATTATTGGCCCTTGTTCCCTTCAAAGTACTCCCCTCCCACAGGGTAGTACAAAAACCTGTGTGAATAGTCACACACTAATCCTAGCGGTGATTCCACTTTGCAAAGCAGTCCTGGATACCTTCATTTGAAATTGTCTTTCAAAAGGCCCGTGATGAATTTGCTTTAATGTCATCAATAGTTTTAAAATGGCATCCTTTCATCACTGATTTTAATTTCAGAAATAAGAAAAAATTGCAAGGAGCCAGGTTTGGCAAGTAGGGAAGAAAGTCATCAGAATTTTGTCCCAAAACTGACGAATTGACAAGCTGAGTGTGCAGGCACACACTGTCATAGTGAAGGAAACCATGAGTTTTGACTTGCAGTAAGTCCGGTCTCTTTTTGCGGATTTTTTTTTCATAACTATTGTAAAACACCTTGATAGTGATACATGGTTCACTGTTTCACCTTGAGGCAAGATTTCAAACGCACAATTACATTAAAATCAGAAAAAACAGAGAGCATCACTTTGACATTGGATCAAGACTGACAAGCTTTCTTGGGGCGTGGAGATCCTTTGCCAGTCTATTATGATGATTGAACTTTTGTCTCATTGTCATAGCCGTAAACCCAGCTTTTGCCTCCTGTTATGATCCTTTCCACTGAAAAATTGAACACGCACTGCGTTGCAGCAAAGTTTGTTCCTTGTTTGATGACCAAATAGCAGAAAGAACATCGATTGGACATATGTCGCCAACTTCTTGAACAAGCCAATGACGATGAAACATTCATGGAAAGGATCATAACAGGAGGCAAAAGCTGGGTTTACGGCTATGACAATGAGACAAAAGTTCAATCATCATAATAGGCTGGCAAAGGATTTCCACGCCCCAAGAAAGCTTGTCAGTCTTGATCCAATGTCAAAGTCATGCTCTCTGTTTTTTCTGATTTTAATGTAATTGTGCATTTGAATTCTTGCCTCAAGGTGAAACAGTGAACCATGTATCACTATCAAGGTATTTTACAATGGTTATGAAAAAAAAATCCACAAAAACATCGTCATTGGCTTGTTCAAGAAGTTGGCGACATATGTCCAATCGATGTTCTTTCTGCTATTTGGTCATCAAACAAGGAACAAACTTTGCTGCAACGCAATGCGTGTTCAATTTTTCAGTCAAAATGTCATGGCATGATGCATTAGGATGCTAACTTCTGCAAGTTCTCCGATAGTCAATTGATGATTTGCACGCAACAGATCATTGATTTTCTGAATGTGGGTGTTTTCAGTTGAGGTCAAAGGCCTACCAGGTCAAGCATCATCTTCAACTGACTGACAACCACTTTTAAATTGTGAAAACCATCCATTGCATTGCATACGACCCAGAGCATCATCTTCATAAGCTTGTTTAAAAAATTGAAACGTTTCTGTGAAACTTTTCCCCAGTTTCATATAAAATTTTAAACATGTTGCACACAAATAACAATAAAACTTCCATAGAATTAAATGAACTACTTTTCCACTCTCTCATTTTTCCGCATAATTTTCAAAATGATGTTCAAAGTTGGTGAAAAATAGTTTTTTCATTTTAAAGAAAACCCAGACGTTGTACGAAAAAAGGTTTTAAAGAAAAGTTGTAGAGAATTTTCAAACAAAAAGTCCTGCTCATTGTCAATTGATCAACAAATAAATTAGTTTTGCAAAAAAACCACGAAAAATAACATTTTCTTCAATTAATAATATCTTTAACATGAAAAAACCTTTTTTGATGAAACTTACAGAATATGTAGTGTATTTTTGACTTTTGCAAAAATCAAGTTTTTTGAAAAAAGACGTTTTCTTAAAATTCAAATAACTCATACTGTAATGCACCTATGTGACCCACCTGGGGCTTAGAATTTTCTTTATGAGTTGTGCTAACTTGTGCAAATAGAGCATATATTGCAAATATGTGAAAAATCAACCAAAACATTTTTTTTCTGCTCAAAAATCTTAAATTATTTTTTAAAGTTGGAATTCCCTTGAAATGGCATTATTGTCATTCGATAGCTACCATTTTTCTATGAATTTAAAAAAACTATTTTGCTCTATGATCTATTGGAGGCAAGATGTTTTTTTTTTCAAAAAATTTCTACGATCTCATTTATCAGTATTAAGATCTGAAATTTGCACACTTCATCAAATATTTGTACTTTAATATAAAGATTATTCCGCAGTGATCGATTTCATTTTCTTCATTGTAAGGTAAATTATATTGATGCATGGATGGGAATAAGTATTTTACAGGGTCCAACATAATTTAGTTTATAGTGAAAAAATCAAAATCGATCGCTGCGGAATAATTTTTATATTGAAGTATTCTAGTATGTGTACAAATTAATTTCAGATTTTAATATTGACAAATGAGGTAATAGAAATTTTTTGAAAAAAAAATTATCTTGGCTCCAGTAGATCGTAGAGTAAGATTTTTTTTTAATTCGTAGAAAAATGGTAGCTATCGAATGGCAGTAATGTCATTTCAATGGAATTTCAACTTCAAAAAATATCTGAAGTTTTTCGAGCCGAAAAATTTATTGTTTTGGTTGATTTTTTATATATTTGCAATCGTTTTGCAATACTATTTGCACAGGTTAGTACAACTCTTAAAGAAAAGAAGCCCTGGATGGGTCACGTAAGTGCATTACAATGTGAGTTATTCAAATTCTAAGAAAACGTTTTTTTTTTTCAAAAAACTCGATTTTTGCGAAGTCAAAAAAGGTACTTATTCTACAAACCAAGGACTACATATTCTGAAAGTTTTGTCAAAAAATATTTTTTCATGTTAAAGAAAATGTTATTTTTAGTAGTTTTTTGCAATAACTAATTTATTTGTTGATCAATTGACATTGGGCAGGGCTTAAAAGTTTTGTTTCAAAAATATCTAATCTTCTATTTAAAATCTTTTTCCGTAAAATGTCTAGGTTTTCTTTAAAATGAAAAAATTGTTTTTCACCAACTTTGGACTACATTTTAAAAATGAAGCGAAAAAATGAGAGAGTGGAAAAGTAGTCATTCAATTCTACAGAATTTTTCCTATTTTTTACATGTCTTGCCTAACAGAAGTTAATTTTGGCACGTAAAAATCTAATTTGATTGACCTAATATGTATATATATATGTCCATATATTGTATACAATATATGTATTACAACAACATACGTATAGTATATATTATAACATATGTATGTTCGTTCATCTGCCACATATATATGTTTATATATATATATATATATATAAAACAAGTAAGGTATAAAAAACAAGAAATACAAGTAGCATTACAAATGCAGTCATTATATATACATAATGTGATTTTTTACTGCTGTCGAAAACCTCAAAGAATTTTTATTTTTTATTATTATTTTTGTTTTATTTAATTGTAATATTATTAAGTCTTTCAAGATAATTAGTTGTGTTTTTCCTTTTGCTATTACTAGCACACTAAAGAGACTTAATAGTTTTTATAATTTAATTCAATAGATAAATGAATAAACATCCTAATAACATTAAGTTGCTTTTCTATTTTTAAATCAGATAACAGGAGTGCATAATTATGATTGACCATTGCAATATAATGGCTATACAATTTTATATTAAATATTTTGAAATAAATAATTTTATAATTACTTTCATTAAAAAAAAAGAAAAAAAATTGAGAATCCACCATCACAATGAAGGGATGATAAACTTAACTAAAAAAACAGAAGTGATACATAAGTGCGTGTGTCGCCATTCATAGTTAAAAATTATAATTTTATTAAATGAGAAATGCATTTAAAAAAAAGAATTTATTGATCCTTTACCACTTTAAAAATAATTTCAGCATTAACGATGTACATATATCAAATTACACCAGTAAATTAAGCTAAGTATCTACGTAGACCTAATTAATAAATCTTATTAGTTAAAAACTTATGAAGTACTAAGCAGCAGTTTACTACTTCTTATAACTTGAGATATTACAAAATTTTACTCATACTTGATGCAAGCATAAAGACACATTATTAATTTTTTGTTTTATTTTTATTATCATTTACTCTATCATGGTACTTTATTATCATGGTACTTAATTTTTAAGCCCAGGGGATAAGTCCTGAAATAATTCTTCATGAGACACCCGTAGTACTTATTTTGTGCGTAGCAAAGGGTATGTGCAAACACTAATGTAACATTTTGTTTTTAACTTGGTTTATTAAACTGTATGAGGCTGGATCAATTAGTACCCATGTTAGGAATGAAAATGCAAGTTTTCAGAAAAATTTTAACAGAACCTCCTTTTTAGGAGGATATTTTCCCATGTCCCTGCCATTTTTTTAAACCCTCTAAAAAATAAAATATGATTTGTCAAACTCTTCAAAATAGGTTTCTGTCTTGACATATGACCTCTTCGTTTGAGCGCAATCTTTTTTCTACGAGCCATGTCTTCATGGGGAACAAAAAGAAGTCACAAGGAGCCAGGTCGAACAAGTATGATGGATGCGGCAGTAGTTCATTCCGATTCATGCAATTTGGCTGCGACAATTCTGGATGAGTGAGCTGGTGTGTTGTGATGAAGCAGTACTTTCTTCTTTACCCACCGGGTTGGTCTAGTGGTGAACGCGTCTTCCCAAATCAGCTGATTTGGAAGCCGAGAGTTCCAGCGTTCAAGTCCTAGTCATTATTCAATCGTCCTAGTCATCGTTATTTTTACACGGATTTGAATACTAGATCATGGATACCGGTGTTCTTTGGTGGTTGGGTTTCAATTAACCACACATCTCAGAAATAGTCGAACTGAGAATGTACTAGACTACACTTCATTTACACTCGTACAATATCATCCTCTGAAGTATTATCTAAACGGTAGTTACCGGAGGCTAAACAGGAAAAGAGAGAGAGTACTTTCTTCTTTGCCAAGTGGCCGTTGAATCATTCCAATAATTCATTGTAGTACTCCCCACTGATTGTGCTTCCTTTTTCCATAAAGTCTATGAGGATCATTCCCTTCACATCCCAAAAAATCGTCATGACCTTTCCAACCGACAGGACTATCTTGGCCTTCTTTGGAGCACATTTGCCTAGAAAAACCCATTGTTTTGATTGCCATTTGGTCCCTGGCATATAGTAATGGATCCAGGTTTCATCAACGGTGACAACTCGACATGAAAACTCCTGAGGATTTCACTTAAAGAAGTCCAAACACTGCTTCGTAGTTGACGGCTATATCTGCTAGACTGAAAAAAGCAATCGGCACCCATCAGGCCAACAACTTCCTCATTCATAACTTATCATATAAAATGTTTATTGCCATTCCGTATGACATGCTGCTACTGCACACACTTTTTAGAGTTTTTGATCTAGAAGAAAACACACTAACTAGTCACTTGGTGATTTAAGGGGTTTGGATCATATGTTTAATTTCAGTTAAAAATATTAGTTTAAAAAAATTTGAAGTCTTGTCCTATTTCTTAGCATGATAAATATATTTATTATTCAATTCTGTAAATTCTGATTTTTGACTTCAAAAGTTTTAACCTTGAAAAAGTGTTATTTTCTACTTTTTAGGATATCTTTTTGTTTTATTTTAGTTTAGATTTTTAGTTCTATTTCTATTAACAATATTTCTATAAACAAGAAACAATGCAAATTTGTTTCCTCTTCATCTCCTTTTATGTGGATTTTGACAACAATAAGAAAAAATGCAAAGAAACAATGTAAGTAGACTATTACAAAATGTTAACTAAGGCCCTTTGGAAAGCATAAGTATATGTTTTTTTCCATGTTTTACAATTTTAGTGCATAAAAAAATGTATCAACTTCTGTAGATAATTTTATTTACTTTCAATTTGAGTTTCTTGGCAGTGATTTCACACCATTCATTTTTTATTTTATCTCATTTCTAGTTTCAGCCAAAATAACAGCAAATCTTTTTGCCAAATTGAATTTTCTTTTGTTATTCCAATATGCAAACTTCAACCTATGAATTAATTATTAATTATCGATGAATTATTTACAAAAAAAAAAAATATATATATATATATATGTGAAGAAACTAAATATGTAAAGTAATTGCAAAATAAATCTTAAATTAGCAGCTATTTAAAAATTATTTGACTAAACATTTATGTACAAATAGAAACAGTGATATGGAAAATTCATAATATGTTTTATGTTCCCAGCTACAATTGGGAACATAAAACATATGAACATATATTAAAACATAACATCAAAATTATATTACTGCTATTTTGGGAAGTATAACAACTGGTCTGTATTTTGATTATTATCCTTTTTTTCCTCTGTTTTGCTTGGGACAGATTTGCATTTAAGCTTAGCTCGGCCCAAGCAGAGTGTCTCTAGTCTCTAGACTTATGAGCCTCACCGCTTGCCGACTGTGTGTCGGGTATGGCAGATCAGCTCACTGGTTTGGATCTTTTGAGGAATTTGTCTTGTGCCTTGCCACCAATAAATGAGAGGGGGGTAGTCCGGGACACTCTTTTTTTTTTGATAATTAAAAGTTTTTTTTTTTTTTTTTTTTTTTTTTTTAATTATCTGTATGCTAGCTGTCGTGGCTATCTTATATTATTACGTCTTCTGTTTAATACAACTTACTCTTCTATTTTAACTCCTGTATTTCACTCTTTTTAGCTCTTCTATTTAATTCTTTTATACAAATACCTATTCAGTTTTGCTCTTCTATACAACTCTATTTACGTCCTCTGTTATGCTCTATACACTTAAGGATGTCTTCATTATCTGTGATTTCTTATCATTATCATGGGTCTCATCAACTGTCACCAGCAAACCAGATAGGGGTAAACCGGAACTGACTACATCATTCCCGGGCCACTTTCCAGTTGCCAGATCTAAAACCGATCTTCTTATATTAATTCCCAGAACCAGTTATCACTATTGAGCTCCTTCATTTTCAAAAATGTCTGTTATCGTATTTTCGATCCGTCTCCATTCTTGTGTTCCTTTTAACATAACATTTACACTGTATCCGCAGTAATGTTCATCCATTGCTCCTTTTCTTTGATGTCTGACCATCTCTCACAGGTGAAGAAAGTATGTGCCAGTGAGTTGATATATCCGCAATATATAAAACTGTTAAATTCTCTTTTTTAAACCTTTGTAGATATTCTCCGAATCCCCCATGGCCAGAGAGCAACTGGGAGATGTAATACCCACCTCTCTGTACCCCCTCACCAACCATAGGCACAGTCTGGGATCAACATTTTTTACAGTTGCTCATTTGGGCAGTGTCCCACATAGCCTGCCATCCTGCATTAGTATGTCTGTCACATCTTGCCGATTGATTCCCTCATAGATGCGTAAGCGTTTCCTCGCCTGAAGTTGGATAAGCGGGACCCCCGCAAGGACTCCCTATTAGATACCGTTCTATACCCGGATTTAATCTTAAGATTCATCCTCCGTTGTAGCGGATTTAGCTTTTTCTTGTTCGGCTGAATATCGAAAGGCGCATGCCACGCTGGTGTAGCATATAACAGGAAGTCGCGGCGGCCATAAACAATTTTCGTTTGGACGCTTTCGGGTCCCATCAGCCTGCTAAGAGTATTTATTACTTTTTCAGCCTGCGCCGTAATCTCTTCGATATGCTTGCTATATTTCCTCGACTGCTGCAACCACATTCCAAGGTATTTCACATGCGAGGTCATCTAAACAATATGTTCGTATGCACGTACACGGATGGTTCTGATTCTCCTTCTGCACACTATTGCCAGGACCTGAGTTTTCTTCGGTTCAAGTTTGAGTTCTTGATTTAGAAGCCATGCTTTTGCCAGCTCGATCGCCCTGTTAGCTTCTGCTCCACCTCTTCTTGGGTCCAACTGTGCCAGGTCGTCCGCGTATGTAATTGGAGCCACTCCCAGTGGATATCGTAAATTCAAAATGCCGTCGAACGAAATGTTCCAGAAGAGTGGGCTTAATACAGAGCCCTGGGGCACGCCCCCTCCCAGTATCTGGAACCTACATTCTCCGTCTTCAGCCTCAACCATCAATTCTCTTGCGCACAAACAATCGCAAATAACCGCTCATAAGTAGGCGCTGATATTTCTGTTTTCCAATTCGTCTGCCACCACAGTACATAGGATACTGTTAAACGCATTGCGGACATAAAGGAGGACCATTAATGGAATCTGTCTGGTCCTCCAGGTGCCCGCTCAGCATCAATCCGCTCACAACACCACTCTTCTTAAGACATCTACGGTCAACCTCTTCCTTTTTAAAATCCATATTGTGACCGAGATAGGCCTCCGGTTACTATAATCTCCTTCTGTATGCGATCCGTCAATAAACTCTCGTACAGTTTGCCAATCGTTGATAGAAGACAAATTGGTCGATATGATATTACCATGTTATTCGCATTTGATTTAATCATCACAATTCGGCAAAATATATCCGTGTATGATGACACACACCGATAATCGCATGACCAGTATTCCTCTGCCAAATTTCAATTGCACGACACTCTGTCGTTAGCCACTTTCCACGCCAGGTCTTGTGTCGACGCCATTCTATTCATATTAATGCGTAATCTTCATCGTCTTTATGTCTATCTTCATCGTCTATCCGTACCACATAACCGGCCTCCAGTGCTAAATTTTGTAAATTTCCCTTGGTGTGTGCCCATTGTGGCGAGGAAGGCCACAAGTGTGACGATTGTTCGCATAGGTCCGAGGCTCCGGCCTGTGCTAACTGTAAGAGGTTGCACAAAAATTAAGAGCACCCAGTTGTTAGTAAGGAGTGTGGCTGTTACGTAAGTGCCGTTGCTCTGTACTTTAATTCCTTATGCTTAGGTTCGGTCAACTAAATGGCCAGGGTGCTTTATAGTCCAGGTTGAGTTAGGTGAGATTGTAAGGAGACAGAGCCTCGATGTTGTGTTTCTGCAGCACCCAATCGTAATTAGGGGTGATCTGCCAGGCTTTCACAGCTGGAAAAATATGCATGTCTGCTATTTTAATCAGGAAGTAGCTTGATAGTCTTTATACGGCAGGTTTCTGACACGCATCATGTTGTTGTCAGACTTGCCATTCGTGGACAGAACCTTACAGCTCTTAGTTCATATTTCCAATATAGGGATCCCACTGAGGAACACCTAGCGAGATGGGATGGATAGTGAGATGGTCTAATTCTTATTGGTGCCAATGTTAATGCGAAGTCACTTTTCTGGCACAGTGGGATCACTGATCATGGCGGTGGCCTAATTGACAGTTTCATCGCGAAGCAGAATTTTAAGGTCTCTAATGTTGCAGACTAGTTGGCTACTACCATCGGTTGATACTTTTCTGTTTACCGGGGGCACTTCCTACAAAGGAGGGCGGACTGGCCGAAATTCTCCTCTTTCTTCCAGACTGGAGATTTTGTCTCGAGGCCTTGACGCCCTGCCATTAGATGTCCTGGCAGAAAATTCCACTTCTGCGGTGGTGGCGGCGGTTGAAGCCACAATTCCTAGAGACACTGGCCGGGAACGTATATCTGGTTGGTGGTCTCGGAATCTGACAGCAATGAAGCAGTCTATTAACCGACTCAGAAGGGCTGCGCAACGAGAGGGTGATCCCGATCAGCGTGCGGCCCTAACTGCAGATTACCGCAGAGCGAGAGCTAGGTACTTTCATAGTATTAAGTCCTCCAAGCGTAATTCCTGGCGCTCCTTCGTTCAGGAGCAAGAGAATAGAGACCCTTGGGGCGTTGTGTGTAGAACCCTTGGACATAAGCGTAGGTGTCCTTTTGTCAGCCTTGTCAACCCGCGAGGGTGTGGTAATTGATAAGGACCATATCCTTAACATTTTGCTGAATGATTTGCTCCCGGATGAGGTTTCATACCATCGGAGTTTCAGACGGGAAGTCACAATTTTCGAGACCGACTTATCACTGAGGCGAAAGTGCGCCAGGTGATCTGTAGTATTGTACGACACAAAGTCCCTGGATATGATTTTATCACAGCGAAGTTCCTCGTCCGAGCGCTTTCAGTAGTCCTTGGTCCTCTAACTAGAATATATAACAGGTTGCTCTTAGCCGGCCACTTTCCGGCTTGTTGGAAGCGTGGAGACTTGGTGTTGTTGTTCAAAGATGGCAAGAAAGATCCTACTGTTAGTTCTTCTTCCACTAACTCTCTTGCCCGTGATTAGTAAGGTTTTTGAGAAGGTCCTATATTTGCGTATTAATATTAGATTGGCCACTGATCATTTACTAATAGACAACCAGTATGGTTTCCGGCCGGGCAAGAGTACTAAGGATGCCATACTAAAGGTGATGTATATAGCTTCATCTAGTCCATGTAAATATGTATTAGGAATTTTTCTGGACATATCCGGGACATTTAACAACTTACGGTGGCCCTCTGCCCTGTTTCAGATGCAGAAGCGTATGTGTACACCAAATGCACTAGAAGTGCTCGCAAGTTATTTCAGCCATCGGACCGTTTCCCTGCGTGACGGTGGTTCATAAGACCTTAAATAAAGGATGCCCTGAGGGCAGTGTTTTGAGTCCCCTTGTTTGGATCATAGATCATAGGTCAGGTGGGACGAATCCCCCACAGGTCGTTACACTCATGGTATATTTCCTATAGTGTCTGATTTAGGTGCTATTGGATGGGTCTCCCCCAATCGGTATATCACATAGTTTCTCTCCGAGCATGTTGCCTTTCGGGAGAGTTTGGCTAGGTTTTGTTTGGAGGATATGAGTCAGTGCCCGGAATGTGGGACCGATGATACAGTGGACCACGTCCTCTATGTCTATCCCCGATACGAGATCGAATGTTATCGAGCTGTTAGGGAACTTTTGAGAATACCTTCCTTTCTGGATCTCGCGAGGAGTGGTCTATAGTGGCTAGTTTTCTTCGTACTCTTGTGGTGTGTAGATCTGCAGAGGGAGTTTAATCGAGATACTCGATCGTGGTAGGATCCCGGGTGGCATTGGATTTGTTGGAGGTAGGCGCATTGGCATCGTGTCACGGTTATATTGGTGTTGTTTGTGATTCAATTTGGGGCTACCGTTGGTGGGAGTGGCCGTGCTGCCGGGTTATGGTAGCCCAAGTGACCATGGTCTAGTGGTAAACGCGTCTTCTCAAATCAGCTGATTTTGAAGTCGAGAGTTCCAGCGTTCAAGTCCTAGTAAAGCCAGCTCCATTTTTACACGGACTTGAATACTAGATCGTGGATACCGGTGTTCTTTGGTGGTTGGGTTTCAATTAACCACACATTTCAGGTATGGTCGAACTGAGACTGTACAACCCTATACTTAATTTACTTTCATACATATCATCCTATGATATAATGCCTCACAGTCGTTCGAGAAGCTAAACAGAAAAAGAGACACAACAGGCGGTCCTTGTTGTAACTTGAATGCCGCGCGAGATTCTATGATGGACCGGGTGAGGGTACGGGATTTGTCCCCAGCTCCTGCGCAGACCGGAATGAGGTTACGTTCTCCTTGTTCGGTGACCTAAATTGGTTGACTTTTGGGTGTACGTCTGAATCTCTACATTGCGTAAGATATAATATTTATTGGTATGAGAGTAGCACTGATTTTAACTTTAAACTGGTTTGTTTTCTGAAGCATCTACAGTCACGAACGGTGCTGTTAAATCTGGAGTAGGCGCGGGGTTCGCGCTTCCGCGTTTCTGGTCAATTAATTTAAGGGAATCATGTTAGGTTGGATGTGAAGATGTCCGTTTGAGGCCTACGTGAAGACGAAATTTGATAGTATTTTACTGATGCAAATGTCAGTAAAGACCCTCAGAGCTCGGAACGAAGGGGATGGTGTGGCGACCGGTAATGTCACAAAGTGGGTGTCTTCCTCCTACTGGGTTGGGAGTGCAGACGTGTCTGAAGCAGATCTAGTGGTGGTTGGAGGAGATCCCTGAGCTGCAAAGGATTTGCATCTGCAAGAGGCATACCCTCAGAAGAAGAGAGGATCAAGAGGCATCTGAGAGAGCTGTGGTGGAATGGAGAAAGTCTACACAGAGCCTCCGAAGGGCTCTTAATTCAGCTAAGCAGAATATTGAGGAAGGCCTGCTCCCAGTTACATGAGAATCCATGGGACATGGCATATAATCTGGTGACAAAGAAGCTGGAAAGGTCATTGTCCAGACTTCCTGAGGCATACCTCCAGGAAAGATTGGAAGTTTTGTTTCTGATAGATGTGGCTCTGACATGAAAAGAGCTGGCAGCTTTCGGGATTCCATGTGTCACTTCGGAGAAGCTTTAGCATGTGGTTTCTCGACTCCACCCAAATCCACAGAAGGCAAAGAGGGGGTGAGGAGCTGGATGTTTACTAAATGGCAGGGAGGTGGAGGAAGGTAAAAGAAGGACACTAGAGCTATATTTTGATCACAGAAGTAAGTGTGTGGGTCAACAGGCCACACATTTACCTCTGAAGGACTTCTAGACGGCTCAGTGGCTAACTGGTCACAGTTCGTTTGGAGTCTACCTCTGTAGCAGGCATATGGATCAATGTCAGTATTGCGAAGAAACAGACACAGTGGAGCACAGCTTTTTCATGTGTTCCAGCTGGAAGGAAGAAATGCCATGTGACGGTTTGTACTTGTCAGAGGGGAGTCATGCAGTTGATACTCTCATCTGGTGAGGGTTGGTCCATGTGTGTACAGTGGTTTAAAAGAGTTCTCTAACAGAAGTTACTGGAGGAAGAATGTGAGGAGGACAGTTAGGATGTCGGTTGAGATTGGCCCTTCAGGGGCAGGTGGTGGGGGTGCCTCGGCATTATTGTCAACAATGGCTTTTGGGAAACACGTTCCTACCATCTGAAGCCAGCATAGCTGTGCAGGGTTAAGAAGAATCCATGTGTACAGTGTATATATTGAGTTGTAAATATGGTGTGAATGTAGTGTGTAAATAATTGTATGAATGTGAGGTGTGCTTGTGACGCACATGGTGCTAAGGTTAAGCCTTTAAGTCAGTTCCAGCATCATATTGCATGAGGAAGTGGTTTTTTGGTGGATCCCACTTCAGTAGGTGATGAACTCCACACACCCGGGTTCATGCTGGGTGTGGTGGGCAAATTTTCCCATTTCCGACATAAAAAAAACATAGAGAAAATTATGCAGCTGTAAATGGTGGCTACATGGAAAAAAGATCTGATGTGGACAACATATGACTTCCTTGTACGCCTACTAAATTACATATGCACAATTTTTTAAAATGATAAGTACATAAAATTTTATTTCATTAATAACTTCAGATATTTTTTCATTTTATTTTTATTATTATTACTGAGTATTATTTATTATAAGTTTTTTTTTTTACAATCGGAGGTTAATAATTATTAATAAATCAATATATTTAAATTAAAAAAAGAGGAGGTGAAGTCAGATTTGAACCGATGTGCTTTCCCAATACCCAAATATTTCATTAATTAAACTTTTATTTGACTATAACTCTGGAACCAATGAAAATAAGTACCACTTATGATATATTGTTGAAAATCTCTCAATGAATGTATATTACTGAAGTTAAGAAAATCCAATTTTTTTGGATTTTGGGCTTTTTTGGACACTTTTGGTTCAGTTGATTGCAATCAAAAATAGAGGTGCACAACCTATAACAGTCCTAGATCCAAAATTTCAACATCCTATGGCTAATAATTTTTTAGTTATGCGAGATACATATGTACGTACAACGTCATGCAGAAACTGGTCAAAATGGATTCAGGGATAGTCAAAATGGATATTTCCATTGAAATCTGAAAATCAAAATTTTTCACGATCACAATACTTCCTTTATTTCATACAAGGAAGTCAAAATATAAGCTTTATAACAAAATAAAATATAATTTTATGCAATTTTTTTTCATTTGTCTATTTCTTTTCATTTGCGAGTTATAAGTCACTGTGCACTACATTTCAGAAACTCCTTGTACATTTAAATCAATTAAAAAACAATTTAAAAATGAAACATGCTGACCGTTTGTATGGCATTACCATTACAAGTGATAATTAAGTTAAAAAATGAATTCCAGTCATTCATATGTATATATTTGATAATAAATAAGTACTATATAGAAAATACTTCAGATGAAAAATGAATAATTGAAATATTGTAATATCAAGTTTACATAGCTTTTCATAAAATAAAGAGTAATTCATGGACTTATAGTTTTGTAATTTACAAAAATTAAACTCTAGGTAATAATATTATTAGTTATATCAGAAATGATATGACAACCATATTTTATGAAATGAAAATAAATTTTTATTAAAAAAAATTATATATTTTACTTTCATATACATACATACATTATAATATATGTATATATTAAGTTTATAATAACGAATTAATTAATAAATGTGTTTATTTTCACAATATTTATGTTTGTAAATTATTGTACAATGATATACATTTAAAAAATAATCATTATTATTGAATGAAATACAGTATTATTATAATAATAATTATAATAATAATAAACACTATTACTGGTATTCTAATAATTAAATAACAGTAATAATGTATTATTATTATTATTATTATTGTCATTTTATAATGACAGGTAACATAAAATCTACAGTTATAAAAAGATTACATTTATATTTAATAAGTAATAACATATGTTTTCTATATATACAATAAAATTAATTATTATAGCTTAAAAATTACTTTTTATTAGACACACAAAACATATTAAAAAAATTTACTAGTCAAAAAATTATATTAAAATATAATGGTAATAAATAATAGTATCATATAAATGTAACACAGTCTTATTCTAAACAATTATTTAATTATTTTACAACACTAAAATATGATGTTACATCACATTGGTGTGGATTGGGAATTAAATATAAATTTTATTTGAAGTAGTATATATTAAATAATAATGTTTTTTTTTTATTTTTTTATTGGTATAATTATTAGTGTCATTTAAAGGTTTATAGAGGTATATTTTTCTTTAAAATAAAAAATGAATAATTTTGTTATATTTATTATTTAATACCTTGAAGAAAAAAATTTGACAAGATTTATAATTCCATTTTTTAATTTTCACTCAGCAACAAAGCATTTTTCATCATACAGGTATTAACGTATTTTATAATTAGATATAATAATTTTAACAAATTGTGATTTTTTTTAAAACCTTTTTAATTTACCATGGTGTAACATATTTACAGTATGGAGATTTTCTCTTTATTAGCATCAGAAAAGTATAATTTTTTTTTTTTGTTATTTTGCCATCAATATTTATTTAAATTTTTTTTTTAGATTTCTCTTACATTTTGTTTTGATGCAACTTAGTAACTTTCTACAAATGCTATATATTCTCAAATTTTTTTCATATCCTAATTTGTTTATTTTTCAAAAAAAAAATTAAAATTTGGAATTTCAGTAATAATTTTTAATAACTGATTATAGATGGTGCTTTCAGAATTTACTCTACAATCCACACCAAAAACTAATAATCTATTTTACATAATAAATTAATAATAATAATTGTTTCTAGATAATTTCTCATCATTTCTAGATAAAAATAATTATTTAAAAAATGATATTATTAAAAATTAAACAATTTTTAATACTACTTAATGATGTATTTATTTTTGTACTGTTAATTATAATAAAATTAAATGTATGGACATATTTGTTATTATTATTATTAATTCAGTGGATATAAACATTAATTTAGTGAAGTAAATAAATTTAATGATGAAAGTATGCTGGACGAAGTGTAAATATCGCTACACTGTACACAGATTAATATTATAAGTACAAAGGGGCAATAGCCATTTCACAACAACATTATTATAACATATAGTTATATACGATAATTTTAATGATTATAACAAATACAACTATATATTTACTGCAGTAAACTATACACTATATTTATAAAATTCTGCAGTATTATTATATATAAATAATCATAACATAATTTAGTACATGTTAATTCATATTCGTAAATGTACCTATATGTATATATTATTTATAAAGATAACATTAAGTTACTTTACATTGTGTTAAAAAAAAAAAATTAATAACTGAAGATCATTAAAAAAAAAATTAAACCCGTTTTTATAACAATTTATAAAAATATAATTATTACTGTTTAACATATATAAAGATATTTTGTAAAATATATATATATATTAATATATTTTTTCATAAAAAATTGAAAATAAAATTAAACAGCTTTTTTTAGCGGCATTTAGTTTTTAATCAATATTTTCATTTTCTTTTGATTACAGTGATAAATAATGTACTGTATAAAAAATTGATAATTTTCAAATAAGTTTTTTGTAAATATATAAATAAATTTACAATAATTAAACATTATAATAATTTTAAAAAAATTAATTCATTACTATTTTTCTGTATTAATATTAAGTTTTTTTAAATTTATTTCTGAAAATCTTTTCTTTTTTTATTATTTTGAGAAAAAAATATGGAATTTTTCAACCAGAGTATTTTTCTTAAAAAATAAAAAATTCTAAATATTCATTCTATCAATTATTATTATTATAATATATATATGTTTGTGTATATCTTATATATTAATAAAAAATTAAATACAAATTTATTTAAAAAGAATTATTTAATAAAGAAAAACATTTTAAATTTGGAGGTGGCTTATATTACAGTAGCAATATACAACTATGAAATCAGTAAAATAAATGTGACCTCATTATGCAATAATTAATAATCCATTATTATAGAGTTTATACTACATTTAATTTTTTTTTTATTTACTTATTTCATTTTTTAAAACAATATCAGAAATAATTTCATAGTTCAGTGCAGCTACTTAAAATAGAATAGTCAAGTCACATGATAAATTTCAAACCAGATAAATATAACACTACCATTGTCAAAAAACAAAAGAAATAAAATAAAATAAATAATTTCAAGATAAATCATTTTTTTAATCTGTTTTTAATATTTGCTTTGAAATGAGAATACAAAATTTACAATTATAAAACGCAGACTAAAAAAATTTAAGTATAAAATTTAATATAGAATAAGAATAAGTGATGTTTACTTTCTTGAGTGATGTACTCAAAACTATACGTTTTCACACGTTTATCATGATATTTATTCTAAATAAAAATCTATAATCAATTATTTAAAATTGGGTACTGGGTGAAGTAGTAAATACATCTCTTAAAATTTAATAATTATATAACAAATGAAACATCCCAATGAGTAACCTTTAATAAACTAGTTTCTGTAGATCATAAACGTTAAATACTGCCAGATGATATAGTTTTCCTTATGTTTTGCTTTGTAATGGTCAGTCCATTGAAAATTACAACAAAATAAAATTAAATAATTATTCAGGACACAATTCTTTCTTTTTATATCTGATGATTTTCATCGCTTTTTTAAATGGCCTCCACATCTTCTCTTATAATTATCTGTAACCACTGAATAAAAATCTCTGAAAGTGCAAGAGAATGGATTAAAAATAAATGTTCCATTATATATAATATTAACTAAGCAGAAAGAGTAATCTAAATAAATGCAATCTTTCACTAATATTATAGTTGAGTTGTAACAAAAGGGGCAGGAGCAAACATATACAACTGAAATTGTTTTAAAATACTAATCATATCAATACTTCCAATAAAATTATTACTAACAAGTAAAAAAAATTATTCAATTTATTTACTCATCTTACCAAAAGTTGTTTTGAAGAAAAATTCTACATCTACTTCCTTAAATTATGTGTCTCATTATCACAAACTGGAAATATCAAACTGAAGACAATTTAAAAAAATTCTACTAATAAAAAATGGTTTCAACCATGTTACTATCCGAAAACAAATTAGACCTCAAAAATTTCATTTGTCTTCACAGTTAGAAGACGCAACACTAAATCCTCTGTATTTTAAATAATTCAAAGACATCTCTTAACAGTTTCAAGTTTACTGACACTGTGATTATTATAAAATTCTATATATTCAAGAACTGCCATTTAGAGTTGTTTATTTGGTTTTTGTAGTCAGATACTCATAAGAATAATTATAGATTTTTCTTAGTTTTAGTTGTAATTTTAACAGGTTCAGAAACAGAAGTTTAGAATCTAAGTTCTACACACACCTAAGTTCAATAATATAACCGCTCTGTTACGCAACACCGACCAACCATATAATAATATTTTTAAGAGGCAATAATTCCTGAGAAAATGTAATTTTATTCATATTAAGCAGCATCCTGTTTTTAATTGAACATTATGTATTCTTTCTTCTACGGTAGTTTCTTTTTCAGTTTACAAATAAATACATTTTTCATTCATATATTTCAATGCACGAGTTCAATAATTATACAAGAATCTACTGAGTACGTTAAAAGAGAAGACATCATCAATGATCAGTTGTTATAATAGTTGTATCATATATACAATTTATAAAACTGTTTTATTCCTTTTTTTTATAAATGTTAATAGTTGCTTCATTATTTAAATTCAGGGGACAAAATCACACACAATATATTCTGCATTTATCAGGATAGGTTGGGCTAAGATTTTACAGTATATCATACATCGAATCATGATTTCATATTTATATTATTAAACTTTATTTTACAAGAATAAAAATACATACAAGAAACAAAAATATAATTTTAACTTATTATTTTTCAAATATATCATAACTCCTAATTTTCACACTCATTTAGCAAAGGTTTTTTTACGTACATATGCCAGTTCCAGAATTAATTAATTGATAGTGTTTGTGGTAGTGCCAATATAGTGGGGCACCAGTTTTCTGGATATCCAAGTGTCTGAGACTGTTACTTACACACTAGGCATTTAAAAAAAAAATTAATTCTCTACTTAAAAATTTTTAAATACTATTCAAATAAGCTATATTTCAACAGGAAATGTATTTTTATCAATCTTTGTTTTTACATAATTTTTTGATTGTTTTTTTTTTTTGTAATTTGTATAACATAAAATATATGTAAATTTAGGCTGTGTTAAATTAATTATAGAATTAACCTTTGAAAAGATTAATGAAAACACATTAATTGGTTGAGCATGAATTATGATGTAATGACTTGCATCCAGGGCCATCACATGATAAAGAACATAAATTTTTGTATCATTATAGAAAAGTTATAGTAACAAAAAGAATGCGATTCTATGTAGGTTTCTTGTTTAAAATGATCATGTGATCTTGTAACTCATAAACAAAGGTCAATATTAAAACAAGTAGAGATAGATTACAAATCTTTTTAAGAAATAGTTTTTAAAAGTATTTTGTATGTTTTGATTATTGACTATCACTAAATTCTATTCTAAATTTAATGTAATTTTTTCAATTTTTTGTAATTTTTAAAACACACAGTAATTTTCTCTAACTTAATTTATCTTCAATATTTTTTTTGTTTTTTAAATGACTGTTTTATAAAAAATTGGTAAGTAAATTTTTATTTCTTTCAGATAATTTTTATAAATCTTTATTCTTTAAATCAGCCAATTTCTACTCATTGGATTTTTTTAACAAATTATTTTATCTGTTTTTTATTACATTGTATCTATGTTATGAGAATCTTTTTAATTTTACTTATTTACTTTTAATATACTTATTTTTTATATTTTCGTTTTTGAATTATGTATCCATATATTAGAATTATATTTCCAGTACATATGATAAACCTTTTTTAATTTTCCAAATATCTGAATTTTTGATTATCCAGATTCGGCCTTGTAAAAGTCAATTTGAATAATCAGTGTTCCACACTATATATATAATAATTAAAACATGTAATACATAAGTATAAATCCATATAAAAAAAAATGGTCCCAACAAAATTTAAAAAAAAATGTAAAAACTTAAACAGATTACATCAGAATGTAATTAATTTTTACACAAACTTAATTAGATTCACAGACTTTAGCTTTTACGATCAACATGGATTATTTTAAATGACCTTGACCTATTATAATTTTTTTTTATTTTACTCTAATTATACGTTATAATGCTTAGCTAGAGTAATAGAGTGGTTATTCCACTTTCCGTCTTGTATATTTCCAATAAATAATCTGTTATTATAAAATCTTAATAATAGAAGATTACTTTTAGTCAGTGATAATTATAAAATTCTCATTTTTTTAAAAGGAAATTGTAAAGCACATTATTAAATTAACAGCTTTTTTTCTATAAAACCTTTTATATTACTTTCATTCAGAAGGATCTGGGTTCAAATCTTTGTATTTTTCAGATGCTATAAATTTACTTTTTTATCAACAACAGTAATTGTAGTTTGGATAACTCCTGTAAATAATAAACAAATACAAATACTATTTCTTTTTTTTTACATTTCTTACGGAAAGACAACTTCAAAGGTAATGATTTTAATTTTTAATTAATTATTAATATAATATTTACCATAGAAATAAATTAAATTTCTTTATTTAATAATTTTCTGTATAATAAAAGTTGAAAACTTAAAATTCTGTACAATTATATTAGTTATATTAATATAAAAGTATATTAATAAATAAAATAATTTGAAAGGCTCAAAAAAGGAAGGCTTTTATTAAACACAATTCTGAACATGACAAATGTACCTTGCCTATATTATAAAAAATTAAAAAGAACATTCTTTAAGGAATATGAGGGTCAAGCCCTTCGATGAATAGAGCTAACAAAAATATTTAAGTTATTAGTCTAATAAATGGTTTTTCAGACCTTTGTGCAACAATTATATGTGTTTATATAAATATTTAAAGAGCCTTATTTCTTATAAAATTGTTGGGCTAGAAAAATTAATTTTTTCATTGTTTTTTTGTTTTTATAATTTTTTATTAAAATGTTTTTCTTACAAATATATTTTTCAAAATAAGTAATTATAAATGTTCATAATAAAATGTAATTTAAAATTCTAACAATTCATTACAATTTTTAAATGCATTAAGGAGGCATAGAGATTTATTTTTCACTGATTTACCAACTTAACATATCATATGGAAGTTAGAGGGGGCTACCTGTAGTATTTAAATTATTATATACGTTGTAAAGATTCTTTTGGTTCTGTCTTCTGGCCACCTAAAAGAATGGTTACTAATTAACACAAGCTGCACTGTGAGTGAGCCAAGGATGTAACACAGCTACACAGTTCACTATCACTTCATAAATTAAGGGATAACAGACATCATTAGGTTGTAACTGTTTAAAGTGCACTAAATATCTCACAGACTTAGAGACTTCTGGTTTACCATATAACTCACTATTATCACAGAAAATAAATATATCTTGACATAAAAATATATCAAAAACTGTTCATTAATATATTATGAAATCAGACATTAATTTTGGCACAAATTAAAAAAAAACTAAGTTAAATAATTGTGTTATCAAATGATGCTAGACATACAAGAAAAACATTTTTTTATTATTATTCTTATAAAACCACTGATAATTAATGAATATTTATTGAAAAATTACTATAAATGGCAGTGAAAGATATCTATTTTTCAGATTATTATAATATATTTTTTTATTTATTTATAAAATTGCTCCATCAACAAGAAAAATTTGTCACAATATAACTATTAAATTTACATTACTTAGAAATTCACACTCGCTACACAATTTATTATTTGTGCTTCAGTTAAATGTATATGTAATGCGCTTCTTAAATTTTGAAAGTGAGGTAAATCATGATAATAATACCAGCTATAAAAGATGTATTCAAGATATAAATATATTTAAAAAATCTTCTAAATAAATGCAGTAATAAAATTTATCATTTTTGATATGATATAAAAATATTTTTTTAAATGCACAACCTTATTTAAAAAAAAAATTGCAGTCAGTAAGTTGATGATTTAATAAAATTTCCTTATTTTTCATGAAGAGTATTTTTCATGTTTTTGAAAATCATAAACTAAATAATCTACACTCAGTGTAGATTATTTAGTGCAATCAGATTATAAACATAATTTTTATTTTTATATGGTATATTTTTGTTATAAAAGAAATCAAAATTCATAAAACCAATTGAGAATAGTTCTGTAAAGACATAATATGTATATTTAGAATAAGGAATCTAAATATTTACAACAGCAGTGGACAAATTGAAGACATAGACAATATACCACAAATGTACAAAATGTAAAATATAGTACAAATATAAATGCAGACAATGTAAGTATTTCTATTCTGCTATGTTTTCAATCTGCTCACACTACCATTTTTGATAGTACAAAATATTCAAAATTTATACCAACAATGTTGATATAGGTAATAATATAAGTCAAATAGCACTATTTATGGTACTTTTGTACTACATGCCTTAATCCTTAAGTTTTTATTACATAGTCCTCAAAATTAACTTTGTAGTTAGCATCTACTTTATAACGTTGATTTAGTTACACTAGTGTGTATGAGGATAGTTTGATAGTTAGACCACAGTTGGCAGCACTATTAACAACATTCTCTAATCAATTGTTTTCTTCTACTGTTAAAATGATTAGATCCTAAGTAGAAATTCAGCTTAATACTTAGTTTGTGTTCGACAGTTTGCTAAAGAAGATGATCTAAGTAAAATTGAGGATAATTTGTGCAGGTTATAAATTTCTATTTTTTGAAAAGAGAAAACAAACCCTAATAAAAAAACAAGTTAGACACAATTCTTGATGAATCTACTCCAACAATTACACCATTTACACATGAGTTGCCAAGTTTAAATGTGTCAAACAAGTTGTGAAAATGAATACTGTATAAAATACCCAAATAAGGTGACAACCAATGAAATTATCGCCAAAATTGGTAAACCATTTTAAATTGAACTTTGCATATAATAAAATTTGCAAAATTGCTGAGACAGTTAGCATCCAAATGAACATAGGCATAAATCCTACACAAACATTTATGGTAAGAAGATGATTTGTGTGCAATGGTTGCTAGTTTGTTTAATTACAAAAAAAAATTGTTTGAATATACCTTTCATTCCAGATTTTACAGTAATTCAAATGAAGCTCAAACAAATGTTTGTGCTGATTCATTACTATCATTTAAATTACACTATGCGATTCATCACTATGTACCTGTGATTTTTAAACTGATCCTTTGAACAGTCAAAATAATGGAAAACAAGAGATGAGCAGATGTTAAACTCGACAAAGTCAGTGCCCTTTACTAGAAAGATCATGCTCACTGTTTTTTGAAATGTAAACAATCTAATTTTCATTGACAATCTTACGAAAGGAAAATCAAACAATGGTAAGAGTATATTTTATCTACTTATGGCAATGACTGAATAATGACATCAAGAAAACCAGAACACAATTTCACAAGTAAAAAGTGTTGTTTTATCATGATAATACATCAGTTCATATTTAAGCAGTTGCAATGCTAAAAGTAACTGAAATCCTACCTGCATCCTAGCTATTGCCTGTCTTTGTTTTCTCTGAAATTTCCATCAATTTCTAAACCTAAAAAAATGGCTTAGAAAAAATAAATTTTCTGGTTAAAGAATCAATTTTGGGCTATTTTGGAAGAGTGGAACAAATCATTTTGTAATAGGATAAAATGATCCTCAAACACTATTATATGAAGTATGTCGTCCAAAAACGGGTTTTATACAAATAGATGTTAGTCTGTTTAGTGTAAATGTCTGCGTGCACGTGTCTGTATACTTGCAATAGACTAATGCTTAGAAGTAATTACTAAAATGGATGATAATGAATCTTCATATAAAGTGAAAGAAGTCATGAGTCAAACACTAGTTTAATAATAAATGTACTTAACCTGCAAATAATCATTATTTTCTTCTTCATTTATCTTACTTATCAAATCATTTTTGTAAATTAGGTTGCCATAACTATGATGGTTGTAAATAACCTAACACAAGACAAACTCACTCTCAAAAATGATTTAACCATTTGAGGTATAATGAAACTTTTCATCTCCCTGAGTGTCAAATCATAAATGATAGGCGACACAGTTGCTATCATTCAATAAAAAAATTGTGAATGTCTCTCCCCACAGTTTACAGCATATTAAAAAGTCCAAACACATTTTTGTGCTGATTTATTACTGTCAATGAAACCTGAGTTATCACAATGTACCTAAGACAAGGAACAGTTAAAATAATGGAAAGAAAGGGGTGAGCGAATGTTGAACTAGGCAAAGTCATTGTCCTCTACTGGAAATATGGGTAAAACTATCATAGTAAATTGTAATAAATGACAAGCACCCCATGACAGACTTACCAAGATGAAAAATGAAATGGTTTTCTGTCACCTCATTCAGTAAATCAAAAATACTATCACATATATGAATATAATGAACATCCAGCTTGACTGTTCATATTTGACACTACTTTTGGCTTATGAATGAGGCTCTGAAATATACCACAGTTGTATTTTTCAGTTACCCAATTTACTGACTGCTTAATAAAATTTAGCTGCTAATCGATTAAAAATACTTATTCATGAAATGTTAAACTAAAATCTTTGAACTAAACGACTGACTTTATACAATACAATTTCTTAAGTTTGTTATTTAAAAACTTCATTAATCTTAAATAAAAGTATTGTATTTGTTGCCTAATTGAAAAAAAACTATTTGTTTGAAATTATTTTTTTTAAATAAAAAAAAGAAGAAAAATCTCTTAATTTAATTAAAAATAATAAATTGTATAGAAATAATAATTACTAAATAAAATCACACATTACCTTTTACTTTTTATTTATATATTTATTTTCTTTTTTTACATAAAAATAATAGGAAAAAAATTAATTATATCATAATGATATGATCTATTAATATAGCTACATATATTACAAACATCCAGATTAAAAAAAAATCAAAGTAAAATAGTAATTTGACTAGAAAATGTAATAAATATTTTACATATTATATTTATTTGTATCTACACATCTATATGTTACGTTACTTTTTTCTATTTTGTTTAAAATCCATTATCATTAATAGTATACATTTACTATACTGAAAAATGTTTATTGCAGTCTTGTAATATGAATGCTGCATTTAAAAAAAAATCATTTAATAAAACATTTTTTTGAACCATGGAGTTTTGATTATTACAGTAGTTTTAATGATTACACAAATATACAGCACAGTTTTAAAACATTTAGTCTGTAATACTTGGCAATATATAAAATATTCATTATTATTAAATTATGTAATTAAGTTACATCCAGTTTATAATATTTATAGCACACTGATTTATTTTTTTGATTTAATCAGAAAGTTTATTAAAATGTATTATACCATACACTTATCCTATATGCAATAAAAATATAATTTCAATAATTATACAATAATAATATTTATAATAAAAAAATCATCAGCTTTATATCCAAACAATTTTTGTTTTAAGCTTTCAAATAATTTTTAAATATTACTACAACACATTTTATAATAATGGTCAAATTTTTTTTTTTTTTAATTCCGGCATTTAGAGAATATTACATAATATCGGCAATAAATAACAGCTAGCTATTTTTAATATAATAATTAAATTATTAAAACTACTCAGAAATATGGAGTCACAATTATTATAGTAAATATTTATATAAATATATTTTTTTACATATATATTATTTTAAATTTTTGAATATTATAGCATATTGCTAATGACAGAATATTAAACAACAACAATAATGTAGTTTACTTTTTATTTTATAACTGTATATGCTTTTTTGTCATTATGTAAATGAATATATGTTATGCATTTGTTTAATATATTATTTTACGTTAATCCAACAATGAGTTATGTTACTATCTATAATAGTTCCATAACACTTCTTTCTATATAAAAATTAAAAATGCATATAAAATATATGTATAAAATATATACACCGCATAATTATAATATATTATATAAATTAATAAATTTACAAATAATCTTTTTTTTTTGTTTTGTTTCTATATAAATATGGTAGGTAAATATGTATTTTTAAAAACATCATTTTTTTAAAAATAATACCAACTCAGGTTCATAAATATATGTATAAAATCATCAGCATTTATGGGCTGAATGTTGAAAATATTAAAAATTTGTCATCATTTTTTTTTTCTATTTTAGTTTAATTTTATCATATTATTATTATTCATAATTAAGTCAAGTAATTAAAATTCCAATAAAAGACAAAACAACTTACATTGAACATTAAAATATATATAAAAAATAATATAATTAAATATTTAATTGTAACTAACACAAGATTATATAATAAATATTAAAATGTGATAAAATATGTTAAAGTAAATATTAAAAATATTAATATATTTAATTCATACAAAAAAAGTTTAATTATAAAATATAATTATAAAAATTCAGAGATCTGCTGAGCAGAGCGATAAGGATTTATAATTTCAAATTTCCAAGTTGAAGAATTTTGCTTAGTAAATCTATTTTAGATCTAAAAATTGGAATTTCTTTTCTGTTGTTATTAAAATAATATTCATTACAGATTTTTATTTCATGAAATGTAATAATAAATTTCTGAAATAAATCAAAATTCACCTCTAAATTTTACACAAATAATGACAAGACAATAAAATATAAATGATATAACTTGCATTTTGATTTCGATATAATCAATACTTAACATCCTAGTTGAGGTTACCAGAAAAATAGTCTGTGAACTTAATTTTTTTTTAATATAATGTTTTGTATAAATAATCATATCACTCTCTTTATTAAGTAATATAATTAGTAATCTCATATATATATATATATATAGATAATATGATTAAATTGTTGTAGTTGGAAATTAATTTTTATTCTGTTATTAAATTCATAACACTCAGCAGGCCACTGACTTTCACTGAACACATTACATTAAATACATGAATAAATAAACTGAAATACAAAACTTCAGATTATTATTTTTAATTAGAAAAAAAAAACATAATATAATTTAATATAATTCATTGTCTTTTATCTAACCTTTTATTTTCTACTTTAAGATTTAAAAGGAAATCAGTATATTTTTTTTTTGTGTTTCTTCTAGCTGATACTAACAACATAAGAAAATATCATTATGTTGTAGTTTTGTAATAATGCATAAAGGGGCACTGTTGCAATAACAAATCAAACAGAAAAAAATCATTTGGAAAAACTATCACTGCTGATCAATTATAATAAAAAAAGAACAAAAGAAAGACTTGTAACTAAATATTAAAATTTGTTGTCATGGTCCCCAGTAATTAATTGAGAACCTGAGTTTTTAATAAAAGTAAAAAATAAATTTGAGCAACAGTAAATGTACTCTCAGGTATTATAGATACAAAACACAATTAATAGTTAAATATACAACATTAGAAATTGACAAGCAAAGCAGAATTATGCATAGTACAGAAATACCATATCATATTTCTTTTTCTTTAATCCATCCTCGGCTTATAGCTTGTCTTCCATATTTCAGCAAGTGTTACAGCAGAATGAAAACGATGGAAAATACAAAGCGGAAGGGTTACACGCTGTACCATTGCCCACGCAAGAAAGCCGTAAAAGTCCAGCTGTGAACAGATGATATTATTTTATTTACAAACTCAAAGTTAAACGTATAATATATATCCTATTGCATTTCAGAGAGTAAATAACTGATGATGAATCAATGAATTCAAGAAGTACTTATGTAATTTCAAAAGTTTAACATTTAGCTTGCTATAAATTTTGTATATTTTGTTAGTAATTATTATGGTTTATACATGTAATTTTTTTGAAAGGTAAGTGATACAAGTATCCACTACACAAACAATGTAGCTTTTTCACACAAACCACATTGTAATGCACATCCATGTAAAACAACTGTATTTTTAGAGGACATGTTCTTCATAAAATACAAACTGTAACATATGCATTGTAAATATATTGTTTTTAAAAAAAGATATTCTAACACAGAACCATATTCTTTATACAAAATTTTCAACATTTTTAGGAAAAAAGTCACTTGAAATATTATGAAATATACATTGCATAACATAACAAGAAAACAAAAAAAACACAGCACTCCAGGAATATAGAAATAACTTCTTATACTGCAATAATTGTAGGGATATCAATTTAGTAACAATGAGCATACTAACAATAACCACAAAATGAAAATTTTACCATGAAATACAAAAGTCACAAGCTTAACCATACTTTAACAATAAGTAATTTATGAAACACAGGTATTTCATTTACAGTAAACATAAATTAATTATTTTGAATTAAAGTAAGCAGTAAACAACTACTGGGTAAAATATGGCCAACGGTTTTCTCTTACTCTAAATATTTAATTACTTCTCATAAAATAACTATAAATATAAAACCATTCTAAGTAGATTGTAAATATATCAATTTACTTTGTTAATTGAAGGTTTTTATAATTATATTATATGATGTGTATTCAAAAAATAGTTGAACTTTTTCTAAAAAAAAAATGTTGAGTGTTGATTGTAAATACTTTTCCCAACATCCTTTCCACTTCAAAAAATAGCTCCTGAATGCATTTTTAGAAATAGCTTTCAGGGAATTTGAAAAATTTTATTTTATAGATTCTACAGTTTCAAATCTCTACCCCTTACTTAAGGGCAATTATAATTTTTGAAACAAAACAAGTCAGGGGCTAGGTTGGATGAGTATGGTGAGTGAGGGATGACAGAGAACAGATATTTTGTTCAAAACTTCTGAATTAGAAACTATGCATGGACTGACAAATTGTCATGATGAAGGACCATGAGTCAGTTATCTTTGTCACATTTTTGCAGAAATGTCTGATGATTTCTAGGTAGGAGTGGCAGTTAACTTTGTGACCTGCAGGTAAAACTTCATAGTGAACAACACATTTGATGTCAGTAAAGCCTGTCATCATCACTTTTGTGCTTGAATGACTTTTGCATGTCTTTTTTGTTCCCGGTTACACTTTTCTCACTCACTGCAATGAATGAGAATTTGTTTCACATCAAACTCACACACCCATGTCTCACTGCCAGTTAATTAATATCAATAAGATTTCACTACACAAGCTTTCTGCTCTTACCAAGGGTTTTTGGAACAAACTTGGCAGCAACTCATGTATTCCTAATATTTTTTTGTCTAGGGTTTTGTGACATTATCCTACTGAAATACCAGTCTCTTGTGCAACTAGTAATTTGATCTTCACCAGACTGTTCACTTGAGCAGTGTGGCCATCAATGTCATTCTGGATGAACACTTGTCTTACACAAATTCTTTACCATTTTTAAAATCTCTGAATCACTCATAGCACTGAATGCTTAGAAATTCCTCCCCTTAAGCCTCTTGAATCATTTTGAATTTTTCAGTAAAATTTTTACCAAGTTTAACACAAAGTTTAACTGCAACTCTTTGTTCATCTAAGTCACTCATTGCAAAAATAGAAAAAAAAACACAAACAATACCTATTTCAAATAGATAAAATCCAAAAAAAGTAATGTCATAGGATTCACTTGGGTGATAGGAAATTGTAAGTTTTTATGATACTCAGTGTTGCCAACCATATGTGTCAAAATATCTCTAAAGGAGCCACAGAAAAAAGTTTAGTTATTTTTAACAGATTTCATATATAACTATTTTAAACCAATTGTAAATATGTTAAATTTAATGAGTTAATGTAAGATTTGTAAATATATTTTATTTGCAGTTTGTCTTAAGAATTACCTGAACAGGATTTGCTATAACTTTTTGTGCTTCGAATGTGTAAATGATCCACATAGTAACATTACATATTAGTAGGAAAGTAACAATCTGTCGACCTGGCTTAGAACGATCATGTTCTGGTAAGTTCACACGACGACGTGCTATATCTGCTATAAACAACAGTTGCAAAACAACCTAAAAACAAAGAAGATGAATTAAGATATAAAATATAAGCAATCATTTGTTTGTTTTTTTTTTTTTGAGAATGTAAAAGTTGCTCAGCGAGTTATTTATAAAATTTAAATAATATATTTTTAACACTAAAATTATTTAAAATAAAGTATTATAATTATTAAAATAAAATTGAATTTATAAATGGAATCTGATATTTTAAATAAAATTCTCTGTTTATATTGGATATACTGTAAAAAAAGCAGTGTCTAAGTGAGTTTTGAAAAGTGGTAATTTCTGGCTTCACAATGTTTAAATGACAAAAAAAGATGATTTCAAAAGAAGAAGTTCTGTGACTAATAGTGGATCTGATTCATCATGAATAAATATATAGATCTTTTAGTCCGACTGGTTTGGTGCTTAATAACAATTCATAAATCACATCAGGAATAGATAAATATACTAGCTACTACACTGTTAAAAAAAAGGTAACAAACAACTGATCCAGCATTTGCCTGGTTGTAATAATGTAAATCATGTAAAACATTGACCACAGAATACACAATTAATTATATGATCAAAATAGATAATATGAAAGTCTATTAATTATTTTAAAAATAATAAATGAAGATATTAATACATAAAATAATTACAGAATAATCCACAATTTATCCAAGATGTAAATGAAAAATTTATTTTTATAAATTTCAATTTAAAGTATTAATGAGCACATATTATGAACGGCATGTAGAAAATTAAGGGGTTCTTTTTAAAAAGTTCTTTAATTAGTAATATTAAAAAATTCATTGTCAGAATAATATTGTTTCTTTTAATTGTATTTAAGAAATCTTTTAATGGTTCATAATTTATTAAAAATAGCAATGAAAGCATAATAAGGCTCTTTCTCAAAAGTTGAAATATACTGTTGAGTTATATGAAAAAATTCTGTTGTTTAGTTTAGTAGATGGATATTATTATTTTATAAGGGTAAGCAATTTTTAGGAAAGGTTGAAAATTTGTAAATTTTAAAAAGAAGGGTAAGTTAAAATTTTTCATTTTCTAAATATTGGTTTACATCATTCATATATGTGGGGACCAAAAATGATCTGACAGCCCATTTTTATATCATGAATACTAATTTCGGTTTTTTGAAGAAAGTGATATTGTACTTTACATTGGATTATACATAAGGAAAATAAATAAATATATCACTCACTTATTAAAGAATTTTACTGAATCATTACTGAACAATACCTTTGATTAATCAGTGGGAACATTCTGGAAAAATGATTAAAATTGATTACTTTTAATACCTAAACTGATAACTTCTACAAAACATCATACAAATGCAGTTTACTACATATTTTTTGGAAGATTATTAAAAATTAAAAATAATTATCATAATAATTTATAGTTATAATTATTTTTCTTTCAATGTTTTAGTTACTTTGGTCAATAATAATTAATTTATGTTTGGTTACAGAGTGGTTCAAATAAAAACAAAAATTATGTTCTGGAAAAAAAATTAATATGCGAGTTTGTGGGTGCACTGAGTGAGAAACTGGTCTAGTAGATACCACCTTAAACTATTGCAGTTCTGTTTGATTGGTCATAGCACAATGAGCGGGCAAGAGATACATGTGTATGTTTCGCATCGCATTATCGTTAAGTTTTTAATCAAAGGGAATGTTAAACCCACGGACTACGTGTGAAGTACAGTGGTGATGGGTTATCAAAGGTGTATGGTGGTATAATATCTTTAAAGAAGAGCATGAAAGGGTTGAAAACAAAACCCATCATTATGTGTTTGTGCACCAGTGTCACACCCAAGGACATTCACCACGTCGAGTGGCTGATTTTGAATGACAAATGCATCAATGTTTGGGTGATAACAGCAAGAGTGGAAATTATTGATGGCAGCATTGACACAATCATCATGATACCGTAAAATTGCAGCCATATGGGTACTTCGCCTCCTTACCTTTGAACGAAGTTTACTCTGGAAGTGCTCTGTATTTGTCTTCTAGCGCATTATGAGCAGGATGGGGAAGGTCTATTTAAGCGTATATTCATGATACATGAAATGTGGATCCACCACTATATACCTGAAAGTAAATGGACACCATGGAACAGCAAAAGAAGACAGGTCCTATGAAACCAGTCAGTGTTATCAGCCAGTAAGGTTTTGTGAAACTTAGTCCGAGACATGAAAGCAGTACTATATGTTGACTTTTTAATTCAAATGAAAGAATAGAAAACCGTGAATGCTGCATATTGTATTGACCTCTTACAGGAATACGTGAAGATTGAAATACCATGATATTCCAATTCATAGCACCATCTTGCTTCACGACAACGTGCGACCCCACACTGCCCATTTAATGTGCGTATGTGAAACAGATATTAGTCTGAAGGTGTAATAAATGTGATAGTAGTCTGCAGATAATATAGTCTGATGTATAAGGGAAATCTGGAACAATTCTGAAGAGTATTTAAAACACTTATGCTGTCATAGTCACAGAAGAGTGAGCTGGAGCATTGTTTTGGTGAAAAAGATACTTCTCTGTTAAATGATCATTTTTTCTTATTTCTTCATTTAGATGATCTAGTAAAAGATACATAATATTGCATAGTTATCACTTTACCCTGTTACAGATATGAAGGAGCATTCCAATAGACAGTGGCCAGTATCAATTTTCCTGCTGGTGGAATGGATTTTGTCTTCTTTAGAGTGAATTTCGCTACTGCAACCCACTATTTTGACAGTTCCTCAATTTCAGGTTAATATATCCATGTTTCATCAACTGCATCGAAAGAGTGAAAAATTTCTCTCAGTTACATTAAAACAAGCCCAAATCATGCTTAGAAATGTTTATTTGATAACCCTTTTGATTTAATGTGGGCAAACACAGCATCCGTCTTGTCTTGTAGATAGTTCTTGCAAACATAAATATTACGTTGTTCATTTGAGATGCCTAATGTTTTAGCGATCTTATGCACTTTCATTCTTTTATTCTCCATTATCATATCATAGATTTTTTTCAATATTCTCTGCAGTAGTAACCTCAACAGACTTCCAAAATATTCAGTGTCATTTGTGCTCTTATGACCACTTGAAAATAACTAAACCTCTTGTAAACTGTTCTAGCAGATGAAGAAAACTGACCATAATATTTATCTAGCATTTAGTTTCTTGTGCAGTTTTGCCTTGCAAAAGTTATGTTTTGTCAAGGCATAAAACAAACAAAGTATGCTGTCACAGGTACAGAAGATTGAGCTGTTACATTGCTTTGTGAAAAAGAAACTTTTTTTCTTTTCATATACCTTACTTTTCAGACAGATTTTTTTTTGATTTACAGAGTTAAATCACCTAAATGAGTTAAAACAATACAGAAGATAAAATTGGAAAATGTGATAAAAGGGCTCCACAATAGACAAATAATTTTTAAGAAAGTTTCTTATTGAAGAATGAAAACACAAGGAAAATATAAACTAAGACAAGCAGAGATGCTTCTGGAGGTGGAAAGAGTGAGAGTGAGAAAGAGGGAAATAATGAAGAACAAATAAAATAAACAAATAAAAATAAAAACAGAAACATCAGGAAGCAACAAATGTGGGAAGAATTTTTAGAATAGAATTGAAAGTTCAAAATTCAGAGAATTTTGGAAAATAGAGTAGTAGTTCAGACAGTAGGTGTTGTTTTGATATCATTACACTTGAATAAACAAAGGGGTGGGTCGGAAATGGTCAATGTTCCAGAAATATAAACATTGCCAATGGCCGGAGTAGAGCTTGTGCAATGAGCATATACTCTACTCTACATACACAGAGCACATGAGCAAAGAGTGCAACATGAACTTATTCCATTTTGTATAGAAGTTTGACAGTGTTATGTTCTGCAGGTGTGTGGAAACTCTTCTGTGGAAGTGAGTTCAGGGAGTTCATTGTGAATGAGAAGATCATTTATTTATTTCTATAAGTAAAAGCTTGTTTTCTTTTTAGCTATTTTCTAATTTCCACAAATTCTGTATAATTTTCATTACTAATTGTAAATTTCATATTAGAATCAGAATTGTTGTTTGTGACATATTTTATTTATTTTGTAAACAAGGTGATTAAGTATAAATAAATTATATGTTTGTAAGAATATTAATATTTGTAACCTCTCTATCAAACTGATAATAGACAACATAAACAACAGTGGGAATTACTTAAAAGGGAACAAAGCATAATACTGTGAAAAAATAATGTATCATTCTATAGCTTCAGGTCAATCTATTTAAAAACAACAAAACTGTAGCAATTTAAAAAGTTGTTCCTTTTATTATTATGACTTAAAAAATTTGTCTACATCAAATAACCACCTGTAGAACAGATAAAATTCCTGTGATCATTACAAGAAGATTTGGTTCACTTATCCTAGCATTCAATGACCCAGCGATGATGCTGAAAACTGCGTAAACAAACAAACCAAATGCTGAGACACGAAGCAATATATCATTTAGATCACTTTGTTCTTCAACTCTAAATTTTAAATTCTGCACTCTGTAACAGGAAAAATGCATTGGTTTAAGTTAATTTTAATAATAATAGCCCATTAAGGGTTTTTGTAACTTGTTTACAGTTTATTGACTGTAGCTTCAATTTCAAAAAAAAAATCCACATTTCAGACAATTATCAATCTAAGTTATTGTAACGATAAGTTATTGAATATGATTTGACACTACAAGAACACTAATAATAAACTATACATAAAGTGATTCTTCCCATATTGTTTACCTTTTTTATAGTATTAGTTTATTTAGCATTCACCCAATGATAGTTCCTCCAATATGTTATTTGGTATTATATTGGTACCAGATGTTTGAAGTGGTTGCTACAATTTTTTTGATTTTTACATCAGCTTCTAATTCATAACCAGTCTAAGTTGAGCATAGAAGCATGTCGTCTATTCTGCATGATTTGCAGAATAACTATTTTGTAAAATTACAAAGTTGAATTTGTTAAAAATGTAATATATTTCCTGTTATTTAGAAAAAAATATATTTCTTACCTATATTTTTAACATCCACTACTGATAATTAAAAATTATAGAAAAACCTTTTTAAAAATATTTCTTAGAAATAATATTTTTTAAGAAATAAATAATCTTTAACCATAGGAACATTGAGAAATTCATTAAGTAATAAATAATTTAATAGTATTAATAAAATTTAATAGTTTACTTTGTGATATCAGACATTCTCAATGCACATATTTTGATTTCTAGAATTTTTCTTATAAATTTACCTTAAATTGTCCAAGTGTTTCATCAAGCAATAAACCAATATTTTCTTCAAAATGTAATCACAGACACCGCAATGTGTAAAAAAATAATAACCAAAACTTTGGGAAAAGATTAAAGTACAACACTTTGATATACATCAGTACCACCTTTGTTTAGTGTTACAAAATCTTTTTTAAAGAACTACAAAGTTATTCAACTCTTACTAAGAAGGGCTTGACCTTTGACAAGCTAAATACTTAGGAGGAAAATTAAGTAGAACATTAAAGCATGTAATTATGCAAGTAAAGAGTTATGCAAAAAATTAATCTACTCTTTGAATAAAATTTTCAGATATGGAACCCGTGGGGGACGTAACTCCCTACTCCTTTGACTGATTGCAACCAATATTAAATGGTATCAGAAGTGGTCTCATTCAGAAGTCATTATAAAAATTGATTATTTAAACTGATTTAATAAAAATCAGTTAATCCAGTTAGATATCAAGCGAAACAATAAATGATAAAAATTTTTTTTTTTATCTCCTCCCTGAATGAAACTGCCTGAATACATAACCAAATTAAGATACCATGTAATGGAATTATCTAATTAGTACAAGAGTGTGAATTTGGTTCAGAAGTGACAAAAAAACAAAAAAAGGCTTTTTGCTCCCTTCTCCTTTCTGGGAGCTTGAATAAGATCTAACACTATCAGAAAGTATCTTAGCAACCTAAGGAGCAATAAATTATAAAAAAAAATATATATATATATCTACCCTTTAAATAAAATTTTGAAATATGGGACTCATAAGATCTGTATCTCCCTGCCCTCAATTGATCAATTGAGGGCAGGGAATTGACCAAAATAAAATGATATCAATGTCCCATATCACAAAGCATTGTGCCAAATGTCATCCAAATCAGTCCATCCAGACTGAGTTATTAAGAAAAGAAATAGGCCAACATACATAATATTAACATACATACATACATCATATAGTAGTGTGCAAATTAATCTGAACACAGATGTTATGTAATAAAGAGTAATTTTATCTAGAAAAAATAATAATACCTTTACAATTTGTGAATATCTAGTAATTAATATATCCTCCTATGTTCTTCATCAGTTCATGTACACAATTTGGCATCGATTCAATAAGTACACTTCACATTTTTTTTTATTTCTTCATCATGAAACCATATCAATATTATTGCTTTAATAAGGTCAATTTTTGTGGTACAATTTATTTTTGAGAGTCGTTTTTCAAATACTGGCAAAGATTTTCAGTTGGGTTAAGTCTGGGAAGTTGCCTGGCCAGGGAGCACTTTTACTGTTTCATTCTTCAAAAACTTTTTCCACTTTTTTGGCAGTATGGCATGGAGCACCAAATCTTGTTGAAACACTCTGTTGCTTTGCAGGAATTTGTTTTGAAACTGTGTCGCAGCCCTTTCCTTCAGAATCTTGATATATTCATCACTTTTCAACCTACAATCAACTGGAAGTAATGAACAAGGGCCTTCAAGCACGAAACAACCCTAAAACATTTTTTTTTTGAGGATGTTTAATTGATTGTTGGAAATGAGCCGGTGATGTATTTTCATCTGATGCTTTTGTAATGTATGGAACCCTTAGCCCCTGAACATAAAAATGTGACTCGTAGAAAAACAAAATTTTTCCATTCTTCTTTGGTCAGTTTAATATATGCTTTGGCCCACAAGAATCTTTCTGCACACGGCTATGGTTAAAAACTGCTTTTTAACTAGCTGAGAAACTTTCCGTACAACTTCAAGAAGTCAGCATCTAACAGTTGTGTGTGTAAACTTGTTCCAATGGTTGGTAATTCTCAATTTAAGTCCGCAGCAGATAATTTTGGACATTTACTTTTTCTCATTACTCTTATGTTGGTAGTTTACGGCCACATTTATCTTTCATTTGAAGTGAAAAGGTACCAGTCTCTTTAAATTGTTTTAATTTAGCATTCACTGTTCCTAGTCCCCATCACACTCAAGAAGTTATCTGTCATTTTGTAATACTGGTATCATCAGAAAGAAAAAAAAAATTTTGAACGCTTTATTGGAGTTATGTCCATTATTATATAATCAAGACTCACAGAAAATAAATACGAAAATATGATTTTGTAATAAAAAAAATGAAATAAATTTTCACAAAATACTATTTATAACATAAAAATTGCTAAATAATCTCACATTACACACACAACTTAAAGAATGGTTGTGGTTAAGCAATGTAACTATGACATAGAATTAAACAAAAAAAAATCCCTACATTCAGATTAATTTGTATGCTACTGTACTTCCAACATTTTTTTATGCTAAAATAATGTTTTATGGTTAGAGGGGATCACGAAACATTAACATCTGCAAAAATCCTGACATGCAAAATTCAATTATTTACATACTTCCCCTTATGTAGTATACTATATAGATACACAGCTGGGAATATAATACTATCTCAAGTGCAGATTTTGGAGCATGTGTCATCAAAGTAATCTAAACCAATTGTATTGTCATAATGAGATAAACATTGATTACAAATAAGAAAGTGTTGATTTAGCTATCAGGATTTGTTTCTATCCATTGTTTTAATCAAATTTTTGCTAACATAGTTATAACTTTTGTCTGGAAGATTGTTTTGAATTTTTGTAAAGAGAAGTTGCTTTTTGTAATACCAAAATATTAAAAACAGTAACTTATAATTCTAGTAGAGAGCTTAAGACACTACAAAAAAAAAATATATATAAACCATATTTAAATATCATTAGTACCTTATAAAACCAATAATAATAGCTATAATACTGAGACCCATTAATGTACAATGGGAAACATCTGCCAGATATATAGCTAACAGACCAAGCTGTGGATGATGAATTAACACAAAAAATAGTATTAAACATATTAGAGATCCAACAAGCAGAAGTAAACCGAAGAATAATCCTTTACTGGCTCCAACACAATCCATACGACCATTATGAGCATGAGCCATAGCAACTGCACGTCGAGATAATATAACTTCCAGTCGCTGTTCAAGATCTTCTTCTCCAACATACCTTGAAAAAAATTGTTTTGTTTTAAATGATATATTACCAGTTTAATGCTTTATGATATTAATATTTAGGAATTAAAATTTCTAGACTTTTCTCATACTTTAAAATTTATTAATATACCTTTCTTACACATGGTTAAACATTTAAGGCAATTTAGATTCATAAAGAATATGGATTTGATTACATCTGATAGGAGTCACAATTATTTTTAATTTCTTTTCTTACAGAAGTTGCACAACATTATAAAGATGCCAGTTTTTTTAACCAATCTCTATATTATTTAGAAATATTTTGAGTAAATGATACTATTCATTCAATTGTCACGAGTGGTATAGATGATTAAACTGCTAGCCACCCATAAATGAGGTTGATGTTTAATTTATACATTAAAACAGCACAAGTGCATTCTACATAACAGGCAGATGTCATTGTGGTCAATGTCATAAACTACATCTTGTCTAGATAATTACTTATAAGGCTTTTTGGTAACGTGAACACAATGATGTAAGACTGCTCCTGGTCTAGAATGATATAATAAGTTGAATATAGTTCAAAATAAGTATCTGACAGCCATTTTGGAGTGAAAATCTTGCAGTATTTTATATATTACATTAAGGATGATTATATATTACACTGTAACATGATGTAATGCTAGCCATTTGGGTATTCTAAGTAATAAAACAGCTTCAGCAGATGAATGGTGAACCATCCAAACGTTCAGACAATGATTCAAGCCTGGTATTTGAAATGCTACATTTCAATAAAGACAAAACATTTTTAGCTGATAGCATTGGGAGAATTAATGCTTCAAATGGTGGAGTCCTTTAACATTGCAGAAAAGAAATCAAGTCTACTAATAATATAATTGGAGACTGAAATAAGTATATACATTAAATACACTGCTACAATAACTTATCTTCTTTATTCACATTTATAAAAATGCTTTCTAATCAATAGAGTACCCATTTCGCACCTTTTGGAAAAAGAAAAAATATCACATGATGCCAAATTTGGTTAATATGGAAGTATATATGTTTAGTAATGTGTTTGTCAACCAAAAACTGCTTCACATGTTTATTGTCTTGATGAAGAATAAAACCATTTTTCCACAATATTGGTTGTTTTTTTTCTGACTTTCTTTCAACTTTTCAGAACTTCCCTGTAATAATGAGTTCTTTGTTGTGCCTTCTAGAACCCATTCTTCTAAAATTACATCCTAGATATAAAAAAGCTTTGAATAAGGACTTGCTTTAATGAGTTTTTCATTCTTAGTCTGATGATTTTCAGTGCACTAATTGTCATTTCACCTCAGTATCATACTGAAAAATCCTGGTTTTATCACAATTTATGATTTTTTGAATAAGGCAGTCTTTTTGAATAATCTCGTTAATTTTTTGCATATTTTCTTCAGTTTTTGAATCCCATTATGGGATTCTTAGTTCTTCTTAGAGAATTCTTAAAAGTTTCTATAAAGCTATGGAAGTTATCCATAGTGCTCATCATCTTATACGTTCTAATGTCCTTCAGTTAATCTTTTATACCATTCAAATACATGTGCACAAGTCAGTCTTCTCTGTAAGCATCAGAAGTATTTGAAAACATTTGATAAGTATATATAATTTTATTAAAAATTTTAAATTGACATGATGTTCACTCAACTTTTAAATTTAGCATTATTCCAGCACAAAACAGAAAACAAAATTGTACTGTACAGTTACTCATAATAAATTAAATTGCCAAGAGTGTTGATTTTTTTCATGCAGTTCAGACATACCCAAGGTCGGAAAGAACTTATAAGGCAGTTCTCACTACCTTTCTTTAAGAGGTAGAAACACAGTCTCATTACTAACAGTTATACCTTGCCATGTTGACTGGTAAAGTTGAACCAATCTCTGCTAACTAGACAATAAAATTTATGTTTAAGCATATTTTACATGATTCTACTCTTATGAAGAATTGCCACTTTGATATGTAATAGAATAATAAATATTTTTTTAAATTCTCCTGAGGAGCTCTGATGAAGTTTCTTTAAGCATCAAGGTAATTAAGGCATTTGAAATTCATTTAATGTTTTGTTTACTTTTAACTCATCACTTCATCTGGTTTTTTTTAACTAAAAATGGTTTTCTATACCATCAATAGGTCATTTTGTTATTAAATTATGTGCGATTTATGCTATATAATGTAAACTTACTAATGTTTATTTACATAATTGTTCCACTATGAGAAAAGGTAAGAGAGATCTGTCAAATTTACAGGCATCAAGAGAATATCAAATGATGTTCCCTTTCGTATTCTCTTGCTGCTTCAATGCAGACACACAAGCATTCATTTCTTAGATCAGTCAGTTGTATCTGTATCTGCATCTGCATCATACATATTATTTGGCAGGAAGTAATGAAGTTTCACAAGAATGTGTATACAGTGGCAAGACTGTTGTTTAGAGTGTTATACAGTGTGTACCCTTTCATATGATCACTACTGTTTATTCATTAGAGAGGTTTATTATCTAAAATAAATCTTAATGAAAATTTTAATGTTATTTGTGCTCTTCTCTTACGGTTATCATATCTTAACTATGAATAATTTAGGTACTGGAGAACTGTCTTTAAAAAAATCATATGCGGAAAACCTTTTTTTTTCAAAAATATAACTACTTCATTTATTCAGTATTACCAAAACCTCTGAGACAAATTGATATTCAGGAAGGATCACTCTTCAAATGATTCATTTTAAAACAGTATAGCTAACCTTTTTTAGGTATTAATACAGCATCAGAACTGTTTAATAATTGATAAAAGTGAAATACAAAAAAAAGTTAGAAAATGCTTCCACTTTTGAAACTAACTGTAAAAAATATTAAATGGCTGCAATTTTGGGTAGGGTTGTTAAAGCCTGATGCTTTTTATGTCTAAATTTTTGTTTTTTAATGCATGTTAAAAGGATTTGTCCCAATCACTACTGGGTCTGCTAATTTCATGCCAGATGTTGCTAAATTTCTTTTTTCTAAATTTAACAGTTGAAAAGTTACATAAGGGCTGCCATATTTTATAAATACTATATAAATAAATACGTATAATTTTAGAAACCTTTAACACTATTATTATATAAGAAATTTATTCATGTAACAAATCATTTTGTACATAATATTATTATTAATTACACAATAATCTACACATATGACACATATACATATGTACATACAATGTCATGTGATGCATATGATATCTACACATATTGTTTCTGATATGGTATTGGTTTGGTACTTCCTGTAATTTTACATTATGTATCAAAACAATACCATTACACAGCGTTTCTCATCCTTTCAATATTTGCGACCAAATTTTCAATCAAAATTTTCATAGCAACCCTCCTCTCATACAATAACAATGTATAAAATAATAATGTATTTTGACGCTAAAGCTACACTATGACCTTAATTACAAACCTTAAAAATGACCAAGAATAAGTAAATTTATTGATATTTTGCAACACCAATCCACTGCATTGACAAAACCAGAATTGATGCCTCTCTATTGCTCTCTGTCTTACCTCCACCACATCAAACATTCTCACGGCTTTGTGAGATGTTCGAATTTGTCTCACACATTTGAACGTCTGTGCGACAATCTGCACTAACGTGTATAAATATGCTGCACCACGTACAATTCCAACCAGTCTCAGTCGAGCAGAATTCCTATCAAATCTATCGTGAATGTGTATGTTGTAATTTGCATGTTAATTGCAAATCATGGCATTAAATATTCACGACAATAGATTTATATAGAATCATGGATAAATGTTTAAGTGGGCGTAAGCAAGCATTATGATAGTGAAGCATCAACCAGTGCACAGACGAGTGTGGTTCCAAAAATAAAATCAAGAAAATATTCTCAAGAATACTTAAATTTTGGGTTTACCAGTACTGAAATAAATGAAGAAGACAGGCCGTGTGTCATTCGCTCAAAAAGTTTGGCAGCAGACAGAATGAAACCAAATAAACTTAAACAACATTTGAAAATGCTTCATAGTGAGTACAATGACAAACTCAAGAATTCTTTGAATTAAAATTAAAATCATATGAAAGCAAACATCATTTTTTAAAAATCTTTCTCTGTGAATGAAAAAGTTTTACTTGTCTCTTATAAAGTTTCATACAAAACAGCCAGACATAAAAAGCCTCGTTCCATTGGTGAAGAGCTTATTTTGCCAGCTGCAATTGAGATTGCAGAAACTATGTCTGGAGATATTTTTATCAAACAACTGCAGTCCATACCTCTCTCAAATGATATTGTTATCTGCCAAATTGGTGATATAGCTGAAAAAGTACAGTATCAGCTTCTTGGGAAGTTGTGTGATAAATTGTTTTCAATTCAGCTTGATGAAGCAAAAGATAGCAATAAAGATGCTCATTTCATTACCTAGGTTCAATTTTGTGGTGGTATGTCAGCATAGAAGAACTGCTTTTCTGCAAACCAATAGAACTCAAAGCAACAGCACTTGCATTATTTGATACCTTAAATAATTTTATAAATGAGGCGAAACTGGATTTTCTGCAGTGGCTGTTTTGAAGACAAAATATAGATCTCAGCTAAATATAGAAAAACAACTCAAGAGTGTCTATTTTTAATATTAAATCTTCCTTTAAAAAAATTTGGTGTGCAAGACAGGCCCAAGGAAGTCACTAATAATTATTAAAGTTGTTTTTAATTTAGTATTGCTAAGTTAATTATTAAATACATTGTGCAGTACTGATACAATCCTATTTGTAAGTGTATTATATCAGTGTAAATGTGTATTTTATTATTTATTATGTAAAATAAGTAATATCTTTCAGTCTGTTTTTGTGAATATGTTTCACCTTTTTCATTCTTTGGGCTAAGTCATTCAAGATCAATTTGTTATTTGACTATAACTTTGACTTATTTGACTGTTGATAAACTAATTTTACTTATTTCAGTTGGAAACTATAATTCATTGACATATACTTTCCTGTTCCATCACTAAAAATCAGTTGGTTATATTTTTCTAGCTGAATCCCAATTTATGAATAATCCTCTACAAAATAGTTATTCACTTTTAAATATATCCTACTTTATCAAAATATTTAAACAAATTTTCATTACGAGAAAATCATCATTTTTTAAGTTTTCATAGATAACAATCTGGAAAATTGTGTATTAATTTACACAAGTGCTGCTGTATAAAAGGTGTTGAAATGATCTCCTTCAACATCAATACAATACTGCACTCGTTTCAATTTGTTTTCAAATTGACGTACTGGAATGTCTCATATGTATGCCGTTATTGGGATTTATAGTTTGTCAATTGAGTATGGTTTATTATGATACACTGCTTGTTTTGCAGCCCCCACCATAGAGTGTAATCTGGGGAGAGTCAGATCGGATGATTGTGCAGGCCATAATCATCTCAAATTGATTCATTTACCAAAGACATTTCATAAAAAGTCATTGACCTGTTAGCTTCAGCGCCACCTTGTTGGAACCAATTGTGATTGATTTCCACTTCTGTTCACTGACCAATATCTTAAATAAACTTCAAGTTTATTAAAACAGCACAATAACAATCACTATTATCTGTATTTTCAAAAGAGATTGTATCCACAATGACCCAGACTCAAATTCTTTCATCAAGTATTTCCTGCGAATTAGTTGTCAACCACAATCATATATTTTGTAAATTAATATACCCTCCCAGACGAAACCATACTTCATCTGTAAAAAATATAATATTGAGGATATCTATGGAATCTTGGTCAACACAATGTTTAAACCATTGACAATAATTTAGTCTTTTGGTATGATGTATATGTTTCAGTCTTTTGGTATGATGTATATGTTTCAGTTCTTGAACACGCATTACTTTGTAGGGGAAAACTTACACTTCTTTTCTTACAGCTTTATATGCAGTACGAAGTCTAATTACTTGCTGCTGTGCTAACTTACACATTGATTTTGATGAAATTTTGATCATAGCATCCAAAATATAAAGGAGCTTCTGTTCATTTAGTTTATGAGGTCTTTGAACAGCATCTTCAACAGCGCCTGTTGCGTGAAATGTTTTGATAAGAGTTCAAACTGCATTGCAGTGACGAACAGGAGTATTTGGAAACTTTTCAGAAGACTTGGTTTTACTAAATCAGTAAACCTGTCACCTTCAAGGAAGACATTTTCAACAAGAAAAATGCATTCCTCTACTGAAAGAATCATTATGTTTTTCACAGCTATTGATTTCGATAAAGGAAACAAAATGAAGGATGTTCAATCACAACTCAATAACTGATGTCTGGTGTATTACTTTAGCAATGCACAACAAACCTCAGGGCAAGCAACCTACTATCGAAAAAACAGAAAAAACACCATACCACGTAATTTTAAAGCAATACTGCACAACGACCTTTTGAATATGCTCTCTCTCTCTCTCTCTCTCTATATATATATATATATATATATATATAAATATATGTGTAACCATTCAAATTAATTTATTAAATCATAGAATAAAAATGATAAGAAATAAATGGTCCAGTACATTATTTAATCATCTAATCATTTCACAAATAATGAGAAAGTGAGAGAAGAAAACAGTTACATATATATTATATATTATAGAAAGAATAATCCCCACTGTAGCTGAAGTGGGGGACAGTGAAAGTAAGAGTGAATTGTATTCACCCTAATTTAGTTGATAACAATATGTGGCAGATGTAAATAAAGCAATACTGCACAGTGTATTGTGAACATTCATTAGCACATATCCAATTTTGGTTTGTTCATATTTAAGGAGAATGATCAAACAGTTGTTTAGTATTAAAATAATATAAAATATTTTTTCTCTATTTATGTAATATTCACATGAGATTATAATCTAATCCTCAAAGTTTTAATTTATTCTTGTCTGGTTTACAGTATTTCCTGTGAGTGTAGCCAGTCATAATCAAGGGATAAGTGTAGATTATTGTGAGTATTTATATCCAGTTACCTAAACGTTAAATAAAGTTCAAACAAAAAATACTTATTAACAACACTACTTTCTTTAAAAATGCTGAGTTGGATATTTAAATATAAAAAAAATGTCCACTTAGTAATATAATGTTAAACTCGCTACATTATTATTAATCTCAATTGACATGAGGAAATTATATCAAATATGTAAGCCTATTATTATAAGCTCCAAGATAAAAATAGGGAGAATAATAGAAAAGGGAACTTAAGATTGGAAAGAACAGTGTTCTTTAAGCCACCATTGAATGGAAAACTAAGAAACAAGAGATACTAATCAGTCAGATATAATTATTTGTATCTCATTGCAGCATGGCACAAATGGAAATAAAATTCATAAACATTACAGAAAAATAATACTTAAAATATTATTTAATCTATGCCAAATTAAAATGTGTGAATAATAATTAAACATGCTGTTTTGAAATAAAACTTAGATATTATAAAAAAATAATAAGCATTGCACGCACGCACACACGCACGCACACACACACACACACACACCCACCACACACACACACACACACACACACACACACACACACACACACACACACACACACACACACACACACACACACACACACACACACACACACACACACACACACACACACACACACACACACACACACACATGCTCATGCGCATGGTAAAAAATATTTAAATTGACATCTATTATAATTAATAATTAACAATTCATAAAACCCAACCTGGGATTTCGTCCAATATGACGCCACATAACATAAATTACTGCAGCTCCAATCAGGCTGTATTCAATTATGAAAGGAAAAAGGTATGGTGCTGAATCTTGAACAATATTTCCCATGATATTAACACGGCCACATGTTTCAGGGTCGATACTGGTCCCATTTGAGCTGACAAGAGCAGCTGGTGCTAAAGGTGATTCACCAATCTCATCCCAAAATATAGGAGATTTTGTCATAACTGTAATAATAATAATAATGATAAAAATATATATTTAATAAGCATTATTTATAATAATTTTGAAAATGTTCAATAAATACATTATGTATAAATTCCAGTATTAAAAATAAATTAAGTTTTTATTTTTGGTGACACTTCAATTAAAATGTTTAATTATTTTGAAACTATATTATAAACAATAGGAAGTTGTCATGCAAGACCACAAAAATGTTAATAAATAATAATGAAAGTTGTAAATAAAGTTGACACCAATAATGTTATCATTTAAGATTTCCAAAACCCCACTAAGCTGCAATGGAATATTAGGTAACTTCTGCATGCCTTTGTTATTACATAATAATATATACAAAATTATTGTGTAAAAGCAATTCATTGAAAACCTTTTCAATGTCACTGAAAAAATGATCTAATTAAATCAGCTTATACTATTTGGTCAGAGTAAAACTTTAAAAAACAAGTTTTACAATTTACACAAAAAAGTTTAATAGATAGAGTAAAAATATGAGAACCAAACAACAAAAATAAGATTATTCATGTTGTTAAATAATGGAAGAAAGATTGTTTAAAAATTAAAATTTTCAAGCTTAACAAAATTTAAACAATTCAGAAATAAAAACTAGTTGATATGAAAGACAGAATTAATTTTCATAAAAAATCTCTTTAAAAAATATATTAGAATGAACATTTTATTGAAAAATACTCTGACTGTTTAATAAAACACACTTTCATCTGAACTCAGCTTTGCCAATTCTGCAAACAAACAAACATTTATTACTGAACGGACGAAATATGAATTATAAGATATTTTTAGCCTTCATTTGCAAAGTTTTTTTGAGAATAATCACCATAGTTCCAGTTAGATGAATATATATGAATATTAGGCATTTGAAAACTTTTAAAAACTGTAATTTTCACAATTAGTGATATTTCTTGGCCTATCACATCAGCTTTTCTAAAATAGTTTTTTTTACTGGGATTTAAAAAAAATCAAATCTTTACTTATTAATAAATTAATGAACAGAAGGAAGGCTGACAGCAACTAATCAAGAACATGTATATTCATGATTATAGAAGTGCCTCTGTCCATTACAGTAAAGGAAGGTCATCAACTAGAAATTACTTTCCAGAAGTACCTTTCAGACGAATGGCATAATTGGTTTTGGTTTAAACTTTATGATGCTTATACTTATAACTTAATTAAGTATAAGTATTTCTTAATTAATGTAAGGGTTAAAAAAAATTCTTTCCAAACTTTTTATATTAAATATTTAAAAAGATTTGCAAACTTTTGACGAACAGTACATTTATAATAATTATTATGGCTATTAAAAAATATTTGGAAACATTACTTTACGCTTGTAAAATCTTTCACATAATTTCTATTTACTTTTTTAAAAGTAAATAATATATATAATCCCTTTTTTCAGGGATACAGAAACAAATAATTTGACGATTAAAATAAATATTAATCAATAAAAATTGTTCATGGTTATTTTTTAAGCTAGTAATTGGAAGGCTATTTTAAATAAGATTTTTAAAGAGTATTTTAAAAATATTGTTATTAGAACTTTATATAAAATAAAAAGCTGCACCATCTTAAACTAAATTCTAAGTAGGATCTGTGATCTGTTTTGACTGTGCATGAAGCCTATCCTTGCTGGTTTTCATAGGATGAATATACTTTTAATGGGTCATTATAAAACTTATCAGTAAACTTCATTTATAAACTGTTATACTTAACAAAAACTTTGGAAAGTGAGCCTCAATAAGCAGAAAAAATTTAAAAAGCTGATAATTTTAGTTATAGAATGAGTTATATGTATTAGATTAATCCTGCAATTATAACTATAGGTTAATAAAAAAGTACAGTGAAATTTAACAAAATTATCTGTAAGTTTTAAAGTTAATGTTTTTGTTAATTTTTTATAGACTCATGTTAGTTAAGCATTCCATTAAGTATTATTTAGTAAGTTAAATATTAAGTATTATTATTTAACTTGTATTTAATTAGATGAAATAAACATGTGTATATATATATATATATATATATACACACACACATAAACACACACACACACACACACACAAAGTTTTAGATTATAACAGAAGTTTTTATATAAATAAGAGAAGATAATTATCACAAAAAATAGGAAACGTATGGGTAAAGAACACATAACTAACATGTTCAAACTTGGTGAAGAATATACAAAACTGGATCATATAACATAAACACAGAAAATACATGCTTAGATTGTGTGAATCCTTTTTAAAATATTCTCTATTAAGAATAACAATATTATTTTTTATTTTAATACTGTAAATTCCGGTTGTAGTATATGTATATATATAATGTAACCCTTGCATTACCAAGCGGGGTATTCTGGCTACCCCAGGTGTTGATTTTTTCCCTCTAATAATTTTATCTGAAGAGATGCATACTTGTGGTTTCATGACTTTGTCCTAAAATGATTGGAATTGTATTCACACTCATGACTAACACATTTTTTTTGTTTTTATAGTTATTATTGATGGAATATATTGGTGGGGTTGTGAGACTACCTCGCTTGGTATGAAATGTCTTTTCTTATTTGTCAAAAATGAAGGTTTTACAAAATATTTCTTTCATTCATCTTTGATGTTTAATTTTTCCAGTGTTGTGTTTTACCATACACCCCTTGTTTAGCTCAAATAACAATTTTTGCCTGACAGAAAGAAAGAAGTTCATTCTTCAATGTTTGCTTTCACAAATGACTTGACTGTAGTTTCCTATGTACCAAAAAGGGGCAAGTCAGTAATCTTACTCTCTACTCAGCATCATGAGAGGCAAGTGAGTGGTGAAGAAAGTGAATACAAACCTGAAATAATACTCCATTACAACAAAACTAAAAGTGCCGTAGATAATGGAGACAAAATGACAAGAAAATACAGCTGAATTAGAGGAATCAGGCGGTGGCCACTAAGATTTTTCATGGAGATGGTAGATATTGCAGCACTGAATGCATATATTATGTACACACAAAGATTTCCTGAGTGGCAGGAGAATAATCAAAGCCGATGGAAACTCTTCATGACTAAGCTGGCATTTGGACTCGGCAAAGGTAACATGGAGGAAAGAGTTAGAAATATCAACGGTCTTCATAAGAATGTACAAGATGCACTGAAAGCATGTGGTATTGAAATTCCAACAGCAATGATCCAATCCCAAAGTTCCAAGTTACCAGCACCACAGCGATGTCAAGATTGCAAGAGGAATGAAGATCGTAAAACAAGATTCTGTTGTGTAATGTGCAAGAAACCTGTTTGTAACATACACAGAGAAGAAACTGTTATTGTGAAGTGCATTTTGTGCAAAATTGTACCTGAATGAACAGTTCAAAAATGTTATTTGTTATTTTGAGGCCAAGTACTAGTTTACTGCAATGACAGCCAAAATGTATATATTTTTAATTTTACAGGTGTCCAATATTGAATTTCTCTTTTGAATGATAAAAACACATAGTACTTTGCATCTATGTTCAGTTTAAATACTTTTAATAATTTGAAAAACTGTATTTCAATACTAAATAAAGTTATTCATTGAAAATAACAAAATCTAAAAACAAATATTACACAAAATCACAAAACTGTATTGAGGTAGTCAAGATACCCTGCTTGGTAAAATAAAGGTCTTGAAAAGGTTGGCAACAGGAGGGTTAAAAAAAATCATAATATAAATATTGTTTCATCAAGTAGGTCATAAAATATAATGACAAAAACATTAGATCATAATGAATGCAAATTCTTGAAATGCAATAATCTTAATAAATGACTAATTATTTAAATATTAGAGCGTTTAAGGATGATAAAATTACATTAAGTTATTGTTTACAAAGAATCTACAGCTAAACTTCATGACTAAATAAAAATATTACTCCTGCACTATAGCTGCTCTAGCCACTGTCTCAGTGCCATTTGCTTTTTAGTTGTATTTGTGTTAGAAAGAAAGATAGTGGTGTCATGGTTGAAAACTAAATACTGGACAATTTTGTGTTATAATTTTGCTCTGGGCTAAAAGTTGATCAGTGTTTAGAGGAAATGACTTAATTGGTTGAAGAGGAATGTCTTATCATAAAACAATATTTTGATGACACCAAGAGTTTGGAAGAGGAGATTTTTGCCTTGAGAACGCTCCAAGGTCAGGGGGTGGACTGTCTTTGTCTGTGACTGAGGGAAACATTACTGCAATAAGAAAAAAGCTTGAGATAGACAGGCATCCAAAACCATCAAACAGAATGTCCTCAGGCATTAGTGCATCAGCATTAATTCATGCTACTCTGCGAGATCACTTTCAAGTTAGAAAGCTTTGTATACATCAGGGGTCATAAGTTGACCGATGATCAGATGGCACATCAGTTTTCACGGTGCTGTGAAATGCTGAAAAAACTAGAAAATGGTAAATCTCCCTATGAGAACAATATTACAAACAGGTGATGAAACTTTGCTATACTACTATGACATCCTGACCAAGACTTAGAATAAAATATCAAAATCAAGGGAAAATATATAAAAAAAACCTTGATCAGAGTAGTTTTAATAAATATTAAGATGAAAGAAAAATACAGAAACAGATTTGATTCAATAAATCTGTAGAATTTTCACTGTTGAACATTATGACAATCATCAATATATGGTTCACTGAATGAACAGGCAATCATCATTGCCCAGGTTCACTTATTTCATATGTATAAAAAAAACAGTCAAACTATATATTATCTTTTACTCAATCTTTGTAGATTTAAAAAAAAATTCATGGCAAATTTAAATTTGCTGTATTTTTTTTAGATTTATTTACTATTTAGTAACAGTAATGAAAAATTTTGAGAATATTAATAAACTTTAATATTTATTTTTTAAACGAAGACAAAACCCATATATGACGTCCAATATATGATTTATATATTAGATTTTAGATATATACATACTTTTTTCAATTTTTCATAAAAGTATATATTTAAAACAAAATAAAGATTTCATAACATATTTAATATCATTTATATTTTAATTTTTATAAATATCCAAAGGTAAAAAATAATAATTATAACATGTTAATAAGAAAAGAAAATTTTGCTAAATATAAATATATTTATAAATTACTGACTTTAGTTTATTAAACAATTAAAAAAAAAGGAATAAAATATATAGTTATGTATAGTCACTGTCACTATTATATATAGTCACGAATGCTCTTTTTAGTTAAATTCATTCACAGATATTGCCATATGATGTGAAATTTGTCATAATGCAATGCACAGCCATACATGAGCAACAATATTTCATAGCATTTTAAGAACTTCACGATAGTAAACTGATTAACTGTTTTTCCTTGAGGGGCAAATTTCTTATTGACAGACCTCTACTCATTAAAAAAGCAGATAAACATTAATTTGTTTGATGTTTTTGGAGTTCATTTTTAAAGGATTCATGGCCCTCAAAAATGTTTTTTATCATTTGAACTCTTTTCAACTCAATTAAAACATGTTTTCCATCGATTTAAAAAAATTTTTTCAAACATTTGAGAGGCTACTTCCTCAAATTTAACACAAGACTTTATCTTACATAATTTCTCAAATTGGACTCTACCAATTCCATAACACAAAAAAAACACTTTTGGTACTACCATGTTGAACTCATATTAAAGGTCCATGAGATGCTTAACTATACATAATGTGAAGGGTGGCCTTGCAGCACTGCCACATCATGCATTACTCTAGCAGTTTCATTACTTTGTTTACAGTCCTTTTAAAATCTAATTTTTAAATTTTATAGTTATTGTAAGTTTAATAATTAATAAATATACTCATATTTAGCGTGACAAAAGTGTCTTCTATTACTAATAGTTACAATAATTATTTTATGCCTTTGGATATTGGAAAAAATAAAATAATATTAAACACACATGTGCGCGCACACACACACACACACACACACACACACACACACACACACACACACACACACACTTTATATATATATATATAATGTTTTATTTATTTTAGTTTAAGTATATACTTTTTTTAAAAAATAATAAATAAAGGAGTCTCACGTAAAATAACTATTTTTTACTGACAAAACTGAAAATATAAAATCTGTTTTATACAATCCACACTTCGTTGATATTTTTCATAAAACTAATGTAATTTAAGTGGTGTAAATATTACTGCTGGGAAGTAAAATTCAGTAATAAGAAGGCCTATTTTTTAAATGTCTATTTAGAAAGTAGCATTTTAGAATATTATGAACTGACAAACAATTGACAAAAATTCCAAATATGGTATAAGAAATTAAAATAAAACAATATAAATTATTTTAATACTATTGAAAATATTTTAAGACTAAATGGAAAATTTAATAGCAACATCACAAAGAGAAAGAAAACTAAATTACTTAATTGCACAGCATCTAGGATTAATAAATCTTAATCAGAAATAGACACATAGAAAGGTAAAAATAGTATAATTGAATTGAAAAATGATGTTTGTAATAAATATTTTGAGATTAAAAAATTAATGAACATCAAAAAATAGATTAGAAGAAGAAATCAATCTAGAGATTTATGGAAAAAATAATCTTGATAATGTTTTTTTTTTTCAATTATACCATAGCAAACAACAATAACAGTTTAAAAACACCCACTAACAAAAATTTACCTCTAACTTTAAAAATATTCCAAATGCCCAAAAATGCAATAGATAGGTAAAAGGTACAGACAAATTAACATTTTTATAATATTGATAAGAAGAGTGATTAATAAGTCCAAGAAAAGTCAAGAGATGATGCTTGTTTATATTGTTAATTTATAGTCATTTTTAGTTTCTTGTATGTTTGCCAGAAGCACACAACACCTTTTATTAAAATACAATCATAATTCTTTGATAGCAATCATTAGAGTCAATAAAGTTGTGATTTGTTAAAAATGAATGAAAGAGAATTTGTTGTGTCAAACTACTTTTTTACATGCAAAACTGGGCAGGAAACTAAAGCACAGTTGGATAAATATGGGGAGTCAGCCCCATTAATTAAAATAGTTTAGAAGAGATTTGTTTATTCTCAGAGTGGTTATAGTCTGAATGGTTTAGTCTTAGAATGGGCAGTCTGACGTTGCAACTCCAGAGAATATTTAAAAAAAAAAACCACAATATGATGATGAAGGGTAGAATATTGAAAGCATATGAGATCATGGAGACAATAGGTATATCAAATGAATGGATGCATCACATTTAAACAAATATTTACATATGAAAATATATTATCTGCAAGATGGATGATGTATTTGCTCACAGTCGATCAAAAGTTTGAATGAGTAAACATTTCTAAGCATAGTTTGGGCCTGTTTCAACGTAATCAAGAGAAATTTTTGTGCTGTTTCATAAATCAATGAAATTTATATACATCACTATTGACAAGAAGCCAAGGAACAATCAAAATAGTGAGTTCCAGTCAGACATCCTTCAAAGAGGTGAGAATTGTTTTATCAGTAGAATATTATATTCTTTGTCTTTGAAATGCTCATAGCAAAATCTTCATTGACTTTCTGTTAAAGAGCAAAGTGATAACGAGAAATATCATGCATCTTTGCTGAATCATCTAAATGAGAAAATAATGAAAAAATAACCACATTTAAAGAGAAAGAAGGTTCTTTTTTTAAAAAAACACAATACATTGGTTCATTCTTCTGTGATTGTGGTAGCAAAATTGAATTACATTACAAAATGCTTCCTCATCTCTTCTACTTGCCAGAATTAGCACCTTTAGACTATTATCTAATTCCAAATATGAAGAATGGTTTATTGGAAAGAAATTTATGCAAAATGATGGAGTAAAGGAGTTAAGCAAGAATGGAATCAAAATATATCATCGTGATCGAGCATCATTGGATTATGCTGAGATAAAAAAGGCTTTTTCTGAAAAATTATGTTTTTTTTATTTTTGCACAGACTTATCAAACATCCTTCAGACAGAAGACAAACACTAATGTTTTAAAGTAGTTAACTAGGGTAAAGGGTACATGATGCAGAGCAAAAATAAAATACATTAGATTAAATGAAATTTTAAAATTTTAAAAAAGCTCTAAGCCTTTATTAAAAATAAAATTTCATAATTTAAATTTCATGTTAACTATAAGTTAATAACTAACTTATTTTGATGAATATTCCATACAAATAATAAAACATATTTTTTCATATTAATACTTACACTTAGAGAAATTGTTCTCGACATTAAAGAATGGAATTGACCTTGGAGTGGTAGTAGTGGTAGTTGAGGTTGTAGAGGTAGTTGTTGAAGTTGTGGTGGGAATGGTTGTGGTAGTTGAAGGAGTTGTGGGAAAAATAGTCGAAGTGGCAGCAGTCGTTGTTTCTTTGATGATACGTCTTGTAGTGGCTGCAGTGGCTCTTGCTGTAGTTCTTAACAAATGAGCTACTGTCGTAACTGGACTGGATGCTGTAGTATGAGGCATTCTTGTAGATGTGGACACTGCATTCACCCGCATGCTCTCTGCAGCGGAGATAACTTACTGTACTATGAGCAGCAGTATACCCTGCCCTAAACCCTTATACATGCAGCATGCAATAACAAGCTCCAATTTTAAACAATTCTGCTATGTTCTTAATGTCTCTTTGTGTGTGCCAAGTGGACGTTAATGAAAAATTAAATGTGTTTTATTTGTATTAATTAATTGACAATATCACATAATTTTTTCACTTTTTATTTTTTTGTTAACAATATTTTTCTTTGTTTAGTGCAGTAAATACTGTTACAAGAAAATTCACTAACATTACTAGATAGTATATCTTTTCTACAAACCACCTATTAATGAAATTTAAAGAATAATTGTAAGCACCAACATATTACAATCAATATACATTAGAAAAAAAAATCATCACATAGTGAAGAAATATTTAATTTTTACACAAGCCAAATATATATGAACAGAAGAATAAGAAATTATAAATAAACAAAACTAATGTATTAAAAAAAGAAAAATCTTAGATCATAAGATGAAGCATCTAAGGTAATGTATGAAGCATCTTAGATAATAATTTACAGTAATTAAAATTTTAAAAAGATTTACAAAATTTTATTTGAACTAAAATTAGTTTTTTTTTAAAAATCATATGTAAAAAAAAAACAAAACAATAAATATAATAACTAATAAAAAATTGCAGATTGTGTAGAATCAATCAATTTCTAACAAGAAAAATAAATAAATTAGATGATATCATAGTACATTTATTTCAACTTATATATTACAAATAGTGCATGTAAAATAAACTAAGATGTAAAAATGCGACAAACATGCAAGCAAAACAATAACACAATTAAAATAGGCAAATTAAAATCATAGAACAAATAAGAAGTTACTTTATAATAACAATTTATCAAAGAGATGAAATGCACAAATAAAACAGTAGGAATATATTCATTCATACACACAGTTTTATAAAATATTATATACAATAATTTACAAATAATTATTATAACAATGTTTATCATTAGAATACCAACTACATCATTATAAAAGATGTTATTGTAATTGGGCATAAATAAATAAAACAAATATGCTGTTTATTCATTTTCATAACTGTGTTAACTATTACTACAAAGATGAATTCATAATATAAGAATCTATTCCTGAAAAATACGCCTTAGCAGATGCGCTCTTACTAGGATTCTCTTTAAGTAGGGAAAAATATTTAACAATGAAAACTAAAGAGTGATACTGGTCCATCCTATTTATGCTATGTTTATATAATAATAATAATAAAAAAGATACTATTACTTATAATATTTTGTTTCAATAAAATCTCAGGATTCCAGTTTTCTTTTTTTAGATAATTTATTTACTACTGATTAGATTATATAACATTCATGTAATTATATATTTGGTGAAATTATGTTTTGCATTTTTAGCACCAAAAAATAAAACCTGACAAACAATTGCATAACAATCTCAGCTAAGATGTAATACAAGAATAAAAAAATTATTCTTCTCTCTGAGTAAAATTTTTAAGAATTCACAACCCGTGTTACTGTAATATCTCATTGACAAATTTTAACAAAAATTGAATGACATCAGTGACTCATATTCAGAAGTCATTCTACATAGTTTCATTACAAATCAATTAATGTAATCTCAAAATATCACGTAGTATAATTATTCTTCCTTTTACATGAAATTTTCTAAACAACCAAAGTGACATATTAATGCAATGAAATCATCAAATTAGCACAAGTATGTGACTTTGGATCCAGAAACACCAAAAAAGAAATAACCTTTTTACTTCCACCCCTTTATAAGAATTTGAGTATTATCAAAAAGCATCAGAAAGTTAGCTACTTCAAAGGAAGATGTAAAAAATTTACCGACCCTTTGAGTAAGAGTTTGAGATATAAAACTCATAAGGCCCATAGCTCTCTTTCACCTTGCCCAATTATGATCAAAAATAAATAGTATCATTGCCCCTTATATAGAAATAATTGTACCAAATTTCATTCAAATGGGTCAATCCAGTTTGGAGATATCAAGTAAAAAATTAGGTCAACATATATATTCATTCTTACATGAATGGTTTTTAAAGATGTTCATGTTTCATGATCCCCTCTAATGAATAAACCAGTTTTAGAATTGAAAGGGTATTTGTTCAAATAAATTATTTTGCTTATTTTGATCTCCTTAATTAGTCCCTTAAATTTGTAAAACACTTCCTGGGATACTAGGTATTGTCACTATTATTGTCCTGGGACACTATGTAATTATTCTGTCTCTTTCAACCTTATGAGAACAATTAAAATCAAGATTTTTTCAAAATCAAAAACTACTGAAATTTGAAACATCTATAAAACATTTGAAGAACAAATTTTTTCCGGTGAAACTTATTTAAAAATTAAATACCTGGTAAAATAAAAGATAATAATAAATAACAAACTTAGAATTAAGTTTATGATAGAATCATTTTCTTACACAACAGCTAAATTAAAAATTACATGCTTGGAATAGCAAAGAATAGAAAATATTTTGTATTAACAACAGGCTATTGTTACAAATTTAATGAAGAAAAATAATTTAGTTACAACTTTAAAAGTAAAGGTGTGATAGAATCATAAAGATATTAAAACAAATGTGATTATTAAAAAAGAAAAAAACAAACAGCAAATAAATTACACAAATAAAAATGAAGAGTACTCCAAATGCCAGTAAAATGTATATAATATTTTAAATAGTTACAACTAAACTGGTGCATAGTTTTATAAATTTAATTATCAATAAAGAAAATAAATGCATTCAAATTAAAAAAAAATAATAATAAATAAATGTATCTTAAAATCTGCATAACAAATATCAAAGACAAAAATTATTTTTTACATATTAATATCTAATATTAATAATGAATGTTAAAAAATCAATTCAAATTCAAGAATATAACAAATAACACATTGTCATTTTTAAAACATAATTATTATGTTTTTCAAACAAAATTTAATGGACTCTATAGCAATAAACTTCTAAATTTATATTTTTCAATTTCTGATGATTTATTAAATTTAGTAAAATATACAATGCTCTGTTAAGTAATAAATAAATAAATAAAAATAAAAAATGATTTCTTAGAAAAAAACTTTATCTTTTATAATATTGATATAAAACTCCAAAATTTGTCCGAGTATTTACTTTAAAATTTCTTAACAGTAAGGTTCAGTTAAATAACTAATTTTTGGGCACTGATTTTAGTAACCAAGAACTAAAATATAAACAGTATACAAGAAAATAAATAAATTATATATATATATATATATATAACAATTATTATATATATATATGACAACGACTATATACAGTTACATTCAATTAAGTTCAGTATGAGGATGGGAGCACATACTTATTTGTTGTTTTTTTTTTTGCTATTTTGAATTCTGATAAATTCGGGTTAAATATAAATAATCTTCAACTAACTGTATTCTGTTAGTCTAATGAACACCATAGTGAAAATATAGTTCAGAAACACTTTAATGGAATATCTATTTACAAATGAGAAACTACATTTCTCATTTCACGAAGTTTCAGGACCAAATCAACAACCTTATTTCTTCTCTTATTATGAGAAATACACATTTTAACAATTACATTAATGGTATCTTAACATTGTTATGCTATACTTGTTAACGACAATAGGGGAGCTTTGCTCTTTAATTGGATGGTTAAGAAAGTTAATTGGATGGAAATAGAATACTTGATTATTGTGATACAACTGAAAGAAAAACACAGAAAGAAAAACTGAAGACAGTGCAAAGGATTCAGATGTCTTGATATAATTTGGATTCAAATGAATTTTGAAACAGAAATGAATCATATGGTGCAGTCAGATTGGATTAGCTTGAGGAAAATATCAGAGTATTATGTCGGAGAAGAATTAATGCTATAATTATGAGTAAGTGCTATAAACCAGTTGTAAGGCCATCATTAAAATATGGAGCAGAAGCTTGCAAATAAAAAAAGGTTACGGATGCAACAGATGAGAGTGTACGTGAAGAATGTTGGGTGTAACTAAGAAGAATAAGAGACCAATTTTTATGATTATTCAACTTGTTTGTTTACTCGATTGTTATCCAACTTATTTTGGCCAATAAACCAATATGTTGTGTCCTGACAGATTGGAGGCGAAGCTACTCACTGACTGCCCAATTCAGTTGGTTCAACTAACCAACTAGTTGATCATGACAGACTGGATAAGCAGTTTACACACTAAAATATTTTTGATACTATTTGTCAGTTGTTATTTTGTTTTGTTTGTGAACATTTGCCATGCCTTCTACTCTGTCTAAAATCTAACAGATTGGAATTGGATCAATGACTTTTACTTCAATATCAAAGAAGAAATAAACGCTCTGGGGAAAAAGCTGATTAAATTGAAAGAAATTCAATTAAACATATCTATTACTTGGTTAAACGGAAGCAATTTTAGAACTTCAATATCAAAGAAGAAATAAACACTCTGGGGAAAAAGCTGATTAAATTGAAAGAAATTCAATTAAACATATCTATTACTTGGTTAAACGGAAGCAATTTTAGAACTTCAATATCAAAGAAGAAATAAACACTCTGGGGGGAAAAAGCTGATTAAATTGAAAGAAATTCAATTAAACATATCTATTACTTGGTTAAACGGAAGCAATTTTAGAACAATTCTAAGAATTGACAGCAAGTGTTTCAGTGAATTATTTAGTATACTGTGATGATTTATTAAAAAAAACTAATTAATAAATTTTAATATTAAAAAATTAAAATTGAAACATTTAAAAATAAACACTTTTTTTAAATTTCACAAAATTACATGAATACTCTGATATTTCAACATTGCTTGAAATTGGTTGGTCAGATGGTTTGATAAGCCATAAGCTTTATCCAATAATAAGAAGAAATGGTTGAGGTATCCTAAAGCTGGATAAGTTGAATGGTTTGTTCCTAGCTATGCTCTCATTTAGGGTCAACTAATTCAGTTGAACAACAAACCTGTACAATAAACAATTTGGTTAGAACAATTGGATCAGTAGACTAGACTATTCCAACCAAATTGGATTAATTATAGAGGCTTAAATTCGAGAATGATTTAATGAAGAACCATTACAAAAGTAGGATAAATATTAAAGAAGTTGGTTGAGGTTTTACCTCATCATGAGAACATAGGAGAACTATGTAAAATAGTGGTTAATAAAAAAAGGTAGAAGGAACAAAGGAAAGAGTAGACAAAAGCATGAGTACATGAAGAATTTGAAAGAATTCATATCCCTGGAGATAAAATTTATGAAAGAGAAAGATAGAATGACTTATTCAGCAGCCTCACATGAAATTTGAATACTAGATCATGGATACCGGTGTTCTTTGGTGGTTGGGTTTCAATTAACCACACATTTCAGGAATGGTCGAACTGAGAATGTACAAGACTATACTTCATTTACACTCATACATATCATCCTCATTCATCCTGTGAAGTATTATCTAAACGGTAGTTACCGGAGGCTAAACAGAAAAAAGAGAGAGCCTCACATGAAAGTGAACAAATTTCATATTCAGAAAGAGAAGTTCCATGGTTTCAACCTACAATAGGCTTTAGTTTTTTTTTTTGCAATTTCATTTAGTTTTTATATCGCTATCATGATTTTAACTTGAAATAGTCTTTACACAATAAAAGGTTACAGAAGTAAAATATTCTGTATGGAACCATGATATAAAGAAACATTTTTACTGACCATGCATATCCTAATAAAAATATCTTTTACAAAAAGAAGCATAATTCATGAACTGCATACATCAATTTCTAAGCTGTAGTAGAAAAACTACACCCATTATCAATGATTACATGTAATTCAGTTTTTATACAAACATAATTATAATTCTTTATTCATAACAATATTGTTTTCACCAACCATTCTTTATTTTAATTTTTACATACTAATTTTACACAAATAGATTAAAAAAAACCTGAAGCAACAAAACAAAAACATTTTTCTTTTTTTTAATGATGTGCAAATTCTAATCAAACCTAGACATTAAAAACAAAATGTTTTTGTTAATTATACTAAACCAATGAGTAAATCATGGTATTATTTTGTAATAATTCATAATTTCCTTATCAAGCTGAGTAATTTTACAAAACCTTAATTGTATAAAAACATAGATGTTAAAATAATGAAATACCAGTGTGTTAGTACTACCCAAGATTAGTTGACAAGTGGGTTAAGAAATCTATTTTTTATTACTGTTACTTTTCAATTTATTTAATAATAAAGTCCTAGAACTTATATGAAGAACACTTTATTACTATTATTATTATTAGATTTGTTGATTAATAAATGAATAATTACAAAATAATAAAAGTATTAACAACATTAATACATTTCATGGAAGAAAATGATTAATATCTGCTTCTTATACTAACTATTAGTAATGCAGTATAATTTTTATATTAATTAAAAATGAATAATAAACTCACCAAGTAAAGAATATTCACGATTAAGATTTTTCACAATCGAGCTAGTAGGTAGTGTTTCATTTCGCTTTTGTAAGTAACCAGTTATTTCCTTTAAGCTTTCAAAAACAAGCGTACGAATCCAAACACATAAATTGGTTGCTACAATGTGCATCAAACCAAATCTTGCAATGACCTTGAATCTATGAATATTCAACTGGAAAATAGAAAAAAAAATTATTATTACTAGCAGATATATTTTCAATTTATTGTATATTAGGCCAATCCTCAGAGATTTTAAAAATGAATTAATTAGAAATACATATTACATTTTTGACTTCATTTATGCATACGAGGTCTGTAAATAAAGTAATGAGACTTGCTCAGAAAAATCTTTTATTTACAATTCAATTACACATTGCCTCTATCACCTTCAAAATAGTTCCCTTGAGAAGCTGTACAACACTTCAAATGGTTTTCCCACTCTTCACAACAGTGTTGAAACTCAGAAACCGGAATATCCTTTAGATGGTCAGTTACATTTTTTTAATGTTTCCTACTGTTCCAAAATGGTGTGCTTTGAGGTATTTTTTTTAAAGTCAGGAACAGGAAAAAGTTACAGGAATCAAATCAGGTAAATAAGGATGTTGAACTACAGGAATGTTTTTCTTTGCCAAAAACTCACTAATTGAGAGTGCAGTGTGACAAGGTGCATTGTCATGATGCAGCATCCAGTTGTCTTTCATGGCTGGTCTCATGCAGGCAACTCTCTTCCGCAGTCTTTCAAACATTTTTCAGTAATCATATTGATTTACAGTCTGTCCTGTACGCAAAAACTCCTTATGGGACAATGTCATTACTATCGAAGAAACAAATCATGGTTTTGATTTGCTCTTTTTTGCTTTCTTGGGATGTGGTGAGTTTGAAGTGTGCCACTCCTTGCTCTGGCATTTTGTTTCTGGGTCGTACTTAAATATCCAACATTCATCATCAGTAATAACATTTTTTTAGAAAATAAGAATGTTTCAATTCGCCCTATTAAGATCACGGCACACTTCCACCCTGTTGTTTTTCTGTTCAGGATTTTTGGGGCCAATTTTGCACAAATTTTTTTCATGTCCAATTCATTTGTCAAAATTTGATGGACTGTGGTATGGTTCAAATTCAATTTTTTTGCAATCATTCTGACAGTTAATCGCCAGTCGTACTGTATCAAGTCTCTGATTGGCTTTCAGGAAAACAGTTCCATTGTCTGGTTTGGTAAAGACGGATATTGTTATTTCTTAAGAGTAAGTTAATATGTTTAATTTTTTAACGTAGGTCTACTGAATTCATACCTATTGGCCCAAATAATGTTCTAACAGTGCATTTTTATATCTTAATAACTCATTTTGATTTTTCCAGAGCCCTAAGAGATGACAATTAATTTTATATGAGAATATATATGTAAGCATGATAAATATTTAATAATAGTGTTAAACTTAGCATTTTATTGAGGCCCTTCAGAGCAAACACTTTGATTTTGTTATGAATAAAATCAATTTCATCACCCCATTAGAACTTTGTGGTGACCAGAAATATTACTATTATCATTAATAGGAGAATTCTATCCACTCAATTAGCAGTGTTAAATCTATCTATGAAGAGCAATGAAATGTGCTTCTCTTCTATTTAATATTTTCAGTCCTATTGGTAAAAAAAAGTTATAATTGAAACAATTTTTTCATTATATAGTGTTTATAGAATATGTTTAAAGAATGCTCTCAGAATTTTTGTGGTTCTAGTATTGGGAAATCTGATAAAATAAGTATAACATTAAACAAGAATTTTTGTATAATTTCTTTATTTGTTAAAAATTTTAGCCCCTGTATGTCTGAAACCATTTTTTATAGCGAGTTCTGCTTGACCTAATTTTTTTTCCTGAAAGTAATTGCAGAAGAAGGTACTGAAAATCACTTTCATAATTTCTTTCAAATTTCAAAGGTTATAAACTAAAAAAAATTGTACTTTCAACTTTTCATTTATATTGGCTTATGATATAAGCCATATCATATTATCACTTAATACTGGCTTTTGATGTTCCTCTGAATTAATTTCTGAAAAATTAATTCTCTAAAATAAGAGTTCTGCAAGTAAAGTAATGAGACTAGTTTTTTTTTTTGGCAGCTAAAGTGGCAACACTGTAAAGTTACTAGTAAACATATGGTTATATGAACAGCTGATTTATATTAGGTGTTAATATTTTTAGTCTATTATTGCCACATGAGATGTAAACAAACTTTTCGTGAAACGAGTTTTTGTTGTGCGTTAAAAAAGTGAGTAATACTAATTATGAACAACACTGTGCAATCAAGTTTTGTGTTAAACTCAGTGAGAACTTCTACTGAAACCTTATCAAACTTGAAAAGGGCATATGGAGATGATGCTCTGTCATGAGCCAACGTTTTTAGGTGGTTTGAAGCATTTTCAGATGGCTTGGAAACAATTGCAGATAATCCACTCTCTGGAAGACCACTAACATCAAAAAGTGATGACAATCGGAGAATCAGATGTGAGACACAGCATTTGTTCACAATAAATTTTGTTTTTTTTTAATAATTTGAATCAGTCCTGTAAGTTTGGCCAACACCTGGGACACTATGTATTCACATTTAATAAAAGTGAAATGTATTTTTTACTAATTTGTTGGTATTAGCTTTTGACACAAATACATTTTAATAACTCGTACATTTTTTTTACATTTTAAGATGAAAATTCTTAAAGCATTTTTTTTATTTAATTCATAATAGAAACACTATACAATTGATTACTTAAAAAAAATTACTAAATTAAAAAAAATAGTAAATTTATAACCAAAAAAAAAAACCAATAAAATATGATATACATTAAAATATAGACAAAAATAGAATGCTATGGGAAAAAATGGAAATAATAATTTGGTAGTAAGGATACAATACTACAAATAAAATACAAATCAAATCTTAACTGACACTAAAAAATATCAAGAATGTGTATGTATGTTTGGTCACAATCATAATAGTTGTATTCAACCTGACATGATGCAGAATTTATTCCTGTAATTGACACAGCCTTACTCAAGTATAATAAGCATCTCATGACATGCTTGAAAGTGGTTTATTATTTTTCTCACAGTCAAATATATGGTAGCATATCAGCAGGCCAATCCCAATGAAATACACATGATTTTCAGGACTATACTATGTCCATAATCAGGGACTTGTATACTGAATATCATTATTCCTTAAAAAGTAAGTTTGAATGGTATTGTTTGTACCTCAGGAAAAAGATGTCCTCCTGTCAGCTTTGTCAACCCGTGAGGCTGTGGTAATTGATAAGGACCATGTCCTTAATATTTTGCAGAATGATTTGATCCTGGATGACACTACGGTGAGTGAGGTTTCATACCACCGGCGTGTCAGGTGGGAAGTCGCGATTTTCGAGACTAACATATAATCTTCTGAGATCACTGGTGCGCCAGGTGATTTGTAGCATGGCATGGCACAAGGCCCCCGAATATGATTGTATCACAGTGGAGTTCTCATCCAATCGCTTTCAGTGGTCCTTAGTCCGCTAACTAGAATATACAACAGGTTGCTCTTCACCGGCCACTTTCTGGCACGTTGGAAGTATGGAGACTTGGTGTTGTTGTTCAAAGCTGGCGACAAAGATTCTACTGTTAGTTCTTCTTACTGGCCACTAACTCTCTTGCCCATCATTGATAAGGTTTTTGAGAAGGTCCTATATTTGCATATTAATGTTAGATTGGCCACTGATCATTTACTAATGTACAACTAGTATAGTACGGTTTCTCACTGGGCAAGAGGACTGAGGATGCCATACTAAGGTGATGAATATAGCTTCCTCTAGTCCATGCAAATATGTATTAGGGATTTTTCTGGACATATCCGAGGCATTTAACAACTTATGGTGGCTCTCTGCACTGTTTCAGATGCAGAAGCGTAAGTGTACACGAAATGAACTAGAAGTGCTCTCAAGTTATTTCAGCCATCGGATCGTTTCTGCGTGATGGTGGCTCGGAGGTTCGTAATTCGTAAGACCTTAACTAAAGGATGCCCTCAGGACAGTGTTCCGAGTCCCCTTCTTTGGATCATAGAATACGATTCGATGTTGTGTTTAAGGTTGTCATGTTGTCGCTTATGCTGACAACGCGCTGTTACTGATTGAAGGGGATTTACGTAACGAGGTAGAATTCTGAGCTGCTGGTGATGTGAGACACTCTGACTGTAGAGTCTTCAACATAAGATGATTTTCAGCCCAGAGAAAACCACAATGATGTTGTTTAAGGGCCGATTGGCTGCTTCCCGATGAATCTGGGTTCGGATGGCTGGTCTCCCCATTCGGTACACTATGACTCAAAAATACCTGCATGTTATCCTAGATCAGAATTTTCAGTTCAAGGAACATCTACAGTATGTAGCAAAAAAGGCCGCTGATGCTTTTTACAGAATCCGTAGGGTCATTCATTCCGATTGGGGGTTGAATTACCGTACCATGCGTATCCTATACAAAGGTGTCAGCGAAGTTATTAAGCTAAAATCCGCATGGATTTTAGGTATTGCGCGGACATTTGGCTGCAGGCCCAGCGACTCCTCTTGCTGGCTGTTATAGTTGGTTACAGAACAGTCTCGTGGGAGGCAGTCTGTGTTATAGCCGGAGTCAAACCACTAGATATCTTGGCTAATGAGCATAAGGAACGCTACATTTCCAAGGTAAATAACCTATTGACGTCAGAACAAAAGCAGGAGAGATTGAAGACCGGGGCCTTGTGTCTTGGCAAATCAGGTGGGACGAATCCCCCAAAGGTCGCTACACGCTTGATATATTTCCTACAGTGTCTAATTTAGGTGCGATTAGATGGGTCTCCCCTAATGGGTATATCACAGTTTCTCTTCTGGCATGGTGTCTTTCGGGTGAGTTTGGCTAGGTTTCGTTTGGTGGATTCGAGTCAATGCCTGGATTGTGGGACTGATGATACATTGGGCCACGTCCTCTACGTCTGTCCCCGATATGAGGTCGAACGTTCACAAACTATTAGGGAACTTGAGAGAATACATTCCTTTCTGATCTCCGTACCAACTGGATGATCCGCGAGGAATGATCTGTAGTGGCTGGTTTTCTTCGCACCCTTGCGATGTGTAGGTCTGCAGAGGGAGTTTTATCAAGGTACTCGATCGTGGTTGGATCCTGGGTGGTTAAGGTTCAGACTTAGGCATTGGCTTGGTTGGAGGTAGGCGCATTGGCATCGTGCCACGGTTATATTGGTATTGTTTGTGATTCGATTTGGGGCTCCCGCTGGTGGGGTGGCTGCGCTGCCAGGGTATGGTAGCCCATGCGATCGGGGGCATGGCCTCCCTCTGCTGGTGGCAGTCCTGATCATGACTGTAATCCCACGCGAGACACCATGATGTGACCGTGGGTCACATCATGGGTGGGGATGCAGGGTTTGTCCCTGCATCCCCACCCTGGCCCCTGACCCCTACCCTGGCTCCTGCGCGGACCGGAATGAGGTGCGTTCCCCTTGTTAGGCGACCTAAACTGGTCAGCTTATTTAGGAGTAGGTCTGAATTTCTATGTTGCGTAAAACACAATTTTGATTGGTATGATTGTAGCACTGATTAATAACTTTAAACTCATTTGTTTTCTGAGGCACTCACAGTCACAAACGGTGTTGTCAAATCTGTACTAGACGCAGGGTTCACGCTTCCGCAGTTTCGCTTAGTTAATTTGAGGGAATCATGTTTGGTTGGATGTGAAAATGTCCGTTTGAGGCCTACATGAAGGCGAAATTTGATATGTATTTATTGATGCCACATTGGTGGCATCCCGAACGAGGCCTGGCTAATGACTGTGAGATGTAATCAGTTAGAGGGTCTAAAGATGACCTCTAGTAAAGCCCCTCAGGGGTTTGGAATGGAGGGAATGGTGTGGCAACCAGTAATGTCACAAGGTCTTCCCCCTACGGGGTTGAGATGTACCTTAGGAACTTCATATCCATTACAATTATAAGAAAGACTGAAATAAATAATATAAAGCAAGAAATTACGTGTATTTTTGTACTAAGAAACAACACATTATATATACTGCTTCAAGTCAGCAGGAGATATAAGAAGCATTTTAAAAATTACATCACAACTTTTTCACTGAATGATAACTGATAACTTTGAAAATATTTTCAACATCAACAGACCACAATATTCACTGAAACTATTCAAAATTATGTTGTTTGAAAACAAATTTTGGGATTTTGGGTAACAAATGTTTTCAAATCCCGTCATAAAAATTACAATATTTATTTTTCTAGAAAATAAATAACCTTTCAGAGAACCTGGTATGATACTATTCCAGCACTAGTTCTTCAACCCGATGAGAAATGTGTGGTGTCATGAACTTAACACTACTGGAAATTGAAAGACTCTGATTTACTATTAAAAAATCTTTAGACTACTATATGCCATCATATTATTTCTGCCTAATTATAGTTTTGTCTTGACTTAAGAACTTTAATTCATTTCTTATAGTTTTTAAAATTTCTGTGTATTAAGAATAAAACACAAAACATTCTAAAATTTAAATTTAGACTGTTTAATACACTTGAAAAATATAAACTTAAATCCCTTTTCCTGGACTATTTAAGTATTAGTAAGGGCAAATTTCTAAATTGTTATTATCTCAGTGGATCCTCTCAATCTGCAATATGAAAACTCCAAAATAATTTGCTTCCTTCTCTATAACCCTTTTAACAGAATAGATATGTTCCCCTTTTCTCAATTCTTCATCATACTTTTTAATAACCAAAGTAATACAGAATGAATTACTTCTGTTACTTTTTCAAAAAGACAATAAATAGTAATACATGGAGCATTAATGCACAGATCAATACATTACCACATGTTTCAAATAACAACAAAATAATAAATATTATGCACTGATAAATATTTTCAGTGGCACAATAAAGTAAGACACAATAAACCATTAACAATAGTATGAGTCAAAGTACTTATATTCCCGCAACTTCTTCCTCAGACAATAGGGCTCAAGAATTGGCAAGGATATAGTAACAGCAAGAGGAATAGTGCACTTACAGATTTTTAAACCTATTAAGTTACAATAATTACAATAGAATGTTAAGAAAAAAAATGCTAGACAACAAATGATTTCTAAGAAACATCATTTCTTAAACATATAATTGTGTAGTAGCATGAAAATACAGCAATTCTATACCTTTTGGTTTCATTATTTTCTAATAAATAATAAGTTTTTTGTGGTATAAATTACAATCATTTTCTCCAGATATATGCAAAATCATTGTTACTTAAACTGAATTTATTCATAATTACAGTCTAGCATAAATCACCAATGTAAAAATTAGCTATCTCATCTCCCCCCCCCCCCAGACACACTATATTTCCGAATCTATATCAATAAAACTATAGAATGAATTACTAAAAATAAAAATTTTGATTAAAGAAGAAATATTAAGTAGTACATACCCGAGAGTTCATGAATATAAAATACATCTGCATAAAAGTGAAAACCATCTGAAGTACTGGATTAACACCACGTAATACTTGATAACAGTGTGAAGAAAATGGTATCTCAAAAAAAGCTCCAAATTCAAGTCCATTATAGATCATTGTAGCCAATCCAAAAGCTGCACAAATATTTTTAATTTATTTTTTTTTTAACAACTGATTATTTTTTACTATAAAATATTATTTTTTTTTATTCTTCATAATTAGTTTGCTTTATATATATATATATATATATATATATATAATTAACTAATTTTTTTGTTCATTGAAGTCAACAAAGAATGTCCATTTTCTTTTAAATTAGAAAACCTAAAATAGAAGTCCCCCTAAAAGCTAAAGTATTCATTAAGTGCTTAGAGCTACAAAAAGGTATATGTAATTAAAAAATGGTTGGTTACAGATCAGTCAGAAATGATTAGTAAATACATTTTTCAACGTCGGTTCAGAAAAGTGGAATGTGTAAACAATGTATTATTATTAACTTACATGGAAAATACACTATCAATTCAATGGAATCAGGTAAAAAATATCTCTAGGCTACTTTATATCCTATAATAAAATTTTTAACTGCGTGAATTTTGAACTGCTTTGACAAAAACTGAAGAAAATAAGTATAAAAGGTACACTTAATGATTGATCTGATCATATCTTATAGGCAGAAAACTCTCTCCCTCATTTTGCTGAAGTGTTATTTCAAGAGTATTGCAAATTCAATTCTGGGTTTCCTTTATCTTAATTTTGTATCAATAAGCTTCCATTAGTGATTAAAACAAAAAATCAAGTAATCTTTTTTTGATGGGTAATATAAATTCTAATAATATCTGTTTTGATATAAATACATTAAAAAGAGATGTACTATCATAAATATATTTGCATCTATTTAACACCTCAGTATAATTAGAAATAAATGAAAATAAATCTATTTCATGATGTTTAAAAGTAGATGTAATAAACAAAGAAAATAACACAACATGATCGAAAATTAATATTGTACAGCAATTACCACTAATCCTCTGGAAAAGTCTAAATAATGCTTGCAACAACTTGGACTTATTCCTTATCCACTATTTAATGAATTTAGCTAGCTCATATTGATTATTTCCAGTTCCTGAGTGTGGAAACCCAGCATTGAACATTTGAAAATTTGAATAGTCAGTAAAAATTAAAGCAGCTCTTGGAAATTAAAATGAAATTAATTTGTATAATACATTCAAAGAAATGAGCGATTGAGATGCTGGTTTCAGTCTTTGAACCCTCAAAATGGTAAAATAAATTTAAAAAAATTAAAACTTTTTATTTTCTATAACCATTAATAATACTAAATAAAATCATTTACACTAATGATGAACAGTAAAATAACTTCATAATATAATAATAATTAAAAACATATTAAGAGTACCAATGGCTCCAACACGTAGGAAGAAACTGCCATGGCTATGAGTATTCTGAGAAGTTTTACGTTTACGTGGTGTTGATGGCATAGGACCCGCTTCCAGTTGTTCTACAGATTCTGCTGCAGCCCTAGTCTTCTCTTGTGTAGGACTTTCCGCTCCAGACTTACCCTTTCGAAGAGTTCCCATCATTCCTTGCTGAAAAACAAATGTATTTATTTTATCATTATTTTTTTATAAAAAACCAATTTTAGCGTTATACGATTCTAAATAACAAAAATAAATTATTAAAATAAAATTAATAATTAAATAATTATAAGAAAAAAACTTATAAAGGTCTATTTCTACAATTTCTACAAGAAGAATTAATTTCATAAATTATGAACATTTTTTTACAGAACCATAAAAATAGTCAAAAATTAAAATTATCAGATCTCAGTTAACCTACATATAAATTAATGGTATTAATGTATTAGGCAATCTACCACTGTAGTTAGTTCTTAGATGGTGCCAGTGAAATGCATCAAAGAAAATAAATAAATAAAATTATAAATATAATCTAATCAAACTTAACTTATGCTCACTTCGTAGGTTAAGTTTGGTTAGATTATATTTATTTATTTTCTTTTTTCTGTGTAGTGTTTCACTGGCATCATCTGAGACCTTACTAACTACAGCAGTAGATCAGCTACTACATTAAAATCAAATTATTATACAGAGTTTAATTTTACTTCTTAATTAATAAATATTTTTAATATATATATTTTTTTTTTTTATTCTTAAAATTATTCATACTTCTTAAGATAATGAGAAAATAAACTAAAATTAAGTTAGGAAAATTAATTTTTCTTAAAAAAATGTTAAAATAAATAAATAATCTATAGAACAATTTCCATACTGGCTCACTTACTTATTTACTTTTAAAATATAGTATGAAAGACAGATTATTCATAGTCAATAAATAAAACATTTTTAACAGACTTATTAAAAAATTATTAAACTTCCACAAATCTGAGCAACTTAAAGAAATGGGGCTTAAGAAAAAAATTATTTTGTAGGTATATTTTTCTATTTCTACCTGCTGAATTTTAAAAATAATTAGTTAATTTGTTAAGATGTAACTTTAATAACATGGAACAGCATTTTTTCTATAAAGCAAGGTAAGAAAAGATACAAGGAATTCAGGATAATTCAAAACAAATTTTTTTTTCTTCTAACTGTGAATTTAAGGTTAATAAACAAACTATTTTAAATGACTTAATGATTTGCATTAATCCCATTTATTAAAATCCTTAATAAATTATAGTAAATGAATCAGATAAAATCAACAGGACGGTTCTAAAAAATCAGAAGAATCAATGACATGCATTATGCACAAATTTTGGACCCATTAAAACACCACTTTAAAAAGCGTTTTATTAACTTTTTCTTTTTTTAAGCAAAAGAAATAGGATTTTTATAATTCTCATTTTTTGACACCAATAACCATATTAAGCAATAGTTCCATATTTTTATTTGGAAAGTAGAAATAAATTACTTGTTCAAAATTTCAACTATTTAAATTATGAACAGTCATTTAGTCTCTTATGCTCTCAATAAATGCTCTTTGATGGATAATTAACAAATTCAGTAACATGAAAGACCTGAAAAATCATCTCAGCCGCATCAAACTTAAAGTCAATGTTGAATTATAATTTTATTTTACTGGACAAGAGCAGTTTGATTTATAAATACAAAAAAAAAACTGCTAACTACAAAACTACAAAAAAGTTTGTTTTTATACTTTTACTTTCAAAAAGACACACAAAAATATTAAGTCTTTTAAAAGGGGCTTATTATAATAAATACATATATTCATTATAACAGTATAATATTTTATGACATGTTTGTGGTTGTCTGTGACATCTGGTAATGAATATTATAAAAATATTAAATTAATTTGATAAGCTGAACCAAATTTAAATTTCAATCAGAGTTTTGTAGTTGCTAAATAGACAGGAACAGCTGAACATGTCCAAAGGTTTATTTCTTCCTGAATTAAATTAACAATCTATTCAATGGCACCATATTATAACACCAGCATGTCAATTTGTCACTTTAATCTCAAAATGTCAATAAGATTAAAAAGTATTCAATTATCAGTTAAGGTAATTGGACGGATCAACTTGGTTTCAACAAAATGGTGCAACAGCACACATTGCTCACATCTCTATTATTGCTTCAGTGTAACAGTTATTTGGGAATCATACTATCTTGAGAAATGGAAACATTCTGTGGCTCGTGTGAACTACAGACTAAGTCCATGTCACTTTTTGTGAGGTTGGGTCTATAAGAATGACCAACTTAAAAGTTATATTAGTGAAGAGATTACAAACATTACGGTAGAAAAGTTACAGAGAGTTAAGAAATTCCAAAAAGAAGCTTCAAGAATGCTTACTTAAGAGTCAGAGTATTTTTTAATGAAACATTTGAAGGGTAATTTAAAGATATAATGATTTTTAAGAAAGTCTCTAAATAACATTTTTTTCTTGATATAAATAAAATTAATTAAACAAGTTTTATGTTTCCATTTTTCTCCTTTCAATTTTTTCCATTTTTGTAGCCCACCCTAATAATAAGCATCCATTACAGTTTTAATTCTGTATTTGGACTGTTAGATTTTGTCATTTTGCTTATTCAAAATCAAATTGAATGAGTAATGATTCTTATTTTATTTACTGTCACTTAGACAAAGTAAAACCAGTGTGATCTCACTTTGTTATACAGAAGAATGATAACCTCTGAACCTTCTTTAACATTTCACATTAAACTTTTGAAGTTCTTGTGATTCAAGGTTCCATAAATTTTGTTAAAAAATATTCCAAATAGTAGAAAAATACTTTTCTACAACCATGTTTTGTTTCAACAGTGTTTCTTTGAATTTTGTTGGCTTGTTAGTGAATTAATCCAGTATCACTATTCCTTATTTTCTACATTCACAAACCTGACTACAAATGTCTTATCTCCAGAAATAATTTTGAACAGATGTTCATCTAACATTTCAATATAGTGACCATGTATTGTAAAGCCGAAAGCTATTATTTCAATTTTGCACATGTCATTCAGTTGTTTTACTTTCACAAAACAATTTTCAACAGAACTTATGGAAATCCAGCCATAAACCAACAGATAATAATTTGCAAAATTTGCAGGGAATTTGTTTGAAAGTTTACAAGTCATGAAACAAATTCATATACAATCTTTTGATCATTTTCAATAAGTTCATCAGGTACACCTGAGTATTGCTTTTTCCTTCTCTAATAATGAGCATTTGTTTATTCTACATGAAATTTCCAGTATCAGTTTCTTACTCATAGAATTGTTACCAGAAAATGGCAAAATTATTAATGGATCTTTTCATCAAAGTATCCTTTCACTACAACTGTATTATACTGCACATCTCACAATTGAGGGAGCATAAATGACTGTCCATGTTTCACTGATTACTGATTTGCCATCACTTAACACAATGAATGATTGATGGCTGTATAAGGAGATTAAACTTACTGATGGATAGTATGCAAACACGTGCTGCTATGACAGATGACTTTATTCAACAGTCAATCATGCCAGTTTTGGAATACTTTAGATTGCTTATTAAAACAAATACTTTCTACCCTTGAAAAATGAAAAATTAGATATATTAGAAAATAAAAATCTATTTTGTTTAAATTAATTAAATTTGCTGCTACATTTAACAACAACAAAGGAAACATGTTTTTAGATTAGTTGTTACATGTAGAACAGTGGTATTTTTAATGGCAGATTATAACAAAAAAAAAAAAAAAATACTAATTACAAAACAAAGTTCTATTAAAAAAAATCATATCATTCAAAACAGGTCACTAGCAAATTCTAACATCCCTTTTTTAGCAGATGATAGTGAAACAAAGTACTTGTGTTAACACCCTTACTTTGCACTGCCACAAGAACATAAAAATTCTATGATATAAATATTTTACATAATTTTAATTTATAGTAATTATTTTAGACTACAGGTGTATTTTAATTCAATAATTCCAAATAGCTATTGATTCTATGTGATTAATAACCTTAGCAGCTCTTAGTTACTAAGTGTTACTCTGTATGTTATGTGTAATGGAAAGGTGGGGATTTATTAATTCTATGATATGCAATTATCTGATCAATAAATTATGCATTAGGGAACACAAGTCATGACATTAATCAAGTACACTTTGAAAGCTGACTTTATGCAGTAATTGATAGTATTATTGAAGAATTCATAATCAGATTTAAACATTCAGTACAATCATAAAAACTACAAGAGTCCAAATATAGACCATATTCTTGTTTTCATGGTTCATGTATGAAAATGAGTGGGCTGGTGCGAAGGGGTATTGATGGTGGAAATGTGGGAAGGGGATGGACAATCCAGCTGCCTCAGCATTCACATCACTGAGTGCACAGTTTAGGAATATGACACTGTGTCACATATCCTAGTCTATGAATGGATCAGCAAATTTAAAGGCGAGTTTAAAGTTTTAGAAAATAAGTAACAATAAGCAAACATGAACAAGGTGGCAGATGACCTTGTCACCTGCGTATCCTTGATCTCATAAAAGACGATCAACACCTAATGGTTGATGAAATTGTTTCAGAAGTGGGAATCAGTATCAGTCATGGGCATGCCCATTCTATTATCACAGAACACATCGGGTTTTGCAAAGTTTATACGAGGTGGGTTCCTAGAATTTTGATTAAAAATCAGAAACAAACCTGACAGGAAATTTTCCAAGGGCTGCTGAATCAATTTTGATGAGAGAGAAGTAATTTTTTTCATCGAATAGTCACATGTGATAGAGATCCACCACTGCAATCCCAAGTCTAAATCAGCGAGTGAGGAGTGGTGCAGGAGTTGAGAGCCTTGCTTTGAAAAGGCATAAAGCATCCACAAACTGAAAAAACTCGTGCAACCTTCTTTTGGGAATAAAGGCATATTACTCATTGATTTTCTCACTGAACATATCACTGTGAATGCTGCAAACTGCTGCCACCTCTTGGACAAAGTGAAAGCTGCCTACAGGAACAAAAGTTGCTGTCAGCCAATCAGAGATGTGATTCTCCTTTACATCACTAAGCTTAACATAGTCAGAGCATTCAGGTTAAACTGGACTGTTTTTTTTTTGCTTGATGAATTAATTCAGTACAGAAGCTTACAGAGATGCTTGTATGTGGGAATATGGAAATGGAATTTTGTAGTGTATTAAAAATGCCATGCCGGACCGGTATTCAAATCCGGGGTCCCTGGATGAAAGGCTGAAATACTAAGTATAAGTATAAGTCCATCACAGATAGGCGTTTTTTTTACTGGAAAACCTTACAACACCCACATACAGTGCAGATTTCCACACCTCAGTGATTTCTTTTTTTTTGGGACTTCTTTTAAAGGAGGCACGCCTTCAAATGCCCCAAAAACAGTTCCTTCCTTTGATTAGAGTGACAGTGAAATAGAGTTCATGTGCAATTGGTTTGTGACAGATCCTCAAACATTTTATGAACAAAGGACTAACAAGCTCCCCTCATGCTGGGAAAGGATGTGTAGAAATCTCAGGGAAATTACATAGAAATAAAAAAATATTTATATAAGTATTTTTATTCTGTACTAAAAAATGTTAAAAAAAGTTTAGTTTATATTTGATTGACCTACTATCAAGAGGAGAGATAAGTTGAGGAATTTCAAGTCAGAAAAAATCAACTTCACTTAGTGATCAGAGCTAAGATCTGTTTGTGTGTGGCTACTAAAATCTGTAAGACTCTGGACTGAGATAATCCATTAAATTAAAGATGAATGAATAGATTGATGAACTTAAATAATAAATGGATAAATAATGAATAGCAGATGGATGAAATTAGAATTACAAATTAGAAATGTACAGTGCCACTACAGAAAAGCAGAGCACTTAGGATTATTATGTGACAGAAATTTTTATAGAGTTAATGGGTCAGTTCAATTCCAACACACATGTATAAGATTTTATTATGAAATTGTATTTTTAAATTATATCAAGAGAAAATTTCAATTCCCGTACAGAAATGTTATCATGTAACTGATTCTATTAATTTATTTTTAAAATGCATTATTACACATATAATTACAAAAAAAAGACAATAAAAACAACAAAAATACACACAAACATAAATACAAACAACTGACAAAAAAAACACAAATAACATTTAATAAAGGTAAAATAAATAATAAAAAAAAAAGATTAGAAAGAATGAACAGCACACATGAGAGTCCTAGGAAGCAAACACACTCTGACACAGGAAAAAACTCATTGGAAAAACATTTTCAGTCAGTAAATAGAATGTTTATTAAAAGAGAAAAAAAAGGAAAATAATGGAATAAATTGATGTTAAGAACTAAAATAAATATTAAGAAAATAAAAATACAATGAAAGAAACACACAAATAAGAAAATGATCCTAGCTGAGGAGAGGATTTTCAAATTATTTAGATATTGTTCAATGAAGACATCATCATTGTTCATGAGGACTTATATAAATGTAGAGAACAAAAAAGAAGGAAAATGATGATGCTTAGCAATTTTTTTACTGTATTTTTATCTTCATTCTATTAAAATGATTAATTCACCAAATAACCTCAAAGTGCTGAGATTATTTGCATTCCTATGTCTAGTATGGCCAATATTCAAACCCAGGACAATCTGGATGAGAACTGTACTACAGAATAATAAAATGTTGGTAGTTCAACAATTAATTAATAACCACAAAAACTTATTTATTTCCTTTTTAAAGCAACTACAGTCTAACTGCTCAATTTGCTGATGAGAAATGAATTTTTGTAGTATATGAAAAATGCTAAGCCTGAGTAGGATTCGAATGCAGAACCTATTAGATGAAAAACAAAAATGCTGTCATTCGGCCATCAAGTTTGTCAGAGTGTTATCATAATAATGGTATAGGTAACAAAAATAATAATAGTAATTTGATAATTTTATTGTTAATAAGTTGAATAAATGACCAATAAAATAATGTAATGGATGTTCAAATATCCATCATAAATTCAATCAGGTTTTGTAATCAGTAAAATAAAAATTAATTTGATATCCATAATCTATCAAAGAATAATAGTTAAGAAACACTTCTCATAGTGTAATGAGTAAAACATTTTTCCAGAATCTGATTTGTAAGAATCTGATTTTATAGACAGCTTTAAAAATTAATCCTCTAAAAAAAAGTGTAAACCATCTTTTTCTCTTATGTTAAAAATAAAGCATCCATTTGCCTAAAGTACTGAAATGTACCCTGGTAATACAAACTTGAAAACAACAGTCTAAAAATCATGAAGAATGCTACGCTTCTAGGAAGTTTTGTAAAATATTCATGTACTGAATTAAGAATTTAAACAAGCGGAAACAGAGATGAGAATCAAAAGTAAACATTTAATAGCCAGAAAGAATAAATTAGTTTCACAGTTGCATTTAACTATTTCCTAATAAAAATGTGGGAAATAATGTTAATAATAATTTTTGAATAAACAACAATGGGAAAAATAAATAAAACATCTATTTTTAGCATGAATAACCAGTTATGATGGACAATAAAATTAAGATTAAGAAATTTTTTTTGATATATCAAAAGTTGAACAAAGGTTCAACCTTAATATTTCAACCAATAAAATAGGTATTAATGATGAACATTTTTGAACAGAGAAATCAAACTTTTTTTTTTGAAAATGAAGAACAGAATTAAACGTTTTCTTAACATTTTATATTACCTGTACTTATTTATGTTGATAAAGGTATTGATCTCTATTAAATGAAGAGAAGTATGAAAAGAAAGTACGATATCAAATACATTTTTGTTCTTAGGAGTAACATAAATTGTAATCAGGATAGAAATTATGTTTGCAAAGTAATAACTGGAATGCAGTCAAACCTTTCAACCTGATTAACTTACTACAGAAAGTAAGAATGCTAACTTTTCTACAAATTATGTAATTACCCAATTTTCCCTGAAGCAAATTTGATAGTTAGCTACATTGTCGTGTACCTAAATCTACTACTAGGCCAACAAATTTAAAGGAGGACATGAAGCTGTAGAAAATAAATCTCAATAGGTGTTCAAGGACAAATCTTGCATGATCTCATTATCTGTGTCCCTGTGACCTAATGGAAGATAACTGGCAACTTATGGTTGATGAAATTGCATAGGAAGAGAGTAACAGTAATGGAAATGCCTATTAACACATAGGAAATTGGATTCCGTAAAGTCTATGTGAGGAAGGTTTTTAAGACTTTGACCCAAAATCAGAAACGGTTCCTGTATCACTTGTATTTTACACAAAAAAATCAATTAATGGGAAACATTAAAAACTCATATTAAAAATTTCAGTTGTTATAGTCATTTTCAGTGAATAGCTTAACAATTCCACCCTAGTAGCAGCTGATATTATTATGTTGATTTTGTCAAACTGGGAAAATGTATTCTAAATGAGATCAAAATATATGTTGGATTTGAATTTTATCTATTCATTTAGAATATTGTTGTGTATTTTTATACATAGATGAAAAAACACAAATCAAATCTTTTGGCTATGTATCATTTGGGATTTCTCAACTCAAGAAAACCATCATTAATAAAGGAGCTGATACCAAGGTGAAAATATCAGCACTAATTACTGAAGACAGTAATGATATTTGTTTTTGTAATTTATAACTAATTTTCTATTTGCCATAAAAAAACTGATAGTTTTACATTAATATTCACTCCCAAATGGCATGAATAAAAACATTATTTTCATTTAATAATATAAAATATCTTGTTTTAAAAAAGGTAAAATTTGCAGAAGGATATAGGATGTAAAAGCTGGGTTTGTTTGCTTTGTACTGTCTAATACAAGTTTACATTTTTTTATTTGTTTTTATAAAAGAAAATCAATTTTGAAATACTTTCTGTAAATCTATACAGACTGTATGTGTTTTTTTAAAACAAATTTGTGAAATATAGAAAAATTCTACATTTAAAAAAATGTTTTCTGCAGAAGGAAAAACATGTTTTAAGCATTTAAAAATAGTAAATTATAAACAATGATGAATTACTTTTTCAAAAAGTGATTGTAACATCGATAATATGCAGTTTTATGTAAAAAAAAAAAAAAACAATTTTGAATCGTGAATTTTGATAAAAATGTTACACTTTAACCCAAAATTTGGGCTGGAACCCAGCCCAAATTAACTTTGCCAAGTACATCTTCATTAAGTGCTTGAAATTTTATGCATCTCCAAGTATTAGTGTAGAAGAAAAAAGACAACCAAGATATGGAGTGTATAGAAATGTGGTGACTCAAGCATGTAAAACAAAACATGTTTTACCATATGTTGCCCTTGGAAGAAATAAATGCGATTTCTTACAGGTATTCAGCTCTAATTACTGCTTGTATAATACAATAGTTCCCAAGGTACTAAAATTAAAACCAAACATTTTTTTTGCATGCAAAAGCTTATCACATTGTCTGCTTTCTATCCTTTTGTGAGTTGAGGACAGTTATTACCATCCACAAATCAGAATGTAAGCTGTGAAATGTTAATTTGAGTATAAAATTAATTTATGACTTATATCTTAATGAAAAAGTTTATATACAAAAAAAAAGACAAACATAAATTTGAAAAAATTAATTTATCTGAGCTACTAAAAAAGATTCTTTCATTAGTTAAATATTTAATTTACAAAAAACTAATAAGTCTAATTAGTGGTTTGTGAACAACAAAAACTTTTATATACATAGCAAAGAACAAAAGATGAAATACTATTAAAAAAATTAATGAATAAATAAAATAAAATTTTAGAGTCTAAATAAGAGCATTTATTTTCAACTCATTTTTCTGTAATTTTAAATTCATTTACAATAGGAAATTATAATTAAATTACAATATTATAGATCATGAGATTACATCAGATAATAAGCAACAATAAAAGGAGAAAAAATATAAACTATAATTTTTAATAAAGAAAATATATACATTCTTTATCCTGACTGAAATTATTTCCCATAAAACTTCACACAAAGTGATTAATTAGGGAGGGAGAAAAACCTTCCTAGGACTCACCCCCGATAAGTCGGCATCACTCGCAGCTTTTGCTTGCATTCGCATCAAGTCCTTCATTTTACGGGGATATCCCTCGTTCTAGCACCAAAACAAAAGCAATGAACTGAACAAACATCAGCAAATAATATTTAACACATTCCTTAACCAAAAATGTGATTAAAAAGCAGAAAAAAATTATCCATGAAAAAAGCAAATATAAGCAACATTGAATACAAATATAAAAAATAAAATCCATAAAATTACAACAGTGCAATGTAAAATAATAAAATCAATAAAAATTAATACCTTATTCTACAAAAAATTAATTTTAATTAATGAAAGCTATACTACTTAACTACATATCAGACAGTGAAATGTTGCTATATAAATTTCAGTCTAAAGCATTTGAAATAAATAAAAATAAATTGCCACAATTCTTGCTAATTATTACTGCAGCTGTGCTAGTATTAAAAAATAAAATAAAACATTTCAAGTTGTATTTAAATAACACATAAGTCATACATTACATATGGTGAAAAAAAAAAGTTTAATTTAAAAATTATAATAATTAAATTCACTAAAATAATATAATATTAATAATCTTAGAACCCAAAGATATTATGAATATATTTTTTAGTTTATCTGTTTTTAATTTTAAGCACTATAAAATTACTTCATAACAACATCCCTTAGAAGAAGCTTAAATAATTATAAATATTAAAAAAAGCTAAATTTAATAATTATAAGTTTCTTCACGGAGATTATTTACCCTTTATAAAAGTGATCTAAATTTTTTCCTAATAAATATTTAATTTTCTTTTTTAATTAATAATATCATCTCAGAAATGGCCAAGAAGAAAAAAAAACAGCTTTATTATTACAGGACTCACCAGCCTACTGTAGTGTAGTTTAATATTGAAACAAAATGAAAACAGAAATATTATAATTTCATTTTATTATACTAAGAAAAAAGAAAAAGTTAGTGAAACAGTAATGCCATTAGATGATTAGCTATTCTAAACTGTAATAAAACAGACTCTACTTTCTTTTAAAATAAAACAAGTTTACAACAAAACAGTTTTCAAGGCAAGACTGGATATAAAATGAGAATCATATACAGTGACTCAAATAAAACATCTATCACAACTGTCTTAATCTATTAAATTAAGAAAAGTACAAAACAACTAAATTTAATAAATGCAGGCTACAAGTAATGATCCAGAAATATTAAACACTTACAAAAGTTAGTTTTAACTTCCAAGAGCAGTATTTTAAAATGGTTTATTTTATTTTATGGCAAATAAACAATAACAGATACCAGATATATTTTTTTTTTATAATGACAAATGAATTTTGTAATGTGTGAAAAATGCCAAGACCAACCAGAAAAAATGCCAGAACTTTCTAAATGAAAGTAAGAGATGGTACTATTCTGCTAATGAAGTTACCAAAACTACAAGTAAAATAATAATAATTATTAGGATAATTTTATATTAAGATTATGGGAATTACATAAAACACAACCATTTCTTAGGAATTACCTGCATCTGCATGTGAATACTAGAAAATGGCTGATTAGAATTTATACAGATTAGAATAAGACATTATATTGGTATGATAATACAAATAATTTGGGGCAACACAAATAATGGGCGTTTCAAAGTGGGCACAGCACTTAAAATGAATGTACTGAACTCACAGATGAAATTTATGTTAATTTATTTTATTTGTGTTTGTGATATGGCAACACTGCAGTCAAAAATAGTTATTCTTGAGTATACTTTCACCTGCAAGTACAACTGCACTTGTTTCTCATAAAACTTCACACCAAGTGATTAATTAGGGGGGGAGAAAAACCTTCCTAGCACTCACTCCCGATAAGTCCGCATCACTCGCAGCTTTTGCTTACATTCGCATCAAATAATCGCATACAATAAATAATGATTGCAAGTGCAAATACACTTGCAGTTGAAATAATGGTTTCATTTTGAAAACATTAATGAATTCATTCTTTTGTGTTGTGTCATTTTTTTAAGAAAGTATTTGTTAATTGTAGAAATTTATTTTGCATATAAAAGGTGCCTATTATATAACAAGATTGATAAAATAACTCACCTTTATTTATATGTATTACAATATTCTAATGCTTGTCCTCTTCGTTATAGTCCCTATTCGCACTTAGACAACAATGTAGTCTTGTTTTTTACTGGACAAAGGCATTCAGCAGACAGAATTCTATCAGCTGTTTTAACACATTTATAGTTTTCCTTTTCAGTGCATCAACTGACTGAAAATGCATTCATTTAAGACCAGATTTTACTTAGGGATAAGAAATAAAAAGGTGAGCAGGCACATTGTCCTTTTTTCCACAGTTCTAACTTACTGATTTTTTTCTCAGGTTTGTCAAAACTTTCTTGTAATAAGCACAATGAGCATGGCTTTGAATTTGGATTACTTTGATGAGTTTTTCATTCTGGTTTTTCAAGATGATGGTGTATTCACTGCATTAACTGCTGTTTTGTCTCAAGATCAGAAATTGTTGTTTTTGCCCATGGAAAATCCACAATTCATCATAAGTGATGACTTGTTAAAAAAGGTTGGGTTTGGCATAAGTTATTGTAGCATTCAATGTAAATTTCCTTGTGATTTCTTCTAGTCTTTCTAGTTAAGTGTTCTTAACTAGAAATCTTTCTTCTAGTTAAGTGTGAAACCATACGGACCATCTTGGCACAGGTTTTTTTCATATTGAGATCCTCTCGCAAAATGTTCACATCGTCTTTGTCAATGTCTATGGCTTCAGCTATTGTTCAGACAATGAGTAAGAGATCTTCTTGAATATTCTGACCAATTTTTTCTACATTCTTCAGTTCTTGAAGTTGAAGGTTGTCTAGGTTGTTCATCATCTTCCATATTTAACATCCTTTCACTGAGTCTTTTGTGCCACTCATACGTACACGTACAAGTCTTCTTCATAAACCTCAGCAAACATTTGAAAACAAAATTTTGTATAATTTTACTAAAAATTTCAAATTGATACTTTGCTTAACTTTTTAACTTATTTAACATTATTCCGGCCCACGAAAACACAAATCCACTAAATGACTCATAATTAAGTGAATGACACAGCATGTTAATATTTGTCATACAGGTTCAGACACAACCAAGATCCCTGCCAAAGAGCTTATAATCAGTTCTCACATATATATATATATATATATATATATACACTGCTTTTTCCGAGAGGTAGAAACACAGTATTGTTATTTAAAAGACTCATAAATGTTTCAAATGTGTAAAAGGAGGTTTTCAGTAGAAACTTTCTTACACTACAGTTTCTGATAACATCATATTTGGTATATAAATTTTGTGAGACTAGGCTGACAGAATCAAAAGGATCCAATTAAACAACCACTACCATTACCATGGAAGTTCTTATAAATTTGAAAGAGCATTTAACTCACTTATTCAGAAGACTTAACTAGGATAACTTAAAAAGTTTTGTATAAAATTTGTATATTTACATACTGGTGTCCATGAACTGAAAGAATCAGATTAAGAAAAACAATTACAGAACCATTAATAATTTTGATCTTTTTTTAATGAAAATGGAATTGAGATACTAGATCACATTTGTTTTAGTAATTTGGTTTTACTTAAATGGTTATGTAAACGCTCAAATATGATGCAGAGAAAATACTTATTCTTTTCAAAAATAATTATTACATTAACAGAAAATTGCTGTTTGATAAATGAACTCCTTCTTTCATATAATAGGTTCTTAAACTTTTTGTTATAAAACCACAAATTTTGAAGTCTATTCTGACTTGCTCTAATAGTTTATACTGCAACTTTAGAAAAGAATTAGTAAAATAACACAATCTATCATACTGCTAGTGAAATTATAGCAATATTGCAAGAACTTTTTGTTCATCTTTTTTGATCACTGGCTGATCTCAAAAAATAAACCATGACTACCAAGATCTCTAGATCTTATGCCTTCAGGATTTGTTCATTTGAAGTTTTTAAAAAATATTTTTTTACATAATAGTTCTGGTTCATTTGATAACTGAAACCTAACATTGAAAATGAGATTAATAAACAAATATAAGAAAAAGTAGTTACAAATGTATTGAAATAGGTCTATATTCAGATTAAAAGAAATCACTTTAATATTAATTGTAAAATAAAAGACATGTAATCTGAATAGTTTTGTTCTTTGAGAATTATTTCAAATATATAGATCAAAATTCTGGTTGCATCCTGTTTGAAATGTTCTCTAAAACACTATAAAACTAGAGACATACTTGATTGTCTGGCATCAGTTCACTTATAATTTCATCATTCTCATCATCTTGTTTATTAAAATATGTGTGTATTATGTGCAATATTGCAATAGCAAAGATAAAATGCTAGTAATTACCTTAAAGATATGCCAGAATAATTTCATTTCATAATTTAAAAATCAGATGTGTGAATGTAAATTGTATTCAGAATGAATAAATGTTAAAAGACTATTTGGAACTAAAAGTAGACTATTTCTACTCAGATGACACATTAATTATTTGGCACATTAATGTAAATTAAGTTCCATGAATACAACTTCTCAGTGGTCTAAGATGAATGATGTAACACAGTTCAATCCATCAAAAATGAAATCAAATGTCAAAGCATATAAAAAACCAAAACCCATTGTAAAAAAATTCAAAACAAAACACTAAATAAAATACAATCTTATTTCTTTTAATGTTTCAAATTATTCATGTTATTTAATAGTATATTTATATGTAAATATTTTAAGTCTTCCATTTAGTATTTTGGAGATTAAAAAAAATCAAAACAAAGACATATTAGAAAAGTTTGGTAATTATAACTGTATTCTATTTCCTTGTTTCCTGGAACTTTTAAAATTCTTACAGTGAAAGAATTCTAGTGTTAGTTCATACAACTTAAAATAATAATAACTTTGTCATAAATGAATCTATAAATACATACATTCTCAAAGTAAAAGTATATATAAATAAATGCAAAGATGCAAATTTTATGCTAAATTAATGTCTACACATACATAACAGAGTGCATTTACTTTTGCAATAAATTTGTATACTGTGTGTGTTTGTTTGTGTGTGTGTTTGTGTGTGTGTGTGTATGAGCATGCACGAGCATATGCATATGGGAATGTGAATGCATATATATATATATATATATATATATATATATATAACTCTATTAAGTCTGAGAGGTCTCTGTATCCCTAGACAAATATACCTTGAGGATTTAGCACATATACATTATTATACATTTGATTTGTATATACATTTGTACTTCAATTTTATCCAATAGATCAACATACAATCACACTGAATGCTCAGAGCTGTGCATCTCCAGGTCCTCCTTGAGATGTTACCGAGTATCTCTATGTAAATGTTTTGAAAGGCTTCTCCATAGTGTTAACACAATTCTTCATTTCTTACATATCACTGTTGAGATACACATGCTTTGATTCTTTCCAAAATGAACTGTTGGCTGTGATAAGGTCAGCCATTGCAATGGGGCTAGTAATGCTTATTAATCATAGCCAATTCAGTGGTCTGGAAATTGTTATTTAGGAAAACATGCACTCAAATGAGCTGGAATTCCATTTTGCTGCATTTAGATACATTCCATGATACTCTTCCTTTGAAGAGTATCTTCTTTCCAAAATTTGCAAGTAAGAATCACCATTCATGTACTCTTTAAAAATATATGGTCCAATGTATTGTGATGTTTTTCCCTGGCCCATATTATGACATGTGATGGATTTCTTTCCAATTTATGCACAAAATGAGGATTCTCCTTAGCCCCAGAACCTCTTTTCTGACTTTTTTAATGTGATAAATTCTACAATCATCAGAAAATAACACTCCTTTGCAGGACACCGCATATGGAAATCGTAATTATAAAAAGCACAACTGAAATAATTCCACCACTATTCCATGTCTCCATCTGATAATTCATACACACAGTTGTACTCTATAGACTGGTTGGGAAGTCACCGTACCCCTAAAGTTAATAAAAAATATCAGTCAGGATTTGTATTTGGAACATATGGTATTTTCATTGGAGTCGGTTGGCAACAGTTTTTTATGTCACACCACTCTTAGTAAAAGACAGTTGTGCTAAAATGGCTGACATGAGTAGTTACAATGTTGAGGAGCAGTTAGTAACAAGCGTATGAGTTCATGAACGACAACAAACAAATCAAACAAAGATGATATGTTTCGTCAACGCTTTAATAAGCCGCTACCACCACAAAAAGCAACAATGCTGGCTTGGGGAAAACATGCATTTGAATTAGGCACTATTAAATGTAGGCCGCAGAGTGGACGAATGTTAAATGCAGTTAGAAGCAGATCTTCCCCTATGGGAGTTGGGATGCTGTTGCAGTTTCTATTGAACAATCCCCAATGAAATCAACTCATAAACATTCAGCTGAACTTCATATAATGGTCTTGCATTGTCGTCCGCGACAATGCAAGACCATATGAAAAAGTACTTGAAAGTTAGTCCATTTCATCCTATGTTCATCAATGAACTGTTAGATGTAGACAAGGTACATCGCACTGCATCCTGTCAGGCTTTATTAGAAAAATGCTTTTTACTGATTAGGAAAGGTGCTTTTTACTGATGAATGTGCAATATATTGTAGTTTCATGCCAGAAATGTGTTATAATTGGTGAAAGAAAATCCTAATTACGTTACAGAGTTGGAAAGAAATCCACCGAATGTCATGATATGGGATGGAATGACATTCATCAATTGTTTGGTCTTTATTTTTTTGATTGCCCAGAGAATACACAAATTTATTTAGAGATGTTGGAGGCATGTTTAATACCACGGCTTCAATAGAAGGATCTCGTGGAACAAATATGGTTGCAACACGATGCAGCATCTGCACGTTTTGCACTATTAGTCCATGCGTTTCTGAATGAAGAATTTCCTGGACATTAGATTGGCCGTGGTACTCCAGCATCACCAGTTCCGTTATCATGACTACCACAAAATCCCGATCTCACCACACTATACAATTCATTATGGGGAATTATCAAGGCACACGTATCTGCACGTTGCTACACAACAAATGAAGAATTGCAAGATACTGTGAGGGATGCGTTCCATAATGTAACGCCAGAAATGCTCTATCGCATGTCACAGAGGACATGGCAACGTATAGAATTGTGCGTGTAACATGAGGCCAAACAAACAGATCCACTGGATCATAAAATTAATACTATGCATTAAGTGATAAATAAATTAATTCTTATTTTCTCATTTTTCATTTATAACTCATTACAAATTTATATATATATATATATATATATATATATATATATATATACATCCACGAGTGTTAATAGAAGATGGGGAACCCTAAAATAACTTTTCAACTGTCACTTAGAGAAAAATTAAATTTTTCAATTGCTCCTACCTCAAAATTACCATTTTTCAGTATGAGACAACCACATCCCAAGCCATAATCAAGGGCTTCTCAAAGATTTTAATGGAAAGTGCAGGTTTGTAACATATCATTTCAAAGGGTTTAAAAAAAAACTTTTGATATAAAAAAAACATTGGGTTACAATAACCCTAATCAAAATTGTGTTAATTTTTTCACACCTAGTTTTAAATGTTGTGTAGCTTTTAAATAATTCTCAATAGCGAAACATTAAATAAAAAATTAGCAAATGCTCTTACCTCAACACTGTTTATCTATTTTTGAATACAAGACCACTACTGAGTATAATGTAGGCCACTTTTTAACTTAACTGTGACAAATATTAAATGGCTACCATTTTGGTTAGGATTGCTGTAATCCAAGTTCGTTGTCAAAATGTTTGTTTTTCAATGTTCTTTAAAATGATCTGTCACAGCCCTATCTTTTCCATTAAAATTGTTTAGTTAACCTCCCATGGGGGCTTGCGGAATGGTGGTCTAATTTGAAAAGTAGATCATTTGAAGGTAGGAGCATCTGCTAAATTTAATCTTTCTACCCTTAACTGTTGAAAAGTTATTTAAGATACTTATACTTTATAAACATCCTGCATGTGTGTATGTGTAAATGCATGCATCTGCATGTATCTGGTATGTGAAATTTAATATTCCACAAGTAATTTATTGAAACTAGTTTTGCTAACAAAAAAAAATTAAAACATGTTGCAAGCGCATACAAGGAAATGTACATCTATATAATAAATAATTGCACTATGTTCTTTTAATGGTGAACTAATAAAAAATTTTAATAATTGAATAAATAATTTGAAATTAATTATATAAAAAAAAAAGGGAACATTAAATAGAAAATAATAATTAAGCTCATAAAGATGGTCAAAATATATTTTCTAGATCTACCTGGAAGACATTTGAACGATTCTTATTTCCACCACCAGTATTAGCTGGTGCTGTGCCACCCCCACCTTCTTCTGCTGCTTTCTTACTGGCTTCTTTTGCACTTTCTTTTTCTTTCTTTTTATTTTTCTTATTTTCTTTTTCCTTTTCTTTTTCTTTCGTTTTTTCTTTCACCTTCTCTTTCTTAGGTTTTTTTGGTTTTGGTTCACTTCCTTGACAACATGTACTTTCTTGAAGAAGAAAGCAGAAGACATATAGCAAAAAGAGGATGCTAACACCATATAGGTAAGTGAAAAATCCCTGAAACAAAAAAAAAAAGAAAAGAATTATAGATTATTATCTTGTAATTAATACAAGGTTATAACAAACTTACTCTTACATAATTCTAGTAAAAAATTACAAAAAGAAAAAAAGAAAAAGAATTAAGGGAATTTATATTATAAATGTAATTTGTTATCTTAGGATACATTTATAACACATTACAGTAAAATAAAACAGTACTTCTGTAATACTTCTTTAATATCATGAGGTAATTAAAAAAATATTTTTGATATGCATAAAATTACACAGTTACAAGATTACCTTCTTCTTCTTCATAGATTAGGCAGTACTGCCTGTTCTGGCACCCATCTCGTCTTTGGCCTTCCAATATCTCTCCTTCCCCTAAGTCTGCTGTATTTCCTGGTTAGGATTGGTAAATGTTCTTCTGTCTTATTAAGATGTTCACTTCACTTAAGTTTATAATCCTTAATTTTTTGAGGCAAAATATCTGCTAATTTACCTGAATATTCTTATTTCTAAATCAAATCCACTCCTTTACCGATCGGAGGAATTTCATTTCTGCTATCTGTTTAGCTCGTTCATCTTTTTTTCTATTCACCCATACATCTCATTGCTATACATCAAAGTAAGAACAGCTACTGTTTTAAAGAACTTCAATTTGATGTCTTGTCTTATTTTATTTTGCAGTGTTTTGAATTATTCCACACAATTAAATTTTGCAGTTTTATTCTTAATATTCAGACCATCTTCATAGGAAACATTCCATCCCAAGCAATTAAAGCTACTAACTCTTTCATCTACTTTATTATTTATTATAATCTTTCTTTTTAAGAGGTATTTGCCTTTAAAAGTCATGACTTTAGTTTTAGGAGCACATATCATCAAATAAGTCATTCATCTTCATTGCAATCGTAAGTATTGCTCTCTGTAAATTATATTCACCATCTTGACATTTCATCCGCATAATATACTTGTATTCTGCTTAGATGTTCCTTTTCACTCAGTCTAATTCCTAGACTATAACTTTCTTTCCATTTTTGAAAAATGTCAACTATATAAATATTAAATAATTAGATGACATAGGCAATCCTATCGCACACTTATATTTGTCTTTAAGTACTTAAAAAATTTGCCTATCATACCAACTCTTATAATAGTGTTCTTATATAATCCTCTAATGACATTAATCAAATTAAATAGATAAACTTTCAACCTTAAAATCTTCCACAGTATAAATTTATTAACATTATCAAATACTTTTTCAATATTGCCAAAAATAAATTTACTTATCAAAACAAAAATAAAAGCTCAAGGTTAAATTCCATTCTTTTTTCTACAAAGTGTTTCAAAGTGAAAACAGTGTTTATGCAAATTCTCCCCTTTCTACAGCCCATTTGTTCCTCTGTAAGCAAACAATCAACTATATTTTTCACTCTGTTATTTAACATTGCCATGTATAATTTTTTAATTTAACATTAAAATTTTGAAATCAAACTACTCTTAAGCTAACAGATTCTAATAACATAGATCTAACATAATAAAAATTTAGTCCACGGTACATTACTTTCTTATATGAAATCATGTATTTTTATCATAATATTATATTTGGTCCTGGAAAATAAAAGTGAGTGACTGATGCAGTCACTCACGCTGTAACGACGTAGCTAGATTCTGCACACTACCTTGATCCTCCCAAGGGTTTAAAAATCCCTTGTGAGTTGATTGTCTCTTCCACCATCTTTCTACTTTCTTTATTCTTTCTATCTTTTATTCTGGATAAATATCAAGAAAATTGGGTCAACTATATCTCACTAGCGCCATCTCCCTGATATTACATGATAGCCTGTGAGGCAAATGCTTCATTTATGGTGGGTAGTAGAGATAGCTCTGCTTTTGGGTGTGTACATGATGATAGTATTTCTTATATGGGAGTATATAAATGATCCAAATATGAGCTTAGTTGCCTATTAACTAAAACTAGGTCCTGTTATTATAATTAAATCTAAATTACAAATACTAAAAGAAATAGTGCATAAAATTCACATGTGGAGTATAAATTGAATATAATTACAAAATAAATTTATTAAAATAAACAATACTATAAATTGAATCAACTATATCTCACTAGCCAATTTTTTGATATTTATCTGGAATAAAAGATATAAAAAATGGAGAAAGTAGAAAGATGATGGAAGAGACAATCACAATATATACATTAAACAATGTATATTATATTATACATTTTATATATATAATATGTAATATAATACATCTTTTAATGTGTTTTTTTTATTATTATTTTTTAATGTCAATACAATTATATATATTGAACAAAATAGTAAAGTTGGAACATTTTATATTTTTGTTTTAATACTGTATACCATTTTAATATGAATTTAAAATTGACATCTTGAGTAGTATAACAATGATGACTGAGATTATGAATACAAGTGGAACACAAAGAACTAGTCACAGCCCTAATAAAATCTAATAAAGAATAAATATAACCCCATTTCAGATGTAATAGTATGAAAAAACTATATACAATATATATATATATATATATATATATATATATATATATATATATACACATGTATGTGGTATATATAAAAGATTACATTCTCTAATAATAAAGGATTTTTGTTCAATTTCATAAAAACCTATGCGTGATTTAACAATGAACCATAGTAATATTCATAAAGATATTCTGTGAACAACAGACCCACTTAATTTGTTCTGAATTTAACAGATTGATATCAATAACAAAATTGAATTTTTAAAATTAAGTAAAGAATAAGTACTATCAAACATTATTAATTTTATAAACCACTAGCTAGTCAGGGGGCATGGACCCCCACTGTGTTCATTATCTTCATATTTGTGAGAATACTGATAAATAACAATTAAAACCAGTTCAATTTTTAAAAACAGTAAGTGTATTGTAATTTCTTCAGAGCAACAGTTTGGTCAGCACAGGATCTTTGAGTGAACTGAAGTATGTGGGTTTCATAATAGTAATCCCCTCATCTTTAAATAATGTAGTTATAGTTGGTTCCACCCTTCATGCAGACAAAAAAGTATTTTGCATAGCACTTAGTGTTACCTAACACACGAGGAGGATACCGCACTTCATTTCTCATGTTTAATCTTTTGTGGTTTTTTTTATATTTTTAACATTTTTTGTGTTTTAGTTTAAAACCGTGTAGTATAATCTAAAGAATGAACTTGTATAAAATATTTATAGCTTTTTTCTCTGGAGTGTATATATACAAATTGTTCCCACAGGAGACTCTGGAGCAAACCACATATTGAAGCTTACTTGAAACATCTGTCCTTGTGACTTATTTATTGTCATCAAAAACTAAATTCAAGTAGAAACCATACAACGTTGCACAAATAAGTTACTTTTCTCGATAACTGAAAAAGATATTAAAAAAGACAGAGCTTTTTTGTAAAAAAATTAATTTCAAAACTGCCAGTGTATCTGAATTTGATTTGAACAAATGGTTGGCCGTAATAAAGTGAATATCAACAATTTCATCTCAATCAGACATACTCACAAATACCACTACATTTTTATTTATATATCACATTACCATCCAATGGATGGTGACTCAGGATTTGTTAACACTCTCTCCTTCACTTTCTGGACTAACTACCTCATTTGGCTGATCCAAGACAGTCATCCGAGGTTGAACTCCTGGTATAATACCAGAAGTTCAATGTTTGACTCACTATTCACATGGGACAGTGCTGAGTATATATAACTAGAAGTCAGCTCTCTTTCAGCCAATGGCTAATATTGAAAGTTCAGTAATACAGATGAGTTCTGCACTGGTAAGATTGGAAGTGACAATACATTAGCACTGCTTAAATCTCAGTATAATTATTGAAGCTAGAAATAATGCCATCTGGTCAGTTTTAATAGAAGAACTATGCAAAAAAGAGTGAACATAGCCAAGGTTGCATTAGGAATCGAGAGAGACTGAATGTTCGATCTGCCAGTGTCAGTGGAAACTTAATGTTTCCACCTTCCCTTAAGTGGTTTCTATGTAACATAGGTAACAGCCAAATGACTGATCCAAGAATTTCTTTAAGCCCATATTCAATCTTATTTAAATTTTTGGTAATTATATGCATTATATTGTTAACTTAAATGAATATTCATTTTCCATTTAAAGTCATACAAAATCATTACACAACATTGTCTCACCTAACAAAGAAATTTAATGTAAAATTTCATAAAAACCATAAAATGCAATTGGTCTTAACTTCATCTCAAACATACAAACAAATGATCAAAGCAAAAAAGTAAAATAATAATTGGTTAAAATTATTATATCTTAATTACTTATTATTATATTGTGCATAAATATTCATTTATTAGAATAATATGTTTACGTTCAAAATTACAGAGAAAAAGATCCAAAATTCAATGTATGAAGAAAATTATTAGTAATCTTATAACACATATGTTATTTTAATATATGAAAGAATCAATTTAAAAAAAAAAATAGATATGAAAAATAGATTGTGAAATGGATAATGCATGAAAAATGGAGTAACAGGAAAATATCAGAATTTATATAAACACTAATATTACAGCAATTAAAAAGTATACCAAAATGAAATTAATTTATTCAAAATACATGGTGATGTGATTATATCATTTAAGAAGAATAAAAAAAGAATAAAAGCTATACCAGAAAGAAGTAAAAGCTGTAAAATAAATAAGAGGTCACTAGGGAAAAGTAAAACAAGTTCTCTGAGTGAAGGAAGGTTTGCCGTGATGGGATTTAGGGGATAAGGGAGTAACAAAAAAAAAAAAAATAAGAAGACTAAAATAGCTGAAACATGAGATTAAAGAACTGAGTAGGGTTATTATGGCCTAAAATATGCATAAATAAGAAAATGAAATTAACAAGCAATACAATAGTTAAGCAAATTCAAAACGAACCTTACAATTGATTATTATAATAACAAATGTCATTAACTGATGATGTTTTATGGGAAAAAATTAATATTTAGAGTATGTAATGAGAAGAAGGATAATAAATGTATAACTCATTGATATTTCAATTAGGTTGTTTATTAACATTGAATGGAAATTATTTATGAAAACTTTTTAATTTTTTTTCTTCTATTTGTTATTTAACATTACCTATAACAGACATATAAAAACTTCATGTATAAAAAAAAGATGTGCTGAATGAACACGACAAAAGGAAAAAGAATCACTGGCAAAATTTAATGAATTACACAGTTTACTGGCCAAGAGAAGGATCAGTCACAAATGTTTCAGCTCATATAAAAAACATATGCAGGATAGTAACTATCAAATAATTTAATTTTCCTACTTTCTTGCCCTTTTGGAAAAGGTAAATTAAAAAAAAAATCATTTGACTCTTTTCTAAATATGACATTAGAGATTTTTGCAAAAAAAAAATATTGAAAATTAATAATCGTTAACCAAAGAGTAGGAAACAAATTTAATTTGCCTTAAAAAGTTAATGTGGCCTTTTGCATTAGTTAATTTTATTCTAACAATTTTCCTTATACATTTATTTCTTATATTAATTTACAATATTATTCTTTTCAAACGAATATTGCCTGTGTAGACCAATCTCATACATTTTTTATTGTCCGTGAATGATATTTTTAGTTTATATGAGGGTTATTTTTTTCAAGGTCCGATCGGTCACGAAATAAAAACCCACGCAAAAATCGAATGAACCTTTGCGCATATGTGTTGCGCAACATCTCTAGTATGGCCTTCAATCACGCCGCGTCATTTTGTTTAGTTCTAAACAAGTAGCTAGCACGTAAACATGTCTACAACAATAGCATCTCCTGCCAAGTGTGAAGTGCGTGCGGTAATTCAATTTCTTCAGGCTGACGGGGTGTAACGCAGCTGAAACTCATAGACGAATAAGTAATGTGTACAGTGAAACTTCAATGAGTGACAGCAAAGTTCAACAATGGTGCAGGAACTTTAAAGCAGGACATGCAGATGTTCATGTTGCAGGCGGTCAGGGAAGGAAGCGAGTGTCAACTGATCATCTCGAGTGAGTGGATGAGGCAATTCGAGATAATCGTCGGTTCACAATTTCTGTATTGAGTGATTCGTTTCCTGAAATTTCAAGGTCAGCTCTATACACCATTGTGGGTGAGAGACCTAAGTACCGCAAACTGTGTGCGAGATGGGTTCCCAACATGCTGTCCGACCATCACAAAACAATGAGAATGGACTCCTTCTTAACGTTTCTCCAGCGTTACCACAATGAAGGAGAAGAGTTTTTGAAAAAAATTGTCACAGGAGACGAGACATAGGTCCATTTCAAAACTGAAAAAACAAAAGAACAATCCAAACAGTGGATGCATTCTCATTCTCCCAGTAAACCAAAGAAGTTCAAGCGAACCTTCTCCAACAGAAAGTGTATGGCTACTGTGTTCTGGGACCAGAATGGAGTTCTCTTGGTGGAATTCATGGAATGTGGCACAAACATCACTGCAGCCTCATACTGCATGATTCTTCAATGTCTAAGAAGGGCAATTCAGAATAAGCAGAGAGGAATGTTGTCATCAGGCATTGTCTTTCTCCATGACAATGCTCGGCCGCACACTGCAGCTGTAACAAAGAAGCTCCTGCAGCGTTTTCGTTGGGAAGTGTTTGATCACCCACCATACAGCCTGGACTTGGCTCCATCCGATTTTCACCTCTTTGCTTACATGAAACGCTGGCTAGGAGGACAACATTTTGACACAGACATCGAGCTGCAGACCAGCGTAGAAACATGGCTGAAAACACAGGCAGCTCCGTTGTATGATGAGATTATTGGAAAGTGGTACTATGCTACGACAAATGTCTAATCGGAGTGGCAACTATGTAGAGAAATAGTGTAACTATGTAAGTACATGTTACAAATAAAAAACTTTTTATTTTTACTGTGGTTTTAATTTAGTGACCGATCAGACCTTGAAAAAAAAATAACCCTCGTAAATTAATGAAACATGTATACAGTATGGATTTTCTCATAGATATTTACATAATAATATATTATGTAAAAATAAATTGCATTTTATATATATATATATACACACCTTGGATGTACAAAAAAGAATATCAGGGGTTTTTATCTGTTATAATATCTGTTTGAATAAGGTGTACATTCTCCTGAACAAAAGCCTTCTGTGTTTTGCAATCAGCTAAATGTGAATTAGTTACAGTTCAACATGGGTTCCATGGAGAGTTTAATCGTGATCCTTCGAGTGACAAATAATATTTGTCAATGGCATGAACGGTTTGAAATGACGTCTGTGTAAAGAGAAGATTATTATGGATAACCAAGGATGTCTGAAAATATTGAACATGTCAGGGAATCTTTCCTGCATAGTCCTAAAATATCTGTTAGGAAGTCCTGCCATGGAGTAGCAAGTTGGCAGTGATATCCAGAATGTTTTAAGGAAAAGTTTACATATGTGTCCATACTGATTGCAGCTGTTACAGGCTTTGAAATCTACTGACTACACTGTTTGACAACTTTGCAAACAGATTTGTGAAATTAAGAAGTCAACTTTTTTAATGTATTGTGCTTAGTGAGAGTGAGCATTTCATCTTAATGGAATGATTAACACACATTATGTCCATATCTGGGATCAAAAATCCCCATAAACTCTTACAATGTGATAGGTACTCCCCAAAAATGTTTTCTGTGTGATATCCTGATGATGAGCTTATGGGCTATTCTTTTGCACTGAAGCAAGTGTAATAGGAATTGCATTTGAATATATTGCGTACACAGCTCTTTTCTCAACTGCAAGATAAATAATTTTATTTGGCAAACAAGATGGCGCACCTCCTGATTGGCATAACTCAGTAAGGATTCATTTTGAATGATGAATTATAAAATGTATGTGATGGTTCATAAAATTAAAATAAAAATCTTTTTAATGATTCATGAAAAATTTTACACCAGTTGAATCTGCCACTCACTGGTCTTTAGTTTTATGAAATAATCTCAGCATATTAGTGACATAAGCCAAGTGAATATTGAAACCAAACAACTTTAATTCTGATGGTATTTGTATCATTATTATTATCTCTTTCATGATTAAAATTTACTTGATTTTTCACAGCCTCTAACATATGTATATTACATATGTAGCAGCTAATATAATTCCATTAAAAAAAAATAGCTTCCGTAATTCAATTAAGGTTCAATGGATAATTCAATGTGACTTTAATATAACTGTACACAACTGAATATGGCTGGAGTAATTCCAATTTATGATATTCATTATTTTGTACAGCATAAATATATTAAAACTGTAATAATATAAACAGGATTTTTTCTTTTGAAAAATACATTTACATGCATTAATTAAAATCGCAACACAATTATAAAAATAATTCACTGGAAAGTGCATATGGTAAATAAACCAAGTACATTGAAAATGTTAAAGGGTATACAAATGGTGTAATAGACTAGGTGTTCAACAGAACTCCCAAAATGGTTTCAAGATCCATACTAAAATGCAACTGTTAATGTCAGGGTGCCATTCATACATCTGATTACATGTAGATAAGGCAAAAAAAATAGTAAAAAAATAATAATTTGCTCAAAAACATCATGATATAACCACTACTTGATTTAATCATTAATAATTGATTGGCAAAACATAATTTAGTAAACTTTTCTTTTTTAAAAAAGCAAAATGTTTTCAGTACAAAAGAAAAAAATATATTTTTTAAAATTAAAGAACATTCTTTCATGCTATTCAACAAATTTAAGAAAGAGATATAATCTAGAATAATCAACATCATTATTTTGATACTAAGATTCACACATTAATTCTATGAAGATAACACTTGCATAGTACTTGATTAGTTTCCTAACCAACTGAAAACTGAGGTCACTTGTAACAGCACCATCTGCAACAACATTGATGAAGGAATCCAAAAACATTTACTTTGTGGGTGAATAATTTTTTAATTAGTTTTCTAACAAAATTTAAACTATTATGCTGATCAATTAAAAAATTAAGTAAAAATTTCTTAGTTTCTATTAAACTTCTTCACAGACTTTTTATAATTTTTTTTTTTTTTTTTTTAGTTAAATATTCCTATCTTGCCAGATGAAAAGACAAAATAACATGGTTATAACATCAGAATAATCATTTAATACAACTGAGTTTATAAAACCATGTAAAAACACATTAATTGGTGGTACTTTTACAAATTACGATAAATCTATCAACTGAGTGTATTGTAGACAGCAATTAATTAATAATTAAGTATAGAAAAAGCTGTGCAATTTATAATTATCAAATTAAATTTTTATCTAAAATTCTGATTCTAATAGCATCTCAGAAAAGTAAGAAATTATGTCTTCAACAATGTAAAAGGCTGTATAAAAAGTGAAAACAAGCAAATTGTATATTTTAATCATGCATTTAAACAATATTAATTATAAATAAAAAGCAAACATTAGTATTTTCTGACCTCATAATAAATGACGGGTAGATTATGCGTAACCACTTCAGACACTACGTATGCAATGCAAATGACCACAAGCAATTTGGCATAAATGAAACTCATAATGATGAAAAGCGATGTTCTGCAACAAATTGATACAAAATGATTGCAATAAATATGTTGAATAATACTTTGGCATAAAATAAATTACTGGAATAAATAAAAATAACATAAAACTGCATAGGTCACTGAGCGTTTAAATTAGAAAAATACAATAAATAAATGAAAAATACTCTATAAACTCATGCAACTATATTGTAATAATGTATTGATCATATGATTGCTTCAAGTATTAGCATAAAAATATAATATTCTTCAATTAATAATTTATTTTACCATCCATTTCTCTATCATACAAAAAAAAGCATATGTAATGTAAATCCTTTTATATATATATATATATGCATACTACCTCTGAGCTTTTTCACAGCTGTGTTATTGTGGGAAAGATAATCAAATCAAAAAGATTACTGAAGTGGAATTCACAGGAGTTTTTACTTGAAAAGTATCATATATTGTTATAAATATTGTTCGAGTGTGAAAAGGTAAACATAAAATTAATGAGATAACTTCTAATTAAATGCAAACTTTCCTTTTATTCAGTGCTTATTTCTGTATAATTTTATTAAAAAACTATTTGTTCTATTTTTAACAGTTTTTATTTTGAAATAACTTCTGCAAATATTAAGAAAATAATACATCAGTTATCGAACTACTCTTAAAAAGACAAATATCGATGTAGTATTCCAACAATAAATAAACAAAAAGAAAATACCTTTTTCTCATAAAATTCATTGTGGTATTAAAAGTACTAAGGCTTTCTTTAAAATTTCTCAAGTATTAAATAAAAAAACTTCACAGGAATTAGCATCAACTATTATTTCTGTAAGCAACTAATTTTATTTTTGTAAAAACAATTGCTCTGATCATTAGTATATGATTATGTCCGACACAGCTGTCTATCTATGCGTATTAATACAGCTAAAGTCCAGTTGTATTCAGACAGATCTCATCTATCACTACATTTGTTAATTACTTACCTAACTGTAGATAGACATAAAGCAGGCAAGACACTTCAAAAAACTCATAAAACTGAACTATTAGAGAAGTGGTTGTTAGCAGTAAATTAGATTCAAAATCACTTTTTAAAAATGAATTTCAACATTTTAATTTCATGTTAATTTACAATTAATTAATTTATGCATTTTTATATTAGTCCCTTACACATGATATTTATTGATATAGTACATTCTGTGGAAGGAAATGGTATAATTCTAAGTTCTAAAATTAAATTAAAATATTCAACATACGTATTTTGATCTAGCTAGCCAAGAGAAAAGTGTAATGTGTTCAGCTAGTATATTTTGCACTTTTCCAAAGCTATCAATGGCTAGCTACACAGATTTTCATTAAACAACTTACCAAAAGGGTGTCTTAATCACCCATGATTTTCATAGGGAATATGATTAGAAAAAAATTAAAACAACTAGTAGAAGCCATTTCCTTGATTACTGTTTAAAAGGAAGTAGACATTTTTAAAAAAGGTGTTTGAAAACTTATATTACTTATAGATTTCCATTACAACACTTTTTATATAGAACAAAGAAAATTAAAAAAAAAAAATAATTTCCAATTGAAATCAAAATAAAAGGTCTATTCAGAAAATAACCGAACTTTATTTTTTTAGTCTTTAAAACGAATTTTACAGATTATTGGTCCTTGTTCCTTTCCAAGTACTTCCCTCCCCTATACACACACATTTCCCAGAGGTGTTTCCTCTTCGCGAGGCAGTCCTGGATAGCTTAATTTGAAATGGCCTTAAGGTTTGTGACAAATTTGTTTTAATGGCATTAATAATCTAAAAACGGCATCCTTTCATCACTGATTTTAATTTTGAAAATACAAAAAAATCGCAAGTAGTCAGGTCTGACGAGTAGGGAGGCTGACGGAGGTCATCTGATTTTTGCCATAAAATCGAAGAATTGACAAAGCTAAGTGTGCAGGTACACTGACGTGGTGAAGGAACCATAAGTTGACTTGCCACAGCTCTCGTCTCTTTTTCCGAATTTTAAAAAATTTTTTTGCACCCCAAAGTACGCACGTTTCACGTTCACTGTTTCACCTTGAGGCTATCATTCAAAATTCACAATTACATTAAAATGACAAACGACAAACGTCCAATCGATGTTCTTTCTGATGTTCAGTCATCAAACGAGGAACAAATTTTGCTGCAACTTGATGCATGTTCAATTTTTCAGTCAAAATGTCACAGCATTATCCAATTGAGATGCTAATCTCTTCTACAAGTTTCCTAACAGTCAATCAGCGATTTGCAAGCTACATTTCATTGATTTTCTGAACGTGGGTGTCATCAATTGAAGTCAAAGGCCTTCCTGGTCGAGGGTCATCTTCGATTGACAGACAACAACTTTTAAATCGTGAAAACCAATTGTAACATTGCATACAACCCAGAGCATCATCTCCGTAAGCTAGTTTCAAAAGGTTAAACGTTTCTGTGAAAGTTTTCCCCATTTTTACGCAAAAGTTTATGTTGTATCGTTGCTCCTGGAAATCGCACATTAGAAAAATCATTACTAACACTTAAACACATTGCTCTTAAATAACAGTAACACAAAAACTAAATGAGATATCTCAACAACCCAAGAACATGTGGTTACAAAGGAAGTATGTGAAACACAATGCTGTCAATCGCAAGTCACTAAATATCTCTGTTAGCGCGTAATTAAAAATGTTCGGTTATTTTCTGAACAGACTCGTAATTTGTTAAAGATAAAACTGTATGAGTATTTTGTTCATTTTAACTTCCTACACATGATCACCTGTGTTATAAATACATAAGCAAATCTTTAATTCTGAAAAATAAATAATAATACATTACATAGATCACTTTAGGAGTGGATAAATATGTTGTTCTATGGATATAAAAAAGAAACTGCCTCTAGTGTTTGCCTCTGTAGGTCAAAGGAACCCATGGTAAAACCTTGATCAGAGTAGTATTAAAAAAAAAACACAATTATGAAATAAAATATAGATGTTAAAAACGCACCAAAATTATTATGGGCAGAACTCAGAAGAATTAGGAAGACGAGAAAATTTAGGTACTTCGATGAAGTTATCCAACCAAACAGAATGGACAATGAAGCAAATCATGATCAATAAGATTCTAAAATCCTATAGTCTAATGAAGGACATGTACAATAAGAAATTGATGTCATGGGTGGGCAAAATCAGACACTGTGTAAAGGTAATCTGACCAGAAATTTTATACATAGCAGAATGCATAACTCTGAACTAAGGAGAACAGATAAACTGCAATTTGCTTAAAGATGAATACTAAGAAAAATCCTAGAGCCCAAAAAAAATAATGATGGTTATAAATTAAAAAGAGGAACTTCATTGGGAGTTAAGACAGAATCACAAAAGCAATACATAAGCAAAAACTAGCATTCTACAGACCTCTGACAAGAATGGATTCAAACAAGACTTATAAAGAGAATTTTTGACAAGTGTACTGGTGACAAGACGAAGATTAAATGTTTCAAGTTAAGAGGACTTATGGGTAGCAAACATAAACATACGGATTTAAAAGACAAAGGGGTGCATAGGAAAAAATCTTAGAATTCAAAGGAATCGAGAAAGAGAAGAAAGAATGCACTAACCTAAAGTGGTCAGAAGAAGGGAGTAAGTGGCACAGTGAAAGAATGAAGGAGTATTGGAGAGCTAAAAAACTATTCAGGAATTAACTATTTCACGTGGTTCTACAGACTGGTGTCAAAAAAAAATAGTTGTTATTTTGGTACATATAAATTATTTATAATATAAACAAATATAAATGAAATAATATTAAAATAACATATGAATATAATAAAATATGATAAACTAATTCACAATTTAGAAAGGATTAGCATATATTTACACAAATTGAACAGGATTCTGAAAATTTAGGGCTTTTTAATTTTTAATTAATATTATTTAAAACATTGACAGGGAAATTTTTCTTTTATAAAAGAAATACTTAATAGATCTTAAATAAATTGGTGGGAAAATATTTTAAATATTTCTGTAATCTAGTAAAAATGGCAATGGAAGCATATGATCCTTTCTCTTAATACTGTGTTAATTTATAGCAAAACAATTCTGATGTCTAGTATGACAGATAATGTTTTTTTTTCTTTTTTTAAGTATAAATTGCTATTTTTTTTAATGAAGGTTGCACATTCATAAAACCATCTGGATAAAAAAGATTAATATTTTTTAATTTTCTAAATATCAATCAATATATGATGCATAATTATAGGCACCAAATAATGATCTGATGACAGATTTTTGTATATTAAAAACTCGTTTTGACTTTACGAGGAACATTATCAACAGATGATATTATCTTTTTTGGACAGGAATATACATATTTTATTTTTAGACAGGAATATATGATATTATTTTTAGACAGAAAAACACATGAGTAGAATAAATATTTAATAAATATGAAAAGCTTACAATTTTATTAAAGATTTCAAAACAAAAAATAATGTGGTTTGAGTTTATTACAAATGAAATCAATTTGATCATCTTAAGAGAAGTAATCATCTTACAAAACACCCAGAAATTTTGCTTTCTGATAACAAAAATATTGTTATTATCATTAACAGGAATTCTATCCATGCAATTAGCAATATTGTCTACATACAACGCAACTTTTTATCTATATCTAAAGTTAGATAGTGGTAATCCATGCAGTGAATAATTATTTGAGCTGTTAATATTCAAATTAACACCTTTAATATTATTAAAAGACTTGAATTCTTAAGTCCTTGTAAATAATTATCTTCAGGTACAGAAACAGTTGTATCATCTAAGAAGAGGACAATAAATGAATGGTTAATATTTTGAGAGAAGTCATTAATAAACATTAAGAAAAACAAAGGAACAACACTTCCTTGTGGCACACTTAAACTAATTAAAATTGTAAAAATGTTAAAGAAGAATTATACTCTTATTTCACTCACAAATTAAAATCAAATTATGATGTGAATTATTGCTTTTAATACATTTTGATGTATATATTGAAGTATATTCTATTAATAGCATAATTTTAAATAAATTCTTACTCTTAATTTACGACTAAGGAAAATCAATCATTATTCTTCCTCTAAACTTTCCAAATTCTAATTATTTTAAATCCACTACAATCAACTGAAGATCCGGCATGCATGAATAAGTGCTAATGATAAAAGAAAAAAGTAAATGTTTTATTGACTAATAATTTGCCTAAATAAGAAACGACATTGAGCTATAAAAGGATTGATTACTTGAGCAAGAAAATAGGATTTTCAAAATTTATAAGTTTGCCAAAAGTATAAATGCTACTAGGTACAATAACTGTAATGGTTATATTTTAACCTGACAAAAAACACAAAATTGATGCTGAAAATGGCATTAATTTTCAAGAATGACAAACATCCCATGTCATGCTTACTAAGGAGATTGATAAATGATTTTTGTTACCTTTTTCACTCAGGTTAACATACAGAAGCATATCAACATGTCAAGCACATTAAATTGCAAGTTATATTTAGCTAAATGTAACAGTTTTATTGCTCACCACAAAGACTGGCTGAATAATGAAAATGTTGCACTCAGAGAAAGTCACTTGCATCTCAAATAATTTACATGTATTATAGTTATAAGAAAGAATGGGGCAGATAATGTAAAGCAAAAAATTAATGTAATCCTTTCATTATGAAACTATACATAACATTACTTTCTCCAAACAGTAGGGAAAAAATCACTTCAAGGTAAGAAAATGTGTACAGATATGTTGTAAACAAATGAATAAATTATAATAAATGTGTAAGCCAATGTAAAGTATATAATTCGTGGGTAATAATAAATTTTAGGAACTTTATTCTTTCCCAGAGAAAATGGCTGCAACCAATACATATTTTTTTAAAAAAATGAATGGGAAATCAAAGATTTGAATTATAGTATATGGTTTAGACAAGACCATATTTTTATACATTACTTCAAAACATATACTGGGAATCTTGATTACAAACTTTTACAGAGTTTTGTCATGAATAAACAAAAGAATTTTATGTTATATGATAATAACAAAATATGGTTTACTGTTAAATTATATAAAATAATTACAATGTTACAATAATAATAATAATAACAGAAAAAAATTGTAACCTAATAAAAAAAAATAAATTTTAAACTTCATTTTTAGATCAAATATTCAGTATCTAATGGATGGATATATATAAAACATTCATGTGGAATTTGCATAAAGTAAACTTTACAAAGAGGTGAAATAAATCAACAGCAGACACAAATGTGTCCAATAAAAAAATGCAAATGTATTGCTAGAGTAAACCTTTGAGGGTATAAATTTGAACAGAAAATGTTATTAACTTTTGCATCAAAAATATAAAATGTAAAAAAAAAAAAAAAATAGTGAAACACATCTACAGAGCGTACAACATTTAATACATAATATAAATTATATAAAATTTTATAATTATCATAATTTATATTTATATATAAATTTAAATTATATTATTATAATTTATATTTATATATAAATTGACGTTTAATACATATGTATGTGTATTAAATGTCAATTTTGAACATGGAGAAATTAAGTGTATTGTGTACTGTGTATGTGTGTATATATATATATTATATATATATATATATAATATACACAACTTTTGAAACTAACTTTGAAAAAGTAATTAAATAGTTGCCATTTTTGTTAGCGTTTTCATAGTCTCGTTTTTACAGCAAATTTTTTTCAGTGCCCTTCAAAATATTGTGTCTATTAAAATGTTTGAGTTGCCCCCTATGGAGGCTCATGTGTGCTTGATATATGAGAGGGCAATCTAATAAAAAGGATCTTCTTAAGACAGTAGAAATCTGTTAATGTTCGTTTTTCTAAGTTTAATGGTAGAAAAGTTATTCAGGGATTGCCATGTCTTATTAATACTCTCTATGTATGTATGTATGTATGTATGTTTGCTTGTGTGCATGTGTGTGTGCGTATACATGTTGCTGAACAATAATAAAATGAAACTGATCTAAGATTTAATTGGAGAACTCATCAAAGAAATGACTTTTTGCAATTTAAATATAAACCAGACAAACAAAATAAAATAACATTAAAATCTGCACAATTTCTTTGATATTAACTTCTTTCGTACTGTAAGATATTATGAAATCAGCTGCATGAAATAAATTTTACCATTACCAGAATATGAAATAAAGAATTATATAAATGTCATATATATAAAACTTAAAAGAAGGTGGAATTAAAACTGTCTACTCTGGAATATAATGACACATCAATTTGTCTTATTGCTTAAGTAAACAATAAAGAACTTGAGGAAAAATCATTATTAGCAATTTCTAAACATATCTATGGTAGTAAACAAAACAAAATTATCCTAATGCTTTTAGTTTACTACTTTGTTACTTTTTTTTAAATTTAACAAGTCTCACTGTTTTATTCACAATTTATAAAAATAAAATTGAACCATTCGTGTGAAGTGTGGTTAATTTCAACCCAACCACCAAAGAACACTGGTATCCATGATCTAGTATTCAAATCTGAATATTAGATCATGGTTGAGTTTCAATTAACCACACCTCTCAGGAATGGTTGGCTTGAGTTTGTTCAAGACTTCACATTTACCAGTACATATGCATTATACTGATAAGTTGCTAATGACTTTAATTGTTAATGTGATTATAAATAAAATTACTTAAAAAAAAATTAAATCATCAAACCATAATAAAATAACTAAGTCAAAGTTAATAAAAATCTTACTTTGATAATTGGTATTTAACCTTAAATTTAACATTTTTTTTTTTGTTGAATGATTAAAGAATTTCAACAAGATTCACAATACAATAATATTACTTGATAGCATTATTGTTTGCTTTTATATCTATTACAAGAACCAGTTTTTACATAAATTGTTAAAAACAATATCATTTAATGCATCTGTGATTATGTTTAACATATCACTGCCCCAGAACTATAATATAAACTGATAACTATAACTATACTGATTTTGTAGTATTTCAAAATATTATGAGGCTATTTCTACACATCACATTACAATCTTTTACACATTTCAAAATGTTATGAGGTTTAAAAACAATAATAGTTTTATTATTTTATTTTAAATATATTATTTATTTTACTGCATATGTAATAAACAGTTACTCACTCATCAAATACTTCTAGAACTGCTTCTCATAAGAGACTGAAATCTGGTAAAATATTTTTGAAAATTTGAACTCCTAAGTATAAATAGATTTTTTATTTTGATTAGGAAATAATAATAATAATAATAATAATAATAATAATACATTATATAAATCATGACAGGAAAGGGTAGATGTGCTATTCAATGAACAAAAAATGGAGCTACCCCAGCCAGCATTTGCCTGGGTAATCATGGAAAACCATGGTAAAACTTATATATAAAAAATATATACAAATGCGTAACCAAATGTAAAATAATAAATAGATGTAATTATATTAAAAATATAAAATACTAAGTATAAAAATAACAAAATAATTGATAATTCAGAAAGCGTTAATGAGAATTACTTGAGCACATATTTACGTACACATTAAGCAGAATGCAGAAAATTCTAATTTATTTTTTAATTCTTTAAAAATTCATCAACAAATCTACATTCTTTCTCTAAAAGAAAATCTTCTCATTTTATTTTAAATAAACTGGTGAGAAGATTTTTTAAATGGTTCAGTTATGGTTGGTTAAAAATGCCAAAGTAAACAAAATATGACTCTTTTTCATAAGCTGAAGTATTGTGTTCTGTCATATGGAAATAGCTGTGTTGTCTGATTTTTTTATTTTTTTTATTGCAGAAGTAAATATTGTTATTTTTTATTAATAAGTAACTATTGTTTTAACAAAGATTGGACATCATAAATATAAACATAATAATTTTTTTAAATTTAAGAATTTTAAATGTATCTCAAACTCCCCAAAGGTGGCGGTTAAGTCAGAATCAATAGACTTTCTTTGGTTAATAATTAAAAAATGTTAACTAAACTTGATGAAAAACTCTTTGGTAGTTTCTGAGAAAAAAATGACAGATATAAAGTAATACAAATGGAGATTACAAATTTCTAAATTCTGATAATATAATGTTCAGAATTGTAAACAAAACAACACAAACCATTATACACATAACACAAATGCCAAAAAAAAAATACACTGTCCTGAAATAAATAAACTGTACTGTTCTGATAGCACAATGTTTTACTTTCTTTTTTTTTTAATAGTTCATTTATATCAGTGACTCAAGATGATGCTTTGATTAAGTTTTCATTTAATTTCAACAAAACATACTGAAGATAATGATCTCTAAAAGATCACTGATGTATAACAGTAAGTGGAAAAAGTGCTTTTTATAAATAACAATATTATCCACTAGTCAAAGAAGATGCAGTTTCACATAAAGATAAATAAACACTTGAAAGCTTGCCATAGCAACATAGAATCAATTTTTGCCAACTATTTCATGCATTCAAGTCACAAATCCATACGCATTAATAATCTCAATACTCTAAACACACACGCACACGCACATGGGATAAAAAGGAATACATTTAAACTTATTTCAACATGACATATTAATACACAACAATATATTAAATGAATAGACACAATTCAAATTTAACACATTTTATGACCACATTCTTAATACATGTTTGCCTAGTTAAAAAAAACAACTCCAACAGCAGCACAAGTGTTTTAAATAAGTTATTAAAAAACATATTTTATTAGAAAACTTTGGTTTGGTTTGCGATTTAAAAAAATGTACATTTTTCTAATCAACATTCTGAGTTTCTATAAAATACTACACCAATCATTTTTCAGTTTTAATAATAAAAATAATCAGTATACAGTAATATAATTATGTACAGAACTTTTTTTTTTTTTAAACTAGTCATCTGTTACAATTTATATGGTGAGAATTCATATATGGTTAGGTAACATATTTTTTCCTGTAAACTGATGTAAAAGTGAGTGTAATTTATAAAAACTCGACATTTAAACGCAAAGATAAATAGACATCCTTAATACAAAAAAATTTCACGTTATTGAAATATACTGAATTATATTCACATTATTAAAATAAACTGAAAAATAAGAAAATGGTCAAAAACCATTTACAAAGAAAATGTTTTTTTTTAAGTGCTGGTCACACTATTTCAACTGGTCATTTCAACTATTAAACAATCAACATTAGTAGATAATAAGGAAGTAGTACATTATAAGAGAAATGCATGCATTAATTTGTGGTGGGTAATCTGTTGGAGTTTCAGTGGTTCAGAGAAGTTTTTAAAACCAAATTTACATTTTCAACTAGAACTGCCGAAAACGATAAGTTACTTTGAATTTTTTACTCTTATTCTAAAACCATTGTAAAAAATACTCATTTTGTATCTTCTAACTGAAAACCAATTACAACCTTTAGATTTTTAAAAAGTACCCATAGTAACATGAACTTTAGCCAAGATAATTACACTATTACAAAAAAATAAATCTGGGATGTGTTACCAGTGGTTTAGTTAGTTATCTATTCAATACCGTGTAATTTATTAGTTAAAATCTTTTTTTGATCAATTACACTTACAAATTATCTTTAAGAGGTTATTTTATTGTTGATTACTATCTGAAAAGGTGATGTTAGTGCTTCTCTGTTTTCTTATATTAATTGTCAAAGACAGGTAGTAAACCAGTGATTTTATTTACTGTAAAAGTTTTGCTAGTCTGATAATGATTAAAAATTTAATCTAACTATTATATATATATATATATTTATTTATTTATTAACTTTTTAAAACAGTGTAAATTTATTAAGTTGAAAAGTGTGAAAATTTAAGTTCAAAAAAATGAATTGTATAAAAACAACAACCCTTTGATGTAGAACAATGCTCAGATATTTTTTACAAAGATAATTGTGAATAGATCCCAGACCATATAATTACAGTACATAAAAAAAATGATAGAATAGCTGCAGACAGAAGATAAATTTATATAGAACAAAAAAATTCATTTTTTCATCTTTTAAAAAGTTCTTTCAACTCCCAGCCTTTTTTCATTTAACAAGAGGCTTTCCTATCTGAAAAGAATCTTTGTTACTTTATTGTGCATAAGAAAATGGTAAACAAAACATGTAATTTCAGGTAAGTCATTCATGTAAGAGTTAAACAGTCTAAGGAAGCATTTGAACTTCATATATGTGTACACATATTTTTTTTTTGTATTTAATAAATTGCTAATCTAATATGAATACAGTTTTGGCCAATAAAAACTAAATAAAATAAACGGTTTAAATTGTAGATTTCAATATACTGGATGTTAAAAAAGTATAGCAAACCTTAAATAACATTTTAACATAGAAAAATAAGATTTAGTTTATGTTTCTGCCTCAAAATGATGTAGTAGGAGATCATCCCAGCCCAAAATAATCAGAAAAACTCAAAAAAAAATCAGGAATGGCAATTCAAATTTTTAAATGGAAAGGATGGAGGGGTTTTTTTTTTGGGGGGGGGGGTGAAAAACATTATCATCATCCAGGTCAAAATATTAACATGAGGTTCTTGAATATTAAAATATTAGAAAAAATGGTTAAAAATATGATGAAAGCTAGGATAATAATAATATGAATAAAACTGAAACAGTAAAAGAAATGCAGCAATTAGGATAATATAATTCAATACCTGGTCTAGTAAAAACCCTGGAGGGGTTGTGACAGATCATTTTAAAAGAACATTACCAAACAAAACATTTTGACATAAAAAAGTTCATGTTACTACAACCCTAACCAAAAGAGTAGCCATTTAATATTATTCACAATTAGTTTAAAAAGTGGCTTACAGTACACCTTAAGCAATGGTACTAAAAAATAGATTGTTTTATGTACATAATGCAGTATTTTACAACGATTAAGGGTAAATTAATTTGTTCCTTTGCATTATCTGTCCAAATAGTGATGCATCTATAGCATTTGACGTGCAAGAGGAACATCATTCATAACTGCTTTCTATGAGAGTTTGTTATACAACCAGTCCCTGTGGTGAACAGAGTGAATGGTCAAATATCATCAGCAATTCAGTGGGCTTGGCATGGTGATACTAAACAACACATTCAGCTCAGTAAAGGCAAAAGGGAAATCAGTTTATTTTTCACACAGTTTTATGAGCTTGGCATGATTGTCAAAGGGGTCATTATACTTATTTTTTTTTTTGTGTTAGATTATCTAAAACATTAAAGCGCTAAATATTCATACATATCTTTCTATGGCTTGTTTACAGTCCTTACAAAATTATATACAATATCTACACTGATTTAAATGCAACATCTTTTTAGTAGAACATGCTCTAATTTTATTTTTTAAAGTTTTTAACTATGATTCACTGTCATTGCAAAAACTAAATTAAAATATATAAAATATTTTGAGTGAAAAAATAAAGTTGCAGTAGATAACTTATTTTCTATTTATTATGAAAAAATAAACAAAATCATAATCCTAGAAATTCAGATTCGTCTATACTTTTTCTGAAAGTTTAACTGTTCGCAATTTTGTTTCATGATATACTGAGTATCTTCTTCTTCTATGAACCAGATTATTTTTGGTTTTCTTTTTTCAAAAAGAACTAAAAATTTTGTTTAGTTAATCTGCTGTCATTCATTTTAAATGTGTTCATAAAATTTTAATCTTCTTTTCTGCAATTTATGTCCTATTTTTTTTAAAATCTTTATAAATTTCCTCTGTTTTTCTTAACTTATGAACACTGTTTTTATATTTTGGTCTGTATATTTTTCTTAATTTTTTTTTTTTAATTTTGTTGATTTCTTTTTATGAAAATTTTTGTAAACTCTCTACACCCCATCCAGAGCATCTAAAATTATTGCTGTCTTGTAATATCTTAGTTTTGTATTTCTGGAAAGAGATTTCTTATACATATATCCTTTGTTAAATAATATGCTATTTCCATTTTCTGTACTCTAGCTTTCATCCCTGTTTTTTCAAGACATTTGGTATTAAAATTTCCCCCAGATATTTAATTTTTTGGACTCTTAATTGTTTTATCTTGTGAGATTTTGATTTATACATATGAGCTTTATTTTTGCTACTTTAGAACCATTCTGTTTTTTGAAACAAAAAAAAACTAATTTCATAGAAATTTGAACTCCAATTTTATTTGTGTATTTTTATAATAATTTAGAAATTTTGATTTTCGTTTCATCTGTATCTTTTACTGGGGTAACTAAACTCTACACTTCTCTTAACTAAATCACTAACTTAAATAAAAAGAAAAATATCAAAACTTTTTCTTATGTTGGAAACACTGTAATAGATCGTATTTAGAATATAAATAAATGTAAGAGTATTGGTGAACATAATTTTACTGTAGATTCATTCAAAAGGGTTGGTTTTTCAGTCATGATAGACACTCATTCACTCATTTAGTTACATCCATAAACCCAGGTGCGCGCATACGCATTGATTAGAAATAGTTTAAAAGTTTTAATTACTCGACTTCAAAAATATTTGCTACGTGGCATTTCTTTTTTACGTAACGTTTTTTTAACGTAGGGAAAAATAAACAGAAGAAAGAACTGACATGTAATATTTACTTTTTAAATAGACCAATAGAATAATGATAATACAGAATGTTATTATTACGCTTATGATAAACATTTTTGCAAATTTCCTGAAAATTTTTATTAACACAAAAAAAATTCAAGCCTACCTTGTTTGTGATAGCTGGGACGCTTGGGAATTCGGTCGTCCTTTTTTTGCTTCCATTTCCTTATTTGTAAAATTATTCTTCTCTGGTGTTACATCACTACCACCACCGTGCGCGCGCGACACAGGTAGTGTAGCCATATTGTCCACCGATTCCATCGTTTCAACAGTAGCCACTTTAACTTCTCCCATTATTAATCAGTTCATTTCTTTTTTTTCTTTTTTAATTAACACAACACTTAATTAATTTATAGTTTTCGTTATAATATTCGTTGTAAAATTACACCTAAAAATAAAAGAACCGGAATATTTTTAAAAAAATATTTTTATTAATAAACTTTTCAATGAATTAACAGTCGGATAGTTAATTTAACCATTACATTTCGAAGGCCTAGGTTTCATGTTCATTAAATATCTAATAGATCTCTGCAATCCATTTTTAAATTTGAATCTAAATTGAACAATTAATTGTATAAAAAAAAATATATATATATTTCTGATATTACATACTGATAATGATTTTCATTAAAATCAATGAAAATTATAATTGAACGTTAATAAAAAAATACAACTAATTGCATATATGATGATGCAGAAAATAAAAGTGAAAAATGAAGAAACATAACATAAGAAAATGTAAGAGAAAAGAAAATAACAGAAGAACGATTTTTAGATCAGCGAACATAAACAGCATTTACTACTGTGACATGAACATCGATAAAATGAAGTCGCCCTCAATCTCAACGCAATGGCATCATTCTGATTCACGATACGCTCGGCGTCAAAGATCAAAAGATTGATCTGGAAGTACTATCTCACCCGCTATTCAATCCAGAATTGGCATCAAAAATATTAAATGGAAATAAAAACATACAAAAATTGTACTAAATTGGCTTCGACATCAAGAAAAAGAGTTTTTTGCAGTAGACCTAAATAAGCTAATTCAAAAGTGGGACAAGCGTATTATTGTTGCTGGAAATTATGTTAATAAGTGAAAAAAGTGACATCGATTAAATAAACAGTTTTAGCTTAAGAAAAATGTGTATCTTTAATTACTGAGTGACTGTTGTACATCCATTCGGAATTTTTTAATACTAAGTTATGTCCTTTGATTAAAAGGGGTTCGTAAAATGTCAAGATCTGTAAAAACCCCGATATGCAAAATTTGGACCCGATTAGCAAGCATACCTTCAATCAGATTATATACTTATGAAGTATGAGTATAACAACATAATCGGAAAGTTTTTCTTTAAACATTATTTTAAGGCCAACCGACAAATAACACAAAAATTTAGTTTAACTCGGGGATATTTTTAACTATTTTTCTTTCCTACAATCCAGATTTTTAACTATTTAAGACAAGAAATATCGTTCTTTTTTATAAGTATTTGTTTTTTTTTCTATTCCTATAATTTTTTTCTGCAAAATTATGGATAGAATTTTAGTCGAGATCTTTTGAAATTAATGTATGTTTATTTTATATGAATATTTATTATATATTTTGAATACAGATATAACTTTTAAAAAAAATATTTAATTTTTTAATTATATCATTCATTCATTGATTATTTATTGCGATGGATGGGATTTAAAGTTTAAAATAGAATTAATAATTTTATGAGATAAGGATATGATGTGTATGTTATGGATAAGTTGGGAACCTTTATCTTAGTCAGACCTACATCTATTAAAGCTCTTCGTAAAAGATTTTATTAAAAATATTTTTCGCAAACATTTTATGCCTGTGCAATATAATATTGCAATAGATGTACAGGTTAACTACATAATGGGAAAGTATAAATAAATGAGATTTAACAAGAAAACAAAAAAGAAATTAAGATAATAAGGAATTAAAATATAAAGGGAAATTTTACTATTTACTTAGTAAATAATTACGTAATATAAAGAATAAACAAATTAACGTAGATATTAAATGTAGACTAACACAAAGAGAGCTTTAATGCAAAAAATGGCCTCTGTAAGACGAATTATTGGCAAAATTTTTATGCAGCGAAACATAGACAATAGGAAACAGAAAGAAAAAAGAAACCTTTGAAAATTAGGTGAATTAATAAAATATAGATAATAAATTTGACGGCTAAAGATAAACAGAAGAGTAAAAAAAATTTGTGGCAGAATCTTGTAAAATAACGAAATAGGTTGGTGGACCAAACATTATGATATTAAAGTTTTAGATTATTAGTAATTTAGTAATATAGGATTATGTAAGGGATTAAAACTTTAGAGGAAGACAAAGACTAGCATAAATAAAACACGTAATTGAAGATGTTAGATGCAGTAATTATGTTGAGATTTAAAAGACTGACTCAAAATAGAAAGGAATGGAATGCAGCATCAGTGGACAAAATTTAAATCAAGTAAAAAAGCCGGTTAAAGGTTACATAACTTTTCCTGTTTCAAATACGACATAAGGTATTAAAAGAATATTAATGACTTATTTATTCAATGTTCAGAACACAACTACGAATAAGATTAAAATACAATTTGGTCCGATTTGACCCCGTTGCTTAAATTACGTTTTTACCTTAAAAATGATGCAGAATTTAAGTATAATTGACAAAATAAAAAATTCTTAATAAAAATTTCTTTAAAATGATCTCCTTGACCAAATTAAGTATTTATCATCAAAATTGTACTGAATCTAGAAAACATAAAATAAGTAAAAAAAAAAAAATCAACATTTTTACAAAAGAAAATTTGGATTCCATTTGACCTACCTGCTCAATACCTATATCATATACGATTTTAATAACTGACACAACTTTATAAACTTTTAATAGTATTTAAAGTTTAGATAAATCCAAAAAATATTGAGAAATTTAAAAAATCGGTACTTTTAAACTGCGATCGGCTCCCCCAGCTCTAATATTACTCCCTAAGCAGTTTTGTTTTTTGGTTGCTTCCACCATAACTACTATGCCGAGGAAGACGAAAAAAATTCGGTTAAAAATATGCAATAAATAAAAAGATAGCTTTTTCGATTTTTGGGGAAAGGGGTATAGGACAATTGTTTTTTAAATGAGAAGATAAGCATGCACGCATGTACTGAGTTTAATATAAATTGGGGTTATATTTGCAAAATTCTGAGAAAATTGACCCCAAAAATTAACCCCCCACCATCCGGAAATATTAATCTTAAAATTTTACAAATTGTCCCCCATATACACGATGTGTAAGATTTCATCAAAATCGTTTATCCAGTCAAAGTTATTAAGCTTCAAACGTTTGGGTACGAACGAATACGAATGAATATTACCTCCACTTTATTTTTTTGGGGTCCCTGGATCAAGAAATGTCGAGAAATGAAAAAAACCCATACCCAATTTTTTGACTGATTATCATACTTTCCTTCTTGCTGCATAGCTCAAAGATTGATGCAACGAACGTAAAAGAATTTAATTAAGAGACTAGCTCATTATTAGCAACTCGCGCAAAAGATAAGATCTGGTGTTAAGTTACAAGTATTTGTTTAAAGAATCCAATCGTTTGAGGATCTAATGAAACAAATTAAGAAGTAGTTAAGTAACTTAGAAACATAGATATAGATAAGATTGTAAGAAATAAACTATTGAAAACTTGTAGCAATCAATTCATAAGCAAGTATAAATTTAAATTCGACGATAAAATTAAAAAAAATAATAATAATAATAAAAATCAGGTTTTTGAAGTCCATTTTAACGACAGAAAAAACTACAAAATTGAAGAATAGTTGAGAAAATGGTTTATACTACATAAGTAAACAAACTACATAGATTACATTAGATATGGTAAATTATTAAAAATGAGAGGTAACCTAAAATGGTAATTAGTATTGTATTTTAATCTGTAGGAGGAAAATTAAACTTAGTATTGAAGACAAAAATGCATTATTATAGTACCAAGTAACTCAAAAACTGTAGAATTTAAACTGACGATGAACTGCTCTTTATTGATGAACAAAAACTCATTAGTTAAAAAAAAAGCGCAGTACAAATATTGTTTACCGTATAATTATATACAGAGTGTATCACAAAGTTTCTCCACTGGAAGGAGAACTTCCACGAAATGATGTTTTAAGTCAGTGGAAATGTCACAAGGGAAGTGGAGAAGCGCGCCATCGTGCTAGAAAAATACTTTGCGTCTCAGCGGTAGAGGCACATCATGAAGCAGCTGTGGCAATCCTTCTTGAAGAAAGTGCAAGTAGACTTAAGCGGCCCGATAATATTAACGGTCCAAACAGCTGATTATAAAGAAGACCGCACCATATTTTTACACTAAATCGGTGTTGAAAACTGCCTTCCACCGTTTCTTGAGGAATTACTTCTGCCCATGACTGCTCACTGCTTAAGTTGTTGACGCCATCTAGAGTTAAATTTGTCTCGCTGGTAAATAAAACGTAATTTGTAGAGTTGTCGATTTGTATTCCACCAGCTGCAGAACTCCAAGCGAAGCGGACCGTCTCCTGGGTATAGATGTTGAACTGGTTGTTTATAAGAACAAGACTTGTTTTGTTTAAATGTCATCCAAACCGTTGAATGCGAAACTTGGATCCGCTTAGAAAGATGTCATGTACTGACGCTTGGACTGCGCAGAACTGCATCGATAATAATTTCATCAATAACAGCGACGTGTTAGATAGATCGTTCGTAGTTGGTACGAATACTAGGTAGTGAACTGTTTCCCGAAGATTGCAAAAAGTCTTGCTAATTGTTCTCGAATCTGGAATCCTGTGATTCGGAAAACGTATTTCATATTCTACTGCAGCAGCTATAGAATTACCGTTACACACACCCAACATGATTTCCATATCAGCGGATTTCTCTGTTGTAAATAATTACAGCATTACTTCAATGGCAAACCAATCACGTTCAAACTAAAATTTACAGAAAAACTTCGCTAACGACAGCACAGTTCACAGTACCTGATTTACTTAATGTACCTTACATATTGATTTAAATATTAATTCAGTGTTGCGTATTGTTGATCAGCTGTTATTTTATTACCAACTTTGAAATAATAATTTTTCAAATAATTTATTGTATTTCTGACTAATAAAAAATGTATTATCTAAGTAATTTTTATTATTTATTTAACTTTACGATTGTTATATAATTCCCAGTTTTTTAAATTTTACACCAATTTTTATCATTAAGTTGGTTTTTACAAATTTTTCACATCACCAAAATTACATTAAATAAAAATACTTTCCTGACAAACGTAGTAATGTACTGTTTCTAAATAAAATTCGAATTTTTCTAACTTTTTTTTAAATTTATTTTATCTTACACCATTTTGTTCAAATTCTCTGCAAGTTTTTTTTAAAAAAGTATTATGTGTTTATTACCCATTTAACAAAGTCATTGTACGTCAAACATAAAAAATAGGGTTTTTACCCCAATTTATTGGTTTTAACCCCAGATTTCTCAAAACCTACTGCAGATACCGTTCTGGAATCTACTATATTCGATTCTTCAGGTCAACAACCACAAGAAATCACTAATTCTATCTTAATTAACGTCCTAATAATTTCAGTACGACCTCATTTCACCGGGATAGCTAAAATCCGAGCGAAATGTTTCACTAGCCTTAACTTAGAAACGTCGCATTTTAGGACGTATGCACTTTTTCCATTATTTTCATGAGTAGAAAAATTTCGAAAGTTCCAGGAGAACTTCGTGATACATTCTGTGTATATATATATATATATATATATATATATATATAAAATTTCATTTAAACTCAGTGAATTTTAAGGGTTTCAAAATAATACAATATTTATTTAATTAAATCTATAAAAGATTAGCTATTATTTCACTAAGTTATCTGAATTAAGTGATTTTTATGTAATTCTTATGTAAAATTTGTTTAACTTCGATGTAAAATTTAAATAAATTATTCATTTTTTATTCAATTGGTACATAATAAAACATTATTGAAATATCACGAAAGGGATGAATAAATATGTTATTCCACGGATAACAGTAAGGTAACCTACTCCTCGATCAATTAAGGAAGACCATGGTAAAAATCCTGATCACAGCGGATTCACAAAATGTAAAAATAATTACAAAATAAATTTTAATAAATAGTTGTGATTAAAATCCTTACTGATTATTTAAAAATAAAATGTAATTACTATTATTCAAAAAATCATCAATATTGTTCCTGTATGAGAAAATCTTTTAATTATTGTAATTTAAGTAAATTGGTGGGAAATCTAAGTAGTTATGTTCAACAAAATGAAAACAGTTCCGTTGTTCGATCTGTGATTACTGTTATTTATTAAGAATAGGTGATAAAGAATAAGAATCTTTTCCGCAAAAATTTTAAAATTACCATTATTAATTTTATAAATATTGGTCTACATATATGTGCAAAACAATAATTCGTATATTAAAAACTTTTTCTGACTTTATAAGGAAACCCCAAGAGGGGATATTACACTTTAGATGAGAATATACGTTAAGCATAATAAATAATTAATAATTATGACAAGTTTAGTTAAGTCGCTTCAAAGCAAAACAGACAAATTTAATTTTCTAGCAAATGAAATCAATTTGATCACAAGAAAACTTGTCATCGAATAAAACGCCCGAAAATTCCGATTTATAGCCAACAGAAGTACTACCGTTATGATTAATGGGAATTTTATTTATACGATTAGCAATGTTATGACTACCTGAAAAGGACATTACAACATTTTTATCCGTTCTTAATATTAAATACAGTAGTTACAAACCACTCAGTAAACAATTTGTTTGAATTGGTGTAGTAAGATTTTCAACCCCTTTTAAATAATTTATCTCGGATTATTTGATTAAAAAATTAATCATTTTCAAAAGTTACCAAGTGTTTACATTTTTAAATGAAATAATATTCGAAAGATTTATATTTATTATAATTTATTTTAAAATTATTTTCTGTAATTGTTATTGTGTGTTTCTGTGTAATAAGGTGGTCAGTAACATTTAAAAAATTCTTTCTTTTATTTACGTCTCTAATATAAAAAACCTCTGTTTAATGGATGTGTTTATATCAGTGAATATTTCTTTACAATCATTACCAGAGTAATTTTATATATACCAGAATTATTAAATTTATCTTGTGATATAAATTTAGTATGACTCAAATATTTTGCTAAACCGTTTACTGATCTAGAAGGTTTACTTATAATCTTCACTATTGCCATAATTAACTGACCTAGGATTTTATGTAAGGTGGTACGTCTACACATACAGTAGTATATAAATAAATAAATAAATAAATACACACACACACACACACACATATATAAATATGTACGTGTGCGTGAGCGCGCGCGCGCGCGTACAGTACAGGAATGCGTAGGAATTCTACTTCATAGTTAAAGTAAAGAAATTGTTTAATCATCTGCCTGAACGTGGTAAAATTTTGATTAGAGTAGCATCACAAAATACCATATTAATTTATTAAAACAAAAAGTAACAAAAATGGCAGACCTAATACAAGTAAACAGAAAAATTAGATCATTTAATAATTGAGTGAAAGAACAACGTTTAGAAAAAATAATTTTATATATATGTATAAAATATTAGATGTTATTTAAATAAAAATGTTACATAAGAAACAAAAATGAAATGAAATTACCTCAAGAATGATTTTATTTTATTTTAATTTTGCTATTAAAAATACATTCTCACATTACAATCTCAAATAAATTATTAAAGAAAAAATATTTTTTTTTTGGCACTAAAAATAAAATTTATTTTAATTGCTTTATTACAATAAATTATTTTATACATATTATAAAAGTTTATTAGAAGATAAATAAAGTTTTGTTGACTTATAAATACGTTCATTAAAATATACGCATGCGCACAGGTAAGATCGTAAGATCCAAATGAATGACATATTGTTAAATTATAATAGAATGTTTTAGTAAATACTTTTTTATTGAACCATGTGCTATTATATCAATGAAATATCAATCAAATATTACACTTCTATCTTCCTATTACACTTTATCTATCATTACACTTACCTATATTACACTTCCTTAATAAATATAAATTTGAAATAGCAAATCTATTTTTTACAATTATAAATAAAAGAATAATTTAAAGCGCACATGTCTTATTTAAATAAGACATTATTTATCATAACTATAAAAAAAAAAAAAAAAATTTCTACCGGTTTGAATATAGAATGTAATACATAACATTTATAACGTGCGAAAAATTCCTATCCTGATGAGATTTAAATCCAGAATCTTACTGATAAAGTTAATCAGAAATATTACCTCTCCATCACGGAGGTATATTTATTTCATTTATAACAGTATACTATTTCATTAATTAAAAAATTCTATTTTAAAATAATTTATTAATGACTATTAATAACTTAAATAACTGTGTCAATCGATTAATTAAGATATAGAAAAATAAAAATAAGTATTTTATTGTAAACAAACTGGTGTTTATATCTATGTATATGGCCGTTAAATTCAGATATAGTTGATTGAAGAATGGATTGAAATAAAAAAATAAATTTTTGAACAGTAAATCTCCATTGTACTATTTTTATCTCAAATAAGTATAAGGTAATTGAAAAATCAGTTCGATACTTTTTTTTACAACAAATTTAATAATCAAACAATTAAGAAAAATTTAACTCAGTTTAAAAAAAATTTCTTAAAAGATAATTCTGAAGAGTATTTATTTATTTTTTTAGAGTTTATTTGTTGATTTATTTATTTTCTTTATAATGAGCTATATAAAGAATATCAAAAGAAATTTTTTTTTTTAAATCGAAAGAAAAAATCTAAAAAGTGTTCTATAATAAAAATTATTTTATGCATACGGAAGAGAGAATATATTATAAATAGTTTACGAAAAATATTTTACTGGTTAATTTTGAAATCAAAGATTTAACAAAAATAAGCTTTAAAAAATTCAAGCCATAGTAATTTTTTTATAAATTAATATTTCCTATATAAAATAAGATTGTTTTAGAGAAAAGGGATGGTAAAAAACTGTGAGAGATAGAAGAGGGTTTACACACAAATATATATAGAAAAAGAAAGAAAGAAAGAAAGAAAGAAAGAAAGAAAGAAAGAAAGAAAGAGAGAGAGAGAGAGAGAAAATTAGATTCAAAGTAAACGGAAAACTTCAACGGATATACTAAAAAAAAAAACCTCTTCTACATTATAAATAAGATATAAATTTATAAAAATCCCATAAGAAAAAAACAATTTTACATAAAGAAATATGATAAATAAAAATTACATTTTGGGCAAGGAATGTAATCTTTTTGTTGTAATAAAATTTAAAAAAATAACGTTTTCTTTTTATAAAAGAAATAAAACTATCATCTGGAATTATTACATTAATTTCAAATAAATAACAGCTATTGCTATAAATTCATAACGACAATAATAAACAAATATACTGTGATACTGACAATAATTAATGCACTTATGAGGAGAGAATCATTTGCTGACTTTAATTTCTTATAACAAATAAATTTTACGATATTAAAAAACTAAACAAAATAAAAAAAATATTTATATAATTTTATAAGTACTTATATATTCTTTTGTTTTTCTTTTTATATAGTAGATGTAAATAATATAGGGAAACCCGCTAAAATATTTGTGTTGTTCGGGTCGTTATGTTGTTTATGTTCACCACTGAATAAAATATTTGCTATTTACACTGGATTTATCTTTGTATAAAATTTAAATAACTTATATCCGACAAACTTACAGTTATCGATTATTAAAAAGAAATAAAACATCACAATTAAACGATCAGATTAAATAAAAACTATGTTTATTACAAGTGTGATAAATGGCCATGTATATAAGCAGTGTCTAGGTGTCGCCTCCAGACAGAAGCATTTAATCGGTACGTGTCATGTATTTTTCGATGTCGTATCGGTTAAATCATGAACCCAGGCCCCCGTAGATATAACACAACACTAGGCAACACGCGGTGATATAAAAATCACTTTACCAGAAGGTAAAAACTCCGGCGATTCCTTACTCCAGATCGCGAAGAGCTGGCCTTTCGGCGGGCGTTAGTACTGAGCTAAGTGAGCCGTCACGTGACCTAATCCTGTTCTCCGATTGGTCGAACGCGGTCCAGGGATGCTGTCCCAGATATTGACTGACTCCCACCCGCCAGGCAACCCGCTACACACGCCCGTACCGTACTCCATGCTTTATCTATTTATTTGCATCCCTGCAAATTCCCGTTTATATAAGGTTCATCTCGACACAGATAAGAGTTTTTATCTACTTAAAAGTGGCTATGGAATCTTGCCAGTTTTTAGAGTAGGCCCGTTACACTTCATATATATAGGATTCCGCACCTTTCCGTCCCTACACTAAAAAAAAAACATAAGTACATTGCCCTCTATCTCGATTTTCCTTACTCCCGCCAATCTTACTGATCTTCTGCCTCTAATTTTCCCGCCACTTTAAAAATTTGTATCGGTATTTATTTTTATCTTAATATGGAGATTATTTAATTACTAGAATTCATAGTTATTAAAAACAAGAGCTATAATAAAAGCATAATATTTCAAAATATGTACTCGTATAAACCTGGAATCAGGTTCGATATTTCTTATAATGTAGTCATAACGCAAAATTCATTATCTATGCACGAATGAAATTCTTTGTAATAAATGTTTGAAAAAACTTAAAGATAATAAAAACATTCATAAAGAAGATGATAAAAGTTTTTTTCTTTCAAAAGAAAAACTTGGGGATGAAAATGAAAAAGGGTTCTGACTACAATGACCTGAAGCGTTTAAAAGAAATTATTAAAAAAAAAAAAAAACTGTGTCATATTTTGACCTACCTCTAACTCACAACATTCTCTTTTTTTTATCTGATTCAAAATTAGCAATGAATAGAGTACGGTAAGTAAAATTGAATCAAATAGTATTAATAAATGAAAATCCTTTATTAATTAAATCATTTAAAATAAGAATATTAAAGTAAATTCAATAAGTCATTCACAATTCGTAAAATGGATTAAAAGAAAGATGTAATACATCTTACTGGTAATTCTTGATAAAGAGAACAGCAGAAAGAATTTTATTAAAACAATTAAATTAGTATTTATACTAATTTAACGCATTTTATTATTAATAAATAAATATAAAGAATGTAAATATTCCATTAAGAGATGTCATATTAAATTAATTATAAAATAGATATTATTTTGGAAAAATGTCGTCTTTATTTCAATTTAAAGAAACAAATTACAATTAAATTTGGAATAGATTATCCAATAAATGGCCGCCTAGGTTTCTGTTAGAAATGTTAATCCGGAGAAGGAAGTTCTGCTTCAAATTTTCACATAATTCTCGCATAATTATTCTTATTTATTCTCACATAATTTTCGGATTTTTGCAAACAACGGCTTGAAAATTCTCTTTGATTATTTGAGGATTATTGTAGTATTCTTGTTCCTTCACAAATCTCCTAAGGAAAGAGTCAAAAAATATTAGATCGCATGATCTAGGTGGCCAATTGATGTCTACGTTTTGTGAGAATTTCTCGCGCAATAATGCAATGTGACGGTTTATGTGGCTCGTAGCGTTATCCTGCTGGAAATAAACATCATCAACGTCCATTTCGTCCAATGCAGGTCATAAGAAACCAATTAGTATCATGCAACACCGCTCTACACATTAACTGTACCTTCGTCGATCTCGTTAAAAAAACGCCCCGATCACACCACCTGCCCAAAAGCCGCACCAAACAGTCATTCGATATGAATAGGCATCGTTCGACAAGTATTGTAGGGTTTTTGAAACCCCATGTGCGGCAATTCTGCTTATTTACGAACCCGTTCAACTGGAAATGGGCCTCGTCACTAACAATTTTTTTAAAAACTCGGACAGAGCTACCTATCTGAATTTCCTGTATCCAATCGACAAAATCACGAAGTCGAACAAGGTATCTTAGCTAAAGTCTGATCTTTATTCAAAATACGATATATACTAGTCTTTGAAATGGCCAACAGAGCTAATGGCTCTGTTGGTAAATTGATAGAACTGGGTTTTCAACGCCACTTTCCGCAGCAGTGATAATGTTTTCAGTTGACCTATCATTACTTTGACGGATTTGCACTTCATATCAATAACTTGACCAGTTTTTTCAAATTCGGCAACCACTTTTACAATTGTTATATGTGATGGTGTTTCATTACGACTGAAATCATTACAAACTTCACGAACTGTCTCCGCGAAATGTTTATTATATTTGAATTGAATTTTTACAATTTCTATGGGTTATTGGGGAATATATATATTTAAATTAAATTATATCGTTTTAACGTAATAGCTGTTAATATTATACCTTTTAATTGATAACCCTAATTAGTTTTTTTTAATTTTAATCGTACCTGGATGAAATAATTCATGAAAACTATCTAAAATCTAATAAGAAATGTGAGAAATGATTAAGTACAACTTTTCCGATTTTGCTCATATTTCAAATAAGTCAGAGTTTTAATTTGTATTATTGTTACTTAAAACCGATCAAATTAATTATAAAATTCAAAGTGAAAAACTATTTTGAAAATCAATATTAGATAACGACTTTGAAGACAATATTATAAATCTCCAAAAGCTGGGGTTTTGAAATATTAAAAATAATCTACAAAAGAGTTTTTTGGAGACGAAATTATTCTTGTATCGGCTCAGGGACAAAAAATAAATAACAGAAATTAGAACTTTATAGACTTAATTAACTTTTATAGACTTACATAATTAGAAATTATATAGATGAATATTTTTTATAAATTTCATGAGTTTTTAGTTATCCTATTTGGAAATATATAACAAAATATCTGAAACAATTAAGCTAATTATATCGACAACCCTTAAGTCCGATCGACTTAAAATTTTAATAATGAAAACAAGTTATATATTACTACTACTACATTGCATTTCAAGTACCTACGATGTTCCTATGGAGTTGAAATTTTTAAATAGGGATAAATACTCATTCCCTTGTCCAATTTAATTCAAAATTTATTAGCATCAATGCTCTATTCACAAATATAAAAATATTTGAGCAAAATTTAAAGATTTACTGTTCACGCAGCATGGTGATATTTACCGAAACATACATATCCTTCTGAAATTTTCCATGGTTTTTATTTGTTTAGTTTTTCCATTATAAAAGGGTTATAAAATGTCAAGATTTTCAAAAATCCACACACTCAAAATTTTGACCTCACCATACTTTCCCTTATAGCTATAGTTAATGCAGCATCTATAAATATAGCTATAACCGAGAAAGTAACATAAAATGAAAATTTACCTCTATACAAGGGTTAAAATTAAATTAGTTATAATGTAGTTAAATACGTGTACTTTATTAACCTTCCATCATTCGCCTACTGTATCTTATCAAACATATTTTCTTTTATTTCGTTAATTTTGCTATTAATTTTTTATTACATTCTATTTTCAGTGATTTAATTATTATTACTATTGCTTTAAAATATAAATATTTAAAAAAAGGAATTGATTGCTCGTATATTTTTTAAATGTTTGATATGTTTTTATTTTCACATTTTTTGTCTTTTGTATTAATATAAAAATATATTATCTGACGGAAAAAACATTGACAAAACCTAGGAAAAACACATCTAAGTGATGTGAAATGTTGGTGTAAAACTTTTAGCGTGAAATATTTTAATATATTTTTGTAATAAATATTTTTTGTTTTGATTTTTGAGTTATTAATTTTTTTTCTTCAAATTAAATAAAAGGATCTCAATCGGTACATAAACATATACAGATCACGTCAATATTAGGTAATTATAACTATAAAAACAAATTATATACGTATTTCTCTAATATTTCTCCAACCCAACCAGTTTTCCAGCTACCGGATCTAAGTGTATGTGTGTGTGTATATATGTGTGTGTGTGTGTATGTGTATGTGTATGTGTATGTGTATGTGTATGTGTATGTGTATGTGTATGTGTATGTGTATATATATGTGTGTGTGTGTGTGTGTGTGTATGTGTGTGTGTGTGTGTGTGTGTGTGTGTGTGTGTGTGTGTGTGTGTGTGTGTGTGTGTGTGTGTGTGTGTGTGTGTGTGTGTGTGTGTGTGTGTGTGTGTGTGTGTGTGTGTGTGTGTGTGTGCGCGCGTATATAGGCAAATACAATTACTGCTACCGGTTTGTCAGGCCTGACGTAGTTGCAGATGTAGTGCAATAAGTGTAAATGTACCACGTATAATGTAAACATGTATAGTCTTGAACAGACTCAGGTCGACCAATCCTGAGAAGTAAGGTTAATTGAAACCCAACCACCAAAGAACACCGATATCCACACTCTAGCATTCAAATCCGTACAAAAACAATTACCATTACAAGGACTCGAACCTTAGAACTCTCGACTTCAAAGATCAACTGATTTTGCAATAACGAGTTTAACCACTAGACTAGCCCGGCGAGTTAAAGATAAAGAATGAGATAAAAAAATAGTTCTGTTTAAAGTCCATATTAATTATTTAAATACAAACACATGATATAATGTTAAATTAGATATATTAAATATTAACAATTACTATAAAGTAATCCACAATCCAGATATTTCAATACCGTCCAACAATCCAAACTAGTCCTTTTTATTTTTACAGAGTCCGCTCTTCAGTTTGTTGTGCTGTATTTTCTTCTGCAGGACTATATTTTCTTTTTAAAAAAATGTTTATGTCTGTTGGCAATGACAGCAGACATAAACTGAAGGGACATAAATGAAGGGTGAAGTTTAAATAAACTTCACCCTTCATCACGTGTTCTTTCATGACGACCATTGTTAAGATATTAAAAAGGTTTCGTCTCAATGAAGAAACTCATCATCGGATTTTAACGTAGGAAAAATTATTTTTACATTTATTTCTGCGATGTTCAAGATGGAGTAAAATAAAACTAACCGCCACCTTCTGGTTATTGTTGAAACAGATTCATCAGTACACATTTTATTCGCAGTGTTTACTTCACTTTTTTTTCCATACTAGTTTGCAATATTGGCTAGTTTTCTGATATTGTATCTATTTCAATTTTGGTCGAGAATAGAAGATTACTAACTTATATTTTTTAGCTGCATAAATCAACAGTCTTATCTGTTTAAAAACTCATAAATGGAAATTCTTTCGATGTTCATGACTTTTGAAGTTCCGATGACTTAATGTTTTTAGCGAGAAACGGAATTTTTTTTTCTTTTTTAGTTTCTCCAATTGTTTCTTTTTACTTGCTTTTCTTTAACTCACAATGTTTTTTTTTTTTTTTTTTTTTTTATGTTTGTCCTCAAGTCTTACATCCTTAATTTAACATACTTCCTGGTCTTACTTATTGATGAAATTTTGCACAGTTACTAAAATCGGGTGACAATACAATATTCAATCATTAATTTTGCAAACATTTCCCCGAATGGAGGTAAATTACGGGTGCAGGTGTAGAAAATGTCGAAATCTGCAAAACGGCTATGCGGGGTTTTGGGGGTCGCAGATGACAAATCTGATATCCGTTTGACATAAAGGTATGACAAAAATTTTGTATGGTAGTTTTGTAGTTTCGAATTTGACAACATTTCGTCATCACTCATACACATACACACACACACACACACACACACACACACACACACACATATATATATATATATATATATATATATCACACACACAGATGATTTTTGGCAGGAAGTATGTTGAGACACAGCTCCTTAATTAATAATTTAAAAATGAAATTAAAACTTCACTATTTCGTTACTTTGTATAGTAAATGTTTGATCAAAAATTTGTTTGATATTTTATAAATATATTAGAAATTTTAATATATGATGTTGTCTTTTGAAATCCAAATTAAACTCATGCAATGTACGATAATAATTTGATTAAAGTACGAAAAGGATAAAGCAAGTTTTTAAACATTTTGAAATTTTTTTGTAATATTATTTCAACAGCTTTTCAGCCAAAGATATGCTGATATACCTATAGTCACAAGTAGGTTTTCTGTTTGAATCTTCTATTGGTTTGATTAGACATTTTATTTCGTCTGACGGTTGTCTTTTAACGTGAAAAACTGAAACTGAAACAAGGAAAAAAGAAAACAGAATTTTACTTCTTTTATGTTAATAAAATTCTGAAAATACACTAGAGTGGTTAAAATGAACAAAATACAGAGGCAAAAATTAGACAAAAAAAGTATACCTATTTGATAGAATCCAACATACCGAATGACGGACGATAAGAACTTTATTATTATTTTTTTAAGAAAAATTTTAACTAAAAAAGTTAAATTTTATAAGTTAACAGAAAAATAATAATGAAATAAATAATATAGCCTTGTAATTTTCTACCATTATAAGAATGCGAGCTATTATGTTAAAGATTTTTTGGATTAACGTATAACACGACTGCTATAGATTTATATTTCTATATAGATCTTGCAAGCGCTAGGTTAGGTTGCAACAATACCCAATAGAATGAGACAGAGAACACCATCGTACGTGTCTGCTTATACAAAGTGTTTCTTAAATCTATTATCATATGTTAATAATCATTAACAAATCAACGTTAACTACAGTTCAAGATAAACGAATATCACTACTTTTTTGAATAATTAAACCTTGTAAGATTAATCGTCTAACATCTGATCGAAATTTGATAGTCAAACCGATTTCAGGTAAGTAGCAGATTTAGTTCACGTTGAAAAAATTTAACAAATTAAGCTTTAAAATGAAATTGAATTAATAAAACAAAAATTAAGTAAAATCTTATCAACAGTAGTTTATTGTGGAAGATTTGGACAGGGTCAAAAATAATTTAATTGTATTAATAATACAATATTATTATAGTATAGTATTATTATTAAAATTAGTATTGGTAATACTACCAATATTTAGAGAAAATAAAAATATTAACTTATCCTTGTGTTCATAATAATGAATATGTAAAACTTTGGGGGGGGAAATAGTCACTTTTGTCGATTTTAGCCGCTTTAGGACGACGTTCCAACTTAATTTACTTCCTTATTTTTAGCATTTTCTTCTTTCTGGGAAGAGAGAAAACTTCGCTTATTGTTTGTGTTTTTCTGATTATTTCATTCTCGGATTTTCTTTCCTGGAAAGAAAATCCTAAGCATTTATTAAAATAATAATAATATCAGCTTCTATTAAATCAGACAACAGAATTCATACCATGTAATTCATAAAAATACTTCGGATTACGATAAAAGAGCCTTATTTTTTATAAATTACCGAAACATAAAGAAAAAAACACTTCCCGCAATTTATTTGAAATAAAACTAAAAGATTTTCTTTTAAGGAAACATTATTGCTCTTTAGATGAATTTATAAAAATACTATTATTCAAATACGTATTATTTTTTTAAAATCTGAATTTTATGCATCTCCGTTCAACGTGTACATAATTGTATGTATTAAAATAATTTTCATTATCTGGTATCTTCAGTATTTACCTTAATATTATTTCATATATATATTTCAAGTAATTAATACGAACTTAGTATTTTATTTGTTTTGTTTTTTTTTTTTTTTAGAAAGATGTTTGTAGGTAACCAAGGAAAAGTTTATCGTATTCTATTAAGTATTTAATAGTACACTGTGAAAGGCAAAATAACAGCTGCAGGTGTACGATCTCACTAATAAAAATTAAAATGCAATAATGAGTTATCTTAGACGTAGTTACAGCGATGGCCCGAAGACGGAATCATCCCTTCCTTTTCATTTTTCCTTCATCTGCTTCTAAGAAAGATATTAGCCGTGAAACGGAAACGGAAGATCCGAGTCTTGAAACGGAAAATATTAACAAAAAATAAAAAAATACATCTAAGTGCGTCACAAACACTGAATGTATAGACAAATTACAGAAAGATTAAGATAAAACATAATTTCGCTTCCCTCGTGATAAATTAAAATTTAGAAACTCTGCCTCAATTTGAAAGTAAAAACTGGACGAGAAAAAAAATAATGTCCACGTTATACAAAAGAATTATATCTGATATTGATAAACGGATTTCAATGAAAATATATTCCAGTCAGTCAGAAGATATTAAGTCTTATTTTAGCCTTATCCTTATTTTAAGCCTAATTCTTAATTAGTCAAACTGCAATTTAATTATTTTTCTGAAAGTTATAATGTAGGATGGGTAGAACCAGAATGAGATCATTTTTATTCTTCTACGCTGCTGTCGTTACTGACGTAGTATAAGAGCTATTTTTATATATATAAAACTGACAAACAGAACTTTCATATATACGTAGTTTATTACACATTCCAGCGTGTAGGTCAATATTTCAGCACCAACATCATAGTAGTTCGGGAATTTTTACAAAAATCGCTACTCATTTTGTAACATTTGGCTGTTTTACCGCTTAATATACTCGAGGAGTCAAAAAGGCGGTAAATAAACTGACGAATAGAGATGAAAAGTACAAGGGATGAAATATGCTAAAACTCAAGTATTTTTATCATTTAACTATAACCACATCAAAACTAGCCGGTATGAAAAGTGAGATATCCCTCCAAAAAAAAAGATAAATTCTCTTTACGCCGGTCTGGCCCATCCTAGTCTCCACTAAACAGTTTGCCAGTGGTATTTTCATACTTGAATCACTCAAACAATCGATTAAAATAAAATAAAAGTGAATCAGTATGAAATGGTCCGTAACTCTTCCCAAAAATGTATTGATTAATCACACAGTCTGGCACCGAAGACGGTGCCACCAAATGCCAGTTTCAGTGGAGACTCTTGTCTCCACTGAAACTGGCATTTTCGTACTTAATACGTTTTAAAAAACTCATTGGGATAACTTAGTTGGTACAATTCAAGATTAAAACTACTTAGTTTCATGTTTGATCCCTTATAAAACTCTTCATACCCACAAGTCAATACTTTTAACGAGGTTTTTTCTACTCTCCTTCAGTATATTGAGCGGTGCAACAGCCAAACTTGCACTAAATTTGAAGCGACTTTTGTAGCATTAATTCCAAACTATAAGTAAACATTTTGCTTTTCATTACCAATTCTTTTACATGTTTTTTTTTTTAAATTCATATTCACAAGTTTTATCTGATTATTATCTTTATTATTTTCATTTTTATTTTAAATATATAAATTTTAATAAAAATAAAGAATCCCATTTTGTAAATGTTTTAATAACGGTCAGTGTTAAGTAAAGTTCGACATTAAATGTACACTGGGATAAAAAAAATAGCATCGGTTTACAATGTTTAATGTGTAATTTACAATGACATAAAGAATTGATTTATACAATCGATTTTTCTATAAATTCTAGAAACACCCTTCAAAATTGAATTCAGTTTACGCATATCCGGTCGAATTATATACAGAGTTCTACCGTAATTTACATTCTTTAATCGATGACTATTTGTATTAATATCTGTACTAATAACAAAATTGTACAGAATTTACCCTTCTTTAAAGCCAAATCATTCCTGCTAAAAACACGACGTATAATTTAGTTTTAGGATGTAAATATTAAGTCCTTAATCTTAATAACAAATATTTTATTACAAGTTAAGTAAATTTATAATGTTTTTATTATATTTTAATATTTATCAGGGAAGTTTGCAATCGAGTCAATTTTTTTTTTTTTTTTTGTTTGAAGTATTTCCTTAACTTAACGTTTCATGAGCCCCTTAAACAAGAAACTCAAAGAATTCCCAAAAAATATACTTATGTACGCATATATGGTTATATGTTGGTTTTATCCCAGTTATATGTTTTGTTTATTTAATATTTCAAGATTGTATTGGCCGATTTTGATTAAATTTGGCAGGATTTCTTTACATCAACATTGTATGTCTCACATCAAAAAATTTAAGTTTTTTTTTCATCTGTTATCGTTTAGTTAAAATTTTCAAACTGGATTCACGGATTTTTATGAAATATGTATGGTGATTTATAAAATATGGATCATCCATGTTATTTAATTTTGGACACAATTGGTCAAGGGGTTGGGGAGACACGGTCCCTATAACTTCGCCGGAAAAGTAATGCAACTCTTTTTCGGTTTTTTATGTTTATTTTTTTAATACGAATACATAATTTTTTTATGGAAAAGCGGTCGTTAACAGCTACGGACATTAGCCCAGTAGAAATTGGTAGCGTCTGAAAAGTTGCCGTGCCTGGCCGGGATTCGAACCCGGACAAATCTCCGCACAAAATGCCGAGATTCTACTTACTCAGCCGGAGATCGACGAATTATTTAACTAAATATAGGAGAAATTCAAATTAAAATTAGATATTTAAATTAATTTTCATACATAATGATTTACTTAAAAAACGTTAACATTTAAAATTATTTTTCATTATTATTTTTAATAGATTCCCTAAAAATTTATTATTTTCCGTGTATAATAATTTTATTAGCAGAAGTACGAGTATATAGTACATTTTTTTAAAACTGTCCTTAAAGTTTTTTTTTTTTTTTTTATAACCCACTCGATGAATTTCAATAATTTTGATTTTATTGACTGAAGAAAAGAGGTTCCGTATTTTTTCTTTTTAAATCATCAAACACTTCTTGTAAATCCTTTGAAAGAAATGAATTTGTTAAACAACTCGTAAAAATCCATAATTACACATTATAAATCCTGAAGGAACTGGGTTCAAATTCTCTGATTTGATTAGTCATTTTTCAAACACTAGAAATGTAATGTAACATATTCACCACCAATGATTTAAGGCTTCTTATGGCAAATTATTTAGTGAAAAAAGCACAAATAAACTAACACTTAAATAAATCAACATCTTGATGACGTAATTAATTGAAAAATAAATATAAAATAAGACAATAGATATGAATAATTTTTTTTTAAATAAATATTTAATTAATTATGTATTCATTACCAAAAATGGTGCTGAATAGCATTCGTTTTACGTTAAAAATACATTCAAACATGTATTAACTGATTTAAAATAAATAATAATATTATTTCTTGGAAAAAAGCCAATATAAGATGCCCTAAATAAGCAAGTGATTTTTTTTAAAAAATTAACTAAATTGTAAATTCTGAAAATAGTAATTCTGATTAGAAAAAAAACTAATAAAGAAGAATTATTAGATTTTCTACAGTACGTGTATGAATGCGTAAAAGTGCGTGCACGTTTATTGATCGGCAGAGCATTCTGCTTTTCAGTGAACTCCGATCAGGGTAAGAAGCGAGCTGCCTATTAACAACATAACCCCACGCACATCATAGATTTATATTATATATTACAAATGTGTATATATGTGTTGTGTGTGCGCGCGCTACATTCTTCTGAAAACCTGAAAGATGAGACATGATGATAATAATTATTGTAAACGTCTGCTTTAGGGCTAATGCCGGATTCCATCTCGGATATAACAGTTAACACCGAAGAAATTAGTAGTTCCGTGAAGAATAATAGACGACTTCGCATGAAATTAATACACATTATTTGAAATCAAGTACACGATCTATATAAAGTAACAACTAATGAAATCAACCATGAATTAAAAAGAACGGTAAAAAAATCTACTAAGGAAACGTCCCACAACGTAGTCAATCTTTACTAAATAAATAATAAATAATTTTTATAAAAACATTTTAAAAAATAATTATTATTATGAAAAAAAAATTATTTCTGATGGTAGAATTTTCTAAAATAGAATATTCCATTACATTCGGATTATACGGAGTGGTACCGGGAACTGCTGGCCAAATTTAAGGGATTAATTCATGAATCATTATCTTTTACAGAAACAATATTATTAAGTCAATGAAGTTTTAAGTAATGCTTATTAAAAAATCCTGAATTTTTTGCATCTCCATTTAAGGTGTAAATAAATATGTATTCAAATAATTTTCATAACGCCTTATGAATTGTAAATTATTTGTAATTATTTTATTAATTCAGTATTCTTACATATTCATCAACCATATTTTGTCGTTAATAAATCCTTTTTTACTTCCTTCTACGAAGTAAAGGAAGTACTGTGATCGCGAAAAACTTCGGTTTTCAGATTTCAACGGAAATAACCATTTTTACTATTTTCAGCGTGACGTCTATACTAACGTATGCACTATGTATCTTGCATAACTCAAAAAAATTAGCCGTAGGATGTTGAAATTTTGGATTTAGGACTGTTGTAACGTCTAGTTGTGCACCTCCCCTTTTGATTTCAATCGACTGCACAAAAGAGTCCAAAAAAGCCCAAAATCGCCAAAAATTTGGATTTTGGACTTTCTCTTAACTGCAGTAATAAGCCTTTATTGAGAGATTTTCAACGATATATCATAAGTGGTACTTATTTTCATTGGTTCCAGAGTTATAGCCAAATAAAATTTTAATTAATGAAATATTTGGATCTTACAAGGGAAGGCACATCAGTTCAAATCAGACTTCATTCATCTTTATTTTAACTTTTATTTTTAAATTTATTTTTCATTTAAATATATGGATTTAATAATTATTAACCCGTAATTGCAAAAAAAAATTTCAATAAATAATATTTCAATAATAAATTTACAAAATACGGGGAAAAAACAGAAGTTATTGGTGAAATAAATTTTTATGTTCTTTTAAAAATGTGTTATGTAATTTAATAGGCATTATTACATATGCGTATATGTAATAGATTTGGTGAAACATCTGATTATTTAATATTAATCGAAAATAATAATTTAGAATCGTGTTATTTTGTAATTTCCTTGTTTAATTTTGTTTGATTATTCTGGAATTTCTGTCTAATTTTATTTACATTAATGTTAACTACAGTGACTGGAAAATAAATCCTCACAACAACAACAACATATACACTGAGGCACACATACCCAATATTTAATAAATTACAACAAATTCATATCTTTTAGTTCATTACTCCTCTGATATTGTCGGACAATATTCACCCTAAATCGGATTTGATCATCACTTCGTTTATTTATTTTTTTGTTGCCAATCATTTAATCGCTCTTTGGTTTCTTCTGATTCTTCTGATCTTAATTTGCGTATACGTTCTCTGGTTTTAAAATTTTCTCTCTCTTCATATTCAACATTCTCTCTTAATCTTTTTATTCTTTCCTTGGTCTTAACGTTTTCTTCCTGTATATATTTATCATCTTCTCTTAATCTTTTTATTTTTTCTTTGGTTTTAATATTTTCTTCCTCTTTATATTTATCGTCTTCTCTTAATCTTTTATTCTTCCCTTGTTCGTAACATTTTCTTCCTCTTCATATTCATTTTCCTGACTTTTTTTGAAGATATATTTCTATCTTTCTTTTTCCTGTGTGATATATAATTTTACTGGTCCTGACATTAGAAAAGTTCTCAAAGATGGTAATTTTGAGAAAAAAAGTTGTAGAAAAAGAAGCCTGGGGAGCCTTTAAAGACGTAGTAAAGAAGTTTCTGGGCAATAAGAAGGATCTGAACTTCTAATCAATCGCTGAGAACGTGCTGCAGAAGTACAAAAATTTAGGCTGTTCCATGAACATGAAGGTTCAATTCCTAAATTCACATGTGGACTATTTTCCTGAAAACCTGGGCGCCGTTGGCGAAGAGATAGGCGAGAGATTTCATCAGGACATGAAAGAAATGGAAAGGACGTATCAAGAAAATTCAATTATTACAGTGATAGCAGACTATTGCTGGATGTTACACCGAGATGAACCTTATAAAGAACATCAGAAAGAAAAGTGCGACGCAGAGTATAAGCCGTCTAATGAAACTTCGACACATGGAATAAAATTGTAAGTATTTTACATACTCTGTCATTATGGGTGGGTGAAGAAGTGGAGTGGTTTCCAAAGGCATGACGTATCTCATAAAAATTAATTAAATACAAATAAATTAATTTAAAACTGCATTATAATAGAAATTAGGCTAATTTTTTGGCAATTTTCATTAGAGATTAAGAGGTATATGTCTCCCCCACCCACCTCTTCAGACCACTCAACTGTTTAGCTAATGCTGTTTAGAAATGTGTTGTATAAGCCAAAAAGTGAATATATTATATTAATTTTTTTTTTTTAATTTATATTTACTTTATTGCATCACATTTTCACAATTTTTGAACTTTTTTACAAATTTTGTAATTTGCGAAAAATCCTGACGCAATGGTAAAAGTGAAGGTTATTTTCGGATTCAAAAATAAAAAATACATAAGAGTCAATTATCAAAAACTAAAAAATACAACCATCGCAGGCTTGCGTTACTTTTATGACTTTTAATCATCACCGTCACTGTGTTGGTAAAGCCGCCACCGTACAACGTCGCTTCCCTTTAAAAAGATGATGAAAACTGTAAAAAGTTTTCCATAGAAACATTTTTGGAAATTTCAACAGGAGTTCCTTTCCTCATCTTTTAGGGACAGTTTTTTTTGTGATTTATACAATAAATGAGTTTAAGTAAAAGAGTTCACACAGACAAGAATTTAAAAAAAAAAACAAATAAATACAAATAATTTTTGTACGAATAATTTTTTTTTAGAATTTTGACCTTGGTTGTACTTCGGAATAGTAAATAAAATTTGATACCCGGAAGAAAACCGGGTAGTTCGAAATAAATGCAAGACTTTAAAAATATATTTTCTTAATGCTATTAATACTTATGATGTTACAAACAGATACGCACACAGCATACATAACTATTACTATACAAAAGTTTGTATCATGAGTTGGATTCTAATCTGGCATCTAGCCTTGCACTTGTGTTGCAGTATGTCGAACATTACGTCATGTTTGTGATCTGTGTCGGCGCTAGAGTCCGAACTATAAATCATTTATACAACTAAGCCAAATACAAAACAAGTTCTCTTTACTAATTGAGAAACGACTACCGATCGACAATATATGTATAATAGATAAACGAAAAAATAAATTTGTTCTTATGTATCATTAAATATCAATAAACCGTAAGTAATTTAATCTCTACTTGCTAATGTATTATTATTACCGTTTACAATTAGTACATGAGAAAGTATTAAAAAATTAGCATTTATAAGTCAGTTGACTTAAGAAAAAGTATGTTATTTTCTGGGATTAGATTCTTGAACCTACTACGCCCATCTTAGGTTCCAATTTTTGATATTCTATCCGGTTTACAAATTATTAAAGTGTAAAGCATCCTGCCACTATCCTCTATACTTGACCTAACGTAACCAGTTAGTTCTATAAATAATACTGTATCTAATTATTTATAGCAGTTGTACGGAACTCCTTTTTTATATTATAATTTGATATCATTTAAACGGTTTAGATGTCCTTCAAATTTTTTTCTTAATTTGCAGTTTATATAATCTACTTAACTACTAAATATGGAGTACGTTAGTAAAGATAATTTATCTAATAAGCTACACGTAAATAGTTTTTATAATTTTAAAGAGAGACGAACAAACAAATTTATTTGTTTGTCTCCGTATAATTCGGATATCTGCAGGAAATTCTTTATAAAGTAAAGTAGAGATTAAAATATTCCTTTCAAGTGATCAGTACTAAATTTAAATTTAAAAAAAAATTTATAACAATAATCTATATACTAAAAAAAAAAAAGTTAATTTCTTTCCTTTAGATATTAAGTAAATATTTATTTATATTCGTCAAACTAGATAACAGACCTATTTTCGTGTAATAGAACAAAATATCTGTGCGAAGTACCTGGTTATATTTTGTCGTAATATTTAATAAATTATTGACTAACATCAGTTTTACCAAAAAATTTATTTTTTAAATTCAAATATAGCTCGGTTTATGAGTTTTCAGATAAAAAAATTAAATAAAAAATAAATAAAACAAAGACAAAAGTTAACATAGGCCAATCTAATGTAATTATCTATAAAAAAATTAAACAGTATAAATGAACCATATCAGAAGTAATCGTAAAAATGTCATAAAAATCGGTTAATCCAGTCTGGATATAACAGATAAAATGATAACTAACCAAAGAAATTAGGGGCCTTTTCTGTTTTCCCCCAAAATGCTTTTTTTTACGTTACGTATTACGTATTAGTATAATTCCTCATGTTGAAACTAATCTGTCAAGTTTAGAAAAGATGTTTGGTTACTTAGTATAACACTGCACAATATTACTGCTAACATTGGTATCGCAGCCTGTAATGAATCTGTATCTAGTTATTGCGCTGTGAAGATGTCGTTCTTTCGTTTAGTTACGGAAATTGATTCAAAGGAGAAAGGCGTTGAATTTTTGCAACTGAAATGGATTCTTCATAATCCTCGGCGTTGCAATAACGGGCATGAGATTATATTATATTTTTCTGATAAAACTGATAGATGGAAGTATAGCAAAACCGGCAGCAGGACTGAAATCGGTCTCGGGAATAACACTTTGTTACAAACTAGTAAATTACCATTTGACAGGATCATATTCATGGACTAAACAATATACAACCACCGCTTGCTGTTTAGAACAATTAGGGATAAGTTAATTAGTCAAGGTTAGCGAGCGCAGGTTAAGTTCTGTTAATTATATTTATAATTATAAACAATAATTCTTATATTTTTAATATAATGTTTATTTTTAATATCAATACGAAATGAAATAAAATATTGTAGAACAATTGCTTTGTTAAAAACTTATTATCTCTAATGCATATAATTTTTTATGCCAATATATAGGTAAGATACTAAAAAATAAAATTATTATTTTCTTAACGAGTTTAAATATTATTCTTAAAAAAGTCATTTTGGGGGAGAAACGGAAAAGACACGGAAATTAGACTTATTATTCCCCATTTCTAAAAAAATAATCCAAAGCACTATGGAATCATCTAATTAGGACAAGAATGTGAATTTTTGTCCAGAAACATAAAAGAGAAAAATGATTTTGTTTCCACCCCTTTATGGGGTCTTGAATAAGACTAAAAAACGTACCTTAGCTACCTAAGGACATTTACATACTCTTTAATAAAAGTTTGAGTTACGGAACCTATGAGATCCGTACTCCCTGTTCCATCAAAATCGATCCATACAGTCTTAAAATTAAAAAAAATAGACGTATATACACATATAAATACGTATATACATACTTTCGAAATTTTTCAAAGCTAAAATTATATTTTTTGGTTAGACGAAGTCATGAATCGTGAAGATCTACTAAAACGCCGTCATACAAAATTTTATTCGATTAGCATAGTTTTATTTACAATAGTACATTATATAGTTTTCCAATATAACTAAATAGCCGGGAAAATAATAAAATTGAAAAAAAAGTAATATTAATTAACCGAAAAAATTCGACTTAATTTGGTATGAGTTAAGAAATAATAAAGACATTTTTAACTTAAAATATTCTATGATTCAGTGCTGATGTCTAATTAGTGTCAGTGGACTGTCAGTTCGTTGAAATCAGCGGTTCTCAAAATTTTTTTTACTTACTAATGTGAATTACAGATCAGTAACATATTTCTGAACTATTAAATACGTAATAATGTGCCATAGTATAGCGATGGAGTTATATGTCAGAATGGTAAAGCAATAGCATTTATCCTGGAATTTAAAATTATCAAATTTTAAATTTCAAGTCGTTTCAAATTCCAAGATTCAGGTTTTTGACATTTATATTTCTTGCAAACAATCTTTTTTCTAATAAATGATTTAAATTTTAAAACTGATTTAATATATTAAATCTACAGTTGGGTTATACCTACATCTGAATTAAATAACTAGATGGTCGATCAATAAAATTATTTTTTAATGTTAAGTTATCTAAATTAAAATTATTTTTGTATAAATTTAAATAATGATTATTATTTCATTATCAGACGGTTGTTAATTGACTAGCAGACTGTAATGTTAGTTAATAGTTTGGTGAAGGGAGGAGGGGATAATAAAATGGAACTGACAGCTATGTCAAAATTTTCTTTTATACTAAAAGATAACAATGTTGCATGGTTTTTTCCCCTAACTAATTAACAATAATTGAAATACACATGCACCGCCTTTTTTATTCCCTATATCTATAAATCTCATTTAAATACGTAATATTACGTATTTGAATGAGAAATATAAAGTATTTGTTGAGAAATAATAAACAAACATATACTATATAATAATTATTATTTTTTTAATTAATTAAACATTTAACAACAGATAACAAAGAACTTAGTGATATTATATATATATAATCCTTAATTAAAATATAGAGGGTGTTAATAATGTATGAGAGACCTTAAATAACATTTCAATCGTTAAATAGATAAATTTAATTTAATGAATGCACCTACCTCGAAACAATTTAATTTTTGGTATTAGACCACGACACCACCAAGCTCCCACTGAAGAAGAAGAATATTTACACTGATTTTAATGAAAATGATAGGACTGTGACACTTCGTTTTAAAGAGGTTTAAAAATTTTAACGTAAAAAAATCTGGTCAGAATGAAGCCAATATTTAATATTTTTACAGCAAGATTCAAAAGTGGCGTACAATACACCTATAAAGTGATCTAATATCGAAATATACAGGTAGATCCTTTACAGGTAGAAGCAATCGATAATTTTTCTTGTATTTCACTGCTGAGCAGTTACTTAAGAGGTACTGTACACTGCTTTTGTGAAATTGACTTTGAAAGATTAAAAAACTTCAATTTTAAATAAATTGTTGTAGCTTGAAATCTTTTACGTCAAACGTTTGTTTTTTAAATTACCTTTAAAATGATCGTTACAACTCAATCCTTCTCGTTTAAAAATGTTGAATAGCTCTACTATGCGATCCACTAGGGCTTGGGATAGGGAGGTATAATATCAAAAGATATATAGTTTCGAGGTAGAAGCATTTGCTAAATTTCCTTTTTTATATTTAACGCTTGAAAAGTTATTTAAGGACATCCATACTTTGTTTTAACACTCTGTACAATGATTTTGATTAACCTACTTCTCGCTTTAATCAGCAGCGAATTAAATTAAGAAAGGAAGTTTGTGTTTTTGTTTTTAATTTTTCATAAATGTTTTGTGTTCAAGTTGAATGCCCAATAATAGACTGAAAGCCAAATTATAGTAAACTATTAGTATTGTTAGGCACACAATAGCAAAGACATTTCCGCTAATTAAACATTTTATAATTAACGAAATTCAAATACAGTTAAACACAAACATAATATTGCATTGATCCTGCTCTCTGCTGCGTCAAAGAACAGCTGTAAAATCAGCTTAAGGTCAATAATACCATATATTCAATTACACAGTATATTTCACAATACTGCTTTTTTATTTCAGTAAATAAATATTTATCTTTCTACTAAGATAAATATACGAACACACATTTATTCAAAATTTAATAAGACAAATCAACCGATATCAAATAAAGAAAAACTTTTTATTCGTTGAAAAAAAATAAAAACAGAAAATCACCACCTTGTTCGTTCGCTTTACATAAACATTTTATAGATATAGTTTAAAGCATAAGTAAAGTTAAGTTAAACGAACTCAAATCAGTTGGCGTTTTTATAAACTTATGGGTCATATTAGAAAACAAGTCAAGTGGTAAGTGGTAAGTAAAGCTGTCAGTCTTGTTTAAACTAGCGTAACTCTTTTCTCTTGTAAGACAATAATGAGGTCAATGAACGTTTGTGAACATAAAAAAAATATATACTGAATTATTTACCTTTGTAAAGGATATATAGTTTAAGGAAATAACATGCTTTAAAATATTTCATTATTTTTTACCACACTAGATTAGTTGATTTGAAAAGTATTATACGATATAATTTTCAATTTACATCGGAATAGCTCTTCAATTAACTAACCAGCAAGGAGCTAAAAAAATTATTTTTAAGTAATATTAAAGAAAACTCTTTTAAGGCCTTCGAAAAAATCTACATGATATAGAACCTATATTATGTTTGTGCCATTAAAACTTTTACTTAACATATATTATTTTACATATTTGTAAAAAAATGATTTACAGTTATTAAACATTATGGTTTACTATTTTGAAAAAAAAAATTGCTGGATATTAGAATATTGGTCTTTTTCTTAGAGTCTCGAAAATGAAATTTATTGATATTAGTAATACTAGAAGTATAATAACACATAGTATTTAAGTTATAAATTGCAAAATCTTTTCGCATATAATAGTAATGTTACAGTACACATTTTACTTTATGTGGTGGCCAGAAGGCGACGATGTCCAATATTATTTGTTCAAGCAATTTGATATTCAATTTGAGTCTCCACCACATGAATTCACATAAGTGTGAATTCAAAAACGAGACTGATCTGCACTTATATCTATTTCGTGATAGCAGAAGCCACAAAGACATCACCTAAAAATGAAAGGATCACCTAAAATAAAGGGGTCAATAAAATTAAGCTAATGCTTGATAGTGTAATGTTAAAACTACAAACCGGGTAAGTAAGGGATGTCACTAAATCCGTCATAATTATACTGCCCGGTAGAATGGAGACTCGTATTACGTTCAGTAACTTGTTGGCCGAATAGTCAGATACGGTGTATAAAATACAATCAACCGTTTGTTTATGTATGCCGCCAAATTCCCACTGATGTCGATAGACCATGCTTCAGTTATTCTTTCTTCTGAAGAATAGCGATTCGGCAATTTCAGTGATTTTGCAGGGACCACCTCTTGTTTTTGGATTATTGAGTACGTAAATAACATTGGCATAAAATTTGAAAAAAATATTTTACAGAACAGAAATACCAATAAGTGAATTAATTTTATTTTATTAATTTTTTGTGCGCTGAATCTGAAAATCAGTTAGTTTCTTTTCTTTATCACCCACGACATTTTTCTTATGCACTCTTCAGAAATTGCTAATTAGTATGAAAGTGATCACGTTTATAAATATAATAAATTTTGTAATGCGTTATATATTTACGCCCGCGCGCGAACACAAACAAACAAACACACACACACACACACACACACACACACACACACACACACACACACACACACACACAGAGAGAGAGAGAGAGAGAGAGAGAGAGAGAGAGAGAGAGAGAGAGAGAGAGAGAGAGAGAGAGAGAGAGAGAGAGAGAGAGAGAGAGAGAGAGAGAGAGAGAGAGAGAGAGAGAGAGAGAGAGAGAGAGAGAGAGAGAGAGAGAGAGAGAGAGAGAGAGAGAGAGAGAGAGAGAGAGAGAGAGAGAGAGAGAGAGAGAGAGAGAGAGAGAGAGAGAGAGAGATTTCTTAGTGGTCAAAAGTGACGCTATCTTATGGAAGAATGTTCTCTCTTTTACTGCATGTTTAATTGAGGAAAAATGGGTTACGCAATGCAACAGAGAATATTTAATTGACTCCCAAAACTTTAGATGTGACAGTTAATCCCAGACCCAGAATGTCTTCACAGAAAAGTACGATGTGGATGCACCAAATAAGTACTCCATCAAGCGTCTGTACGACAAGTTCCAAGAGACACGGAATGTGCAATTGCAGCCAAAAGTGGTTGACTGAAAGTGCCAACATCAGAAAAGTTGATCAACATTCAAGCTGAATATTCTGTTGGTCCCAAGAAGTTTGTGCGACGCCTAACTAACCAGTCCAGTCTCTTAGTTGGTAGTGCCCACACTGCACTGCGCAAGCGTTTAAAAGATACATCTGTACAGAATTCGTGTTGTTCACGAGTTTTTACCTGCAGACACTGGAAAACGTCTAGCTTTATATCCGTAGTTCATGTCATCCGTAATGGGAAAGAACTTGATGACTGATTTTGGTCTGATGAGGTATGGAAAAAGTCTGGATGGGAATGATAAAATGAAATTTTAATGACACCCAGCAGCCTATATTTTTATTGTTCAACAAAAGAATCTGTATTAAAAGTTCACTATTTTCTGCTTTGTTATTTCCAAGAAAACCATGGACCAAACCCATGGGGAAGTATCCATACTTCCCAAATGACTTTCAGCTAGCTAGCGTTAATCAACTTATTTCAAAATTTTCATCACTGAATAATTTTCTATTCTGAAGTCTAACGAATATTCCTTCTTTTAACGACGCTTAACTTAGAAAACAATATATTTAATCCTTCTCCTTCTTTATTCAGTGCTTTAACAAAATTCTTCATCGATCCCAATTTTATATGTATAGATGACAAAATAACATGCTGAGAATTGACTAAGGAATACACACTTAATATTTTTTTTTTTTTGTGCAAGAGGGAAAGTGTCTCTTTTTGGCCACTCGGTAACAACAGTTATTCAACATTAAAAAAGAAGCACATTTTAAATTTTTAGAAATTTGAATTATTATTATTATTATTATTAATAAATGTTTTGAAAAAGGAAAATTTCCTGATCTTTTAAAATTTCTAAAATAAAACCATTATTCAAATCAGGCGTAAAAACTAACAAAAGGAATTAAAGTCTTATTCATCTTTTAAGTAACTTATACTTTATTTAACCAAAATTATGAAAAAAGAGAATAATAATCAGGTTTTTGTGCTTCTTAAAAAGATTAAATGTAATTGATTATAAAACCAGGATGAAATCCAGGAATATATGAACAAAAGATGTAATCATAAAATTAACACAGACGATTACTAATAACCTCAATCGCAATAAAAAAAAAAAATCATTATATATTTTTTTTAGACCTGGCAAAGGGGTTTGACACAGCGCCTCATGTAAGCTTATTAAATAAACTTCAGTTTTATGGAATTTATGGTAATTGGATATGCACAAGCTACTTGAATGACAGGAAACAAATACTGGATAACAGTATCTAATATCTATTTATGGTTTACCCCAGGGCACGGTACTCTTGTCCTTGCTACATCTAATTTATGTAAATGATCTGTTTAAAATTAAGACTGATAATATTTGTTATATCTTTTACCGACGACACTGCTATTTTATTCAGGAGATTCTTGTGACGATGTTTTCTATGCGGTAGAGAGTATGCTTTTAAAAACTGGATGTCGATTTGAACACAATATACTAAATTTAAACCGAATAAAACCAAATATATAAAGTTTTCTCCAAATGCTGTTAGCCATCCTATGGATAACCATTCGATCGCAATTCCACGTCATCTTTAGAGTCTTCATGACGATAAGGGATTCCGGTTGTGAATTAATAACAAAAGCTACGCCAGTAAAATATTTGGAGGTCATGACAGATCAGAATCCCAAATGGCAATCCCATGTCAAATTTTTAACTAATAGATAAGATACTTAATTGATCAGTTTAGAAAAATTAAAAAATAGAATATTTTCATATAATCTTGGACCACAAAATGTTATCAGAAAAGTTTTTGAATTTTTTTAAATTGAAAAGGAGAGTAATACTATTCTCAAGAAATACTATTCAAATAACATTTTATAAAAATAAATTTGAAATAGCTTAAAACGACATTACTTACAATGACCGACGAATTTATGACAAAAAATAATAAAATAAACTGGTTTACGGCATTGTACGAATACAGCCACAGTTCGGTTAAAACAGACAATTTTTTTCTTTCATAAAAAATTAAAAACATATTTTTATAACAATATTTTAGTACAATAATTTACTTTTAGATACTTTAAAAATATAATAAATTTTGAATTAATTCGTCACCATCCATGTAATTCGTCACCTATCTGAACTTGAACGCCTGTGTCGTGATTTTAACCATACTTATACAATAATATTTTTTTATCATAAAAGATTAATTTTATAATGAAAGGTAAATGCTAAAAATGACCGGGATTCGAACTCAAAACCTTTAAATGAAAATACGGCTTTATAATAAAAAAACTGATATCAAAAGATCTGCCGATGAAATTTAATGTAACTGTTGCATAAGAGAATTAAAATAATTGTATGAATATATTGTATAGGAACTGCTAACACATTATATGAATAGTTAATGAAATCGACGGGACAGTACGTACGTTACTGATGCTTTGAAATTTTTATTTAAGAATGTAATTATCGATTATGTTCTATATAGACTATTTTTAACCACTAAACATAGAAAAATGAAATTTAACACAACGTTACCGCAAAACTACCTACTTTTCTATATGAGATTATCCTATTCAACGCATTGAGGGAAACCCCCGTGAGGGGCAATTCTACTTTTAAATATAGAGTAGTATTATGACGCATCATTTTAAAAGCCCATGAAAAAAATACGTAAAAAATATAGTTATCACAATCCTAACAAAAAACGGTAGCCATTTAATATTTTTCACTGTTTTGCAGTACCTCAAATATGCCAGAATAGTAGATTCAGCTTATCTTTCTCTTAGAGAATACGATTTCCTTAACGAACAATCTGCGTACCACTGAATCGGCTTGGTTCACAGGCCATTACCAAACTCATTGTAATGGCCGTTCAAAATGCTCATACTTTACTATAATCGATAACTTATTGTGATGAATAATTGAGGGCATTTATCCTCAATACAGATACGCCAACAAACTAAAGAAATGCTGTGGAGGAGGTCTATCGATCCATAACTCCGAGATGCTTTGCAACCTATCACGAAAAACGTGTAGACGCATATCTCCCTGCGTTCAACAGAATGTTTTACACACACAAATCCACTGAATAAATAATTCTTAAATATAAATGTTCAAAATATGTGCTAAATCTACGATGTAAATTTATGTAGCCATACCGGCAGCTTCTCGGACTTACTGTACAATAACGAAAGAAGTACAAAATTTGAAATATTCCAGAATAAAACTGTATAAATAAATTAAATTATAGGCATGACCTATCGGTCTACTTTGCATTATTTAACTAAATTTCAAAGATAATTTTCGAAAAAGTGGTTCAAATGATTATAAAATACTTAAAAGTTTTTATAGCACATTGCAAGTTCATTCAAAGAACTGTTAAACAAACGGATAAATACAATCATTAAACGTAGAGGTAGAAGGAATATAATAGTTCTACGTTTACTGACAAAGGTTTCTGGTATTGTGACATAAGAATTAATACACGTATATATATATATATATATACATTCATAGAATGTTAAAAAAGTATACCAACTTAAAATAAATTTACAACAGTAAACATAGAAAAATAAAATTTTAATAAATGCTTCTATCTCGAAAGAATTTTTTTTTCCGTATGAGATTATTATTACCACTTCAAGAACCCATGAATTGGGAAAACTCAAAAATTTTAGATGGAAAGGGTAGGGTTGTGACATATCATTTTAAAGGTACTGAAAAACAAAACTTTTTACGTAAAAGCTTAAGCCAACAAAAAAATGGTGACCATTCTAATGTTCTTCACAGTTAGTTATAGAAGTGGTCTGCAGTACCTTTAAATAATTTCTTTCATAATCAATAAGATTTTTTTACTATTTAAAAAAGTAAACAAGTACAATCCAAGGTTTAGCAACAGTTTTGAATCATTTAAGCTCGCGTATAACAAATATTAACTTATAGAATTTAGCTCAACTTACTTAGCAAAATATAAACTATTTTATTTTTATTTGTATTATTTTTCATTAATAACGTAGGTATTTTTTTCTGTTTCTTATTCGCGATATTTTAAACATTGTAAAAAACAAGGATATATTCAGGAAACCAAAAATATGTAATAAACTTTTATTGGAATATTTTTCAAACAAAGGTACATTAAAAGATTTTACTATTATAAAGATTTTAAAAGGATTTTAAAGGAAGAGTTTAAAATATTCTTGGTCTGGTTTTTATAATCGCTGGAACACATGTTAAAGAAATTCTCTAAGCACGAAAGAAATGATTCGTTCCTTGAGCATAATACATACACACACGCACACATCCCGGTCGGTTAGGCTCATTTAAACCGTACGTTCCTTGCTTTCGACCAACCATTACTAAAAAGTAAACAACTGTTAAAGTTTTGAACACAAGAGTAGAAAATGGGTATACATAATCTTTTTAATGAAGTTTTATTATAACGAAATAAAAGAATTTTTATTTTTCAGTAAGTTGTAAAATGTCCATCGTTAACTCATAAAACAACAAAGTTACATTCTGTAAGAGTAAAACACTACAGTTTATTGTCCTCTACAGATTTACATAAATAAATACAGCTTATGACCATTTCAGTAATTGAAACGTATGTAAAAATGTTTTTGCAATAGAAAGTAAAGATTTTATCACATCTGTTTTGATAAATCTTTATTAATCTAAATAATTTTTTTTTATAAATATATATGTTTAAAAGTGATAAGAGAAATTTTAAACCTACTTATAAACATTTTTTAATGGAATTGTGACTGTTAAAAATACATTGAATACAAACATATGATTGTTAAACTGTTCATACAACAATACGACTTTATAATAAGTATTTTTATGCGGTTAAGTTATCTTCATAAAGCGATTTCTGTAGGTAAGGATAAGTTGACAATATTTTATTATTTTTCCAAAATTAAATTTTCAAACAATCAGATTTTTTAATCTCTCTTCTCATTGAAAAAAAAAAAGTTAATTAATGATGAAAATTTGGTTACTCGTTATTAATACAGCAAAATCTATTTTAAGGTCTGTAATTTTGTTTTAAAACAGATATAAACATGTTCTTCCGTAGATCTTATTTAGAATTTTTTTTAAGCGAAAAGACCGACTTAGGGCAAGCAAATATCATTTCTATCTTTTCTCTTATCTATTTTTTTCTTGTTAGCCTCCAGGAATCACCGTCAAGTATTACTTCAGAGGGTGAATGAGGATACATATCATCATATGTATGAGTGTAAGTGAAGTGTAGTCTTGTACAGTCTCACGTCAACCACTCCTGAGAGTTGTGGTTAATTGGAACCCAACCACCAAAGAACAACCGGTATCCACGATATAGTATTCAAATCCGTATAAAAGTAACTGCCTTTACTAGGATTTGAACTGTTGAAACTATCGACTTCGAAATCAGCTGATTTGCGATAACGCGTTCACCACTAGACCAACCCGGAGGGTCTTTTCTCTCTACCTAGCCTACAGTTTCTTTACTCATTTGTCATTCCTTCCTGTATTTTTTTTGCCACAAGAACTTTTAGTTGTAAATTATTTTTCGTTTCTTTTGTCTATCGTAACAGTCCTATTCTTTCAAATCTATTCTTAGGAGATCCTCTACTTTTAGGCATACGCTGGAGCAGCTTCTTATTTCATCCTTGATTAGCACATCTATCTATTCCTGACAAGATCTACATAATGTAATATGTATTGATCCGAATATAATATTTATTTAACACACTCGATTGATTGAGAGTCTTGATTTTTTAATGAAAATCAATCAATTTTTTAGCAACATTCAAGAAGGGCTTTAGCGATGCAGAATAAAACAAAGTAAATGAAATAAAAAATATAAACACTCTTCTACTCCAGGCCAAAATTA